>NC_138978.1:4466459-5666459 GCF_964341445.2 Mesoplodon mirus | reverse complement strand
GAGGAAGTCAGACACATGTTCTGAGGATGCTCATTTTGTCCTCCCCATAGAGTATATTTTAATGAATGGAATTTGCTTGTTTAAGAGCCTAACCTCAAATTTACTTCAGTATGTATTCTCTTAATCTATAACAACTGTGATGCTCTAAAAGGATCCTGGATTTATTATAAAAGTAGTCAATTATCAGCTTTAGGGATATTCCACTGCACCTCATGAGAGCCTCAGATGAAATATGCCTTTACAAGAACTAGACGCTTGCTGTGCTTATCAAATCACTTACATCATTCCAATTCTACCCACAGGCCTCCTGTTCTAGCCATTATCAGGCCGTGACTCTAACTAGTACTTGAAACAGCAAAATCAGTCACCCTGGATGCAAGGAGGAAGCAAAAGACTTATTGTAGGAGTTTTGAGGAGCTAGTACAAGGCTCTACTGAGATCTGAGTCCCTGGTATTTAGGCCCTGTTCACAATGCTTGACTCACAAGTGAAAATGTGGCCCAAGTAAAGAAGACACTCCAAAATTCTGATATATAAGCCCAGACTTCGAACCTTTCACTGGTGAGAAGATGACATGACCTCTGGAAATTGGCAGTAAAGACCAAGGAAGCTAGGACGGATGGATCAGCCTCTGCAGGTGTACCTTCCCCACGCTCACCTGTATATCATCCATGGGTTGTGAGCACTCCTCACTTTCTGCACTATCACGGTAGGACCCCAGCTCTGTGTTCACCACCTCTCTGTGAGCCATCATCAGGACACTCACTGGTTCCCGTGGACGCACCTGTGAAGGTGTTGCATCCTTTCCTACACTGGTCCCCTTCGGACTTCCAGTCACCTGTACTGTAGACACACCAATGTAAAGATCTTTGGAATTCCACTTTACTACCGGCTGAGATCCAGAGGCTTGGAATCCTGCAGTCTCTGGAGTGGGAGGGGAGATTTCCCGGCTGTAGTCCCTCACTCCTTCACTGGGGCTGATTGTCTCGGGGACAGACTGCTTAGAACTAGGGCTCTGCTTCCTGATATTTGGCTGTTCCAGACTCAGTGCAGTGGAAAGCAGCTTCTCCTGCCTCGCCTGGAAGTACTCAGGGCTCAATTTATGCTTTTTGGGAGCTGGATAATCTTTGTGGCTCTCACTGCTGGAGTAATTAGAGGGTTCAGACCGAGGTCTTCTCAGCTCTGAAAAGTACAGTAGAAAGGACAGTCAGGATAGGCGATACAATTAGGAATCCTAAAGAATTAACACTTTCTCTATGCCTGAGAGACACAAAGTGCAAAGCCAGAACTCAAGACATGTCCCTAACATTTCAATATTCCCCAGCAGCATATACTATATTCAGATAATCCTCCTCCAAAATCTGTAGTTCTTTCTTGCATGAACATAGATTTTTTTTTTTTTTTTTTTTGCTACTTTCTGCAGTTTTGGGGTGGGATGGGCCGGGGAAAGCACTAGGCATTCTAATAACTAAAAGGAAAATTAGAAACACTAAAAAAAAAAAAAAAACCCCAAACCCTTAAATGTATGTGAATATCCTATGGACTTTTCTGAGGGTAGCTGCATGACAGCAAAAGGGAAATCTGCCAAGTTCTGAGATGTAATCATTTGAACTGTTTACCTGGATTGGTACTTGCAATGACGGTGACTCCTTTGGGTATTTCTGGGGAGTGGATTGTTTCACCGTGCCACTGGGTCATCCAGCTCTCTGCACTGGGTTCCTCACTTGCAGGACAGTGGATTCTGGGGTTCTGTCCAAGCTGAGCCTGCTCGTCCCTCTGCAGGTGCTCCAGACACTCTGCTAATTTCACATGACCCCTTGACCTGGCAATTCCCAAAGGCAGCCTTCCTAGAGAGTCCGGAATAGAGATAGCCCGACGGTCCCACTTGTACAGCACGACAGCTGCTTCTAAGTGCCCGAGAGCACACGCCCACATCTGAAAAAAAAAGAGAGACAAAGCGAGCTTCCTCAATACGAGTTAAAAAACATATTTCACTTTTGCCATTGCTGCCAACCGACACATTGGTCCTCGGCACCGATCTCAATGGGGCCATAAAACGTTACCATGACAAAGTAGCTCTGATACATGTCGTACGTTCAATGAGGGGTAATACAAAGGGAACCAAGCACATCCTTATGCCAGCCTAGAAAAACAGTTCGGGGAATAAATGAACTCATTTCTTACCAGAGGAGTACAGGAGAAGTGGTCCACATTCAAGGGGTCAACCTCCAGTTCCAAATCAATGCTATCTGCATGCTTTGTGCTGGAACAAACAGCACCAGAAATTACTGCACAATGAATCCACGTTAAAAAATACCAGAACGTTATGAAACCCACAGAGATGAAACCAAACTGGGCGACTCACATTCCTGGCGTGAAGAAATAGAGCCCCAGACTCCCTAGGGTGCTCTGGGCTCTCCGTTTTGCCAGAGGCCCAGGGGAAATAAAAAGTCCAATGTTTAGTTCAGCATCTCACTCAGGACTTCTCGGGCAGAAGTTCATAGAACTTCTTGGAACTATCCACAGAGAGAGCCCTTTGCTCTCAGGCTACCACGCTCCCCGAATGGCCAGATTTCCCTCCACCAGTGGACACCCTAAGAGGAAAGGCCTGCTGAGGGGTGAGGATGACAGCGGCCGTCTGGCCCCAGCCTTACCGCCATTTGATCAGGGTCTGGATGAGGGTGGCGTAACCCTGGGCTGCGGCCAGGTGGAGGAGGGTCATTCCACGGAAAGTCTTTGAGTGGATCAGATGCTTGGACTTTGCCCAGCAGGCCCGGCTCATCATCTTCTCGCACACGACAACCACGCGGCTCTCAAAGCAGCTCCCCAGGGTCCCGGGGCCAGATGCGCACTGTAATGAAATGGCACGTGTTCCGATCGGAGGACCAAAGGCCCTGTACCAAGTCAGCATTCGGATGCCGGGGTGGGAAACCAGCGCATTATGATTTGCAGCGGAAAACGGGAAGCATGAAGCTGAAAATAAGACATCTCGAAAGGGAGAACAGAACGTGCCGCGTCCAGCTCAGCGGCACATGTCCGCAGCCGGGCACACAGCAATTTTCTGTAACTCTAAGGACATCAGAGTCCGTCTGCTGCAGCTGACGCTCTGATTGCGAGCTTCGTGCTGATCCAGCTCAGGGAAAGTATATACTGCTAAAAAAGAAACGAACAGAAAATGTGGCCCCAGCCTCCCAGCTGAAGGAAACAGTGCAGGCAGTAAACTGTCAGGGGAGAGCAAGGCAGGGTAACGTGTGCTTCCACCACCGGCTGCCTGGAGCTTTTGATTCCCCTGCTCCTTCTGAAGGAGAATTAAGTCACTTAGATGGGGATTTTTCTCCCTAAAGAAGCACTTAGAAATATCCAGTAATACATTTGCAACAACATGGATGGACCTTGAGGGCGTTACATTAAGTGAAATAAGTCAGAGAAAGACAAACACTGTATGATGCCACTTATATGCGGAATCTTAAAACACACACACACACACACACACACACACACACACACACAGAAGCCTCCTGACTTCATAGATACAGAGAACAGCCTGATAGTTGCCAGAGGTGGGGGGAGGAGGTGGGAAAAATGGGTGAAGGGGGTCAAAAGGTATAAACTTCCAGTTATAAAACAAATAAGTCCTGGGGATGCAATGTACAGCATGGCAACTATAGTTCATAAGACTGCACTGCATACTGGAAAGTTGCTAAGACAGCAGATCTTAAAAGTTCTCATCACAAGGAAAAAAAAAATTGTAACTATGTGTGATGATGGATGTTAACTAGGCTTGTCATGGTGATGATTTGGCAAAATGGATACAAATACTGAATCATCATGTTGTGCACCCGAAACTAATATGATATTATATGTCAATTTTATCTCAATTGAAAAAACAGATTTTAAAAAATCCAGTAATAATCCAGTCCTTTATATAAAGCAAAAAGGACACTGGGGAAGGCATGAGAGGCCTCGAAATTTAAGCGTTCTTGCTAACCACAGAGGAACACGAGAAAGAGAAATTCACTCATGTTAGCCACCTGGCTTTCTTCTCTTTTTTGTAAAAGGAGGTTGTGAAAGAAGAAAAATTAAATCAAAGTTAGGAACCTCAACAGCTTATCTGAGTCTCTGCTCTAGCACTTTTACGTTTCACCCCCACCCCCCATCGCTCCACCCCGAATAAATGGCCCTTCTGGTCTAATTCTCCTCTCTGGTATTATTTTAAAGGTATTTTGTCCAGTTACAAACCCCATGAAATTCAATTGCTACAGAAACATTGTTGCTCTTCATTGTTTTTTGATTTGAAATCTGGAAAAAAAAAATGGCTGCAAAAATAAAAAGGCAGAGGATGGTTAATGTCACCCTCGCTAGAACTGTCGTGACACGTTTAGAGGAGCACAGTCGGGCAACCCCGACCTGCAGCAGAATGACCTTGACTCGAAAGGCCCAGGCACAGCTGCTCTATACACACCAGACAGATACATTCAGGGGCACACGGAAGTCACTGGGTAGTGAGCAAAGAGGGAATTTGTTTGCATTAACAAAAATAGCTCCATCTCTATCACATAAGGTGGACACAGATATTTATTGAAGCCAGCTTAAACTGATGAAAGAGTATTCAATAGCAGTTAATATGGGATCAGACAATAGGCCAGTTGCCAGATAGGTGAGCTATAAAATGACACTACTCTCCATTCCCTTTATGCAGGCTTTGTTGGTGAAAGAAAAAGGATTTCATGGGAATCTCTTATTTTAGCCGTGAGATAGACAGTAAATAACGTTTACTTCTTTTTATAAAGCAGTAGTATCCGGCGGACAGGAAGCCTTAATAATATTTTACTTTGTGCCAAGTCTTTCCTTTTCCATTGATTTCTGAAGATAGGAGAGAAATAAGAAGGAAACTCCCGGAAAAAGGTTAGTTTCGGGGGTGTGGTACCGTATGCTTTGTTTTCATCTATTGTGATGAAATAGATGTGTTTCATCTATTATTAAAAATATTACTAATACTTGATATTTACAAGGATCATAAAACTCCAAATGTTCACTTTAAAATATAATTGTTCAGAAAAAAATCAACATTCATCTTGAAGAGAAAGAGGGGGAATTATTTGAGGTTTTTAGGTGATGTCTCAGTGGTGGAGGTAAGAAACACCATCAGTCCCTTTAAATTCATTCTAGGGGACTTCCCTGGTGGCGCAGGGGTTAAGAATCCGCCTGCCAACGCAGGGGAAAACGGGTTTAATCCCTGGTCCGGGAAGATCTCACATGCCACAGAGCAACTAAGTCTGTGCGCCACAACTACGGAGCCCACGCTCCTAGAGCCCGTGCTCCGCAACAAGAGAAGCCACCGCAATGAGAAGCCCACGCACTGCAACAAAGAGTAGCCCCCGCTCGCCGCAACTAGAGAGAGCCCGCGCGCAGCAATGAAGACCCAACAAAGCCAAAAAAATAAATCAATTAATAAATTAATTAATTAGAAAATTTTATTCTAGGGCCTCCTGAAAAATAATTTCTGCCTAGGAAACTTCCCCAAAATGAAGCTCCTAAATGAAATTGACATAAAGCCTTCAAGACTAATGGGACTCTAAAATAATATTTGATGATTTCCCTGTACCTGACAATAATAATGCATTCATCACGGAACTGATGAAAAAGCATTTGTAACAACGACAGAATGTGTAATGTTCTACTATTCTGCACTGAAAAATTACAGAAACAGTTTCTCTGGGCCCTTATAAAACAATTATGTTTTCTATTTATACTTAAGATAAAGATAGAACACAAAACACAAAATAGGCTCTAATTGAACTCAGCCCAGCGAATCTGAGTCATCTCTTGGCCTCTGTTCCGTCACTGGATGCCCGCCCTCCCGCTGGCAGGTGACTGCAGTGATTTCTGAGATCAGTAAGTGACTCAAGGCTTAGGAAGGTGAACCACTGAGAAGCCTCACAGTCCAAGGCCTCTTCCCTAACACACAGAGTTGGATACTCAGAAACACAGGGACTACAAAGCACCCCCCTGCCTTTCGCCTCTTCCAGGAAGGGTGCCAGCAGCAGCAGAGAAGGGACTTGTGATCGACAGCCTTGCACATCAAGAAAACATCAGACACCATGAAAGGCGACAGTCCGCGCAGACTCGTACCTGAGCTTGGCCTCCTCCGTTCCCACTCCCGCTGCCCCCTCCGCTGCTCCCTCCTCCGCTCCCCTGCTTGTGCTGTTGGGACCCGGTCATCTCAGCCATCCTCCTTTCCATCTGCTCCAGTCGCTCCAGGATGGACATCCTGAACTGGTTATCTAGGGCAGAACAAGGAAGAGTGAGGTTGTGTTCTGGAAGAAGGGCCATTGACACGTGGCCTAGGCGAGCCTGCAGGACGGGCATCCAAGATGGCCACCGGCCCAACCGAATCACCGGGCTTTGTCCAGGCTGGATTTCTCCAGCGTGGTAGTGACCCTGACACTTCACATAAGACCGCAGCCTCGACAGCAGCCCGAAGTTCTCAGCGAAAGGAACAGAAAACCCCTTTTTGTCAAGGTCCTGGTTTCAGGTTCCTGGACCTCATTTCTTTGGCAAATTCCCCAGTGGAAACCTTGAAGAGAGATCTGGTTGACAGGCCCCTAGAGCAAACAAATGAAATGAATACAATTTAATTTAAATCACTGGAAGAAAGCAATCACTATGGGAAAGAACACACACAACCCCACACAGATGTAGATACTTGGATTTTTTTTTTAAGTAGTATCTTTTACCCACACACTGGAAAGAAATATATATATATTTTATTTTCTGATCCAGGCTCTAGCCACAGACACACACATACATTAGAGCTGGGTTAGGTAAGAGCAAATGCAAAGGCCCTGAGGCAGAACGTTCCAGGAGCGGAAGCCATGTGGCTGGACCATAG
Organism: Mesoplodon mirus; assembly: GCF_964341445.2. Taxonomy (NCBI): domain Eukaryota; kingdom Metazoa; phylum Chordata; class Mammalia; order Artiodactyla; family Ziphiidae; genus Mesoplodon; species Mesoplodon mirus. The sequence continues at coordinate 5,659,568 of NC_138978.1, read as the reverse complement.
CAGAGAGGAGGGCAGAAGATGAAGCTGGAGGGGGGTAAGGACCAATCAGGACACAGTTAAGAACACTGGCTGTGCCATAGAATAGTTGTGTAACTTTGAACAAAACCTTCGGTGTCTCAGTTTCCTTAACTCTTTTTTTTGTTTGTTTTTTTGTTTTTTTGTGTTTTTTTGCAGTATGCGGGCCTCTCACTGTTGTGGCCTCTCCCGTTGCGGAGCACAGGCTCCGGACGCGCAGGCTCAGCGGCCATGGCTCACGGGCCCAGCCGCGGAGTGGGATCTTCCCGGACCGGGGCACGAACCCGCGTCCCCTGCATCAGGCAGGCGGACTCTCAACCACTGCGCCACCAGGGAAGCCCTCCTTAACTCTTAAATGGGGATAGTAACTGTCCTTACCTCCGAGGGGTGTTGAGAGAATTTAATGACCTAACAGATGAAAATGCTCAGGACACGGGTAAGTCCCAGATAAGTGTGCCAGCCATCAGCATCACCTTGTGGCATGTGAATGAAATGTCTTGGGAAATGGATCAAACAGCTGTGACAACATAGTTCTTCCTCAAAATTGCTAATGGCATCACTATTTTCAAAATACAGCCAACTGAATCATGAAAAGGAGACCCTTGGAGAAGAAATATTTTATCAGCGTTCCTTGCCATCCTGACTGTAAATCCTGACACGAGTGAGTAAAGTGTGTCGATCCTACGAGAGATTAAAAAGTGGACGGAGCTAACACTTACCGAATCCGTGCCAGTCACTGTAAATAACTTTACAAATGTTAACTCATTTACCCTCACGGCCATTGTGTGAGGTCGGTCCTGTCACTGTCTTCATTTTACAGATGAGGACACTGAGGCATGAAAAGATACCTAGCTTATCCATCTCCAGGACCCGGAGCTTAGCCCCCATGTGACAAAAGGAAGGGAAAGTTATGGGAAGAGAAGATGCACAAGGATTAGAAGGTCTTACCCTAGGGAACAGAACTTTTTTCTCAAAATAAAAAGACAGTAAATACCTGTTTCACGGGGAAGTTTTCAATACCGAATGTCAAACTGATCTCACTTTTCTAAACCACAAAAGCAAGAGGAGGTAGACTGCTTTTCAAGAATTGTGGTATTATTTTCTTAGTAAGCTATTTCCAGGAACAACATGAGAGGGAAAAAATCCTTCCTCTTTAAAAGTGAAAGGTAACGTCTCTCTGTTCCAATTTCATGCAGACAGATGTGACGAACTCTGAGGACCCTCTGAGCATCTCAGTGGCACAGTCACGGGTGGGGGCGTAACCCTGAATGGATCTGCTTGTGGTACACTGGCCATGGCCGTGGTCATCCTGTGACCACTAACGGAAAACAAAGTGACTTCAGAGTTGATTCTAGAATCCTTACTCCATGCCCTCCTCATTAGAAAATGGAAATTTTGTAGAATGTGGGACTTCTCCATCTGGAGCCAACTGAGGACAGAGAATTTTACCTTTCAAAAAAGAGTGTGACCCCAAGTGGAGCAGCAGTTATCCTTCGTGGTACGTTTATAAACCCTCCCTGCTTCCTGCTGATCCTGCTAGCCAGACAACCACTCATCTCTGAACCCACCCAGAGACCCTCACTCATCCCACTGAAACAGCTGAAGCCTCTCTAGCCATGTTCTGATGATCTCTCCTGCCAGCCTGCAAATCTTGCACCTATTAAGTGAGTGTTCAGAATCCGATTCGCTTCTCTCGGAGATCGGTTTGCGCTTGTCTGGAGCACAGTGGCCAAGATTAACACGCCATGTCATGCCAAGGGGCAGAAGCGCACAGAGCTTGCCACCCGGCTGTGCTCAGCCCGTCGGGGTGGCTCTGTTCTGGCTGCGGCGGTGACAGTGCAGGCAGCCCCGGCTCGTCCCCCCACCTCCACCCATCCCCCACCCATCCCCTGCCAAGCGTGGACACTGCAGACCGACCCTCCCCGACATCGCAGAGCCAGGCCCTGCCAATGCATCTCCCCGCCAAAAGACTGTCACCACGACGCCTTGCCTGCCCCAGGGGTCACTGGCTCCTGCCTCTGGGCTGCGTGTCCAGCTTCGGCGCCGCAGTGGGCCGTGCAGTCGGCTCTTGCCTGTGATTCAGCTGCTCTGAGAAGCACTTCGCGAAGATACTCAGAAGCAGTTTTTTGCCTCTTAAGAAAATTATATCGTGCAGAACGGTATCTCTGAGCCTCTTGACTCCAAAGGGGGGAGGTAGTGATGATTAAAACATGAAGCAACTGAGCTGGCATCCCAGAGTGAGGTCTGTGCCGCCCTGTGAATCAAGAATCGGAGCCTTCCTGATCATACTTCCTTTCCTCTGTAAGGCTTCCTCAGATGGATAAAATGATGGCCTCCAACTCTCCATGACTAGCAAGTCAAAAGCAACAACTTGGTGCTTGTTTCGGGCTTTACAGTTTTGTTAACTAAAACATTATAGTAAAACACTTGGCAGATTCGGAGCTGTCTCTCATCTTAATTGTATACTGTGTGAAATTATAGGATGAGGGTAAAACAATGAGAAGCAAAAAACTTTTTCTGATTAAAAAAATACATTTGAATATCTATTTGTTCAGGCACAAATATTTATTGAGCACCTACTGTGTACCAGGCACTGGGGGATGGCTTAGTGAAGAGATCCCTGTGCTCCTTTGTTGGCCAACAAATAACTTCTGCAGCCTGAATGAACCTGGGTTGTTAAATTAATGCACTGTGGAGGCGGGAAGGAGCGGAAAACAAATAACGTACAGATTGAGGGGGCTGATGAATTTGGCCGCAGTCTTGCCCATGATGTTTCAAACAGAGCCAACAGTGATTCAGCTTTGAGGGGCTGCAACCCCCCTGTCCTTAGGACAGTCTGAGTGAAGCGACTGGACTGCTCCCTCGTGAGACCCGGCTGCACGGCAAGTAAGCAGAGGGCACCCACTTCCCGAAGCACGTGAGCCTCCAGGGTTATACGTCTGGGTGCCCCCTGTGGCGGCAGCGGTGTCTGGGTGCTTACACTCCGGCTCGTGCCCTCCGCAGGCAGTGTGCCACCCGAGCGGAGGCGTCTGCTCAGTCTGGTGGTTCTCAGGTGTCAGCAGGCGTCAGAATCACCCGGCGGGCTTTTTGAAACACACCGGTGGGGGCAATGCCCAGCTTGTCTTGGTGGTAGTGTGGGTGTTGGTTTCGCTGGGCTTGGGTGAGCCTAGAGGTTGCACGTCAAACACGTTCTCAGGGGATGCTGATGCTTCTGGTCTGAGACCCCATTTCAAGAACTGCTGCTCTAAGACCCCAGCCTCCTTCCTCAAGAATGAATCCTCTTTCCACCCCAGTGCTTGTTAAAGAAGGACCCCAGGACCACCTGCTCGAGCAGAAGCATGGGTTCCCACCCAACGTGGGCACGCAAAATGTCACCTGTACATCATACCCGGTCCATCCACACAGCCTCTGCCAACAGCATCGGGCTGTACGTCTTCTCAAGCACACGGCCAATTCAGACCTGACGACACTCGGAAACGATTTAAAATCCACCTCCTTGCACTGCTCTCTGCAACTAACCAGGCACTACTCTCTCATCCCCATCACATCTTACCTATTACTTTCTTCTTCTTCTAAGTGGGATGTCTTCCCAGGTGCCTGTCTTTGTCTCCTGCTTTTCTCTAAGGCAGTTGATTTACTTGCGTGGTTTCGGGGAATGAGATCTTTCAACTATCATGTAGCAATTCCTTCCCACTACGTTCAAGACACACGCACCCACCTGCCTGTACCCTAGACAAAAGGTAAATGACGCTGATGGCTTTGCAGCAAGTCTGGCTCATGATTCATTCCAAGCCTCTTCCCGAGCCTGTTCGAGCTGCACCCCTTTTAGCAGAAGCAGCATTTCTAGACTGGGCAGCGATGACACAGTGGAAAGAACACTGGAGTAGAGAAGGGCTCCAGGTTTAATACTGTCACTGTGCAACTCTGGAAAAATAGGGACCATTTTGCACCTCAATTTTCTCTGTAAAATGGGAATATCATTATCTATGCTGCCTGTGAAGATGAAATAAACTGAATTTTTAAAAGTGGTCAGAGTCTCTTAAGTCTGAACTACTATTGGACAGGGACCTTTTACCCAGTCATACCTCTGGAACATTAAAAAAATTAATAAATTTTTAAAAATTTTTGAATAATTGAGATTCACAGATGAGTTGCAGAGATGGTCGAGTTCCCACATACCCTTCACCCAGTTTCCCCTAATACGAACATCTTATGCAATTAGGGTACATTTGTCAAAACTCAGCAACTAACACTGGTATATCACTACTATTCACTAAATTATAGACTTGAGTTAGACCACACCATCAGCACTGAATTAGAATTAATGTATTTTTTTCTGTTCCAGCATCCAACCAAGGATACCATGTTGCATTTAGCTGTTAAATCGCCTTTCTCTTCTCTGATCTGTGACAGTTTCTCAGCACTCCCTTATTTTTCACAATTTGAGCAGTTTTGAAGACTACTGGTCAAGTACTTTGTAGATGTCTCTGCCTTGAAGTTGGCCTGATATGTTTTCAAATGATTAGACTGGAGTCATGGGTTTTTAGCAAGAGGATCACAGAGGGGGAAGTGTCCTGCCCATCACACAAGCAGGGGTAAATGATGCTGTATTGCTGATGTGGACCTTGATCATTTGCTCTATAAATCTAGAGTGCTCCATGATAAAGTTACTATTTTTCTTTCCATACTCTATCCTTTGGAAGCAAGTCCCTAAGTCCAGCCGAGCAAGGGGAAGAGAATTAAGTTCCACCTTGTGGATAGAGGAGTATCCACACATATTATTGGAGGTTCTCCTATAAGGAAGATTTGTCCTTCGTGGTTTATTTACTTGATCAACCTTTTCTCTGTACTAGTACGAACTCATGTATATTTATTTTACACTTTGGTCATCATTCGATACTACATTAATTGCCCAAATTGTTCCAGTGTGGCCACTGGGAGCTCTTTCAAGCTGGCTCCTGTGTCCCTTGGACATACCCTCAGCTTTTTTTCCCTCTTTTTCGAGCACTTCCTTACCTTCTGGCATTACCGGATGCTCCAGGCTCATCTTTTACTTTCCCTGTCCCAGCCCTAGAATCAGCAGTCTCTCTAGGGAGCCCGGGTTTCTTTTATTGGAGAACGGCATTTAGAAACCAAGATCTGGGTGCTAGGTGTGCCCATTACTGCTGGAGTGTCACTGCTCCTGGGCCCTCTCAGTGCACAGTGCTAGGACAAAGTTGTAAGTATAACAGCCCATGTATGCACACATATCTATAATTATCTTTCTATCTATATGAAAATAAACATGAGTTCATTCAATGACTCCAACTCTAACACAGCACTTCAGTATTCATTCTACCCTTCTAGGGGGCATTTTAAACAAAGATAAAATGATGGTGGACGTAACTGTGTCACCTGGATATAATAAGTCGATGAAATAAATGCTGAAAAGAAATCTTCCTGATACATTAAACTACAAAGAGAGAAGCCTAGGCCTAACTTCTGTATCTCAAAAGTACAGGTACAGGATATAGCACGTAGTATATCCAACTACTTTGTTATCCTTCAGTTCCTAGAGTTTTCCAACAACACTAGAAAACATAAAGAAAAATACAGTCCTAATCCCAGAATAGCTCTGAGTACTACAAAGATCAAGAAGATGAAAAAACATTTCTAGCCAACTGCTGGCCCGCTTCAGGTCCCCTTTTCTCTTGCTGGGTTCACCCTGTCCAAGTGTCTCCTCAGAGCTACTACACAAAGTGTCACACAGCACAGCAGCAGTCACGGGTCATCTCTGCATCTCTCTTTGACAGGGATTCCTAACCCTCAAAGCGACTCATTTTAAAAATGTCCCCAATTAATATTGACCTAAATATTAATTGGGGACGTTCCCCTAATATTGACCTAAATATTAATTGGGGACGTTCTCCTAAAATTCCTAAGCAGTACCAAAGTTTTAACACAGAAAATACTTCATAAAGTCAGACACCCACAGCATATTCTAAGTTCAGAAGGTTTGGGATTTGCTGCTGTAAAATTGGAGACTCCCACGTGTTTGGGCATCTGATGAGAGAACACGTCTGTGTCAGGAACCAATGAGTAGCTGGACTCAGGCTAGTGCTAGACTTAGGTGTTCAGCCGCACCTCGTGACCATAATCTCCTCTAGATTCTGCACAACGCACTTTAAATCTTGGAACTGACTTGATTTTCATGGCTGTATTGAGCAATACAACATGAAGCCATTTCTGACTTTACATCAGATAATCTTGCTAAAAAACACTTAACTGCCTCCTCTGTGACCTACAAATAAAACGTCAAGTGTTTGGTATGGCAGGGAATGCTTTTTGCTGACGGCCTCGGGCTACTCGTTAGGGGACCTCTCATATTCACTTCTCTCCAAAGCCATCAGGAATCTTACATGTTTTCGCGCCTTGGATGATGCCAACCTTTCCCTATGTCCATGTGGCGACCTTCTTATTCTTCAGAGTGTGGCTCAAACATCCCTTCACTTTTATTATTTGTAGCTGCCACTGAGCATCTATGTAGGCCAGACATTCCACATGTATTATTTCTAATCTGGAAAACAACTCTGATTTTCCTCTTTCTTTTACAGATGAGGTAGCTGAGGCTCCGAAAATGTGTTACTTACCCGAGGTCACAAGCATCAGGGCAGGGGTTTGAGCACAGGTTAGACTCCAGACCTACGTGCTTTCCAGTCTACCCAGCAAATCTTCACGTCTTGCTCTGTGTCCTGATAGCACTTAGCAAATGAATGTATAGTTATTTTCTTACACGTCATTTCTATCAGAGCGAGCGGTCTACAAGTCTTGTATCCCTGGTATCAGATTCAGAATGGGTGCCCAGTCAGTGGAAAGGAATATTATTTTCTAATTTAAGCTTCTTCAGAAGCCAATTTATGGATGAGGTCATTCAAACGCTGGGGCAAGGGCTCTGAGTGACCTCTGCTCTCCACAGTGGGCTCCCAGGGACTATACTCCAATTAGCCAGTTTTACCCCTTACTCCCTGGGGAAAGAAAGAGCAGTCAAAATGATCAGAACCCGGGGCTTCCCTGGTGGCGCAGTGGTTGAGAGTCCGCCTGCCAATGCAGGGGACATGGGTTCGTGCCCCGGTCCGGGAAGATCCCACATGCCGCAAAGCGGCTAGGCCCGCGAGCCATGGCCGCTGAGCCTGCATGTCCGGAGCCTGTGCTGCGCAACAGGAGAGGCCACAACAGTGAGAGGCCCACATACCGCAAAAAAAAAAAAAAAAAAGCTCAGAACCCAATGGAGGTGCCTTGAAAGCACGTGAAAAAGTTCTAGGCATTTACCTGGCTGGCTGCCCTTTCCTGGGGGCTCAGGTAAGGAAATAATGTAACTGTATTGGGGAAGACCCTGGCAGAAAAGCTGAGGAAGATCTGACTCTTCATAGACACAAACTGGAATTTCACAGCAACGTCACTTTCCTTTCTCCATTCAGCTTCACATTATAAATACAGATCCCTACCTTCTAGGTATTCCTAGTTTTCCCTGGTGAAACGGAGTATTTGGAACACAGTGGCTGGCAGCACACCTTGATCTAATTAGTTACAAAAGTGCTTAACAGGTTAAGCTGTTTTAGAAACATGACATTTTTACCGTGTGAGACCAAAGAGACATTTTCTGGAACAGCCTCAGAAAGTGGGCATGGATTTGCAGGGCCTGAAAATCAGCCCACAAATAACATCTGCAAAGCGGAGCTTGTTATTACAACTGCTCGACCCGGGCAACCGCCAGCCTTGCTGCCAGAGCAGAAGAGAAAGTTTTGCCTTGGCAGGTAAATGAATGAAGGCGCGATCACCAAATACCATCTGCTATTTTAAAACGCGTTATTTGTGGCTTGAGCACACATGTGCCCTCCTGTTGCTATTTGGACTGGGGACCAGAGGCCATGTCTCTCGTTCCATTTCCAGCCCTTGGCTGTGCTGGCAGGAAGGGTTGATGAAGCAAAAGGAGGCATGACTTGGGCTATTTCTGTAGAGAACTGTAACTGCTGCTCTGGAAGCCTCCCGCATTTTGCAGGAAGCTCAGAAAGACGGGCAACACAAAGTCGCTTAATTCCTTCCCAGAATCGAGGGGCCGCAGGAGGGCACAGACCTGCTTCTCCCCAGTGAGCTCCTGAAGACGTCCAAGTGCAGAGGAGAGGGTGAGGCCCGGCCGGAGATAAGGCACAAGCTGTACCACTCTGATTTTCCAAAGCAATGGCTAAATTTAGCCTTAGGAAAAACTGCCATCCTCCACTTTTTCAAAACTCCCCAGCGCTATGGACCAAAACACTAGAAATGACATCAGCAATTCTTCTTCAGACTTTCTTCATTGGCAGGGATGTGGGATTCATATTTCTTCTTGGTCTGTGTTTCACCCTGTTCACGAATTCAGAGTCTTAGGCATGATAAGGAAAAATCCTTTAAGCTGACGAACTGCGGTGAGGAGACAAACTGTCAGAGAGCTGCAAAGCCCATCGACGAGGATTTCTCCTTTGAAACCTTTCAGCGCTGGAGCTGGAGCTGCACGAGGGCCAAGATGTCCAACCTCTCCTCCGAGGACAAGAAGGGTCAGTGGAACCCAAGGAGCTCAGTTGGATCACGCCACGGCATCCGGCATGTAAGGGCACCTGAGTTACGCAGCAGCCGACTTCACCATCAAGTAGCGGACCAACTGCAGTTCAAGGCAGCAAAACTGCAGCTAATTAGCGTGAGAGCGAAGGAAATCGGGAACTCTGACACAGATTCTATACCTACCGTCATCTAATCTACAAAAGAGGAGCACGTTTCAGGTTTGCTAACGTCCCCCAAAGCAACACAGTTGGAGGCCACTGCCTCAACAGTTTCAGTACCCAGTGAAAATGAGAGATATTATTATAAGTGCAGATTGAGACATTCTAGAAATGGATGAAGTGACGGAGGAAAACCTGTTACCAGACACCAACGGGGTCTCTAGAGGGAAAAGCGCTGTAACAGGACTTGGAGATGAACAGCCATCTCACCTGGATGTAAGGAGGTGAGCAAGGGATGAACTTTAAATGACTTGCACGGAGGAAGTGGAAAAGGAAAACCCTGCCTTTAAGAACTACAATTGCCAAGACGCAGTACAAAACGCACGGGAATTGTCAAGGGGCGAGAATCCATTAATTAACCGCCGGCAGGTTGTTCTGGGGTGCCCAGCTGTACCAAAAAAACCACTCCGAGTCCTCGGGGAAGAAAGATGGAGAATCAGGGCCAGAACAGACTCACTCTGCGAATGTCTAATGTCGACTGCACAACCCCTGCTGGGACACCACTGCTGGGCACCGGCCAGGGCCCTGGGGATGGAACAGCAAACAGGTCAACTCAAGTTGTGGTGGTAGCCACCAGGGACACAAAAACAAATAAGACATAAATAAGCCTTCATTCCCAGAACCTCAGCCTGATGAAAATAAAGGGGAAGGAAGAGAGATCTCGACAGTTCTGTGGGGCCAGCGCCTGCCTTTGCTCTGCTCACTGCCATCTTCCTGAGGCCTGGGACATAGTAAGCCCTCAATAAATACTGAACAAGGGACTGATTTCATCTGTTCAAAATAGAAAGTGTGGAGTTCAAGCAGAAGGAGGTAAAGGAGATTGCGTAGAACAAAATATTTGTTTCCCTTCATCATTTCTAGGTGACTTCTCTCCAGCCAAGTTACTAAAAGCAGTTCCTTCCCTTCTCTGGGGGCCATGCTTTCCTAATCCCATCAAACAGATCGGGGACCAGGCATGTGAAAACAAACAAACAAACAAGTAACTGAGATCGGTACATGATAACGCTTTCACCTTAGCAGCCGTGCTTTACGAGGTTGGGACGGAGACGATGGGGAGAAAAGTTGAAAACGCAATAAAAAAGAAAACTCTGCGAGTAAGATGTATTGCAAGGTGGGGCAAAGACGTAAAAAAAAAAAAAAAAAAAAAATCCTGGCTGCTTCTAGTGAATGCTTCTCATCATAAGAGATGTTATTTGCCCTGAGTTCCCGGTGGTTTTCAGTATCTGACTGAAAAACCACGTGCCCGGGAATCTAGTTGAAACACTCCTTCTTTTGCTGTTTCCAACTCACTCTCCATCAATTATTTAGAGCTGCTGCTGGCAATGCTTTTCTGCCAGGGCTAATTGTAGGGATGCCATCTGCACAGATGTTCCAACTGTCCTGCTACTTCGTGAGAGAGTTTAAGTCCAAGAAGTTCCACAAATATGTGTTTTTTTAAACACTGGATTCTACAGAGAACTCAAAAGTGTGTTAACTACAGTAATTTTTTTTTTACAATGCCATAAGATTCTGTAAAGATCTGGAATAAATATAGGCGAAGAAGTCCTTTCCAGATCAACAGACTGAAATGCCTATATTTTAAAAGAAGTAGCTGTATTACTTTAAAATACTGGATGTATTAAACAGTAAGTCAAAATAGATAAAATGATCTAAAGATACTATTTTACAATTTATCATAGGCCTTTCTGACAAAGAGAGAAATCTTTTAAAAAATCCAAGTTATACCACTTTAACCATTTTATTCCAAAATAAAATATTTCTCCAAGGGAAGCACCGGAGCTGTAGAAAAATTTTCGCCATTAAGCTCCTTTTTAGTACTGTCGTGACCCCTGTGAGGATCATGTTGTGTCCTGGCTCCAGACACCATGTAAAAACGCATCAAGGGCTGCTCTCCTGTGTCTGCAGGCTACTTGCTTCCGCACTTTGAGTTTGGGAGGCTGTAACTTGGTACTACATTTCCCATTAGGGCTCCACCCCTAAACCACAGTCGTCTTCCAATTTTTGCAACTTCCAGATGAGTGAGGCCTGAATGAATGTATTAGTGAGGCCGCTATTCAAACATCCAGTGGATTAGGTGAAAAAGCTAAAAACAGAGTGATTGTCACGAAATGGGGATGCAACTTGATTCCATACAGTTGTGGGACTGTCCTATCTTGCTGTCCTAATGGAAGTCCCCAAATTGGGCTTATTTAATCATCCCACTCAGTGTACAATAAGTCTCCGACATACGAATGAGGTCCATCCTGAGAGCGCGTTCGTTACGCCCAATTTTATATAGCTATATAGTACTGTACTGTAATAGGTTTATAATACTTTTCACACAAATAAGACATAAAAAAACAAAAAATAAACATTTTTAATCTTACAGTACAGTACCTTGAAAAGTACAGCAGTACAGTCCAACAGCTGGCATACAGGGGCTGGCATCCAGTGAAGGAGGGAGGGAGAGGAGGTGGGAGATGGTAGAGCTGAAGGATCGTCAGCAACAGGACACGGAGGACAAGCCGCAATGTCACTCATGCCTGATGCTGATGGCAGAGGTTCTGGTTCCTTGGTTCCCTGTTGGATTCAATTCCATCTACTGTCTTGAAAAAACGATCCAGTGATGTCTGGGTAGTAGCTCTTTTTTTCTCATCATAGATGACTTGGTAGCACTGGATTGCATTCTGAACGGCTGCCACAACCTTCATGTACCGTCTACGTTCAGGTCCTGTGCCTCAGTAACTAACAGCGCCGCCTCAAATAAAGAAAACCCCTTGCCATTTCCTGCGTCGTGAATCTCTTCAGTTCTTCAGCTACTTCTTCCTCTTGTCTCTCTTCATCCTTTCTCTGGGCCTCTGTTTCCATCAGGTCTACCGTCTTTTCGCGTCGCTCCACTCTCTCAATTATTTTCACTTTTGTTTTCCATCGTGACTGCTTGGAGCTTCTTACCACTAACAGCTACATCACCACTGCTCTTACGCTTGCTTCCGGACATCCTGGGCTTGAAATAAAGATACTGTACTGCTGTACTCTATACGGTCCTGTACAGTAAAGTACACAAAAGCACAACCACCTGTAGAGGATGCACGCACGCGACAATGTGCGCCAGACACGTGAACTTACGTGACTGGACATGCAAACACACGTTCGCATCTTTAGAAGTTCACAACTTGAAGGTCTGTATGTAGGTGACTTAGCGTAGTTGATCTAAAGGTTCGGGAGCAGTTAAATGATGGAACAAAAGGTCAATAACGAACTCAAATGCCAGTGGGCGCTAACCCTGGGACGCATCCCTCGCAAACCCCTAACGCAGCCTCACCTCTCTTTTCTCCCCTCTTCCTCTCTTTCCCGATTTCCCTTCCCAGCCCTAATCCATTCCCTCTCAACCTCTCTATTTCCCTCCCTGCCCTCACTTAACTGGAACCAATCCTGGATCTAGGTACGTCTCTTTGAGGTGGCTGATAGAAACACTCATGATTAACAAGTAAGACAACAATTCATGAAGAGAATAAAATAAAGCTCGGGTAAAGCCGTTATACAGCAAAGACATATTAAATCCTCTAAAATGGTTAACTGTGAGTCCCAAATTTGCCTGAACTTAGCAAACAAAGCAAAAAGGGAGGCAGTCAGTTTCAAGATCACTGTCAGTTGTTGTGGATAATATGGCTCTTCCAGGTACTAAGAGCTGAAAGAAATGTCTCCTACAGATGCTTATTAATAAACAAGGCTGTGATGCAATGGACCTCAACATCCTTGCAGTAAAGGCAATACTGGGGGACTTCCCTGGTGGCACAGTGCTTAAGAATCTGCCTGCCAATGCAGGCGACACGGGTTCAAGCCCTGGTCCAGGAAGATCCCACATGCTGCGGAGCAACTAAGCCCGTGCACCACAACTACTGAGCCTGCGCTCTAGAGCCCAAGAGTCACAACTACTGAGCCCATGTGCCACAACTACTGAAGCCCGCATGCCACAACTACTGAAGCCCGCATGCCTAGAGCCCGTGCTCCGCAACGAGAAGCCACCACAATGAGAAGCCCGCGCACTGCAACAGAGTAGTCCCTGCTCGCCGCTACTAGAGAAAGCCCGCGCACAGCAACGAAGACCCAACGCGGCCAAAAATAATAAATAAATAAAATAAATTTAAATAATAAAAAAATAAAGGTAGGTGAGTTGAATGTTTTACATTTCTTGAAGGAAAAGCTTTCTCTAATTTAGTTGCTTAACTGTTTATCATTAACTCTCAATGGATTTCTCTTCTGCAGGCCCTTAACTTTCAAAAAGTCGCTTTACTGCAATAAAATAACCTGTTCTCTTCTTTGTTTGGAAATCAACACATCTGGAGTTAGCGATATGGCAGTGTCCTGTATAGGGCATTTCTTTCCACAATTCTTGACGGAAAGAGAGAAGCTGCCAATTTTTAAATCCATTTGACAATAAACACAATCAAGTCAGCTCCCTGTTTACAACGTGGAGCCCTCCATATCTCTGGGCACTCCCGGAGTGACTGCCCAGGCCTGCTGAGTGATACCCCTAGGCTGACATAAAACATACAGATGAAGGATACAGATGAAGGGAAACTGGACTTGGACTTCCCTTGTAAGAAAAGAACCCATACCAACGATTCTTACCCTTAATGTTCATGGGCTCTTAGACGGTGATGAAAGCTACAAATCCTTTCCCAGAAAAATACATACATACAAAGTTTTGCATGTAATTTCAGGAGACTCAGAGTCATGGGACATCTATGGATTCCAGGCTCAGAACCATTTCGTGAGGTAACATCTCAGCACACCATAAAAACAGAATGTTGTGTTAAAGATGTTTTAGAAACACTGGGTTAAACACCACTAAGTACATTTGTATTTCTTTAACATATGACTTTTCTGAACCTTATTATTCTAACGTGCACGCTAAATTGTTGGGGAAAGCTAATGGTAGGTGTGTCTCCTAAACTTATCTGAACCTTTTTTTTTTTTTTTGGTAGGGGGAGCTTCTTATAAGCATGTCCTGTAAGTAACTCCCACAGAAGAGTTTAGGAACTGAAACTAGTCCTAAAGAATACCATGATAGGGCTTCCCTGGTGGCTTCCCTGGTGGTGCAGTGGTTGAGAATCTGCCTGCTAATGCAGGGGATATGGGTTTGAGCCCTGGTCTGGGAGGATCCCACATGCCGCAGAGCAACTAGGCCCATGCGCCACAACTACTGAGCCTCCACGTCTGGAGCCTGTGCTCCGCAACAGGGGAGGCCGCAATAGTGAGAGGCCCGCGCACCGTGATGAAGAGTGGCCCCCCGGGCTTCCCTGGTGGCGCACCGGTTAAGAATCCGCCTGCCGGGCCTCCCTGGTGGCGCAGTGGTTGAGAGTCTGCCTGCCGATGCAGGGGATACGGGTTCGTGCCCCGGTCTGGGAGGATCCCATATGCCGCGGAGCGGCTGGGCCCGTGAGCCATGGCCGCTGGGCCTGCGCATCCGGAGCCTGTGCTCCGCAACGGGAGAGGCCACAACAGTGAGAGGCCCGCATACCGCAAAAAGAAAAAAAAAAAAAAGAATCCGCCTGCCAATGCAGGGGACACAGGTTCGAGCCCTGGTCTGGGAAGATCCCACATGCCGCGGAGCAAGTAAGCCCGTGAGCCACAACTACTGAGCCTGCGCGTCTGGAGCCTGTGCTCCGCAACAAGAGAGGCCGCAAGAGTGAGAGGCCTGCGCATCGCGATGAAGAGTGGCCCCTGCTTGCCGCAACTAGAGAAAGCCCTCGCACAGAAACGAAGACCCAACACAGCCAAAAATAAATAAAATTTAAAAAAAAAGAGTGCCCCCCCCTTCCCGCAACTAGAGAAAACCCTTGCACAGAAACGAAGACCCAACACAGCAAAAATAAATAAAATAAATTAATAAACGCCTACCCCCAACATCTAAAAAAAAAAAAAAAGAATACCACGATATAGACAGTCTCTGAGTTATGAAATTCCTGGTCCACTTTCATCAACCACAGACCCCAGTAAGGTTATTTAGGTTAATGGTGAATGTCCCCCAGGGACTAGTATGGGAAAGCGACCCCACGTCTGTTCCGTCTCCCTTCTTTCTTCTTAGGAGGCTCCCCTTCTCATTGCTTATGGTTCAGTCAATTCCTACTCAGACAACCTTTGACACGTACACCACCTCTTTAACCCACATTCTCCTTCCCTTTTCACTGTTGTAACTCTTCGAGATACTAAGAAGGATTTCTCTCACTCTCTCTCTCCTTTGTTCAATTCAAGAATAAAAATATGATTGTAATTATCGTGGATAATAATAATAATGGGTTATGTTATCAAGAAACTGAAGTTATTTACTCTCTCTGGGTTTATTCCTCTAAAAAGTGAGAGCGCTAGACTTCGTAATTTCAGAGAATCATTTTGGGGTCTACCCTGTGAATTCAGAATCTTCACCAAGAAGCTTCCCTTGACTGAAGTTATTTTACATATACATTTATTTCTATTCAAGCCGCATATTTAATAGTCAATATTCAAATGTGAAGTTCACTTTTTTTCATTTGTTTTGGAACATGTAAGTGTAGGCTATGTATTTATATATCACGTACATTAGGTAGTTCAGTGTTTTACAGTTTATATGTGATATATGCATGCACACACATTATTTTAATTTTTTTCTCCTGCAAATTCAGAGTATCTATTATGGATTCAAAAGGTTTTTGTTCTCCGTCTAGCCTGGGGACCTAGCCACCATTTGTTGCACTGTTTACCTGGGAAATATTATTCAACTGATTTATAAGCCTTTAGAACATCATCAGCTTTAGGCTGGGCCCTTCCTATTTTTTACGTTATTAGATAAAACATCTTTCACACACACACAAATGCCAGGGGCATTGATCCTGGCTAGAATGGAATGAATGGTTTCTTTCACTAGAAAAGACAAAAGGGTATTTAAAGAAATTCTTTGTTGATTATTCCAAACCACAGAGTGAAATATTAAGGACTTGAATCATATTTTCTGAAAATGGTCCTAGGGATTGTTAGTCAGCACCCATTTAAAGGTCTACTGAAAGGTAACAATTCTGGTGTGTCTTCATTTAAAATGGGACCGTGAAAATGAAAGCATGGAATGAGCCTTGTTATGAGCTTCTGCGGTTTCAGAACGAAGGGTGCTTTCTTTGGGAATATGATAGTTAAGGGTGAAGATTAGCACAGTACACCTGCCCAGCATCCCTTTCCCGGTCCCTGGCCATGGCACCGTGCTTCTCATTTGGGAGACGCCCTATGCTCAGTTCAGGTGCTTCTCACCACAGTTCTTGTCTCCAGGGGTGGGTGAGCCAGGTCTTGCTAATGAGAGTACTAGCCCTCCTTATTCAAGTGATTGGACACATGAGTCAAGCTGGGCCAGTAAGGATGGAACATTTCCTGGAACTACTGGGAAAGAAGTGTCTTCCGGGAGATATTTGCTAAACTGGCAAAATATAAGCCTGGAGCTTTGAGAGGGTCATCTTGCTACT
Source organism: Mesoplodon mirus (assembly GCF_964341445.2). NCBI lineage: Eukaryota > Metazoa > Chordata > Mammalia > Artiodactyla > Ziphiidae > Mesoplodon > Mesoplodon mirus. The sequence goes on along the minus strand of NC_138978.1, from coordinate 5,643,292 downwards.
GCTTCAGGAACCCCTGCCCGAGAATAAAATCAACAGAGAGGAGAGGAGAGCCAAGAGAGGGAGAGACAGGTTTCTAATGACATCACTTGAGCACCTGGAACCAGCTATACTTGAAGACAACACCAAAACTGGACTTCATGAGAGTCAATAAATTCTCTTTTTTACAGAAGCCAGTTTGGGTTGGAGTTCTGTCACCTAAAGCTAAAGGAAGAGCCTAAGGTGAATCCATCAACTGAAATGTGGACCCTTTTACTAAATAAATCCTGGTTCCACAGACACACACACACACACACACACACACACACACATCAATATCATTAAACAGACCTTAGTGGTAGTACATAAGAATCATTCGAAGCTCTCTATAAAACATGGGATAAATTTTGGCAGAAATAAGCTGCCATGCTCATTTGAAACATTCTGATTACCCAAATAAATCAGAAAAACAGAGAAAGGTATACTGAGCTCCTGCCTAGCTAGCGATCTTCTGTTATTGAATTAAATACCTTCAGAAGTATCCTAACTCATTCACGCCTTAAGTTACTACCAAATTGACTTATCATAACAACAGATACATCCCACACAAGAGAATCATTACAGAACACTGCGATTTAAAGAGAATTATGAATTATCTGGTCCAGGGACTTTCGATAGGTTTTGACTGTGGCCCACAGAAAGAAACAGAACCCAGTACACACACACATACACGCGTGCGCGCACGTGCACACACACACTCCCCTGAAACAAAAACTTCCCAAATTGATACTTACCCATACTATGAGCAGTGCATTCTGATTTTAATAACTGGTGATGTTGACCACTAATTTCCTGAACCACTACTAATAGGCTTAGAGAACAGCTGAGGCACTGATCCAGGGCTGTAAGGTGATTTACCTACGATTTCTCATTTACTTAGAGACAGAGCTAAAACAAAAACCTAGCACTCATCCTACCATATTATATTCAAGCAAACAGTTGTTACCTATACACATTCCTAGACAGCAAGCTTCTGGCCAATCTTAAGAAATCCCGAAAGGCGACTAAGACCCTGCTATTTTACACGGACACAGGCCAAGACTTTTAGGGCCACTTCGAGACCACTTAAATGGAAACCCAAATCCACTACGGACCTTGAATGGACCTGAATGGGAGATCCTGTGGAGTTTGTGTCTAAATTACCAACAGGGAGGACTGAACTGAATGCACGAGATGGGATCAGAGTCGGGTGTGTTTTAGAACTTTCTTGTTACGTTCTTCTCACTCTAACCAAGGAGTAACACCATGCATATAATTTTTTGGTTAACTAACAGTATTTATGAAACTCCACCTCCCAGGTTCCATTACACTAGGGGTAGTCGGGGAAGATACAGCTTCAGTGTCACCCTGCACCGCAAAGAGCTGCTCATCTAATCTGGGAGATGAGGGGAAAGGGCTCATTAATGAGATCAGGCATGAGTTAGGCTCAGAGAATAAGGAGGAAAAATTTTAAATGGAGAGTGGGAACGCAATACACACTGAGTAGCTGCTGGTGGACGGGGGAAGGCGGACTAACAGAGTGGGATCAGATTTGGAGGGTGGTGGAGGTGAGAAGAAGAAAGGTGAAAAAACATAGACTAACTGGTCAATTTTGGTACTTGATAAACGGTAATTTAATATATTAGGAGGCTCTTTTTTTTTTTTTTTTTTGCTGTACGCGGGCCTCTCACTGCTGTGGCCTCTCCCGTTGCGGAGCACAGGCTCCGGACACACAGGCTCCGCGGCCATGGCTCGCGGGCCCAGCCGCTCCGCGGCATGTGGGATCCTCCGGGATCGGGGCACGAACCCGTGTCCCCTGCATCGGCAGGCGGACTCTCAACCACTGCGCCACCAGGGAAGCCCTAGGAGGCTCTTATGACAAAGAAAAGTCGGTCTTTTGACTTCAGGACAATCCACTCAGGAAGGGTTAAGACCATCACTGATGACCTTCATGATCATGAGCTCCAATGTCCTCAGGTGAGGGGTCACCCAGCAGGTTCCTAGGTGCCTCCTCAGTGTTCAACGTGACCAATGTTAACATGCAGTCTTTAAGGTAATTCAGTGCACCGTGTCTAGACTTCTCCCACCATCACCCAAACTTCATGGATGGCTGTCAGAATTTCCATGGAATATAAGAAAACGCATGGTGTGTGAGGTGTAATAAAGACAGAATTAAGCCTGTGTCACTTCTACAACTGACAGAGAGCCTAGAAGGCAGTTCACGGCCTGCCTGTAGAAAGTGTGCAAGTCTCTATGGAATGAAGGTCGTTTACTAACTTCATTCGTCCCCATTTCACCTTCCTGGACACTCACTTTCCTTTTGCCTACTCCCTCTTTATTTCACCTATTCTCACCGCTTAATATGTATCTCTTTAAGCTCCCTTAAACCTCCTTTAAAAAAAAAAAAAAGGTTCGGTGTACGCGAATAAACTACGTCACGTGTGGATGCCAAAAGCTTTTTGGCAAAGGAATATATAACTGAAATAAACTCCCAAATATTCTGCTTATATAGTGTGACAAGATGCCATGGTTGATGTTTAACAATGAAGACCTGGCACCACGCAGGTGGTGTCTTCTTTCGAAAAGATCGATGGGATACCAATATTAACCCATGTTAAGTCAGACAGAGCAAAGCCCTTTAAATGGGAGAAGATACAGCAGGCACACTAAAACAATTGGGAAAGGCATGGGGAAGTGAACACTGCTAAGGAAGAATAAAGGACTTCCCGAAACCACTGCACCGGCTAAAGAATGGTGCCACGTTTAACAAAATGGTCTTTACTGCACCTTCTGGGTGAAACCTAAAGTTGAGCTTTAAATAACTGTAGAAACAAAACGTAAAAATAAAATTTTCCTTAAACATTTTTAAAAGGCAGCCTACAAGTAAGTTCTGCAACGTCATAAGTTCACAGTGGCAGGGATCGAAAACATCAGAAAAATTATGATGGTTCCCAAAGGAAATTCTAGGTTACCAAAATGGACATTTCTGGCAGTGCCAGAAGGTGAGGGATCTTGAGCTGAGCATCTGAATTGTAGCCATCGGTACAGAGTCTCATACCTTTCACGCGGGAAACTTTCAAGGTCAACTGATTCTTTAACTTCACCATCTTTCTCGTGTGAAGTAAAAAATTTTCTGTGCCACCTGTTACCCATGTTTTCTAGGACAGCCCAACATGCACGTCCTGCAGCGAGGCCAGCTGCTGTTACAGGCAGGAAGTCCCAGAAGAGCCCTCCACAGAAAACCAAAGAAAATAATAATGTGTCTCTGCGTGTCTATCACAAAAGCGGAAGAGTTATTAAAAAAAAAAAGCAGAAGAGTTAATAAGAATCCTTAAAGGATACAATGTTGTTATTAACTACTGCATTAAATGCTATGTTTCCATTTAGGTTATTTGGAATACAATTAATTAGAATGCCTGGGTCCAGGTCCCTTAGGAATTCCAGGCAGTCCTCTGCTGTTTTCACCAATCGGAATTTATTTGGGAAATGCATACCCTGTAAGTAAATGCTATTTTCTAGAACATTAAACATTATTATTCCCGAAATCTAACACTAAGAAAAAGAGAAACATAAGCTTATTTGCTATCGTCTAATTTTGGTCTTAAAATAATAAATATATTTCTATGAACAAACACCATGGAAAGCGCTACTGCTTAACATATTTCTTTTTATCAGGTTCCCAAGCAACAGTTTCTCTATATGACAGATTCTGTAGGGAAACTCTCCAAACAATTCCTTTAGACAGAGAGAGAAGAGGTCTCCTTTACATACAGCCAGCCATTTTACTGTATGTGACACAACTTTGGGGGATCACAATTTTTAAATTTCACGCTTTGGCCTCACTGATGGGAAAAATATAATGCGTTCAAACAAACAAATACACGAGGCACTTCATAATTATCTGAGAGCACTTCTCATGTTTACCGTATCTGCTTTGCCAAGTATATCAATATATTTCAGACTAACTAGTAGAAATCATACCAAGCAATGGTGGACAAAATCCAGAACAGGCTTTAAGACTGCCATCATGCCCTGGTGAAGTAATTGATTAGGAAGATTATTTCCAAGAGTACTATATTTTCGGAAATTTGATGCCTGCAGAAATCGACGAAGATTGAAAAATGGTCTCTAACGTTTGACCACCATCAGGACGGGCCCCGACATTGGGCCATACCTAGGAAACCAAAGCAGGAGAGATCTTATAAATGCAAGAAGGCCACGCGGAGCCTGGCTGGTGGAAGCAAGGGTCAATGCGCCTCTCCAGTCCCTGCTCTGCAAAGAAGCAAAGCTCTCAGGAAGCTCTTCCAAACCTTGTCTCTGAACTCAACCAACTTTCCCCGCCGTGTTCTACGCACGGATTAATAAAACGTTCATTCACTCCATTGGCCTGCCAGGAAAAGGCAGCCTCCAACCGCCTTGTCCCGCAGAGGTGTCTGGGGCCGAGGGCCAGTCTGTCCCGGCCACTCTCCCCGCCAAGGGGGAACTTGTCCCCGCTCCTCTCCCCTCGCCCTTCTCCCCGTGGAGCGGGCGCCCGGCCCCGCCCCTCTCCCTGAGCCCCAACGAGGGGGCACCCGGCTCCGCCCCTCTCCCCACGCCTGGCCGCGGGAGCGAGCACTGGATCCTAAAAGCCCGCCGCCCAGACGCGCCTCGCAAACGAACACCAGCCGGCGGCCCCACGGGCGTCCGCGCCGCTCGCACCCGGCCACTTCCCGCACGCGTGTCCCCAGACCACCACTCACCCAAACACTCCCATGAGCTCGCGCGCACACGCGTGTTCTCACACCCACGCAAGCCCCCATCACCTCGCAGCAACACGCGCGCGCGCTCCCAGCCTCGCTCCCCCCGCTCCCCCACTAGCTCCACGAACACGCGTGGTGCCATCCCCCTCACCCACACTCGCTTGGTAAACACGCCGGGCGCCACGCGCACTCGTGCCTCAAAACACAGTCCCTGCGGTCTCTCCATCAGCTCACGCGCCCCCTCACTCTCCCACTCACACCGTAAACACCCGTGTCCGCACCCCCGCTCCGCAAACACGCTCACGCCCTCCCCCTCGCTCCATCAACACGCGCTCCGCACGCTCAGCCAAACACCCCCTCCCGCACGCTCGCCCCGTAAACACGCGCCGGGTCCCACGCACACTCGCGCGTCCAAACACACTCCTCCCTCGCGTGAACACGCGCGCCCCTCCCACGCCCCCACCCGCTCCTCCACAAACGCGCGTGTCCTCGCACCCGCTCCTCCGACACACTGGCTCCCCACTCGCGTAAACACGCGCGCCCCCGCCGCGGGCACGGGTGCTCCCCACGCCCCGGCCGCGGCGCGCGCCCGCCCCCGGCCCCGCCCCCGCGCGCCCGGCCGGCCCGCGCGCCCCCGCCGGCCACCGCCCTCGCCCCGCACGCGCCCGGCCGACTCTCCCCTCGGCCGCACGCACACTCACTCCGACTTGGTGAGCACGACCAACGCTCGGTCAGGCTGGCGCCGAGCCGCCTCTGTCTTCCTACTCCTCCCGCGCGGCCCCGCCCGGCCCGGCCCCGACAGCCCAGCCCTGCCCTGACCCGCTCAGCTCCACACGCCGCGGCTGGAACGACTCGGGCTCCGGGTACCGCTGTCTCCCCGCCACAGCCCGAGTGCGCCGCCCGGGCCAATGGTGGGGCGCGGCGGTGAGCTCACCGGCCTCGGCCCCGCCCTCTGGGCCCCGAGGGCCAATCGCAGGGCGCTACGTCACCCGGAGCCGGGCAGAGGCAGGTGTGGGGCGCGGAGCCGCTCGGCGCGGGGACTGCGCCGGAACTGCGCCCAAGCCCCGCGGCGCCGCGCTGGACGGCGGCAGGCCTGGCACGGAGGGTGCGGGCGGAGCGCGGCCCCGCGGCCCCGGGCGCGCCACGGCCCCTCGAGATGCCGTCGCCCGCTCCCCCGCCCAGATTCCGGGAGGCCCGCCAGCCGGGTGGCCACGGTCCCCTCGAGGGCAGGGACGACTCTAAGCCCGACGGCCGCGCCCGCTCCCCCGGGCCCACAGTCCCGGGCGGCCTCCTCTGGGGCCCGCGCCGCGCGGGAGGGGCGCTCGGGCCGCGTGCTCCCGGCCTGCGGAGCCGCCCCTTGCCCTGCCGCCGACTCCCGGCCCGCGGCGCCGTCGGGTCTGCTCGGGAGCCCCGCACCCTGGGGTCCCGCGTACCCGGGCCCGGGCTCCTGGCGCAGCCCCGGCGCGCCCTGCGGCGGCGGCGGCGGCGGCGTCTGCAATGCAGCCACGGGAGGAGCCGGCGCTGCGCTGCGCCGCGCCGCGCCGCGAGCGGGAGAGCGCGGAGGGCTGGGCGGGAAGGAGGGGCGCGGGGCGCGGTGAGCCGGCCGACGGCTGCGGAGATGGGGCAGCGCCCGGGAGGCCGCCGGGGCACTTGGGCGGGTCTCGGGGTCGGAGTGCGGAGGGGCCCGGGTCGTCGGCCAGGACGGGGCAGAGGATGTCTGGGCAGGGACGCTGCAGGACGGCTCCCATGGGAGTTCAGGAGTGTCCAAGGCGCCCATTCCGGCGGCGCAGGGCCTGACCTCCTTAACTGAAGTTCTAGGGCCTCTGCCCATCCCTCGGCTCTAACCGTGGTGTCCAAAAGTTCTGGCTTCGGCTTTCTCACTTGGATGCTTCTGCATAGTATCTCTTGCTTCCCGCCAAAAGCCCAAGTCACACCTCTCCATCAAGACGTCTGCAAGCAGCCTTCCCAGGCATCCCAAATGGACACCACCACCCCTTCTCCTTTCCCTGTAACTGGTGTAGTCCTGCCGATTCAATTAACCCCACCCACGGCCTTGCACACAGAAAGTGCTTGACCCGTGCAGACTTGTGATGAGCCCATCTTCTCTTTTTTCCCTCATATTCTCAAAGATCGTAAAAACTGGTTATGTCTCCTTTCTGCCATCTGGGTTAAAAAGTGTCTCGAAAGATGGGGGCAGAGTCTCTTTTACTGAGCCTACCCAAACGCACACGAAAACAACCACAGAATTTTGCACAGCCCTCGAGACTACACAACCAAAACTGAGTTGTTGTTTAGAGACCAAGCCCAAGGACATCCCTAATGGGGCTGGCTCCCATCCTGTGCCACGCCTCTAAGCCAGCAAAGCAAGCAGGTGGAGTATGGTCTCACTCTCGGGGGCCGATGGCTGATTCTAAACCTCAGCAACTCCCTCACCTGCCCCGGCAAAGTCAGAACACTCGAACGCACTCACAATCCTGCTCCAACAAGTCCTTCATATTCCCACCCGCGTTGCCTTTGCCCTGCTCTCACCACACTGGACCCCTGCGCTGCTCCCCTGCTCTGCTTATGCAATTCCCCCCCCCCCTTATCTGCTAAGGACATTCTTACCCATTCATTGAGGCCTGGCTCAGATCCCCTGGCTGCTCTCAGCGGAGCAGACCCCGGAGCATTGTTATGCATTACTATTTCAGCACTGTTTCCAGGAGAGGCAATGTAAGGGTAGTAGTCGGGGACAATGGTAGTTAGATTCTCCCATTTGCTGTGTACCCCATGGGCTGTGCCTTCAGATCTATGGGTGAGAATTAGATGAGCCAATAGATGTCTGTTGCTTACACCAGTGGTGCCTGGCACATAAGTTACACTCAATACAAGTTTGCTCTTGTTGCCATCAGAATCAGTGTGTCTTGGAGAGGTGGATAGTGACTGGAAAGGAGTAGGGGTGGGTTTCTGGGTTTCTGAAGTATTTTTAAAAGTTAGTTGTTGTTAGCTAAGAAGGAGACACCTCTAATCCTCTTGAGAACAGGAATGGAGTCTTAACTTATCTTGGCACCTTACACAATTCCAGGCACGCTGGAAGGATTCAGCTAATAGTTGTTGAATTGCTCTGAGTAGATTGTGAGCAACAGAGACCAACTGGGGAGATGGGATGACGAGGGGCAACACCTGCCTTTATACATGCAGTGCAGGGAACTCAGAATGATTGAGTCCAGGTTCAGCCACCTGGACCCCAGCTAAAGAAAAAGCCTCCAGACTTTTCTTTCAGGTGGGGAACTTTGTTGTTGTTGTTTGGTTTTGGTTTGTTTGGTTTTGGTTTTTTTCTTCCCCCTTGGATTTGCTTTTGAAAAGGCAGAAGTTCAGCTCTTGTTCAGACCTGGGCATCCCAGCTGCCTGCCATGACCCTTCACCCTTCCTCCAGCAGCTCATCTCCACCCGGCATGAAAGAAACGTTTAGCCATGGCTGCTTCAACACATTGGCTGTGCCCTGATGTCAGAGTTGGGGTCAGCAGCCTGGAGCTCTCATTCCAGGCAGCCCGAGGTGACATTTCTGCACTAGGAAAGTCCTCAGCTGGGGCCATTCCCCTCTTGGAAGATCTGCCGCTCTCCTTCCCCTCTGCACCTCTGTCTTGGGGTGGAGGCCACAAGAGCAGGTGCCCTCCGTGGGCCCACACCTGGAAAGGCAGGCAGAGCTGGGGCAGGGTGAGCTGGATGCTTCCAGAGTAAGCTCAGAGCTCAGGCAGTGTGCTGGCAGGGTGTCTTTCCTCGTGGGTGTTCATGCTCCTCTCTTCCAGGTTAGGAAATGACAGGGTGAGACAGGCATGTGCTTCAAGCAAATTCTTCCACTAGGTTTTTATGGGGCTTTGAGTACACCTGGGTCATTTTTTTAAATAGTGAAGAAGAAAACTTTGCTCGGTGATGACTTCACTTGGTAGCACCCAGAGCAAGTGCAACTGTTGCATCTTAAAGCAGAGATGGTGTGTCCGTATCCCAGCCCTAATCTCTGCTGAGGGTCTCAGGAGGATGAAGGGAACTACGGTTTTTTGGGTACCTGATATCTGCCTGCTGTTACACTAGACACTCACATACACTGCTACTATTTCTCCTGCAAGCTGGATATTGTACAGAGGGAAAAACGAGGCTGCAAGGAGTCAGATAACTTGACTAAAGTCATACAGACTGTATGCAGCAGGTCTGGGTTTCAAGTTCTGAACCTGCACTCATTCCGCCCCTGTGATGGCTCTCCAAGTACCTAAACATTCTTGCCATCATTAAGATTCCCTTTGTTTAAGAAAGCAGTCTGGGAAATTTCTAAGAACCAGGACTTCTTTTCTTCAGCCCCAGCAACTGTGATGCTTATCTATGTCAAGATGTAGATTCTACTGGGCCAGGTCCCTGAGTAACTGTGATGAATAGGACCTTCCTTACCAACTGGCATTGGACTTGAGCGTGAGAGAGAAATAAATCATTTGACATGGGGCTGTTTGTTACTGCAGCATAACTTCACCTCTCCTATCTCATAAGAAATCAAATATGTTTCTGCATATATCAACTTCTAATAAAAAATAATCTAATAAAAACTAAGTGACAACTTAAAAATAAATGCAAGATGCATATTCATTGTATCTTTAAGGCCTTAGGAAATATAAAAGTATTTTTAGAAACCATGGGTAAGAGTGACAAAATAATTCAATGGAGAAAGATAGTCTTTTCAACAAATAGGGCTGGAGTAACTGGATGTCCCCACATAAAAGAATGAAGTTGGGCCCCTACCTCACACCATATGTAAAAATTAATTCAAAATGGGTCAAAGACTTAAAAAGAAAAGCCGAACTACAAATGTCTTAGAAGAAAATGTCAAGGGAAATCTTCATGTCTTTGGATTTGGCAATGGTTTCTTAGCTATGGCATCAAACCACAAGCAACCAAAAAAAAAAAAATTTAAAAATGGGCTTCATCAAAATTGAAAACATTTGTGCTTCAAAGGACACCATCAAGAAAGTGAAAAAGACAATTCACTGAATGGGGAAAATATTTGTAAATCATATACGTGATAAGGAACTTGTATTCCTTATCATTCTTACAACTCAAGAATAAAAAGCAACCTATTTTTTTTAATGGGCAGAGTCTCTGAATAGATATTTCCCCAGAGAAGATAAACAAATGGCTAATAGCACATGAAAAGCACATGAAAATATGCTCAGCAACATTAATCATTGGGGAAATGTAAATCAGAATCACTAATCAAAACCACAAAAGTGCAAATCAGATATCACTTCACATCCACAGGATGTCTATAATAAAAAAGATGGACAATAACAAGTGTTGGTGAGGATGTGGAGAAACTGAAACACTCCTACCCTGCTGGTGGGAATGTAAAATAGTGCAGCTCCTTTGGAAAATAGTCTGGCTCTTCCTCAAAAGTTTACTCATTGAGTTACCATATGACCCCACAATTCCACTCCATGAATATACCCAAGAGAAATGAAGACATATGTCCACACATATGGACATTTATATGGCAATAAAAAGGAATGGAGAACTGACACCTGCTGCAACATGGATGGACCTTGAAGAAATAATGCTAAGTGAAAGAAGCCAGTCCAAACGAACACATATGATATGACTCCACAACAGGCAGACTTATAGAGATTGAAAGTAGATGAATAGTTGCCTTAGGCGGGGGAGGAGGGAGGAGCTTGGGGGCAGCGGGACAGGACTGTTAATGGGTAAAAGGGTTTCTTTTTGGAGGAATAAACTTGTTCAAAAATTGGGTTGTGATATTGACTGTACAACCCTGTGAATAGACTAAAAAACTTTGAATTGTACACTTTAAATGGGTGAATTGTATGGTATGTTAATTATATCTCAGTGGAGATATACACACACACAATAAGAGGAAGAGAAAAAGAATGAAGTATAAAAAGAATCAGTGGATTAATTTTAGAAGAGAAAACTGAGTGATGGGAAAAGAAAAACCAAGATCAGGAGGGTCTGATGGCTGATCCTGTGTCAGTGGGTCCCCTCTTGCTCACTGAGCCCCCGTGTCCGGCCCTCGGTGGGATATGGTGGCATCAGGTGGAGAATGTGGCCTGGCTAGGTGACTGCTCAGTGAGGAGACAAGACAGACACAGGGGAGGCGCTGAATCCCATGATGGTGACCCCATGGGGCAGAAGAGTGATGGAAGAGGGCACCCGTCTAATTGTGCTTCTGAAGGATTGTGAAAAGGCCAGGGGTGAGTCCATCTAGTTCCCACTTGTTGTGACTGCCTCCTCGACAGCTAGGGGTTGGGGTTCCCCTGAAGAACTTGGGGTTCCCCTTGAAGAGGTCCCTGATAGGCCGGGCTTCTGCATCGCAATGGTTGGCTGATTCAGGGGTGAAGGTGAGCTTTGCAGAGAGCCTCAGACACCTCAGCTGACCTTCCAGTGTCCTTGTCAGACCCCTGAGCCTTCCATGGGAGGGAGGCGCTGGGTGGGGGCAGGGCAGTCCGGACCCTGTTTCCTGCATCACCACTAACTACCTGTGTGCCAAGCTCCTTTCTCTTCCTGTGCCTCACTTTCCTCTTCTGCAAAATGAGGTCTAAGGCCATGCAGATGGGGTCCTGGTGCAGGTCCAGTGGGACCTGACACAGCAAGCCCCCCTGTGCTTCGGCTGCAGGGACTGTGGATTTGAAATGACCAGTCCCATGAATGCAGCTGCGTGCATGCCCCCAGGCAACTCACAGCATTGAGGGCACTGGCACATGCTTGCTATTTTGAGCCACTCAGCTTTGGGGTGGTTTGTTATGCAGCATTAGATTACTGTAGGGGACAGCTGTATGAGACAAGGTGTTTGCTACCAGGGCAAACCGTGCTGCCAGGATTGGTATCAGCCCCGGAAGACTGTCAGCTCAGTCTGGGAACTTGGGGGTTTCTCCTAAGGGCCATGATGCAGAAAGAGAATCCAAAGAAGTTGGGGGAAAGAAACCACCTTCACACACTCTCCCTGGTGGCTCATACAGGCCCATCCATTCCCTCTGCCCCCACCCCCAGGACTATACACATGACAGATAGTAAAATACACGGCTAGTCTCCTATGAGAGCGGGGGACGTGCAGAGACGTGCTCTGCTCAAAGGAGCAACAGAGTCAAAAGGCGGATAATCCAACACACATTCAGGAAGCGGTAACATGCGGTGACAAAGCACCCAGTGGGCTTTAGTATCCGCAGCCCTGAGCTGCATGACAAAGGACAAGTCACCTGACGAGATTCAGGTTCCTTGTCCGTAAAATGGGGATGGAAACATCACCTGGAAACAGGGAGAGGATGAAATTGGACACTGAATGTAAAGTGGCAGCCCAGGGACTAGGGGGCACCCCAGGTGGGGCTTGGGGATGAGGACCAAGGACCCATGCCAGTGTGGCTCATGGTCCCACCCAGGCCTTCCAACTCACCAAGGTCCCATCTGCTCTAGGACTCTGGGCAGAATGGTCCTCATGGACAAGGAGGTATAGCCTCCACGGACAGAATAGTGCAGAGAGCTTAATAGGCAGATGCCACCTGGGGAGGGGAGAGACCTGGTTCTTCCTCTTGGGATGGGAGCTGCCATCATCATCACCATCATCATCATGACCATCATCATCATCATCAAGATAATATTTGCTGGGTGACTACATTCTTTACATATGTTAATTCCTTTCATCCTCACACCAAGTTTGTGCAGTGGGTGTTCCTATTCCCATGGTTTTACAGAGGAGGAAACTGAGGCACAGGGGATTAAGTAATTTGCCCTGGACTGTGCACTAGTGAGCAGCAGAGACCCTGATCCCCCGCACTCCTGAGCTGGAGCTCTTAGCTGCTTCTCTGCTTGGCCCCATGTGAGAGCTAAAGAAACAGCCTCCGTGACAGTCCAATAGGGTGAAGGGCCCCTCCTTAACCAAAAGACAGGCTTGGCAGCTTGGCTGGCAGGCCCGAGGCCTCTTCCTCCCCGCAGCACTCTTCCTGAAGCCGTGCCTGTCAACGCGACACCACCCTTTGGTACCAGGAGTCTAGGTGGCACACCGCAGACATACTCAAGGAGACGGGTGCTGTCTGGCCTGGGAACCCTCTAAGCTGGGCCAGTCAGGCCAGTCTGTGACTGAACTTTATTCGAAGCAGGAGCCTAAAACCCCTTGAGGGCAGAGTAGCCAAGAGGTGAGCACCCTGCTCAGGGGTCAGAAGGGCCGGGGCACTGTTTCCAGCTCTGACACCTTGGAAAGACTCTCTTCTCTAGACCTCAGTGTGCTCACCTGTAAAACAGGGATGATAATAGTAGCTGCATCCCAAGGTCATCATAAGGACTATTTGTGAAGCTCGTAGCCCGGTGCCCAAAAGGTGTTAGCACCTTGTGTCGGCTAAACAGTAGGGCAAGGTCACTAGTCCACAACTTGACCAAGATAGCCAGAAAACTCAGGCGCAAGCCAGCAAAACTCCAGATGAGGCCTCTGGCCTGCGGGGTGGGGGTGGGGGTCTGAGTTGTGGGCCCACCATGGAGTCTCAAAGGGCAGGTCTGGGGCTTGGCAAAGCCCTCATGACAGAGATGAAATCCTCTTCATGCAGGACATCTCATTTTTGGAGAATGGCTCTGTTATGGGCTGAGTTTTTACACCCCCAGAAATTCATAGATTGGAGCCCTGACTCACAGGACCTCAGAACGACTGTATTTGGAATCAGGACATTAAAAGAAGTGATCAGATTAAAAGGAGGCTGTTAAGGTGGACCCAAACCCAATCTGACTGGTGTCCTTATACGAGAAGGGTATTGGGACACACAAAGAGACAGCACAGAGAAAAGGCCATGTGAGGACACAGCGAGAAGGCGGCTGTCTGCAAGACAAGAAGACAGGCCTCAAAAGAAACCAAACCTGCCCACACCTTGATCTTGAACTTCTAGCCTCCAGAACTGTGAAAAAATAAATGTCTATTGTTTCAGCCGTTCCATCTGCGGTATGTTACCTGGTAGTAACAAAGACAAGCTAAGACAAGCTTTGTCTTCTAAGCCCGGCTCCCCACATGTCCATGCATGGCTGAGGGCTCATAGACCTTCAAGTGCAGAACTCTAGGGCTCCCTGTTCAAGGTCACGCTTGCCAAATCAGGGCCCAACCCTCCTGTGGATCCTTCTAGAGAGGATCTCAGGAAGCTTCGGTCTTTGGGGTCTGAGAGCATCACAAGCACCCACTGGACTGCTCTCGTACGGCCCAGTGGGGTCACAGTTAAGAAGAGCGGTGTTTACTCGAAAGGTACACTCAACATGCACTTACTAAAGCCGCTGCGGTGTACTTTCTCACGAAGTAGATATTATTCATTTTTTTTAAACGTGGGAACCTGATTAAGGAGAAATGAGTATATTCGACTGAAGGTGACAGGTCAAAAGACCAGATATTTATGCTGAAGACCACTTTGAAATCACCATCCTGACAGTTGCTGTGACCAAACCCTGAAGCTTAGACACTGGTGGTAACAAGAGCTGGGAAGTTCCCCCTTTAGGGAAGCAACCAGCAGCTTCCTACAAATAATCAATCATTACCGAGGTCACCAGGGGAGGGGCTTGTCAAATCCCGCCCTGTTACCGAAACGAAGAAAAAGCAATCAAAAGGGAAGGCGCAATTAGAGGCCAGTGCGTCTTAGGCTACCACCATCTCACGTGCCTCGGAGAAGCAGAGCTGACAGGCTGAGCTCAGGGGGAGTTTTAGACACCTTAGGTGCTCAACACCGTTACTGAGAAAAACAAAAGAGTGACCAGGGAAAAGCACAGATGTGTTACACACACACACGTGTACCCCCATCCCCAGTTGGTCTCTGACACCCTGGTATCCGCTGTGGCCCCTCGCAGTGCAGCCACATCCCCAAGCAGGTCTGCAGCTCACGGGCTTCTGGACCACTGAAGCCAGGTCAGTCCCTGGCTTGGCCCTGCTGCCTGAGAAGCACCATCCGCATCAGAGTGAAATCCCCTGGGACGCTGTCACAAGAAATGTCGCCCCACCCAAGGATCCTCCCAGCTTTAACTCACTTTCAAGTAACTTAAAACAATGCCAGGGCCTTTCAGCAAATATAAAATGAGCCCCCGCTCAGCTCACTTTCTTCTGGGAATCAAAACCGAGAACGCTGGGGGAGGAATGATGTCTGAAAGTGCAATCAGGGGGCCTGGAGGTTCACACTTCCTGCTGCACGACTGCTCTCTGCTCAGAGCTTGCTTTTTCTCCTGCTGCTTTTCCAGGAACGGGCAGAAAGACTCGTGATAAATGCATCAGCCCTCTCCAAGTGCCGGGGCACTGGAGGCTTCGAATGCATCAAGCCAGACCTCGTAGGGCCACGTCTGCAGGACTTCTGGGCGGGCCCTGCTCGGAGCTACACACTAGAGCTTCCCCTGGCTTTAGCTGTTCTCGGGGGGCCCAGGCCAGGCCTTCTGATGTCATAATAAACATCACTGACCTTATAAAATTAGAGCATTGATGCATTTTTCATGTCTGAGAATCACACTGAATTGTGAACATCTTAGAAGATGGCCGAATGCTGCATCTAGGTTTTCTCTTCCTCTTAAAGGTGAATTATTGAGCAGGAATGCTCTTTGCCCAGGACCCCACCCTGGCTCTGAGATTCCCGAGTGCACCCAGCTGGTTACCATTTGCAAGGTCAGATCCATTCCCATCGGTGCTGGGGGAAAAAAGAGGAGCACTGTTGGAGGAGGGGCTTCCTCCAGGGGGTGGGGGAGGGGGAAGGCTGAGTGGCAGCTCCAAATGGAGCTGCTCACCACCCTTCAGCAGCAAATGGCGCCAACAGGAGAACACTTTAGTGTGGAAAGAACAGTGCTGGAGCCAGGGGTGCTGTCTGCAGGATGGAGACGGGATGCAGGTTCATTTGTAGAGCATCACGGGCCGTGGCACAGGTGAGTAAAGAGGTAATTGAGATAATATGTGAGAATAATAACCTTAGCTGTCAAAGGCTCTTAAAATTTCTCATTTGACTTCACATTTAAGTGGATGGGTCTGTAATGTAGTGAATTTCACATCTCTGCCCAGGAAATCTTGAGCTTTGCACAGTATTCTCTGCAGAAGACAAAGTAGTTGCCCAAACCATTTTTCATAATAAAATGTGTTCTTGAGCCCCAAAGAATTGCTGAGCACGACACAATATCCGCATAGGGGCGACACTTTGAAAACAACGGTAACAACAACGGCAAAAACCATGTCAGACACTCAGCGTTTCCTCCTGAGATAAGAACAGCAGAAAGAAATTGGTCTGCTGGGTGGGGAGCAGGGGAGACAGGCTGGCGGGGGCACAGGAGGGGAGGTGCAATTCTGCGCAGTAGAGACTTGAACCTTGACCAGAGAGAGGTCTGGCTTTTGTCCTTGCCTTCCGGGAGGTGATCTCTAAGCCCCTGGAATGTCCTGCCAGAGGGAGTGGCTTAGTTTGCCTGAGTCACTGGAGAGACCTACAGTATGATTTAAGGTAGGAGCTGGTTACAATGGAGAGTTGTAGGGTAGGGGCTGGCCACTCTAGAAGGATCAACTATGTGATTTAGGGTAAGGACTTTTGGTCACACAGTTTCAGCCAACTTGGGAGAGACCAGAGACCGAGATCAGCCATGAGGGCAATCCCTCATGCTTACGCGGTGGAGCCCCAAGAAAAACTCTGGACGCCAAGGCTCAGGTGAGCTTCCCTGATTGGTGATTTTCCATGAGCCTTGTCACACATTGATCCAGGGACATTAACGCTGACCACAAGCCACGGGAGAAGACAAGGGAAGGTGGGTGTTTGGTGCCCTCCTGGACCCTGCCGGACACACTTCTTCCCTTGGCTGGTTTCCATCTGGATCCCTTTGATGTAATAAGCTGTAACTGGGAGTATAACGGCTTTCATGGCCTCTATGAGTCCTTTCCATGAATGACGGAAACCAAGCATGGATTGTGAGTTGCCTGTTTGCACATTCTTTCTACATATGGAGAGCGTCCCTCTGAACAAACATAGTTTTCATACAGAGTTAACGCCTGTCAAGTGCATTCTCTTCCTGATGGGAGCACAGAGGGACTTCCTGCCCCTCTCGTGCTCCCCTAATACTCGGAACCTGCCCCTATGGGGCACTCATCACACCAACTGTGCTGTCCGGCTTGCCTCATGTCCTGGGCCATGCACTCCTGGAGGTAGGGACACGCCCAGTTGACCCATAAAGCCCTGAATCCAGGAGAGGGCCCCTCAGGTGCCTGGGACTCAGCAGGTACCAGTTACTGATGGGCAGGTGTACAGGCTGCCTTCTACCAAAGCTGTTTCTTCCATTGTGGTTTATGACCTGGCGGAGGGTCATGAACATGAAGCTGTTGGCATGGGGCCTGGCTGGAATGGCTGTCACTGTCATACCAGAGCACTTTGGTGCAGTGAATTCCATGGAGATGGGTGTGGATAGGCAGGTTTCCATGGCTCGTGACTCAGCTACCCACCTACCAACTCATTCATTCACTCACCAGGCTAAGGTAGGGCTGGGTCAGACAATGAGGGAGTCACAGAGGGTCAGATGACGCCCTCCTCCAGACCCCAGGATGGTGACACACCATGCAGGGACTTGCCAAGGACCTGGTTGGGAAGTCCCCATCCTCTCTGAGGTCCAGAGGGGAGATGGGTCTGAGCAGCTCAGGGAGGAGACTTGCTGTTTCTCTTCCTTTTCCAAATCCAGGGAGCTGAGTAGTGAATTCTCTGCCCCTTAAAAGCTCTGAAGGCAGCCTCAAGGGCACATTTTTAATAAAGGTCAAGCTTCTGCATTCTTGCCTTGGGTTATTTGCCTGAAGCTTGTCCAGTGACAGGGAAACCAGAAAGGGGTTGATGGTACCTGGTTAGTTCTGGACACCCTCCCCAGCTGCTTCTGACATCAGGGATCCTGTAGCCTAAAGCTGGAGTCAGTCAGCAGTGTCACAAAGACACCACTGTCCGTCCATCCATCTGTCCATCCATCCATCCATCCATCCATCCATCCATCCATCCATCCATCTGTCCATTCATCTATCCATCCATCCATCCATCCATCCGTCCATCTATCCCTTGAAGAAATATTTATTGAGCACCTACTGTGTTCCTGGCCTCTTAGGGCATGATTATAACTAAGACAAAAGTCCTCGGCCTCAGAACTCAGCTATATTCTCACCTTTGTCAATTTCATCCACACCCCTTGACCCATTTCTTCCCATGCCACCTCCATGCAGTCATGTCACAGACGTCTCTCTCCTGCCCACATGCTTCTCGGAGCTCTGGAGCCTAAGTCCTCTCACTTGCTGTTGTTGACTTTTCCCCTGGGTGTCCCAAAGGCCCTTCAAACTCAGCCCAACTCGTGACCGGTCCTCCTCCAGGGTGCATGACACGGAGCCCCCATACCTAACCCATCTACAAGTCTTACTGATGCTACCTCCTGAATCTCTCTTGATGGTCCCCTTTGCCCAGAACCGCCAAGTCCAGCATCATCTCTAGCCTGGAGGATTCACTGGTCTACCCTCGCGAGCTCCGGCTCTCCTTCAATCCATTCTCCATGCAGCAGCCAAGAGCACTTCTCGAAATGCAAACTTGGTCATGTCCATGCCTCTCAAACCTTCCGTGGCTTTCCTCTCCTTGGGGATAGAGCCAGCACTCCTCAGCCTGGCTGGTGCCTGGGTACCCCTCTAACCGGTCTGGTCTGATCCCCACCCCCTCTCCACCTCCCCAGCCTTCACATGCTCCCTTATATCCATGAGGCTCCCTCCCACCACAGGGCTGTCTGTGCATGCTGTTCCCCGTGCTGTTCCCTCCCCTCTCCATGGAGTTAACTTCTGCTCCTCCCTCAGATCTCAGCTCAGGGGGCACTTCTTCAAGAAATCCCTCCCAGACCTCCTCTTAACCCCCCATTACAAGCTCCCCACACACGTATTTGTGCAAAGGTTTGGCGTTCAGGTCTGAGTTTTCCTCCATTAGATGGTAAGCTGGGTGAGCACAGGAACCTCATCTGCTTTTTTTCACTCGTTCCTTTGTTCTAATCTCAGCACTGGCCCAGGGCCTGGCACCTACTGGGGGTTCCAGTACCAGTTAGGGAATAAATGATTACAAAGATAGAATTGCTAAGGGAGGAATTTACAAAGTGTAATGGAAAAGCCCAATAAAAAGAAGGCATCCTGTGGGGGGGGGCAGTGGGATGAGGGGGGAAGTCAGCTTTTCGAGGGGAAGGGGCCTTACAGTAGAAAGTTTCAATAGAGCAGGAGTTCTCTAGAGCAGCCACAGGAAAGATAACCTGAGAGACCAGAGGGAACGGCATGTGTAAGGCCTCGAGGTGAGAAACACTACAGTATGTTTGGGGAAATCGGGGTATTTTGGTAGAGAGGAGGGGAGAGCCTTGTGCAGGGGGAGAGGAGGGGAGGGCTGAGGGCAGCTTAGAAAGGGTCTGGGATTCCGTGCTGCAGAGTCAGCGTTGATCCTGACCTTCCCACATGACCACGCCCCTCCCAACAGGTGCCGCTGGCAGCCCCGCCTCCATTTCTAATTCATCGTGCTGCACTGGGTTACAGTCACCAGTTTTGGGGTCTGTCTCTCCCAGGGGACCGCACCTTGCACAGCGCCTGGCACACAGCGGGTTCCCGTCAATCCTTTCCAAAAGCGTCAGTGATACACAGCATGGATGGGGAGGGAAAGAATGTGGCGGCTGGAAGGCCAATGGGGAGGCTCCAAGCCCGGGTGTGTGATGCTAAAGGCCTGAGATAGAAAAATGGTAGAGGACCCGGAAGATGGGAGGAGGAAGCCCTGGGGGTTTTAAAAGTCCTACTTTGCAAACGGCTTGGCTTGGGGGAAGAGAATTGTGGGGAAGGGAGAAGCAGGGATGAAGGATGTTTCTAGCTCTGGAGGCCCCCATCGGTTGCAGCATAAATGCAATAGAGAGAAGAGGCGCAGAGGAAGGCTCTCATTGTGTGGAGGTCAGGAGCCGGTGGATGGGGTCAGACCACTATGTATGATCCTCTTGGCATCACCTGCTCACCGTGTGTCTGCGTCCTCATCTGTAGGATGGGGGACCTCGTAGGAAGTTGGGAAGTTTGAGTGAATCGATACGCGTAAACGCTTCGTGGATAGGGCCTGGCAGGTGGTGGCACGTAGATGTCAGCTGCTGTAACCCCTGGGTGGACAGCTCTGTGCCAACAGGTCTGCCAGCTCTCCCTCATGTCTCAAGACCAAGAGATGCAGCTTTGGTGCCGTTGAGGCGACCCAAGGCATCAGCAGCTCTTCCAAAAGTGGGTGCCACCAAATGGGGTGAGGGCCCATCTCGGACCTGGGCAGGAGAAAGGACACTCGGGGGACCTCTCCATCTGCTGATGTCAGGACCAGCCCAGGGCCTCGGCCGGCTGGTTTCTCACCTGCCCTGTGTCCCGGCTTCCGGAGTCTGTGAGTCTGGCTGTGGGATGGAGAAGGAGAAGTGGGTGGAGGGTGCAGGGCACACGCTGATCTAGAGTCGGGAGGGCCTCTGTCCTGATTCGGCAGTGGTTTGGGGCAAGTCGCCGCTCTTCTGGGGGCCCAGATTCCTTCCAGAGGGATGAGGAGGTTGGACAATGCGACAACCATTTCTTTCAAGTTCGAACTCTCGAAGATCTAAGTCTGTTTCTGATGTATCAGCTATTTCCACTCTGCCAGGGATTTTTTTTAAATGTCTCCCATTATTAAGTATGGAACGTCTGACACATACGTGACTGCCACTTTTTTTCCCCTCAAACAAAGGACTTTAAGTTCACAAGTGGAATATGTCAGCAGCGGAGGGAGATGGTCTTCAGCCTATCAGGCTCTTGTGAATGTCTCGTTGTCACAGAGGCGGGAGACAAGGTCAGTCGCTGGGCTGCTTGGAAAGGATCAGAAACGTGTGTATTTGGGGGAGTTTTTAAAAGGAGAGGGCTTGTGCTCGCCCCACCCAGGGGCTGGGATCTGGATCATTGGTAGGGGAGGTGGGGATCTCCTCTCATCCAGCTCCAGGACCTCCAGGACCCCGCTTCCTTCTGGAGGCCACACCAGCCCCCGCTCCACCCACAGCCCCTTCTCCTTGCTCACGGGCGATGTCCTGGGTCTCCCCGTCTCAGGACCCTTGCTCCCACTGCTGGGTCAACAGATCAGCATCTCCATTATTTTCCAGGGAGGTGCATTCTGGGACTGGATCCTAGGAAAGGCTAAGGAAGCCTGCAAAACGCTGGCCTGAACTGGCCGTCTCCCCAGGCCTGCTGGTCTTTCTGTGATCCCAGCTCTGCCAAGAGGCCTTTCTTCGAGGCCATGCCCCCTGAAGCACAGCTGACCCGCATCTAAATGACGTGGTGGCATAATGGGAGTCTGATGTAACTGATTAAGGAGGGAGCAGGACTGCCGGGCAGCCGTTGGGCCCATCTGCAGGATTCCCGCATTCCGGCCACAACCAGTGGTGGGGGGTTGAGAGCGTCTCCACTGGGTCTGACATCCACACACCGTTTGGCGGGTGAGTCACAGTTTGTTCCTGCTTTGGGACTTGGCACCAGTCCCTGCACCCCAGTGGGGAGCAACTGGGAGGGAGTTTGTCCCTGGGACTCAGAGCAGGTGTGGATGTCTCCCTGAGCCCGGGGCCAGGGAAGCTGCCTCTCTGGGGCCCGCAGACCTGTGGGATGGTTTTCTGGGCCAACAGCAGAGGGCAAGGCAGGAAAGGCAGGGCCCGGGGCTTTTTCTCTGGCTGCACGAGGAGGGGTGGAGGCACAAGATCTCCTGGGCCAGGTCTTTCCTGTCCCAGCCTGGGGAGAGTCAGGGATCTGAGCTCAGAGACAGGCTACCAGCGTTTTCAGCCACTTCTCTGGGTTCTTTAAATTCACGGAGCTCCCTCCTGCCGTGGGGTCTTCCTACGTGCGGTTCCCTCTGCCTGGAATGCTCCGCTCCCCTTCTCCTGGTATTAACACGGCTGCCACATCCTTTTTCTTGAAACACCCTCTTCTCCTGGCCTCCCGGCGGCCACATCCTCCCCATCTTCCTCCTCTCGCTGGATGCTTCTTCTCCTTTGCCAGCAACTTTTCTGCTTGACATTTAAATACTGGGGGAGCCCATGCTTGACCCTGTGCCCTCTCCTCTCCTTTATCCACTCTCTTTCATGGAGCAACTGCCTCTAGACCCATGGCTTTAAATTCCATTGCTGAGCTGATGACATCTAAATTTTATCTCCTTTCTGGGCCCCTCCTTGGCCTGCAGACTTTCAAACCCAACTGTACCCTTGGCAACTCTAATAGGCTGTCAACCAGAATATGACCAAAACCCACTCGAGATTCCCTCTCTCCCACCTTCTTCAAAGTCCTCCATCTCAGGAAATGGTCCCCTGTCCATTGTTTAAGCCCCAAATCTAGGCACTACCCATCCTTCTCTTGCTCATCCTCCGTGTTCAAATCATCAGCAAGGGGCTTCCCTGGTGGCGCAGTGGTTGGGAGTCTGCCTGCCGATGCAGGGGACACGGGGTCGTGCGCCAGTCCGGGAAGATCCCACATGCCGCGGAGCGGCTGGGCCCGTGAGCCGTGGCCGCTGAGCCTGCGCGTCCGGAGCCTGTGCTCCGCAACGGGAGAGGCCACAGCAGTGAGAGGCACGCGTACCGCAAAAAAAAAAAAAAAAAAATCATCAGCAGGGCCCCTGACTCTACCCCCAAGAAGTCCCCAAACGGTGTCTCTTGGGATTCATCATCACCGAACTTGTCGGAGCCGCTCTCATCTCGTGCCCGCACTGATGCAAGAGCGCCCGGGGTGGTCGCCCTGTGAGTAGAGACACAGTTCATGTTCTAGACAGCAGCGGGGGCGGGGGCGGAGCGTGTCACCTCACTGGCTTATAACCCTCCCGCTGTCCTCAGGATCAAGTCCCAGCCCCCTGCCCTGGCTGAGGGGCCCCCGGAGGCCCGGCCTCTTCTCGTTCCGCTGCACCTCCCTTTAGCCTGCTCACCGTGGAGCCCCTACACACCAGGCTCCGTGTCTCCCAGGGAACTCTGTTCCGTGATTCCCTCGGCCTGGATCCTTCCCAGGATCTTCGCGTGTGTGCCCTTTCTGACATCGCGCCTCCCCAGAGAGGCCTCCGCCGGCCGCCGACCTCAAGCAGCCACCCTGGCCCCCCTCTACCAGGCTGCCCGAGGTAAGTGCCCCGGTATTTCCTCTGTGATGTGTTTGTTATCTTTCTCCCGCCTCTAGAATGTAAAGTCCATGAGAACGAAGGTCCCCCGGAGTCAGAGCAGTGCCTGGTGATGCAAGAAGGAACGACCCTCATGGAAGGAGCCAGAGCAGGATGTGCAAGAGCATTTGGGGCCGAGTCAAGGTGGTGGCAGAGGGGATGGAGGGAAGTGGGAGAAGTTAGGGAGAGAAGGCCACTAGGATGGTGACGGGTTTGGGGGGCTGGGCGTGAGCAGGGGGTCTCAGGAATGACTCTGGGTTTTCTGGGGTGGACTTTCCGCCGAGGTTGTAGGAGATATAGGGTCGGGAGGGGGCGCGTGGCAACAAGAGAACAATTGTGAGTAACATTTGGGACACGCTGACTTGCCCAAGAAAACCGGAGCAGCGACGTCCTGGGGCAGCTAGATGGAAGGTTCTGGATCTGAGAAGAGGCACAGAGGTGGACGTATCAGTGCACCTTTACCTTTACAGACAGTAAAGAGGGTCCTAGGCGGGGCTAAGCCCTCATGGAGAGTGGGCAGAGGGAGAAGGGAGGGGCGTGGGGACAGCGTCCCAGGGCCTGCCGGGTCTTTAATCCACTGGATGATTTCCAGCACCTCGGACCCCAGGGACCACCTCCTCCCCTTGTGAAGCCCCCTGACCCTAGGCTCTGAGACCCCACCCTCTTCTGTGTCCCTCCGACTACCCCCACTGCTCCTTTTCAGTCTCCATCACCAGCTCCTCCTTCTGGAATGTTCTGTTAACGTTCACGTAGCCTGCGCTCTCCGGGGCCTCTCTTCTCCCTCTGCCTCAGAACGTGACCTTATTTGGAAATAGGGTCTTGGTAATTAGTTAATTACAGATGTAACTAGTTTAAGATGAATCCATTGGATTGGGTGGGGCCCTAATCCAATGACCCGTGTCCTTGTAAGAAGAGAAAACAGAGACACAGAGACACACAGAGAAGGAAGATGCCATGTGATGATGGAGGCAGAGGCTGGAGTTATGTTGCCACCAGCCAAGGAGCGCCAAGGGTTGCCAGCGGCCCCCGGAAGGTGGAAGAGGCAAGAAGGATTCTCCCTTAGAGCCTTCAGAGGGAGCATGGCCCTGCCAGCACCAGGGCCTCTAGGACTTCCAGCCTCTAGAACTGCCAGGAAACTCATGCAACGGTCAAGGATAAGTTGGTTGATATTGACCACGGGAGGGTCTGAGCCTCCCACCTTCGTGCCTCAGGATGAGCCACCTGCCCCACTGGTGGCCGGAAGCTGCCCCCGCAGGAGTGGCCCCATCTGCTGGAGCTCAGGGTCTTCGCCCACTGGTTTTTACTTTGCTACCTGCCCCAATAGCCAGGATGAGGACCCAAGGGCTGTCTCCTCGGCCTCTGCAGATGCTGGGCTTGCCGTTTCTCTGCAGGGCACTATTTGTCACTGATGCAAGGAGGCGGGTGAGGCCCAGCCCCAAGGTGACCCATCCCTGCCACCCAGATCCATTCGGTGTGGCTCCAGCCGCAAGCAGCAGGAGATCACGCCTCCGGGAGACATCTGAGCACCAGGCCCCTTGGTTTCTGCCTAAGGAGGGCTAAGGACACCCAGCCCCATCTGTAAGGACGTGGACCCCACAGAGCACAGAGACACTGACCATGAAGAGGGAGCCTGTGCTTTGGAGCGAGGCCCTGGCTGGGTAGCTGCAGCTCAGACTGGAGGCCCTTCCTGCCACTCAGCTACACGTCCCGAGTATAATACTGGCTCAAACCAGTTTCTGCCACTACCGACTTCTCTCTTAGGTCCCCGCTATGTAAAGAAATACCCAGACACCCATGAGTTAACCCACTGGAGTGTGCCCCAGACCCCACTCTAGGGGAACGCCAGAAGATCCTGCGCAGCGCCCCTTCTTACTTACAGAGAAGACCCCTGCGTCCAAGCTTCTGAAGCTTCTTCAAAGTGCTCCCAGAGGCAGGAGGGCGTGGCCCTCGGGGCACTGACTTTGCCTGTGGCTCAAGGCACTCTCCAAAGTCAAGACCATTCACGGATGCTCTGTGTCTGATCTAAAAAACTCTCCTGAATTTTGTATTCTACCCCACGAAACAAACTGTATTTGTTTCAGTAAAACAGTGGCATTTAAAATTCATTACGACTTAACATTTGCTCCTCTCCCCACATTCTCTGGTAAAAGTGATACACTTTCTGTCTGGCTCTGTCGATGTTCTCCCATGTGGACAGTTCATCACGAGCCCAGAGTTGGGGGCGACTGGCTGGCGGGCTGGGGGACCTGCAGGACGGAGGGAGCCAGGCTAGGAGGAGCCAGCAAGGTACACTCATCTGAAAGCCCTGGAGTGTCCTCACTGGAGGGAGGAAGCAGCCAGAAGCTTCCCAGGGGCCATTCTCACAGCTGGAGTGGCCCCTCCTGCTGCCCCTGGGCTCTGGCTCAGTGTGTGGTCTTCCACTGCTGGTGGTTGGAGGCTGCTATTAGAAACCAGCCAGGGGGTGGGGGGGGGCTGGCAGAAGCATGGCCACATGCCAGGGACAGGCAGCTGGGAGGCGGCGGGGAGGGGACAGAGCTGGGGACCATCCCAGCTACACGTCTCCCATCTATCAGCACAGAAGCCTTGGTCACAGAAGGCCCAACCAGGAGGCCATATCTTGCATTTCCTTCTCTCCATCTCCTTACGGGGGCAAGGCTCCCACCTTCCCACACCTCTAACCCGGAGCCAGGCTGCCCCAGAGGCTGGCTTGCCAGATACCCTCCTCTGGCCCCGTTGAGCTGGAGGGCAGGCTGCCGGGGGTGTCCGCCCTGCCCCAAGGCTTCATATGCCAAAGCAGGCGCCTGGACGGTGAGACGTGAGTTCCTGCCCCCTCCCTCTGCCTGAGATTACAAGGTCCCTCCCCCACCCGAGGGTGGCAGGAGACCTGTCCAGGTGGCTGGCTGGCTGAGCCCAAGAAAGCTGCATCCGTGCATCGCACCAATCCTCTCACTCAGGCAGGAGGCTCAGCTGCCGGAGAGGCAGTTGAAAATAGAGTCTAAGAATAAGCGGCTTAGTCCGGTTTGGAGAGGGGCCCAGCTGGGTAGGGGTGGGCCGAGGCCTTGGGGAGCATCAGCTGGTTGCAAGGGAAAGAACCAGGCACTCAGAAGTTTCACTCACCTTTCTTCCAGGGACAGGGATCTCTTAAAGGTGTCCTAGTGCCCTTGGCCAGATGTGCGCCCCACCCCCTTGCTCCAGAGCCTCAGGGTCAGGTGGTCTGGGTTTATTCTTTTTGCAAACACAGGCCCAGGCGAGGCCGTCTAAACACACAGCACAGCCTCCCCTCGCTCAGCACAGCCCTGGCTGTTTGTGTCCGCAGGACCCCTGGCAGGCAGAAGGGACATTTCCCAGAGGCCCTCAGAAAACGGTCCCGGGGTAAACTGGCTGCTTGACTGCCTCTTGCCTGGAAGAGGTCCCATTGCGCCCCAAAGGCACAGCTGACCCACCCCGGACCACTCTGGGGTCCTGATGCAAGAGGCCTGGGGAAATCTGTTCTGAATCTGGACCTCTGGGGGAAGAAATGGTGAAGCTGGTAGTTCCCAGAGCCCCTTGGCTAAAGGAAGCAGCTCTTCCACAGCCTGGGGCCCTTGCCGCGCCCCCTGCCTGGGATACTCCTTCCCATCCCTCTCAGCCTGGCTGATGCCTGCTCAGGCTGGAGGTCTCAGTGGAAGTCACTTCCTCCTGGAAGCCTTCTTGAACACTGGGCTGGATGAAGATCTCTTGATGTGTCCTGTGGGCACTTATGCACTCATGCATTCAATCCTTCATAACACAAACAGGTACTGTGGCCCGCAGTCTGCCAGCCTGTAGGGCCTGTGTCCTCTAGAGGTCACAGTGCAGGGGCTGGGGAGGGTGGGCAAGTCCCCTAAGTTTGGGAGAAGTGCTGCAGCTCCCGAGACCCAGGGGACTGTGCTCCCCCCAAAGTCGGCCTGGAGCGTGTAGATGCCGACGCCAGCGTCCCCTCCTCCCTGTTCTCCCTCCTCCCCCGTTTCCATGCTTGTCTCCGCCTGGATGGCTGTGTCCAACTGAGATTTTGGGGACACGGGGCCTCTGCGCCCATGACCCTCCGCGGGGAAGATCGCCTCCCGCCCGGCCAGGCTGCTCAGACAAAGGCTGCGCCCAGGACAAAGGCTGCGCCACCGCGGCTGCTGCTGCGCGCGCGGATTCGATTCCGCGTGCCCCACCCAGCCTTTAGTCTGGCAAACAAATCCATTTTTTTAAACAAATGAAAGCTGAAATCTCTTCCCAAACATTTCTCCCCCTCTGGGATGGAGGGAGGAGCAAAGAGCGCCCCCAGGATGGCAAGCAGGGCGACAGACGCGGGTGGAGTGGGGCGGGCCAGGAGCGCGCGCAGTGGGAGGCGGCCGCAGGCGCGAGAGCGCGCAGCCCTGGCGGCACGTCCCCGTTCTCTCCCCTGGGCTGGGGAGGGCCGAGCCGTGCCGCAGTCCGTGGGGCGGGCGCGGGCGCAACCTGCCCAGCGCTCCGCGCAGGGCCCCTGCATTGCAGCTGCGGCGGGCGTGCAAGCGTGCGTGTGCATGCGCGTGTGTGTCTGTGTGTGCGCCTGTGTGTGCACGCGCGCCGCCCGGCCACCGCGCCCCAGTTCGCTCGGCGCTGCTGTCCCCTCGCCCCTTCCTGTTCCACCGCCGCCCCTCCCCCTGGCCGCAGCGCGCGCACCTCCAAGTCCCGGAGGCTCTAATTGAGAATTTGCCCCGTAACCTTGGGGGCGGGAGGGGCAGAGGGAAGGAGCCACGGAGGAGAGGGGAGAGGAGAGGAAGGCTTCTGACCGCCTGGTCGCTGCAGCATCTTCTTCGACACACTTCTTCACTGCCAGGCCACAGGGTTGGCCCGAGCCCGGGGACCTCCACCCTCTGGGCCGTCCCAGCTGTCCCCTTTGCACTGGGAGGATTATGACCCTGGCGCTGCGGTTGCGGTTCTGCTCCCCCCACCCCCCACCGTTATTATGTATCAGGCTGGTGAAATGCTGGGAAAATGATCCTTGGGTAGATAAGTCACTTGTACTCACTTTTGGGGGCGGGGAGGGGGGATGGAAAATAACAAGGAGAGGGTAGTTTTACTCTTACACCCTGGCAGGGTGGGCGTCTCACGTTTCCTCTGCCCTGGCCCCCCTTTCCCTCCCACTATTGAAAGGATGCCTGGCCAAGCCCAAAAGGAAAGAGATTCATGGGGTCCTTCGGGGCCCCCATCAGCTCTCTGTAGGGGGGTGGCCCTGCCTTGTCCCTTCCCCAACTCCTGTCATCTCTCCTGTATATTCTGCCAGGGGCTGGGGGGGATGCTTATTTCAACTGGAGGCCTATGGAGCTCAGAGCTCCAAGTCCCAGCAGAGGGGGCTGCTGGGGAGCAGGTGTCCTGCTTGGCCGAGGACTCAGGGACGTGCTTGTCATGAAGCAGTTAACGTGGCTATCTCTATCATAGCATCCTCTCCTGCCAGCAACCTCCTGGTACAGCCTGCCCTCTGGGCTTCCGGGGGGACGGCTGATGTTTCCTGCGCTCCGAGGCAAGGCACTGCCTGGCTAGACTTGGCTTTCTGAAGGGCTCCATCTTCCAGGCAGGTCCGACACTGACTGGTCCCTGCATCCTGCAGTGCACCCTGGTGAAGTGACCTGGCCACTGAGGGAGAGCCAGGGCTCTGCAGAGTTCCCTGTTCCCTTTCCCATTTGTTCTGCAAAACTGAAACCGGATTTCCGGAACGGGAGCCCCTGGTCACCCTGCCCTTCTCTGTTACATCCTGCAGGTCATCGTCACAGCGCCGGCTGGCTCCAGCCTCGGCCAGGGTGGCTGCCAAGGCCAGCCTGGCACTCCCAGGCAGCCACTGCCAGGGTGCAGACGCCTGCTGATCCAAAACCACCTCTGGGAACAGCTCAGAGGGTTCAGTGGCCAGGTCGGCTGCCAGCCACCCTGTCACTGCTGGGGCCGGGGCTGGGATGAGGCAGAGATTTACACACTGGGTGGCCCAGGAAAGCTGCCTAAGGCACGTGGCCAAGCCCAGAGAGCCTCCAGCGACCAGCAGCAAGGGGAGGTCTGAGAGCGGAGAAGGCAAAGGGCTGCTGAGGATGGGGGAGGGGAGCTTAAGGAACTGACCCCCACAGAGGGCCTGGGTCAGTTTAGCTGAGGCCCAACACCTTGGGCCGGCAAGGTCTCTAGCAAGGTACCCCACAGACAGGCACCTCTGCGGCTGCCCTGATGCTAAGGGCGGGTGTAAGCCATCCCTCCACCCTGTCTCGGTGCCCAGAGCAGACCATCAGCTCAGCCCCCCCAGGCCAACTCTGGGGCTTCCCCTGGGCATGCCCGGGCATGGAAGAGCAGCCTCTGCAACTTTTCTCTGCAGAGCCTCTGGCGCCCCAGGGGGAGCAGCCACCGCTCAGCACCCCCGTGCAGCAGGCCAGCGGCTCTCAGAGAAGCATCCTTGGCCATCACGTCCTGCCCCCTGCCTTGGAGCCTCTGGGGGCTCCCTGGCCCTCCACCCTCAGCTGGGTGGGGGAGGGCTTCCATGAGAAGGTGTGGCTCACGGTCCCTAAAAGGCAGAAGCACTCAACACACAGCCTTGAAGTCCAGGCCTTGGAATCAGAAAGAAGCCCAGCCTGGGCTGCCTTCCCCCAGCCTCGCCCATTGCTGTTGCCTCTGAGAGGCTCAGGGCTTGGTGATGGCCTCCAGGAGCTCCCTCTGCTTCTAGAAACTGCCCTGGGGCTGGGGGTGGGGCAGCAGAGGATGCCTGGACCCTGCTGCCCCAGGTCTGACCGGAGAGGGGCCTCTCAGCAGCTCAGGGGCTTGCCTGGCCACTCAGACGTCCTGGGAAGCCCTGGGTCCAAGCTCGCCTATTCACTCTGTCCCAGGGAAAGACCGAGATTGAGGGTGGGGACCAGCCGGTCCTCTCGAGGTGCGACTTGCACCCTGAGCAGCAGAAGTTAGGAAACCTGGATGCTTCCTCCTTTTTCACACCTTGCACACAGGGTTCCCAAGTGTCCCTCTCCCTTGGGGCCTGGCAAGGTGACCCGAGCGCTGTTCTTACCGTCCAGTGACAGCCAATCATGCTGGGAGGATGGGAGTGTGGGCAGGGCCCGAGCTTTGTACTCAAACACCACTGAGTTGGAGATGATCTGGTTGTTGAAGGCAACTTGTAGGGTCACAAGACCAGTGTCATGGGCTGAAAGCAAAAGAAAGAGCTGTCAGGGAGGGAGGGGGCGGGGCATGGGCACACTCCAGCCTCATGTACCCACCCAAGGGCCAGGAGGACCCTCTCCCCATTGCCCTTCATGGATTAGCCCTGCCTGGGCTTGCTCATTCCTCAAGGTCAGAATGAGGGGGGAGGGCATTTAGGTGCAGCATTTGCTTTGGACTCCTTTGTGCTTATTTCTCTGTTTCGCCTTTTCCTGCAAGCTTGTCCTGACTCACTTAGCATGGCCTTCTGTGTATTTTCAGAAGTTCTTCTGCATCCCTGATGAAGGCAAAAGCTTCGGCTGTGGCTGTTACTCTGAGCCCAGTGGTGCTGGGCTGGAGGCTGGCGTAAACCTTGCGTCTCCCCCCGACGCCTGGACGTCAAGCTTCGGGAAGACTGGCCCTTATGGGCCTCGTGAGCTGCTCTGACCCCGACACGGGGCTCAATGAAAGCTATTGGTTGAGTGACGCAGGGGACATTCTCACTGTTCCCAAGAGGAGAGCCTACCTGTGGCAGAGAGACCTGCTTCATTTCTGGGGGTTGAGGCTGCTTTTGAAGTCTTGGGGGCCGGTGGGTGTATGCAGGCTGCTCCGCCCCGCTGGGCCTCAGCCTCCGGTAGACAGCAGGGTTCTGTGCTCTCTGCCCTGCTTTTCTGGAACCAGCGCCCAGGGCCTCCCCAGGACACATTTCCAGGGAGGACGCACCCGGGGATCGTGTTACGGTTTGGGCTCTTGGTTTCCCGAAGCTTAGACTGGAGGAAGCCGTCCAAGTCAGCTGCTCCCCAGGGCAGAGCCAGGGCTCTGGCTTCCCTCTGAGGTCTTCTGATGCAGCCCCCGCAGCCCACGGGAAAACCAACTCATTGAGGTGTGGCCTCTCTCCATCCCAGGTGTATGTTACGCAATGGTCCCCAGAGCAGGTCTTCAGGAAGTCGTTGCCCCAAGATGACCAGTGTGTTTTTGTTTGTTTGTTTGTTTTTGCGGTACGTGGGCCTCTCACTGCTGTGGCCTCTCCTGTTGCAGAGCACAGGCTCCGGACGCGTAGGCTCAGTGGCCATGGCTCACGGGCCCAGCCGCTCCACGGCATGTGGGATCTTCCCAGACCGGGGCACAAACCCGTGTCCCCTGCATCGGCAGGCGGACTCTCAACCACTGCGCCACCAGGGAAGCCCCAGTGTGTTTTTTTCCCCTGTGCTTTCCACCCTGGTGTGGTCCCTCGGCTCCAGATCACAAGCTGGCTCCATGGTGGGTGGGGTACCACTGGAGCTCCCGCCGCGCCTCTCTGGGCAGGGGGCCCCAGCCAAGTCCAGACCTCCCTAGGCTCTGATGGCGTCCCCAGGCAGATCTCCAAGCTCGTGGTCACTCGCCTTCCCTGGAGATTTGCCTGGTTTACCAACAGGAGGGTAGGGCGTCAGCCAACGCCCCAGCAGAGCCCACTCAGTTCTGCTCCTCTGGGCACGTCTGCTGCCTCTCGCTGGCCCCTGGGGAGCTCAAGCCTTCTCTGTACCAGACGTTCCAGCTGGAGGCTCCTCCTCACCCGCCGCTCATCTTCCACCGTCTCCTGGCACGTGTACAACCTGCCGTGACGCCGGAACGGTGGCGGGTCCAAAGGCATCCCATCCTTCCCCAGAGAGACAGAGTGAAGAGGACCTGTCATGGTCTCCTGGGTCCCAGCCCAGCAGCCC
The DNA here is from genome assembly GCF_964341445.2 of Mesoplodon mirus. Classification (NCBI taxonomy): domain Eukaryota; kingdom Metazoa; phylum Chordata; class Mammalia; order Artiodactyla; family Ziphiidae; genus Mesoplodon; species Mesoplodon mirus. The sequence continues at coordinate 5,611,537 of NC_138978.1, read as the reverse complement.
GGCGCATGCAGGCCTGTCTCCCAGGACATTTCCTGGACTCACGTTCCCTGCCCCGCATTCAGTCCATCAGCAAGTCCTGGGTCCATTTACTTCTCTCCATCCTGATGGCCACCACGGTACCCAAGCTGCCATCATGTCTTGCCTAGATGCCTGGACTCCTGCATTAGCCTCCTGCCCAGGGCACCCTCAGCACACCTGAGACCTACCTGTTCTGCTGGGATGGTGTTAGGGTGGGGGGCACACTCCAAAGCCTCCACAGGAAATCAGTGGGAGTGTGTTGCCCAAGGGAGCCCTCCTCCTTAAATCGGGAAAGATTACCCCTCTGCTGCTTCCTCTGGTGTCCCTGCTTCTTTCTTCCCTCCTACAATCCATTCTCCCACACACCCAGATTCATCTTCGAAAGACATAATTTAGATCAAGCCACTCCCCACTTAAGACTAATGGCTTCCATTGCAAGTACAACCTAATCAGACTCCTTCTTATGACTTAGAAGGATGGACATGATGTGTTCTCTGCCATCTTCTCCAACCTGGCCATCTCCAACTCACCCCACCTTTATATTTCTTCAACTTACCAAACCTGTTCCTGCCTCAGGGCCTTTGCACTTCCTTTGCCCTCTGCCGGATGTTTTCCTCCCATTCTTCCCATGACCAGCTCCATCTCATCATTCAGGTTGCAGCCTAATGTCCCAGCCTGTGAGAGGATCTGTCCAAAGGAACGTCCCTTTTCCCAAGTTACCTTATCACATCACCATCTTCTAGTGTTTTCTCCAGTGATCTTGGTTATTTCTTTGTTTCCTTGTTTGTTTTTTCTTCTTCTACAGTGGAATGTAAGCTCTGTGAGAGCTGGGAGCCAGTCTGTCCTGATCACCTCTTTATGCCCAGGGCCAAGGTCAGTGCCTGGCCTATTATGGCCCCTCAATACCTGTTTGTTGAGTGAATTGCTTCAGAATGCAGTGCACTTGCTCATCTCATTTTGAATTTCATCTTTTGCCTTTGGTGACTCCAAGGAATCCAGCGTGGAGCTGTCCAGAAGCCCCAGAACAAAGTCTTTTTGTTGGGGGGCTTCCTCCATCTTCTCCCAAGACCAGGTTGCCTTTCCTAAATCCCAAGTCCTCCTTAACCACTGCTTCACCAGAGCTCAGTGGCTTGACTTGGTTTTCTCTCTCCTGACCTTGGAACACTACTGGAATCTTGCAAGAGGCAGTTTCCATGCCTGTGTGTCTTCTGCGGCCAGTGATGGAGGGAGAGCCGCCCAGAACCATGTTCTTGGTCAGGGTCGAGTCTCCCCAGCTGTTTTGCCAGGGCATGTGCACCAGGCCGGTGGACAGGGGCCATTTGCACCCCTTGTGCCCCCCCTTCCCATGTCATTCTACCTCCTCAGGTGACCTGGCTTGTGTTCCCAGGCCTCTGAGCCCTTCTTTTAGGTGAGGCCAGTTTGGTTCTGGCTTCAAGTGTCCTTTCTTTAAGATTAGCTCCAGGTTCCCCAAGGCTTTGGGAGACCCAGGGAAGAGGTCCCTGAGCAGCCAGCATTGTCCCCCAGGGTGCGGCTTGTTTGCATGACCAGCTCCTTCCTGGACTGAGAGCCCCTTGCGGTCAAGGTTAGAGTTAGGGGCTGGGTCCACTCCAGGCGCCTACCGGTGCCTGGCAAACTACTTGACGAATGAAGAAATGAACGAATGCATGCAGCACCCAGTGCTGTCTTACTGAGTGACATGTTTTAGTTTGGGCCTCAAAACAAGGATGTCCAAAAGGGACCCCCTCTTTGTGGTTAGGGGTGGAACAGGGTGGGGCCCCCAGTCCACAGGCTGCCTGAGCCTCTCTGGGTCCAAGATGCAAGATGTTAGGGGAGCCTAAACCACTAGGAGGCATAGTGACCTGGACAGACTCTCCTGCCAGCTCTGGGACCAGGAGAACTGCCTGCTGATACCTAAACAGCCCTGGACCTCTCTCCCAACTCCCCGCCCCCCAACCAGGACAGAAAGAGCAAGGCCTCACTCATGAGCAGCTTCATGAATTGAGCATATAAGCCAGGAGCTTCCTGGACCTGCCCTCATGTCAGCCCCTTGCCCATCTGGCCGGTGGTTTTTACAGATGTAGAAATGGGGACTTAGAGCAGTCAGCCTCCGGGCTCAAGTCACCCGACGGTAACTGGCTGATCTGGGATGTGCATGATGTGACTGCTCCAGCACCCAGGATTTGCCAGGTCCTGGCCTGGGACACCATCCAGATGGCATGCAAAGGCCAATCTTTTTTATTTTTTTTGGAGGGGTCAGATAACTCAGGACAGGCAAGGTCTGGGTCTTCAGCCAGGCAAGAACCAGGTACAGGAAGCGGCATCTATTTATAGGCTGGGCCAGTCCCTTTCCAGCAGCAGGTGATAAGTGGATAGTTAAGAACACGCTGCCCCTCCCCCTCCCTCACCAGTGGAGGTAGGGGGCTGCGTTAGCCACACGCAGCCCCGAGCTGTGATAGGCTGACCCAGCCTGGCTGGCGTCAGGATGGCTGCGCTCCAGCCCCAGGAGGGCTGCTGGGAGCCTGGGAGCAGGGGGAGATGAGTGGGAGCCAGCCAGGCCGCTGGCGGGGGCAGGGCCCGCAGAGGAGGCCACCACAGGCACCAGCCCTGGCTCCCTGGGATGTTTGCAGTGCAGAGGCTGCTGCGTTCAAGCGGAAGCTGAGTATGTGAGCCCAGCCCTTGAGCAGCGGCATTCTGCTCCGGTGGGCTGCGTGCAGAGATGGAGAGAGAGAGAGAGAGAGAGACAGAAGAATGTTCCATGTCAGCTCGGGAGCCCCAGGCTAGGGGGATGGTGCTGGGTGAGGCAGACAGCTCGGGTGGCTGGAGGTTCAAGCTGGACCGCCCCAGGTGAACCAGGCCCCCAGCACGGGCCAGCTCTACTGCCCTGGGGACCCCGACCCCACTTCTCTTCCCCACCCCCGGCCCCACTTCTCTTCCCCACACCTGGTCCTCCACGGGGAGCGTTCTCTCTCTCTCTGTCTCTCTCCTTTTTGTAGGCTGCAGATAACACGGAGTGGGACCCTCCGCCCTCCCCACCCGCCTCCTCGTCTGCCTTTCCGTCCATCATCTGGACCAGCTGGACGGGTCGTCCCTGGAACTAATGATGCTTGTGAGGGGCCAGTCAAGGGGTCCTCCCAGCACCAGCCCAGGGAACAGAGAACATGAGCGGATTCCTTCATGAACATACACCCCCTTTTGGGGATGTGCCAGGCACTTTTCGAGCCCTGGGGGACATGTGGTGACCAAGAAAGACACAGACCCTGTCCTCGTGGAGCCAATAGGCCAGTGGGGAGGAGGTAATGGTCAGAGGTCAAGGGCAAGTTGACCAGACAGGGACACCAAGCTGCGTGGACAATGATGAGCCCCGCCCGAGTGATAGGGAGAAGGTCAGAGCCACGGGGACGGCCCCCGGGGCCTCCGGACCCGCTCTGTGCCGCAGGGGACTGGCCCCGTGGACCGCATGGCCTGGGCCCTCTTGTTCTCGTGACTTCTGTGTGGCTTCAGCTGTGCGAGGCATGGGTGGTGGGGAGAGAGGGCGGCCTTGTGGCCCCGACCCCAGACGCAGCTCCTTTTGGGGCCCTTCCGCCCGCCTGGCTCTCACCAGCTCCTGTAACCCTTCAGGTGGAGGGTGATTAGAGCTTCCTGCTGTGACCAGTCCTGGGTGTGTCACCCTGGCTCACTGGTTGTCTAAGCAGTCCTCCATCAGGTTCTCTTCAAAACCCAGCCAAGCTCACCTGTGTCCCCATCTATCATGCTAAGGGGTCCATGAGTCCAGAACAGATGCCATTACGATAGCTGATCCGGGACCCACTCCTTCACCATGGAGGAAACCGAGGCCCAGAGTAATGACACAAGTTGCTCCAGGTCACCCCCTCCAGGCCGACTCGGAGTCCACCGCTCTGGGGCCCCGCGGCCTCTGCCGGGAGGCGGCCTCTCACCTGGGCAGTAGCAGCGGAGCACCCCGGGCTGGATCAAGGACGCAGGCACTGAGATCTGGTCGAACAGGCAGCTGTAATTACTGCTGGCTTCCTGCCACGGGCCTGTGATGAGAACCTTCACTCCTCCCTGGAGGGAACAGAGACCAGCGGGGGGCGGGGGTCAGCCCCAGAGGGAGGGATGAGGGACACAGCCCCCCGTGGCTGCACCCCCAGCCCATGTGCTTGTGGAAAATGCAGACTGCCGATTCCCATAAGCCCTACTTTTGAGAACCACTGTTTCAGGACTGTGGCGGGAGGAAGGGCCCCAGCCCTCCTCCCCCGGCTGTCTCAGGGGCCCCGAGATGCTCCTTGCCTTCCTCAGCTGGCACCCAGCACAGGGGCCAACAGTTCGGATCCCTGACCCCCTCCTGGAAGTGGAACTTTCAGCTCCAGGCAGAAGGGAGCACAGAGTTTTTCAAGCCTTTCCCCCCAGGATGCACCTGAGACCTGGCCGGGGGGACCCCGGAGAGGAAGTGAAGGGAAGGGAAGGGGCTTTCTCTGTCATTTGCTTGTGGACAGATTGTGTGAACTCTGAGCTACGGAAATGGGCTTAAGCATCTTAGTGGCCTCCAGGGACTGGAAGTCCTGGCGGGGAGATGAGGGGAGACCCGGGATGCCCAGGGTGTGGTGGGGACAGCCAGGGGAGGAGGCTGCGAAGGGGGGCTGGATGAAGAAGGTGATGAGAAAGAAAGTAGAACAGAAAACTGGAAGGGAGGCTCAGAGCTGGAGGGGCTCAGAGGTTGCCATGGCGGCCAGACGGCCCCCTCACTGTGTACAGACACAGTACACGCAGGCACGGATGTGCTTGCAGCCTGGCTGGGCTGCAACTGCTCCCACAGGGTGAGAGCAGGGGAGTGGGGGGGAGGGGGATGCAGGAGTGGGGCTCAGATGACCTTGCTCAGCTCACGGGGAGAGGGCCCTGCCCCCAAGGATCCCAGAGGCGCCCAGGCGCAGGACGGCACCCGAAGGGTACAGGCGCTCCCTGACCTCCGGCTGGAACCAGCCAGGGCAGCCACAGAGCAAGGAGGGTGGCCTTATGTCTCGGTGCCTGGGGCAGTCCTGTCTATTGTCCAAGCTTAGTGATTAATAGCAGTCTGTCCTGCCTGATGTGGGCAAGGAGGTGTAGGTGCCCTACTCAGAGCTCAGACAGCTGAGGGGAAGGCCGGGTAACTGAGTCAGGGAGGCCCGCCCTGGGGGTGCAGAAGGTGGGCTGGCTGTCCTCTGGCTCTCCTGGTCCTCCGCGGGCTCCAGCCTCCTCTCCCGGCAGGGGGCCAAGCTCTGCCCAGGACAGGGTGGAGAGCACCACCTAGTGTCCAGGCAGGAGAAGGTCGAGCAGCGCGCCTCCCGGAGACTGGGGGGCGGGGGGGGGGTGAGGAGTGCAGCCTGAGGTCCTCCTTCCCCCACTTCTCCAGGCCAGAGAGGCCAGACCCTAGTTCCCCCGCTGCTCCTAATGCCAGCGAGACGTTCTCTCCTGCTCAGTCACCTGTTCTTGGGTGACCTGTCCTTGGCACTGGCCCATCCGTGCTCTGGAGGGACCCCGGCCTCGACACAGGACTGGCTATTGAGGCTCCACACAACGTTCCTGGAAGCAGACCTGGCCCAGGGCTGGCCTTGGGCATCAGCAGTAGGAGGGGGTGTTTCCAGGGATGAGGTGGAAGTGGGTCCCTCATAGCCCAGCACAGAAGGGAGATTCCCCTATGGAAGGGGCTCTCCCAGACTGGAAGGCCTTCCACCTGTGCTCTTGGATGGGCCTTCCTTCCTCTGCCTGGAATGGCTGGAGAAGTCATCTTACTGCTAGGCAATCAAAGTTTGGAGGGTAGTAGACAGCTCAGGACCAGGAGCCACAGGCAGGAGGCCTGCCTCTGCCCCTCGTAGCTGTGTGTCCTCAGGCAAGTGGCCCAACCTCTCTGGGTGGCATTTGAACTTTAGGGACCCTCTGGCCTTGACATTCTTTGGTTCTGATATATGGCTCCGCAGAGAGATTCGGAGTTCTGTCGGAGTGGCGGGGCTGGAGCCAGCATCCTTGGGCCCACAGGCTGGGAGTGGGCTCCTGGCTGGGAGATGTACCATAGGGCACAGGTCGAACCTGACTTTGGGATGCCTGGGGGCACCAGAGGCCAGCTCAGGGCACGATCCACCCTGGATCCTGGGCAATGGAAAAGAGCAGTGTCTTCAAAAGGCCACAGACAGTTACTCTGTGAGAAAAAAAGAAAGAAAGAAAGAAAAAAAACCCCCAGTAACCCCAATCAATAGCTGCTAGCATGAAGCCAGGGCTGCTGTGAAGAACAAAGGACTGCAGAAATTACTGGAGAACATCAGGACCTTCTCCATGGAAACTGCTGCGGGAGGGGCTCCGCATCCATCAGTTCAGGAGATGGTTTCCATGGCAACATCGGCCTGGCTGTGCCGAATCGCTGTGATGCGGGCACCTGACAGCTCTAATTTCAGCTTCCTGTGCCTGGTGCGGCAGGGGTGTCGGTGGAGGGAGATGACGCAGAAGCGTTTGGGGGAGGAGAGGCAGCCACACATGCTATCTGAGGTCTCTGTGCCCTGGGAGCCCTGAGTAAAGGACCTGGATTTCTGATGCCCCTAGGGCGGATCCTGGGGGCCCAGGGGCACCTCCAGCATAGGGGTGTGTGTGTGTGTGTGTGTGTGTGTGTGCGCGCGCGCGCGCGCGCAGGTGAAGAGGCAGACAGAGCAGAGGGGAAGCGGGAGCAGCCTGTGGTGGGGGAGGGATGCTCAAGAAGATGCAGCAAGATGGCCCTGGCCTTAGCATCCCTGCGAAGTGAGTGCCTGGGCACCCTCGAATTTTAGAGCTGGGTGAGGGTGCTGAGCGACTGGCTAGATCCGGGCTCCTGACACAGGTGGCAGGCAGGCTTCTTCCCAGCAGAGAAGGGGAGAGGGCGAAGGGTACCATGCCAGCCGGTATGAGGAGAGAGGAAGGACGGGGGAGAAGATGCTATCTCTGGTGGGAGAACCCAGGAGGGTCGGCCCCTGCTGCTGGACTGGGTGGGGGAGGACGGCGGGGAGGGAGTGGCCGGCAGAGCCGCTGGGGCCTCAACAGAGGCCTCTCCGAGCAGCCACGCTGGGCTCCAAAGGGCCCAGCTGGTGGCATCTGCGCATTTCCCAAATCAAATTGAATTTGAGCTGCTTTTGTTTCTGGGTAGCTGGAAGCACCGAGAGCTTCTGGAAAAGCGGGGCTGGCCGCTCCCTCTGCGAGGTGCCCGGGCCACCTTTCCTTTCTCGTTCCCATGCTGCCCTCGCGTGGCCAGCTGCTGAACTGACTTTCTCCGAGGTACAGTTTAGGGATCTGCAGGCCAGTGCTCGGATACAGGACAGAGAGGGCCAGGCCTGCCAAGAGCCCCTGACCAGTGCCCGCGGGTCCCAGGGGCTGGAAGGAGGGCCTCCGCCCGGGGATGTGCACTCAGCTCACAGGCTGAGTCCGGGGATGAAAAGCTCCTCCTGCCGCAGGGCACGGGCACCGGGGTGCCTCAGAGCACCCTGAGGAAGGACCCGATCTCCAAGGTCGGAGGACTTGGAGGGCCTTGAGGCCACCCCTGCTCAGCCACTTACAGATCAGGACACTGAGGCCCAGGAGGCAGGCCCGAGAGGCAGTGCCCCGACTCCCAGGTCTGACTTCCTTGAACCCCAGTCCCAGGCCTCCCTCCCAGCCCTTCTTAATTTGCTTTCTTTTTTTTTTTTTTTTTTTTTTTTTGCAGTATGCAGGCCTCTCACTGTTGTGGCCTCTCCTGTTACGGAGCACAGGCTCCGGACACGCAGGCTCAGCGGCCATGGTTCACAGACCGAGCCACTCTGCGGCATGTGGGATCTTCCCGGACCGGGGCACGAACCCGTGTCCCCTGCATCGGCAGGCGGACTCTCAAACACTGTGCCACCAGGGAAGCCCTTAATTTGCTTTCTTAATCCCCGTGGGGAACCAGCTGCTGGGCTGAGCTGACCTTTCACCCCAGGGGATGGGGTCACAGCGAGCCACACCAAGAGGAAACTGAGTCAGTCTTCTGGAGTCTTGGGGGTCCGTGGGGGTAGGGGGAGTTCCTGGAGGTGGGTGGAAGCGGCAGGGCCGCTGGGGCTCTTGGCTCAGTCCTGACAACCCAGTGAGGAAAGTGCTAGCATTGCTCCAGTCTTAGAGACAGGAAAGGCAGCGACCTTGCCCAAAGTCACCACCGGCTAGTAAAGTGGGGGGGCAGGATTTGAATCCAGACTGTCCAGCCCCAGCCCCGTGCTCCTCATCACGTAGGGCAGCCACCTCTGGACACCTGAACTGTGATGAGCCTGCTGCCCGAGGACACAGTGCACAGGCACAGCAGCTCTTACACCTGCTATATTTCTGGGATGCTCCTGTCCCAAGGGGGCGCCACTACCTGGGCTGACGTGGCATCTGAGAGCTGGGGGCATTCATACACAGTGAGCAGCCTCTTCGCCACGGCCGAGGCAGGAGGACACGAAAAGGAGCACAGTGGGCCGTGAGTTGTGATGGCCACAGAGTAATAACCAATAACATAACAATAAACTATTGATCACTTACTACGGGCCAAAGACTTTACCAAGAAGCAAGTACTATTATCACCCCCATTTGATAGGTGAGCAAACTGAGTCACAGGGAGGGAAAATCACAGCAGAGCCAGGACTGACACCCAGGGGTGCCCCCTGAGACATGCCCTTCACCCTGGGCCTCAGTGTCCCCTTCACCAGGGCCTGGGGGAGACTGGGAAGCCGACACGGGCTCTCAGAGATGCTGCACTTCTCAGGGAACCCCGTTCACCCTGTCCCAACTCGGGCATCGTCCTGGGAGCCCCTGCCAGCGCCTGGGGCTGGAACGTGCACGGGTTTAGCCAGCATCCCTGCTCTGCCCACGTCGGAAGAACTTCTGCGGGGATTGCATCACTGCCTTGACGTACCCCATGAGCTTCAGGGTCTCTCAGGAGCACCCTTCCCTTGGTGTTTTGGGCAGCAGCCCCTGCCCTCACGTCTGGGGAAGGTGGCAGTGGAGCCAGGGGAGCCGTGGGCAGCCACCTCCCAGGGGAGGAAGTGCCAATCTGGGCCCCAGTATGCTGCTCTCCAAGCACCTGGCAGGCGCACTGGGAGGGGTCAGGGAGCGTGTCCTATTGGTCAGCAGGAGGTCAGGGAACGCTCGGGCCACTCTGTCCCCTTCCTACGCCATTCTACTTCAGAGGAAAAGCAAAGGTTCCTTCCTTAAGCACCTGGGCCACCGTGGCAAGACCTGGGTCGTCCTGCGGTCCTGGGCTTTGGAGCAGTGATTCTCAACGTCAGATCTCAGCCCCCCCCCGGAAGTGAGACAGACTGTGGGGTGGGGGGATGTCTTTGATTTTGCAGAGGCTGGATATACCACCAAAATCTCACAGATGACTCTTTGGAAGCTGTACCCTCCCTCTCAATTTGATGGGAATTTGTTTTTGCTTTGTTTTGTGAAACAAATCAAAAGCAATGGATACAGATGGTCTATAGTGGTGATTTCCAAATTTTTTTCCAGCAGCCCTAGGATGCTTTTTCGGAAAAAAAAAAAAAAAAAAGGCAAAGCAAAACATAGGTGGAATCTTAAGACATCAGCCAGGTGACAGCGGTGACAGCAAACCTTGCTCTGGCAGAGTTGGGAGGGCCACCTGGCCTCCGAGGAGACCCCTGATTTTAAAGCTACTTGCTCCTGTGAGGACTGAGAACACCGCTTGAGAGAGATGGGGGTATTTCGGGCACCGTGGGGACGGAGGGAAGGGACAACCGCATGGTCCAGAGCTTCGAGGGAGGGGCAGCCACACGCAAACGAGCATCCCTTGCTGGGTGCTGGCTGGGGGGCAGGTGAGGCTGGTGCGGGAGGCTACGGCAGTGACAGCTTACCTCCGGGTAAGACCACTCTGGCGAGTAGTCGGTCACCATGAACACCCGTCCGCTCTGCTGCAGCATGCCCAGGGTGCCCGGGGCTGAGGCGGCCGAGACCACCTCGGCAACGTGCATGTAGGCCATGGTGCTGGCCCCGCCCTCGGCGCTGCTCAGCTGCAGGCTCCCCTGCTGGGGGCTGCAGCAGGGGATGCACATCTCTGCCTGGGTGAAGGGGGCACGGGCCCCGTCCTCTGACTGCGAGAGTGCTGCGCCATCCCCCGACACCAGCTGGTGCCCGTAGATGGTGCCGCTGCCCCCCTCCACGGAGATGAAGTCGTTGATCAGGTCGGAGAACTGGTTGCCGAAGGAGATGTCGAAGTGGTCCAGGCTGAGCTCCATGTTGGAGGCGTTGCCCAGGCCGGGCTGGGCCACGGGGTAGAGTCCCTGCACCACGTTGCCCGGGAGGAGGGGGACGCCGCCGGCGCTGCGGATGACCCCGGTGGGCTCGGGCTGCAGGTAATGCTCGGAGCTACAGGCCTGCAGCTCCCCGGACTTGATCAGGGCCTCACCCCCTTCGGCCACCTGCGAGGTCTCCATGGTGACCTCCCCTTCCGCCGCCATGGCCTGGAAATTGGCCTGAAACTGCATGAGGTGGAGGGAAGAAGTGGACTCAATCCGTGTCTCCACGTGGCCGCTGCAGGAGCTGGTCTGTGACGACGCCTCCGTTTTCACCGTGGGCATCACAAAGGCGCCCCCAGAGTCACCCAGGCTGCTGTGGGCATTCTGCTCAATGGGGAGGGGCTTGCTGGCGTCCTGCAGGAAGAAGCTCGGGGAAGGGGTCTGGTGGACGTGGGGGCCCGTCTGGCTGAAGCTGGACGTGTAGTCCTTGTTGGAGTCTATTGCACTGAAGTCCATCTGCTCCAGGGTGGTGCTGGGGCTCAGGCCGCCGCCCGACGGCAGGAGGCTGGAGCCCGCGCTCAGGGTGAGGGAGCTGGAAGCCGCGGCCGCCGCGGAGGAGGAGTAGGCCTCTTTGGCCATCTGCTGCTCGAAGGAAGTGTCCTCGGTCTTAATCTCCTTGGTCAGGACGGTGGTGAAGCTGAAGCCCCTCTCCACTGGCGGTGAGTGTCGCATGTTGGTGCTGACCATCTCGGCTTTCAGGCCTCCGCCCCCGTACGTCTGGCCCTGCTTTGGGTTGTTGAGGAAACAGTCGGGGTCAAAGTTCATGGTGGTTTCTGGAATCTTCCGGCCCCCGTCGAGGGTGGTGGAGAGGACGAGCTCTTCGGACACATTGGTGGGCAGCATGGACAGGCTCTCCGAGCTGCCCGTGGTAGGGAAGGCGAACTTGTGGCCGTCGGAACTCACGGCCAGGACGAGGCCCTGAGAGGCGTCGGGCGACAGGAGGTGTTGGTTGGGGCCTGCGGTGGGGGACATGGTGTACACGGCCTCGCTGGTGACCTCGGACATGAACACCGTGGCGCTCTGGGACAAGCTCCCCATCACGGAGGCCACCGCCATGCTGGACACACCCGTGACCACGGGGCTGTCCGCCATGTCCGGGTCGCTGTTGAGCCCGCTGCTGATGGACACGGGGGAGCTCTGGGTGGTGTCGGGGACCTCCACCTGGTTGGTGGAGGAGACCTCGGTGCTGTTTTGGTGCAGCAGGACCGGCTTGGCCACCTTGCCGTTCCTCTTCTCGCGGCTCAAGCCCTTGCCGTGGCTGTGCTCGTGCTTGCCCTCGGAGACATCGTTGTGCTGCACCTCCGCGTGGCCCCCGTAACCCCCCGCCCGCGGCTCCACCTTCGGCGAGATGATGCGGTGTTTGGCGCTGTTACACTTGTGCACGCTGCTGCCCGCTCCTGCGGAGATCAGAGGCGCCACACGCGCGCACGCACACGCACACGCACACACACACGCACACACGCAGAGCGTCAGAGCTAAGACTGCAGTGGGCCCTGTCCCTGAGCGCCGGGGTCTGGCAGAGCCCAGCCTGGGAGTCCAGGCTGGCCCTGGCCCCTCGGGGCTGCCGTGGGACAAACACTCAGGGACTCAGGTCCTGTTACCCCACCCCGGGTTCTCAGGTGCCCTATGTAACCACCCTCCGGACTGGGGCGCTTTGTCCCTGGCGCTGTTTTCAAATAGTAATTGAAGAGCCCCAGTGCACAGGAGGCGGGGAAGGAGAGGCGGGGGAGAGTGTCGCACTCCAGGAAAATCCTTCCCACCTTCCGAGGTGTACTCACTCACTGGAACGGCTCAGCCTGGGATGGCAGCCGGGGCCTTCTCCCCTCCCCCGAAAGTTTTCATGCCTGTTCAGGCCACAGTGTCCCAGGAAGCCCCTCTGGGACTGAAAGCCGGTGGTTGGTGGTAGGGGGCTGGGGGTGCAGTGGGTAGAGAGCAATGTACTCTCCCTGGACCAGCTCTTAGGCCCCAGGACCAAAGAGGGTTCTAGACTTTATTCCAGAGGCAGAAAGGTATTTGGGGCCACCCCCCCCAACTCCATTTAGCTAGCCCGGGCCTATCGTTGGCTCTCTGTGGGATGAAATCCTTTTAAAGACCTGAGCAAGGACCCAGCCCTAACCCCCAGTTCAGTGGCAGAGAAGAAAGAACCTCAGGCTCTGAGCGTGGACCCAGCCCTAACCCCCGGTTCAGTGGCAGAGAAGAAAGAACCTCGGGCTCTGAGCGTTTCTGAGCCCGTTGCACCCAGGGCTCTGCCCTCAGGCCTCCACTCCTGTGTAATTTTCATTCCATCTGATAAGGGTGACTCTGCTTTTGATAAAAGGGTGAATTCTCCCCTGATCCAGTTACAGACTCACCAAGATCCCTAAGTATGGGAAGACTTCGCAGTGAAGTGACATGACCCTCTAATGGAAATAGCTAATGAAGGCAGCTAGGGAGTGAAGAACCACATTTCCAAGAGCAAATACCATCATCGGAAACACAGACACATCAGGACAGAGGATGTGGGCCGCTTTACATTCTTGGAGGAGACAGGTGAAAGCAAGAGGTTTAGCTTGAGTGGTCCCCCTGGCTCAGGGCTGACCTCCCAGAAAAGCCTGTGTCGGCCCAGGGACCTGGGCCCCTGCTGCTGATGCCCGAGATCCCAGGGCCCAGAGGGCATCTGCCACGGGTAGATGTGGACAGAGACCCAACCCTGTGCACTCCTGACTCTGGTGCCCACATTCCTAGAGGGCGCTACCTCTCCGGAAACTGCTCCTCCTGCCCAAAGTGGGCTGCCCGCCAGCCCCGCCAGCCCCGCCGGGCAGGACGAGGGAGAGTTGCCCTGGGTGCTTGTGCTGTGGCCTGGCTCCTGGCTGACCCCTCTCCCCTTGTGGTCATCACACCCGCTGCCTGGCGGTGCCCCCTCTGCCCACATGCCCACTGGGGGCGACCCCGCTCACCCAGGCTGCCAGTGCAGAGGCAATTGTGGGTCCGCGGCTGTGGCTTGGTCTGGTGGCTGTCAAGGATCTGCTGTACCAGCTGCTCCACCGAGAAGCCCGAGCTGCTGTTCCCGTTGCTGCAGGTCCACTTGATGCCGTGGACTGTGGGGAGAGAGGCGGGGCGGTCAGAGGCCACGGCTGCGGGGGGCAATCCTGCGAGGGCCGGGACCTGGGCCCGCCCTGAGCGCGGCCCCCTCTCTGCTGGGACGCTGGCTCCAGGGACCATGAAGGGATGGCCGTAAGGAGTGGAGGAGAGAGGAGGGTAGAGAAGGGAGAACCAGGCTGCCCCACCAGACCCCGCCCCCTGGGGACCAGTGTGCGCCCCCCTGCCTCCTGTCTTCCTTTCCTGTGGCGCATGGCGGGGTGGTGTGTGGCAGTAGAGGCCCAGGGAGTTGCTTTATTTTTTTTCGCAAAGACCAAGTACATCGGGTGGCTCTTCAAGGGGTCCTGGAGTGGAGGGGACAGAGAGCGAGGATGGGGAAGGAGAGGTGCCGGAGGCTGAGGGACCTCCCCAGACCGCAGGTCGCGGAGATGTGGAGACGTGGTGGAGGTTGGGGAGAGTGGCTCCCATCCCGGCGGGTGGCGGAGGGGGAGCGCTTCAGCCTCCTGCTCTCATCAGACTTCCCGGCCTCGAGGGATGGCAGACTGGGCACAGTGGGTGCCCCCTGATGGCCCGCCACCCGGAAGGCCGCCCTGGGGGTTTGGCTCCACCCTCCTCAACCCTGGACCCCTGGTGTCCCTGGTGTTGGAGTGGGGGACCCAGCATGGCTGAGGGTGGGCTCCCCGCCTGCCTGGCAGGATGGGGCTGGAAGCCTAAAATAACCGACTTGCCTGGCTGGGTGTGTGGACTGACTGAGTTTCACGCCCGCTTGCTCTGCTGTGTTCTCTCAGCTGGAGCAGACCTGGCTGAGAGGCGGGGGGCTGAGCCTGGGGGTGCCTCTCTGGTGGCTCTGGGGGGCCGGGTCCAGAGGCAGTGAATCCACAGCCCTGGGGCTGCAGCTGGTGCCTGGGGCTTCAGGAGGGACCCAGGTCCCTATGAAGGGGGTGGATGGTGGGAGCTGGTGGTCTGGGAGGAGGAGCAGGGCATCAGGGCACTGGGGCAGGTTAGAGAGAGGCCAGGGGCTTTGCCAGTGCAAGAACAATTTGCCTTCTCCTGATCTCACGTGGACTCCATGGGAAGAACGGTCACAACTTGCAGAGCCTGCCTTTGCTCTGTGAGGGGCACAAGGAGACACACAGGGAGAGTCTACACAGCGGGTAGGAGCTGGGTTGGGTTCAGATGTGGATTGGAGTCCAGGTTTTGTTCTGTACTTGCTGTGTGAATTTGGCCAAGTCACTAAACCTCTCTGAGCCTCAGTTTCCTCATCTGCAAAATGGGAAGACAAGAGTATCTGCCTCACAGGGTGGCCCGGAGGAAACCCAGTCTCCTGCCTGGCACAGCCAAGAGTAGCTGTTGTCATAACCGTTAATGTTGATGATGGCAACGACAGCGACACACAGCACGCGATGCTGGCCTTGCCCCACAGCTTGGTCGATGCTTTGGGAACAGGCCTGGAGAAGGCAGCTTCTTGCTGTGAAATCCATGGACGGCTCAGCCTTGGAACGCTGCAGGGAGAGCTCCACGGCGCCGTCCGCCTCATGCCTCAGCTCCTTGTCTGCTCCTGCGCCTTCATGTAGAACTTCAGTGGTTTTTCAAAGGAAGCCCCGGTGTGAGGGTCGTGATCTGCTGGGAATCCCCGAGGCCGCCGCTTTTCTTCTCCGTGCACCTGCCCAGGTGTTCGCCCAGCATCCTCGCCTCCACTCCATTCTGATGAGGCTCTGGCCCCTCGGGAGGTCTTCTGGGCTCTGCCACTTATTTCTTCAAAAGCGCTGGGGCCCCAGCCCTGCTCCTGGCGGTCCCGAATTCTGGCGGGTCATTGACAGGGGACGGTGGCTGAGTGGCTTCTGCCTCGGGCTAGCTCAGCTGCCTGGGTTTGAAGTCGTGGGCGCCTGTTTGGAGCCCTGTGTGATGCGCATGCCCAGGGGTTGGGTGTTTGCAGCCCACCTTTCTGCGGGTGGACGGCGCCTCCCCTTGGGATCCCTCGGGAAAATCCCCGGCAGCCCCAGGAAGCTTGCACTCCCGCTGGCTCAGGCCCACCTCCTGTCTGGCAGCTGGAAGGGACAGCCTAAGCCAGGGGTTTGCAAGCCTCATCATAGCTGTGGAGCACTTTTCGCAAATAAACCTCTACCTGGAAATCCAATATGGAAAAGAGATCACAGCAGAAGGGGCCTGGCCCAGGCAGGACTTAGGGGTCAGGGCGTGTCCTCACACCTGGGCCCCCCTTGGCTGAGGATCTTTTCCAGAATCCTCATTTTATAGATGAGAAAACAGAGGCTGAGGGTGGGGGCCAGAGGGCAGGACTCAAGCCGCTGTACACAGATGTCCTGTCCCAGCTGTCCATCCCCTGCCCCAGCCCAGAGGTTCCGGAGGGGTGCCCAGACTTTTCTTTAAAGCTCTGCACGAGTTCCTCGCATGCAGTCAGGATGGCAAACACCGGGCTCTGTCTTAAGCCGAGTCTGCAGATTCTGCAAGCGTGAGGCCAGAAGCATCTCCAGAGCTCATCACGGGCGCTTCTACCTGTGCAGGGCTTGGAGCAGGGGCTCTTTGCACAGCCAGACCAGGTGTTCCCAGGGAACCCTCTCTGGCCCACCCGAGTCTGAACTTGAATCTCTGGAGACATGAGCTAGGCTCAGGCAGCCCCACCTCTGGCTTCTGGCTGCAGGACCCCACCCCACCCAAAGGTCTGGGGTGCTGGCTTTGGGTGGGCTCGCTAACCCCCGGACTGCCAGTCGCCTCTGCTGGAACGTTCTGGCATTTTGGACCAGGCCCCCCCTGTGCTGACAACTGCCGCTCAGACCAGCCTCCTCCAGCCCCCGTGCGGGCGCCGCTCCTGCGTTATTCCTGCTTCTTGTTCGTCTCCTCATGTTGTGAAGGTTATAAAATGGAAAACCCAGTGAAGGGTGACAGATTGCAAGCAGAGAATTTCTGGATGCTTAATGCAAATTACCTACTGTCTTAGCGCATCCAATATGCAAATTGCCTCCCTCCCCCTCTGGTGGGGGAGGGGAGAGGAGCCCCCTCCTCGGAGGTGGTGAGCCGTTAGTATCGGATATCAAATACTATCAAGACGGCTTTTAACATGTCATGCTCCGCTTCCCGACACGTAACCAATCAATGGGAGAGGAGATTTCTATTGGGAAAAGCGTGCTTTATGGAAGGAAGGTTGATACACACGCACGCTGGCCCCCTCCCCCTCCACTGCCTCTCCTCCTTCATAAAAGCAGCTAAAGGGAAACCCATTAAAGGTCATGAACTGGGGTGGAGGGCACAGAAAGAGAAAAGGGAATACACCCCCACTCCCCCCCCAAATCACCTCTTTGTGGCTCTGGGCCACATCGTCCCCTCTGCCCTCTGAGTCTCGGTGGAGGGCTCCTCATTCCCAGGCCACAGTCGGCCACCTGGGGGTCGGGGGTGGCCTGAGTGTTTCCCGCCGAATCCCTGGCCGGGGAGCCTCTAAAGCTCCCCATGCAGGAGGTCTGGAGGGTGCTCCCGGGCTGCTCAGGTGATGGAGGGGGGCCTGTCTTGTGTGCCCAGGAAGGCTGGGGCAAGGAAGGTACCAGAGAGGGAGAAGGCGGGCATGGGTGACTCCTCACAGGCCTGCACAGGACAGGAGTGGCCAGTGGGCCACACTGGCCAGAGGAAAGTGGGGTGCTGCAGGGTACTTCTGCGGCTCCGCCCATAGTCCTGCTGCTGCCCAGGGCCCCCTGCCTCTGGGCCCGACACTGGCTCTGCCAGGCGGAGTGCAGCAGGCCCTGTGGGAGGACTGGTCTGCAAGCTGACGGTGCTGACGTGGCCTGAACACGACCTCCCTAACGACCTCCCAGAGCTGGGCAGCCGGGCTAACACTAATCTGAATAATCAAAAGGAAATCGGTGACGACAGCATGGGGCCACGCTTTGGAGAGCATCTTCTGATGAGCAATTCACCCAAGAGGCAGCCAGCTGCTGGGAAGAGTGTAACTGAGATCTGGAGGACGGGGCTGGGGAAGGTATGGGGTTGAATCCCCCACCCCCACACCTGCCTGGGGCCAGCTGCCAGCTGAGGGCCACTTGGCTCATGCCTGCTTCATCCCAGCCTTGTGGGGGGGTGTAGGTGGTGAGCTTTGGCCAGGTAGGCTTAACGTGACCCCAGGTTGAGCTGCCCTGTCACTCTGTTATGGACAGAATTGTGTACCCCCCAAAATTCTTAGGTTGAAACCCTAACCTCCAATTTGAGCATATTTGGAGATAGGGCCTTTGGGAAGATAATTAAGGTTAAATGAGGTCCTAAGGGTGGGTCCTAATCCAACAGAACTGGTGTCCTTATAAGAAGAGGAAGAGACACCAGGGGCGAGCACACAGAGGAAAGGTCATGTGAGGACACAGCGAGAAGGCGGCCGTCTGCAAGCCAAGGGGAGAGGCCTCCACAGAAACCACCCCTGCCCACACCTTGATCTTGAACTTCCAGCCTCCAGAACTGTGAGAAGTAAATTCCTATGGCTTAAGCTGCCCAGTCTGTGGTGTTCTGTTATGGGAGCCCCAGTGGACATCAGGGCTCAGGCCTGAGCCCTACATGCCCCTGGGAGGGACCCACCCTGCCCTGGTGCTGCACACGTTGGGTGTGTATGTTTGAGGGGCATGGAGATCTTCCCAGAATGCCTCCTTTTGAAACCGAGCAGGACCCTGTGGGGCTCCTGGGTGCAGAAACCTTTCTGTCCCCTGTTTCTTCTTCGTAGGGAACAGACTCCAGACTCCATGACCTTCCCTGAGTCCCAAAGGGCAGATATGAACAGTTGCTAAACAAGGGAGGAGCAGCCGAGAAACCACCTGAGGCGAGATTAGAGGAACCAGAGAAGCTCATCAAGAGGCCACCTGAGACAAGATTGGAGGGGTGCAGCCCCTGCACACACTCTAATCTTATCAGCAACCCCATGCTTGAACTATTGCTATAAAACTTCTCATCAAATCCTCCCGGGGTGGGACATGGAGTTTTTTGGAGCAGGAGCCTGCTGTGCCCCCCTTTGCCTGGCAAAGCAATAAAGCTGTTCTTTTCTACTTCACCCAAAACTCTGTTTCCGAGATTCGATCAGGCGCCGGTGCACAGAGGCTGAGCTTTGGCATCACTTGTGCTGCCGCTTTAAACCTTACCCTTCCATCCAGCACATGCCAGCTCAAGCCTCACCTCCCCCTGGAGGCCCTCCTGGTTACTCTAGCTCTCGTCCCCACTGGAGCCAGAGTCTGACTCATGGGGACAGGATGTTATCGAGGGGACCTTCTCTATCCCCCGTGCTTCGAACCATGCCTGGCACATAGCAGATGCTCAGCAAAGACTGGTGGAGTGAATAAACGAATGGGTGGTTTCTTAGTCACTCACACCCTCTCCAGCACTGCTCCCTTTTTGTTTCATCCATTCATTAATTCCCCCAATGAACTGTAAGCAGAGCTCACATCTCAATAATAATAACAAAAATAATATCTACTGAACCGACACTACCTGCTAGGCATTGTGCTAGGTTCTTTATATGTTGACTCCATTATAAAAAGAAATAAATCACAATAATATCTACCCTTGATTATCTACTGTGGACAGGGCACTGGGCAGTGGTTCTCCAAGTGTGGTCCCAGCTGCCGTAAAATCACCTGGAAAGATGTTAGAAATGCACATTGCCGGGCCCCACCCAGCCCTATAATGAATCAGAAACTCTGGGGAGGAGGCTCAGATCTGTGTCCTACCCTCCAGGGGAATCGAGGCTGGCTCAAATTTGAGACCCATTGGTCTAGAGATTACATCTCTCATCTCTCAACGATCCTTTGAGGCCGAATTATTGTCCCGTTTCATTCATGTGAGAACCAAGACTCGGGAAAGTTGTGTAACTTGCCCAAGGTCACTCAGCAGATAAGTGGGGGTGGGGAGGGGTCGCAGTTTCCACTGAGCCATCTGCCTCGGATGGGTCTTCCCAGGCTGCATCCTTCCTGGACCAAGGAATGGCCGGACGATTAATCACGGGCAGGGGAGGGAGGGCTACTCCCATCAGAAGGCCGAGATTCTTTCTACTCACTTCAATTCCTAGAGAGAGGGATTCCGCGATTTCCTGGGGGCTGGTGAGTGTGCAGGAAACCCAGAGCCCCTGGGGCTAGGCCAGGTTCTGTCCCCCAGCCCGCCGCCCACCCAGCTGTCTCCTGCCCTGACTATGGAGGGTGCCGGCGGCCTCAGAAGGGCCCGGTGGGCTGGAGGCGGGGAGAGGCAGAAGTTCTAGAGCCCCTGCCTCTTCCCTCACAACCTTCCTCACTCAGGGCTGGGCCAGGCGGGCAGCCAGGCCGGAATGTGCGGCCACTCAGACCAGCTGGCCTGGCCACCCAGACCAGGGCAGAGGAAGCTTGCCTTGGGCCTCCCAAGGGCAGGGCAGGAAGTGAGAGGCAGGGCCTGCTGTGCACCTGCTCTTGGAGCAGAAGAAGCGAGAGAGGGAGGGAGGCCCGTGGGAGAACCTCTCAGCATCTGAACCTGGGCCGCTGGGGATCCCGGGGGGGTCCCCAGCCTCGTTCACCGAAGCCAGGGGGTGAGTTACGGGAAATTTCTATGAAAGGCAGGGAGCCCGAAGAAAGACTCTTCCCAGAGAACATGGGAACCGTGGGAGCAGTTTGGCTCCTTGTCTGGATTTCTAGTCACTGGAGGTCAGATGGGGTGGGGAGGGGACACCGAGTCACAGACGGGGGTGGGATGTGTGTGGGGGGCCCAGAGGCAGTCTTCTTGGTTGTCCTCTGAAGCCTCAAATGTTGCTTCCCGAGGTGGCTGCCCCAGGCAGTGGTAGAACTTTCCTGAAGGGCAGGGAGAACCTCTGAGCTCAGTGCCTGGCTAGCTGTACGGGAGGGAGGGGCTGAGACTCAGGAACATCCAGAGCCTCTCGGCGGGCGGTGGGGGGGACTTCCCTGGCGGTCCAGTGGTTAAGACTGCACTTCCACTGCAGGGGGCACGGGTTTGATCCCTGGTAGGGGAACTAAGATCCCGCATGCTGCGTGGCAAAATAAATAAGTAAGTAAGTAAGTAAGTAAATAAATAAAATATTGAAAAAAGCAAAACAAAACAGAGCCTGTGGGAGACAGGCCGGCAGGACCATGCTGGCCAGGGGTCAGGGGTCCCAGTGGCTGCAGCTCTTTTCCTCACATGCATGTGATCTTGGGAAGATCTTTGATTCCTCTTGGCCTCCGTTTCCTCATCTGTAAAATGGGTGCCTCCCACTGGTTCACCTGATGACACATCTCTGTTCCCCAAGGGACTTCAAAGACACAAGTGGGTCCCACACCCCGGATTCCGATTCAGTGGCGTCCGCAGGAGATCTGAGTCAGGACAGGGTTGAGGGCCCCGAATGAGATGACCCTTCCTGCTCTGAAACGTCATGCCTGGAACACTTTGGAAAGGAATTAGACGGTCAGAAAGGCCTACTCTGGAAGGCCCCTCACCCTGAGGCAGCCCCAGGAGCTGGTGCGAGCAAGCTGCCTGCCCTCCTTTTCTCTGTGGGGCTCTAACTTCTGGAAGGATAATAGGCCCGTCGGCTCTGGAGCTTGGGTCACCACGGTAACGGCACAGGTGGCGCCTGCCGGGATGGACATTTGGCTTTCTTTGCACAGGAAGAGGTTTCTTGGTGCTGTGTCGAGCAGGTGACAAGTGGCATGTTGGTGACAAAGAAAATCTCCCCACCTCCCAACAGAGGCTTTTGGGGGGCCTTTCTCTTGGCCCCCAGCAGCCTGCGCTCATCCAGTGCTTCCACCCCGGGACTCAACTCTCCGTAAAGACCCACACAGAGGTGACTGTTTAACTGCTGTCCAGACAGGTCCCCTTGGAGACAGAAATGGGCACTGTGATAATTTGTCTGGACAATGGTGTCACCTGGACGCTCCCAGGCAACCCGGACCTGTGGTCACCCTACAGACGAACCACGTGAGAGAGGTGGGCAGGAGAGGGACCACCAGACGCCTCTCCAGGAGTGAATGAGCCCGTTTGGATGGCTCCAGTTGTTGACACTAGAAAGCTGTCTCCATGGCAACAAGGTCAATGGGAAATGGCAGCCACGTTGGTTTAATTTTCACTGTATTCTTGTTGACAGGAGTAAAGGCCCGGCTTCTGATTTCTTGGTTCAACTGGATAAAATTTTCATTAGATTTAACTTCTCATATCCAGACACCCACATATGATTCAATTTC
Organism: Mesoplodon mirus; assembly: GCF_964341445.2. Lineage (NCBI taxonomy): Eukaryota > Metazoa > Chordata > Mammalia > Artiodactyla > Ziphiidae > Mesoplodon > Mesoplodon mirus. Next base: position 5,589,978 of record NC_138978.1, on the reverse strand, counting down.
CCCATCTCACCCTCAGCTCATTCTCCTACTGGTCCTGAGGACAACATTTTCAGAAATCTCATTTCGAGGAGTGTGCAGGCTGAGCGGGGACAGGATGGCGTGTGTGTATGCGGGCACGCATGGGCTGTGTCCCAAATGGGCTTGTAATTCCTGGTTCTGAATGTCAGGGGATGTGGGGCATAAGACCCCCCTTTCCATCTTTTACCAGGAGGCACCGGCTTTGTTCCAACAGTGAACAAGCCCAGGGAAAGACAGAGGGTCTGAGGACTTCTTCCAGGTGGGAGGGACCTCAGAGGTGAGGGGCGGGGAGAAGGGCTTTCCCAGCTGGGAGCTGATGTGGGCCGCTTAGGCCGCACCAGCAGGAAATTGAGGCCACGTGGGGATGCAGCTCCCCGTACCTCTGCACTTGACCTCACAGGCAATCTCCTAGAAGCTCAGTGGCATAAAAAGTGGCCTTGGCTGAGTGTTTCCGCACCGGCCCCGCTCACTGGGCCAAGGATGTGCATTGTGGAGTGATTTGAGTCTCGCAGAATCTCCTGATTTGCTGAGTGGCATTGTTACCGAGGCCGGGAATTCTTTGCTCTGTAGTGAGAGCGTGCGTGTGCTTGAAGTTCTCTGATTGTCTAGCAATGTTGGATGGAAGCCCGATTTGGCAGTGGTGGGGAGAAGAAGCTTTAGCCATTCTCCCACATCTGGGAGCCACGTGGGCTCTGAATTCTCTTCTCTTCGGGGCTCGACTGCAGCCCCTTCTCCCAGGCTCTGCCCAGGGGCAGAGGTGGCAGGAGTGACCACCTGTCTGCCAGCCCCTCTGGGCCACGAGCAGCAGGGGCAGGGGACCAGGTTTTTGGGTTCCAGAGGGTCTCCGTCTTACTTTTGGGAGACCCTGGACTCAGATCCCTCCTCCGTGTGCCCGGAGGTGGTGCCTGCAGAAAGGCAGGTGCCCTAGAAAGCTCCTACCAGAACCTTCAATTTTCAAAGAGAAGCTGAAAATCTGGAGATTAAAATGTTGGCAACAAATTCTAAGTTTAACAAAATCACCCCCCAGCATGAGCAGGGCTGTGTCAGCTCTGGGAGGTGGTCAGGCACACCCTCCCCACCAGCACAGAGGGGCCCCCATCCAAGCTCCTGGAATTAGTGGATGGCAGAGTCGGAGGAGGGGGATTCTGTAACAGCCGGGGTTGCACGGCGCCCAAGTGGCCCTGAGGGGGCAAGTAGCCAGCAAGCGACAGGAAATCAAAATAAGTATTTCTCTTTCAGTTCTCTGATTTGGGGGACAAACCAGCTAAATAAAATTTAGCCCAAGGGAGAAAGGCACGTTTGCAAAACAAGCCTGGATCCTCCCAGCAGAGCAGGAAAAGGAAGTCATCCCTATTTAAAACCAGCCTATCCTACTAAGTGAAGTAAGCCAGACAGAGAAAGACAAATATGGTATGATATTGCATATATGTGGAATCTCAAAAAAAAAAAAAAAGGGGACAAATGAACTTATTTACAAAACAGAGAGACTCACAGACATAGAAAACAAACTCCTGGTTACCAAAGGGGAAAGTGGGGGGAGGGATAAATTAAGAGTTTGGGATTAACATATATACACGACTACATATAAAATAGATAACCAACAAGGACCTACTGTAGAGCACAGGGAACTCTACTCAATATTTTGTAGTAACCTATAAGGGAAAAGAATCCGACAAAAAGAATAGATATGCATATATGTATACATTTGAATCACTGTGCTGTACACCTGAAACTAACACAACATTGTAAAGCAACTAGACTTCAATTAAAGAAAACAAATCAGCCCTGCCTCTTCCGGCCTCTCCACTGCCTGCTCTCCCCTGCGCCAGGCTGGGGGGTGCCCGGGAGGCATCCTAGAGAGAGTGGGAGATGTAAGGAGACCCACCCTGCCTGCTCTTCATCCCTGCAGCTCCTAAGCAAAGAGACAAGCAAGATGGACAGGGGACTCCTCCCCAGGCCCTTGTGTGCTGAACCGCCTCCCTCCGTGACTCCAACTCCCGCTGACACAGGCAGAAGCCTGGGCCTCACAGGCTTTACCCACTGTTAACGCCTCTGCAGTTAGGGAAAGAGCTGCGGTCCTGGGCCCTGGGCCCACCACGGGGATGCAGATGTGCTTCCCTTTATGGGGCTCCAGGGTTTCTCATGACTTCCAGTCAGTAAGTGTCTGGCAAGACCCCATTATGGGCCTGACACTAACATCTAACGTTCAACCCAAGGAAACTTCTAGGGTTGGTACCATGTCTTAATCCAGAGTCTATGGAAAGACCTCACGGGGTCCTGAAACACCCAGAAGTGATACACCCTACTCTTTGCATAAGTTCAAGATCAGCATTGCCTCCCGTGCCAGCCTCACTTCCACATGGATCTGAGAATCAGCTGATACCCAAAGAGGCCTGTGGCCCCCAAAAGGGGCCGACCCTGATCTCTGCAACAGGCCTCCTTGGCTGGCTTCTCGCTGGAAACTGCATTAGGCTAGGATCTCTCAAAAAGCAGGAGAATCTTGCTTGTTAAAAATTTCAGATTCCTGGGACGTCCCTGGCAGCCTAGTGGTTAGGAGTCTGCACTTTCACTGCCCTGGCCCGGGTTCAGTCCCTGGTCAGGGAACTGAGATCCCGCAAGCTTCATGGCAAAAAAAAAAAAAAAAAAATCAGATTCCTAGGGCCCTGCCTTTTATCAACCTGCCCCGGAGGTTCTGATATGGACCACTGCTCCCGGCACTGAGCCCATGTCTGTGCCCAGGCTCTGCGGGCCTTGAAGGACTGGCAGGGGGTGGTGGGCAGCGAGAGGTGGGGGAACCACAGCTGCTCTGGCTTCCCTGAGCCCCCGTGGTGGGCGGCCTGGAGGTGTGCACGCTCATCCCTGACTCCCAGTCTCTCACTCCTACCCTGAGTCTAACTCCAGAGATGGGAACGCTGGAAAAGGCTGCTAATTGAATATTTCTGGCCAGAAAGAAACCTTCCAGCCCTGGGTGACAACAGCTTCCCCTTTCCCTGGACTGATCTACCCCCCACCTTTCCCTCCCAACTCACGGTGCCCCCGCGTGCAGCTCCATGGGGACAGCACCTATGCGACTTGCTTTGCAAGTGCCCCTCCATCACCCAGACTGAGAGTTGAAGCACGCGTTCCTGGTCACGGGTGAAGCTGCCGGCCCTCCACCTGCAACCGGCCAGGCTATGCCTGATCAGGATAGACCACATGGGAGAAGAGGCTCCCTAGGGCCCCCTTCTGTCTGTTCCAGCCCCCCCTCAATCCCCCTCCCCGATCCAGAATCACAGAGCAGGTTCCCGGCACCAGGTCCACGGGCAGGTGTGGGTCGTGCCCCCTGCCTGCCTGCTCCCATCCCAGCCTGGGGAGTGGGACGCCTCCGGAGAGGTCACGTCTCTGAGCCGCTCTGCTGCTGCAGGCCACCAGGTGGCGCCAGTCGACCAGGAACCGGTTTGGTGTGGGCCCCAGAAAGGAAAGCCTTTATTGATTTTACTTCTTGATGTTCTATAATCACCAGGATGACAATCTAAGCAAAAAAGCAAAACAAATAAACACCGCCCCTCTTACTGGGTCTTTGGTCTTTGTCTGGAAAATGATGAAAAAACAACAGGCGCCTTGACATACAACCTGAGGCTTGGGTGTGGCAACAGTGAGGTCAGCCTCGGCAGGCGGAGGAAGGGCCGGGGGCTCTGGAGACGGAGGGACCTCACTGTTGGCTTAACCTGCGGGGTGAGTAGCTCCTGGAAGACGCCGCTGAGAGCCAGCCTATTCCTTCTGGTCTCCGCTGCAGCAGCCACGTCTCAGCAAGGGGGTTCCTGTCTCCAGCCACCCTGCCTTTGCCGGGTCCCCGTGGCTTGCTGTCCCGGCCTCACGGAGGCACAGAGGCTGTGCTCCTCCGGAGGGTGCACGTGGAGGGGCTGACACCCTGGCTTCTGGAACACCTACAGGCTGCAGGAGCCCAGGGACCAAGGTGACTGGGAGAACTGAGGCTTTCGGGGAGCTAGGGGGGCACACTTGAACCCCACACTCAACATGGGCTCCACCCACCATCAACATGGTCTTCATCACCTTATTCTTGACTTGGTCTTTGCCCACCTACCCTCAACACGGCCTCCCTCCCCACACTGAATATGGATGGCCTCCACCCTCACTACCAACAAGGCCTCCACACATCTCCGCACACAACATGGTCTCTACCCTCACTACCAACATGGCCTCCACCCTCACTACCAACATGGCCTCCACCCTCACTACCAACATGGCCTCCACCCCTCTCCACACTCAACATGGCCTCCATCCCCACTACCAACATGGCCTCCACCCCCACTACCAACATGGCCTCCACCCCTCTCCACACACAACATGGCCTCCATCCCCACTACCAACATGGCCTCCACCCCTCTCCACACTCAACATGGCGACCATCCCTACTACCAACATGGACTTTATCACTTCATTCTTGACATAACTTCCTGCCTCACACTCAACACGGCTTCCTCAGTATGGCCTCCACTCCCGTGTACTCAACGTGACTTCCGCCTCCCCCCCCCCACCATCAACATGACCTTTACCACCTCACACTCAACCTGGCCTCCACCCCCACCCTTAACACGGCTCCACGCCCCTGTGCTCCCATGACATCTACACCTCTCACTCCATGCGATTTCCATCACTTCGTGCTCAGTGTGCCCTTTAAGCCTCAAACGTGAGGCTCACTGCAGTCACCTCAGCGCCACACCTGTGTGTGCCCCTGCCTGCTCCCTCCTTCACGCTGCCCACCCAGCCTCCCTGCCTCCCGTCTGTCCCGCACGTTCCTCCAGGCCGGGGGGACAGGGAGCCTCCCGACTGCTCCGAGCCTGGATCTCCTGAATGTCTGGGCACTTGAAGGCAGAGCCATGTATTCTGCTCTCAGGCTGTCTGCTTCGGGCCCCTCAGCCGGTCCGGCCTCTTGGGTTTGTCTTCCTGAGGGCAGGGCCCGGGCTTTTCCCCACCTGGCAGCCTCCACAGGCTGGCACTGGGCTGAGCTCAGGGCAGGGGTTCTAGAAGCCTGTTCTGGTTCGGTGTTGGTGGCGCAGGAGTGCCCGAGGGACCGTCCAGCTGGCCTTTGCCGATGCCCCTCAGCACAGGGCTTGGCAGGGGCTGAGCGCTCAAGCTCAAGAGAGAGGACTGGCCTTCTGGCTCCGACGCAGCCCTGACACCTACATACTTTGTGTCCACGATGTCGTTTGACAGCCACGGGGCCGCAGGGAAGGGCCCACGATCACTCCCGCTGACGGTGCTGCTCAGAGAGCTGGGGTGACCTGTGCCAGGCCGCTTGCTGGTCAGAGGAGGAGCTGGGACCACCCCCCCCCGCTCCCAGGTCTGTCCTTCTACCCATCCCCCCGCCCTCACTGCCGCTTCACCCACTTTCAGGGGGAGGGTGAGGCACTTGCTCTGGCCCAGACAGTGCCGGGGTCCCCACCTGAGCCGGGGAGGGGACGGTGGTGGTGTGTTGAAGGGCTCTTGGAGAGAGCCTTGGGGCTGGAGGGGCTAGAAAACTGAGCCCTGCCCCTGCTGACTCACACGTGCGTCCCCGCACATGTCCCTGTGGGTGGTAGGCCGTGTGTGCACTGAGGTGTGCACGGACATCGGCATGGGGGCTCCCCAGCCAGCTCTCCTGCTTTGCCCACCCAGTGCCGCTGAGGCCCCGGGACCCCTGAGCAATAACAGAGGGGCTCCAGAAAGACAGCGAGAGCAGAGCCAAGCCCAGAGGTAGCCGGTGGAGCCGCCAGTGGCCTCTGGGCCCAGGGAGACCTGCGGGGAGGCCCAGGACTTGCTGGGCAATGCAGGGCCACCTGGCCGGCTAGGGCGCTCCAAGCGGAGCCCCAGGGAGAGGGGGACAGCTGGGGAAGGGCTGAGAACACAGCTTAAATCTCACGCCCTCATCCCTCACTCTGGATGGAAAAACCTCACCACCTGCTAGCTGGGAAGCGTCTGGCATCCCGTCCCCTCGTGGGCTGCCAAGGAATGGGGCAGGGCAGAAAGCCGCGGCGCTCAGAGTTGAGGGTCCACTCCAAGGGAACTGGCTCCATCTGACTCCCTGAGGGTGGAGGGCTCGGGCCACCGTGGCTCGGGGCAGCCGAGGATCACTGAGCAAGTTTCCCGCCAGGCTGGCGGGACCGAGGCACAGAGCTTGTCGTGCCCATCATTCTTCCCACTCAAGGTGGACCCGGGAGGAGCGGATCCCACCTGCCCAGCCCCCGCTCGCACTATGGCAGTTCGCCGGGTCCAAAGCGGGTGGTCTCTCAGACCGGATGCGCTGGAACATACCCTGGAGTTTCCAGGATGAGACATGCTGACCTTTAGATCATATTCACTTGAGTTCCATAAACTCCAACCCTCAGACGGACGGGACCCGGGGCAATCCTCCTCAGGCCTTGAGCTGAGCTGAGCTGAGCAGTTCTCAGCTGAGGCCTTACAGGAGACACCCTAGGCTGCACTTGGCTCTCCTCAGCCCTGAAGGACTCACATGCAGAACCCTATGCCCCAAAGGAGGTTAGGATGGTAGTGCTTAGAAAAGACTCTACTTCCCAGACTCCCTTGGCAACGAGGGGTGACCCTATGACCAAATTCTAGCCAATGATATATGAGTGGAAGTGTTGGGTGCCACTTCTGGTCCCCGTCCTTAAAGGGATGAAGTTTGTCCTCCACCTTCCCTTCTTCCCTTCCCACTGGTTGGAATGCAGTTATGATGGCAGGTGCTGGAGCAGCCATCTTGGACCACATAAAGAGGGCAACACCCTAGGGATGGAAGAGCAGCCAACTGGAAAGAGCCTGGGCGGCTGATCTGATCCCTGACACTGTGAGGCTGCCCCATCAACCCTGAATTTCTCTGTGAAAGAGAAATCAGCTTTAAGCCACTATTCTTTTTGTCCTTGTCACAGCAGCAGGACCCATATTCTAAATACCACAGAAGGGACTGCAAAAGACGGGAAGCATTGTTGGAAATAGACTGGGAATTCCTATCAGATATCTTCATTTTTCCCCCTTGTCTTTGTTATTTTTAGTCTGGAGGAGGCATCCCTCAGTTTGCAGGTTGAAGGGAAGCCCCCATAGGACTAAAGGGCACCCCTGCAAGAATCAAGGTGGGGTTCTTGGAATCAGTCTGGCTCAGAAGTTGGGGTCTATAGGATCTCCCCACCCCATCGTCAACAGGTGAGGCGAAGGCTGAGAAGCAGAGTCTCACTTCACCACGGATGAGCACAACATTTTGATTAAACCACTGGCAACTCTGCTGCAGGGCAGAGAAATTTGGAAACATCAGGAAGTCAACCTGTGAAGTCTTTGAAAGATTGTGATTTGTGTGAAAATGTGATGAAGCTAACGTGTTTGGCTCCAGCGCCGGGGTGGCATGCCTGATTGTGGAAGCCAATCTGATGCCTTCCTGGCTCCCAGCATACCTCTGCTTTCCCCGAACACGGGTAGCTGGTGCCCTGTGTGTGTTCCAACCCCAATCAGCATCTAAAGCTTTTATGGGAGCCGTATTTCCTGGGCTGTGTTTCCGGGCTGTGCGTGTCTAAGCAGAGCTACGCGCACACACACACACACACATGCACACCCTGAGTGACTGCACCTAGCTGCTCTCATGTCTGGACACCAGGGACCCAAGTGTGATTAGCTTTATGGGGTGTTTGTTGTAGTTTTACATAATTTCCTTGATGCACTGCAGACTTTTAAAAGGCGTTCACAGTTCCCTCCAGTTAAGCATCAGAGGAGGACCGAGGTCTGGTTTCCAGCCCCTGGAGTTCATGGCTTCATCCCCTTGCCTGCTGTGGGAGGTGGCATTCCTGTTGGACTCAGGCAGGCTCCTGTGTGGGAGGGGGACTTTTCCCAAGCGGGGCCCCTTCTGAGGATGGGGGCTGTTGTAAGGGGGTGGAAGCAATGAGGGGAGAAAAAGGAAGCAGCTCAGATAAAAGAATGGGAAGGCAAGGGGCCACAGGGTGGCTTACAAGAAAACGGCCATCGGTGTGTGCTGAGAGGCGTTAAGAGGGCCCAAGCCAGAGCCTCTGCCTGGGGTGGCCACCTTGAAATGTATCTCTTCCCTCAGGAACATCCCCTTGGCTAATCTCTGGCTAACTCATCTCTGGAACCTCCCAGGACATGAGATGAAACAGTGGCTTCAGTGCCTTGGACCCAGGTCTGCAGAGGCCCAGGAGCCAAGCTGGGCCCCTCGGAGGTGGCCGGATGCTGCTGGTCTTGGTACAGAGACTGCTGGATTCTTTCTCTCACTTTCCAGAAAGGGAACTAGGGTTCTGAGAGGGTGAGTGATTGACCTGAGGTCACACAGTGAAGCAGTCACAGAACCAGGTGAGCACCTGCAGCTCCCGGCTGCCCGGACTCGACTGGCCTGGCGGGGTGGGGCCAATGCCAGCGGTTATCAGAGCCATTGCTCCCACCCAGCCAAGGCTCTGCCAAAGAGGAAATGTGGGCAGCTCTGGGGGAGGAAACCCAAGGTCAAGTACAAGCCCTGCACATTTAGACACCACGGAATGGAAGGCATGGGTGGGCGGGGCACAGAGTGGACCCAGCACCGCTGCCCTGCTCCCCAGCCCCTGGCCTGGCCTTGGAGGGGTGGCACTGGGCAGCTCCGGCTCTCAGGGCCTGGACACTGGGGGCCTCTGTCAGGTGCTCGGGCCCCTACGGAGAGGGGATCAAGCTGGGCCCAGCCACACTTGCCCAGCCCCCTCACAGATATTTACAGAGAGGCTTCCACGTGCCAGCACGGTGCGGGGCCCCAAGGAGCAGCAGGTGGGGAAGGTTCACGGGAATTAGCTGGGATGTTTCCCAAGTTTCTGGGTGCTCCGCAGAGCTCTGAAGAGGTTTGCGTGTCCCCTTCTGGTTAAGGAGGCTGACTTCATTCTGATGTCTCCCTGGGGGTCTCAGTGGCGGAGTCCCGGTTGGGTGGTCTGGGAGGGCCAGTTGGAAGAGGCGCTATTTGGGCTGAGGGCGGAAGGATGAGGTGGGTTGGCAGATGAAGGTGGGGACAGCCAGGCAGAGGGAAGGGTGATGGCGGCTCTGGTGGAGGGACCAGCCGTCAGGAAGCCCCAGGAGGGCAGGGGCAGTGGCGTGGGATCCGCAGGTGGATGAGCAGCGGGCACACCCAGGAGTTCATGCTCCGTCCTGAGGGCACCAGGTGGCTTCAACAGGGCAGCTCTGGTCAGAGCTGCAGTTGAGGAGGGTTCCAACGGGCACAGCCTGAGCCTGGAAGGCCCTGGGCCTCCTGGCTTTAGTTCCTGGTGGCGGCAGCAAGGCCGAGCTGGCCGAAGCTTCCCCATGGGCACACGGCTCAGGAGGACAGCACGGGGGTGGACCTCAGCCTTGGGGTCCAGCCCCCTGGCGGGCTGGACCATCAGCCTATTGGGGGTCCACTTCCTTACTCAGAACCCTGTCCCTCCTGACCCCATCCCCAACCTTGTGGCTGGTGGGGGGGATCCTCCAGGCTGAGCACCGAAGGCTTCTCAGGATGAGCTGGTCACCGCAGGTGCCATGTGGCCTCAGCATGGACACTCAGTGACTGGACACTCGCTACGCCCAGGAAAGGACATTTCAGCTGCTCCCTGGACGTGTTTCCTCCCCGCAGCCCGACTTCCAAGGAGACCACAGGTTCTGACGGCCCCGCTGACCTGCTCCCTGAGGTCCAGTATGATGACAGGTCTTTGCCCTGAGCCTCAGAGATCAATGTTCCGGAACCCAGGGCCCTGTGCACTGGACGGCTTTCCCCGAGTCTGTTCTCCCTGAGCCCTCTGTCCGGGCAGCAGGAGAGGCCACCGAGAGCCCCCGGCGGCTGCCCGTGGACACCAGGCACCGGCCACGTCCCGGCTTTGCGACGCGCTCGGTGTTTTGCCTTCAGAGCTCTGATCCTGGCAGATGCTCCCGGCAGCGCCACTTTGCTGACACAATGAAATCCAGCTCAGTCCCCACTATTTGTGTGCCTCCCTGTCTGGGAGCCAAGGGTGCCCCGTGTCCAGGAGCAGATGGGCCAAGGGCAGGAGCCTGGCCAGCCTGGCCGCGGGCCACAGGCCTCTCCCTCCCCGGACTGCCACCGCGCTCCTGTCTGCGGCCTGCAAGACAGAGGTCCCAGGCGCCCTCCACTCTGCCCCTCGCCCACGGGTTTTGTGCTCTGGGACCCACTTTTCTCATCTGTAACGTGGGCTGACATCTGGGTCCTGGCTGTCGCATAGGGAGCCCCCGAGGACCGGGTGGAATTGGGCAGGGTCCTGGTAAAAACTAAGTTCACTGTCATCCGAGCAGAAGGGGGCTCCCACCCCCAGATCCCCAGGCCCCGGAGGGCCTCTGGCCCTGCCTGGGTGACCCTGGCCAGCCGGCCGCGCCTACTCACACATGGGCTTCAGCTGCCCGATGAGCTCCTCCTTGGTCCATTTCGCCCACTCCTTCTTGTCGGTGTTGATGGAGCAGAGAATGGGGCCGCAGGGCTTCCCGCAGTCCTCGATGGCCGGGACGTTCAGGTAGTGCACCAGGACAATGTCGGGGTTCTGGGGGGGAGAGCACAGACACTGGCAGCATGAGGGTGGTACGGAGCCGGCCCGAGGTCACCCCAGCAGGTACAGACAGGCTGAGCATCTCCACGCCGGGCTTTCTCAACCTGGGCACCACTCACCCTTGGAACCAGATCATCGTCTGCGGTGGGGGACCACCCAGCAGCAATCCGGGCCTCCGGTGAGATGCCATTAACCCCCGCCCCCTCCCCCAAATCTCTAGACATTGCCTGTTACCCCCTGGGGGACAAAACTGGCCCCAGTTGAGACCCACTGCTCTACACGTGGGCGGATTCATGTGTAACTAAGGACCACACATGAAGTTAAATGTATCTCTAGCCTCATGTCCTGGACCTACGCCCACAGCTGCCCCAGCGGCACTGGCCCCTGCTCCGTTCTTTGCATGCACTTCCTCACTGCAGGTCCCTGGACGTCCCTGACAGGTATCACCACCACCCTCTTCTTAAGGGGGGAACGGAGTTCTTAGAGTTTAAGGCACCCGTATCTTTTTTTTTTTTTTGGCCACCCTGCGTGACATGTGGAACTTCCCTGACCAAGGATCGAACCCGTGTCCCCTGCAGTGGAAGCGCAGAGTCTTAAGCACTGGACCACCGGGGAAGTCTAAGGCATCCACTTCTAAGGGCTGGATGCCCCTCTGCCCCTCAGCCTGTGGTCTCCCTGCACAAGCATCTCTAAGCATCGCCCAGGAGGCAGCTGTCACTTGGAACCTCTGGAAACTCTTCCTTGGAAATCTCTTCGGAGCTTATGAATGGAAAGACCTCTCCCCGTGAAGATGGCGAAAGCACAGTTTTGTCCCCAACTGGTTTTATTGAAATGGGGCAGCCTTTCGCCATCAGATGCAGTTCAAGGTGACCTGCGTCGCTCTCCACCCACCACCAGCTCTGATGGCAACACACCAAGGGGCCCTCTGTGGGGCCGCAGCTTCACTGCAAAGAGCACAGGCCCTTCTGTGGCTTTCCGTGGCCCCCCAGAGAGTGAGGCTGTTTACTGGGTCTTGTCAGTCCTGACAAAGTTGTTAAAAAAAAAGCAGCCATGTCACTTTAGAATGCATCTGAATAAACGCAGAAAAACCTCCTACCCCAATCAGAAAGTATTTCTTGAACCGTAAGGAAATGCATAATAATATATCAAGGTGCTGCAGGGGACTCTGGAAAAGCCACTTGGAAGGTCCCATCCTGTGCTATTTGCCAGATACGTCTCCTCGGTTTTTCCCTCTGGATACCCAACCCCGAGTCCTGGGCGGGCACAAGGACCCCAGCACGGAGGAGCCTGGGTCTGCGGTCACCTTTTTGGATCTGATCAGAGCAAGAGTAATACATGAATATGTGACTCAATCAATGCATTAATAAATAAAGACTCAAGACGACTCCATGACCAGTGCAGGAAAGTACACTGGTATAATTTTAAAAGATTTTCAATAAGGGTTGAAATGTAGAGTTTTTTTTCGTGTCAACGCTCAGTTAACCAGGAAATTAAATCAACATGAACAGGAGTTTTCTCGTTAACGGCAGCTTTTCTGGATTGCGGTAATCACCCTGCTTAATAACAATGATAATCCCTGACATCGGCGCGGCACTTTATTCTTTTCAAAGCACTTTCTAGCCATTAGCTCATTTGGTGCCCATGCAAGCTGGGGATACAGGCTGGGCTGGGCAAGGCAGGGCAGGGCAGGGCGCTTTCTGTCTGCAATGAGAAGCCCAAAAGCCCAGTGAAGTTGTGACTTGCCCAAAGCCGTGTGCCTGGCAATGCACAGAGCTGGGGCTGGAAGCCACAGTTCTGACTCTGCTTTCAGGTCCTGCCGAGACATCTGGTGACCTCTTTTTTGCCGGGGTTAACTGCCTTCCCATCTCATATTTAAATTCGTCCTTGCAATATGCCCAAGAGGCAGGTGGGCTAGGTAGATCTGCCAGGCCCGTGGCCTGGATAGGGTAGCCCAGGAGAGGGGGAGCCATCCTCCCTGTGTCCCAGCCCTCTGTTCTTCCTACTGACCAGCACACTGGCCTCCCTGGCCTGGGAGCTCCTGACTGAGTCTGTGCTTGGCCAGACGGCAGCGTCAGCCACTGAGCAAGACAGAGCAGGGATCAAAGGGATGCAGGGGCCCGCAGGCCACTCAGGGCATCCTCTGATCACAGTCCCTGGAGCAGGCGCCCAGCCCTGCGGGAGGAAGCCAGGATGCCAGATGTCTGGGAAATGAAAGGCCCTTAGCTTCCTGCCCCACTGAGCGCAGCCTGGGCGCCTGGAAAAGCTGTGGGAAGCCAGGGCAGTGGGAGGGCAGGAGGGGGCCTGGGAAGCAAAGGGCACAGAAACCATGCACCGAAACCCCCAGAACTTGAGCTTCTGCCCTACAGCACGCAGACTCTCTTATCTCAGGAAGTTCCATTCCTTCCTTCAGGGTCCAGCTCCATTTCTGCATAACCAGCCTCCACCTACTCTTTGAGGGCAGGCACAGGCTCGCCACCTCTTCCTCCAGGAAGCCTTTCTGGATACCTCACCCTCTGTACCTCCACCACAGCAGGGTGGAGATTGGGTAGAGATTGTCTTAATAGTCTGTAAGCCTCCTTTATCTGCTCAAGCACAGGGACAGTGCTCGGGAGCTATCACAGCATCTGGCAACGCCTGCTGTTCATTTCTTTTTTGTAGAGTTGAATCAGGCTGACTTTGGATCTTCTATCCTTACTCTTCCCAGACTTGTGCTCAGCTGACACCTGGTTTTGGTTTTCTGTGTCTTCGAAGGGCAGGGCAGCTTCTCTGAACACAGGGTGTTCGTAGGAAGCTAAGAGACAAGGCTGGTTCTTAACCTTTTCTGGGTCTAAGGCCTCTGAGAATTTGATGAAGGCTGTGGCTTCTGCACTCTCAGCCCAGAAGAACTCCCCAAGGCACATCAACTCTGCATTTCAGGAGCGCACAGACCCAGTGGTCTGTGGACCCCACATCTGTAGCCAGGGACTTAGGGATTCAAGATCCACTGTGGCCCCTTTCAACTCAGGGAATACGCCCAACATGTACATCCCCTTCCCAGGAGCCTCCATCCTGGGCCTTGTGCCTTGATACAATTAGGAGAAAGCCCCAGTCCCTGACGGGATCAGGGAGGCTGGGTTTGGGATTCGGAAATGCAGAAGCAGCCTGCGTCATGCTTTATATCTTTAACACAAATTCCATCCCAGGGCCTGGAGTTCCTGAGGCCGAAACTCCTGGGTTGAATTTTAAATAACAGCTTCCTGGCTTGAGGCTGGTTTTAAGACACAGAGTGATTGAGGTATTTTTGGAAATTGGGGGCACACATCACTTCTTGGCAATGTTGCAATTTTATTCACTAGTTGTACATTTTATTGGGTGTTCCTGGCAGAAAAATACATTAGGTGTAGAGTCCCAATGTTTCAGTTTCATGGGGGGCTCATAACATTGGCAGATCCTCAGGGAGTGCGGAGCTGCCGGCAGGGAGGGGCAGGCTGGCTCCACGGGACACGAGGACACCCCCACCAGACCCACCCAGGCTCTCGGTTCTGGACAGCTGTGGAGCCAGCCTGCCTTCACCCCCCCACCCCGGGCTGACATCCTCTAATGGCTTCCTGGGGTTTACCACCCACGTCAGACTTTGCAGGTCGCAGGTCTCATCCAGAGGCTCCTACCCAGGCTACAGAATGTCCATGAAGATGCAAGAGGCCATCCCCATGAGGAGAGGGTGGCCTTGGAAATGACGCCCCCACCAAATGTCCAGGAGGCCTGTCCGGTGTTGGAGGCCTGTCCAGTGTTAGAGGCCTAGGGGAGCCCAATAGGGTGGCTGTGGAGGGGAAGCTGTGGATAAGTGAACGTCTCAGAGAACTTCCATAACTTTCTGAAAAGAGCCACAGACTAGGAGACCCCCTCTCTCCTTTTTTGTGCCTCAAGCTCTTCACTTGTAAAAGGACACAGCTTGCCCCCCTCCCCTGCCCGCCATCAGGCTGCAGCAGGGGCCACGATGGGGCCTTGGCGAGGTGCGAAGTCCCATCCGTACAGGGTCCCGCTGTTCTAACTACTAGGTGTCACCAAACACCGAAACAAACAAAACCCTGGTGTTTTTCCGGAGAGCAGGACCGGAGTCAGCTTCTAGCGGGCAGTCTACCCACTTGTAACACGCACTTTCTTGCTGACAGTCCGTCCGCCCCGACGCTCCTCTTACTGTCATGACGCCCCTTCCTCTCCAGGCCTCGCAGCTGGGCCTTCATGGCCTGGCCCCCTTAGCACCCTCCGCCAGCTTCACCGCCTTCAGCCCGCCACGTTCCACGGGTTCCTCGATTTCTCCCTCCAGCCCCGCCTCCTGGCCCTGCTTCAAGCTCACCTGTCCCACTGCCCATCGACAGCTCTTGTTGGGACCTCGGCTCACGTGGCCCAGCCTGACGGCCGCTCCCCACACCTGACCCACCCCGGGCTTCACCCAATGACCAGTGGCACCACCTGCCCTCAGCGGCCCAGGTCAAAGCCCTTCTCCTCGCTTCCTCTCCCTCCAATCCGTCCATCACCGAGCTCTGTCAATTCTCCCCCTCAGGTAAGCCTGCCCCACCCACTCAGCCCTACGTCCCCCCGAGACCACCCAGTCCGGGCCCCTCCCCCTGCACCTCCTCACTTCCTCTCTCCCCTCCCTCCCCATCCCTCTCCCAGTCCCAGCAGGCCTGACCCTCTGACTCTGGCACCGGCTTCCTGGCCCGAGAACGAGTCTCACACTCCTGACACGGTCATAGGGCCCCGCCGTCTGTTTTCCTCTCCGGCCACTCACGCTCCCCCTGCTCACACCCTGTTCCTGCCACCCACGTTCCCCGAATCTGCCGCGTGCGTTCTCTCCAGAGCTGTCTTCTCTGGCTGGTGGGCTCTGCGCCACCCGTTGGCATGAGCATCAATGCCACCTCCTCTTGGACACCGTATTCAGAGACCCCCTCAGACATGGTGCCACCCTGCCCCCGCCCGGGCCCTACTACCTTTGCATCCTTTATTTTCTTTACAGCACCCATGCCCAATTCTCATTTCTGAGCGGTTTCTGCTGGCTTTGGCCTGTTTTCCCACCTAGAAGCAAAAGCTCCGGCGGCCGGGCTCTGTCTTGCTTGGTGGCGGGGGGTGGGGGGTGGGGGCGGTTCCTGGAGCCCAGAGCGGGGCTGGCACATCGGAGATGCTCTGCCCACCTGCTGAGTGCTGAGAGGGGTGACAACTGAGCTGCCCCAGGGGTGCTGGCCTGGCTGGGGCAGGTGGTATGGGTCCCCGGAGCCCTCTCCCCACTCCAGCTATCCTTCCTGAGGGACAGACGGACTTGCGAGGAGAGGACAAGCAGCCTGGGAGGGGGAGGAGGTGTCCACGCCCTCGGAAGGGGGCGGTAGCAGCCGAGAGGCCCAGGAGCTCTCGGCCCCTCTGCGCGAGGCTCAGCCTGTCCTCAACCCAGCTCCTTCTCAGGTTTTATCTGGAAATGCGAGTTTGGACTTGCTATCGACCTAGTTCCAGGCTGCAGGGCTGCCAGGCAGAGGACTGTGGGCTGCAGCTGCTGGAAGGGCATCTCTGGAGGCCGAGTGAGACTTTGCCTCCTAGGGCATCTTTTCCCGTTGGAGCCTTTCACCTGAGCTGGAGGAACAAATGGGAGCCAGGAGAACAAGCCGGGGGCCTTTACCTCCAGCGGCACAGGAGGGGTTGAGAATGCTCCTCAGAGAGAATGCTGGGCTAAAGTTAAACCAGCTCCTTGGCTGCAGGACTTGTCAGAGCTTGGCGGCACCCCGTGCAGGAGGATCTCTTGGCGGGCGTTTTGTGGGCAGGTTTTCCAAGCCTATGTGACCTTGAACCTGAGCACCTCTTGGGACCCTAATGTCCTCGGGAACACAGTTTGGGAACCTCTGAGAGAATTCAGAGCCCAGGGATGCGTCTCCCGCAGCTGTTGGAAGACAAGGGCCCATAATGGTTCCTGGGTCCCTTTCCCCTGGGGCCCCTCCCTGGCCTGAGGCTCGCCGGGCGATCGAGCTGCTTTCAGGGGACCGCCAGGTTTCGAAGGAAACCCCTGACCGATTGGGCGCACTGTCCCCACAGCCCCCTCCTCCCCAGAGCCCCCCTTTCCCACAGCTGCAACTATAGTTCTTCCCCGACCCGGGGTGTGGCGTGGGGCTTCCTGTTGGAAAGGCTGAGGGGCTCAGGCGAGAGGCCAGGGCGGGGGACTCTGTCTCCCCTGGACGCGTGGGCCGTCCTTCCTGATCTGGATACCCTGGGCCGCTGGGGTCCCTGCGGGCGGGCCTGGGCCCGGGGCTGAGCGCGTAAAGTTGGGGTAGGGGCAGGCAGGAGAAGGGCACGGGGGCTGGCGGAGGGGGCAGCGGATTTAACCTTCTTAATGACAGGGACGGGGCCGTCAGGAGGGGAGGCTGAACAAGACAGCATCCGCCGTCCGCTCCTCCGCCAGGGTTAGCGCTGTTGTACGCTGTTAGTGCCGGTGCGGCGGCGGAGGGGGCGGTCGGGGCGCCAGTGGCGGCGCCTGTGATGCGGATGGATCCGCAGCAGCTCTTGCCGCAGACACTACAGATTTCTAGACCCCGGTGCCTGGGGCGAGGCGGGCGCAGCAGCTCGGGGGAGCGGCAGGTGGAGAAGGGCTGCAAGGTGTCTCTCTGGCGGCTCCCACAGGCCCTTTCCACACGGCTCCCACGAGGGGGAACCGCACTCAGTCCCCCCAGCGGTGGCAGAACCCGGGCCTGGAGGGCCGGGGCAGGAGGGGGAGGTGGCCGAAGGGTAGGAGAAGGAGAGAGAGAACGAAATAGGCCAAGGCGCTCAGCAGAGAGACGTGGGAAGCCCAGGTTGGCGGCAGCCAGGGTGGATGGGGGTGGTGCAGAGACTGGGGGGGGGGGCAGGGATGCCAAGCTTGCCCCTGGAGAGCCCTGACCTCCAGCCTGGAGGAGACGCCCACAGCTCCTGTGGCTTCTGGCTCCGAGAGCTGAGGGTTGTGGTGCAGGAGTGCTCGCGGTGGGCAGACGCTTGATCTGGCCGAGCCTTAGCGCCTGCCCTTTAGGATGGGGGAGATGAGTACAAATGGCCTTAACCTTGCTGGAGAGAGGGGAGGCAGGTAAGGGGCTCAGGAGGCAAGGGCCCTGACCCACAGCCGATCCGAATGGGCGTTCCGTAATCTGTTACTGGTTTGCGATGCAGGTGGGGAGGCGTTCCAGTTTGTGGGGGGGGGGAGCTGAGCCCTGCGCCTCCTGCAGCTCAAGCCTGCTCCAGGGTTTGTACCACAGACCCTGGAATGGGCTGAAAGTAGCGCGATTTCACCAGAGACCCAAGTGGCCCAGAGCAAGAGGCTTGGGGAGCTCACGTCCTCTCGGCCATGGCCAGTGCTGGGCGCCAGGTGGCTGGATGCCGGGGGTCCTGCAGCCCCAGCCCAGGACCCTACCCTCCGCTGGGAAGGAAGAGGCAGCTTCCCTTTCTGTGGAGTAAGCAGGACAGTGGCGCAAGAAGTGGTTAAAAATGCAAAAAGCTGCTGGTTTTGTTAAAGAAAAATGCAGCTGCAACATCTGTTTGACTCTTGTTTGCAGCTTCATCAACGCTAAGCGTTCAATAAATCAGGGTGGCATGGTGCTCCGTTTCTTCTGTGGCTTGGTCATTAATCTCATGCCAGTTCTCATGAAAAATGAAGGAGAGAGGCTGTGTGATAGTGAAAATGTATACATTACCCAGAAAGTCATAATAGCATGTAATAGTGGCCACACACCTCCCCACTTGCCGCCGGGGGAGGGGGCCGGGTCTGCGCACCACCAGCCCTGGGGGGGGAGGGAGACAGTATCGTTTGCGCCACAAGCCCATTCTGTGACTGCCTTTGTCCTATCAGCATCATTGATGCAGATTCTGAAAGCCCCACAAGCCTGATCTTCAGAGGCAGAGCCTCCCCCATAACCGAGGGTAGGCGCCCATAAAACAGGAGTGCAGAGCAGGCAGGAGGAAGGGCAGGATTTATTAGGGAATGAATAAATGATGATACCAGGCAGCTCAGGGCCGGGGGTGTCTCCACACTGCAAGGCAGAGAAAAATCCTCTGGCCTGGACTCCAGCTGCCCTGGGCGGCCTGGCACCTGTTCGCCGCTCTGAATAAAGGCACGAGGTGGGGCCGCTGTCCCCATCAGGTCTCCTGGGGTCTGCCGGCCCCTGCAGCCTGCGGTTCCCCTCCTGGTTCACTCTTCCCCAGCTGGGGAAACTCAGGTGCTCCCATGACCAAGTCCACGTTTTACCACCATCTCGGGGTGTGTGCTGGGTGCTTCTCAGGCGGCCAGACCGTGCCTGTATCCCCAGCGCGCACCTCCCACTGGGCGCCTCTGTTTGCAAAGACTGCTTTCTGAGTGTCAGCTGTGTGTGGTCCCCCCCTTCAAGCCCCATGAAGCATTCCTCATTCACTCCCTTCAACAACCCACAGAAGCAGGTGCCATTGTTACGTATTTGAGGGATGCAGACTCTCATGCTCAGGGCTCCACAATTCAGCCCAGCCCCAAGCCCCAAGCCCCAAGCCCCAAGCCCGTATCACCGCACCTGCTCTCCACTGGGGCCCTGGGGCTCTGAGGGAACTCGCCGGATGGTGGGTGGAGGGTTGTGTGCCCAGCCTCGGTGCCCTGGGCATCAGCGGCCCAGTTAGCATCTGTGCCAGAGTGAAAATGGGTCCAGGGAGCCTGTGGGGTGTGGGGAGCTGCTGGGAAGAGGGATGGGGCCGGCCTGTGAGCACTGCAGGGCAGGGCCAAGGCAGCAGGGCCCCTGTCTCCACAGCAAGGGTCTGCGATGGTCAGGACACCCTCTGTGGTCAGGCAGCGCTGTGGGGTGAAGGCAGGGGTAGCCACAGCTGAGCATCTGGCGACTGTGGGGGGGCAGACCCAGGTCCCCAAAGTTGGGGCCTGTTGAAGAAGCAAGAAAAGAGAGAAAAGAGGGAGAGTAGGAAACAAAAGGGGTGCCCCGGAGCCCCCAGTAACAGGCAAAACCAGCTGTCAGCTGCACACTTCCTGGGAGCCAGGCCCCCTTCACGGGCTGGGTACCGGATGCCCTGCATCACGGGCTGGGTACCGGATCCCCCGGTCCAGTCCAGCAGGGCAGGGGACACAGACAACCTCCTTGCTCCTTTGCCAGCGCTCAGCAGGGCAGGGGACCTGGGGCGGGGGGCGATGCCTGGGAGAGGCTTGGGGGGCTCACACGGGGCCTCCCCTCCTGCTCCAAGTGGGGGCAGAGGACTGCAGTCCCGGGGGAGCTCCCGTGGCCCCTCGGCCGGGCGGCCCTCATTAAGCCCACGTACGCGCCAGAGGGAATTGCGGGCCGGCAGCCCTTCCCCACTTCGGGGGGAGGCTGGGAGACTTAATTAGTTAATGTGGATAAAGTGGTCTGAAGATGAAAAACCCTGGGTAATTGCTGAGTGCTCCTGCTGCCGCCACCGCTGTTACACAATTACCAGAATTTTCCAGTCATGGGAATATAGTTAAACAATTTCCACCTGGTGTGGGCTTCCGGGAACCCCGCCGGCTTAGGGGCTGGCCTGCTCGGTCCTCTTTAACCCACAGGTGATGTAGGAAAAACACACTAATTGTGGGAAACCACGCCTGTCACAGTCCAGGCCACCTGGGGACCGCTGAAGTAAAGAAGAATGTGCCCCGAGCAGATAAAGACGCTTGGGCTCAAAGAGAAGCCCAGGATGCCGTCCATCCAGACTTTCTGGAAGCCTCTGAGCAAGGTCTACCCAAAGGCCCCTGGAAGGTTAAGCCATCCTGGAGGATGCCGCTGGGGAGGACGTTTAATCGTGCAGCGGGACCCCACTGCACCCCCGTACCTGTGGGGCGGGATGTGTGGGCACGTTTTTGGATGGACACATGGAAGCCAGGAGATTCACGCTGGCTCAGGGCCAGGCCTTGCCTTACTTAAAATCACCCTGCACGATCTGGGGGAAGAAATGCCCAATAAAATCTCCACGTTTTCAGATGACGCTAAACTCTCCCGGGTGATGAAGCGCCGAGTCATTTGCGATCGGTCACGAGAGGATCTATTTAGTGGATGCAAAGTGACAGATGGAGCCCAGTGTGGGCAAAGCGCAGGGCAGTGTGCTCAGGGAGAGTAAAACAAATTGCCCGTGGAGGCTGGTGGGGCTGAGCTGCCACCCATCAACTCAGGAAGACCCCTGGGGTTTCTGGAAGCCACTGTCCAGAGTCGTTGCTGGGACCAGGAAGGACCAAGCCCGGAGAGTCTGACACGAGGGCTCTTTATCAGAAACCTTGGTTTGGGGCTGCGAGTGCACGGGAGAGGGGAGCACCCCTCGAGGAGGGGCGGATGGCCACGGGAAAATGAGATAAGGATTTTTCTGGTCAGAAAGACAAAAGCCGAGGGGAAATGTGACTCAAAGTCTCTCAGGTCAGAAAAAGGAGAAGAAGGTGAACGGGTGTTTCTTTTCTCCAGCTCCCTGAATACTAAGAATATGGGTCCCCCCTGGAGCTCAGGGAGTCATTTGTGGTACAAACTCTGCACAGCGGGCAGGTAACGTAGGAGACTCATTACCCCCAGGGAGAAATGGGCTGAAAAACAGAAATAGATTTTTTTTTTAATGGGTGACATTAGTTCCTGGATGGCTGACCTGTAAGGAGTTATGGAAGGAGGTCAGGATATCGGGGGTCATCTCTCCCTGGGACCCAGTCGCTGGAGGTACCATGGTGCCTCCACTGGGGTGGATCCAGGCTGGGAGTGGCAGCCGGGGTGTTAACCGCCTGCTGTTTCCTGCTTGCCAGGCACTGGCCAGGGACACGGGCCACTGTCACCCCGCAGTTGGCAAACCTGAGCCTGGATGAGATTCCTTTTCTGTCTCCTGCGTCGTCTGCTCTCACCTTGAATTCATTTTTGACATATTAGAAATCACTGCAAGAGTTGCTTCAGCCAACCCTGGGATAAGAAGCCTTGGGCCTTTCTCTGGGATGTAGAGCTCGAGGGAAGGAATTGTGCTCAGGGTGGGCAGCCCTGGCCCAGCAGGATGGAGCGTGGGACAGCTAGGCACTGGGTGATCAGCTGTCAGAGGGCTGCACTCCCCCTCTTCTGAGCTCCTTTCCCCTCCCAGGAGCCAAATCTACGGGCTACACGACCCCCCCCTCACTAGCCTTACAGAGGCCCTGTTTATGGCTTAGACTGGCCATGTCCTCCTGGGAGGCTGGAAGCCAAGCCCACGGCCGTCCCCTCCCTGCCCCTCCCGCTCCAAGGACGTGTGCGCCTTCGTCTTGCTCCTGGGGCTGGTGTGCCTGCTCAGGACCCTGCCCCATTAGGCAGTGGGTCAACCCCATCAGAAGACAGTGGCCCCAGGCGGTCATCCAGGCGTCTCTAGAGTGACTGACGTGCTCTGGAGCCCCTGCTGTCCATCTGATCCTCACAATAGCTCTGGAGGAAGCTGAGCACATGCCACCATCCCCAGCGGCCCCATGAGCCCCCTCTGACTGAGAGGCGCCATGTGATCTGCCTCCTGGCTAATGGGTAGCAGAGCTGAATGTGGCTCTGGTGCGTTTGGTGCTCTCATGGTAAGAGCATCCAAGGGCTCTTTAGGGAGCAAGCCACCCCTCCCTGACTCAGTCCAGGGATGGAGCATGTGACTCAGGCTGGCCAGTCGGAGCCCTGCATTCTCTGGGCCATGGGGATTGGCCATGAGTCCCAGCCAGAGGCAATCAGAGCTAATGGCTGGACCTGGCTGGAGCCCCTGGGGGGCAGGGATGCTCTTTCTAGCTGGACCTGAACCTGAGATGATGAAGCCTAGAGCTCCTGGAAGCCATCTCTTGCCAGCACACGGAGTCCAAGAAGGAAGCCACGTGGAGGAGGCAGCGTCCACGGGAAGAGACTGTAAGCCTCCATGCCACTGACTGAGCCCCTCGATCCAGACATGCCTGAAGCCAGCCCACCTCCAGTTGAGCACCCAGATTTCCTCTTATCCTCAAGCCAGTTCAAGCTGAATTTTCTGTTGCATCAACAAAGAGATCTAAGTCCTAAACAGACCATATGTCTTCCTCTTGCTAAGCCAGTGCTTTCGCCACTACACAATTCAGACTGTCCTCTAGTTACAAGAAACACCACCACTGTGGTTACTGAGAGCTACCAGTTATTCAGCACCTGTATGCTCTGGTGCTGGGTGCTAAGTGCTTCACGGGCTTAGCACACTGGACCTGCAGGAAGTCGCACTGGGGATCATCATTTCTGCTTTACACATCAGGAACATGAAGGGAGAATTAAGTGGCCCACCAACCACCCCCCACCTTGAGCCCAGGTCTGTCTGATGCTAAAAGTGATGGTGAGGGAGAGTGGTCCAGAGTTGTGCTCTGGAGACCACGGCCTGGGTTTGAGTCTGGGTTCTGCTGCTTCCCAGCCGTGAGCCTTAGGCAAGCACATCTCAGTGCTTCAGTTTTCTCATCTATAAAATGGACAGAATAATAATACCTACTGCACGAATTTGGTGTGAAGGCTAAATGAGATAAAGCATTTGAACAGTGCCTGACACATGGTAAACCTTCAAAACGGCCAAGTAGTCTCATGACCGACTTCTCAAACCAGTGTTACTTTGTCTCACAATATTGCTACAGATAATGTTTCTCTAAGATTTTTGAGGACTTGTATGTGGACCAAAACCAAATTGATTCAGACATTGCTTGTTTGAGAAGTGTACTTCTTAGACAGGAGCCCATCGAGGCAAAGGTAAGGAATTCTTTTCAAACGTTGGAGAAGCATCTTTTCTTTCTTTTTTAATTTATTTTATATTTATTTTTGGCTGTGTTGGGTCTTTGCTGCTGCGCACAGGCTTTCTCTAGTTGTGGCGAGAGGAGGCTACTTTCCATTGCAGTGCGTGGGCTTCTCATTGTGGTGGCTTCTCTTGGTGCGGAGCACTGGCTCTAGGCACGCAGGCTTCAGTAGTTGCAGCACATGGGCTCAGTAGTTGTGGCATGCAGGCTCTAGAGTGCAGGCTCAGTAGTTGTGGCGCACGGGCTTAGTTGCTCTGCGGCATGTGGGATCTTCCTGGACCAGGGCTCGAACCCGTGTCCCCTGCATTGGCAGGTGGATTCTTAACCACTGCACCACCAGGGAAGTCCCGAGAAGCATCTTTATCTCCAGTGGATGCTCAAGCCATTGGAGGGTTTGAATGAGCTAACACCGGTCATTCTTGTCCAGACAACAGGATCCGGGACAATTCTCGGCTATCTTCCAAGTGCCGGAAGAAAACAAAACCACATTTCTCCAAAAAAATGTTGTCATTTAAGTGTCCATGAATTCAAAGAGCTATCCACCCCACCCCCATCCTGCCACGTCGCTGGAATGTGCGGGATTCTCCCGGGCCACTGGGGACATTTCTGGTCCTCGGCCAGACGATTCAGGTGTCAAGACGACTGGCAGGTCTTCGAGGCCACTGGGGACATCTCTGGTCCTCGGCCAGATGATTCAGGTGTCAGACGACTGGCAGGTCTTCGAGGCCACTGGGGACATTTCTGGTCCTCGGCCAGACGACTCAGGTGTCAGACGACTGGCAGGTCTTCGAGGCGCCCAGGTCTTTCTAACTCTTCTCTCATCCTCACCGCTCACCTCCTCATCCGGACACTTTACATATTCTAATTTGTGCGGGAAAGATCCTCAAGCATCCTGCAAATCACAGGATTTGAACTGAACTCGTCTGCCTATTCCTCTCGGAACAGAGGATGAGAGAGGTGGAAGGAAACTTCGGGATCATCAGGCCGACTTCTCCACCCGCTTCCATGTCCAGCCAGGAAAACTGAGCCAAGAGACGCTGTGGCTTGTCTAGCGTCTCCCCGTGGACAGGGAGAGAGTGAGGACGGGGGACACTCCCCGACCCCCACCCTCTGCGGGCATCCTAGCTCTGCCCCTTTCTGGGGTTCAGAACCACCTGAAGCCAGTGGGTGTACCACCCTCGCTTCACAGAGAGGACGTGCAGAAGGCCAGAGCCGGTTCTGTTCACCCACGTGGCACTCACAGTGAGGCCGGCTTCCCAGTCATTGTCCTTTGCAACCTTGACTGTGAATAGGCTCTCGGGATCCTCAGGGGGCTGGCACGTGGCCCTGTTCTTATTCTTTAGAGCTCATGCTTTCTGTTCAGCATCTTCCCGGCGCTAGCGATAGTGGGGCAGGTAAGCTAAGCAAGAAAGTCTGGGAGGCTGGGACCTGGGCCACCCTCCCCCTGTTCTGGGGGAGCATCTGGGGAGCCTCTCCACTAAATCCTATTAAACACATAAACCCCAAAGCTCTCCCTTGACTGACAAATAGGCCGACGGTGGAGGCAGCGGAGGATGAAGTGCGCCCGACCCATAGAGCATCGATAGGATTTTTATGCTCTGACAACTGTAACGGTGAGATTCCAGCAATTGTTTTAGAAGGAATCATGATTATACTGGGCAATATGTTTTTTTTTTAATGTGTTCCCCAGTTCCTCTTTAATACTTTGGTAGGACAAGATAAAGTGTAATCACTGAAGTAACTGTGGCACTCAACAGTTTATGTCTCGAAAGAGTGACCGGGGGTTAACAAAGCCATGGCAGAACGAGGTTTGGATTCGAAATTACAGTTTTTCTTTTTGTTACTTTCTTTTTAAATCCTTCTTTATCTTCCTTCTTTCTCCATTGGCTCCTGGAGCTCACTGATAACCTGTAAGCCTCCTCGGGTAATAATGGGACCTGCTGTGCTCATGACACAGGCAAATCAGGGGCCACCTCTTCTGCAGAGCTGCTGCAGTGGGGCCACCCCTGCCCCAGAGCCCGTGCCCTTACAGGCAACGCCGACTTGTCCCCCAAACCAGCGAGGCTCAACATCCCGGGTCCCGACACCGATCAAGACCTGATCTCTGGCGCCATGTCGCGAAACCTCCGGCTGCCGCCAAGAGGCTGGGCTGCCCAATGCTGGCCCCTCGCAGAGGACAGAGGAAGGCGAGCCCACCAACTCCAAAAGCTCCTGGAATCGTCGCCTCTCCTGGCAGATGCCACAGCACCCTTGGGGTGGAGGGCTGTGGCCCACAGGGGGCTGAGGACCCCATCCCTCTTCAGATGGTGTGCTAGAGAGCCTCCTCCAGCTTCCTTGGGGGTCTCTAGGCATCTGCCAGTGGAAGCGGAACTAAGCCACAGAGCTGGGAAGCC
Organism: Mesoplodon mirus; assembly: GCF_964341445.2. NCBI lineage: Eukaryota > Metazoa > Chordata > Mammalia > Artiodactyla > Ziphiidae > Mesoplodon > Mesoplodon mirus. Next base: position 5,564,317 of record NC_138978.1, on the reverse strand, counting down.
GCAGAGTAATCATGGGGCCACGGCTCCCGCGCTCTAGTCTACGACACTGTGATGTCAGCAAGGCAGAGGAGGGTAGAAACGTAGGGAGGGTGAGGCTTTTCTCTGTCCCCGAGGCCACCGCCCTGGTCTGGCCCTCCTCGCCTTAGCCGTGTCACCTGGCCCAACTTTGTGGCAGGTGTCCCTGCCTGGAAGCCAGCCCTCCCATCTGACTCCCAGCACCCTTTCCCCAGGTCCCGGCCCTGGCAGTGCCGCGAAGCGTCCCTGGTTCCTCATTTCCTGTGACTGCAACGTACCCCCGATAACACAGGCCCCCACGATCGATCGGCCGCATCTGCCCTTCGTCTGCATCTCCCAAGTACCGTCCTCATGCCCCCGCTCAGTGCTCGGGACCACAGCCTGCTCTGCCCACCCACTCTGTTCCCAGGCCCTGGAACCCTTCACCCATCTCGGCAAATCCCCGTTCCACCTGCTTGCCGTGACCCAGCTCCAGTGCCTCATGGTCCTTGAAGCTTCCCCTAATCCTCCCAACCCAAAATAACTGTGCTCTCCTTGAACCCCAGAGCAGCCCTCTGTGCCTCTTTTAGCACATCCGGTCCTGCTCATTTCACTGATCTTTGGGCTGAGTCTACACTCCCCCTCCAGACACCAGGCTTATTTGCAACAATGTGGATGGACTTGGAAGGCGTTATGCTCAGTGAAATAAGTCAGGCAGAGAAAGACAAATACTGTGTGTTATCATTTACATGTAGAATCCAAAAAGTGCAACAAACTAGTGACTGTAACAGAAGAGAAACAGACTCAAACAGATACAGAGAACAAACTAGTGGTTACCAGTGGGGAGGGGGGAGGGGGGGGCAGGATAGGGGGAAGGGGTTCAGCGGTACAAACTACTATGTATAAAATAAATAAGCTGCGAGGATATATTGTACAGCACAGGGAATACAGCCAGTACTTTATAATGACTATAAATGGAGTATAACCTTTAAAAATTGTGAATCTCTATGTTGTACACCTGAAACTTATATAACGTTGAACATCAACTATACCTCAGTTTAAAAAAGTAAAGAAACACCAGGCTTCCGGAGAGCAGCGTCTACGACAGAAGGAAATCCATTCCCCGGTAGGTGGCCAAGAAATGTTGGCCGAATCAATGGCTAGAGGGCCTCATCTGCCCTGGGGATGGTGGTGACGGGGGTGCGCAGCCTGGACTGACACGGGGGGCGGGTGGGGAGAGCCCCAGGTGCTGGGCTGTGCCTTTGGAGGAGAGCAAGGATGTCAGCCCAGATGGTGGCCCGCATCCTCACCATCCACCCATCACCCCCTCCCTCATCTCTGCTGCCGTTGCCAAGGCAGAGCGCGTGAAGCCGCAGGGGCCCTTCTGGGTGCTTCTGCAAGTGGGCCCATTTCACCTGCGGGGGCAGGGCCGCACCAGGATGCTTTGTTCCAGCCTCACTCACAACACCCACTCCCTGCTGTGGCCCTGGAATTTCACAGTAAGCTGTGGTGGATGGCACCCTTTCCTCTAAGCTCAGGGGGTCCCAGGAATCGCACAGCAGAGATCTGGGTGGCCATTGCCAATGGACAAAACCTGGCCAACACCTCTGCATGCACACACGCACACACACCACACTACACACATATACACCACACACACACAAGCATACACACACACACCACACACACCACACACACACATACACACCACAGAGACACACATACACACCACACACAGACACCACACACACACAGACACCACACACACACATACACACACCACACATAAACATCACACACCACACATAACATACACACCACACACACATATACACCAAACACACAAACACACACATACACACCACACACCACATACAGACTCCACACACACATACACACCACACACACAGACACACACCACACACACCACACACACAGACACACACACCACACACAGACTCCACACACACATACACACACCACACACACCACACACAGACACACACCACACACACAGACTCCACATACACACCACACACACACACATACACACACATATACACACACAACACACACACACACACCACACAGACTCCACACACACCACACAGGCTCCACACACACATACACACCACACCCACACACAAACACACACATACACACACACACCACACACATACACACACACATACACACACCACACATAAACATCACACACCACACACAACATACACACCACACGCACATATACACCAAACACACAAACACACACACACACACCACACACCACACACACAGATACACACACAACACACACATGCACCACACACCACACACATACATACACACACATATACACCACACACACACACCACACAGACTCCACACACACACAGACACACACCACACATAAACATCGCACACCACACACAACATACACACCACACGCACATATACACCACACACACATACACATATACACACACAACACACACATGCACCACACACAGACTCCACACACACATACACACCACACACAGACACACACACCACACATACACACACACACACATATACACCACACACACATACACATCACACACCACACACACACACACACACACACACACTCCTCAGTTGTGAGGTCCACAGCTCTGCCTCCTTGTTTGCTTTTAGGACTCACAGCTGCCTTGAAGCTGAGAAGACAGACGCTGGGCGAGGGCTTTGGCACCAGCCCAGGGTAACTGGGACACCCATGTTTGCAAAGAAAGCGTTTGTGAAGTGTGAAGAAATCAGAGCAGCACTGTTCAAAAACTGTGTTTAAATTTCGCTCAAAATGTTCTATTTTGTGTGGGGGACAGAGTCCCTTTAGAAAAACACCTGCTGGCATTTGCGAGCCGCCATGGCTATGGAGCCGGGACGGCGACTAATTCTGGCGGTTGTAGGTAAATCTAGCCTGTAGCTCTTTTGGGGGAAAGCTGATGGGAAGGGGAAGCAAAAGTGCAAAAGTTGAAAAAGTACCTCTTGTCATTGAGGGTTCCCGACTCACTGGAGCAAGGTGCCTTTCTTAGCGATTTCTTTATGCTCCCTCGCTGTGTAGGAGAAAGGATGCTAGGCTTTCTCTCCAGTTACCTTGAGAGGAGGGGGTCCCGCTTGCCCACTCCCCAGCCGGGGGCTCCAGGGGAGGACTCCTCACCCCTTAAAGGGACAGTTCCCTTCTCTACAGAGTGGGGAGAACCGCAGTGCTCACTTCACAGGTGTTCATTCATTCATTTATTCATTCACTCAACATGTACTTATCGAGAGCCACGATGTACCAGGGACTGGACAAGGTTTGGAGTCTGCGGTAAACAAGGCTAAGTATCTTGCTCTCAGAAAACTTGGGAAAGACAAACTAGAAATACCTGATGAAGGAAGAGGTGATGTTGAATACTACCAGGTGCTATGAGCATAAAAAGAGCCGGTGATGGGGGAGGGTGAGTGGGCCATGTGGCCAGGAAACTTGGGGAAGGCCTCTGAGGAGGTGACCTTGAGTTGAGTCTGAAATGGTTCGAATCCAGCCATGGGAAGATCTGGGGGAAGCGAGGGTTCAGGCACAGGGAACTGTGAAAGGAAGAGCCTCGGGCAGCTCAGGGACATTCAGGAAAAAAGCCACGAAAAGAAGAAATGGAGCAGAGTGTCGGGGCTGGTGAGGGCCACCTTCCATAATGGCAGCTCTGCGTCTGCCCCGTGTCCAGCCACTGCCTGGTCCAGGGCTGGGCTTGGTTAGTATCTGTTAAATAGGCAACACAGACCAGGAACACATTGACGTTGAATGACCCTCCCCCTTGAACTTGATTCGGTCTCTCGGTGGAAGAAAACCTTCACATTTTGACATCAAATCACCGGGAAAGGCTTATACTGGCAGCCATGATGCAGCAGAGATGAAACATACAATTTTACCCATTCGTAAGAAAGTTACCAAAGTTTACCTTGTTCAAGGCTTGTTCTGAAAAAACAATCTGTTTTGTTGGCTATTTGTTGAATGAAGACATAAAAGACGGGTTATAATGAAGTCAGCAGTTTTCAGTAGTGGGCACTAACTTTGGAATTAAAATCAGATAGAAAAAGCACCCCAATCTGTTATCTCGCCTACAGCCAGGTGATGGAAGAAACTTGGATTTGGAATCGGACCTTGGCTCAAACCGTATCTGGGCCACTGGAAATGCTCTGTGATCTTGGGCGAGTGACTTAACCCCTCTAAGCCTTGTATCCCTCACCTATAAAATGGGGATCATCACACCCACCTGACAGGGTCACTGTGGGGACCCAATGAGAAAATAACAAAGGGCGCCCAACACTGTTCCCAGCAAGCAGTAGCCACTCAGCCATTGATTGATGAATCACAAAGAAACAAATCTCTGGCCTTCTGCCCCCTATACCACTAGGGTCATGAACTGAAAGGGCCAGGTCAGTCCTACAGTGACTTTGGAGGCAAATAACTCCCCATTTGACAGTCGTTTCTGTAAAACTATAGGTGTGACGTGACTCCGATGTCACATGAGGTCTCCTCGCAGAAGATGCTGTGCTTTGAACTTAGCGTATTCTCTCTAGAGGTGCGGGGAGGTGCTGGGCAGCCAAGATGTGGCCGAGCTGAGCTGGTGCCTGGAACTTTGCAACAAAGCAAGTGGAGAATCAAAGTGACCTTCTCAGAAGCGATGGTCCCATCGTGGCCAGGCTGCGTTGCCGGGCACTCCTGCTCCACTCCAGATTGCCTAGACTTTCCTCTCCCTTTTCCAATAAACTTCCAGAAAGGCCAGCACAGCACGTGGCACCCCCAACCCCCCCACTTCCTTTGTTATTTACATACACCCCCAATAACGGAGAGGACTGAGCTGTCACTGCTGGGCAGAGGCAACTGACAGGAAATTAATTTCTTAGTTTCTTATTAACTTTGAGGAGAGCATCTCTATGGAGTGGTGCTGCTGTTTCAAGGTGGACCAGGACTTCCGGCAATTTTAATATTGGAAAGTGGCACCAAAGCGTGATGCCCAGCCTCCTTTGTCACCTTCTCAAGCTGGCACCGGCCTTAGCAAGTGTCTCTGGAGTGAAAATTCCTGGCATCCAAGACCACAGCCCCCGGTGAAAATTCTGCTGACGCTGACAGGACAGTGACAAGACATTCCCGTTGTGGTCTGTCACTCTGAAATGGAAGGGCCCTGGGGCTCTCCAGTGCCCGTCACAGGGGTCTTCCCAGAGCCCTCGGCTGCTCTCGGACCAGTAGCCCCTCTCCTTGGGGTCACCCCCCTCTGGCCGCCCCTCTTTCCCTTGCTCGGCCACCGCCGTACTCCCTCCTTCTTACGGCCCCTGTCAGGGCTTTGCTGCCTCTTGTGGATTTTTGCCTTCTCCGCTGGCCCCGCTCTTCCCATCATGAGATGCAACCTTGACAGTTTCCATTTCTGACTCTGACCTTTCCCCAGCTCTTTCTCTTTCCTCCTGCGCCACCTTCTCTGGCCCCATTCGTCTTGCATCTGTCCTCAGGGCTGACCTCTCTGACCTTCCCACCTTCTCGCGTCAAGGGACCCTTTGGCTTGGTCTGAACGGTCAGGTTCAATTTCTCAAGCAGAACCTTTGAAGCTCCCTGACCAGCCCTTGAAAGTCTTTGTTCCCTAGCTAAGAATCAGCTGATCTCATCAGCCGCAGCCAAGGTTTGCCTTGAGGGCCTGGGCCACTAAATCATTTTCTCTACCCAGTCCCAGGCCTTTCCTCCCACCCGCTCTCTCCTCCCTTTTTCCTTCCTCCTTCCAACCCACGTTTATGAAGTACCTACTGTGCGAGGGCTGGCATGGGTACAGGGGTGCTAAACAAGGCCCTGCTCTCCAGATGTTTACAGTCTCCCAGGGAGATACTCATGTGGAACAAAGCCAACTTGAAATACATTCTATATTCTCTTTTTATCAGAAGCAAAGGAAAGTTCTGCAGGAGAAGGGGAAAGAAGGGTGAGGGCTGGTGCTGTGTTTTCCAGCTTCCCGTCACTTCTAGATGGGAAGCCACCCTCCTCTCTCCCCTCCCCCAGGGAGCAAAGCATCGTGGGAATATCCTGGATGCAAGCCAGGCTTAAACATAGTCTCTCAACCTCACAACTGTAGACATTTGGGACTGACTAATTCTTTGTTATGGAGGGCTGTCCCGTGCATTGTAAGATATTTGGAAGCATCCCTGGCCTCTAATACTAAATGCCAGCAGCATCTCAGAATGGTGACAACCAAAAATGTCTCCAGACATTACCAAGTGTCCCTGGGGAGCAAAATCGGCCCTTGTTGAGAATCACTGGGCTATACAATGACCCCAGGTCCAACTTATTCTCCAGGTACCATATTGTTCAGCATTCAAGACTCCAAAAGGGATTGGGGAAAGTCACTCTGTCCTTAGAGGAAACTTAACAGTGTTGGGGCTAGTTCTGGTCAATTCTGGGGCTTCATTTTAGTGCTACTTTTGGTTTTCTACATATACATTTCTTTGTGTTCAATAAGAGTGTTATATAGCTTTGTGGTGGACACTGCTGGGTTACCTATCAGCATTTATTCCCCACCAAAATCCATTCCCCTGCCATGTAGCCATGAGCTGGGGGAGGGGCATGAGTGGGAGAGGGGTGGACCCAACTGGCCAAGTGTTTTCCTACCCCCGTGAATGGAGATTATTCAGGAATGAGTATATGACCCAGTTCTGGCTAACAAGACGAGAGAAGTGTGAGGGCTTCCAGGAGAGGGTTTCTCACTGGCAGGTGCTGCAGGAGATGCCATCTCATCATCCTTCTAACACGGCCTGTGTGCAGATGTGAACTTGGACTTGCTGCAGTCTCCTGCTCCCAGCCGGAGCATGAAGCCACCATTAAAGATGGCCGATGGGGCTTCCCTGGTGGCGCAGTGGTTGAGAGTCCGCCTGCAGATGCAGGGGACACGGGTTCGTGCCCTGGTCCGGGAAGATCCCACATGCTGCGGAGCGGCTGGGCCCATGAGCCATAGCCGCTGAGCCTGCGCATCTGGAGCCTGTGCTCTGCAACGGGAGAGGCCACAACCATGAGAGGCCCGTGTACCTCCATAAAAAAAAAAAAAAAAAGATAGCTGAAGATTTGGAAAGGACCTGGGTCCTTGGTGTCATAGCCAAGCCTTTGAACAGACTAACCCTCCACCTGCCCTCCCTCTGACCCTCCTTGTAGGTGACATCAGATTCTTCATTGCTAAGCCAGTTTGCATCGGGGTGATATTCGTGGGGCAGGAGTATCTTGCCATGGCATCATTTGGAAGAGATGGTAGAGGGCTCAGTGGAGGAGAGAAGCTGGACTGTGGCTTTCCTCCTAAAGAACCAGATCTCACGCCCCACCTCTTCATGCTTTCTCACGGGCAAGCTGGGACGCCTGCTGCTTAGAGGGGTGGGAAGTGCAAGGCCTCAGTTGCTCCCTCGGCCCCAGTCTCTGTAAAATCTGCAGCCGCTATCTGCATCAGCTTGAGATGCACATTTCCTAGTCAAATTTGAATAAATCCCTTATTTCCCTTCCCGATATCTAATCCAGGGTCAGGTGAAGAGAAATTTAAAAACAAAACAAAACAAACCTTTGAAATGGATGGCTCTAAATTGAAACCCAAATAACATAACAGTTTTCAAACTGGCATTTGCAATTGGGCTGAGCAAAACTAATTTAATATCAAAGGAAGAGGGAAGTATTTTAATTATCTCATTCTCATAATGGGAGAGGAAACTGGTTCCCTGGGGGTAAACACCCTAAGCCACAAGGTTTCCCTGTAAATTACAATGCTCAAGTTGAGCTGACAAGGAGAGGGGACACTTCTTCCTGTTTGATGGTGTTCCCTGATGTGTGGCCTTTTACTATAGTCATAAAAAAGGCAGTAGATTAGGAAGGTGCTGTAAAATATCATGGGAACCAACTGGGATCAATCATGAGAAGCCAGATTTCCAGCCAAAGCCTTGAAAATGAGGGAAACATGAAAGGCATTAAGCCCGTTCCCAGGGCAGAGGCCCCCGGCCATGGAGAATGCAGGATGTCACTTCCAAAGGTGCAGAGTTGCAAGTCTGGAGCCACACACAGAGCATGATAAGGGGGTCACGGAACTGAGAGAAGAGGGCTGCCCACTCCTAGAAAATGGTCCTCTCTGGGGTGGGGATCTGCTCAGGCTTGGTACTGGTTCGAGCAGCAGCTTGGGCTGAGATGCTGTCTTCCTATTTACCACTCAGGTAACACTTTCGTGAGTTCTCTGTGCCAGGCACTGGAGCCATGGAGATAGAAGAGAGAGTCCCTGTCTGCACGGTCCAGGTGCAGCCGATAGATGATGCGTCAACCACATAGTTTGATGAGAGCAAGGTTAGCCGAGATGACAGTAAGGGATACTAGAGCTGATGGTCACAGTGAAGCAATGCCGGCTTCTGGGGGAGCATTTTGGAAGCAGCCTCAAGTCCATCTGAACAATTCAGGAGCACCTACTCTATAGCACAGGATAGGGCTGAGTTCCTGCCTGGCCAGCGCTAATAAGAGCCCACGTTTTTCTGTGCCAGGCCCTGGGCTGCAGGCTTTATAAGCCTTCCTGTATTGAATCTACCTAAGAGCCTTAGCGGGCCCTCTTACAATGATCAGCTCCTCTTGAGGGCTGAGGAAATGGGCTCAGAGAAGTTAGGGAACCTGCTTCTGGTCACAGTTTCATGTTAGTACCATCCCTGGAACACAGAGCAATCTCATTTTGCTCTGACCAGCTTGGCTCCCATGCCGGACGTGTGAACACTGGAGACTCTTGACCCTCCACTGGTTGGACTGTTTCACTGTTGAGAAGACTTCAGATCTGAGAGCAAATTTCTCTAAGAAACCTAGATCCTGGTCCTCTGGAAATAGTGCCTTAGATACCTTAAGTAGAGTGTGTGTGTGTGTGTGTGTGTACGTGCACTGACCAACATCTTCAGGGTGAACCCTACCAGTGTGATGTCCATCCCCCTGCCTGTGTGCTCCTGGGTATCTCAGTGTCTGATTAGCAGGGGAAGATGCCACTCCAAGATCTGAGTACCCATCAGCTTTGAGACCTTACTTGCTCTGCTGATATGCTGGCCTGAGAACCAGAGGGTGGACTCAGGTCCTTCCAGAAAACTTCCCAAGATCCTGAAGTCTCCTCACACTTCCCTTGGTTCCAGGAAGGATTGCCTTGAGCCCCATCAGGCAGAAGGCTGTCTATACTTTCAGAAGTCCATAAAGAGGGGCTTGATAACCCCCTAAAGTTTTCTTCTTGCCTTACCTGACTCTGCTGCTACACTTTTGTGTTGTCACCTTCTCCCCCACTGGAGGTGGAGAGGGTCCTAGTAAACATGTCTTCCTGACATTTATAGACAGGCTTGAGAGACCCCTCAGCCAAGGGCAAGCCCTCCACGACCCAGGTATCTCAGTCTCCTGGATTCCAGGTCACCACACAGCACTAGCAGCCTCCTGGCTGGAAACGAAGGTCAAGGCCGCCAAAGCAGCCCATAGCTGAGCCCACAGTGGCCTGGGCCTCATGCCTGGCCCCTTCTCTTGGCTTCAGCAGCCACACTTCCCGGTGGGAAGGGCTACTTATGAAACAGAAAGAGCAGGTGCAGCCACATTTACCTCGAGAGCTCAACCCTCCATGTCTTAGAGGGAAAACTTCACTGCAGCTGACACCTGTGGGATGGCAAGCCTTATTCGGGAGACAGATTTATAATAGAGAGCCTTATTTTATAGAGCCCCAAATATTTGCACAACAATGAGCCCTTCGTATAACTTGCTCCATTTATCTCCCCGCTGTCACTGGGTATATCTCTCCATTTTATTAGTTTATTTTCCAGTTCCTCCAGCTCTGTGCCCACCTCTCTCTTCTGATTTCCACGGCAGCTGTCACTCTGGCAGCTCCGTCTCCCGTCCCCTTCACGCGTCTCCCTCTGCCTTCCAGTGCCCCATCCCCACCTGTTCAGGAGACTTGGCCTCCCCTGGGCTCTGTCCTTTCTCCAGGATTCTAGGGAGCAACGGGGAATGTGCCCCTGGAGAAGGACCCCTCACCCAGAAGCCCTCCCGTCACAGCCTGGGGCCTGGCCTTCCTTTTCAGCACTGTGGACAGCGCTGTCCCTTTAACAGACTTGGCCTTGGCCTGGAGCCTTTAGGAAGCCTCCCTGTCTCATCTCTTAGCATTTCTAACGCTATAAAGTAAACCCCGAGTGGTTTCTAACCTCCTCCTATCCCAAGACACAGGCTCAATAACAGACTGAGAAGCGTATGAAAAAAGGAGCGATTTTAATTTCAAAGTTCTGCTGACATTCCAGTGCTCTCAAGGTTTATATAAACAGAACACCCCTTTGAAATATCACTTTGAATTCCGTTTGTGCAATCGCGCCTCTAATGTGCTGCTGTTTTGGTTTCTCTGGGCAATGGGAGCCTTTGTGTTTTAATATTCGAAGGCGCAAGGAAGCGGGAAAATTATAGCTGGGGACGTCCGGGCTGGGCGCTTTATCATCCAAGTTAAATTTGGCTGAATCGAGGGAAAACATCCTTTTAAAAGGGTGGTAAATGGGAGTAAAAATCTCTTACATTTACAAAACACTGGGTATTTTCAAAGCCCTTGCGCATTCATTATCTCATTAGATTTCCCCAGCAGTCCTGTTCAAAACATCCCACAAATAGCTATTGTAGGTGCTGGACAGGAGTGCAAGGCTGGGGAGGCTGGCTTGGCAGATGGAGAAACTGAGGCGGGGGCTTGTAAGTCACTCATGGTGCCCAAACTGGGCAGGGCTGGCCAGAACCAGGAGGCAGCAATGCCAGCTACCCCTTTTAGCAGGCTGTCACTTCCCTGTATCTCTCCCACCTCCTGGAAGTGACCTTTCATCTCTCCTCCCATCAAACGCAGTCTTTCCAAATGGAGGTGCCACTCAAACCCCTCATAGGGGCTTCTGCCTTTTGAGGAGAATTAAGCCCAGAGCGGAATGAGAAAATCCCCCAAATGAGCAGTGAGTCTTCATCTATTGAGCATTTACTTTGGGCCAAGACGAGTGCTGTATCCTGGACATGCATTGTTTCATCTGGCCTCCTTAACAACTCTGAGGACGTTTTTAGTCCCATTTCACAGCTATGAAAACTGGTGTTCAGAAGAATGACAGCTAGTCCATGTTTGGTCAGATCCACACTCAGGCAGCCTGCTCCAGAGCCTGAGCTCCCCACCTCCACGTCATACACTTCCTGTTTGCCTCGGAGGGCAGATTTAAGCATCAGCCACCTGGGAGGACTCGGGTGGGGTAGGAGGCCTGCTTTGCCCGACCTATGAGTGGCCAGCTTCTTTGATTCCCATGAGCTACTCCTGCAGCGGGGACTGGAGCTCTGCGGGCTCTGACATCCCAGGTCCCGAGCTTGCCCCTCTGCCTGGCATTGCTCACATCCTTCAGGATGGGAAGTCGCTGGACCACATCCTGGGTGTGGCCCAATCATCCATGCAGCGTTGCAATCATTTCAGAAAATGAGTTGCCGCATGGATGGATGAATGAATGAACGAATGAGGAAGAGGGTCTGATCTTTGCTGGTGTGCAGAGCGGCGGGCCAGGCAGCAGAAAGGCAGTAGCAGTCAGGAAGTGTAACGCCTGCCCTGGCTCAGAGCCCTGATTCTCAGTGCAAGACCTCCCCCGCCCCCTGCAGCATCCATCCCCCCGCCCCCCCGCCCCCACCCCCATCACTCAGCAGCATCAATAGCGCCTGAAGGCCAAGGGGAAGTGGATGCAGCTGCCCCAAGTTTCCCAGGGTTCAAGGTGAGGGAGGAGGGTGTGAGCCTCGGGGTGGCAGCGGGGCCCACCGGATAAGCCTGATATGATGTTCACGGTCTAGCTGGGGCCGGGCAGGCTGACGGCAGACTGTTCTGGGCTGTCTCTGGGGGTGGTGCCGTTTATAAGTCCTGGAAATTTGTTACTGCTGATAACAGTATGAGCCATTAACATCACCGAGTGAGGAATGTTAATGACACGGGAGACATTTTTTAAGTGGTAGCCTTGGGGAGCCTTCGGTGTGTCAGCGCCAACGGGAGGACGGTTGTCGCTGTCATATATCTGGGAAGTTGTTCCGGGAAGGTCGTGTGGTGCCCCCGTTGTCATTACGTACAAAATATTTCAATTTTCCAGAATAGAGTTGGTTCTGGTGTCAATGAATCTTCATCTTTTCTCATTTTTATGTCTCCCTGTTTGTCTCTGGGGTCTGGTTTTGAGCAGGAGAAGATGGGCATAAATAAGTGCCTGGGGCTGGAATGGGATGCAGAACGGTGAAGGGGGGTCAGGGATGCAGGATGAGCTCCCAAGGTCTTCGGGGGGGGGGCTGGGGGGGGCAGATGGGCCAGCCCAGTGGCCTGAAAGGAGCCCCTCACACAGCTCTCACCCCAACTCATACGCTCCAGCCAAACTGCTCCCCGATGCAGCCTGAACCTTCCAGCCTCAGGCTTCTGCTTACACGGTCATTTCTCCTGCTAACGTCACCTCTCTGCCCACCCACCCCCCAGAGTCCAGCCTCCCCTGCCACCTACAGCTCTCCCCACACAGCGGTGGGTGTGACTCGCCCAGCACTTAATCACGTGCTTTCTCATGCCTCGGCTCCCGTTCCCTGCTTGGCAATGGGGCTCAACTCTTGTCCTATTTAACTCATCCTCAATCTGTCACCACCTCCTTGTGGGCAAGGACCATATCATACATGCTTCTGCAGGTTCCGAAGGGGATGGATGCTCTTCTGAGCTTCTGTGCATCCTGTCCCTCGGGGCCTGGCGGACCACTGCTGGTCCTCCAAACCCCAGCTCTGGCTTTACCAGCTCCAGAGGTCACCCCGGGCTGGCCTGGGGCCCCTCCTGTGTGCGTTGGGAGCAGCCAGCGCTGACCGTCTTCCAGCCCGCACCAGGCTCAGGACCCTCTTCCCTCCTGGTCTGTCCATCCCAGCACAGCGCCGGGCACACAGTGGGTCTTGACTAAATGAGCAGAGGAATGACAGGACTTCCGCGGAGCATCACCTAGGGCTCGGGGGCTTGGCTCTACATTCCAATTCCAAGGGGAAAATCTAGCTGCGTGGCCAGAACCGGAGTTCACACCCAGCCCTGGGTTACCCATGGATTAGAGGCAATTGCCCGATGGCTTCAGGCTCCCTCTCTCCCAGGTCCTCTAATCCGTGGGTCGTGGGTCTGGTTGGGCATCTGCTGATGCCATGGGAGAGGGACATGAAGATTTCTCAGCTGGGGTCCCCGCCTTCAGGAAACACAGACTTGGCGGGGGAGATGAGACGAGTGGGTGTGGAAGGATCAGTGAAGAACGTGGGGTGTTTGAGGGAAAAGAGCAGCCGGGGGGCAGGGGGGCTCCTGGATGGGAGGAGGGGCGCAGGGCTGGGAATCTTTGCTTCCGCAGGCCCGCATGTCACTTGCACCACCTTCCACTCCGCCTGACCCATGTCTCTGAAATGTCTTATTAAGCCGCAAAGGGCAGTCATGTCCCCCAAGGGCCCCAGCAGGACAGCTCTGCCCTTTGAGTGCTGGCCTGGCTCTCAGTCTGGCCTCTGCACAGTCCACGGTCTCCAGAAATGTCAGAAGGCCCACGCCTGGCCGGCATCCCTCCACACACCCCCAGCGGGCTCCGAGCAGCGCAGGCCAGCACAGTCACAGGCTGAGGGGGCGCTGGAGGAGGCACAGAGCCTTGAGGACCAGGCGGTCACGTCAGGGGCGGCCCCGGGGCAGGGGGTGGCGAGGGGCAACCTGAGGCAACAGCAGGCCTGGCTCTGCCCGGCGCCCGAGCGTATCTGCGGAAGGGAAGGCGCCTGACAGCCGAGGCCGGAGCCTGCCTTCAGCCACATGCAGCTCTTGCCTGACTCGCTTGTGAATTGCACTCATCCGTGGCGGGCCACACAGGCCCACCGGTCATGCTCCACTGTCGGGCACAGCTGGCCTCCTGCTCGCTCAGGCCCACCCTGGTCAGGCTCAGGCCCTGGGCTGGGTCATCTTCCTCTTCCCCTGGACCCCTGGGTCAGCAGTGGGACCAGAGCACCCTTCTGCCATCCTGCTCCCACGTTGTTTAGGAAGAAAGTAAAACCCACAGCTGGGCCAGAATCCTGCTTCCAGGGCAGAGGCCAGTTCTGGCCAGTTCAGGGTCTGCGGCTCCGTGGGCCTCCCCTCCCTGGGGTCAGGGGCTGTCCCTCTGCTCTCTACAACCACTGCTGACAGGCTCCCTGGGAGCCTCATCGCTTTTGAACAGCAGAAAGCAGAACATTTGAAGTGTTGGGATCTAACTGGCAGGTTTCCCTCCTTAACCCTACGGGAGAAACCAAGGCTGGGTGGGAGGTGTCGGCTAATCATGCCGGATCAGTCTGGTTCACTGTGCGCCCCCAGAGCTCAATACCCAGCTGTAAATTCCCTTCATTTGGCCCAGATTTATTAAGCCTGAATTGGGTGTCTGGTACCACGTGTTCACGAGCGGCAGACCCCGCCCTCCCGAGGGAGCTGACTGTGGGGAAGGGCAGATGGGGGGGCAGAGAGAGCCGAGCTGTGCCGCCTCCTCCTCGGAGCCCCTGGCTGCACCGTCTCTGCGCTGAGCTAGCTCTGCAGGCATCAGAGAGTCCTCATGTTCTCTGTGGATGCTGTGTGTGTGCGTGCATGCGTGTGTTCATGTGTGTGCACACACGTGTACCTGTGCACACATGTGTGCATGGGTATACCATGTACGTGTGTTCACGTACATGCACGTGTGCCTGTGCATGCATATGTGTGCATGCATGTGTGCCTGTGCATGCATGTATGTGTACATGCCTGTACTGTGTGCACGACTGTACTGTGTGCACATGCCCGTGTGTGTGCACATGCCTGTACTGTGTGCACATGCCTGTACCATGTGCACATGCCCGTGTGTGTGCACATGCCTGTACAGTGTGCACATGCCTGTACTGTGTGCACATGCCTGTACTGGGTGCACATGCCTGTACCGTGTGCACATGCCCGCGTGTGTGCATACACAACCACTCTGCACTGTGCACTCTCCGAGCGTGGGGCTGGTCCACGCCTCTGCCCCCCGAGGGCTCCCTGTCCAAGTGTTTGTTAAGAAATGTCCCTGCAAATCTGCTCAGCAGGCCGAGGCCTCTCTGCAACTTCCTGGAACCCAGTCCCAGAACAAGCAGAGACCTGTGTGGCAGGGGAGAAGGAGGTGTGGGGAGCACGTAGCTCAACCCTCTCGTTCTAGAGCCCGGAAAAGAAAGGCGGGGGAGGGGAGGTAATAGTAGTAAATAATAGCAGCCACCGCGCCTTGGCTGGTCCCACCCGCCAGGGACCTTCACGGCCACCCTGTGAGGGAGCCAGCCCCGCCTGGCTTCACGGGCAGGAAGGCGAAGCTTCGAGAAGCAGGGGACCTGCTCAAGGTCACACGGGCTGTGGGTGGTGGAGGTCCGGTGGGGACGTGCCCGGCAAGGTTACCGGGCACAGGTGACAGCAGGGACCACACCCCAGACCCCCTTCCTAGAACTCTGCTCTTCTCCCTGTCTGTGCTGTGGCTTGGTGGGTGGCCGGCTGGGCTGGGGCTGGGGGCGGAGAGCCCTGAGGCTGAGCCGGAGGGTCCTCAACATCCCTGAGGGGCTTGGAGGCCACAGCCAGGGCTCCCCTCCTGCCGCCCGCCGTCGCCTGGGAAGCAGGGCTTTGATGTGGTGTTAACACCCAAAGTCGAGCAGAGCCTCATGCATCATTCATGAAGATGCTCCAACGAGATCATCATTTGGAGTGTTGAGTGTCAGGAAAACAGTGTCTGACGGGTAAACATGATGTCTGATGACAGAACAGCCGATGGGGTGACCCGGCAGCCGGGCACCTGCCACGCTGTGGGGAATTTTTAAACATTAAAAAAAAAAAAAATCCAAGCCAGGCTCAGGGAAGAGCAGGAGACTCATCACCAACCCCTCGTCTGTCAGCTACCCAGGCCAGCAAGAGGCGGGAGGCAGGCGGGGCGGGGAGGGCACAGAGCGTCCTCTGCCAGGAAGTGACTCAGCACGGCCCCCAGCCCTGCGGGCCGGGCCGCCCCACGTGCCGTCTGCCCCAACACAAAACGCAGGCTCCTTATCTAGGCAGCTGCTGCCCTGCCTTTCTCTTAGAACTTCCTGATAGATCGTCCTTCTGGGAAAAGGCCAGGGAGGCGTCCAGCTCCCGTCCGTCCAATGTGGGCCCGGCCCAGGGCCTGGTCTCTGCCTGAAGGCCGCACAAGCACCTGGTGGGACCAGTGCGGGCCAAGGCCCCGGGGGCCCTCCCAGGCTTCTGGCCGTGTCAAAGCCACTTTCTAGCAGATGACAGGTTGTCAATAGGCTCACTACCTGCATTATTTAAGCAGAACAAGGTGAACCCCAGCTGTACCCTTGAGCGCAGATCAAATTGATGGTCAGAGTGGACACCACAGGCATTAGATTTTCTAAAGAGAAAGAGATGCCGGGGGACCAGTGCGGGGCCAGAGGGGATCCTTTCCCTGCTGCCAGCCTCCCCTGGAGCCCTTGGCCCTCTGCCCTCCCTGGTCACCCAGTCGTGTCCCCAGCCGCTCTCTCAGGCTGTCCTCTGCTCCTTTGGGTCCTGACTTTCATGAGTAAAGGGGGGACCTGCTCCCAGAAGAGGGCCCCCTGGGCACTGAGAATACCCCAGGAGGAAGGTCCAGGAGGTTCTGCCCTGCTTCTGTGTCTGCCATCTCCACAGGGGCTTTCTGGGCAGCCTCTTCCTGCCTCCCCCTCAGTCCACTCCGCCAGGCCTGCCTGAGCGTCACATGCTTTCTGTTCTCCCTGCAGATCCCCTTTGACCAGGCCTGACGAGGTGGGCACAAGTACAGCACAGGTCCTCTGCAGGTGCCACGGCTTGACCCAGAACAATCCGCTCTTACTCGGTGCCCAAGAGGAATCATGGCAGCTCAGAGCTAGGAAGGCCCTCTGAGGTCATCCAGCCCTGCTCCTGGCAGCATGGACACCTGCGACTGCACCCGGCAGGCTCCTCTTCATCAGGGACAGGGGCTCCACCCTCCCCACACCACCTATTCCACCGAAAGCAGTCTGAGTCTTTATAAAGTTCTTTCCTAACCTGAGGCCAAATCTGCTGCCCCAGAGGATCTGGAATGATTTTGTCTTCTGGATCCACAGAGGACAGGCACTCTGCTCCTCAGGATGTGAGAGATAGTCCTTCAAAGATTTGAGGAAGATCCATGTCACTCATCCATCTACACATTCTTCCATCCATCCGTCCATCTGTCCATCCGTCCATCCATCCGTCCATCCACTCACCCACTCACTCATCAATCCACCCATCCATCCACTCACCTATCCATCTACACATTTACCTACTACCCTCCCATGAATCCATCTAGCTACCCATCCACTCACCCAGCCATCTCGCCATCCGTCCACCTACTGCTCCATACATTCATCAACCCACCCACTCACCCTTCCATCCACCCATCCATCCAACCTCCTTTCCATCTACACATTTACCTACCATCCTCCCATGAATCCATCTATCTACCCATCCACTCACCCAGCCATCTCGCCATCCGTCCACCTACTGCTCCATACATTCATCAACCCACCCACTCACCCTTCCATACTCACCCACCCATCCACACACCCATTCATTCATACACTCACCTATCCCTCCACACATCTAACTACTCATCTACCCATCTTCCATCCACCCACCTACCCATCTATCTACCTATCCATCCATCCATCCGTCCGCCCATCCTTTCTTCCATTAAACATGCATTGAAGGCATGCTGCTACCATTCTGGGTATTGAAGGATGCAGTCCCTGGCCTCAGGGAGCTTACACTCCTGGTGCTGAGGCAGAATCACACTACAGCCTGAGTACTAGAACAGAAGAACAAAAACAGCATCTAAGGCTTCTGCAGCTCAACAATCCCACTTTCCTCCCCTAATCGTTCTGAGGACTCCAGACCCATCCTCACACTGATCAACCTTCCCTGGATGACTCCTGTCTAGGCACCATTCTCTTCAAGCTCAGCGTCTAGAATTGTGTTGGGCATCACCTGGTCTAGACCCAGTCCTGTGGGCAGCCCAGGCTTGAGCCCAGGGAGTTGCTCTTCAGCTCAGGGGGTCTGGCAGGGCAGAGTCTCCTGTGGCTTGAGGGTGGGGGGTGGGAACCCTCCTCCCACAGTCCCATCCCCGGGAGAGGAGGAAACGTTTATGCCATTAACACGAAACACTCTCTTCCCACCTCCTCCATAGATCATGTCTAGTTGCTTTCCAATGCACCAAAGAACATTTCAAAGGAGCCGCTGGCTGGCTCAGTTGGGAAGTTCTTTCAGCCACTTAAAATCGCAGACTCTTGAATGTAAGGCACACTGGTGATAATTGTTCAAGAAAATCAAATGAAAGCAGATACAGCAAGTTTCTGGTTATTTATCAGCCATAGATATAGGCTACTTTTCATCAAGCTGAGCCTCAAGAAAAGATAAAAGCAAGAGAATTGCTCTGAGCTTCTACTGTGGAAGTGTCAGGCACTGCTGGCATCCAAGTTCCGCCTTAAAGGAACTATTTCCTGGCCTGTGATGTGTCTTGGGTGGCAGCTGTGGGGTCTCAGACCCTTCCCAGCCACTCCTTAGAAGAGGTTGCTGTAGCCTTTGACCTCTGGCATCCCTTTTGTTGCTTCCTAAGGGCCCTACCGAGGCTCCTGTGAGCCTCAGCCTGGCTGGAGGGGCTGGGGGTCTGGACCTGGGTGGGATCTTGCTTCAAGACAAAGGCTGGAGGGCTTCTCCAAGTTCCACAGACAATACTGGCCTCTCTTCTCCCAGACCAGCCAGGGCAACCTCTTTACTCTCTGCCCAAGGGCCTTGCCTGGGTTGCATGACTCAGAGGGCACTGGGCTTCTGATGTGGTTCCTGTCCTTTGCTAAAGCCCTCACACAAGCTACCCCTGAGGGTGGGAGGTCAGGGGTGGGAGAGATGCAGACCAGGCAGGGGTAGGGCCACCATATCCAAGAGACCATGGTGCTGGCAGAGGACGGCCCAGGGCACTTGGCTCTTCCCCCGTGATGGTCAATTTCATGCGTCAACTTGTCTAGCCCACGGGACCAAGCTATTTGGTCAAACACTAATCTAGACATCACTGCAGATGTAGTTTTTACATACTTTGGGTAAGGAGATTACTCTCTGTAATGCGAGTAGGCCTCATCCAATCAGTTGAAGGCCTTAAGAAAAAAGACTCAGGTTCCCCAAGGAAAGGAAGAAGAATCCTGCCTCTCGATGCCTTCAGACTCAAGATGGGAATATCACCTCTTCCTTGGGTCTCCAGCCTGCTGGTCTGCCGGGCAGAAATCAGATTGCCAGCCCCACAATTGTGTGAGCCAATTTCTTGAAATCTCTCTCGCTCTCGCTCTCGCTCTCGCTCTCGCTCTCTCTATCTATCTATATATACTGTTTCTCCAGAGGACCCACCCACCCAGGAGGAAACTCATACTCTACCCCACTGACTCCATCAAAAGCTCAGAGGCTGCCCCACTCAGGCCAGGATCCCTCTTCCTTTCTGTGTCACTCTTGAGACCAGAGTTAGCAATTGATCAACCAGCCCCCAGTTAGAGACAATCATGGCGCTTCCTGCTATTTACTGAGCACTCACTCTGCTGGACATAGAGCTACCCCGACGTGCTCATCATCCCCTGTCCTCACGCCCATCCTAGGAGGCAGGTGAGAGGAAATGGAAGCTCACAGAGGTCAAGCGTCTTGCCCAAGGTGAGGGGCCGCTGGTAGCTGGAGCCCAGACTTGGATCCAGTGTTGTCTGGGGCCCTTGCCCGCATGATGGGCTCTAGCCCTGGTGCTTGTTGGGAGAAGGTCGGTAGTGTTAGGGGCAAGCAGGCCAGGATCTCAGGGCAACAAAGAGTGAGAAGATGGCAGCAAAGATGCAGGCGTGGGGCTCCCGAGTCACTGGGGGAGCACAATCAGCTCTGCTCATGTTGTGAGTTACTGAGTGCCGTCCCCTTGTCACTGTCTCCCACAGATAGAGACCTGGGTGGGGCTGGGGGGCGGGAAATGAACTCTAAAATGCCATGTCACCTTGAGTGATTCTCAGCAGCTGGCTGCCCCTCGATGATGCTCCAAGCGCGGCAGTAAAGCCATGAGAACCTGCAAAAGCAGTGGCCTGACTGACCTGGCTGCCCTGGCCGGTGATGGCCAATTCCACCACGGAGGAAAAGTGGAGGTGTTCGTTAACTTGCCCAGGGAGCAAGTGGTTCTGAGAAACCAGGCCCCTGCTGCTCAGCTGAAGAGCGGGCACTTCTCCTGTGTGGGAGCAGGCCATGCATGTCCCCCAGCGAGCGCAGCCATGGCACAGAGCTATAAGTGGACATGAGTCCTGCAGAGGGTCAGCCCACGACACACACGTGGGTATGAGCGGGCACAAGGGGTGGGAAGATGCTGGGCAAATTCTGGGTCAAGGGCCCTAGCGGCCTGTCAAGGTTTGTTCTAAGTCAAACGAGAGATGGTCCCTTGTTCCCAAGATCCAGGTGGCACCTGGTGTGGAGCCACCCTCTCTGAGCCCTCCTTTATTTGCACCCGGACCTGGGTCACACAGCTTGGCTGTGACAGGACAGACCAGTCCCTCCAGCCCCACCTTGGATTGCGGAGGATGGGACAGGCAGGCCACCAGCCTCTGTGGACTCCGCGAGCCCCCCTGCATCCCCGTCCACTGGCTCCAGAGTGCTGTCAGCCCCACCTGCATCAACTTCTCAGCTTGTCCCCTCCACCCCCTTCTGCAGCCCCAGGACTCGTCATGTACTGTAGTGGCCTGTCACAGACTTCCTGCCCGTCTCCCAGGACAGAGGGAGGAGAGAGGGGCTGGAACAGTGCAGGGTACCA
The DNA here is from genome assembly GCF_964341445.2 of Mesoplodon mirus. Classification (NCBI taxonomy): domain Eukaryota; kingdom Metazoa; phylum Chordata; class Mammalia; order Artiodactyla; family Ziphiidae; genus Mesoplodon; species Mesoplodon mirus. Next base: position 5,543,458 of record NC_138978.1, on the reverse strand, counting down.
TGCTGGAGCCGGAGACCCCAGGGAACCCGTGGGTAGGCTGCCGCCAAAGTGTGGCCAGGCCTCCAGCCACAGTTCATCCAGACACCGACCTCTTGCCTTTTCCCCTGAAAACAATACCTCTTTGGGGCAGACAGCTTGCCTCTCCAGGCTGGCTGGAGGCTGGGCCAGGGCCAGGGAGGGGGTATCTGTGAGGAGACCCTTCCACGGGAGTCAAGAGCCTGGGTTCTGCAGGACCCTGAGCAGAGAACCTCCCCTCTCTGCGGAGGGGAGGGGTAACTGTATCACCATCCCCCGGGTTCTTTGGATCTGAAATCACAGTGATGGCACGTGTTGAGGGGCAGGCTGGCAGGGCATCTCAAAGTTTACCAAGTGTCAGAATCCCCCTGGGGAGCATCCCAAGGATCTACTCTCCTAAACCCCAGTTAGCTTCACTGCACACTTAATAGGCACACCGGGGTGCTGATGAGCTGACCCTAACCTCTCCGAGAATCGCCACAGCAAGGCTCCTGCAGTGGGTCCAAACCCGGCTGCATATCAGTCCCCAACCCAACCCGGTGTGAAACCCAGGCAGCGGGGAGTCCGAGGGTGATTAAAAGCACAAGCTTTCAGGGTACAACAGATAGGGTCCCCCTCCATCCCTCCAGGTCTAACATGTTTGGCAAGCTTCCTTCCTTTCCCCTCTCTAAGGATGCTAAACCTACTTAGCTTCTTATTAACAAACACTGGCTTCAGTTTCCCCATCTCTGAAATGGGGGAACACATGTCACTTGTTCCCCCCATGGGATTGTTGTGAAGATTAAATGACTTCATGATGGAAAGTGTTTGGAACCTTTCCTGAACAGGGCATCCCTGGAAATGTCCAGGTTCTGTGATGCCAAATGAGAACCAGCCTCTAGATTCAGCAGAACTGAGGGAGGAAACTGCTTCCCACCTTTTTTGTTTTAAGTAGAGCCAAATGAAGGCGCTAAGTTTATACATTAATTTTGCTACAGACGGGAGAATTTAAATAACTTTCTAAAACGTATTTTTAAAAACTGCTTTTCAATGCTCCATTAAAAGATTCTCTGCCTTGCCTTGGTGTCTCTGGAGCTGCCAAAAATACTATGAAAATTACTAAAATGCAGTCTGTGATCAGCTCTAAAAGGGTTTGCCAACTGGCTTCAAATAATCTAAAACCCGATCCCACTGGATCTGAAACACAGGCACACGTTTTGCTCAGCGCGATCATCCTGGAGCCTCGTGGAAGCACCTCTTTATTTAGTGATCTGTGTGGACCCCGTGGGCCTCCTTCCAGAAAGGCTCTCTTCTTGGCTTATGGAACCCACACCAGTCAGTTCTCTCCAGGTATCCTCTCCTCCTCCTCCTGTGGCCTCTAAATGTTGGGATGTCCCCATCCTTAGTCTCTGCCCCACCCTTTCCTTCCTGGGTGACTTCCCACACCCTGACCCTTGACTCTAATTCCTAATTCATGACTCAAATTCCGACTTTACCACACAATTCCAAACCCACAGTATCCACCGCCTATTTGATATGTGTGGACGGAATGCCTGTGTCCCCTTGAAATCTATGTGTTGAAGTTCTAAACCCCAATGTGATGGTATTAGGAGGTGGGTCCCTTGGGAGGTGATTAGGTTTAGAGGAGGCCATGAGGGTGGGGCCCATGATAGGATTAGTGCCCTTAGAAGAAGCTGAGACCAGAGCTCTCTCTCCCTTGGCCACGTGAGGACGCAGGGAGGAGATGGTCCTTTATGAACCAGGAAGCAGCTGATGCCTTGATCGTGGACATCCAGCCTCCAGAACTGTGAGCAGTAAGTGGCTGCTGTGTAAACCGGCCAGTCTGTGGTGCTCTGTGATCGCAGCCTGGGCAGACGAAGACAGCACACCCAGCAGGGGCATCCACAGTCACCTTGACTGAAATATGGCCAAAGGCGCCCTGGGGATCCCCCCCTTGGTCTTCTCTTCTGAGTACCTGGCACCACTACCTGCCCAGCTCCTCCAGCCCTGAATCCATCCGTCATCCTGATTCCTCTCTTTGCCTTAACCTTACATCCAAACAATTAGCAAGTTTTGTCAACCTCACCTCAAAACAGACCCCAGACCTCTGTGCGCCTCCCCTCCCCACAGCTCCTGCTCTGGTTCACCTAGCCGTCCTCTCACCTGGACCCTGCCTGGCCCTTCCGGCTGGTCTATTTGCCTCCGAGCTGGCCTCTCTACAAACATCCATTTAACCCTTCCCAGCCGGAAGAAGCCTTTCAAACGCATCCGTCAGGTCCTGTCACCGCCCTGCTTAAAACGCTCCAAAGCCTTCGACTAAAGAGAGATCCACACTCCGCCCTCCGTCCTCCCGCTTTGGTTCTCCTTGGCTCCCTGCCCTCCCCTCTCCTGCACCCTCCGCGCTGCTCACCACCCTGCCCCTGTTTTCTTTCTTTTTCCTTCCTCCCAGCCCAGGTGCCTTTGCACTGACTGGCTGTTCCCTCCGCCTGGAACATTCTTCAGGGTCACTCTGTCACCGCTCAAGCGCCGCCTCCTAAGAGCGTCCTTTCCCGACCTTGATCAGGGAGACCAGAGCCCTGACACACTCACGTCTCGTCTTTCTTGTTCATTTGTTCCTTGCCTCTGCTTCCTCCCACTAGGACTTCTGCTCCGAGAGAACAGGGGCTCCAGGACTCCAAACCCCCAGTCACTGTGCTCTTCAATCAATATATCCTGATGAATGAACCTATGAGGGTGAGGAAGTGTCCCAAGCTGGCCCCCTGCCTGCCATCTGTGCACTAGGCGCTCATTGATTCTGGATCTGGTGGCGGGACGTGGGACCCAGGCCTTCGTTGAGCCGCCTCTAAAGCAGGCCTGGGTTGGAAGCCGCTGCCCAGAGGCTGGGTGGCACTTAGGGGCTTTGAGAAGGGGTGGACATCACGCAGGTTAGCGTGATGGATTTTAGATTGTAGCATCCACAGCCCAACCCTGCCACTTAGGCACCATCCAATTTGTACAAGTTCCTTAACCCCTGAGTGCCAGTCTGTGCCTTGGCCCCTACCTCCCGGCCTGTTGAGGTCTAAAGGCAATACCACATTTCCTGAGGTGCGAGGCTCCTGATCTTCCCCAGGGCTTCACGCTGGCTGCACTATTATCTTACTGTTATTACTGACCAGAAACCGAGATGTTGAGGGTTGGGAAGAATTCGAGGAGAATCCTCATTTTCCAAGGAAAAGGCCCCAGGGGATGCAGGTTGGCCTCAGGGAGGGCTCTCTGGGCCTTACATAAAAGGCATGGACAAGAACCCTCTGACCGGATTCAAAACCCCTAAAGGCGGTCCACACTGCAACGCCTGGATGCCCGCTGCCCGTCCTGCCCTGGTGGGCGGCTCGCAGGCAGCCAGGCCTCTCATCTGGTTGGTCCTGTATCCTTAAGCTTCCCTGCCCTGGGCACCAGGGGTAGTCCCCTGTCCCTGCAGGAGGTTCTGGCCCATTCCAGTGGGACACTACCCATGTCGCATGCTGGAGCCGTCACCAATGCAATCACTCATTGAATACTCATCCTCCTGTTAAGAGGTGGGCAGACACCAAGCCCAGGGGATGTGCTGAGGAGAGGTCCATGGACAAGAGAGAGGTGACTTAGGAAGACTATAGCTGCAGCTGGGCCTGTGCCGGAGCCAGTGGGGCTGGAGCTCGGGGACTAAAGGCAGAGAAACGGGAGATGCCACTGAGGGCAGGTGGAAGCCCAGCTGTGCGGGGCATATTTTGGCCAGAGTAGTAATCTGGATTTTTCCTTGAGAGCAGAAATCACAGGGGGATTCCAGCGGCTGCTGGTGTCTTGGACATCACTGCTGGGCCGGGGTTTCCCACCTGTTGTCAGCAGCCCTTTCCTGCCATTTGATTCCCTTAAACAATGAAGAACTGATGAGAAGTTTTAATTGTTTCTGGAAACTTGGAGGCCTTGGAGCTGTGTGAAAGGCCTACTTTAAATGTTTTATAATAACAGTCTGTTAACAAATTCCAGACTTAATTTATCCAAGAACTTGTTAAAATTCCCTCTGTGCAGCCGCCCAAGGAATACACTTTCGAAGTCATTTACTTACCAATAAATTACAATGGTCTGAAATCATTAGCAGCAAAGTAAATTGTTTTAATTGATCTGAAGTTCCTTATGAACCAGGGACTTCGTTTCTGTGCAACTGCCTTTCTAGAGGTCTAAAATAAGAAATTAATCTCACTTGAATCCTGTCATCTTTGGAGCATTCCTTCCTCTCAGAGACCAGGAAGGGAGAGGAATCCATGGTGAGGACAGGGCTTTCTGCACTGGCCTGGGACTGCCCAGAGACAGTTCAGCCTCTGAGTAGTTGGGGTCCTAGTCCCAGGTTACCCTTTCCATTGTGGGGAAGGGACAAGCCTCAGAGAACCAACCGGCGTTTATGCTCTTTCCCGTGTCCTGGGTTGTGGTCACATACTTTATCGTTATTTATCCCGTGTTTCGTTTTTGTTTCATGCAGTTTTCTGTATGTCTAGTATGCGTGACAGTAAAAACAAGAGCAAATGCAGAAGTAAAAATACATAAAAACCTTTGAGTCTGCATCTAGTGACCTTGATTCCCAGACGGCTTCTTGGGGGAGGCCTGGAGTGTGTGCTAAACCATCAGTACAGTGAAAACCCCTTTTTGGTCTCTTCCCCGATGCTGCCAGAGCCTGACCCCTGTGCCCGGTCACTCTGGGGTTGTACAAAGGTGCCGGCCAGTTCAAAAGCAGGACCAGAAAGTGACAGGGGTTGTGCTTCAGTACTCCTCTGGGTCCTCTCCAAAATTCGCCCTGACCAGTTGTGGGCGAGGGAGGGGGGATACTGGAGCGGCTGTCTGCCACTGCCCACCCCAAGTGTGGTCAGTGTGTGTGGGTCACCTCTAGCCATAGCCCTCACAGACCACCTCCAAGATCAGATGTCCTCAAATTACGGTCTTGTGTGCAGAGACGCCAGCCCAGGAGGCTGCTGCAGAGTCCCTGGGCTCCCTTGCCCTTAATTCTCTAGAACCAGGGTTATACTGGGGGATGGGGGGGTTCCAGCAACCATCCAAGCTGACCCCCGCCTGTGCCCAAGTCCCTGCTCTGTTCTTGTGGAATGTGCTGCTCTTTCTGCCTGGAACTTTCCTTCCTCTTAACTCACTGCTCCCAAGTAAGGGGCTCAAGATGGGCCCTGGCCAGGCACCCATAGGGGCAGCCAGGCTTGATGACGTCCAGCTGTGTGTGAGTCCTTCCAGAGCCTCGCCTTGGTTCCCAGGGCAGTGGTGGTGGCTTCTGTTCCAGAGAACCGACCCCCCTGGAAGGTGGGAGCCCCAGGATGGTCTGCACAGGTGAACAGAGACCTCAGGGTTCAAGGTGAAGACCCTCAGGATAAGAGTCCAAACTCAGTTCCTGTTTCTAGAGCAGGCTCAGCGCGATCCACCCGGCAAGGTGTGCAAAGGACTGGCAAATCCCATCCGCATAGAGCCTGGCCTTGTGCAGCCAGCGGGGGGTGAGGCTGATCAAACAAGAGGAGGCGGGGCTGAAGCCGCACAGCTGGAGCACCGGGGGTGAGACTATCACAACAGTTTATCTTGCCGCATTGGCTGATGGAGGGACCGAGAGAGGTAGCTATTAAATTCACAAGCAGAGGACCATTTACATCACAGCAGTCCCCCCTCTTACTATCCCTGGGATAAAGGAGAAGCCAGGCCAGGGCTTTGGGGGCCTTGCCTGCTTCCCTGTTGTTGATATCACTAGAGCAGAGATTTCTTCCCTAGAGTTCTGAGCAAGCCCTGAGGGACTAGCCCTGTAGGTGCTGAGCGGCAGAGGCTCTCAGGGTGCCTGGGAGCTGGGTGGAGAGAATCAACGCCAGTACCAGGGCACCAGGGGCCTGGCCTCGGGACGACAGACCGAACGGGCCACAGACAGCTCCCCACTGGCAAACCTGGGAGTTCTGACTCTACATCCACTGAGGTCTCTGCCTTCTCATCCCCAAGCATTCCAAAATCAACCTCTGCTTCTTAATGGGAAACAAGACAGAAATGTCCAGAGGCTGGAGAACACCTGCCTCTCAAAGCCTGGACAAATGTGGAGGGAAGCGGGGAGCCCTGCCCGGAGGGGTGGGAAATGTAGAGCCCCTGTCCGGACTGCCTCTCCTGGCTACACCTGAGGGCAGGGCTGGGTCTCCACCTCCGCTGGCTGACGGAGCCAGTGACCCAGGGGTGGGCAGAAATAACGCAGGGGGCAGCTTTGCCAGGAGAAAGGGAGGTGACCCCAACAATCTTAACCCTGTTGTCCCTCAAGAAAGAGGTGCCCGAAGGCAGGTTTCCTTTGCCCGAGGAAGCAGGTGGGAGATACCATCACCACCAATACCCTTCTCCCCCAGCCAAACCCCAGTCTCAGGCAGGAAACAAACGTTAATGGGAAGCAGTTAAAATGGAAACGGAGTCTACTGCTCCTTAACTGTCTCTGGGTGCACAAAATTCTGAGAAGCGACTGAAGGTAAATTGCTTGGTTTTCAATTTTAAGCTGCACTTATCCAAGCACGGTCAGTCTTCCCTGATCGTGGCAGAAAATAATAAGCGTCTGATGCCGAGTTGCCCTGGTGCCCAATAACTTGGGGAGATCTCGTCCCCATTTCATTACAGGAAGACAGAGCGCGCCTTAAGCAAGTGTATTGATATGATAAATTGCCCTGTCACTTCCCTTTGGGTGAATCTCCTGCCTGGAGGCTGTTGGCCAGGCTCTGGGGGTGGCACCCAGTGGCCCGGCCAGGGGGTGCCCAGGTCACAGCAGCAGGGGCCAGTGGCTCATCTGGTCCAGCCTGCTGGGGGCCCTGGGGATCCCGAGGTGCGTGAAGCACGTGGTTCTGGCCAGGGTGTGCTCAGACCCCAGCCCCACCCCACATTCTGCTCTGTGACCTTGGGCACCAACATCTCAACGTCAACTGTAAAGTGCAGGTGCCGTGGGCAGCAGTGAGGGTTACACAGAACAACCACGCAGAGTCGCTAGCATGGTTCAAGCACCAAACTCAGGAACCTGGAAAGATCATGACGCCTTCAGTCTCCCTTGGCCTCTGGTGGCCGTTCCCTTTCCTTCTGTGCCGCAGAACTGAGGGCTCAAACCCGACAGAACCCCCTGTCCCCCAGCCCGGCAGAGCCTGGGTGCCACGGCACGACTGTGCCAGCTGGGGGTGCCGCAGACCAGCAGCGCTGGGTTGGGGGCTGCCAGGCCAGTCCCTCCCTGCTCGGCCTCCTGGCCCAGGGATTGACTGGGGGCTTGTCCATGGTGAGGCTTCTCCCGGCTCAGAGGACAAGATGGTCCCCCAGCAGAGCCCCAGATGGGCTGAGGATGTGCCCTTCTATTGGATGCCAGCTCCAGGGGCTATTCCCCAAATGCCCCAGGACCCAGGGCAGCATGATAGGCTACTGGCAGGCTAGCCCAGGCCTACCTAGCACGTGGAGACGGCAACAGCTATTTGAATGCATGCATGTTTGCATGCATGAATGAAAAAATGAATGAATGAACACCAGAGACAGGCATGATGGGGGAGCACGGATCTGTCCCCTAGGAGCTGCGGTTCCCTGGGCCAAGGCAGGAGGCTATGGGAGGTACGGGTGCATTTTACATCCCTTCCAGGAACATTAAACATTTTACATCTCTGAGCCTGACCTCCCGGCTTTGCTCCCTCTGGGGGCCTCTCTGCCCTTGACAACCCTTCCCTGGGGAGGGGGCACCTCCAGGTCATAGCCAGCCTGGGACACGACCCTGGCCATGCATGCAGAAGGAGGAGAGATTCCTGCAGAAGCCGAGTGCTCGGGGAGCCCAGGTGTCTGGAACCTGTCTGAGGTTCTCATCTCTAAATACTTAACGTGAAGATAAATGGATATGAAAGGAGCATTTCCCCCTCAACCATGTAAACACGGAGCCGCAGACGAGGCCGTCATATTAGGTCTGACACGGGGAAGCTGTGAGGTATTACTCACCCTGATAAGTTTAATGTATAATTTAGAAACATATCATCAAAATGGGAAAAAAGGGAAGAAGGTATTAAATAACTCTGAAAGATACTCAGCCCTGAAATCACGGGCGATTGCAGCAAGGCTGCGCAGCCCCTCCCTGGCAGACGCACACCCCACGCTCTGAGTAACTGGATTTAGATGGATCCTTGAGCAGAGAGCTTTAGCGGGGAAAGAGTCGCCCTTTACAGAAGCAGGAGCTGGCTCCTCCTGAGCCCCGGGGCTCTGCTGGGCCCAACAGGGCTGCTTGCAGAAGTCAGTCTGGGCTCTGCACAGGCTCAGCCCGGCAGGCAGGCAGGCTGCAGCTCGGGATGCCCCGGGCAGGTTGGCGGGGGCAGTGAGTGGGCTCCCTGAGGCCCCCCTCCCCTGCTTCTGCCAGGGGGGCCTCTTCCCTCTCACTTGATCCTGGGGGCCGAGGGGGGACAGTGTTCACACAGGTGCGGGGACAGGAACCATTCCTGCATTTATGCCTCTCTCCGCCCCGCGAGCTGGTGGTGGGTACACGGCGGCTCTTTCGGGAACTGTGTGTATGGTGTCCTAGAAGGTGAGCTGCAGTGGGGGAGTTTCAAGGACATCACAGGCCCTGCTCTGCTCTGAGAAACCTGGCCACCTTGGGTCGCCAAGCCCCTGTGGGTGATGCAATCCCATCCCCCAGCAACGGGGTGGAGGCAGCCCCAATTGTCACCAATGTTGTACCCTCCCCCCCGCCCCAGGCAGCTGGCGGCATCAGAAGACTTGCTCCTGGCTCGGCGCCCATGGCCACAGCTCTGAGCCCCCCTGAGCCTGTGTTGCCTTCTCTGCAATGTCTACAGCTGTCAATACCCGACCCCGAGGGTGTGAATATCGAGGGGACACCCCTCGAGGAGGCAGTGCCCACCCGGTGTGCCCAGGAGGGCATCCTTTTCTCCTTTCAGGTGTTTCTGCCCTGATGAGACTGGAGAGGGGCCCAAGGGACTGGTGAGAGGCGGCTGGGGCGAGGCTTGGAGCAGGGGTTCACAGTCCTGGCTGCTGCCAGATCCACCCAGGTGGGGCCTTTAAGAAACACCCTGTCTGTGCCTGGGAGCCTGGGTTCTCAGGTTGTTGGCCGGGGACGGGCCGGGGTGCTGGTTTGAAATCTCCTGGTGGTGTCACCGTGTCTCCAGGTTCAGAACTCCAGCCCGGAAGGGAGCCCTCAGCCCACGGAGCTGTGTGGGCTTCATCTCAGGCCCAGAAGAGTCCAGATAAAGCTCTTTTTCCAGTAAAGGGGAGAACTTGATGTCTGAACCAAGGATGTTTCCCTGATGTCTAAGGTTTTGTCTTCAGAGCGTGTCTGCAGTCGCCACTGGCTCTGCTTAAACACAAGCTGCTGACACCTGCTGCTCGGGCCTGAGATGCAGCTGCAGGCAGCAGCGGGCCATGCCAGGGGCCAGGGATGGGGAGGTGGGTGGGCCGGGCCCAAGGGATGGACACAAAAGATACCTGGGGCAGAAGAGGGCCTCCGTGAGAAATGAGCCCCTTGCTGAATGTCCCCGTCACTCTCCCAAACCCCTCGGTCATTTCGGCTCCTTTGCTCCAGGCCCCACTATCTCCCTGGGAACTGCCCTGAACACCCTGCCTTTTCCAAACGTCTTGAGGATTTCTTGGCATGAACTCTGTCCTCGTCCCTGTGAGCACTTCTGAGGAGCTGTGGCCAGGGTACCAGGAGGCACAGAATTAAGGCTCAGCCCAGCCTGCCAGGCCGCCGGAGCCCAGCTGGGGAAATGGACGCACTGACGTCAGAGACCCGGTCCAAGAGGTTGTCCCATGGCGGGAAGAGGAGTGGGAGAGGGAGGTGGGGGAAGGGTAGATGTGGGCTGGCTTGTGCAAAGGCCCAGAGGCTGGAGGCTTGTGGTGCATTAGGGCCCCGGGAGCTGGGTCTCCTGGCTTGTCTGGACTTCAACACCGACCTGCTTCCCTTTACTTCCCAGTGTGAGCCCCACCCAGGATGCATTAATCGGGGCCCCCTCAGTTCTGGCAATGCCCTCTTTGTCCCTTGAGGGCACCTGCTCTTGCCTTCCCACAGCCCATTCTCTTCCCTGCAGCCAGCACCATCCCACATTCACACCCCTCCACTGGCTTCCCTCCTTGCTGACAGCAGAACCCCGAGTCCTTCAACGGCTGCAGGCCGGGCCCATCTGCTCCCCAGTCACCTCTGCAGCCCTGCCGCCCACTTATCTCTTCCTGGCACGTCCGATGGAGGTGCACAAGCCTCCTGGCTGTTCTCAAACACTGTAAGCTCACTCCTGCCTCAGGGCCTTTGCACATGCTCTTCTCTCTGCTGGGACTCATGGCCCATCTCCCAGCTTGACGCAGGTCTCTGCTCAGAGCTCACCTCCGCCAAGGCGTCTTCTCGGCCACACTCTCTAAGACCCTGTATTCCTCCTTCCTCACTCTCCTTTTTTCCATTATAGCATTTATCATTATCTGAAATTACATTATAGGACCACAATTCAATTCCAAAATCCATAAAGCTCTGAAAACCAAAAGCTTGTTCATAGCCCATTTGGTGGCAAAACATGATCCGAACTGTTGTGAGGCTATTTACAGTTGTGGTTCATCCTCTTAGTGTGAATATTCATACATTTTGCTGCAGAAATATTAATGCTTTTGATTATGGGGAGTTACTCCACAGCCTGCCGGGGACGTTATATAATATATCGTCTATGCACCATAGTATGTTTCTCAAATGCAAAGTCTGAATGCCCAAACCAGGTTGCTAAACCTGGGCGCTGTTGGCATCGTGGACCCGACAGTTCTTTGCTGTGGGGCCTGCACTGGGCACTGTAGGATGCTAAACAACATCCCAGGCCTCCTCCCACTAGATGCCAGCAGCACCTCCCTTCCCAGAGCTGCGACAACCACAGGTATCTCTAGACATTGCCAAATCGCCCCAGTTGAGGGCCACTGGCCAAAGTACATCTGGCCCTCGGAGTTTCAAGTGAGGGATTCCAGACCTCTCTCTATTGATTTCTTTACTTACTTGGAATGTAAACTCTATGGGGGCAGAAACTGTACCTGTTCTGTTCTCTGCTGTATCCACAGCACCTAGAGTGATGTCTGTTGCCGAGCTAGCACTTAATACACAATTGTTGTGTAATAAATAAAGGATTCTATGGTTCTCCCAGCAGGCTCCTGGGGTCCTCTTCCCATGGATTTATAGGAATGCCCTTCAGATGCCCCCCTGGGCAGAGTGCAGGACAACCTACCCTCCATCCTGCCTCATCTCCAGGGATGCAATTGCACCCCGAGCAGCGGTCCAGGTACTTCATCTGACCCCACTGCCACTAGGAGGTCTGGACATTGCTGACCTCACACTCTCCACCCCTAGAGTGGGGACAAGGACCCTTGCTCACGTCTTGGGAGATGGTGCTTTACAAATGACCGGACACTCATTCACTGCATGGAGTTGAACTTCCCTTATCTTCTTGTGCACCTGGCACCAGTCTGGGTGTTTGGAAGGGCCTTGTGGACCAGGGCTGACTTGTGAAGGGACCCTTAGAGTGTGATCATGGACAGGCCGAGGGGAGAGGGAGGGTCAGGGATGGGGGTCCTTGATAAGCCTTGGTCTTGGGCTTTTGCCCTGATAAAAAGTGCTCAGGGCCGATGACAGGACGTGGGAAAGGTGGCTGGGTCCCAGCATATCTCTGTCCAGTGATAGTGCTGCCTCTGCTTGCTCTCCTCCCAGTGTTGGGGAGCTCATCCCCTCCTGTGGCAGTTTAGTCTACCAGAGGACAGCTCTAACTGTCAAAAAGACCTTCTTTGCACTGAGCTGAAATCCGGTCCCACCCTGCTCTCCAGAGCTCAGAGCCCCAGACCGATGCCCCCAACACACCCTGACGTTTCTGGCATCCTCAGTCTCCCTAATTTCACATCCACACAGGAAGGCCAATATTCTTGGTTTTCCCAGGACTGTCCCGGTTTTCGTCCCTGCATTTTATTAACAGCACCCCTTTCACTCTTCAGGGAAGGTCACTTTCATCTGGGGCTTCTATTTCGTTGGTATTCCCTCGCACGTATTCCCCACACGATGTGCAGCTGAGTCCCCTGTTCCCCAGGGTGATGGGTGGCTCAGGAAGGGATCCACTTCAGAAGCGGCCAGACCTCCTGCTAGAGACCAAGCCCAGCCACTCTCCACCAAGGACATGCCTGATCCCCGGTCTTGCCTTCAGATTCCTGCTTAGCTGATTTCCACTGGAAGGTTCCAGGGAGTATGCGCTCAAGGCCTGGGTGAGGCTGTCTGATAGCAAGTAGCCGAGGGCTTACAAGCAGGTGATACTGAATGTGGAGGGGTGGGCAGGCAGAAGGTGGCTGACGAGATGTAAGTGAAAGGGGTGTGTGCAAGTTCCGGGAAGAGCTCTTCAAGGGAGGAGCTGTGCTTCTCTCCTTCCTGGCAGCTGGGATGCAGACACGATGGCTGGCGTTAGAGCAGTCATACTGGACCAGAATGAAAGAATGGAGGGAATGGCAGAGCAACAAGCTAGAAGGAGTCTGGGTGCCCTGGAATTGTGGAGCCACCATCCTAGCCTTCAACCGCCTCTATTTACAGAGAGAAATGAACCTGGATGCTTTGAGCCTCTGTTAGTTTAGGTTTTCTGCCGTCCACAGCTGACTTCAACCCCAGCGGATCCAGAGCCCAAATAGATCTTTCTGCTGGAGATAATCACAGAAGACTCATGCATGGCCACACCCAAGGGTGCAGGGCAAGGGGCTGGTGAAGGTCAGGGTGGTGAGACCCTCAGGAGTGGCATGGGGAGAGGATTTAGGAAATCAGGGCGCCAGTTAAAGCGCTGTGTTACCAGCAGGACAGAGACCTTCCGGCAAATCGACGGGAGGCAATTTCTTCTTTGGCTGAGCGGCTGCCGCGTAGGTTGTCATTTATGGGAATCACCGGTTCCTAGCAAAGGAGGGCTTCACTTTTTCTGAAGACAGACTCCTAGAGCAGGTGCTCCAATCTGGGGGGATCACAGCCACCTCCTCCCATCACTGAGTCACAGAAGTAACCAATGCTGCCCTTGGTCCTCCAGGAGAAAGCATCCCCGGAAAGCTAGCGGTAACAGGCTAATATGACCGAGAGGAAGCCTGCTGGCAGATAGGTGTACATGTCAAGGATGCTGACGGAGTCCCAGGCTGGAGCCGCAAGGGAGGCCAAGGTCCAGGGAGGGTGGGAGCCACGCCCAGGGTGCAGGGCCGGTGAGAGGCTCATCCCTAAGGGGCTGCGGCCACGCTGGGCCTGTCCCGTCTCCAAGGGGCTGACCCGTGGCCAGGATGCGGGGCCCTTTCTGCAGGTCTCCCAGCACCAGCCTCAGGCGCGCCTCACCTCCTGTTTTCTGGCTCCTGGTCCAGCCATTGTTTCTGTACTTTCTCCAAATTAAAAACCCATTGCGGCCCCTTCCTAGGTAAAAAGAGTGAATTTTCAATTCGAGTGTGTGGGAGGGTGTCCCCAGGGAACAGAGTAATGAAGCCGCTGGTGCTAGTTGCAAAACAAATAGATAAATCAATGTTTCAATTTTCTCCCTGTGAGAGAGCCAGCGGCGTTGCTTAGCAATTCAGAGAACAGTAATGCAGGCTCTCAGAGGTAGCCATAAACGCTCCAAAAGTTGCTGGGGTTTGAGCCATAATAGAACGACAGCCCAACTTATATTCTTAGAGCCAAAGCCAGCTGGAGCCAAGGACACAGGCTGCTTCCAGGAGAAATCCCTTCAAACCCACCCTCTCGCTTCACGGCACCCAGTGGGGTGAAGGCGGGAGCCCCTGTGGGCAGGTAGGCGGGGCAGACCCTGAGTCCCCACTGGACCAGTGGTACCAACAGCGCCCAGGCGAGACCCCTCTGAACCTTCTGGGCTCCCAGGGTACCGTAGAGAGTAAAAGGGGAGCCTGCCTTCCCGGGGCCCAGAAGCCCCAGCCCAGGCCAGTCCTGCCAGGGTGACTCCACCCTCAGTCCTGCATATGGAAACACAGCCAGTTGTCTCCAACAGGCCCCTGGTTTCTGTTCCCACACCTCCAATGGCTCCCCAGCACCCGGAGGCATCGAGAACTACCTTCTGTATGGTTGTACTTTCTAAGCACTGCACATCACCCCATTTTCTCAATGACCTTGTGAGATAGCTTCTATTGTTATCCCCATTTTACAGGTGAAGAAACTGAGGCTTGGCAAGGTTATGTGGCTTTCCTGAGGTCACATGGTCAGGCCACAGCACTTCCCATATGTCACTGAGCGCCTCAATGTATGACACGACGGGCACTGGGTTGGGGGAGATCTTGGCTGGGGAGGGGACACCCAGGCCCTCCCAAGGCAAAGAGCCAAATGCCAAGTTCGCCTCCGACCAGCCACCTAATCCAGGGAGACAAAGCACATGAGGGAATTTGCTCAATACTTGGCAAAGAGTCGGTCCTCAGGTCCAGGTGCAGGGGACCTGCAGGCCGTGGTGGCCTTTGGCGTCACAGAGCGTGAGTGGTAATGTCATCCCCTATATGACTGTCCTAAAGCTGGTGTGAGCCTGTCTCCCGCTCACCCAGGCCCAGCATCAGCACCCTGTGTGTTGAGAGCGCTTTGGAGGTTGCCGGGTCTATGATGAATGGGGCCAAAAGTGGGGTCAGGGGACAAAGCCCAAACCCCTCGGCCTGGACCCAGGCTCCCCCTACGACCTAGGCCGTCCACCTCCTCCCCACCTCCTCTTCTGCCTGAGCCCCTCCTCTCCTCAGTCCCATCTCTGGTCACCCTGTCCCTTCCCTACATATCCCCCCCACCTGGGCCTTCTGAGGTCCACAGGAGCCCACGTGATTCTCGAAGGCTTCTCACCAGCCGGCCAGGCTGTGTGACCCAGGTGGGCAGCTCCAGGTGTGGGTGTCCGGTCTGCCCCCTGTTCCCCTGGGAGGAGAGCCACGTGTCTCTGCGGCCCCCGGGGTGTCAGTCATGCCCCAGACAGGCCACGCTGCCCATGTGACCCCCCCAGGCTGCCCACGCCTGGAGGTCAGCCCCCATCAGACGCTTTGCTGCCTTGCCCCCTCCCTCATCCCCCCACATCCACAGGGCTGCCTCTCTGGAAGGCTCCTCTCTCGCTTCCACTCTCCCCTCCTCCCAAGCTCCCAAGGTCCAGCCTGGATGTCACCTGCTGGTGACACTCCCCCCAGGCAGCCCCTGGCGGAAACATCCCCATCCAGTGGGAACTGACTTCCTTCCGCCGGAAACTTCTCCTGCTACCTCAGGTCCCACATCTGTCTCCTCTCTCGGACTGTGAGCCCCCGAAGGCAGGGACAGCCTCTTCCAGCTCCCAGCTCTATGCTTGGCTTGGAAATCGACATAGGTTGGATTTAGCTACCAGCCAAAAGCTTAGGGTCTTGCTGCTTCTCACAGTAAATGCCGCTGCCTGGTGCCTTGGCCCCCAAAACTGCACCAATGCCAGTGATGAAAGAGGAGGCCATATATTTCCAGAACCCTGTCCAGAAATGGAAGAAAATGGACTTTGGAGTCCAAATGGATTGGCTCTGCTGCTAAGAGCTTGGAAGATTCCTGAACTCTCTACCCTCGCTCTCCTGGTACACAGTGGCAGGAAGTAATTGTGCCTCCCCCAGGGCTGTCGTGAGGCTATGTGAGCGCCTGCTGTGATGTCCAGCCCCACCCCTGATGCCCCCACCGTGATTACTGTTGTGTCATGATGGCCCTGATCTGCATTCTTTCTGGAAGCTCTGCTGGCTTCTCCAGGTCAGAAGAGAGCTGTCAGCCATGTCACTTGTCTGAGGGCCCAAAGACCAGGGGCCAGCTGCCCTGTCCCTGTCCTGGGAGCTGGAGGACTGATGGCCAGCCCAGGTGCCCCCAGCACACGCCCACTTACCCCTGTCACTTCTTGCCTCAGACACTGCCCTCTCCCCACCCCCCTCCCAGCACCCAGGTCTCAAGCTGGCCCCTCGATGGCAGGGGACAGCCCTTTCTCCTGGTCGCCTCTTTCGTGAACCTAAGGCTCTGCATTCACTGGAGTGGGAGGTTGGGTTAAACCTGCTGGCCGTGCTCCAGGGTGGGGCAGGGGTGGTGGTGGGCGAGCCGCCACCATGAGGATGGTCTGCATGCCTCTGCCTCATTTCCGGGGTGTGTGTGTGTGTGTGGCCATCTGTTGCCATGGAAATGGAAGAAACTTGGGTCCTCGAGTCTGTGTGCTGGGCGCCTTGTCAGTGATGGCTGAGGACAGGTAGGGGGGGCTTTCCCGGCAGCGGCTGGGGGACACCAGGTCACAGGGCAAGGAACCTTCCCGGGCAGGTCACTGAGAGAGCCTGGGGCTGGGGACAAGGGGAGGCGACACTTGGCTCAGTTCCCAGTGCTCCCGGCTCCTTGGAGGACCCAGGGCTTTGGTTTTCTCTGTGAAATGGAGAGTCAGGAATCACTGATGCACACGGCTCTGCAGCAGGGCCACACTGTAGGCCTTTTGTCATCCCCTCCTACAGGCCCAGGAGCTCGAGAGCATCTGGCTGTGACCTCCAGTGACCTCTCCTAAACTGTCTCATGAGAGATGTAACAGGTGTGTGTAGGAAGATGGAAAAAAAAAGAGTTACCAGGTCCTGCTGGAAACAAGGCTCCCACGGTCAAATGAGTTTGAGAAGCATGCCTCTTACCCCGCTTGGGGATTCTCAATGTAATGTTAGCATATTTCTGGGAAAACCTGTCAAATTTTGTTTTATCCAGTATTTCCCAAAGTCACCCTGTTTTTGCAGGACAGCAAGTAACAGTGACCTTGAAATACAACATTTGGAAATGATGGTCTAGACCAGGGGTTGGCGAACTACAGTCTATGGGCCAAATCCTGCCCACCACCTGTTTTTATAAATAAAATTTTATTGGAACACAGCCAGCTCATCCACGTATGTATTGTCTACGGCTGGCTTTCCTGCTACAGCATAGACTGGAGTAATTGTGACAGAGATCACAAGGCAGGAAATACTTACTATTGGACCCTTTAAGAAAAAGTCTGCTGACCTTTGCTTTACACCAAGGCCTTATGAGGACATTTTAAAGAAATGCGGCTGGTGGGGGTATAAAGAATATCAACTTATTTTTATACCACCAGAAACAGTTCCACTTAGGAAGGAAAGTTGATGCTAAAAATAAATGCATCTCATATTCCAAATAAAATCCTGAGCTTGTGTCTGCATGGGGGTGGTGGTAGACAGAGGGGGAGACCAACCGTGAGATTGGCTGGAGCAGCCATCCCCTCATGTTCACGGCTGACCATTAGGGGGCGCCCTGATCTGTTGGTGACAAGGAGCTGAGATGTGATGGCTGTGCTTGCAGGCATCCCTGGGGGGGGTGGGGGGACGGCTGGTGAAGCACGAGCACAGGCTGGGAGAGGTTGGGGCTTCTCCTCAGAGCTCGTAAATCTTAAAATAAATAATAAACACCACTGCGGGAACTTTGGAACATCGGGGCACGCCTCACTCTAGACACCTGTGTGCTCCTGGAGCATCTTGGGAGGCCACGGTGCTAGACAGTCAGAGGTGACAGGGATCTGAGGGCCATCCCCTCCAGGTCTCTAAGCTCACAGCCGAGGACACAGAGGCAGGCCTTGTGGATCCTGCATGTTGATTGGTCCTGAGGCTGCTGCTTTCTTAGTGTCCCTTAAATTCAGCTCCAGCCTCCACTCTCAGAGTGATGAGTCAGAGCCTTGTGGGCAAATACCCAATATTTGCAGTGATGAGCCCTCAGCTTCCTACCGCCCTGCTCTGGTGGGAGCCTACCTCCGTACAGAAATCTCTCTAAAATGTGACTTTCATAGTGTCATGCCCCTTCTCAAGGATTGTCACACTGTTAGAGTGCTGCTCCTCTAAACTGCAGTGCCCACTTTGAGTACTCTCTATAACATGGCCCCACTCTGCATCCCACGGTGTTAATGTTCCCCAAACCCCAAGGCTGAGCCCCCCTGAAGTGAGGCCCATCTCCCTGCTCCACTGCCTTGAGCTTTCTCCTCTGCCATCTTCCTCCCTGAAGTATTCAGGGAGGCAGGAACTGGAAGCGCCCTTAGCAGTCATGGAGCGCACTTAGCAATCATGGTCACGACAAATACTTGACAAGCATGCCTATTCTTTCCCTGCCTACCCCTGTGCCAGACATTACTACTTGATCACAGCACTCTTTTTCTCTGAGTCAGAATGCAGGCTCTCCCTTGACAAAGGTTATTAAGAAGTGCTGAACCCTTTTTGCCATCATTTTGCTGGGGTGGAATGACACCCTACCAGGGGAGGTGACTGGCCCAAGATCACATGGACATTTGAGGCAGAACCAGGCTCTACACGTGACAGGCCATCTGCAAACTCTAGATCCACATTCTGTAAATTGGATCCTGCCTGAGATAAGCAGGAGGGACTTAGCCTAGTAAGGAGCCCATGCTCTTGGGATGAGGCCTGACCCACCTCCTTACCTATCTGCTCGGTGGGTGCAATTTTGATGCACTAGACATAGGGAGGGGTCTGGGGCAGTATGGGACGGAGGAGTTAGGTGCAGAGGCTCAGCTCAGCCACTGGGTCAGGCCACCTTGGGCTTGACTCACAGCGCCCGGGGTTGTGAAGCTCGGCAAAGCATAACCAAACAAGAGCTGACACTTACTGAGCCCCTACCACTGGCCAGTGACAGAGCCAAACCCTCCAGGCAAGTTATTTCCTGTGTTCTTCCCCGCCCTCCTAGGCAGCAGTCTGAGCCCATTTTACGGATGAGAGCACGGAGGCACAGAGAGGGCAGAATCCTGCAGGGTGGGGGAGGCAGGGGATGTACATGAAACAGCAGCCAGAGGGCAACACATGGGAGCTGTTGGCATCATTATTAAAGGCTGGGTCTACACTTACATCCTTCCCCGGGACCCCTAAGCCCAGGCCTCAGAGTAAGCCAAGAGCGGGTGGGTCTGGGTCCGCGAAATGACAGTGGCGGCTGGACACCAAGTTGGTTGGAGCCGGGGAGCCTGGAACTATTGCCCCGTCTCAGCTAAGGTGACCCCGGGGCCTCTGTCTGCTGAGCCCTGAACATCCAGTGACCTTTCCCAGGAAGGTGGCCAGACTGCAGCTCCCGGGGAG
The DNA here is from genome assembly GCF_964341445.2 of Mesoplodon mirus. NCBI lineage: Eukaryota > Metazoa > Chordata > Mammalia > Artiodactyla > Ziphiidae > Mesoplodon > Mesoplodon mirus. The sequence goes on along the minus strand of NC_138978.1, from coordinate 5,524,387 downwards.
GTGGGGGTGGGGAGCTGGCTGGGGAGACTAATCTGCGGGGAGAGGGAGCTGAGCAAACAGCCCTCCCTCTCCAGAAAATGGCCCTGCTGATCCCGGAGTCAAAAATAGAGGCACATTGATCGGGGCCATGCCCAGAGTGAGTTATCAGAGTTTCACTGGCAAAATGACTAGCTTGAGTCAGCCCCTCAGGTCATTTATTTTTCCACTCAGCTGGCCAGGGAGCATGCCACACATATCCTGCGCCGTGCACAGGAGGCCCGCGTGTCCCCAAGGCCACGGCTCACTCGCTGGGTGCCCCAGGGGGGAGGGGGCCGCCGCTCCCTTCTGGTTCCGCTCAGACATGACACTGGTGTAATTAACGACACCCAGAAACGTCTGCTTTGAAGGTTGATGGGCCCAGCTTGCGGCCCCCAGCCGGCAGCATTGCCTCTTCTCCCGTCAGCATATGGAAGGCCCGCTGCCGTCTCCCGGGTGGGCACCTGCACAGCCTCCCTGGGGCCCCCTCTGGTCCCTGGCAGTGGCCAGACCTGGCCCCTGGCCTGGGTGGGCCCTCAGGCTTCCCGGAGGGGCTCCCAGGCCATGGGGATGGGTGTGGAGACCACATCAGAGGCTCATCCACTGAAGACACTGAGAACCACGTGGTTTCCCATCCTTTGGGCAGCACCTGCCTTGTAGGTACAAGTTCCCTCTCCAAGCAGATTCCCTTCGGCCTTCCTCCTCCCCAGGGTCTCACCCAATGGGATGCTGATGTCGCCCCTTAGCTGGAGTGTTGGGTTGAATAGCATCCCCGCAAGATTCATGTCCATCTGACACCTCAGAACGTGACCTTGTTTGGAAATAGGGTCTTTGCAGAAGTAATGAGTTAAGGTGAGTTCATTCTGGATAGGATCTGATGAGCGTAGCCTTGCAGGAGGAAGGATATCCTTCAAAGGGAGAAGGGCTTGTGAAGACGGAGGCAGAGATTAGAGAGATGTGGGGACCAGCCAAGTAATGCTGAGGATGGCCCGGAGCCACCAGAAGCTGGGAGAGGCCTGGCATGGATGCTCCCTTACAACTTTCAGAAGGAACCAGCCCTCGTGCTACCTTAAGTTCGGACTCTGGATTCCTGAACTCTGAAACAGCAAAGTTTCTGTTGTTTTAAACCAAAGAAACTGTTCTTGCTGGACCTTCGTCTGGGACTTTCAGCCTCCAGAACTGGGAGAAAATTAACTTTTGTGGTTTAAGCCACCCGGTCTAAGGTATCTTGTGATGGTGGCCTCTGCTGACTGAGACACGTCTACTGCAATTAAAATGGCTGTCACTGTTTTGCAGTTGAGGAAACTGAGGCTCAGAGAGGATAAGGGGCCTCCTTAAGTTCACGGGAGTTGGTGTTGAACCTCTTTTCTGACCACCAGGCTCTCTGTGCTCTGTGACTCCCTGTGGCCTCCCCACCAAGACAACGTTTGTTTTCCCTCCTGGCCTGGGGATGGCGGTGAGCAGAGGCACAGCCCAACAAACCCACCAATGACCGGGCTTGGGGAAGTGGGGTCCCAGGCAGGGTCTGCGTTGAGCCAGCAGGAGCCCATGAGGACCTTGGCCTTGGAGAACAGGCCAGTGCGAAGCTCAGAGTACAGACTGGATTAACCCATCATTAGGGTGCCCCCACCTTCCACTCTTAGGACAAAGTTTAATGGCACGAAACAAATCTCTTTAATTAAAAACTGGTTTCAGAACAGTTTCCAGGGTCCTGGGTGAGACCCCTTGCAACCAAACTCCCACCCCTGCTGGTGACGGCCAGCATCCTGGGCTGGCCCTCGGCACATGTGCAGACTGGCGAGAGTTGTGACCCCAGCTTCTCTTTCTCTGGGCTTCCTCTCTCCACCCTCCCAGCCCCTAAGTACTAAGTTCTTCCAGCCCTGTCTGACAGACACCTAATTCATACTAGAGAGTAAATGACCTGCAGTGGACTGTGGGAGGACTGCACAGCAGGGTTACAGCCCATCAAGGATCAACACCAGAAACTCTCCTGGATGGATTTCAGGATTGGGTCAGAGGAAGGAGGCAGAGTGAGGGGCACCCAGTCCTGCAGGGAGTCTCAGAGTCCACACGGTGCCCACGAGGGAAGCCCTTTTCTCCTGCCAGAGGTCTTGGCAGGGTTAAGCAAGGTGGTCCTGAGCCCTCACGGGATCCCTACTTACCAAAGCAAAAGCCATTTTTAATTGATATACTGCTTTTAATAAGGTAGAGAAATAGATACGTGATTTTAGAAACTTTTCCATTTAGTTAAAAGGAGTAGGCAGGGCACGTGAGCCTAGTGGGGAAGTATACTTTCTGAGTGTATCCTGACTGAGAGGATATGGTCATGGTGGCTGCAGGGACCGGGATTCAGGGCTCATTGTCTGCAACTGGTTGGTACGATGGTGACGACGGTGATGATGATGATGGTGAAGATGATGGTGGTATCGGTGATGGTGGTGATGGTGGTGATGGTGATGATGATGGTGGTGAAGACGATGGTGGTATCGGTGACGATGGTGGTGATGGTGATGGTGATGATGGTGGTGACAATGATGATGATGAGGATGATGGCGAAGATGATGGTGGTGGTGGTGCTAATGAGGATGGTGATAATGGGATGATGATGGTGATGAACATTTATTGATTACCTTTTATCTGTCAGGCAATATGCTAAGAACTTTTCACACATTAATTCACTTAATCTTTGCAACAATGCTATTAGGTAGGTAATAGTACTTCCCCATCATACAGGTATGGAAACAGACACCGAGAGGTTAGAGGTTGTACCTGAGGCCATACAGGTAAGGGTGACAGAGCTCAGTTATGATCCCAAAGGTCTGTTTGGGACTGGATTCCTCCTTGTCCCCTTTCAATGGGGGGTGAGTGAGGTCAGGAAAAATGCACGGCACAGACTCGGGGATCGCAGACCCGAATGCCCACGGGAATCACCCAAGCAGCTTGTGAGAATACAGATTCCAAGGCCTCTGCCGGTTTTTCTGTGGCTGGGACTGGGGATGTGCACTTTTCATGAATTCCTTAAGTGATCCTGAAGCAGACAACTCATGACCCTGGTGGGGAACACCAGTGCCAACAGCCCACAGGACAGTCGCGCTGCCACAGGGGGTGGGGGCCTTTTGGTCCAGCTCCAGAGCACGGCTCCTATCCACCCACCCCTTCCTCTCATCCACCCCGTCTGTGTTGATGCCACATCATCCTGTCTTGTTGCAGCAGCTCCGCTGGGAGCTCTCGAGACCTCGGACCCAGTCCCCTGTCACAGCTTCTGCCTGGCACTCAGCAGCCAGCGTGAGCTTTTGAAACTGCACATCTTGGAACTTCCCTGGCAGTCCAATGGTTAAGACTTTGCCTTCCAATGCAGGGGGTGCAGGTTTGATCCCTGATTGGGGAGCTAAGATCCCACATGTCTCAGGGTCAAAAAACCAAAACATAAAACAGAAGCAATATTGTAACAAATTCAATAAAGTCTTTAAAAATGGTCTACATCAAAAAAAAAATCTAAAAAAAAAAAAGAGAAGAAAAAGAAACTGCACACAGAAGGTGACCCTTCTGTGGGTGACCTCCCCACACCTGTCCTTCTCGCGCTGGCTGCAGTCCTGCAGGTTCTCCCTGTGAGCTGGGCCTGCCAGCCCCCATCCTCATCCCACCCATTTGCCCTGTGGTCGTGACCATCTGGTTTCTGGAAGGTACGGTCCTCCCGGCCTCAGAGCCTGTCCCCTGCTGCTGCCAGCATGTGTGTCCTTCCCTGGTCAGTGCCGGCTTTGTTCCACCTCCTCCAGCGGGCCACCTGAATGTCACCCCCTCAGAGGGCCTCTGTGACCACGCTACTGGAAGCGGACCCTCCCCACAAGGGTCCCCATCACACGGCCACTAGGCCGACCTCATTCACTTACTAACAGCTGTTTGCTCAGAGCTTCCTCTGTCCCAGACCCTGTCCTGGGCACTGGGACACACAGGGAACCTCATGGAGCCCCTGTTTCCATGGATCCGCAGTCACTTGCGTGTTTTCAGTCTTTCCTGCTACGTGCGAGGTCCTTGGGGACAGGCCCACTTTTACGTCCCCAGCATTAGCCCCGTGTGGGCAAGAGGGGCCTCGGGAAGTCTGTCTGAGGAATGTCTGATCAGGTGAGGTGCTCCCTGCATCTACTAGGCTTGGACTGGTCTCACGGGGCCCCCAGCCTAGAACAGGGCCCTCCCCTCGTGGAGAGCAGGGGACTGAGACCAAGAGAAGGCAAGAGAGTTGCTAAATGTGACCCAGCCCAGGGGCCTGGGGCTCCCATGGGGGGCTCTGCAGCCTGGCTGGGTTGAGGTCTGGGCGTCACATTGGTCTGACCACGTGTGCAGATCTTCCTAGAGCTGGGCCTGCCTGTTTGTGGCTTAGGCCCTGCTCTCAACCACGGGGAGGGAGGGAGGTAATAAGACAGGGCCGGTGGAGAGTTTGGCAGGAGCTGGACCGGGTTCTCTTTGGTATTCTGTGCAGTGCCTGGAACTCGGTGGGTGTTTAAGAAATGTTTGCTATTAAAATAAAACCAACCTTATTTACACTAGGCTTGTCTCCAAAGACCACTTTACATACTTAGAAATAACCTTAATTACTATCCCAACAGCCTCTGGAGGTAGAATTGATCCTTCCTGGTTTATAAATGGAGGAAAGGCCCAGAGAGGGACAGCGAGTGCCTGGGGTCACACAGGGACCCAGCCAGGTTCTCCCCAGAACCCCTGTCTCCAGCCTCGAGGGAGCACAGGATACAGGAAAACCTCCATCTTTCTTTTAAAAGTCATTTCAAGGGCAAAACAAGCCCCAGAAACTACCCAGGAATTCCGCGGCCGGGGGAGCTTCACACCGTGGCTGAGGCCCTGCAGCCGCCCCTCCAGCGGCAGGACACGGCTCGTGGGGTCCCAGCCTGACGGGTCCAAACAGTGTTTGATGGAGGAGCTAGGTCCCAGGCTCTGCCAGCCTGCGCTGTCACCGTGGCAGAGCCCGGTACCCACTGGGGCAGCCCCAGTGCCCCTGATGTGGACGCCAGCCCGGCCCTCTGCTCCTGGCCCCCTGATGCTCCATGAGACGGTCTGGGAACCAGGTCGTCCGCGGCAGTGTCCCTGTGGCCCTCACCAGACCCTACCCCTGCGCCGGGGCCGCACTCCCACTGTCCCGAAGCCTGTCTCTACCCGACTCTGCTTGGTTCTGTGGAGAGTGAGGACAGACAGAACGACGACCCCGCCTTCTGCCCCGAGGATCTCCCGACAAGTGAGGGGCGGGGGGTGGACCCCTGCCGACTACAGACGTGTCCCCTCGCCGTCGGGGGGGGACATCCACCCGCCACTGCAGTCACTGACCCTCAGCACCCCCCGAAACGAGCTCAGGGAGGGGGTCAGGAATGGGGTGTAAAAAGATAGTGAGATGTTCTCACGAGAAGATTTTATGAACCCAATTGCTTGCATCATCTCATACCTAGTAAAGCACTAAAATCCTTCACGGGGACGTCTGTCCCTTGTGGGGAGCAGCCAGCCTCTGCCAACACGTGTGCTCGACGCACGTTCCCCTCACCACCATCACAGAGACGCTGACCCCACCCCAGCCTCTTCGGAGCAGTTTCTCAGAGTTTTCCTTTTCCTTTTTTAAAAAATTAATTAATTTTATTTATTTATTTTTGGCTGTGTTGGGTCTTTGTTGCCGTGCGCCAGCTTTCTCTAGTTGCCGCGAGCGGGGGCTACACTTCGTTGTGGTGCGTGGGCTTCTCATCGCAGTGTCTTCTCTTGTTGCGGAGCACTGGCTCTAGGCGTGCGGGCTTCAGTAGTTGTGGCACGTGGGCTCAGTAGTTGTGGCACACGGGCTTCAGTAGTTGTGGCACGTGGGCTCAGTAGTTGTGGCGCACGGGCTTAGTTGCTCCGCGGCATGTGGGATCTTCCCGGACCAGGGCTCGAACCCATGTCCTCTGCATGGGCAGGAGGATTCCTAACCACTGCGCCACCAGGGAAGTCCCTCAGAGCTTTCTCAGAGGATGTCTCCTGGGCTATAGTCTTCACTTTGCCCCGAATAAAACTTAACTCACAACTCACACGTCTCGTCCTTTCTCTTTCCCCATCTTTCTCCCTGTCTCTGCCCTTTTCACACCGTTTTTCTTTCTTCGTTGTCTCTTGTTTGCTGCCTCTCCCAATTCGCCTTCTTACTGCCATGGCCTCCCTTTTCCCCTCCTCTCCCCTCCCCCTCCCCCTCCTCCTCTCCTCCATGGACCTTCCAAGACTCCCCTGCTCTGCCCCCGTCCCTGAGGTCTTTCTCCACAGGAGACACGGAGGGTGGAGGCTACGGAGAGCTTCCTGGACGATGACCGTGCGTGGAGAGCACACACACACAGGCCCACGTGTGCACGCCCCCCCGAGACTCATGTAGCTGCTCCATCTCCCGTTTGGTGCGCCGGGCTGGACCAGGAAACAGGCAAAGGAGGATGCTCTCCGGTGGGGCCGGGAGTCTAAAGAGCATCTGAATAGAGAGCTCTCCTCCCCCTCCAGGGGCAGATGCCGCCTTCCCTCATTAATTTCACAGAGTTCACTGTCAACTGCAGAATGAAAATCCCTAAAACCCAAGGCAGCTGTCCCTCCCCGACCTCTAGGTGTCCCTACATGTCACATCAGGGGTGATAATCCCCGCAGGATGCCATCTCCTGGAAGGGGACGATTAGGGCTGAGTTAGCATCTCTTGCCTTGGAAGCCAGCCTGGCTGGGGGAGTGACGAAGGTGGTCCTGCCCGGGCTGGGGCTCCCCTCTCCAGCAGGATCTGGGGGGACCAGAGGAAGGACAGTGCCCAGCATGGGAGGTGGGGCAGGGCCGCCCTGGGAAGCCTCCGGGGCTGCCCACACTGGCCCGTTGGGTAGAACACATTTCTGTGGAATAGGAGTTAACTTCTATTTGATTCTCCTCACTTGGATTGTAAAAACTGAAAACTGAAAGTGGCCTCACAGATCAGTGATGTAACGCAATGCCTCTATCTTCATGCAGTGCCTGCCTGGCTTTCTTTACTCTCTCTGTCTCTGGAGCCTGCCATGACGTAAGTCCCCTCCTGTGGAATGTCAACTCTGTGGGGCAGAGATTTCTGTTTTGTCCTCACCGTCCGTACTCAGAAGGCACACGATAAATATTTGTGAGTGACTGAACGCACCATTTTTCACAACGGTGGCACTAGGCAGGCCCCTGAATCTCTCTGCGCCTCAGTTTCCCCAATGGACCTAATGAGATGCACGGTCCCAGGATGCTGTGGTCTCTCCATGGCCACCCCTCCAACTCAGGTGACTCGGTGTGGACAGCGCACTGGCTGCCGTCCAGCCTCAGGACGGAGGTCTGCACTAAACCCTGTCCAGGAGCTCCAGCCCCCTGAGTGGGGAAGACAAAACCCCCTAGAACCTCGGGCCTGGGTTCCTCCCCATGTGAGGAGGCCGCCAGCCCTGGGCCTGGACATCAGGCTCTTACCCAGCTTGAGTGGGGATGGAAAGCACAGGGAGCCTGGGCCTCAGCCGGCCCCCAGCTTTGCTGCCTCCTGGGCCCTGCTGCCGGCCAGCCTCAGTCCTGACCGTTGCCCAGGACGGGCTTCTGCGGGTGCAGCCCGGCCCCCTGAACCAGCCCCCTCCCCTGTGCCGTGGTAAGGACTCGGGCCAGGCTGAAAATGGCTTAATTTCCAGCAGCTGAGTGGAAGGCCCTGTGACAGGCCCTCGTGTGGCTTCAGCAGCCCGCTGGGTCCGGCCGGGCTCAGTGGCTAACGGCTCACTGCTCCAGCACCCCGCCCCTCCACGTGCGAGGAGAAGTCCAGAAGGGAAAGCAGCCGGGTACAGCCGGCTGGGTGGGTGCTGCCCCGGTGTCTGGGGAGAAGGTGACCAGGACACTCCAGCTCGGGGCTGAGGTCACACTGGGGTGTGTGTGGGGAGACAGGGCGTCTTCAAAGGTCACAGCAGGACAGTGATGGTGCAGGGCACCCAGGAAACGCTTCTGCGATGGGCCTGCCAGCCTCAGAGCGAATCAGGATGCGAGGCCCAGCAGAGTGGGAGGCCCCCGAGCTCCGGCTAAACGTGGGCCGGGATGCAGTGGGGTGATTCGGAAGGTGGAGGCTTGCAGCCTGTGGCTAAGTGGGCTTGGAAGGAAAGGACCAGCCACTGCCTCACTCGGGCGTTCGAGGACCAGAAGACAAGAGCCAGGCGGGCAGCTGGCCGGGCCTCGAGAGGGTAAAAGCAGCAGCTACGGAAAACACCTGCCCTGCTCCACTCGGGGCCTGGGTGCCAGCCTAACTCAGATAAGCCATCTGAGCAACATTGTGCAACAGCTCGGGTATCTTTTCCAACGGCAGTGGGTGACGTCTCCGAAAAAGAGGAGATAACTTTTCTGGGAAGCTCAGGGAGCATGACAGCCGAGTCACAACAACCTGTCAGGGGGTCCAGGGAGCTGTGAAGTCGGGGGAGGAGGGGCTCGGAGCAGAGGGAGTGGGGGAGCACTGATGCAGCCCACCGGGGTGAATGCAGAGAGGGAGGAAGGAGTCCCAGTGTGGGTGGCAAACAAAGCTTGAATTACCCACGCTGCCTCCGCCCTCCCAGGCTGCTGCTCCAAGCCGCTGGTATCAAACTGAGTTACGCCTCCAAACTGTGCAGGAAAGCGCTGCATTAAACAGCTTTTACTGCTTTTACATATTCAAACCGAGGCAAAACACCACAAAATATGCTGAGTAACAGTTGTCTAATGCACATTCCTTAAAGTTTTTTTTTTGTTGTTACAATAGCAGGTTTTGGCGGCGGGTGGAAGCCCTGGGCGTGCGGGCCTCAGGACAGGGCAGCTGTGACCCGCCCCTCTTAGCCTGGACAGTGAGGCCAGAGGCAGGCAGGCGTGGGTGGGCAGGGTGACCTTGGGTGGCTTTTCCTGGGGCACAAAAGCTTCCTCTGAGCCCCATTTCTGAGTTGTCATCTTGGCCACGACCCTTTGATGGGGGAAACCCAAACAGCCCTTCCCAGGGGCTCTCTCCAGAGACCCTTCTGAGCCAGCACACAGCACAGGTGGGACAGGGAAGCGACGGGGCCGAGGAGGGTGGGTGCGCCTGACAGGGGTGATGATGGTGTTTCCTCGGTCAGGCCGGGGTGCCAGGAGGGCTCGGGTTGATTCTCTCTGACCCACAAGCCGTTTCTGCCCCTGAGAAGCAGGCAGGAGTCATTCTAGGACTGTGGCCAGGGGGTCCTGGGAAGGGGTGGGTGGCACTCCCGGGCAGCGGCATCCATGGGGCCCTGTGTGCCGAGACAATGCCCCACGGGGCCAGCTCTGCCCTTCCAGAACGAGCTGTGCCAGTGGGGCTGCTATCTCAGTGCCCCTCATGAATCGCCCGCTCCCTGGGCCCGACAGAGGGGCTTTGCTTATCCTACAAGATGCCGACCGTGTTCCTGCCTTTGGTGTGCGTCCTGCAGGGGCTGGGAACCCGGCGCCCTCTGGTGCCAAGGGACTCCCAAGGGGAGGCCTCCTGCCCCTCTGGCCTGCTGCCCACTGGACCGGCCTGCTGCCTGTCCCTCTGTCCTTCCATCACCCAAACGGGCCTCTGGAGGCACCTCGGAGAGAGCTGACCTCAACCCTGGTGTCTGAGCAGACGGCGGAGGGGCCTGAGGTCATCGCTAATCGGATGCTGCTGGTGGGACGGGGCTGGATGCCTCCTGCCTGAGGGGGGTCGGGGGAGGGAAGCCCTTCACCCACCCACCCAGCTCCCCCAGAGCAGCGCCCAGCTGTGCCTGAGATGTGTCTGGCCTTGTTTGGAAGCACAGATTGAGGATCCTGCCAAGGTATGAAATGCCTTGCCCAGGATCACACCCCGGGGCCCATTCTCTCACGACCTCCAGCTGAGGGCTCCAAGAGGCCAATCAGATGAAGCGATCCAAGGTCATTTCATTATCGACCTAATGGTTACCACAGTGGCTGACTCTGGGTCTTAAACCAGCTGAAGTGCACATCTACCCCGGTGACCTTAAAACACGATCCATCAGTTCACGCTCCTGCTGACGGCCCTTGGGCCAGCCGGCCCTGCCTGACCCTGTGCGTCCGGAGAGCCCTAATGGCTGGTTTTGGAGGCCTGGCCTTTGTCATGGCCTAGATGGCAGTGTCTGCTCGGGGCCTGATGGAGACACGGACCAGCGGGTCTCGTTGACTGGCTGATTCACAGAGGAGAGGACCGAAGCCCGGAGGGGACGGAACCCCAGAGGGGCCGGGGGCATCTCGAGTCCCCGGTTCCCTGCCCGCACCAGCACGGTGAACCGCAGGCCTTCCCCCCACCGTGGGCTCAGCACTGGGAAGCAGGGCTGCAGAGGGTGTCAGCACACCCTGTGATGTGCCCAGTGCCCCGTCTCAGGGGACGTGAGGGGACGCGGCGGGCAGTGGGGCTGGAGGACGTGGTGCAGGTGCTCACGCAGCTGCAGACGCCCAGGCCCCCTCCCTCCCTCTGCCCTGGGGACGAGGCACTCTGCTGTGCACCTTAACCCCATAGAGGGTAGGGGAGAATCACCCTCCTGCAGCCGGACGTCAAACCCTTATTTGGAGCCAACTTCCTCCTTGTCCATGGGCCCCCAGAGTCACAAGTGATTTTGGAGGGAGGGTGTGTTTATCTGACAAAGAATCCCCTCAAGGATGGAAAAAATCACGTTCATCTATGAAGAGCAGAGAACCAATCTCTCACCCACGACGCCCACCGTGTTCCCAAATTCACTGGGAGTCCGACCTGTGCTTCCTTCTGGAACTCTCTTCCAGCCAGGTCCCGAGGCCCCATCTGCCCCTCACCGCCCAGAGGCTGGAGGTTCAGCCTACATCCAGGGTCGGGGTGTTCATGCTTCCGCCAGGGCCCCGAGCTCACGGAGCTCGGCTGGACCCCAGGGGGCTGTGAGTGCCCTACACCCGCCCATGTGACAGAGGCCGGCTTCCTTGCCTGATGTCGCGGGAACCCTCGGGCGCAGACCCCTCCACCTCCCCCCGCTGGTCTGTGGCTTTAACAAGCCCCTCTGTGCGGCTCCAGGAGTTGCTCTGTGCAAAAACACGAATGCAGGCGGCCGGGCTCCCGCATCCCTCCGCTCTCTGATCCTTCAATCTGAGACTATTAAACCTTCATTCCACTCCTGTTGGTAAACCATGAATCACCATCAGCAAGCAACCTCTGGCTTCCAGAGCCCAGCAGGGGAGGGCAGCAGGGGCGGGGGCAGGGGAGGCCACAGCCCGCCACCGAGGGCCCGGAGAAAGGGGGGATGCCCCGCAAGCCCCCCTCCCCTGGGTACAGCTCTGGGCTCCAGAGCTGGTGTGATCATGAGGAGGACACGGCTGCTGTCCATGGAGGAGGCCCATGTCTGGGGGCAGAGAACGGCCCCTGGCCCCCCAAATCCGCCGCTCAGGGCCCCTCGCAGTGGGGTGGCGGCAGTGCCCACGTCCAGCCTCCCGGGAGCAGACGGTGCCCTCAGTACCAGTGGCTTCCTCTTTCCTGAGCTGCAGAAGCACCGGGAACCTTGACCTTCCTCTCTGAGCAGCCTCCCAGCTTCCTTCCCGGCTCAGACCCCAGGCCCCAGGTGTCCCTCTTCCCAAAGTGACCCTGGCCTCAGGCAGGAGGGATAAGGGTTCTGGGGCTCAGCCCTTAAAGGTGAACTTCTGAAAAGCCAGCCCAGTGCTTACAGGATTATGGGTCTTTTTCTTAATTAAAAAAATCCAATTAAATTAAGATATCAGATCTAAATAACGCTGGAGTCATTACTGCGACTTTTATCTTAATGACTGCAGCTGCCGAAATCCTGCTTCAGTCCTGATGGCCTCCTGCCTGAGTGGAGAGTGGGTTTTCGCCGGAGAGCCAGCTGGCCCGCAGAGGCGGGGCAGCGTGGGTCGAGCTATCCCGGGGCCCCCCTGCTTTTCCTCTGTGCCCCTGCGTGTCCCAGGGCTGGGGCGTCCCTCCTGTCTCAGGGACTGTGTTCCCTGCCCCTCAGCCTGGTGCACGTAAGGCTGCACGGGTGACTTTGGAAGGGACAACAGTGGGTCCCTGAATACTTTTTGATAACTTCCTCCGAAAGGAACAGAGTCCCCCTCTCTGCTCTGGGCCAGGGAACAGCTGCCTAGACCCTGCGGGGTCTCCAGTTCTGGGTCGATGGAGGGGGCTGGAGGGCTCCCTCCAGGGCCCCCAGGGCCTCCCTGTGGAGAGCCCCATCCAGGGGCCTCCTGCCTGTTCCCCTGTTAACCCCTGGGGCCTTGGGGTCCTCCCTTCCTGCCATGTCCTAAGGGATGCGCTGGCCACTCCAGGAGTGAATCCAGCCCTGCCTGGAAGCAGCAAGCTGTGCCCAGAGATGGAGACCAGGCCCAGCGCAGACCCCATGCAGCCCAGGGGTACAGGGCTCGCAAGCTGGGCCCCAGGAAGCAGGAGATAAGAGGCCGCTAGAGCCTGATGGGCCTGGAGGGGGTCTGAGTAGCAGGCAGGTGGCTGGGGGAATGCAGGGAGACAAGCATGGAGGAATCCTGGTTAACACTTTGCTCCAGGAATCCCCGAAAGACGGGGAGGAGGAGGGTGAGTCTGAGAGCTGGAGGCCCCACCGAAGCTGCATCTCATAGGGGAGAACAGCCCATGGGGGGCTGATTAGGCTTCCCCCTCCCCCTCCTCCACTGCAGCCCCAGACGGTTCCCGCTCGATTCTGTTTCCTTCTTTCAGATGCGCACAGATAAAGAAGGCCCTTGCTGGGACCCCAGACTAACTCTGCCACCATAATGACGTCCGGGTCTGAGGCTGCAAGCCCCCCGAGGGCGGGGGCATTCTCATTCACCCCAACCCCTCGTGTCCAGACCAGAGTCTGGCACAGAGTAGGTGCTCAGAAGATGTGGCGAGGACTTCCTGAAAGCAGTCATGGTGAGCGATGGACTGGGTCTCCCCACTGGCTTCTACCATCTTTCCATGAATGTGTATTACTGCGCCAGTAATTTTAAAAAGCAACGATAATTATACCTCTCATTTGCTTCTCTACTAAAAAAGAAAGACCCATAAAGAAAGAGGCTATGGAACATTCTGGATCCTAGAACGTAATAGCTGGATAACAGCTGGGAAAGCATGTGGTCCAATCCTCACTGTGCATCAAGGAAGTGAGGGCTCAGGGATGGGGAGGGTGGGCAGGGGGTGTGCTGGTCCTGCAGCTTGGCAGGGCTCCGGACTCCCAGCCCAGGCCTTTTATGCGCAATTACATCTCATTTTGGACATGGTGAGATCTGATGGAGCCCGGTCAAGGCCAAGGTCAGTGTCCCAGGTCTTGGGGCACGTTCAGGAGACAGGACATAAGGAAGAGAAAATCCCTCTGGATTGGCTTGAATTGTATCCCCCCTCAAATTCATGCCCCCCCCCAGAACCGCAGAATGTGACCTTACTTGGAAATGGGGTCTTTGCGGCTCTAATTAGCTAAATTGAGGCAAAGTGATAGTGAATGAGGGCAGGCCCTAAGTCCAATAGGACTGGTGTCCTTATAAGAGGAAGGAAATTTGGACACAAACACAGACGCACACATGGAGAAGGCCATATGCCAACAGAGGCAGAGATGGACACGATGCATCTACAAGCCAAGGAATTCCCGCAGCCACCGGAAGGTGAAAGAGGCCAGGAAACATCCTTCCCTGGAGCCTTCGGAGGCAGCACAGTCCTGCTAACCTTGCTCTCGAACTTTTAGTCTCCAGACAGCGAGACAATCAACTTCTGTTGTTTAAATCACTCAGTTTGTGGTATTTTGTTACAGCAGCTCGAGGATACTAATACACCTACAGCCAGCTTCAGCAGGGGGAAAGCCCCTCCCCCATCAGATCCTCCTCCCTCACCCCCCGCAACTTGCCAATGTGAGTTCTCTTGCCCAAAATAGAATACAGGAGCCCAGGAGGTGGGTTCAGTGCCAGCTAAGTCTCATGGGGGCTGGGCCTTAATTGTGCCCCGAAAGGGAGCACATTGAGAGGTTAGGGCCTTGGGAGTATCACCGGCCTCATTGGAACGACAACTCTGTCCCCTTCTGACTGTGTATGACCTGAAGCCATTGAAGCTCCCAAGGCACCATCCGTTCATCTGAAGAACAGGGATAAGCAAGAATCCCCACCTCTTACAGTTGGTTGCCAGGACGTATAGAAACCCTTTTGCAAGTATCTGTAGAGTGTCTGCTGTGAGCTGTGCCCTGTTAGTGATGCTGGGGTCCCCTGGTGAGTGCAGCCTAGAGGGGAGATGCTCAGATCTGGGGCTCACATGAGCAGAGGACCACACTGAGAGAGAGAAGCCTGCTTCTGTGAGCATCCTTCTGCAGAGACTGGACGGCTGCGCAGGTGTGAGCAGGTGTGAGCAGGCTGAGGAGTGGGGATGAGTGGCCAGGCAGGTGGAGTGTATTTCCATGGATCACATTTTTTTTTCTTTTTTCCCCACCTTTAATGTTCATCTTTTAAAAAAAAAATTTGGGGGGGGGTATATTTTATTTACAATGTTGTTAGTTTCAGGTGTACAGCAAAGTGAATCTGTTATACATATCCACATATCCACTCTTTTTTAGATTCTTTTCCCATATAGGCCGTTACAGAGTATTGGGGAGGTATCACCTCACACCAGTCAGAATGGCCATCATCAAAAAATCTACAAACAATAAATGCTGGAGAGGGTGTGAAGAAAAGGGAACTCTCCTACACTGTCAGTGGGAATGTAAATTGATACAGCCACTATGGAGAACAGTATGGAGGTTCCTTAAAAAGCTAAAAATAGAACTACCATAGGACCCAGCAATCCCTCTACTAGGCATATATCTGGAGAAAAACATAATTCCAAAAGATACCTGCACCCCAATGTTCATTGCAGCTCTATTAACAATAGCCAAGACATGGAAACAACCTAAATGTCCATCGACAGAGGAATGGATAATGAAGAGGTGGTACATATAAGCAATGGAATACTACTCCACGGAGCACGTTTGAGAACCTGTAAGAGGCTAGGCCCTCTGGAGAGCAGGGAGGCGGTGCATGGTTCCAGCTGGGGCCAGGGAGCGGGGAGGGCCATGGTGGTCTTCAGCCTTAGGAGGAGGGGGAAGGTTTATAATCAGCAAGCGGGTGTGTGCACATGTATATTCCTGGATGAAACGTTCAGATTAGTGTTGTTTTTCCATTGTTGGTGTTGGGTAGAGAGGAGTTTGGAAGAACCAGATTTTGGCAAGGGTCCTGGAGAAGGCGTATGAATCATGCCTTTTCATTTTCTGAATTTCTGATGCCTTGACATCTGGGGCCTTGCTGACCCTGGAGAGACTACCCCTCGCAGGACCAGCCAGTTCCTGGAGATGGTAGAAGACTAGCCCATGAGCACTCTTATCATATGCAAACCAACCACTGCAAAGCCCCCGACCCAACCCCTTCTCTATCAGGCTCTCCAGCCACAGTCCCCCTGCCCTAAGCACCCAGGGCAGGTGCCAGACAATCAGGAACAGCCCCGATAACCCAGAACCCACAGAAATCTTTCAAACCAGCCAATCCTAAACCTGCTTTCTCTGCCCACGGAAACCACCATAAAGGTCTCGCCCACCTTTCCCCCCTCCCTCTGCCTCCTGAATGACCATGGTACCTCCCTGTGTGGCCCTGTGTGTCATGCCCTCCCCGTGGCTTAAGAACTGTGGGTCGCAAACTATCTTTTCAGTGGCAATCATCCCCTGATCTGTTGGCCTCACCTGTGGTGAGTTGGTGACGGACAGGGAAAGTATGGGTGGCATAGGTAACTTCTGAGGTTTAGGCCTGGTTTGGGGGGGGACTCATGCCAGGCACTTAACTGTTGAGCTGGGGCCCTGACTCCATCTGCCCTGGGAATTGAAGAGACTGTGGGCCTACAGGAGGGTCCAGCCCTGGGTCTCAGGAAGGAAAGAAGAAGGCAGAGAAGGGCTGCAAGTGGACAGGGGACCAGGGGGCCTACTGACCCCATGGAAGGAGGAGGGATGGGGGCTTGGGGCTGGCTTCAGGTCCCAGTTGCCCTCCTGGATCCTGCCCAGGTGAACTCCAAGAAAAGCATCACCACTTCAAAAATGGAAACACACGCTCCTTTGCTTTTTGGGGAGGTTTCTGTCAATCGAAGCTGTCAGTTTCCTCCAGTTCTAAATAAGGGAAAACAGATTTCCAAAGCCAATTGCCAAGCCAGCCCCCAGAACAGACCCTGCCCCACTGCAGGCCTCACAGGGGCTGCCAGGCACAGTCCCTTTTGCTGGGGGGCGGCGGGGCTTCAGGTGCCTGGGAACGTCTGGAGGTTCACAGTTTACCATGAGGTGCCAGCTTTCGCACCTCATTACCCAACATTGACAGAGGCAGCTGATAACTCTGTGAGCCTCCTTCTCGCCTCCATCAGCAGATTGCTGGAGCAAAAAATCTGAAAAATTCAGCTCTCAGATGTGGGCCCCACCATCTGGCTTGGGGAGTCGGCTGGGTTTGGATTCTGCCCTAAAAGAGGTTTGGCTCCTGCTTTGGGGGGATGGAGCAAGCCAAGAAAGGGATCCCAGGAGCTGGGGCAATTCTGGAAGGTCGTGGAAGCTTACGTCCTGGGGGAGGAGGAAGACCCAAACTCGTGATCAAAGGGGATGCCAAGGAGATGCTGGGAGGGACCTGCTTGGCACTTGTGTGCAGCTGAAGACGGGAGAAAGAGCAGAGGGCCAGAGGCCAGCAGGCTGGAAGCAGTGACAGGAGGGGGTGGGGGCAGGAAGGGCTGGTCGCTTCCATGTTATCGCTCAGCCTGCCAGCTGCAGAGCCAGGCTGAGGAGGATTCTGAGACTGCATGCAGGTTGAGCAGGAAACAGTGATGTGATCCATTAGTAATGTCTGCCCCTAGCTCGGGAGGGGCAGGAGGCAGCTGGTAGATTTTATCATCCCTGAGTTTAAGGCAGGTGGTTTAGAACTAAGACAAGGAAGAGTCGTGTCATCTTCCAGAGCATTCCTGTAGGTGGCACCTGGAATGTGGGGCTGAAAGCCGCTTGAAGGAACTGTTGGGCTCTGTGCCTCTTCTGCATAGCATCCTCTCACTTCTAATGACTAGAAGCTCCCTGAGGGCAGGAATGTCTGTCCTGCTCACAGCTGTATTATCAGCACCTAGAACAGTGTCTGGCACGTAACAGGTCTCCACAAATGGCTGTCACATCACTGGCTGAAAGAGTGAGTGATGCGGGTGGGTGGAAAGAGGGTAGATCCTTCTGAGGGATTCGTGAGCCCTGAACCAGCAAGGGTGACATAGCCTCCTTCTGTGGGATGAAATGAACCAGCTAAGGATCCTGGCCCTTCCTTCTATTGGGATAACTTTTGGCTCCCAGCCCTGGGGTGCGTCCCACATCGATTTCCCTCTTTCCCTCCTCCCTGCAGTGCCGAGGATGGTACACACCAGGGTGTTGGTGTACGGAACCCATGGCTGTGTGCCTGGTGGGGCGCCTGAGGACGCACTCCCTGGGACGGGGGCGGGGAGAGTAGTGCTGGTCTTGGGGCTCACACGGGTCCACAGTCACATCTGGGTTCAGCCCTGCCTCGGTGCTGATTCAGACCTGGCTCTCACCCATGGCCACAATAGTGCCCTCCTCTCTCTGAATTCCACTCCCAGCTCTAGACTGCAGGTGAGCATCTCTCCTTGGGGCTCCCTGACCCGGGGGTCCTGGCACTTTGCCTGGAGCCTTCTGGGAAGAGGCCTTTCCCTTTCCGGGGGCTTAAACCAGGGAAGAAGTTTCTCTTTCTTCTTCTTTCTCTCTCTTTTTTTAAAAAATCTTTATTTATTTATTTGGCTGCACTGGGTCATAGTTGCGGCATGTGGGATCTTCGTAGCCACGTGAGGGCTCTTAGTTGCGGCATGTGGGATCTAGATCCCTGACCAGGGATCGAACCTGGGCCCCCTGCATTGGGAGCGCAGTCTTCACCACTGGACCACAGGGAAGTCCCATCTCTTACAGCGCACCCACATGGACCTCCAGGAGATTTGTGGAGAGACTGCTGTGCACCAGGCTCTGTGTAGGGTCGAGGAGAACCAGAGAGGGTCAGAGGGTGGCAAACGGAGACCAGCACGAACTCTGCCTCTCTTTCTGGGGATAGCCGGCCCTGCACACAGCAGCTCTCGGGAAGTGTTTGTCAGCTGCTGTGAAGAGATGCTTTGCTTCCTCCAAAGGGCTGGCTTCATCACATCTCTCCCCCACGGCCAGCAGGCCTTCCTCATCCACCAGGGACCCTGGATCACTCATCCACTCACTCGTTCATCCGTTCATTCGAGATACTTCCTGCATGCTGGGCCCCGTCCTGGATCAGAGTTCAGTCTCTCTGAAAGCCAGCTAGGCTGTGGGGATCCCCATTCCAGCCCAGTTAGGCCTCTGTCCTCACAGTCTGGGAGAGGCGGGTTTGCCACTGAGACTTCTGCCTTGGCTACTGCTGATGCCCGCAGGCCCAGAGGCCCTCGAGCTGTCTCTACATTCAGTGGATTGTTACTTCCTGGCTCCTCTTTGCCTCTGTGGAGGTCACTCTGGAGCACACGGAGGGCAGAGCTCACCGGCTTTCTGTTAAATGAGAACCTGCTAGCCTTGCATGGGTGGCCACCCTGGGTGGACGGGGCGGGGCTCGGAGTGGCCGGGCCAGGAAGGCCAGGTGGGGCAGCTCCTGGACCTCCTCCCACCTCCGCTCCCCCTGGCCTGGGCTCTGCTGCTGCCCCTCCCTGGGTGCTGGGCACACACAGGATGGTCCATCAGAGGCCATTTCACTCCCCAGTTCTGGCCAGGACTGGCACATCCACTGAACAAGACTACATGTGGTTCCTGGGAGGATGGAGAAATGGAGCATCCTGTGCTTGACCCTTTTTTTTTTTTTTTTTTTGGTGTGTGGTATGCAGACCTCTCACTGTTGTGGCCTCTCCCGTTGCGGAGCACAGGCTCCGGACGCGCAGGCTCAGCGGCCATGGCTCACGGGCCCAGCCGCTCCGCGGCATGCGGGATCCTCCCAGACCGGGACACGAACCCACGTCCCCTGAATCAGCAGGTGGACTCTCAACCACTGCGCCACCAGGGAAGCCCTTGCTTGACCCTTGACCAGGGCTCTGCAGAGGCTGAGTGAAGTCAGCCTTCTGACTTCAGAAGGAATCAGAGATCTGGGAGCCGTTCTGGCAGCAGGGGCCCAGTGCCAGGCAAGACATGGGGAGTCAGGCTGCTTTATTTAAACCCCTCTCTGGGTGTCAGGAGGTTTCCTGAGCCAGTCCTCCAAGTAGGGGAGGGGGCTGCTGGGAGCCTGGGCTGAGGGTCTGACCCAACAGGTAAAGGGAGGGATGCTTGATGCAGCTTCCTGCATGTCCTGTTGCAAAGGGAGGGAGTGAACAAGGGTCTAGGAGTCTGGGAACGAGGTGGGTTTCCCCTTCCCCGCCCCCCACGAACACCCATTCACACACGTGCGCACACCCTGCAGCCTCTGTCCAGCTTCCAGAGCCCAGCTTGGCCTCAGAACGTGGGGACCACCTCTTCCCCTTTCCAAACTTTCTCCTCTTCTGGTAGGGCAGGTGAGGGAGACCCAGGATGGCCTGGGTAGACAGAAGGGGAAGGACCAGTGTGAGCCAGTGACTAATTGCACCTGGATGTTTCCCTCCGGGAGGGTGAAAGTCACGATCAGCCTTTCCAGGTCGATCCTGCTCTTCCCTCCCCAGAACTTTCTGTGAAACACCGGGCACCATCTTTGCCTCTGTTCCAATCTGTAACTGGACAACAATCACTGAAATGAGCTGGGGGCGCTTTGCCCTGTGGCTGCTTTAGTGGGAGGACGTTTTCTTTCCTCCAGAAACCCTCTGAAGGAAGCCAACAGAGATTCCTCACGGGGAGGGGGCAGGAAGAGGAAGCCTCCTCCTGGTTGAGGCAACAGTTTTGTTTCTGGGCCTGGGAGGGAGAGGGCCAGAGCGGAGGGGATCAGGTGGGAGGGGGCCAGAGCGGAGGGGATCAGGTGGGAGGGGGCCAGGTGGGAGAGGCCAGGTGGGAGGGGGCCAGGTGGGAGAGGCCAGGTGGGAGGGGTCAGATGGGAGGGGGCCAGGTGGGAGGGGATCAGGTGGGAGGGGGCCAGGTGGGAGGGGGCCAGAGCGGAGGGGATCAGGTGGGAAGGGGCCAGAGCGGAGGGGATCAGGTGGGAGGGGGCCAGAGCGGAGGGGATCAGGTGGGAGGGGGCCAGAGCGGAGGGGATCAGGTGGGAGGGGGCCAGAGCGGAGGGGATCAGGTGGAGGGAACCAGGTGGGAGGGGGCCAGGTGGGAGAGGCCAGGTGGGAGGGGATCAGGTGGGAGGGGACCAGGTGGGAGGGGGCCAGGTGGGAGAGGCCAGGTGGGAGGGGATCAGGTGGGAGGGGGCAGGTGGGAGGGGACCAGGTGGGAGAGGGCCAGGTGGGAGGGGGCCAGGTGGGAGGGGACCAGGTGGAGGGAACCAGGTGGGAGGGGGCCAGGTGGGAGAGGCCAGGTGGGAGGGGATCAGGTGGGAGGGGACCAGGTGGGAGGGGGCCAGGTGGGAGAGGCCAGGTGGGAGGGGACCAGGTGGGAGGGGACCAGGTGGGAGGGGGCCAGGTGGGAGGGGACCAGGTGGGAGGGGGCCAGGTGGGAGAGGCCAGGTGGGAGGGGATCAGGTGGGAGGGGACCAGGTGGGAGGGGGCCAGGTGGGAGAGGCCAGGTGGGAGGAGACCAGGTGGGAGGGGGCCAGGTGGGAGGGGGCCAGGTGGGAGAGGCCAGGTGGGAGGGGATCAGGTGGGAGGGGGCCAGGTGGGAGGGGGCCAGGTGGGAGAGGCCAGGTGGAAGAGGCCAGGTGGGAGGGGACCAGGTGGGAGGGGGCCAGGTGGGAGGGGACCAGGTGGGAGAGGCCAGGTGGGAGGGCACCAGGTGGGAGAGGCCAGGTGGGAGGGGACCAGGTGGGAGGGGGCCAGGTGGGAGGGGACCAGGTGGGAGGGGGCCAGGTGGGAGGGGACCAGGTGGGAGAGGCCAGGTGGGAGGGGACCAGGTGGGAGAGGCCAGGTGGGAGGGCACCAGGTGGAAGAGGCCAGGTGGGAGGGTACCAGGTGGGAGGGGGCCAGGTGGGAGGGGACCAGGTGGGAGGGGGCCAGGTGGGAGGGGACCAGGTGGGAGGGGGCCAGGTGGGAGGGGACCAGGTGGGAGGGGGCCAGGTGGGAGGGGGCCAGGTGGGAGGGGACCAGGTGGGAGGGGGCCAGGTGGGAGAGGCCAGGTGGAAGAGGCCAGGTGGGAGGGGACCAGGTGGGAGGGGGCCAGGTGGGAGGGGACCAGGTGGGAGGGGGCCAGGTGGGAGGGGACCAGGTGGGAGGGGGCCAGGTGGGAGAGGCCAGGTGGGAGGGGACCAGGTGGGAGGGGGCCAGGTGGGAGAGGCCAGGTGGGAGAGGCCAGGTGGGAGGGGACCAGGTGGGAGGGGACCAGGTGGGAGGGGGCCAGGTGGGAGGGGACCAGGTAGGAGGGGACCAGGTGGGAGAGGCCAGGTGGGAGAGGCCCGGTAGGAGGGTTCAGCTGGGAGGGGGCCAGGTGGGGAGGGCAGGTGGGAAAGGCCAGGTGAGAGGGGTGAGGTGGGAGATGCCTGGTGGGAGGGGCAGCTTGGAGGGGGCCAGGTGGGAGGGTCAGGTGGGAGGGGCCAGGTTGGGGGTCAGGTGGGAGGGGGCCAGGTGGGAGGGGCAGGTGGGAGGGGCCAGGAGGGAGGCACTGAGATTTCCCACTCAGTGTTCTAGGGCAGTGTTCTAGGGCAGGGCCATGGTCTGAAGGTGAAAAGCATGAATCAGGATCCCGGGCTAAACCTCCCTCACTGGGAGTCCCAGCGCCACCTCCTCTGCTTCTTCTCACAGCCCTGGGTCTCCTGAGAAGTGTGTGCACTAACACTCTCCCCCATTAACCCTCTGCATTGGGCTCCTCTCCCTACCACTCTCTGGATCTGTGGACTCAAAGGTTTTGGAACCTGAAGTCACGGGTCGGCTAAGTTCTCCTCCCCAGCCTCTGGGCAACCTCAGCCTCACCTCAGCCCCTCTCGAATCTCCTGCTCATCTTCACTGCCCAGCACCGCCTCCTCCGGATTCTCTTCCTGCTTCCCATGCTCTCCTTCCCTCCTTCAGATTCCTCTGAGAGTCCTCCAGCTACAAGAAACTCCTGCTCTTCCGAGCTCTGTGTCTCTCGTGTTCTTGTCTGTCTCCCTCAAGATGGGGCAGTCCGTTCCCCGAGCCAGCAGGGCCTGGAGGGGTGCCTGGCATGCAGGAGGCCATCTCTAGTTCATGAAAAATGAAACTCGCCCACCCCACCTTCACCTTAGCCTGAGCCGCTGCTTCTCCCCAAAGCGTTCCTCATTTCCTGACACGCTAGAATTACTTATTTTTTGTTTTCTGTTTGTCTCTCCCAGCCAGAATGGATTTTTGTTTTAGCCACTTAAGAACCTCAAATGTCACTCTGGGAATTATCTAATTGATAGTAGGCCCCCAATGAATATTTGTAGGATGAACAAATTTAATATAAAGCTAGGCGATCTCACAACTGCTTCTTGCTCAAAGCACACTTTATGTACCTGGACTCTTGGAAAATCTCAGGGCATCAGAGAGAACATGTAATCCATAGGATAACCTCCCATTTCTGATGTACTTGCTGACCACCATGTGTAGTGCTCAGGTTTTGTGGGCGCCAGTCTGGGGAATTAGGATGAAGTTGGTAGTCACGAGGGCTCTTTGGTGCCAGGAGATGGTCAAATACTGTCAGCTTTCTGCTACCGCCCAGGAACTCAGAAGGAAATAAAAAAGAACCCTTTGAGTCCTGAGCAGAAGCCATGTCACCAGGCATGGTCACCTTGATTCTTAACAAGCCTTGTTAGGGACTTTCCAAGTCTACACAAGAGGGGCAGCAAGCCAGAAAGAAACTGGTGATGGGGCCATAGTGGGACCTATAGAGCTGTAAGTGTGACCCTGACAAAGAAGGTCAAAGATCACTAGAGCAGACCCAGGACAGTGCTCTTCCAGCAGCCAACACACAGGATGACCAGATGACCTGGCTAATGCCTGCTGTCCCAGTGTAATTATCCATTTCTATTCATTGTAATTGTTAATTATTATTTTCCTCTCAAAATTGTATGGCCACCTGATCAATAGGGGTGCTTCTATTGACTATCCTAACTCAGGGGTAGCTTATGCATGGAAGGCTGTCCCACACTTCCTGTTCCGCTGTCCATGGCAGATGCTGCGAATCAGTCACGTCACTCTTTCCTCTGAGCCTGGAGACTTTCCTGTGAGTTTCAGAATCCTTCTCACAACAGCATTAAGGGCATATTGATGGGTGAGGAGGGTATCTACATGGGGGAGGGGATGGTGGCAGAGATGTGAGATTCATTACCTACAGGGAGATCGATCAAATGTGTAATCATATTGAGGGATAATAGGAGACAGTTTTCTACTATTGAAGAAGATAGTTACAAATATGGAAAGGGGCAAAGTAAGAATGAATTCCCTGGAGGTGTATTGGAATTGGCTATATTGGAGTTAGCTAATGGTTTTCAAAATACCTACCTCTCTATGTAGAAATAAGATATAAATGTGTATCTACATCTATATCTATATCTATCCATCCACACACACAAACACACGTATATATGATACGTATATTTCCCAGCGCTATCCACTGAGAGGACTTGGGAGCAGTGACGTCCCAATAACAATGAGAACACTCACACACAGATATTGGCTTCTAAATACCACCTTCCACTAAGAGGAACCAAGCATCTTTGGACTGATTGCTGATTCCAGGAAAGTACAAGATGTGCCTGGAACATCTTGCTCAGTAAGCAAAGAGGTGCTCAGAGAATGTTGGTCTTAACTTATAGGATGTTGTACATCAACTATATTTCAATAAAAAAAAAAATGACGGCCTTACATGAAATGACACAGAAGCCAGCTTGAATGGGCACTCACCAAGCAAATCTGAGACCATCTGGGCCTTAAAATAAATAATGATAGCAATGGATTATAACCCATGGAATAATGAAATTATGAGTTCATAAAGTTATGTATAAATAAGTGAATACTCTGAACGTTGGATGAGGTAGAGTATATTTATATAGTCTTAACATATTTCCCTGCAAAATACTTATTAACTACAATGGGAAAAAGAGTAACCTGACAGTGGCAAATCCTTGCAGGAACCACCTTAATCAAGCGATCTGAGTGAACATCACCAGAATTGAAATTCTGTACCACCTGACAGATCTCGGCATCCTTTCTGTGAGATTCCTGCCAAAGATGTACAACCTGAATCCAATCACGAGAAAACATCAGACAAACCCAAACTGAGAGAAGTCTACAAAATAACTGGTCTGTACATTTCAAAAGTGACAGGATCATAGAAGGACAGAATGAAGAACTGCTCCAGACTGAAGGACATACCACCAAATGTGACATGTGATGCTGATATTATTGGGACAATTGGTAAAACTTATTGAGGATTAGGTGGTAGTGATGTAGCAATGTTGTTGCCTGATTTTGACAGGTTTTTTTTTAAAGATTTTTTTTATGTGGACGATTTTTAAAGTCTTTATTGAATTTGTCACAATATTGCTCTATGTTTCGGTTTTTTAGCTGCGAGGCATGTGGGATCTTAGCTCTCTGACCAGGGATTGAACCTGCACCCGGTGCATTGGAAGGCGAAGTCTTAACCACTGGACCACCAGGGAAGTCCCTGATTTTGAGAGTTCTGCGATGATTATGTAGGAGAATGTTCTTGTTTGAAAGAAACACATACAAAAGTATTCCAGGGTGATGAGGCATTAGGTCAGTGACTTTCAAACAGTTCAGAAGAAGTTTCTTTCCACTGTACTTACAACTTTTTAATTAGCTGGTGATTTTTTCAAAAAAAATTTTTTAAAGGACAATTTAGAAATTCCCCAAACACAAATTACTGCATTAGCAAATTATGGTTCCAATAAAAAGCAAGCTAAAATGAAACATGGATGACACCAATAGTATGTACATTTTGGGGTTTGAAAGGTAAACTTCATCTCTGTGGGAAGTGCTCTTTGTATGGCAATTCTTAGCCTCAGCAGAGTTGGCCATGTTTTCCCAGGAATGAAACAGCTGGAGGTGGCCCTGGCTCTTCCATGTCAATAGGGAAGAATGTTCCAAAACCAGGACTGGCTACCTAATTTGTGGGGCCCAGTGCAAAATGAAAACATGGGGCCCCTTGGTAAACAATTATTAAGAATTTTAAGAACGTGACAGCAGAGCCTTAAACCAAGCAGGGGCCCCACATGGCTGCATGGGTCACGCACGTGAATTGGCTTCTGCAGTAACAGTCTACACTGGCTTCCGCTTTAAGAACGTGATCTGTCGTAATACTCAGAGATGAGATGAAAGATTTATGAATAATTATGTTTATCAGAGTATTATTTCTAATGCTGAACACTGACAGCAGAATAAATGTCCAACAACAGAGAATGACTAAATAAATTACAGTATATCTATCCATAAAAAGGAATATTATGCAGCCATTAAAAACTGTTTTTTGAAGACTATTGAACAACAAGTGAAAATGCTGTTGATATAACAGCAAGTGAAAAAAATACAAAACATTAAACTGCATATATATCACATTACCAACTTTGTAAAAAAATTTTCATACATGCGAGTATAGCAAAGAGACGGGCAGGAAATACACCAACATGTAAGCAGGGGTTCTCTCTGGGTGATGGGATTATAGGCGATTTGTAGGCAATTTTTATTATCTTTTTCATACCTTTCCACATCTTATAAATATTCTACCCTGAGCATATCTAATTTTTGTAATTAGAAAAATATTTTTAAATATTTTAAAATAATGTACTCATTTGTTATCATGAGCCTGTTTGCTTTGTAATTAAAATTTTTTAATAAAGACAAAAGTAAAATAATAAAAGTCCATTCATTCACATTTAGCCAATAGTTATGGAACATCTCTGTCCACGCGAGATGCTTGGTTCTGGAGGAACACAGAAGAAGCATGAGCTTACCGTCTCATTGGTGAGGCAAAGGAGTAAACTAAAAAGCATTCCCAGGTCTTCCATGAACCTCTGCTTAGGGTCCAGGAAGACCCAGAGCAGAGCAGGACCCCAGGTGGCCGTACCTGCACGCAGAGCCTGGAGGGGCAAGCATGTGACCACATGTCCCTCCCAGGTGACTCCCGTGTGCTTCAGTACTGTGTACCGGGGAAGATATTTGTTCAACATATTTCCCTTTAATAAACTATAACTTAAAATGCTATGGCAGGTTCCAAGTAATCAATAACACATTGTATTTCAAGCAAGCAGAGATTTATATTCTTTGCACCTTGGACAGCAAGTACTTTATTCTTCGAATACACTTGCGAAGGCTGCTTTATTTGCACTTAAACCAATTTGCTTTATTGACCAAATCAAGTTTGGTGCCCATCCTACCAACCTCTCTCCCACTCTCTAACTCAGCAAATCCAGCTCACATCAATAACCATGACAAGGGTGGTGGTTCTTTCCTCCAAGCCCAGTCAGCATCGATGAGATCTATCTAGAGGTATTCCTTTCCCGTACTCCCTTCTCAGAGCTGCGGAGTAGCGGGCAGGGGGCTTGCTGATGTGGCGAGGCCAAGGGTCAGAAAGTAAATTCCAAACTGTCACGATGTGAAGATGTGGAAGGAAGGAGCAAGAAAGGGGGTGGGGGGAGGAAAGTGAGAGAACAGACGAAGCCCAGGAGAAGAAAGAAAAGCAGAAAATCTGGGCCACATACCGCTGGCAGCAAGGAAGGTCACCTTGTCCTTCAGCACAGCCTGGCGTCCTTTCTGGATGAGAACCATTTTGTGGGGGGACCCCACACCCCACAGCTTTCCAGGTCGACGCGCCAGGGCAGTTGGAAGCAACCCACCAGCGCATGTCATTAGCTAAAGACCAATGACCTGCTCCCCGCTCGTGGTGGCGAGGCAACTTAATGCAACTAATCAACTAATTCATTAAACTTTAGAGAGGTAGGTCAAAGCCTCTATGATTTAGTCAATTAATCAAGGACCAGAGCTTCATTTAGTGTTTGGTTCTTAGCAATAGTTTTCTTGACCTTTTTTTGGACTGTTTAACTATCCCTCAGAAGCCTTTAACTTACTGCATTTTTCATCCTCAACTGGTCCGTGGTGTCCACCCACACACTAGGCAGGGCCAGCGATTAGGCCCCTGTGTCCAGGTTGGTGCCCATGAGGAACAGAGGCAGGAGAGAGGGGGCTCATCCAGCTGTCCTGCAAAGACGCACAGTATTTCCCGCATCAATTACACATGCCCCTGAGAAGTGGACGTTTACAGAACTCACAGTCAGGGGACCAGGGGGCAGAGTGGATGCTTGGGAAGCAGGACTGGTCCCCTTCCGGCTGCGGCTCCCTCCAGCTGGGGCCACGGATTTGGGCGGGTGGGGTGGTGGAAACGAGAGACCCTCAATCAGGAGCTTAGAGCTTCAGTGGCAAGACTAGGGGTTAGTCTTGCTCTTATGGTGAAAATGAACTCACCCCAACTAAGCTTTGCCTGCCTTCCAGTTCTAATGTTGGCCCCAGCCTGAGCTTCCAAGGCTGGGATTCCTATATGTCCTCCATCCATCCATCCATTCATCCATTGTCCATCTAACCATCCATTTGTCTATCCATCTATCCATCTACCCATCCATTTATCCATCTGTCTGCCTATCCATCCATCCACTCACTCATCCATCCACCCACCCATCCATCCATTCATCCATCCATCCATCCATCCATCCATTCACTCACCCATTCATCCATTCATCCACCCATCCAACCACTCATCCATCCATCATCCATCCATCCATCCACTCATCCATCCATCCATCCATCCATCCACTCATCCACCCACCCATCCATCCATCCATCCATCCATCCACTCACCCATTCATATATCCATCCATCCATCCATCCATTCATCCACCCATCCAACCACTCATCCATCCATCCATCCACTCATCCATCCATCCATCCATCCATCCACTCATCCACCCACCCATCCATCCATCCATCCATCCATCCACTCACCCATTCATATATCCATCCATCCATCCATCCATTCATCCACCCATCCAACCACTCATCCATCCATCATCCATCCATCCATCCACTCATCCATCCATCCAACCACTCATCCATCCATCATCCATCCATCCATCCACTCATCCATCCATCCATCCACTCATCCATCCATCCATCCATCCACTCATCCACCCACCCATCCATCCATCCATCCATCCATCCATCCATCCACTCATCCATCCATCCATCCATCCACCCATCCATCCATCCACTCACCCATTCATACATACATCCATTCATACATACATACATCCACTCATCCATCCAACCACCCATCCAACCACTCATCTGTCTATCATCCATCCATCCATCCATCCACTCATCCATCCATCCATCCATCTATCCATCCACTCATCCATCCATCCATCTATCTATCCATCTATTCATTTAATTAACAATTATTCATTGAGTCCCAACAATGTACCATGTACTGTCCTAGGCACTTGGGGCACAAGAAACACACAGTGAGTCAGATCACATGAACAGAATCACAGTGCCTTGAATGATGTGTGCAGTGTTTACTGGGAACGTACAGAGGGAACGCAGAGAAGGCTACCTCTCTGGAAGGCAAAGCTCCCCAGAGGAGGCAGCATGCTAGCTGGGTTGTGTAGGAGGCACAGAAGGTCACGAGGCAGCCCATGCAATAGGAAGGCTGTGCCCAGCAGAGGGGGTGTTTGGTTCCCTGCCTGGAATCTTGGCATCAAGGTCAACCTTCTGCCCGCCTTCTAGTATTCCTCAGACTTTCTCATGTTGCCTGTGCAGGAATCTGCCACACTGGGGCTATTGGTCTCTGGACTCTGCCCTCATCGTGCCTTGTTAAAATTTCCACGAGGCCTTGGAGGGTCTGCTCAGCCATGCAGACGGATGGGCGAGAACCATGGCATCGTATGCAGAATAATTTTGACACTGTTCCAGCTTGCACAGTAAGCACCCAGGAGTCAGGCTGTGTAGACTGAGGATGGCACAACTACAGGAGGCGTCATCCCCACAAGCTGCGATGTGGACGTGTCCCTGCAAATGGCGCAGTGCAACGGCCCCACGAGGAGCATCCTTCACTCCCACAAAGAAATAAGCTGTTCACGTTTCTCTTGAAACACATGGCCTGCTTGCTCTATCTTTCATTCCCCACTTTTGAAAGAGACCTGGGTAGCGGAAATATTTCTCCAAGAAAAACCACAGTGGAGGCACGATGAGAAATGGCAATTGCTCCCTGGCCCCGTGCTGGGGAGACAGCACGGAGAGGTGTGGCCCGGGGAGCTGATGATCCGAATCCCGTCTCGGGAGCCGTGGTAATTCAGCAACTCCAGCTTGTTGCTGCCAGGAGGGGATTTAGGCCAATGAGGCTAGGTCTTCTGATTTTTCAACAAAAGTCAGAAATCTGAGTTTTTTTGTGTGAAATTTACAAATATTGTTACATTGGCTCAAGTCTTTATAAAACACCGTGTCAGCCAAACACGTTGAAAGGCCTGGGGTCTCCGTGCTTGTGACCCTGGCCTGGGCAGGGGCGGGCTCTGTGGATTAGGAGGCCATGATCTCCACGACAAGCTCTGAGCAAAGGTGGGGAGGCGGGGGTCTAAGGTAGGCTGGGACCCAGGATTCAGACGTCTCTGACTGGGACTTGCTAGGAAGTGGCAGCCGTTCAGAGCTTGGTATGTTTGGAGGAGGTTCAAAGAACGAGAGGCCTGGGAACCCCATCCTCCCCAAGTAGAGTAGAAAGTTGGAGATCATTTGCACCGACAGCTTCACGCTGCCTGGTCTGAGCCCAGCCTGGTGTAGGGCCATCACTGGGGAACCAGGGGTCTCACACGTTACCTCTTCCAGAAACCCCACCCCTACATGATAATCAGGGACAGACTCAGTTTGTTGGGGTGTGAGGTTTATACAACTTGAGGCGTATTTGTTACGAAAAAGAACACATAACGTAGAATACAAAATCAGGGTCCTGGAGAGGACCTGCAACCGTGGTGTGCTGGTGTCAGCTTGTACAGACGCACGGGAGCCGATGACATGGATTTCTTCCCAACTCTGCTTTTAGTGACTTCAAGTTGGTACCTTGAAATGGGCTACGGTGGGAGTATTTACAACATGGAAATTGGTAAATGACACGCATTGGGCTTTTTCCCCCAGAGAGCCGATTGTTAACAATTAGCACACTTCTGCATGTCCAGATGAGGCACCCTGAAGCTTACACCTCATTAGCTTCATGGGAAACGTACCTCTGATCAAAATACATTCATTAGGCAGGAATCCACTGAAAGAGCAGAAGAAACAGAGCAGTGAGATCCAAAATAGAGGAAGGATTTCCTTCTATAATAGAAGAAAATAGAAAAAGATTCTTCTGAGAGGAAGAGGCTTTCCCTTCTCAGTTTGAGCAGGGGGGAAAAAAGAGAGAGAGGGAAAAAAAAAAAGTCTCTCTTCAATTCCCCAAAGGCGCCACTGAACCTCGAGTTTCCCTGTGAAAAGTACATGGTTTGGGGGTATTTGCTGAATAAAATCATCCCAAATTAAAATCTCATTTCTTTCAAGGGGCTGGAGAGTATGTCTATTTGTCAGGGACCAAAGGATTTAAATTCGTTTTAAGGGAAGAGATTCATCATGGGGACAGGCTGAGATGCTTCTGGGAAAATGCTGCTCCAGCTCCTGTGTCCTTCTGACCTTCAGCAGAGAGAGGGCCCTCCTGGAAAACCAGGCTGGAGGCCAGCAGCCCTGCCCGTGACCCAGTCCTGGCTCCATCTAGACTTCCATCCTTTGGCCCCTGAGGCCTAGCCCCTGACCCATTCCAGCTGGTGGAATCTGCCCTGCCTGCATAGATGCCTTTAGAGAAAGGGCTGCTGGGATTTCTGCTGTCAGGGCTGTGCTGCTTGCTGCCACGGAGGGATCCCTCTGACCACGTCCGGCCCCTCGGAAGCCAGAGGGGCTCCATGTGTCTGCTGGCTACTCTCTGAGGTAGCTGAAGCCAAGGGGTTAGGGTTCAAAGCATCCTTCCACAGGGTGGGGGGCTCTGCTGGCTCCAGCCTGCTGCCCAATGGGCAAAGGGTCACAGGAAGAGAGTCCTCTCAAAGACAGCCCCAGTGGCCCCCTCCGTTAAATCACGCTCCGCCCCATAAACCGTGGGCAATGCATCCCTCCTGGTTAGGCCATATGCCTCCGTGCTCTGGATGCTGCGTTTGTCCGCTGAGGGAGAGGAGGTGACCCCTGCAGCCGGCAGCTGCTGATGTATGTCACCCCCACTCCCATGTGTTCCTAGGCATCTGCTAAGCAATTGTCACCCAGCCGGACGAGGACCCTCTGCCCAAGCTGTGAGCCCGCAGGGAGGGAGGTCAGGGGCCGAGGCCCAGATGTGGTCCAGGGAGGCTCCCTGGAGGAGGTGGCGTCTGAGACGAGGAACTCAGCAGGCAGGGGTGGAGGGGAGTGAGGAGAGCATGAGGGGCCGAGGCCTGGGGTGAGTAAGACTCTGACTTGCTGGGGCCACTGGGAGTAGCTCAGGGGACCTTTAGGGAATTAGGGCTTCAAGCTGCAGGCTGAGGGGCAGCACCTGGGGGTCAAAGGCCTGGGGCAGACCTGGTGTTTAGAAAGAGCCCCGTGGCTGACGCCCAGAAACCCACCCCGAGACACACCCCACATGTCACCCCACATCTGTCCTGGTGGCCCGTGGAGACCCCTTCACACATGTGGCTGGAGAAGAACAAGGCTGGGGGACCAGGAGCCTGCGTCCCAGGCCTCCCCAAACTCAGCCTCCCTGTCCTCCCAGAATGCTGGGCCAGAGCCCCTCTCCAGGCCTGCCCAGCCTGGGAGAAAGCAGATCCTAATTCTGGCATCTCCAGCTGCCTTTCTCAGGAACCTGATGGCCTCTGACGGAAGGTGAACTAGAAAGCAGAGGTAGCAGAGCCGGAGCCAGGGAACATCGGGCGTCAGAGCCAACTCCGGGGCCTTGATGCCTCCTACTGGTCCTTGGATTTTCCTGGAAAGCCCCTCCCCACCCCCTTCTTGCAAAGTGCTGAGTCAGAGGCAGTTATTTTTTTTAAATGAAAATGCAGTGCAATTTATTTTGCATGAGAATCTCCAACTATCTGTCCCCAGAGAGCCGGACTCCCCGGGGAGGGAGCCCTGGGGTTTTACAGCCCTGTCACTGAATTCACGGATGTAGTTGCTGGGGGCTGGCACCCAAGCGCCGCCAGGGATGCTCAGCCCACCTCTGCCTTCGTCGGCGTTTAGTTTAACACCAGGCAGAGGTTGTTCTGGGCCAAGTCTATAAACAGAGGATTTACAATGAAGGTTATTAGCATCAGGTGGAGGGTAATCTTGGGACCCTCGAGTTGCGTAGGCAGAAATAAGTGTGTGGCGCTTTTGGTCCTGATGAAAAAAATGACCAGAGCAGGTGAGAGCTGGTGCTGCTGAGGCCTGGCGTTTCCATGTCTCCAGGCAGCGCCCGGGTTCCTGTGGGGTAGTGGCTGTTTGAATGATGCCCCCCGGTCTCAGAGAACCAGTGCTGTGGGGGTGTCATCTCCTGGGCTCAAGGTCACCGGAGGTGACCGTCCGTCTAAGCTGCAGGGTCAGCTTCCCCAGGCACTGTCTCTGGTCAGGCCCACATTTGTTTGCATCAACACAACCCTAGGGGAGTTTGCCAAAGGACACTCATTTCCGGTCCTGCACCCAGGAAAGCAGTGCTGCCCACCTCTCAAGGGTGACCGAGCCATCCCCCGATCCCCTCTGATCCTAAATTTAGGATAGCAGAGGTCCTGAGCCCACACGCGCCCCTACATAAAAATCACCCTGCTGTTACAAAGCAGCAAGTAGAGGAGGGGGTGCGCTCCCTGTGACCCCAGGCCTTAGAGGGGGCTGGTGCCCTGCCAGGCTGCCTGGCAACAGAAGACACATGGCAGCCAGTTTGAGCCCAGTGTCACCCCAATCATTCTTTCATTCATTCATTGAAATTCAGGGAGCTCCTCCTGAATTCAGACCCAGCCTTGCCCTGGCCCTGGTGTGGACTGGCAGCTTTGGTGTCTCGAAGGCCGCGGGGTGACTGGCCTGAGCAGGGGACAGGCCTGTGGTCCCAGCCACCACCCTGTCACTTGACCCCCCTTCTGGGGTAGAATTTCCTTTCTCGCCCCCTCCCCTCTGTTTTTTTGATTCCCTCCATCCCTCCCCCTCTCTGTGTCTCTCACTTTCTTTCCTCATCTTTCCCGTTGTTTGTAATGGGCAAAGGCAACTCTGTTTACGTGTCCCCCAGGCAGCACCCAGGATGGGCCATAAGTAACGCATTCTGCTGACTTCTCTCTAAAGCTGAGGACTGTTGGAGCCCCAGACAGGGCCCCCGAGGCCCCAGCTCGGCCACTTGTGGCACTTCGGGGTCTCAGGGAGGAGGCCCCACTGGGAACTCTGTTCCCCTCTGCTGTGACCCTCCAGCTGCTGGCATTTTGCAGCCAGAGCCCGATGCTGCCAGAGGATAGCCAGACAGCGTGCATCTGCATTGGGAGGGGCTGCGGGTGCCCCTGGGGCCAGGTGGGGGGCGAGGAGGGGGTGGGGAGCAGCCAGTGCACCCCACGGGGCCATGCCTGAGGTGGGCCGAGCTGCTTAGGAAGCTGGTGCCTACAACTGGTTTAAGGGGAAATGGATTCTGTGTGAAACGTGACACAAATTTATTTGGACAATTAATACACCGTTTTAAGCTGCTTCTCTTCCTGGGCGGCCTTCCCCTCCAGGGTCTGTAGCAATCTCTCCTGATGTGGGCAGAGAAGGTACCGGAGTGTCAGGGAAGATTTAATTCCTCCCTGTCGAAAAGGAATGTTTGGAGCAGGATGTTGGTACAAGCTAAAAATAGCCCCGTGGCCCCCGGCCAGCTCGGGCTTTGCTGAATATTACGATGATTCTCACGTAAAGGAAGACTAATGGATTTCTTCCTTGAGGCAATTAAAAAGTGATTTGTCACACACCAAGACGTATGGCTTTGTACTGGCAGATAGGAGGCTGCGGGCAGGAGGGGTGTGGGGTGATGGATGGTGGGGAGGGGTCCTTGGGGCCTCTGTGAGGCTGAGGGGTCCCGGGGGGGGGGCTCTGACAGGAGCCCAGTAAGCGAGGGAGCGGGGAGGCGTGGGGGTGGGCACGGGGCTGGGGTCAGCACAGGCTCAAGGCCCAGCTCTGGGAGGCCTGGCCCCTCGGCCTCTGGAAAGGCCTCTCCCCTGGCTTCAGGCAGAGGTCGGCCTGAACGTTTTCCAACTTCTCAGCCTCTTGGAAAAGTCCAGGAGCCTGAGGTGGAGCCCCCATCACTTCACACCCACCCCCGCTCTGGCCTCACCAACAGGGAAAAGGCTGGTGTCGGGCTGTGCCTGTCTTTGGAGGGCCCTGGCTCATCTCCCGGTGCTTCCTTCCTTGAGGAGGAAGCTATAGACAAGGACAGTGACCCTCACTCCGCTCCAGGCCTCCTGCTCGCTCGCAGCTCAGGAGGGAGTCCCCCAACCCCGGAGTGGGAGGGCCGTGCAGGTGCATGCAGGTGCCCCCTGCCCACCCTCCACTGCAGAGGGCACAGCTGCCCTGCCCTGCACCCTGTGTGGAGCCCGGTGAGGGGCCTGCCCGGAAGAAGCCCTTAGATGGACCCGGGGCAGCCCAGGGTAGTCCGCCACTGATTCTGGGGGGCCTGGGTCGGAAGCCCACTGCTGCCCCCCACCCCTGGGCGCGACAGCTCCATCAGGCGTAAAGCCGGCTGTTCATCTCCCTCTGCCTTGCTCTTCTGCTTTGGTTCAGAGCTCAGCCGGGCGGCCAGGGTACCGTGCATCCTCAGCCTCCCATCCGAGCCCACCCCCTTGAGCTCCAGGTAAAACCCCCCTTTCCCAAAAAGCTGCCCCTCCTGGCCTCCCGAGCACTCATGGGGTCCTGGGTCGGCTTCACCCTCTCAGCACCAACGCCCCGCCAGCTACCTCCTCCTTCCGTCATTCTGTTCTTCCTTCTCCAGGCCATCCATCCTCATCCATCCCCCAGTGAGCGAATGCGCCCCGCCTACCCAGTCCGTGCTGGGCTGGTGGGGAGGAGGGTGGCACCTTCAGGGGCTCCAGGAGAATACGGGGGCTGCTAAGCCCTATGCTGATCTGCGGTTTTCCATACCCGACTGGTAAGCCTCGCTGACTGCTTAGGATTGAGAAAGCAGCTGAGAAGATGGGCAATCTTTCTCAGGGGGCACGGGTGGTCAAGAGGCCTCTCCACCAAGATTCCCGAAGCCGCACCGGGAGGAGGGGGCTGCCCTTGCTGGCCCTTTGTGGAGCCAGAGGGAGGCCCCTTAGGATTCAGCCTGGGGTTCGCATGGCTTTCCCACCAGTGGCCACCCCAGCACATCGGTGATGGTCCCTGAGCCGCTACTTCCGGTGTCACCTGACCCCTTTTCCTCCACTCATTTCACCCTCCCTCCCTCCTGTTGCTTTCGTTTCTTTCATGGCATCAGACGTCTAAGAGACTAGCATCGTTTGAAGCTACAAGAATGCCAGCAGTTTGGGGCATTTTGTAGGTAGATTCAAAAAAAAAACTTTCCGCCCTCCCTGAAGCTAATGTCCAGCTCCAAGTGTCCACGACTGCCCTGGATGGACACTCGGAAAGGAGGAACAGGGGTGGCCAATCGGCTCGTCGGGGGACCCAGCCCGTCAGGGTCCCTGAAGTCTCGCGGACCGCAGGCGCGGCACAGAATTGCTTTGCTTTTGCTGCGATGCTGCTCTAAGAAGCTCTTTGCTCTCGGAGACAGCTCAGCCTCAGAACTTTCAGAAACAAAGAGGGAGGCAGAGGGTGCCCAGCATCAGAGTGTGTGTCCTGGGACCAAGCCAGAGGTCGGGCCCTGTCCTCAGAGCCCCCAGACCTGTAGATCTGGGCACGCCCCTCCCAGGCCCGCTTCCGGTCT
Source organism: Mesoplodon mirus (assembly GCF_964341445.2). Classification (NCBI taxonomy): domain Eukaryota; kingdom Metazoa; phylum Chordata; class Mammalia; order Artiodactyla; family Ziphiidae; genus Mesoplodon; species Mesoplodon mirus. Next base: position 5,488,415 of record NC_138978.1, on the reverse strand, counting down.
TTGAGAGCTCATCTCCCGCCTGGGCCCATGGTTCCCCTGCCGGGGCCCTTGGAACTCTGAGCCTCTGTGCAGATTTGCAGGATGATGACATTGCCTGACACTGATCAAAGGCTCACTCTGCCTGGCACTGCCCTGAGTGTGTCTGCATGTTTAGGCTCATTTAATCCTTCCAGAGACCCTATAAGGTAGGTGCTATGATTACTCATCCCATTTTACAGTTGAGGAGAGTGAGGCATGGGGAGATTGAAGAACATAAAGACTTGGAGACTTTGAAAGACACACAGTAGCATCAAGGAAGGAAAATGATGATTCCCTTGTATCACACTATTCTTTGCTCCCTCCCTCCCTCCCTTCTTTCCATTCATACCATCCTTCCAAGTATTAATACTTCCTGAGCATATTAAGAGTACAGACTCTGCTGGAGATACTTTAGTGAGTTAAAAAAACCCAAAACCCCAAAACAACAGACATGTTCTGTTCTCATCGATACAGAGCTTACATTTGGGAGGAAATAATAATGCACGTTTAGTGAGCCCTTACTTTGTGCCTGGCACACAGCTTCAAAGCGCCAGAGACTTGAGTCAGACAGACCCAAATTTGAATCCTGGTTTTGCCACCCACCCTCTGTGTGGCCTTGGGCAATGGCCTTAACTTCTCAGACCCTCAGATTCTCATCTATAATACGCCTCCAGTGCTGCTGGGGGGGGTACCTTGGGTCTGTTGGATGGTAACATTTGTGAGGCCACAGGGCTCCCTGGGGTGGGCTTGGCTTCCATAAATCTCGGAAACACGCGCACGTCCCTAGCTGCTGGGGACCGACCAGCGTGCCACTTCACACCGAATCAATAGACTTAATATTTAATGATAATCCACTGAAAGGCACTTTGATCAGCTCATTGCATCAATGCTGCACTAATAACAAATTACTTCTTAAATGATTAGCCTCAGTTCCTTTCATGAAGCTCTGGTTCAGTGTGTGACAGGGAGGGAGGAGGATGAGTGGAGGTTGGGAGGCCGAGGTGGCCCTGCACGTGCTTCGGGACGCGTGCCTGGATCTCTCTGCGGGCGGTGGCCGCAGGTGGGCAGTGGGTGGCCTGTGCGGCGCTGCTGAGCCCACCCGGCCCAGGAGAGTTCACCTCCCCTCTGGGGTCCATCCTGATCACAGCCGCCACGTAGCAAATACCTACTGTGCGCTGGGCTCTACATTTTGCCATTCCATTAAACAACCTAACAACATCTCTCTGAAGGCACTGTTTTCTCCAGTTTACGGATACAGAAATTAAGGCTCCTTGTCCAAGGCCAATAGCTCGTAAGTAGCAGATCTGGGCTTTACATCCAGGCTGGGGGGACCCATACGTGAATGTTTATAACCTTCGCACAGAGGAAGGACCTCAGAGCAGTGAGAACACAGACTCTGGGCCCAGCTGCAGGGTTCCAATCCCAGCTCGTCACTGTGTGGTGTCAGGTAAGTGACTCAAGGGCTCTGTGCCCTAGGTCCCTCATCTGTAAAACAGGGGTGACCGTAATGACACCTGCTGCAAAGGGTGCTGTGTGGACTAAGTGTGTGGCCAAGGTGGGTGTGAGGCCAGGAGGACCTGTCATAATCCTGTCTGGAATCCCATGCATCACTCACGTGTTCTCTACCTAATTCCCTCACAAAGGGACGAAGGGAAGGGCTGCTGGAGCCCAGTGTACGCAGCTGGGGGAGGAGGGGTCAGGTGGAGGCACCCAGCACAGGGAAGCAGGCAGAGGCATGTCCAAGGTCACGGTCACCTTGGGCAAGCCCGTCCATGCCTGCCCCTGCCTCACACCTTCCACCACACTGGCTCGTGCTTCCCCTGGTCCCCTTCACCCAAGAGTTAGCAAGACTTCCATAAGGCTTTGTGCGGCTCCATCATTCTGTGCCCATGACTGCCCCGGGATGGGCAGGACCCGGTGAGCTGGTAGGAAGCTGAGGCTACGAGTAGTGAGCTCACTTCCCTGCCAGTTACAAGCACAGGGGGGAACAACCCTGTTCTCTTTCTACTCCGCAGGGGGGAGGGGCAGGGCGCATGGGACTATTCTCAGACCTTGTCGTTGCTGCAGCCTGAAGTGTGGTACAGTTCTCTCCATCCATCCATCCATCCATCCATCAGCTATTTGGTCTCAGATCTGAATTCCCACTTTCTCACTAACCTGGTGCAAGCTGCTAGGCCTCAGCATCCTCATCTGTCAACTGGGTGTGCCATTGCCTCTTTCCAGGACCACTGTGAGGGCACAGGCCATGCCCCACACGAAAGCTCCTTGTCCAGACATGCAGGTACTTGGCAGCAGGATGTCACATACAGATCAGAGTCACAGGTGAGTAACCTGGGTTCTTGGAAAGGGGGCAAGCTCCCTGGGCCTCTGAAGGACACACTTACTTGTACTTTTCTTTAGGAAGGAAGAATTTTTACCAAAATATTAACTGTGGCTACCTTTGAGTGTCATGCTTTGAGGCTACTGCAAGTTAACATTAGTACTGTTTGTTTTTTTCTTCCTTTTTTTTTTTTTTTTTTTGCGGTACACGGGCCTCTCACTTTTGTGGCCTCTCCCGTTGCAGAGCACAGGCTCTGGACGCGCAGGCCCCGCGGCCATGGCTCATGGGACCAGCCGCTCCGCGGCATGTGGGATCCTCCCAGACCGGGACACGAACCTGTGTGCCCTCCATGGGCAGGTGCACTCTCAACCACTGCACCACCAGGGAAGCCCTGTTCCCTTTTTTTAAAATTAATTTTTATTGGAGTATAGTTGATTTACAATGTTGTGTTAGTTTCTGCTGTACAGCAAAGTGAATCAGCTATACGTATACATATATCCACTCTTTTTTAGATTCTTTTCCCATATAGGTCATTACAGAGCATTGAGCAGAGTTCCCCGTGCTCTACAGTACGTTCTTATTAGTTATCTATTTTATATAGAGTAGTGTTAGTCCTGTGCATTCTGTCTGCAGCTGCTAAACCTTCATCAAAGAGCCTGGGTCACCAGTGTCATGAAAAAGATAATCCAGGAGGTGAAATATCTCCTGGCCATTCCCTTGGGGGTTAAGCCCTGACTCTTGCCTCCTGGTTTTTGATTGCCAGAAAGGAAAGGGAACCACATGGAAACCCTTATGAACCAGGTAGGTCTCCTGTGTAAATCCAAGGGGAGCTAGCCTTCTTGCCCTCCTTCCGGGCCAGGCCCGTCTCCACTGTGTCACGGTGTCAGCATCTGGGAGGTTTGACGGCTGCTATGCTCCATACCCCGGCTCCTTGGCCCCAAGGTGAGGCCAAGGGAGGGTGGGGAGACCCAGGTCGGGTTTCCTCCGGAGCTGGAAAAGCCATCCTTGGCTCCAGGAAGTTCAGGGGGCTGGCTCTGCTCTCTGCAGTGCAGAGTTGGACAGCCCCCTGGAAACTCAGGAGCATCAGGGCCACAGTTCCGGGAGAGGGACGGACATACAGGCCATTCATCTAGGGTGTAGGATGCGTGGGTGTGCTGCAGCAGGCAGTGGGCGTGGGCTTGCTGAGCCCACCCCCAGGGCGCCTGCTCTCTGCACCTCGAAAAGCTTCCCATCCTCTGGGAGCCGTATCTAGAACACTAGCGTTGCTATTGGCCCCAATCTCTGGCCATTTCCAGAAAGAGGGGGGTCTGGAGGAGAGTGGGTGAGACAAACAAGCACAGGCTGAAATCTGTGGGGCCTGAGAACCCCAACCAGTCATGGGGCTCTCAAGTCAAGGGCCCTCCCCACTTAACTGATCGGAGCATGAAGCTCAGAACTGGGCCCTCAGCTTCCTGGCACAGTCAAGACACTGTCTTCTAGTGACTTCTACGAGGAATGTCTGGGCTGGACCAGATGAGCGGGCTTCTTTCATGGCCACGAAGCATGGCCCCAAGTCAACCATATGCTATTTTTCTCTATCTCCCTTGATCTTCCCCGTCCCAGTCACCTCCCCAAGGTCAGGCTCCAGGCTCTGTGCTATGCCCTTGGCTCTGGTTCCACCACACTGTGTGGCTCCCCTGTCCCAGGAGTGAGTTTAGGTATCTCAGTGTCCCAAGGAGCTAATGGGGGGAGCTTCTCTGTGTTGTGAGGCCAGAGACTGACCTGGGGCTGCCCATCTTCCAGCCCAGGAACGCTTGCCGGGGAAGGATGGCTCTTGGCTATAAGCATGAATCCGTTCAGGTCCCGACCTCTCACTAACGGGCAAGTCAGGGCAACTTTGTGAACCTCTGCTTCCTTCTTGGAAAAGAGTCACACCTCCTTCACGGGGCTGTTAGGAGACTCACACAAGCTCATCATCTATCAAGCTGACCCGGTGCCTGGAATGGGTGACGCAGAGACAGAGCAGGCCTGGGACCCTCCTCCGAGCAGAAGAAAAGAGCCGGCTGGCGGCGGCAGGAGGACGCAAGCCCGCTGGAGCCCAGTGATAGCCCTGGGGGTGGGCAGACTTTCCTGGCACTCAGAATCCCTGTTTGAAAGGCCGGTTTCTGGGAAACAGAGGCCCCAGCGGCTTCATGAGGTGCAAAGTGGGTTGATGCCCAGTGATGCAAATAGAGTTGATTATTCAAACAAAGCTCCTGGAGGTGGCCAGCCAAGGCCCTGTTGAGGCTGGGGCCCAGCATCCTCTGATGGTGGAGTGCAGACAGGAGAGCAGGAGCCCCCATTCGAGCTGGGCCCTGAGGATGCCCAGATGGCCCACTTCCAGAACCCAGTGAGTGGCTGATTCCATCCTGCCAGGCCAGGAGGTAGGTGCCCAGAGAGCCATCCCAGGTGGAAAGGGTCCCCAGGTGGTCATGCACTGGCCCTGTCCTGCCACAATTTATCTCATCTGGTACAGGCCAGGTGCTTCTTCTTGGAAGTCACTAGAAGAAGGTGTCTCCACCCTGAGCCAGGGCCCTGAGGTTCCAGCCCTAATCAGTTAAGGGGAGAAGCCTCTTTATTTGAGAACTGCCCCCCACCAACGGGCTGGGGCTCTCAGGACACCTGGTCCAGGTGCTAGGTCTTCCATAGGAAGAGTCAGAGAGGTGACCCCTCAGAATCTGGGGTGGAGCATTAGACCAAATAATGGCCCCCCTAAAATGTCCTCATCCTCATCTTTAACACTGTGATTATGTGACCTCACATGGTAAAGGGGACTTCACAGATGTGATGAACTTAAGGACCTTGAGGTGGGAGATTCTCCCCAACGATCCCAGGGGCTCCATGGAGTCACGAGGGTCCATTTAAGAGGGAAGCAGGAGGGTCAGACTCGGAGAAGGGGAGGTGACAATGGGAGCGGAGGTCGGAACAACGTGAAGTCACAAGACCAGGAATGTGAGCACCCTCTAGAAGCTGGAAAAGGCCAGGAACAGATTCTCCCCTAGAACCTCCAGAAGGAACGTGGCCCTGCACTCACGTTGCTGAGACTGGCTTTGGACTTCCAGCGTCCAGGACGGTAAGATGATAAATGTGTGTTTTTCAAGCCACCAAATCAGTGGAAGTTTGTTACACCAGCCACTGGAAACTCATACAGGCCCTTTCCTTGCAGGCATCGCGTCTTAGGAAGTTGGGGAATCAGGAGGTTTTAGCCTCACTTTCATCCTGAGCTATTCTGATGTCAGTTTCAGCCACTGCTAATGAATGTATGTCTTGTGTCAGAGTCACGCTGACATAGGTACTCAAACAACCAACATTCGCATCTTGGTGACCTGGGACTGGAGACAGGGGGCAGGTCACAGAAGAGGGAACCCCTGCACACGCAGCCCCCCTTGTTAAATACGCCTGCTACATGCCAGCCCCTTCTTGGGTGTCTTCATGAACAGTCTCAGGCAGCCTCACCAGGACCTTGGGAATAGGTGTCATTCACCCCATTTACTAGATGAGAAAACGCGTGTGAGAGCCGATGAGTAGCTTGCTCGGGGTCGGGCAGCTGGGGAATGCTGCAGGTGGGGTTAAAATCTATCTCTATCAGTCTGTCATATAGAGCGAAGTAAGTCAGAAAGAGAAAAACAAATACCATATGCTAACACATATATATGGAATCTAAAAAAAAAAAAAAAAAAGGTTCTGAAGAACCTAGGGGCAGGACAGGAATAAAGACGCAGACATTGAGAATGGACTTGAGGACGTGGGGAGGGGGAAGGGTAAGCTGGGACAAAGTGAGAGAGTGGCATGGGCATATATACACTACCAAATGTAAAATAGATAGCTAGTGGGAAGCATCCGCATAGCACAGGGAGATCAGCTCGGTGCTTTGTGACCACCCAGAGCGGTGGAATAGGGAGGGTGGGAGGGAGATGCAAGAGGGAGGAGATATGGGGATGTATGTATACGTATAGCTGACTCACTTTGTGATACAGTAGAAACTAACACACCATTGCAAAGCAATTATACTCCAATAAAGATGTTAAAAAAAATTCATGGCTTTTCTAATCCCTTCTGCCACTGCGTCCCCCACTTTCTTTTAGATCAAGTTTTGCTTTTTCTGGAACACGCTCACCTGCATGGAGGACCCAGAACTTGCCAGGGGTCAGGGGCACATCCTGGTCTCTCCATTCAGAACCGCCCTGTCATCGCCAGGTAGCCAAGGAGGTGAACCGGAGCCTGGGGTACCCGACGAGCGGAAGCTGGGACACAGGTGTATGTCACCCTTGTTCCCCCTCAAGCCTGTAGATGTAGTCCTGCGTGCCCTGGTGGCCTCTGGACTTTAATCACTCAGCTCCCTTAAGAATAGCGAGTAAGTGGACAAATGATGTGGGTAAGGTGTGATCAGGTGTAGGTAGCCACGCCCTGGAGGGTGGGGCCAGCACTGCAGGCTGTAGACACTTGGGCTCTGAACCATCCTCCTCCTCTTGCAGAGTGTCACCTGCACTGCGTTCCTCATTCTGGGTCTTTCCAGGCCTGGCTGGGTGGGCCGCAGTTTCCCCTCACTCTCTGAGTCTCAGTTTCCCCACGTGAAAAGTAAAGGGGTCAGACTGACATCCGAGCCTGCCAGGCCCTCCACAGAAACAGGGCGAAGTGCCAAGGGGGCTGGGAGTGGGGCAGGTGCTCCGTGGGAAGGCCCCTCCCCTCCGGCTCCAACTATCTATGCGGTTGTTTTGTATTCTAGTCCAGCCTACTCTATTTATTTTGTTAACCTAAACAAGGCAGGCGACCTCTTACTCTGCTTCAGGCCGAGACTCTGTGAGTAGGAATTTCCCTGTTACATTAAGGCCATCGATATTGATGAAATCACTGGGGAGGAAGGAAGCCTTTGTAATTTTCTCCAGTTCATTTCCTAGCATATGTAAGTCCTCAAGAAGAGAGAGAGGAAAATGCAGGAGGGCAAGTGTGTGCATTAGGGGCGCCAGCTCGGGGAGCATCCCTACACTACCGCCCACAGAACGTCTTGACAATTTTGACTGTGCCCTGGGCCACATCCAGTCTGAACAAAGCCACGCTGACCTCTGTGATCTTCCGGTCCTCCGCTGCATCCTCCCCAGCACAGATATCATGAGACTGCACCGTAAACAGGCCCTTCCATGCAGGGCGGGCTCCTCCTGGGGCGAGGGGCCTTGGGACTGCTCCCTTGTGCGGATTTGCAGTGTGGGGAAGGGGTGACCGGGGAAGCGGGGAGGGTCTAGTGCCTGCAGGGCTGCTCCTTGGATGGAGACTCAAGGACTGGCTGTTTCGGGCCACTGGGTCAGCAGGGGAGGCTCCTGGGCTGCCCGCGTTTGCCCTTCTCATCCTCTGCCCTGTGTAAAAGTGATACTGGTCTCCCCAGATGGCACGGAGCTCTGGCGTGGGGGTGGGTAGGAAGAACGGGCCATGGCTGTCCCCTGTCCCCAAACTCTCTGCATCCCCTCTGCTCCAGGCTGGGCTCGCCGGGCTTCTTCGCCAGTCACCCTGGCTCTCCACTGTCCCTGCATCCCCACCCCATCCTCACCAGGTACCAACAGGACAAAGCCCTTCCCATCAGAGGACCCGGACTCCTCCCGCTCTTGCCCGGAAGCCCCTTCCTTGTGTTTCTTCTCTCCCACTTGTCCTTCTTCAGGTCGCAGGGAAGACCTCCCTTCTCTGGGGAGCCTTGCCACAGGCCTCCTGTTCTTATTTAAACTTCTGACATTTTGTTCATCATGGATTTTATGCTTTCGTGTTGATTTTAAAATATATTGTTTTACAGTATCAGTTGGCTTGCCCACTGACGGTTTTTGCATCTCCTTCAATTTTGTGCCCAAGGAGAGGCGCGTGCTTCACTTTTCTTACCCGAGTCCAGGCCCTCCTTAGTCGGTGAGCGGGGGGCTCTCACAGGCCCTGACCTTGTGGGGCTGTGGGGTGGGAGGTACATCCTGCACTGTCCTGCCTGACTTTCCTTTCGGACTGTGAATGGCCGTGGCCACCCCTGGCTCCGTCCCCCTGGCCCGGGCAGTAATTGGCTTGCGGGCAGTGGGTGCTCTGAAAGCGCCAGTGGAGAGAGGGCCTGGCTCCAGGCTGCTTGTCAGGGTCATCCAAGCTGGGCTGTGGCCTGAGCAGGAGGGGGGGCAGCTTGGGGAGCAGGGGAGGGTGGGGTGATTTCTGGGATATTCAAATGAGAATGTAATAGCCGGGTATCTCTTGATACCTGCTATGATCTTCCCGGCCGAGACTGTTCAAGGGAAAACGAGCCTCCCTCGCCTCCCAGGAGCCAGTGTGATGATGCTCAGGGCTGTTATCTTGAAAAACCATAAACTTAGCCATCTCCAGTGTAGCCAGACTCTGCCTGAGGCTACACTGCTAATAATAATATTATTATTGAAGAGATTTGCATATAGAGGAATCGTTCCCTTGATTAAAAAAAAAAAAAGCAAACAACCAAGAACATCAATAGCATTTCATCCCGTGGCTGTGGTTATGGGGAGGAGTGTAGTTCATGGCTCTACAGAAGGTTCTGGTGTCAGGCCTGGGACTGGGATGGCGTGAGGAGGTTGGTCCATCCTCTGCCTGCCGGGGGCTGGAGGGCACCCAGGGGAGAGGGTGGGCTCAGGGGGGCTCTTGGAAACACATGCTTCCTGGAAAAGAAAATGGTTGAGTGGAGAAACTCCGGGAGCCACAGCCCCGGCCAGCCCCAAGGGGAGCTGGGGGATGGATAATCATGCCTAATGTGATGGGGGCTGCAGTGGAGGGGCAGATGGCATTTGTGTGTGAGACCAAGTCCCCCAAGGGCCAAGTGTGCATTCCCTCGTTTCTGTATCCAGGGCCTGGCCTGGAGGGCTCAGGGCTCGCTGAATGAATGAATGAAGGGATGAATACATGAATGAGTGAGTGACCTGCAGAGGTCTGTGAGAGCTCCTTTCCTGGACTCTTGCTGGGAGTGTTACCCCGAAGAGGGGCCTCAGCAGAGGAGAGCAGAGTGGGTGGGGTAGAAGATGGGATTTAGGGTCAAAGACCTGAGCTGAGAGCCCTGGACCCCTAACCTGCCCCTGTGGACCCCTGAAGATGGAATGAGAGGATGGCTGTGAAATGCAGCACCGCAGACGGTACCAACTGGTGATTCCCAAAGTTTCAGACTGTACAGATGGCAAAGTTTAACAAATGAGGAAACTCTCTCGGCAAGTTAAGAATAGAGAGAAATCATCTCAACTTGATAACAAGCATCTACAAAAAGACTACAGCTAACATAACATTTAATGTTAGACTGAATGCTTTCGCCCCAGAACAGGATGCCTGCTTTCACAATGCAGCACAGTGAGTTCAATCAAAATAAGGCAAGAAAAAGAAAAGGCATATGGATTGGCCAGGAGGAAATAAAACTGTCCCTATTTGCAGATGGCATGATTATCTACCTAGAGAATCCCAAGGAATCTATAAAATCTCCAAAAAAAAAAATCCCCTAGAAACTAATAAGTGAGGGCATTCAAGTCACAAGATACAAGATCAACACAGAAAAAGCTATTGCATTTCTACATACTAATAATGAACATGTGGAAGCTGAAATTAAAAACACAATAGCTCCAAAGAAAATTAAATTCTTAAGCATTCACTTCACCAAACATACACTATCCATATGCTGAACATTACAAAATGCTGATGAACAAAATCAAAGAAGACCTAATAAATAAAGAGATGTACCCTGTTCATGCATTGGAAGACTCAACATAGGGAAGACGTCAATTCTCTCCAAATTTATCAATAGGTTGAATGCAATTCTTATCAAAATGGTAGCAATATTTTTGATAGTCATAGACAAATGTATTCTATAATTTATATGTAAAGACACAAGGTGGGGCTTCCCTGGTGGCGCAGTGGTTGAGAGTCCGCCTGCCGATGCAGGGGACACGGGTTCGTGCCCCGATGCGGGAAGATCCCACATGCCGCGGAGCGGCTGAGCCCGTGAGCCATGGCCGCTGAGCCTGCGCGTCTGGAGCCTGTGCTCCGCAACGGGAGAGGCCACAAATGTGAGAGGCCCACGTACCGCAAAAAAAAAAAAAAAAAAAAAAAAAGACACAAGGTGTAGAATAGCCAAAACAAATAAAGTAGGAGAAATCACTCCACCTGATATTTAGAACTAACTATATACATACATACATATATTTATTAAGACAGTAATGTTGGAGGAGGTGTAGTCACATAGATCAACAGAACGTCATACAGAACCCAGAGTTAGCCCCCCACAAATGTACTCAACTGGTTTTTGACAAAGGTACACAAGCAATTCAATGGAGGAAGAATAATCTTTTCTACAAATGGTGCTGTGGTCATTGGACATCCAAAAAAACATTAACCTGGACCTAGACCTCACATCTTATGCAAAAGTTAACCAAGGATGGATCATAGATTAAAATGTAAAAAGTAAAACTACAAAACTTTTAGAAAAAAAATAGGAGAAAATATTCGGGATCTAGGGCTGGGCAAAGAGTTCTAAACTAGATCCTAAAGGCATGAACCAAAAAAAAAAAAAAAATGAAAAATGGATAAACTGGACCTCATCAAAATTAAAAACTTTTAATCTGTAAAAGCCCTTTGAAGAGGACAAAAAGGCAAGCTACAGACTGGGAGAAAATGTCTGTAAACCACATAGTCAACAAAGGACTAGCATCGAGACTGTATAAAGAAACTTTCAAAATTCAGTAGTAAAAGCCATCAAGCAATCCAGTTAGAAAATGGGCGAAAGATGTGAATAGACGTTTCAGCAAAGATGATATACAGATGGTAAGTCAGCCCATAAAAACATGTTCACCATCATTAGCTTCAAAGAAATGTAAATTAAAACCATAATGAGACATGACTACACACCTATCAGAATGGCTCAAATAAAATATAGTGACAACCTCAAACGCTGGTGAGGAAGTGGAGAAAAGGGATCCCTCACGCATTGCAGGGGGAATGTAAAACCATACAGCCCTTCTAGAAAACAGTTTCTCATAAAGCTAGATATGCAGCTAACGTATGACCCACCAGTTGTACCCTTGGGCATTTATTCCAGAGAAATAAAGACTTATGTTCACGAAAATCCTGCACATGAAATTCACAACAGCTTTCTTTGTAGCCCCCACATGGAAACACCCAGATGTCCTTCAGTGGGGTGAATGGTTAAACAGTGGTACCTCCACACCAGGGAATATTACTCAGCCACAGAAAAGAGTGAACTATTGATACACGCAACAGTATGAACGAATTTCTAGTCAATATCTTGACTGCAGTGGTGGCTATACAAATATGTATGTGATAAAATTGTACAGAACTAAACAGACACGTGGGCATGAGAATAAGAACAAGTTTAGCAAGAAAGCTGAGTAAGATTGGTGGGGTGTATCATGTCACTGTTCTCATGATGCGCTAGCGTTTTGCAAAGTATTACTGTTGGAGGACACTAGCTAAAGGGTAAATTGTTCTCTCTGTATTATTTCTTACAACTGCATGTGAATCTACAAAGATCTCAACAACAATTTTCAATTAAAGAGGAGGGAACTGCTGGACGTTGTCTTTTAATTTTGCCAAATAAGTCATTAAAAAATAATCACCCCGGGCTTCCCTGGTGGTGCAGTGGTTGAGAGTCCGCCTGCCGACGCAGGGGACACGGGTTCGTGCCCCAGTCCGGGAAGATCCCACATGCCGCGAAGCGGCTAGGCCCGTGAGCCATGGCCGCTGAGCCTGAGCATCTGGAGCCTGTGCTCCGCAACGGGAGAGGCCACAACAGTGAGAGGCCCGCGTACCGCAAAAAAAAAAAAAAAATCACCCCATCTACTGTCACCGTACTTTCATAAGAGAAAGGGCATTTTAAGTGTAAAATAAAAAAGCAGGAAGGTCTCAGGATAAAAGATGGTCTTTGCAAAATGAACATTTAGCTTATGAAAAGCTCACCACATTTTCGTAGTTCTCTCATTTCTCCAAGGACTGATAAGAACTTCATCCTAAACGATAAAAGATTGACAAGCATTTGGGAACCACTAATATTAAGTGCTGGCTAGTCAGATATGATTCTTGGGAAGGTGCTGAGTGTGTGTGCGTGCGTGCACGTGTGTGCCTTTGTCTGGAGGGAATTTTGCAGTCTCCTCCTGGGTTCAGGATAGGCTGGTTTGGGTACAGAACAGGATGCTCTGGAAGGTTCTATGGACACCTGGGGAATCAGGGGTGAGGACATTGCGAGGGCCTTTCTTAGGTTGGAGGTGTGGGACACCGGCATCTTCCTTCCACGTTCTCTATTAAGATGCACAGGCTGCGTGGATCCTTGGGTCCTCAGAGTGAGAGCCCAGGACAGTGGGGACCATCCAGGTGAGGGGCCAGTGCCCTGTGAGATGCCCCCGCTGTCCTCGGGCAGATCATGACTCCCCATGGGCTTCTCTCTCGCTGCAGGGAGAAGCACCTCTTTCAGCTAAACCCTCAATGTGGCGGGTCGCTCCGTGGCCTCCGTGATGGATGGACGGATGATACTGGAATCCCATGTGATGCCCTGCTCACCCCGCCTCCTGGCTGAGAAGCTCTCACTCAGCACTTCCGAGAAAGGCCTCACCCTGGTGCCCGGCCACTAACTGAATAACTTTCAGCTCCAAGTTATTCCATTTGGTCAGGAATTAGATTTCACCCAGCCAGCTCCAAGCACCAGGTTAACAGAACTGCACAGAGGAGAGTCCTGGCAGAGGTCACTGTCAGCCTGCATCTGCTCGAGGTATGCTGACAGACCCCAGCCCCGCATGCCGGCCACACGTCCTTTGAACACAGGGATTGCCCATGCCGGAACTTTTTTTGTTGTGTGGCTGAGAGGCATCACAGGGGCTGAAGTGCTGGAGAGGCCTGCATCTCACTGTCCTCAAGTGGGGTGATGGACAGGCAGGATGACAGTGGTGAGGACTGAGGTGTCCTCCACCAGCAAGGGGCCCGCTTTCACACTCCGCTACAAAACAGCCACCATGGGGGGGAGGGATTGTGTTTGGCCCAGAGCCCCAGACCCAAAGCTGGAGCTGGGCATGTTTCTTAAACACAGACATGTGTCCCTTCATCCAAGCAAGTGGCCTTGCCATGAATTCATCCATCTGTCCGTCCATCCATCCATCATCCATCATCTAGTACATCCCAGGCACTGGGAGGGAATCCATCAGAATAGTTAAAGCTCAGAGCTGGAACTAGACTGCTTGGGTTCGAGTCCCAGGTCCACTACCTACTAGCTGTGAATTTACATAAATCACTCAACCTCTCAAGTGCCTCAGTTTCCTAAACTGCGACATAGAGAAAGCAATGGCATGACCCCCTCACGGCGTTTCAAAAATGACGTGACTCAATGCGGGTAAAGAGTTTAACACAATGCACGAGAGAATAAGCCCTCAAAGAAGGTTAAAAACAAACAAACATGACCTGCATTAGATGCTGGGACACAGGGAAGACAAGTTGCTGTCTGGGCCCGAAATAAATCTACGGTCAGTTGACACCCAGCAAGAGCACAGGACAGAGGTTTCTGGACTTGAGTGTGGGGAGGATTTGAAAGGCTGATCCCACAGGACCCAGGTGGGCCCGGGACTCTGCATTTCTAATAATAAGCTCCTGAGTGCTTCTGATGCAATGGTCTATGGACCCCACGAGAGCCTGGGAGGGGTGGGTTCAAGGCTCCTTCCCAGAGTGGAGTCTCAGTTTTGAGGTGACTGTTGAAAAAAAAGAAAGAGGAAGAAGAGGAGGAGGCAGGCGGTCCAGGTGGGGGGCTGCAGCCTGAGAGGCAGCCTGGTGCTGTCGGGGAACCGCAGTGCGGGGTCTGTGCGCCCAGAGCCCTGTGTTCCTGGTGACAGAGCCAGGGTGCTGGTGGGGGGCACTGGGAGTCCGCAAAGGGTGGGGGGCTCTATGTGGGAGTAGCTTGTGCTCCCATAGGCCGAGGGGCCTCTGCAGACTTCTGGGTGGGGAATGGCATGAAGTGGCTTGTGTTGGACAGGTCACCGCTCAGGGCACTGTGGGCGGTGGAGCAGAGAAGGACAAAGGACACTGATGTCCCCTAGATGAGCAGGAGATGATGCCAGCAGCTAAGGGCGGGGGTGGGAAAGCCGGGGAGGGCAGGGCCCTGCTGATAGTGGCCGGGGCAGCCGGAGGGAATGTTTACGAGACAACCGACAGGGGTGAGCTGTGCAGGGTGTGGTGAGAGCCGGGGCAGAGGAGGCGCAGGTGGGAGGGGAGGGCGGGCCGATCCTGAGCTCAGCGTCACCCCCCTCCCCCACCGAGTGGGGTGGGCGGGGTCAGGGGCAGCCCGAGGGGCGTGTCCAGCAGGTGTGGATAAGCTGGTCTGCAGCTCGGGGCGGCTCGAGGCTGGAGATGGAGGTTTGGGCATCAGGGGCCCAGGTCCTGGGGGTGATCCAGGTGGCTCAGGTCGGTGTACAGTGTGGCAGGGACAAGGAAGGTCCCCGGCTGAAGAACATACAAGGGAGATTCACAAAGCCGGGAAGAAGGCTGCCTCTAGCCACAAGGATCCCCGGACTCCTCGACGGGGCTTCCAGGCTGCCCTGCGCACAAGGCCTCCGGGTGTGTGGGGTTCCTTCTGCCCAGCGCCCCGGGGAGGTGGCCGGGCGGGAGAGCCGCCCATAGAACTGCGTGTCCTGAGACCTACCTGAAGGCCCCGCCTGCCCCTCCCACCTCCCCCAGCCCCTGCCCACCTGTCAAGGCCACAAGAAGACATGTGTGTCCTCCCCAAAGTCCTCGCCAGCACAAAGTGCCACACAGTACCGGGACACCTCTGGCATCTCACCTGGCAAATGAACTGTTGATGATTTGAGAAGACTTCTAATTAGAGCATCTGTTTATGACCTCAGCTTCAGCTGCATATTAACATCGTTCCTCCCTCTCTTCCTTACCTGGAGCAGGCTGTCTGGTGTGGCAGGTGAGCAGGGGGTAAGCCGGGAGTTTTCCGTGGGGACCACCTGCCTCTGGTGGGGGAGGCGGGGCGGCCCCTGGCCCCTCCCCTCAGCACCTGGCCCCTCCCCTCGCCCAGAGCTGGCAGGCATCTGGCAGTTATTTCCAGAGCACTTAATGGGGGTATTGCCAAATTTAACCTCAGAAGGGAGATTGGTGTTCTCCAGGCTCCTTCTGCCCACAGGATGTGATGGGTACCCGTGAATTTCCGTTATGACATTTGGCTTCTAGAGAGTGATGGGCACACTCCATTTCAGGGAGAGTCAAGTAAATGGAGCTGCAGACACACCGTTCTCACCAGGGGTAGAGCCTGGCTCCTCCTCCAGACCAGCTCTGGGCAGGGCAGGTGAGAGGGACCAGACCCAGCTCTGGGTAGGCAAAGGGCCCATCTCCTCCAGGGCAGGTGAGAGGGACCAGGCTCCTCGCCCACCAGGCTGCCTACCCTCATGCTCTGTTCACTTAGCTGACTTCTACAGGGCAGGCTGGGGGTGTCTGTCCCACAGGCAGCTTTCCTACAGGGACTTCACCTGCTTGGACCCCTCCACTCTCGCACCCGTTACCTGGCACTGGGGCTGTCGCTTGGGCTCCTGACGAAGTTGGTGAGGATGAGGGTCAGACCCAGAATGGACAGGCCCGTGGAGAGGGGAGAAGAGGCAAAATAAAGAACGGGGTGGCTCAGCCTCCGAGCGGTCCAGCCTCTCAGGTCTTCTGGAGGGGGTGCTTCTAGAGTCTGCTGGGCTAACTGCCAGCTTTAATTTCCAGGCATGTTTTTCAAATTGCATAAGAAAGAGAGTCTACAACCAGCCGTGGGAACTGCTGAAGGCTCTTCCTAAATATACCCCGGCTCCCTTTGCCCGCCCGAATGCCTTCTCAGCCCCCCAGAGAAGCTTCTCTCTGTCCTCAGCCCTCTTCTCCAGATCAGAAAATCAGGCGGATCTGATTGCTCTGTTGATTGCTCAAGCTTTGTAAGCAAGAAGTTCAATCTCAGAAAGGGTCCCTGGGTCAGACCTGGGTCACTAGCACTCAGAGCTGGGTGCAGGAGGGTCTTCCGGGCCACCTCGGGGGACCACCACCTACCACGACAGCATTTCTTTTTACAGGATCTTGGCTCACACCTCTGCTTGGACTCCCCTATCTGTTTTGGGGTGGGTCTCATCATCAGAAAAGAAGGTTCTAGAACTAAAGGATACCATCTTTCTCCCTCTGAAGACAGGGAGTGAGGGTCAAGATGGGGTATGGAAGCATGTGTTGGTTGCCCTAGGCACCTCTGACCTTGAAGGTTTAAGGGCAGACCCCATATATCACCTCCTCTCCCTACCGGGTAACTGGAGTCACCCACCCAGGAATGTAGCCAAGCCCTTCTTAAGCCTGCCTATCTTTTCTACTCATTCTTCCCTTTGGAATAATATGATTAGAAGAGATAATATACACTAAAGTGCTTTGTAAACTGAGAGTTAGCATATAATGACTGCACAAATGGAGCTAAATTTTAGCAGCGCTTTTGGAGTGACGGCCTCTGTGCCGGGTCCAGCCATGCTCATCGCAGCTCAGAAGAATAGTATTATTATACCTATTTCACAGGTGGGGGAACAGCTTCAGGGAAATCAAAACACTTGGCCAAGTCACAGGTAGAACTGGACCCAAAACTTTTCCTCCTATGAAGAAATCCCCCAGGGGCCCAACAATTCCACCTCAGGGAATCTATCCCGAAGGTATAACCAGACTAACATACAAAGCATGTTCAGAAGAGCCCTGGTACTTAGCTGTGAAAAATTATAAATAGTCAAAAGACCAACTACCAGAGACCGGTTAAATAAATTATGGTCTGTTTATAAAATGGAGTATAATGTGGCGACTAAAAAGGACCATGCAGATCTATATCCATTAGCCCGAAAGGATGCTCATGAGATATTATGTAGTGAAAAAAAAAAGCAGGTTACAAGATAGCACTAAATAATACGAGTATATTTTTAAATAAAAGTCCACATAGTTATGTGCCTAAAAATAGCTTAACAGTTCATACACTAAAAATATTGAGTTATTATGTCTGGAGGGTGGGATTTCCTGTGATTTCTATTAGCTTTTTACTTTTCTGTATTGTTGGATTTTTAAACACGGGCATGAATCATTTTCATGATTAAAAAGGAAAAGTAGAGCTGTGTCCATTTTACTAAGAAGAGATCACTAGATGCCCCACGCATGGACTCCCTTCATGGCAGAGAAGGGTTCCCTTCATTTCTCTAAAAATATGCAATCTTTCCACTGGGGCCCCTTCCTCTGGACTGTGGGGAGAGGGGAGCAGGTCTGTGACAGTCAGGTGGTCCTCTGTTGTCCCTGGGGTGGGACAGCCTTGGTCCCTTCTCCCTCATGTAGATGGTTCCCTGATTTCCTCCCATCTTGGGAAAGGGGAACAAGGAACACAGAACCCTGAAACATCCAAGCAGGGAGGAGCCTTGGGGAGCCATCTGGTCGACCCTTTCCCCCATCCAGCTGCTTCTACCTTCAGCCTGGCCATTTTTTCTTTTTTGCGGTACGCGGGCCTCTCACTGCCGTGGCCTCTCCCGCCACAGAGCACAGGCCCTGGACACGCAGGCCCAGCGGCCATGGCTCACAGGCCCAGCCGCTCCGTGGCATGTGGGATCTTCCCGGACCGGGGCACGAACCCACGTCCCCTGCATCGGCAGTCAGCCTGGCCATTTTGAAAGGTCCAGCTCCAAAGAGGCTGCACTGCAGACGGAAGGAGGCTTCTTCCAGGCCACAAGAAGAGCAGGTGGGCTCTGGACCCTGACCAGCCAGCTGCCCGGCTGCCACGGGCTGCCCCCATCCCCACGGCCCCTTCCTCCTCCCCGCCCCCATTCTGCAGCGTGACTCTGACAGGAAGCTTCAGGACAGCAGAACAATTGAATTCCTATTACAGTATAAAAATTAATAATGTTAAAATGTCATGATCATCCCACACTAATTAAGCATCTAATGAATAATTAGCTGTGGACCCAGCTGCCATTTTTGGTCGTTAATTTAAGCAAGTGTTTTAAGTTCCGAACCAAACCCTTCTGAGGTGGAGCCTGCAACTCTGTGTTCAGTGGCAAAGACATACAAAAGCATCGTGCATTTCCCCATCTGCAGGGAGGGAGGAGCGGGTAAGGGGATGGGGGGGAGGGGCTGGTGCAGAGTTGGCCCTCTATAACTTGGGCAGCTGCTCTGGGGAGGGGGCCCACGTGAAGACTTGGGGGCCATCAACACCCTGAGCCCCTGGGTCTGAGCCACCAGGCTCCACAATCCCCCCACACGTCTGCTGGCTCAGAGGCCGGGATCATGCAGACTGTCTTACTGGGGCCTGCGTTCCCCCGACCTATTGCCCTCCGAGCCTGTTAAGCCTCAAGGAGGAGCGAGGGCCTGGGGTCATTTAGCAGACTTGCCGATCTGATCCTGCAAAAGTGAAGTCATGTGTCTGAGGCTCACACGAGGCGTCAGCGGATCGGGGGCTGAAGGAACGGATGCTTGGGATACAGTTGGAACCCGGACTCCCCTCTCGCCCCCTGGTGCCTCTCACCTCAAGGTAAGCTGGGGCACTTGGGAGATGTCACCCTTGCCGAGGGACAGCCTGGCATCCCAGCAAGGGCCCTGGACACGGTTTAAACCCGAGGTGCCAACCGCTGGCTGTGAAGCCAACCCTCACTCAGCCCTTGAGATAGCTCTGCGGTTAGTACTCACATACGAAACCCCAGGAGGAAATGCGGCCCAGAGAGTTTAAGTGACTCACCCAAAGTCACACAGCTGGAAAGTGGCAGGGCCTAGATGACAGTCAGGCCTTCTGGCTCCATAGTCTGCGTTTTAGATGCTGCCCCCCATGGCTGCTTTCTTTCTAACTTCTGAAGGAACCCTGCCGAGGTCACAAGAGCGAGGAACTGCCGGAGCCAGATGGAAACCGCCCGCGAGCGAGTGATGTTGTTAAGGGGACGTGATCCCAGGTGGAGGGAGCCTTCAAGGACCCCTCTGGGCCCTCAAGGCCAAGCAGAAATCAACAGACAGCTTGTCCTTCTGGTTTTCCCCCAGATGTATGACTGTCTTGAATCTCAGTTGTACACCTCAGCTGGTGTGCTCTGCAGCTAACAAAGAGGGTGCCTCAGGGGTCCCACGTGAAACAGCCTCAGGGCCCTAGGACTCACAACTCTCAGCTCTGCGCCCAAGGTGCCCCTGAGGGCGGATGGCTCCCTTCCCCGCGCTGCTCCCTCAGACCTCAGAATGTCTGCTCGGGCTGCTGAGACAAACTACCACAGGCTGGGCGGCTTGAACAACAGACGTTTATTTCTCGTAGTTCTGGAGGCTGGAAGTCTGAGATCAAGGTGCAGGCAGACTTGGTTCCTGGTGAGGCCCCTCTTCCTGGGTTCACAGGGCAGAGGGAGCGAGATCTTGAGTCTGCTCTTCTTAGAAGGACACTACTCCCATCATGGCGCCCCACCCTCACGACCTCATGAATGCCAATTACCCGCAGAGGCCCCACCTCCAAATACCATCATACTGGGGGTTAGGGCTTCAAGATATGAATCGGGGGTCAGGGGGACACAATCATTCAGTCCACAGCATAACCTTACTTGGGAATAGGGTTGTTGCAGATGTAATGGGTTAAGATGAGATCATACTGGTTCAGCGTGGCCCCTGATCCAACGTGACTGGTGTCCTCATAAAAAGGGGAAATGTGAACCCAGATGCACGGAGGAAGACGCCACGTGAAGATGAAGGCAGAGGCGGAGGTGATCTCCACAAGCCCTGGGACACCAGAGAGTGTCACCAAACCACCAGAAGCTGGGAGAGACGCCTGGACCAGATTCTCCCTCACAGCCTTCGGGAGGAGCCAACCCTGGATCACCTTGATCTCGGTCTTCCAGCCTCCAGAGCTGGGAGATGATGGCGTTTGGTTGTTAAGTCGTGCGGTCTGTGATGCTTGCTGACAGCAGCCTTAGGACGCGAGCACAGATGGCTACAGGCACCTCCAACGTAAATCCAGGGCAGCCCTCCAGACACCCCGACAGCCTCCATCATTGTTGGTGAGACCCCTGCAGTCAGCCTGGAAGCTTCTCTTTCTCTACATCCCGCAAGTGCTTGGCCATCGGATCCCACGGCTCCAACTCAGAATCCGTCTGGAATCTGGCTGCTTCTCACCACCTCTTGGGTACCACCCTTGGGTACCACCATGGTCTCACACCTGGGTCATTGGATGCACATCCCCCCTGGTCTCCACCCCTGTCCCCTACACTCTCCCTCTGACAACCAGTGGGATGGGGTTGGAACGTAGGTCACTTGTAACTCACAGCACTCCCATCTCACTTGGAGAAAAGCAGCTCACAGGGCTCCCTCTAAGACCTCCCCTCCCACCGCTCTGCAGCGACCTCCCTTCTGTGAGGAGGCTGTGCACACTCGAAGGCCTTGGCGCTGTCCCCTTTACCGGATGCTCTTCCAGCTTTCCCCCGGCCACTCCCTCCCCACCTCCCAGGAGAAACCTGCCCACGTGGAGAAACATCCCCAGCGTGGCCTGTCCGGCTGCCTTCGGGCACTGCTGTCCAGCTGACATCACTTTCCCCACCCCCTCTTTCCCTGCCACTGATGTCGGCCTTGCCCTGTGACTCTCTCTGGCCAGTGCAATGGGTTCGGACGTGACCGCCCAGTAAGCCAGGTCCTGGAGTGAGGTTCACGAAACAGCCCGAAACTGCCGCTCAGCGGGGGCAGAGCCGCTGCAGCTGCTACGATCGGCATAAGAAATAAGAAAACTGTTTGTCTCAGTCTCTGAGATTCCCTGGCTGTTTGTTACACAGCAGCGCTGCAGCAGACCTGACTAGCTGGACGCCTCCCTTCCCCACTTGAAATCGCAACCTGTCCTCCCTCAGGGACACGCCTGGTCTCCCCCTCCATCTGCTTCACTGGTTCTCCCCACAGCACTGAGTCCCTCCTCCCATGATATGACTGACTGATGGTGGGTGTGGCTTGGTGTTGTCCCCCTTGCTGGGGGGTAAGCCCGGGAGGGCAGGGTCCTTGGTCTGCTCTGGTCTTCGGAATATTCTAGATGCCTAGAGCTGTGACTGGCAGGGGCAGGTACTCAGTGCTCGTTTTTGAGCGATGAATGAATGAATGAGTGAATGAATGAAAAGCGCCCTCATGGGTCGACAACAGGCAACCCCCTCCCCCACGGAGGAAAGGCCTCAGCTCCGTGCAGGCAGGAGATGCTGAGGGGCCCAGGCTCCGAGCTGGGCAACCCAGGGATATGGTTCCATGTATCCAGACAAGCCTGAAATTCTCAAGACTGGATCAGAAATCCCGGGAGTCTCAGAAGATAATGGAGAAAACAGAACGGGCTCCCTGCTGCCCCCCAGTCCCTCAGACCTGGGCTCTGTCCCCGTGGCTCCCAGGAGAAGGCTTAGAAGGGGCTTCCTCTGTAAAGCAGAGCTCAGGGGCCGGGAAAGCCACCGGCCTGCCGTCTCGGCACAGGGTCCCGGGTGACCAGGAGCCCCAGCAATGGCCAGGTTCTGGGGAGAGAGAGTCCCAGAAGCATCACCAGCCTGTTGGGGTCCGTCTCCAGGGCTGTGCCCTTTCCCTGGCACCTGTCTAGGGCATCCCCTGGGGAATGGCTAAACGAAACAGCTCCAGACCAGTCCAATCAATTCCGGTGGGAGGGGAGGGGCAGGAGATTGTCATTTCTTTTCCAGGCTCCCCGGGCCTGAGAACTGCTGGGCTTGACTCTTCCGCTTTCCAACACAGGCGACTCTGTAATCAGTGCTTTAATGAAACAGGGAGTGTTATTTCAGGTCCTATGCTACCAAGCGTGGCACCTCTTCCTAGCGTGTAGATCGGTTGGAAAGGTATCTGTCTGGTCCTTGGGTCAGTCTGCTTGCCCAAAGGGACCCATATCGCCTGGAGGAGGCGTATTTGGGGGCAGAATGACAGAGACTGGGGCCCTGGAGACTCCCTGGTGGGCAGGAGCCCTTTTCCCCACTGGTGGCCTACCCACCAGGAGGCATCCTGGCCTCGCCAAGGGCTGACAGCCCTTTACGGGCAACCGTTTGGAGCAGGCGGCTTGCCGCTGGCAGCGGAGGGTGGGGGGAGGTCCACGTTCACATCCCCTCACGCCAGACCAGATTTGTACCCTCCTACCCCAGTCTCTGTTCTGTGGCACCTGCTGACTGTCTGCACCTGGAGACCAGGAAGGGACCCACGCAGCTGCGTGTGGTCCAGTCCAGGCCTCTGGCCTCGGTGTGTTTTTACGGCCGAGTTATAAACCCCTGAGAAATGGGGTTTATAATGGAAACTCTGACACCACCTAAAATATATCAGCTCTGCTGGGTGCTCTCAGAATACAGCCCTAATTTATAAACCACTCAGGGATCCTGGGTCATTTTGAAACTTACAGACAGTAATCCAGAAACGGAGGAAACCAGGAAGGAAAAAAATGTGCACGTGTCCATGGATTATGAAGTGTGCTGAGACCAACAGTTCAGAAACCAACGCTGAGTCACAGGCTCTGGTCTCTACCCTGAATCCTCGTGTCCCCCACCCCAGTGGGACCTGGTGGAGGCATGCGGCTCCATCATCTGGCCAGATGACGCTCTGTGCATCTTCCAGCTGTGCTTTTAGCGTGAAGATTGGAGAGAGTGGATGAGGGAAGAAAGGGTCCACACGTGGTTCGACGGAACAGACGCACTTGTGAGAAGGTTTCCCCGCGCTCTCGTTTACGTTGAAAAAAGTGGTGAAGGGGGCAGACCGTTTACTCACCAGAGACACGAGCTTGTCCCTAAATGGGGGCGGAGGCACGCATGCCCACTCAGCTTGCTGCCCCCAGATCCCAGAGAAGCCTTATTCCCAGGGGCCGCTCTCCTGCCCACCTGCCTGGGAGGGACCCGCAGCAGCGGACCAGCGGCAGAAGGCCCAGCTCGTCCTCCCTGGGAGCTGCAGGCCGGGCCTGGGGAGCCTGCAGCGGGCCCGGGAGGGGACAATGGGGCTTGGTCCCTGCACCTCCTCCCCCCGCCCCAGCACTTAGCTCCCTGTCTCAGGCCACGGCCATCTTTCCACGTGTTTTCCAGCACTCCGATGACCCTCCCTTTCTTACTCAGTAGCTGCGTGTCGCAGAAATCAGGATGGAGACAAGGGCCCTGGAGGTAACCGGAGTCGTAACTTCCTCCTCTTTCCTCAAGGGCTAGGGATGGATGTCCTGGGTCTCTCTCCCTCCTTCCTGCCCCTCCCTCTCTCCCCCCCTCCATCCCTCCTTCCTCCTTCATTCAGCGATTCCATTCAACAAATATTTTCTGGGCATTTGCCGTGAGCCGGGCTCGGCGCGGGGTGCTGGGGATGCACGATGACTCGGGGAACCTATGTTTGCAAGTGAACCGAGTGTCCCACCCATGTCCACCCACGCCCCCTCTGGCTATTCTTCTTTAATGCTACGTGGAGTTTCAAAGTAACCATTACAACTAACAGCAAACAAACCAAAGTCACTCTGAGGAGGTGTTTCCAAACCACACCAGCCCCACATCCAGCTTCCAGAGGATTCCTAGCTGCCTCTTCTGATGGAAAAGTAGATCTCTCCCCACCACTGGCATTCACTAGGGGCCACCACGGCCAGGACGGGGGTCTGCACGGGAAGCAACGGGGTTGGGCAGAGCCCGAGCTGAGCTGGAGACCCGGTCAAAGCCAGTTCCCCGGCCTCTTGGATGGGGCCTCCCTCCTCTGCACTGCAGGTCCCCCACCTGTAACCCACCTCGGAAGGGTGTCGGCAGGTTTTATGGGATAACAAGCAAGGTGCTTAACTCCCTGTCCGGAACACAGGGTGTGCTCAGTACTCGCTGCTACTGTAATGACGCATCAAAGGGACTAGAGGGAACCTGGGAGCAAAGGCCCTGAGGCAAGTCCAGCATTCAGTCAACACACACGAGTCAAATGGCTGCCGTGTGCCTGCGGAGGTGCCACCGTGTGACCAGCGGGGACACGATAACAGCCCTTCCCTGGGCGGGGGGGAGCTTGTTAGGAGAGCGGGGTGCGCTTGCCGGCTCAGAGCTCGGGTGCTCTTTGCAGGGTGTGTATCAACCTCCGCCCTTGTCTGGGTGTGGCCGCCCCGGAGGCCGGGAACTCGTGCCTGCTGGGTGTCAGTCCTCACAGCTCCCCTCCAGCCCCTCCTCCCTCCCTCCTTCTCCTAGGAAAATGCGATTTGAGTCAAGCCACTTTCAATTACAGGGATGCAGTGTTCTGAGCCCACGGGGTGATAAAGGGCCTGTTTTCCCTCCTGGGAATGTTTGGGGTTTTCCAGGCACCAAAGGAGAGAGAAAAAGGAAGTGGAGCTAAGTGCTTCTTGGAGGAGCAAAGGGCTCCGACAGACCCCGGGGCTGGGTTGCTGCCCCTCATCCCACTCTGCAAGCTGCGGGCACCCTCACCCTCACGCAGAGACCCGCTCCCCAAAAGTGGAGGGGCTGGAGGGGCGGGGCTGGAGCCCTGGCTCCAGAGCAGGCGCCCCGAGAGCTGGGAACGATGGGGGCCGGTGTGTACGTGTGTGAGTGTGCACAGGTTAAGGGAGAAGCAATGAGTGTGTGTGAGTCTGTGACAGTGTGTGAGTGCAAGCACACGGGCGTGTGTGTGAATGTGAAAGACAATGAGTGTGCAAGTCGGTGTGTGCGCGTGGGAGCCGCGAGTGTGGTCGAGCGTGTGCACGTGGATGGCGTGCGTGCGCTGGGGAGGCCCAGACCTCCAGCCTCACCCCGGGAGCTCAGCACTGCTGGGTGGGCTCGTCTGCCCTCCTTGGGCGCTAGCTCAGGACCCTCATTCCCCTGGACTCACCCCACCCCCGCTCTCCCTGGAAGCACCTGGAATATTCTCTTTGGTTTGGAGACATTCCTGCCCCAGGTCTTAAAGCTGCAGCCTAGTGGGTCCACGGAGTGCACAGCTTCCTCTTCTGGGACTTTCCTCCCCCTCCTTCCCTCCTGTCTGGGTCTCTTTTCTTCCCACCAACATGGATGTGACATGGCCGGCCTCCTCTCCCGGCCAGAGCACGCTGGCCAGCTGGGCACCTGGCAGACCCTCTAAATCTGAGTTCATGAGTCACCTGAGAATCGGGCTAAGAAGCTCCCTTCACTGGGTCAGGCGAGCTCGGGCAGGCGAAGCACCCAGCGGCCAGGTGTGCCTGCGGGGCCTCGGCCGCATTTGTTCCTGCCCTTCCAGCCCGTCACCTCCTCACGTCCCGCTGCCTGCGGCTCCTGGGACCCTGAGCCTCAGGGCTGAGGATGCTGCTGAGATGTGCCTCCACCTACTGTCACCGCTGGAAATGGGTATGGGGGCCTGCTGGCCAGAACCGTCCCTAGATGGACGAGGACCAGCTGGGCCCTGCTCACAAGGCTGCGGCATCCCCCTCCCCTCCCACAAGGACATTCCAAGGTTGTCTGTTGACCTTTCTCCCGGGCTCCTCTCACGCCTGAATGCGCTGCCTCATTCTGGCTCTGGCCGGGCTGTCTCAGGCCCAAGCCCCCTCCCTGCCCCAGGCCATCCTGGCTGCAGGATAGAAGCTCGGCCCCGGGGAACCGCTGGTCCATGGCGGCTGCAGCCCACGGTGGACGGGCAGTGGGCCATGATGGCCTTGCCTGGTGCACTCCCGGCAGCTTCTGGGAAGCACCCCTTCCTTTCCCGCTTGCTCTACCAGGCCGCTCTGGGGCGGGGCCGTGGAAAGGGGCTCACTCATCCATCCCTCCTCGTCCGGGGTACCATTCTCGGCCTGTCCTGGTTTGCCAGGCCCTGTTTCCGTTTTGCACTGAGTGTGGCAACCAGGAGACCCCTGAGTCCAGCTCTGAGGGGAGCTCAGTGCTGACGGGGTTCCCAGTGGCCCTCAGAGGCTAGAGGGAGGTCCCACTTCTGCTGGGGTGGCCCGTGAGCCGAAGGAGCCTGGGCCCTGGGGCTTCCCCTCCCCCCACCAGCTGGCCCCGAGTTCCAGCAGCTCCAGGTGGACGAGGGCCACATGAGGGGCTGGGCGGGCTCCTGCTGCAGGCGACGTGAGGGCAGAGGCAGGTGTGAGCATCGGTGCAGGAGTGTGCACGTGTGTGTGTGTGGGGGGGTGTCAGGTGAGCATGTGCGCACCTGGGTGTGTGTTCCCACGTGTGGATCTGCTCTGTACATGAATATTATTATGTCTCCTGAGGTGCAGGCTGGTGTGAGCCTGTGCATACCTGTGAAGGAGGATTTGAACCACGCTGAGACCCTCCCCCAGCGGGTCTGAGTCTGGGCGAGGGGAGGGGGCAGGTGAGGCGTGGATATCCATGTCCCCAGGGGGTCACTGTTTGGCATGTACAAGTCCCCTAGGAGAGTCTGGCCTGCTCCCCGAAGTGACCAGGATGGCTATTCCTGCTGGCCATGGATCACCTTCAGTCTATGCACTGGGGCAGGAAAGAGATGAGGGACCAGGGCTCTAGAATGTTCTTGACCTCGCTCACCTTCTACTGTAGAAATGTGGGCTGTCTTTGGTGCATCCCCACTTTTGCGCTCCTGCAGGTAGAGCACGTGGGTAGGGCCCACCTCACACAGCCGTGGGAAAGGCTAGAAGCTCGGGCTCTGTGTGCTGGAGTTAGCTGGCAGACAGACCAGGTGAATTTCTGAAGGACACTGGAAGTGGGTGGCCTGCAGCGCCCGTACTGCTTGAACAAGGCCGTGCAGTCCTGTCTGGGTCCCCTCCCTCCCTGACACGTGTCTGTCTAGCTCATCGGGTCCCGGGATGCCACAGGGAAGGCTGAGCCTTAGGCACCGGTGAACTCAGAGGCCAAGCCCAGGTAGCAAGGGAGCAGGACAGCTGGGAGGCACACGCTCCCCACACCTGGGGGCCAGGAGCCACACCTGGCGGTTTCTCTGAGCCAAGACAGATTGTGGCCACAGGATCCCGGGCAGCAGAGCCATGTGGACCCTGGGAGGCTGACTGCCTGGGCCCCTCAGTCGGCCGGGCTGGGCCCCCTGCAGTTGGGGCCCCACCAGCAGTGTGCTTTGCCATCCCAACCAAGTCCTGGGATGTGGCCATTTCCCTGGCTTGCTGGATGGCAGTTGTGGAGGGACGTGGGTTGTGGTGAACAGCCTTCTCATGCCCAGAAGGCCACCTCTGGCCATGCCTGGAAATCCTCGAGCCCTCTGGGGTCTGGCAGTTCCCAGTCACGTCACCATCACCTGGTTTTCTCCTTCCTGGGCGCCCCCCCCCATTCCCTACTTCCTCCTAGCCCTTCCCCCCCGGCCCTGGCCCTGGTCCTGGTCTGTAACCGCCATGGTTTTGTCCCCACAGACACAAGGAGGGCAGGCAGAGGCGTCTCAGGGGAGGGGACGTGAAAAGGTCCGGACGGATCACACCTTCGGAGAACACAGACAGGAGGTGTTGCCAGGACCGCGGTGAGCATGTGGTGTGATGCGTAACCTGCGGGTTAACCAGAGCCACTGCAGACAGGCCAGCCTCCCCACCTCCTGAGGGCTCAGAACCTAAGTGACCACGAGCCTTGCTGGACCCTGTCGGAAAGGGGAAACCCCCATAAGAGAGAAAGCTGGGACAGTTCCTTGGCCCCCAAAGGGAAGCCTGGGGCGGCCCGCGGCTCTGGGTTTGGCATCCTCACCCAGCACAGCTCACAGACGATGAACGGGATGCACAGCAGCCGTCAAGGAGCCTGGCCTCGTGCTCAGCTCCGGGTACGTCTCTACATGCGTGGTCCCGCGGAATGTTCACAGGTGTGTAAATGGGCTACGGAAAGTCAGTTCCTTGCTGGGGGGCTGCCCAGTGGACGCCGGATCTGAGATTAGAACCCATTTCCGCGTCCTCCCCACGCGTTGTTCTCATGCTCTGCCCCTGGGAGCAGTGGGGGAGGGTGGCGACCGTTCCCTCCCAGGCAGTGAGGCATCAGCCAGGGGCCAGGCCAACTCCCCGGGCCTCTGCCTGGGCCAGTTGTGTTTCTCCAGGACACATGGGCAGACTGGGCTCTGCAGAAAAATCACTCTGTGCTCTGGGACCTGAGAGCCATTTGGTGAGCACACCCTTCGCTTCCTATGCCCCGTTTCCAGCGATATTTTCCGCATTTTCTGCAGCAGAGGCCCAGGCGGGAGGGCCTTCCCTGCTGCAGACTTTGCTCGTGGTCGCAGGCCTGCCGTCCAGCAGAGGTCGGGAGCCTTTTCCAATAACTGGAGACCATTTTACCAGGATGAAGGCCAGGGCTATTGGGGTCAGGCCTGGGGTTTCCTAACGAGCCAGAGAGTGACCAGCAGGCTCCCCTATCCCCTGGGGCACACAGGTGGCCATCCCTCCCTCCCTCCTTTTTTTTTTTTTTTTTTGCGGTACGTGGGCCTCTCACTCTTATGGCCTCTCCCGTTGCGGAGCACAGGCTCCGGACGCGCAGGCTCAGCGGCCATGGCTCACGGGCCCAGCCGCTCCGTGGCATGTGGGATCTTCCCGGACCGGGGCACGAACCTGTGTCCCCTGCATCAGCAGGCGGACTCTCAACCACTGCGCCACCAGGGAAGCCCCTCCTTTTTTTTTTTTAAACAGACTTTTTCCTTTTGGCCATGCCACGCAGCATGTGGGATCCTAGTTCCCCAACCAGCGATGGAACCCGGGCCCTTGGCAGTGAGAACGCAGAGCCCTAACCACTGGGCTGCCAGGGAAGCCCCTTCCTCCTTCCTCTGACCCTCCCTGGCCTCACCCTCTGTCCAGGCCTGGACTAAGAGCCGAGAATGGAGGGGTGACTGGGAGGCTGCCTCACCCTCCGGAAGCTTGGCTTCCAGCATGATTTTCCCTCCAAACTCATCTGTGCCCAGCGTGACCCACAGGAGGCCAAGCAGGAGGAACACACGAATCTCCAGCTACGGAGTTGCTTTCCTCAGTTCTGAGCAATGAGAAGTGTCCAAAGATAATAAATGAAAATTTATTACACTTCCCCACGATCCATAGTAAATCCATTTCTGTTCCTTCACTGACTTCAGATCTTCATACACATTGGATCCCCATGAAGCGCCCTGTGTCCCCATCTCGTTATAAGGGCCGCAGCTCCCCAAGCTTCCAGGGCCTGGGGCTGAGCTCCTCCTCAGAGAGTCTCCCCCTCCGCACCTCATGCCTCCCAGGGAAGCAGGGGGCTGTGGACAGGTCTTTGCTCCAAGGACCTCCTGCTCAAGAGGCCATTGACAGACCGGAGGTGGGCTCCTGCCCAAAGCAGGGACCAAACAAACACGTGGAATTTGTAAGGAGATTCTACTGAGCTGCCGGAGCTCACCAAATTTTTACTGAATGCATTTCCTCTGGAGAACTTGTGTACTAAATCCTGCCTAGGCTGTGTTAGAGGAATAAAAATTCCATGCACAGATTTGACTGCAAATGTTCCTTCCTGAGGCAGAGGACACACTTTCTCAAAGGCCACTTTTGTTTTTTTGCACAGAGGCTGGGTTTCGGCTTGTCCTTGGCCAGGGCCTGGAGGGAAGCCAAGAACGAGGCTCCAGAGGGGCGGGCTCCTCCCTTCCACCTGGCAACAGGTGGGGCAGAAACCACTCTGCATCCTACCAGCCCACATTCAAGGCTTCCGTGGGCCTTGGACCTGTCCTAGCAACCTCTCCTCACTGCTGCACCATATGTTCCAGCCCAGGGTGAAACCCACCAGCCTCCTTGCTGGCATTCTCCTCCCAAGGGGCTTGGAGGTCACCCCTGGCTTCCTCCCGGCCCTCCTGGCAGCCTCCAGAGGCACAGACTTGCTCCAGCCCTTAGCTGGAGGCCCCAGAGGCTCAGGGAAGATTCTGCAGGATGTGGAGACCCCACAGAGCCATAGGTAGCTGAGGACTTTGGGTTCCTGTAGGTGTCCGTTTATCATATAATCACCAAACTCTACTCAGTGCTGAAAGGGATGGGAAGCAGGAAGAGGCAAAGAGAAAAGCCCCCAGCAGAGGGGTCGACAGATAAGGTAGAGGATGCCAGTTAAAGTTGAACTTCAGACAATGAAGACATTCTTAGTGTAAGTATATCCCAAACATTGTGTCGGATAGACTTATCCTAATGAAAAAAATCTGTTGCATCTGAAATTCACACATAACTGGGCATCCACAATTATTTTTGGTTAAGTCTGGCCACCCTACACACCAGCCTCCAGGGCTGACTGCACAATTTCTGTCTCCTTGTCCCACCAAAACCCACACCCCACCGAGCACAAGGCCATAAAGTGATGTCTTCAGCAAGCCCTCTCCCTCCGGCAGGCTCTAAAAGACAAAAGTCATGAGGAGGCCTGCAGCTGGGAGGACACATCTGGTCTGGGGATCCCGGTAACAAATCACTGTTCTCAGGCCTCTCCCTTCATCTTGCATGGACCCGAGGCCCACGCTTGTGATTTCATCCCAGCAAACAATCGACCTCCCCGCCAGCCCTTCTGTTAGGCTTTTCTCAGACTGAGGCCTGACTCTGGAATAACTGCTGGCTGGAAGGGCAGGTCGGAGAGCTTTCCAGGGAGATCCTCTCCGGAGGGTCTTGGAAGATGCTCTGGAATCTGCTTGCCCAGCTGCTTCAGTTCCCAGCTCTCCAGCTGGCATCTCTAGCACCGCCGGCAAACCATGGCACACACCACAGGTGGGCGCCAACCAGCTCCCTGCAAGAGCGCTCGCTTTCCTGGGAGGTGTATGTGAAGCAGTCCTGGCCCTGAAGCTCCTGCCTGCACCCCGGGGATGGCTCTGGATGGGTCTGGGCTGTAGGTTTCCAGAGTCTCCACCTGGGACTACTCTTGTCCGCTGGGTCTGGCCATCGGAGTATGAAGCCCTGACGCTTCCTGGGGTCCGCAGAGACCACAGGCTCTCCGCCAGGCTGCAGCATCCCCCAGACTTGCTGCTTTAAGATGACAAAGAAAACAGACTCTCTGCTTCCTCTTCTCTGAAGCTAATGGCAAACCACAAGAGGAAGGGAAAGCCAACAGGAGCCCTCGGTCTTTGCTGAGCCAGCTCTCACCTCTGACTTTGAGGCTGGGCTACCACGAGCGTGGCACTAACCCGGGTGAAGGAAGACCCACAGGAGGCTGCTGCCGCCACTGCTGCAGATGGGGGTAGAGCCTGGGGTGCCCGCCCAGAGGGTCCCCCCACGTCCTCGGCCTCATGTGCCCAGGCTGGGGGTGGGCTGCTCACGTCCGTCTGTGCCTCAGCGTTTTGCCTCTGAACCTTGGGACTGACCCACTCTGTGGAATGCTCTGGAATTAAAATGACATTTCCACCCCCCCGCATTAAGGTACATTTCTGGCTGTCCTCTGCCTTCCTGGATGGGTTCTCTTAAAATTCTCTTCTGGGCTCTGACTTTGTGTGGTTGTCTCCCCAGAGAGATAAGTCCCTTGAGATAAGGTACAGTGGGGAAAATGAAAGAGATGAAGCTCACGGAAGTATTAGAAGTACAAATGGAAGGCCTGTGCAAGGTGGGAGATTCTGTACCACCATCACACTGAGAACTCACCAGGATAAACCAACCAAGGGTTATTTGTGGGCAGGAGGCAGCGTGCCAGCAAGTGTGGATGGCACACAAGCCAGGGTTGTCTTTCTTGTTGTCTAGATGGGCTGTGACTGTCCAGGTTTCCCTAGTGAGTGAGGATGGGTGGCTCAGAGGACGGGAGGGGCGACAGGCCAGGGACTGGTCCCTGGGGGAGCTGCTGACATGCAGGGAGGTGCTGGCTTCTGGCTCCAGGCCTCCTCAGGGACAAGGCAATGCCCACGACCAGCATCGCGGCTGATGGGATGGGGAGTAGGCCCGATGGAGGCTCCGTCTTTGGGGGGACGGAGGTGTCAGTAGCTATTCCAGCCTGGCAGGTCGGTCCCTCAGGGAGCCCTTTAGGTGAGTGGCCTCAGGCGAAGCTGCAGCCATTTTTCTTCCTGCCTGTCTTGGGGGACGGATTTAATGAAACTGAACGGACAGTGGCCTTGGTGGGCTGGGCTATTTGTCCTGGTCCTGAGGCTCCTGGGGGTGGCATCTGGCTTGACTTTATTACTTCCTCCCCAGGCTGAGCCCAGGAAGGGAGCGTGTCTATGCTTCTGCACACCCTCCGGACACAGGTTCCTGGGCTGCCTCCCGCCTGCGGCTGAGCTTCCTGACCACATGGAGGACGGGTGATGGGGGAGGGGCTGAGGCCGAAGGAGCCTCCTTCCCTCTGTGCTTGGAGGACAGCTGGACCACAGCCTTCTGGGAGACAGAAGGACGGGTGGCATGACCTCCCAAGCGCCTTCCTCTCACGGGGAAGGCAAGACGGGTCCGGGGATGCCGCCCTCTCTCTGCCCTCATTTCCTGAAGAGCCCACTTTGTCATTATGGCCAACACCAGATGAGCAAGGTCTGACTTAGACGCTGGGGGTCAGTTCCCAAGGAAATGTTGTGGTGGCCGTGACATTTCGGCACGGCGGCAGTCACCAGGGTATTGAGGAGACATTGCAGTCAGTGAGTTACGGCTCCCTGTCAGCTGCACGGGGAAACGGATGCACATGTGCACATACGTGTAACCAAATGCCCCAGAGCTTGCAGGCTGTATTGGGTTCACGGTCACGGTCAATGCACACCACAGCCCACCACCCTTGCACTCTGGGGCTGACACATCCACACCCACGTGCTGGGTGCAGGCCACCCCACACCTGGAAAGTCCTACACACAAATTTGCGTGTCTGCTTTTCAAGTACAAAGAAGCCCCGGCCTATTCAGACAAGCCGTCCGAGGCCGACCTCGTGCAAAGACCAGGCCACCACGTTGCTCTGAGTCACACATCCCTCTGGGTCCAGACAGTTCTGCTCAGGATGCTCCCCTCTGGTTCCCGGGGGTGGGGTCAGAGAGCTGGCCCCGGCCCAGGGAAGAGAGAAAGTGTTTCCACAGTTCTGAGCGGGAAGAAAGGAGCTTTCATCTACCTGAGATTAAATTATAGCCAGGAGGCACTTCTGAACAAGACCAAAATAGAAAACTGGAAAGAAGCAGCACTACCATAAATTCCCAGAATTTGCAGTCTTCCCTGGGCTGGTTTATCCTTGAGAAGCTCTGAGAGTAATTCTGTTTGAACAAGATCTAGGGGGTTCCACGTGGAAGAGTAGGGTCTTTGGGTTAACAGAAGCCGTGGTAGCAGAAACCTCCCTGACAGACTCTCAAATCTTCACCTCACACCCTGCCAGGGGCTCATGGAGACCCCGCAGTGGATCCTACTTTGCCTGGAAGGGGCCAAAGCGCTTAGGGTGCTGCTTCCACCCCTGTTATGCCAGCAGACCTCGCTGGCCCTTGGAACAAGTGGCCGGATGTCAAGGGCCCAACAGCCTTGGACTCAGGCCCTGCCAGGCCAAGCAGGGTGGATGCTGGCTGGTGGTCAAGGCAAGCCACTTCTATGAAGGGAAACCTGGGTCCCGAGAGACAAATGATCTTAGAAGGGGCTATGACGTCCAAGGAATTCCTCACCACTCTCCCACCACTCCCCACCCATGGCCTGAACCGGACCCTCCCTGCAAAGAACCCAGAGCACAACCTCAGGCATCAAACAAACCCTGATAACAATGACGGAGGCGTAACAAAGCCAAAGGAGAAAAACTGCCAAACAGCAGTTTGTAGGCGTTGAAACCCTCTCCTGTCTCTCTGCCTCTCACCAGGATTCAGGCTTGCCATATGGGTGGAAACGATGATTAGATTTTAAATTATTGATGAGTTTGCATCTCTTACTCTTCTGTAGCAATCAGACAAGAGTCTGAGAAGTTCGAAAGAAGGTTTTACAAGATGGGGGCCGTCCTTTTGGGTGACAGCATGCAGCTCAACAGAAGCTGGGGTTCCTTCTCTCTTGTCAAGAAGCAGGAGTGGGGTTGGCCCCAGGCACCCACCATGCTCAGCCCCAGACCTGGCTCCAGGGGCACAGAAAGCAGGGCAGGGTCAACATTCTCTACCCCAGGATAAAGCAAGCTTGGGCTGCCGGGCTCTGGGACCCTCACTGCTCTCCTCTGTGGCTCCCATCCAGCTGATCCCCCGGCTCTTGTCTGGGACCTGAGCCTCTAGACCCTTGACCTACACATCCCCAGACCCCAGCAGCCTTGTTCGACCCCGTTCACGGTTTCAACTCCCGAGACTTCCTGAGCTGCCTGGCACACCTCCCCCGCGCCGTCCCCGGTGATTCAGTCTTTCTGGCGGGTGCCCGCAGCTCGGGAGATGGAATGCATTCTTATTTCCAGGTGCTATACATTCAGATGAAGTTCTTCTTCGGATCTTCTGCCCAGAAAAGGATAAATATTTCTGATCTACAGCAAATGTGTTTTCCTTTAGCTAACATCTTGGCGAGCAAGTACACTAATCTCCCAGGAAAATCTAGGGCCTGAATAGCAAGCAGATTTTTTTTTCCCTGAGCAAATAGAAATTCTGAGTTGCTTTTTTAATGCTGCCTTTTTTTCCCTTTTAAACAGCAGATCTGGAGAAAAATCACAGTCCATTAAATCTGCATTTCGTGAAAGAAAAACCCAGAAGGCCACCTCCCCATCAAAGGCAGAATGAACGGAGTTTGGAAGTGTGCTTAAAATGCACCAAGGGAGCAACAGCCATCCTACATTACCCCACTCAGCCTGAGGGTGGAAGGGTCTGAGCCCCCACTACGAGGCCGGAGGAGAAAGGCCTTCCACCTGGGAGGTGGAAATGGGGCTCCTCTCTCCCTGCTGAGGCCTCAGCAGCTCTCCACCTCTGGGTGCCAGGTGACCTCAGAGCTGAGCAAAGGACACACCCAGCAAGACCAAAGACTCCCCGAAACGTCCTCATTTCACCTTCCTACATTTTACGGGCTCCTTCTGTGGCCAGACGTGGGTCAGGAAGTGGCCCCACCTGTTCCCTGGGGGACAGGTCATAAAAGGAAGGTCAGAGAAGGACCTAAAGCGTGTGGGTCCGCTGCTGTGTGCCTGGCACCGGGCAACGTTGAGGAGCAGGTGTTGTCCTCTCCATTCCTTGCAGTGGAAAGTTCTTTCCCTGTCACTTTGCTGCCTCCCACACTGCCTTGGGCTCCTGTGAGCTGGAGGCAGGTGGGTGGACTGCCCCCAGCTCATAGGCATGTCTGAGCTGAGGATCCCAGGACTACAAAAGGCGGAACCAGCTCTTCTGAGCCTCCATGCATGCTACCCACGTAAGCCCTGCCCAGCCCGGACCAGGGCAGAGCAGGCCCTTCTGGAACCTTCTGTTCCTTCCCGCTCACTGGGAAGTTGGCTTGTCTGCTTCTCACTCTAAAAGGGGAGTGGGAGGCTTCCCTGGTGGCACAGTGGTTAAGGATCTGCCTGCCAATGCAGGGGACACGGGTTCGAGCCCTGGTCTGGGAAGATCCCACATGCCATGGAGCAACTAAGCCCGTGCGCCACAACTACTGAGCCTGCGCTCTAGAGCCCACAAGCCTGCATGCTGCAACTACTGAAGCCTGCGCGCCTACAGCCCATGCTCCGCAACAAGAGAAGCCACCGCAGTGAGAAGCCCATGAACTGCAATGAAGAGTAGCCCCCGCTCGCCACAACTAGAGAAAGCCCGTGTGCAGCAACGAAGACCCAAGGCAGCCAAAAACAAACAAACAAATAAACAAAAATTTATTTAAAAAAATAAAAAAAATAAAAGGGGAGTGGGTTGCTCCAGCCCTACTCACTTGGATGACAAACAACACTGCCACCCAGGAGGTTGCCTCGCACCTTTCCAACTGGGCGACCCACCACGTCACCTGTGGGGAAGGCACCCCTTAGCCAAGTGGGAGAGCACCCCATCGTCTGCTCACCTCCTGGAACCAGCTGGTTGTCACGAGCTTCCAGTTCAGAAGCTCAAACCAAGCTGGTGAAAGTCCAACACTAACAATGTCGACAAAGAACTTCGCCGAAGACACGGATTGGACCACAGCGTGCATCTCTGTTTGGTCGGAACACACAGGCCTCGCAGAAGGGAGCACATTAAGCCTCCATTTTCCGTCATGGAACCAGTAAACAAACCCAGAGGAAGAGCTGCCCATCACCGAGCTGGCTTCCCGACAGGAAATGGTATGAGTGACTTCGTTTTTAAATATTATTATCCTCTTGAAAGCAAAAGATAAAGGACGCCTTGGAGCAGCCAAATTGCTTTGGCTCAAAAATCATTTTAAATACAATTTCCTTTAACAAGGCTACTGCCTGGGCAACGGATCAACGCTATTCATTTTAACCTTAGTCAGTAGAAAAAAAGTCACTGAAGTACTTGTAATTATTTAGCTCCCTCCCTTTCTCCCCACCCAGATATGTTAACTAATGACCAAAACAATGCATACCCAAGGCCTATTTTAAACAGTCGAACATATCAGGGACCATTTTCCCTCTGTGTCTACTCTAAACCCAAACATGGGGGATTCGGGGCTATTTTTGGCCATTCCCAGAAAGTGCTGGAAACAGCCTTCCCCTCTTGCTTGTGTTTGTGAAAGCAATAAGCTAGAGCAGGTGCCCACCTTTGCCCTTAAGATGAACAAGTCTCCTTGAGACGTCTTTATGCACTGGAAGGAAGGAGCCCGTCTACCTCTGCCCGGGGTGGGTCAGGCTTGGAACGGCTCAAGTAAAGGCAGGTTGACCTCTTGGGATACCATGCAGATGGAAGTGCTATAAAAAAAGACTTGGAGGATTTCAGATGTGTGGATGGAACGTGTGCTACGGTCTCCTCTTTGTTTTGGAAAGAAAAGAAAAGGACTTTCCATTAGGTTATTTGCAGACAAACAAACAAGCAAAACATGCACACGTTCAAAGTAAATGACATTCACAGAGGAAAGCCTGAGTGGGTGGAATGGATCTGAGTTAACGGTTCTCGCTTGTTTGGGTGAAGAGATACGCGCACGGAAGCAAGTGCCTTTGCTACTGAAACAGGAAGGTCTGAACTGCTTCTGGGTTATATCCTCGCCTGGAGGGCTCAAGGTTTCCCCAGGGAAGAGTGTCCTAGCCGGGTGAAGGCCGTACCGCCACCTGCAGTGCCTTAGGAGGCCACGTCCACCTCCAAGGACGTGGCTCAGGACAGCCTATCCTCACAACTAGATCAGAAGCCCCCTGCGGGAAGCAGCATCTTGCAGCACAGACCCCAACGGGAAATGGACTCACTTTGGCACCAATGCCCTCACCAGGTGGAGGGGCAGCTTTTAATCCTGCTCTTGGTAATTACGGTTTCGGCTTCACTGAAGCCAACTGTCATGTTTCCTGGAGGATTGACACTCGACAGAGTGACTGCCCATGTTAACTTGCATCTCTTACAGAAATAAGCTCTCAAAACTGCCCGATGAGCAGATACGAAGCCAGGAAGCCCAGCACGGGAAGCTCGACAGCAGAGGTAGGAGGAGAGTCTGATTCTGGGCCTAGGGGAAGAACTATTTACCCCCGTAGCCCTCTGCGACATTAACCAGGACGCCGTGTCACTTGCAGAGGAGAAAGCATCCCCTGGGCGGAGCGGCTGGCAGGGTAGGGATTCGCATTCAGATGCCTGGTGGGGCTGGCCCGTGAGGTCCAGCCAGGAGCATGTGAACTTTTCCACTGGGACCCAGGTGGCCTCTCGTAGCCGCTGAAAGTCACCCCGTGTGCTGAGCAGCCAGAAACAAGCTGATGACGCCAGTACCCAGTGTCCCTTCTGCTTGGGGGACCAGGCATGGAGGAGCGTGCAGGGACATGTCACCCCCTCTCCTGGGTCACGGGATGTCAACCGAGGGCCCTTGGGGTGGAAGCCGCCCTGTCTGGCCCTGCAAGGAGTGGAGGACCAGATGGGTGGGGCCTGGGGTCGCCCCGCCGACATACCAGCCTCGGGAGGATGCTTCCTCTCAGAGTGTCTCCATATGCGAAAGCCGGTGTCAGCAAAATGCACACATCCAGGGACGTTCTTTGTTTCCCAAAGGAATCCCACTGGGCTCCCGTGAGCATGTGCGCTCTCTGTGCCACCCCCGGGCTGTAAGTGTCTAGAGGGCAGGGTACCCATCTGCCTGGTCATCCCTGTGTCCCCAGCACCTGGCACGGTGCATTGATGCCTGAAGAGTGAGTTCCTCTAGCGCATTTAAAAACACGATCTCGGAGCCTAGCAGGCGGCTCAGTGACCCTGGGTGGAGCTGACCTGCGGATTCTCTAGGGACAGGCCCTGACAGCTCTGTCCTTCCCCCACAAAGACCCCAGGAAAGACCCCTTGGCTGTGAGTTTATTTGAGCTCTTCTGGACAGTACTGTAAAATATGCCGTCCAGAGAGCTGAAGAGGACAAATAGAAGCCTGGCTGGGGGACGGTCGGGTGTCACTGTCCTCTCCCAAGCTAGGGCCACCATTGAGGGGGGGCCCCAGAGAGGGGAGGGGACTTCCACAAGACCATGGGGAAGGACGAGCCAACATTTACTAGCGCTAAGCTTTCTGGAGGCGATTTCATGGAACCTTTACAAGGTCCGTACAAAACAAGTCTCATAACACCCATTTATAGACAGGGGAACCAAAGGGCCAAGAGAATAAAAAATGTGCCCCGGGTCATGTGGTTGGGTGACCAAGGAGAAATGTCAATAGTGGAAAAAGGTCAGGAGCCCACCGCCGTGACTCGGTCTCCGATCATAGACAGCCACGGCCCCTGGGCCCATGTCTCCCACCTCCTGGCACCGGGGATGGCAAGCAGATCCCTGACCAATTCCTCACCATGTGGACAGCGGGCAGACCTCCAGCCGGTGCTCCACCCAGGGGCAGGCAGGTGTCTACGGCACGGCAAGCAGAGCACGGGAAGGTGTGTGATGGGTTTTTCTCGGAGGAATAGAGGAGGAATAAACACTCCCACTGAAGGTGTGAATGAGTGGATGAATGAATGAATGAACGAACAAGGACAGAAGGTCTCCAGCCTGGAGCCTCGGGAAAGCAAAGCACATTCTGGGCCTCGGCCGCTGGCATGAACTGACTCCTCCAGTCCGGAGCTGGGAATACAGGGTATTTCCATGACGATGAACAAGTCCAAAGTGTGCACTTGGACCTGATTTCCAGCAACCCCAGAGGTGAGGAGAGCTGGCCACACGTGTGAGGGAATCTCCAGGACCAACGTTCCTGGGGTCCCCTTAGTCACCCAGACACAGTCCTTATGAGGCTGTACCAACAGTGCCGGGCAAGTGTCAGGAAGGGGACGGGGGTGCCATGGGGCCCCAGGGGAGGCCCCTGCCCTGGGGTCTGGGCCAGTGAGGTCTACTCTGGACCATGACCTCTAACCCCTGGCCTTCAGGCTGTGAGTGTGGCTGTTGAGAGCCACCACTCTCGGGGACCCAGCCTTGACATGCTCACAGGAGCTCTCAGGTTTGTGGACTGGAGAACCCACGTTCAGCTGGGAACCGTTTTCTGACTTCTGTCCGGGCAGAGGCAGGAGAGGCTCGCGGGATCTGTGCTAGGACGATGCAGAAGGCCGCTTAGGGAAACAAAAGCCATCCGGACCTGGGCAGAGGCCCTGGGCAGGCCTAGCAAGGAGCTGACAGCTTTTTCTTTTCCTGTCCTCTTCCCGAGAGGAGGCACAGGTCTTCGGTGGCTTGGCCAAGGTGGCCTGTCCAGGGGAAGGCACGTGGGTCTAGGCTTTGCCTGGCCGCACGGAGGAGCTGTGGGACACTGGGCGGGTCCGGGCCCTCCGGGCCTCTGTTTTCCATCCTCAGAGGGCGTTCCTGTTCTTCGTGGGGCAAGAAGGAGAAAGGGGGGGGCGTGTCTCCCACCCCAGTGTCTCCCCCTCAACAACTCTGCAGACTCTGCACCTCCACAGATGCTCCTGAGGGCTGGCAAAGAGGGAGGTTCTCCTGCCCAAGACGCTCGACTCTTATTGGCTGTGTCCTTTAATGGCCCCGGAGGGAGAGAGCTGAGCGGCGGGTTAGGGGCCAGAGTGATGCCCCAGAGGACCCTCTGCAGCCGCAGGTGGGACCAGCTTCCCCGCAGCTGCCGGCCCTCTTCCTCCCCCGGGGCTCCCACACCGACGGCTGGCAACAGCCCTCCCTCGGCCTGATTTTGTAAATGCGGTGGGCTTTTGACCCTTCAGAGCACTTTCCCTGCGTCTGCCTCTGGTGGCTGCTGGATCCGCGCCCCCAGCTTGGGTGGTCAGAGCCGCAGCGGCGGCAGCGCTGTGTCCGCTTTGCTTGCCCCGTGCATCTTCCGTGTGGCCCCGCGCAGGCTGCTGCCAACTCGGGTCACACAGAGAACGCGGCGGGGTCACGTCCACACAGGGCCGCGGCCGCGGCTTCGCTTGCAAACCGCACCCCCCCCACCCATACCAGCCTTTCAAGCCAGTTTCTGAGAGAAGCGTAGCCTGCATGTTAATACATAATGTATAAAAACCTCAGAGAAAACTCTCGTTTCGTGGAGCATTTTGGTCTTTGAGGCAGGACCTGGGCGCCTCCTTTCCTGCGCTCGGTGGAGATGAGGTCAGGGCGCTACACCTGCAGGCTGGTCCTTCTCAGGGGGTGAAGCATCTCTGGGTGTGCGTGTGTATCCGTGCATCGGTGTGTGTGTGTACCTGTGTATGTGTGTGTCTCTGTGTATCCATGTGTCTGTGTGTGTGTGTGTACATGCATCTGTGTATCAGTGTGTGTGTGTGTATGTATGTGTGTATCTGTGTATCAGTATGTGTGTGTGTGTGTGTGTGTGTGTGTGTGATGAGATGGGCAGAAAGGTTGGGTGGACAAGGCCAAGTCGCAGTTTCTGGTTCCACCCCTCTCCCCGGGTCCCTTTGACCCCAAGCTTGAAGAGTGAAGCTGGGGGGTGATTCGAACTCTTTGGAGTGGGTGCTGGAGACCAGGGTCTGCACCCACCCCAGCCTGTACCCCAGCCTAGCAGGGGCACACCCAGCACTTGGGCCCAGCCTCCACATGGCTGTGGATCTCCAGATCTGTCTGCGGAAAGGCTCTGGTCACCTGGGCCAGGTTGAACCATGACTGCCTAGAGAGAGTCAGATGGTGGCTGGGCAGATCCCAGAAGAAAAGGCAGGTTGTTGTGGTTTGATCTCCCTGGGGGAAGTGTGGGGAGGTAAGAGAAAGGGAGCACGGCTCTGGGAAATAGGTCAGAGGCCCCAAGACGGGTCTGGGAGCAGAATTGTGATGTATGGACAACCGAGAAGAGCCCAGCTGAATCGTAGCAAAGGGCCCCAATGGGAGGCAATTAACAGGACTGAGGACAGGCCAGGCGCCTGGGTTCCCCATGCTGGGGCACTGGCTCCGAATGTCCTGGAAAGTGCAGCTTTGGGGACATTCTTTATGGTCCCTCCCTCCTTGTCCCTCAGCCAAGGCTCGGACACCTACCCTATCCTCTGGGCCACTCTAGCACTGGCATGTGAAAGCAGTTTCTTCTCACAAGTTTTCTCGAGTCACCCCAATAGCAACCCTTGCGAGCACAGGCTACTCCTCAGTGGACGTACTGGGCAAGGCTGGAACTAGGGTGAGGCAATGGATGGGTCACGCGCCTCGGGTTAAAATTTAAGGCACCCAA
Organism: Mesoplodon mirus; assembly: GCF_964341445.2. Taxonomy (NCBI): domain Eukaryota; kingdom Metazoa; phylum Chordata; class Mammalia; order Artiodactyla; family Ziphiidae; genus Mesoplodon; species Mesoplodon mirus. Next base: position 5,446,684 of record NC_138978.1, on the reverse strand, counting down.
AACACTCATCACTCTGAGACAAATGCTAACATTTTAAGTAAAAACAGGATGAGTATCACTGATGTATCTTTTGGCCTTAAAACTCTGAGATGGCTTATCCTGGCCCCCGAGCTAGGGGTTCATGGCTCCACCTCGAGTGAAGGTTTATTACCCCAGTAAGTGCTGCCCTCCTAGTCCCCGCTTGGTCACCACAACTGGTTTGCTCCATGGGTTAACCCCAGGAGATTGAAGAGCAGGTGATAATTGCCGAGGGGCCTTGTGCATTTGCTACAGGAAGTGGGGAATACATGGAGGCGCAGGTGGCTGTGCATCACAGCGCGGTCATTGCTACCACAGATTCCTCTTTATTGAGCATGTACTACGTGCCACGCAACATGCTGAGTGCTTCACGTGTGTTGGGGCTTTTTTTTCCTCCCAACGACCTCCAGAGGCAGGTACTATTCTCATCTCCATTGTGCAGGTGAGGAAACTGAGGCACGGAGAGGATAGGCTACTCCCCAGGGGAGTACCAGCAGAGCTGGGATTCAAACTCATAGCCTGGGTGTGCTGGGAAGGCAGGCAGGGAAGCCCCTGCTCCCACCTCGAGTGAGAGAAGCAAGATCTTGAGAGCAGGATGGTGCCTTGGGAGGTGGAGCCCTGGGGAGGAAGCAACTTTAACCATGAAAGGGGGACCCAAGGGCAGCATGGCCATGACCCTGATGAAAGGTCCACTTGAGTCATCCCAAGCATGGGGGCGGGGGGGACAGGGTAGCCTGGAGTCTGGGGTTGGCATTCTATTGGAAGGTCTGGGGAGGTGTGACAAACACAAAGGGGACAGAGACCACCCTGGAAGCAGGTCTCAGATGCCCAAGGAAGATGTCCTTTGGCCTCAGAAATCTCCATGGTGGCAGCTGACTCATCCCCGTGGAAACTCAAGTGGGAACCTCTGTCTTTTACTCCACAAGGCATGAGCCTTCGTCGTGGGCGAGGCCTGGGGAGGCCCAAACAGGTCCTGGGACGTGGGACATGGGCTTCGGTTCCCGTGTCTGTGCTACACTGAGGTGACAGTGGTGTGCTGAGCCAGCTTGTGAGAGCTGCTTGTTAAATTTTCAAGAATGTTGTAACCAATGGACATCAAATAGGAATCCTGAGATCGGCTACAGTAGGAGTATTTACACCATGGAAACTGGCAAATGTTACCCATGAGGAATCTGTTTTTGTGCCCTGCTGCTCCCATGCCCGCCCCCGGGAACTGGTGGTTAAACATTTACCAGCACACCACTGCATTATGGGACAACATCTCAACACCTACAAAAATCTGGCCATCTCCCAAGCGGCCACACCAACTGAGGGAGCATCTGTGTGTCTCTTTCCCAAAGAGGCGATCATCATGCCAAACAGGGATTATACGCCAACATCATTTCTGGGTCTGAAGACGCGACCTGTTTCTGGCAGCAGAATGGTCTTTGATCTAATTAAGCTCGACTCAGGCTGATGCTGTGAGCCTGCATCCTCTGAGCAGACACTAACGGCTGGCGACTGAGTTGCATGCCTGGGTGGCCTGGGAAGCGGCCTGGAATGTTAAAAGGCTGCGGGTCACCCATAGTCTCCACGTAAAGGGGTGTCCCAGAAAGAGGCATGGCCTGGCCGTCGGGAAGCGGGGTTCAAGCCCGTCACTCAGGTGCCCCGAGGTAAATCTTCCAGCGTCCCTGGGTAACCGCTTTCCTATGCAGACAAAGGGGTGGGGCCAGCTGGTCTCTGAGGCCTTTGGGGCTCTGCTCCCAGTGAAGCTGAAACCTCCCAAGCTGAGTGGGGCCTGGCCTGGTGCCTGGGGAGCCCCTCCTGCAGAGTCAGGGTCACTGCCCTGGACCCCTCTCCACCCAGCCGCACAGAGCTTCACAGGGTCCCAGCAACCCGGGATCCTGCCACTGAGGCTGACCTCAGAGTCCGTGCAGCCTCCAGCCCCCAGGGACCCTCCGTCTGCTGCAGCTCTCTGCCCTGCACTGTCCATATACTGCTTAACTTTTCAGGAGCCGGGACTGGCTGAGGAGGTGCCACGCCACTCATCCCTGGGCCTGGCTCCAGCCCCTCTCATCTCCCCAGCCACCGCCAAAGGCAGCTGCTCCCAGGAAGCAGGGAGCAGCAGTGTGTCAGGAAGCATCTCCGGGGCTGTCAGCATGGTGATGCCCGTCAGGGGTGGGCCTGGTTCCCCCCCTCCCCTGGGGCGGTGGAGCTGACTGCTCTGACACGCCCCAGAGAGAGGGGGTGTGATGGGGCAGGAGACGTGGGTGACACACAGCAGACTGCAGCTGTGGATGCAGGCACACAAGGGCTAGGGGCTCAGTCCCGGGCAGGGAGGGACTGGCCCGGAAAGGGTGGGGCTGAGCTTCAGGGTGCGGGGGAGATCTTGGGGCAGAACTTCTCAACCTTAGCTTCTTAGAGGCAACGGAAGGATCTGGATCCAGGTCCGGGCAGCTCTGGGGACTCTGCTGGAGTGAGCTGGGACAGGCACGTTCCACGGGGAGCGTGGACCCGGGCTCAGCAAAGGGCTTCGGCTGTGAATGCCAGAGACAGGGGCATGGCCGAGGCAGAGGGTGAAACTCTGCTGATGGTCAGGGAGGGAAGGACCCAAGGCCGGGGCTCTGTTGGGTGAGCACTGAGTTTGTAACAGCTGTGGTAACAATAACCACAATTCGCTGAGCGCTGGCCTGTGATGGACCCAATACAAAGCACTACAGAATCTCTGCATCCTTACGACAGCACTGAACCACTTTTCGGTGAGGAAACTGAGCCCCAGGTTATGGGTTCTGTGACCCAAGGTGTGGCCCAAGCCACAGCTCCACGTGGCTTCAGAAACAGGGTTAGAGAGACTCACAGACGTAGAGAACAGACTTGTGGGTGCCAAGGGGGAGGAGGCATGGGGGAGGGATTCAGTGGGAGTTTGGGGTTAGCAGACGCAAACCATCATCTATAGAATGGATAAACACCAAGGTCCTAATGTGTAGCACAGGGAACTATATTCACTATCTTGTGATAAACCACAATGGAAAAGAATATGAAAAAGAATGTATATATATATGTATAACAGAATCACTTTGCTGTATAAGAGAAATTAACACAACACTGTAAGTCAACTATACTTCAATAAAATCAATAAAAAAAAAAAAAAGAAACAGGGTTAGAACCCAGGTCAGCATGACCACCAAGCCCCTGGCCTTTATAGCTGCTTCAAAGCTGGGCGACTGGCAGAGAGGCCCTTTCAGGCCTCCCTGGGGCAGAGGCTTGGCCTCCTGGGGAGCCTGGTGGCCTTGTTCACCAGGGGGAAGGGACTCTCCAGTGCCTCCCTACAGGCAGAAGGCTGGGCCCTGGTGCAGGCACCCACCAGCCTGGTGCTCACCCACCTCTCGCACACGCCTGGCCCAGGACTGGGGATGTGGGGGTAGCACGGACCCTGCGTCATCTCTCAGATGAGCTGGTGGTGGCCCTGGTACACCGAGTCCAGGGTCTTGAGTGGCTGGGCCTTCTCTCTTCTGCTTGGTCAGGCCTGAAGCAGGTGCCAGGGTCTGCAACGTTTCAGCCCATGACTAAGTGAGTACTTACTACCGGTAAGGGGCTGGGCCAAGCCTAAGGGGAGCTGACACCTTGCAGCTGCCATGGGGTTGGTTCCACTTCAGAACAGCAAAGCCCTCTTGGGCTGTCAGACGCACCCTGATAAGCCAGCAGGCCTTATATTTCCCCCTGGGATGACTGGAAGTGGGCCTTGGCGATACATCCACACAGGTATGATATCAAAACCAGTCATCGTGAGAGGAGGACAGTACAAGTGCAGGATGTTTGCAATGCATTTGAAATTAAGAGACCAGCATCGTAAAACAATCGTGTGTGTGTGTGTATATATGTGTATATATATATATATATATATATATATATATATATATATATATATATATATATATAGATGGCTATATCAAAACCTCGTGGTAACCACAGATGAAAAAATCTATCACAGATATACACACAAAAAAGAAAAAGGAATCCAAACACAACACCAAAGATAGTCATCAAATCACAAGAGAAGAGAACGAAAGAGGAAAGGAAAAAAAAAGATCTACAAAAACAAATCCAGAACAATGAACGAAACGGCAATAAGAGCATACACATCGATAATTACCTTAAATGTAAATGGATTAAGGACCGGGACATATGTTGTCTATGGATCAGATCACCTCGGTGACAGGGGGACGTGGGCTCCCGGAGCAGCTGTGTCCCACCCCCTGCCCTCAGACTTTAACCCAGACAAGGGACCTGAGTTGAGGATGCCCCCCAGGGTCTCCTGAAGCCCTGGCCCTCCAGCAGCAGGGAAACAGCAGAGAAGGCAAAACTAGACCCACGGGAGCTAATTTCTTTGCAACAGACAGCCTTTTTCTGAGAACTCTGTCTTCAAGTTAAGAAATTTTTTAGCAACTCAGGATCAACAAACCTTTCTGCTCTGGATTTCCCTCTCCATCCTCTAAGCTAACCTCCCACAGAATTCTCAAGTCTCATGCCCCCGGGATAACCCTTCCAGGGCGTACTCTCTAAACTAAGGCCGGTGTAAAGAGCGAGCCTTCAGGAGGGATGGTGCGGAGGAAGGAGAGGGGTGCGCTGTCGGAAGATCCCAACCGCCCTCATCTCTTTACCAAGTTCTGATGCTTGTCCTTGTGGGGCATAGCTGGGGCCTGGGCACAGCCATGGGAGGGTCTGGGACCATCCCCAGGAAACGGGGACCCAGCCCTGAAGCCTGCCTTCTGGATGTGGATAAAGTCTATTCACACCCACCCAACAAACATGGACTCCGGTGCCAGGCATGGTTCTAGGCTCCAAACACAACATAATGCCCCTGCCCTTGAGGAGCTTACTTCTGAAGGATGGGGGTGGGGCAGGAGGATAGACAATGAATAAATAACACAGTTGATGTCACAACAGGGTGGACGAAGCACAAGAGATTTCGCTGTGTGAAAGAAGCCTCACCCAAGAGTACTTGCTGGGGGACCTCCCTGATGGTCCGGTGGGTAGGACTCCGCCCTCCCAGTGCAGGGGGCCTGGGTTCAATCCCTGGTCGGGGAACTAGATCCCACATGCATGCCGTACCTAAGAGTCCACAAGCCGCAACTAAGAAGCCCATATGCCGCAACTAAACATACCACAGCGAAGATCCTGCACGCCACAACCAAGACCTGGCGCAGCCTAAATTTAAAAAAAAAAAAGTAAAGAAAAACAGAGTACTTGCTGGATGATTCCATTTGTATGAAGTTCTAGAACAGGAAAAATTAATCCATAGTGGAAAAAACAGGACAATGGTAACCTCTGGGACATGGGTGTGGGGACTGACTGGGAAACGACAGGAGGGAGCTTTCTGGGGTGATGGTAATAGTCTAAATCTCCATGCGGGCTTGGGTTCTGTTGCTGCGCGTATTGATGGAAACTCATCAACTAGTATGTTAACATTTGTGCATCCAACTGTTTCATTGTGTGTAAATTTTCAAAGCAGAAGACAAGAATTGCACTTTAAATATTGAACTCTGGTTACCGACATGCGTACTCTGCACCAGTACGTGTTGGGGGAGGTGTACTGTTGTCTGCAACTTAGTTTGAAATGCATGAAAAACAAGTAAGTCGGATTTCTGGAGAGATGGACGTGTAAGTGATAAAACAATATAGCAAAATATTGAGAGAGTCTGGGTGGTTGGTATAGGGTGCTTGTAAAACTCTCTCAGCTTTTCCGTTTACCTTAAACATTTGATAATCCAGTGTTTGTTGGGGGGCAGAGTGGTTTGCAGGAGAGAGAGGGGAAATGAGGTGGGGCGTCAGGAGGGGCCCCTGCACAGAGGGCTGAGTTTAAAAGTAAGGCGCTGACTGGTGAGGGCAGGATACAGCTATATGTGTGGGAGTCATTGGCATAAAACTGGCATGTGAAACTGTGGGACCAGGTGAGAGGACCCAAGGAGACGGTGAAGACAGAGAAGGGAAGGCCTAGGAAGCTCAGGGACATTCCAAGATCTAGGGCTTGAGGAAAAGGGGTGAGATCTGTAAAGAACGAGCAGTGAGGGAGACAGCCAGCAGCAGGAGAAGAGAACATTCCAGAAAGAGGGGATGGCCAACCTTGGTAAGTGCTGCTGGGAGGTCCGAAAAATGAGGGTGGCAGTGAGGTGACCTTTGCGTTTTGCAACGCAGAGGTCACCGGTGAACTGGAGACAGCCCCGTCATGGCGCGGAGGATGAAGAGGAAAGCTGGAGGTGAGGGGTGAGGGAAGAATGGGAGGTGGGCAAGGGGCGAGGACAACCAGACACATATCCAAGGGGGGACACTGGTGTGTCCGGAAAAGGAGAGGGGAAAGCTCCCAGGAAGTCCTGTCCATTTGGGGGGTGGGGTGGCATGGCAAGAAGTCTCCTTCAGGACCCCCAGACGCTTTCCTGGGAAGAAAGCAGATGAACTGAGGGGGAGGTGAGAGGAGCAGTGATGTCTGTGTGTACCTGCATTTACTTGTGCACACCTGTGCACACCTGTGTTCACCTCTGCATACCTGTATTCACCTGTGTACACCTGTGCACACCTTGTTCACCTGCGTATACCTGTGTTCACCTGTGCACACGTGTGTATACCTGTGTTCTGTGCACACCTCTGCATACCTGTATTCACCTGTGTACACCTGTGCACACCTTGTTCACCTGTGTATACCTGTGCACACCTGTGCACACCTATGTGTACCTGCATTCACCTGTGTACACCTGTATTCACTTGTGCACACCTGTGTTCACCTATGTTTACCTGTGAACACCTGTGCATACCTGTATTCACCTACGCACACCTATGTATACCTGTGTTCACCTGTGTACACCTGTGCACATCTACGTATACCTGTCTAGCTAAAACTATTTGTAGTGAGTCTGGGGTGTGTGATGTGTCTCACCTGGGAATACCTGCATCCCAGAGCCACCGAAATAGTAACGGTGGTAAAAGCAGTTATGATGTCACGTCGGGGGACCAGAGTCTACAGCACCCCCAAGCAGGCCAACTTCACGAGCTGGGTGTCCCCGGAGGCCTAAGCGAGTGCTGATGTCCACACATGGAGCTTGTCACCAAAAACTTGCATTTTCCATTTCACTCTACCAAAGGACACCTGAATTTCATTCTTGGCCCTTTGAGCTCCTTCAGAAGCAAAATAGGAAGTGTTTCCTTGAAGCAAACTTTTGTCTTTTGCTTTGGAAACCACACTTTCCCCTTTGCTCCAAAGAAGATTAGGATATCCAGGAAAGAATGTCAGCTGAAGATTACATGAAAAGGATAATTAAACAAAAGCCCACACTAGAAGCCATCTAGAAGGGAAATTAAGCCGCTTTTGCCTTCTCCCCGTCTTTGAAGGGTGTTCTGTCGAAGGGGAGCAGGAATTGTTTGGCTTGATACATAAAGATAGTAACCAAACTGTATCGCCCATTGTTCCGCCTTTATATTAAAAGCAATCGCCTAGCCAAGCTGACAACACACACCATGGAGGCAGAAACCCCTCTGCAGACGGAAGGATTAAGAGGCTGACAAGGTCTGGATACTAAGACTAATTAATAATTTCCATCTCTAAGGAACTGCAACTCGTGCAGCTTCGTTCTTCCTCTGTCTCCCAGCCTGGCCCGGGCAGCCCTGTCCTCTAAGGGAAGGACAGAGGGTTTGCAGGATGGGCCAGGATAGACGGTGGTCAGTCCCAGCGGGGCAGGGAGCCGAGGGGGCCCTGGGGAAAGGGCTGCAGCAGACAGACAGCTGGAATGTGGAGGTTGCTTCTCACTAACCGAGCAGAGACACAGAGTAACTTAGGGAACTGGGTTTGCCATCACATGGTCGCATCTGTTAGATGAGTAATTTGCCAATTGAAAGGTGGTCTGGATGGGACATTCTCAGGGGACCCCCCTCCCCAATTATACCCACCCACTCAATCCCCTGGAGCAAAAATGGCTGGAAATGGTCACAACAGAGGGATGAGCCAGCCACCATTGCCTAGGGCCAAGCATGACCCAAGATCTCTGTGGGCATTGGCTCAGTTCATCTTCCCAGTGACCCCCAGAGGGAGGTATTTCATGCCTATTTTATAGACACAGACATAAGATTCGCAGAGGTTAATTCACTTGACACAGTCACGTGGCTAGGAGAAGGCAGAGCTGAGTTCAAATCCAAACTGTGGGCCTGGAAGGACCACGGGTCCAGGGGTCCCAGCACGTGGCCAGTGGGAAGCCTGTCCAGTGGCTACAAGTTCTCCCCCATACTCAGGAACCCCCTCGTCCACAAGGTAGGGGCAAGGCATCCCACTTCCCCACAGGGCTCCAAGAGCACAGGCAGCTGCGATTTGCAGGGTGAAGGTCAAGTAGCTGAGACCTGATCACAGGGACTTTCTGGGTTGCTCCCCCTGCAAGGTGACCAGGTGCAAAGGCCAACCACCTGGGCACGCCCCTGTCCCCGAGGAGGGGACCAGGATGAGAGAAGCTTCTGGAAAATGCCCAGTGACTTTCCTTAGAGAGGATAATGGCCGCTTTGGGGGGATATATTTTCTGGAGGCTTTAGGTGGTACAGCAGAGGCTTTGGCATCGTAAATTGCAATCAAGCAAAGATGTCTAAGAAGGAAATAATATCAGCTCTGCTGCGCAGCCTTGGCAAAGATCCTGAAATCTTAATGGAATTGAGCAATTTTTTGCATAGTGCCGTAAACTCCTAGCGTCTACCTTATCTTCCCATCACGTTCTTCAAGGCACATTAAATGGAGAAAGAAGTGGAAGCTGCTAGATAGAATAAAACCGGAACAAGGAGGCAGCTCCAGAGAGATCTGTCGGAGACCACAATTCATTCCCACACGCGCCTTCTCCGTCGCAAAAGGCCTTCACCACTTGCTGCTTGTCTGCTCCTGTCTCTGCGTGTAAAAAGCCTCCTGGCGGCTTATGAGCTGAGGCTCTGGTCTAATTACCGGTCCCGCAGCCATGCTCCATTTTGCATGGTCTCTGCCCTGCTCCACCCAGCACCCCCCACTCACCTGTCCTCCAACACCCCTTCTGGAACTCTGTCCTCGTATCCCTGGCCCCCTGCACTTCTTTCCAGATTCTGTCCATCTCCATAATTAGCTGACAACATAGTCGCTTGCTGGGCCATGGCAGCCCTGACTTACAATGGCTATTGTTACTGTTACTGGTAATAATCATGATAAGGGTGAAAGGCCACTGCTCTCCCTTCAGCCTGGAGAGGCTTTCACAGCAGTGATGAATGTGCAGCCTCTGGTCGGCCGGCCCCACCTCTCCTGGTCTCTCCTCCTGGGCCCAAGCAGAGATGGCGTGCATGTTCTCCCCTTACGTCCCCTCCAAGTCTGGCACCAGGGCCTGGGACACCTGTCCTGAGGCCTTCTTCTCAGACAGCCCTGTGCCTGGTCTGTGGACCTGGGGTCCCACACATTCTTGTCACTGTACACACTGTGGCCCAGGCCTGCCACGTGTCAGAAAGGGCATGGAAGAACATCCCCGCCCCATTCTTCCACCCTTGAGCTCACCTCCTCCTCCAGGAAGCCTCCCTTGACCACCCAACCCACTCTATGTCCACTTCTCTGGACTCATCACATTGATGGGCTTCCGGTATCACCTACTAGGCACATAAATTCAGGGTCAGAAATGACTTTGGCGCCACAGGGTCCTTCACCTGCCTCTCCACACAGGAGTTCTCCCCAAATGCTCTGGGCCTGGAGGCTCCCTTCTCTGTGCTGCCCAGTCCCCGGTGGGCTAGAGAGAGCTCACTGTCAGCTGGGGAAGGACAGCCAAGGGTGTGAAACAGAGATGCAGCGTCAGACTCTCTTGTCCTTCTTGACATGGGCACCGACCCCCAGAGGTTAACACATCCAGGACCCGTCAGCCACTCCCCCTTCTCATCTCTGCCCCCTGCCCCGCCCGTGCCCCTCGGCCTGGGCACTGTGGCCTGTGAGCTCCAGAGGATGGGGCCGTGTGTCTTTAAAGGGCCTGGACCGGGCCCTGCTTACTCTAGTCTTTGGGGGTCCCAAATTCTCCTCGACCCTCGTTTTCCTCTTCTGAAAAAGTCAGGGCGAATTTGCCCAGTCCTGACTCCCTCCCAGGGCAGCTGTGAGAACAAAAAAAGCTGGACCTGGAGTCCCCACCAAGTGCCAAGGGCCACCCAGTGCCAGGGCTGTGGTGTCCCTGAGCCTTGTACCCTCTGCCTCAGCCCAGCCCGTAGGTGGCATCTGCCACATCCTCCGTATGGGGTCTGCAGGATGGAGCACAGAGGGGGCGGCTGGCCTGGGGCGTGTTCCCCTCCCCACCAACCCAGGCCCAGGGACCAGGGACTCCTCAGGCACCAGCTCGTTTCTGTTACCTGAACCACGTGGGTCAAAATGCCCCGTTTGGGACAGAGAGTCAGCCTGACCGCAGCGCCTCTGTCACTCTAAGCGTGTGAGGTGTCGTTCAAGGGCCCATGTACAGGGTGGGCTCTGGGATGCTTTATTTCCTGGACACTTCCATTTCACCCCGATGGAACACAAAAACCCTTACTGAGCAAGAAGCCTCAAGGACTTTTTATAAAGCTATAACATCCTCCATTTAAAAAAAAAGATGAAAGAGAGAGAAAGAAAGGAAGGAAAAAGGTGGGGGAGAGACTGTCTCCCACGTCTCAGGGCTGGCCTCCTAGTGGGGCCCAGCTCACCCCGAGTGGAGACGTGCCCCCATTAGGATGAGCCTGGAGACAAGGGGTGAGTGCAGATGCCCTCTTCCAGCTGCCCCGCTGGGGATGCTGGTCCCGTCTGGTGACCCAGCTCACCTGCAGGCCACGCTCAGGGCTGCAGGGTTTGGTCCCAGGTGGCGCCACGCTTCCAGATAAAGTGAGGGGGACGATGGCGGGGGGCACATGGGTTGCAAAAGAGCCGATCATTCCCCAGATAGATTTCAAGTCATTTTGGGTGGGGAGTGGGCACAAGGGGCATTTACAGCCATGACGGTGTCCCCACTGCAGAGGAGGGTGGCAGGAAGGAGCGGAGGTGGCCTGACCGTCCCCGCTTTTGGTCGGGGCGCTGTGAGAGACGAAGGGAAGGTGCGAGGTGGGGATCACAGGGCTCCCTGGGGGCGTCAGGATGTCCCCTTATAGGTCCAAACTGGCACTGATGGCGTCGAGCTGTCCATCATCTATGGAGTGCTTGCTGTGGGCCACGAGCTGGGCTCCATTGTCATGTGCTCTGTGTTTCATTTATAGGGAATTCTCACAACAGTCCTGTGCAGTCCACGCCATTCTCATAACCATTTTACTGATGAGGAAACCGAGACTCAGAGAAATGAGCTCAAATGCCCAGAGTCAAACAGCTAATGAATGTTTCCCTGTGTGACCCCAATCCCACTATTATAAGAGGTTCAAACAAACACCATCCCAAACATCCGCCCACTGACTGCTCCGGGTGGGAGCTGGAATGGTGGGCTCTGGGCCACGCTGCAGGGGCCGGGGGTTCCCTCTGCCTAGAATTCCCACCACCCCACCTCACCCCAAAGTTGCTACTTGACGGAAGTGATGAGATCGGAGGCTTTCCTGGGGAGCCTCAGAGGCACTTGGCTCAGAGAGAGGCCCTTACGTCCACAGACAGGTCTGGTGTCGATGGATGGAACCATATGCTGAGGTCCTGTAGGTGTGGTGTTGGGAAACGCCCCAGGCCAACTCTGGTGCCATACTCCCAGGTGGGAGGGGAGGCCCTAGGCCCACAGCCTGCTCACTCTCTGCACACTGCGTATGAATATGGTGCAGCTCAGCTGCCTTTGGGGAGGCTAAGGCCTTGTTCAGAGGTGAGGAGGCCCCAGGGGCACTTGTGGCAGGAGAGGGCCCTGAAGGATGGTGGGGCTCCGTCAGCACAGGCTGGTGTCCAGGCCTGTCCTTGGGGCAGAAGCTAAAACTGGAACGTTCGCTACGATGGCCCCAGAGGTGTGCAAAAGGCCTTCTCTGGGGCCTGCTGGACTGTATAAGACACTCAAGACCCCTAACCCTAACCCTAACCCAAACTCTAAAACTAACCATGGCCTTAGCCCTAACCCTAAACCTAACCTTAAACCTAGACCTAACCCTAACCCTAGACATAACCCTAAACCTAACCCTAACCCTAGCCCTAACCCTAACCCTAGACCTAACCTTAAACCTAACCCTAGCGCTAACCCTAAACCTAACCCTATACCTAACCCTTACCCTAACCCTAGCCCTAACCCTAACCCTAGCCCTAACCCTAACCCTAGCGCTAACCCTGGGAGGTCTTGGGCCACTGCCTCCCCGCAGCAGCTGCCTTTTAAGTCCCCTCCTCCTGGCAGGAGAAATGCCCTCCTCCCAGGGGCCCTGCTCTGGGGGACACCCCCCCAGTCCTGGTATTTCTGCCTCGGGAAAGCCTGCTCTCAGGACGGGGTAGGCAGAAGTTGACCACGCTGAGGGTGAAAGGCCAGCTGGGGGCCCACAATCCAACAAAGGGATTTAGAGCCTCAGCTCGACCCCCCAGGCCTCGCCAGCCAGGTGGGGAAGTGCGGTTCTCACGGGCACTTGTCAGGGGAGCCTGGGCTCTGCCCGAGCAACACTGGGGTCTCCCTCCTGCCCTGGAAGGCAGCGAGTCCTCTGGCTGAGGCCTCCCTCCACTCCAGGGTGGGGAGCTTTGGGGTGCCAGCACAGCCTGGAGTGAGCCCCCTTGGTAAGCTGGCTCTATGCCTGCCGCCCCTGCACTCTTCTGCGCTGCCTCTGTACCGTGGCACTTGGTGGAGATGAGCCCCCTGCACCCACTGTTCCTGGGGGTCCTGGGCTGGCAAAGCTCAAGGTCAGGCGGGAGGCAGAGTGTGGGGTTGAAAGGCAGCTGCCCCTCCGTGGCTGCACGGCCTGGGACCCGGCGCTTGAAGCTGCCTCTAGCCCCACCTATAAGAAGGGTAACAATGGCACCCCGGGAAGAAGAGATGGGCGCCCTGGGAGCCTGGTCTTCTCCCGGGTGACCCGGGGGCCCGTGGTGCGGGGCCGGTGCACTGCCTGGCCCAGAGTCAGTACCCGGGGTGGCCGGGTGCCAGAACTTGGAACCCAAACGTCTGCCACTCTCAGTGATCCAGGAGCCCCCAGTCCCGGGGTCCCCCCAAAGCCCCAGGGTCTCTGTATTTGCACAGCAGCACTCAGGGGCCTTCAGGCCTGTGTGTGGGCTGCGGGGTGGTCCAGGGAGCAGCCCGCGCTGCCTCTGCCCCTGCGAGCTGGTCTCAACAGACACGCAGCCCCGAATGAATGGCGGTGGCAGACACACAGGGACACACCCCCTGCTTCACTTGAGCGTGGAAAACATTCATTAAGCATTTTAGAGGACAAGGGCAAAAAGAAAAACACTCATTAGAAGCAGAAATAGTTTCCAAATGAGCCATACAGAATCTGCTGGCAAGTCTGGCCTGACATGGGGGCTTGTCCTCCTGGGGGAGCGGGTAGGGGGAGGAATGCACAGAAGGAGGGACTGTGGGGCCCAAGAGGGGTCACAGAAGGAGGCAGGAAGGCCTGAGCCAAAGCACTAGAAAATCCCAAAGAGGAGAGGCCACGCTGGCAGAGACGGAGGCCGAGGACCCTGGCTGTCTGGCCCAGCGTTGGAGCGGCCCAGCCTGCAGAAGAGGCTGCACCTCCACGGCCCCAGCAAGGCTCAGGGCCTGGGAGGACGCAGTGCTAACCACGGTCAAGGCCGCGGGAGGCAGAGGCAGGAAGGAGCCGGGAAGCCTGATCCCAGCCCGGCTCCATCGCTGACCGGCTGGGTGACCCTGGGCCCGACCCTGCCCTCTCTGGGCCTCAGCGTCTATCTAGGAGATGCAGCAGCTGAGCTTGGGGCAGCCTCTAAGGGCCCTGCCAGCCGTGGCACACGGAGCCCTCAGTGGTGCTGCTGACGTAAGGAGAGAAGCTGCATGCTGGCTGGCAGCGGGGGCTTCTCAAGGCCCCAGGGCCGATTCCCCAAAGGCCCCGTAGAAGCAGCCTGAGCTCAGGTCCTCTGGGGTCACGAGATGCTGCCCGTTCAGGTGACCACGTGGTGCCCACGGGGCACGGCAATGACCTTAGGTGCCATGGGCTGAACGGGCTTCAGTCCCTCCACCCTAGGGAAAGGCTCTGGTCCCGCAGTGTCTGCCAGCTCACATCCGGATAAAAGATTTATTAGCGAGATAGAGAGAGAAAGAGAGAGGGAGGTGGCACCTACCCGCACAGTCAGGTTACTCCGAAGCTAAGTGCGCTGGCCCCTCCCCTGTCCTGTGCAGCAGGGGCGGGGCAGGGGGGTGCCGGCCCCTCCCGATCTGGCTGAGGCTCTGTGCTGGGCCCTCAGGGGAGACGGAGGGAGGCAGGTGGCTCCCTTGGGGAGCTTACAGTGTGGTTGGAGAGGAAAGCCAGGTCCCTGCTGTGCTAAGTGGCCTTGGGATTACAGAGGAAGGAGACGGCCGCTCCGCTGGGGCTGTTCCCAGAAGAAACTCTCCTTTAACCAGAAGCCCTCCCTCCCTCCCTCCCTCCCTCTCCTCCTCCCAGCCCCCTTCCTTTCAGGGGGCTCCCCCTGTCCCCGCCAGCCCACTAGCCTGGGCGGTGGGCTGTGAGGGGCGTGGCCACCCAGTGCGCCCTTGGTCAGCAGCGTGTCACGCTTAGGGGACACGCTGGCTTCCTTGTTGGCCGGTTGGCACCCGAGTTGCCTCTTCCTCGGCTCTCACCCCATCACAGTGCCCTGACACTTCCACTCCCACCCCAAGCCTTTTTCTTGGTAATTGGTGTCAGAGACAAACTTGGGCCAATTTCCACCTGGGCCTGTGTCTCATGGCTTCTTGCCTATTTAATATCAGAGAAATTAAACCTGGCCACGCCGTCTTATCCCGGTGTTGTAATTAGCATCAGAACAAATTGCCCAGAGAAGGCGGCTGGCCCTGGAGCTCCAGGCTTCCGGGCGGGACTTGCGATGCGCTAATTGCCTTGACTTTTCTCCTTAACCTCCTCCTGCCCAGAGCTGACCCGGAAGCAGGAGCGCCCCCCACCCCCGCCTGTGTACCTTCCCGCTTTGTCACCTGCTCACAGAAACTCGGGGGACGCAGAGGCGGGGGTGGAGAGACAACTTCCCAGGGACCCGGAGAGAAGATAAAGACTCAGATTAGCCCTGGAGAAACCAGATCTGTGATCCTGGCCTTTGGGGAGACTCGGGTTCCCCGCCAGCTGGAAGGTAACAAACCCAGACGCACACGAGTCACCCCAGGTATGTCTCCAGCACGCAGTGGCCAGGATCGGAGCACCAGGGAGGGGAGGGCTGGGGCACAGGAGCAGTGGCCCCCCACTCCTTGCGTGGCCCCAGAAACAAGGCAAGGGCAGCCCAGGCTAAGAGGGACCTGGCTCAAGGGGCCTGAGTGAGTGGAATCCAGTTTGGGGAGCAATCGGCTCAGACTCCAAGGCGGCCTGGTGGCGTCTGAGTCCGGGGAAGGAGATCTACTGAAAGCCACAGGAGCCTGAGGGAATGCAGGCGTGGGGGCGGGAGAGGGGTCTGGAGGAGAGAGAGGAAGCAGCCTTGGAGAGCAGACAGCTGGGGCTGCCGGAGGGCCGAGCTGGCAGGAAGCTGGCCCCGGGGGTGTGGCTCCCTCAGGAGGGCAGCAGCCAGGCTGGGCAGAGAGAGCACAGCAAAGAGGTGCTCTGATGGGGCCCAGAAGCTGAAAACACCCACGTGGGACCTGGGGGGATGGAGGCCCAGGAAGGAAGGAGCTCACAAGGGCTGCTTGAGGTGAAGGCGTTTCTCTGGCAGCCAGAGCGCGACCCTGGAGACACAGGGACATGTTCTAACAGCACCACATCTCTGCTGGCAAGGAGGAGCCCACTCCCGCCCCCTGCAGCCACGGAGAAGACCCTTCACCAAATGGCAAAATGCCTCGGGTCCATTCTTGTTAACAAGACCTGGAAAGCAGCCTCCCAGGATTACACGGAAGGTCCCCTTCACAAGGACGCAGGGCTGAGCAGGTAGAAAGGCAGGTGTTCCACACCAACCTCTGAGGGGGACAGACCCAGGAGACTGTAACGGGCAAGGTGTTGGGGAAGCCGTGTCTGCACATCAGCACCTCGTCTGACGGTCTCAGGTGCCGCCCGTCAATGAACTCGTTGAACCACAGACAGTTATTTCTGGGGAATAAGGGGAACGGAAGTGTATGGCGGCGGGGGCGGGGGGTTGGCTGGGGGAGATGAGGACGAGTTGATGGACGGAGGGCCTGGTCTAGGTGGGCCACTGAGGCAGCCCTGTGCCCAGCAGACACCTTCCAGGCCACCTTCCCCGGGACCAGTGGCCCTTCTGCACTCCATGGCATGTGCAGCTTTCTCTCAGAACACGCGCCATGAGCATTGGCGGGGGGGCTTGCTTTCCCATCGGCTGGACCCCTCCCAACCGCGTCTCCCAGGTCACGGAGATCCCCAGACCCCTGGGGCCCAGGCTATGCAGAAAGTGAGACCTCTGGGGGAAAAGGCCAGAGGCAGCAATTCCTGGGCAGAGGCCGTAGGAAGAAGTTGGAGTGATGCTGCCGGGACCCCCCGGGGATGTGTCCTACAGAGCGCAGCTGCAAATCAGAGGTCGAGCTTCGGAAAGGACCCAGGTCCAGGCTCGCTGGGCAGACCCCTCAGACCTTCCCACTCACAGCAACACCTTCCACAAGCAAGACGACCACCAACACAGCCAGTCGGCTCTGGGCTGGGCGGCCTCGGGGCTGTGCACCAGCGCCATGCACAGAGATCCGGGAGCCAGGCCTCCCTTGGAGCTTTGGCGACTGGGTGGCTTCTCCACCCCTTTCTCCATCCTGCTCCACAGCAGACATCACAAATCGATTATAGAGCTCCTTCCCTCTGAGCCAGGAGCTCCTGGTCTCCCAACAACCATCCCAATCTATCCAGCTACAACTGGCATGACTCTGGGAGCTGATTTTCCACATGTGCTGACGACTAACCCACCTGCGGTTTTCCGTGCAAAGGCTTTTCTCAGTCAGGGGCAGGTTGCCCACCCAGCCTTTTTCCTGTCCTCAATCAGAGGAAACTGAGGCACCCTGGAAGCAGCTGGCGGGACGTTATCCTCATGCGGCGGACAAGGATGCCCCCCACCAGGCTTCCTGCTCTTGCTGGCCTCTGACATCACACCGGGCCGGCCCCGAAGCTGGCCTCAGCGCCACACGCCGACATCTCTAGGAAAGCTGGCCAGGGCGCCTGGGCCTGGGACCGCCGCACGCAGGAGCCCCACCCCACTCAGCTCCCTCCGCAGCCCCGTCCCCAGCGCCGGAGACGGAAGAAGAATCCAGTCCCAGCCACGTACCTGAAGGAGCCAGTAACACCTCCGGTGGAAGGTGGGGATGATGGAGGAGTGGACATAGCAGCCGTACAAGCACTAGGGAGAGAGGAGAAACGAGAGTTCAGTTGGAAAGAGGGAAGGGAGGGAGGAAGACGGCGCAGCAGAGGAAGGGCAAGAGAGGGCCGCGGACGCTGCCACCACCCCCGGGAGACCGAGGCGCGGGCGCCTCCACAGCCGGCTCCAGGACCAAGGCCAAGGTCTGGGACACACCTAGGAAGCACAGCTGGGAAACACCAGTGGGCAAACATGGATGGACAGCTGGGGTGCTCGCCCTTGTGAGGGCCATGGGGGCACGTGGGAACCCAGAAAAGCCAGGGGCCACAGGAATGCACATATGTATACATTTTGCCTATCATTTGAGGGGCTGGGGTTTACCCTGACGTTCATGCATAGAACCTGGGTGAAGACCCCTTGGTGTATGGGGACGGACGGAATTGATTCAAGCACACACATACTCCAGACCTTTCCCAGCCAAGGAGAGCCGTCCCTGGCAGCCCTGGCTGGTAGGAGCTCCAAGGCTGGTGGGCCAGGGAGGAGCAGCACTTCCTAGGACTGACTTCCAGAGCTTGGGGCCCTTTGTGCACACCCCGACTGGCTGGGTTTTATTTACAGTTTTCTAGTCACATTTGTGTTTGTTCCAAGTATAAACCTGCATCTTTTACAGATGGATTTGGTTTTAGAAACCAGCTAGAGCCAGCTTGGAGAAGAAGGTGGGTGAGGATTTAAGTTCAGGAACAGCATGTAGAGGGGACATGAGGAGGGACAGCTCTCATGGAGCTTGTCACTTAGATCCAGGAGGGTGGAGCTGACCGGTGGGACAAGTCAGGGGAGCACACCGCACGCTGGGCACCGTGGGGGCTTGCCTGCCGGCAGGGGTGAGGAAAAGGGACTAAGTGTTCTTCCTGAAACTGAACGCTCAGAGTCTGAGTGGGAGGAGATTTGGCCTTTTCTTTTTTTTTGCGATATGCAGGCCTCTCACTGCTGTGGCCTCTCCCGTTGTGGAGCACAGGCTCCGGATGCGCAGGCTCAGCGGCCATGGCTCACGGGCCCAGCTGCCCTGCGGCATGTGGGATCTTTCCGGACCGGGGCACGAACCCGTGTCCCCTGCCTCGGCAGGCGGACTCTCAACCACTGCGCCACCAGGGAAGCCCTTGGCCTTTTCTTTTGGAGCCTCCAATTCCAAACTAGAATGAGCTCCTTCTATTTTCCTCAGAGTTCCCCTAGCTTCCCAAAGCACACGTTCCAGAAGGGGTGGGGCAGAAAGAGAAGGCAGGACCACAGAGCCTCAGAGGATGAAGGATGCGCAAGGTCTTCCCTTCCCCTCTCACCGTAGTCCCCCAACACCGACACCAATTCTGCAGAGAGAAATGGCCGGCAGCTCTGCCTTTACAGCTTTCATCAGATATTTTTCACACTCCCAAAAAGACCAAGTGCAATTTGGTTTGACTAGGAGTCCATTTGAGCCTTGCCTGTCTGATTAACAGAGTTGAAAGAGAAATCATTTTGGACTGTGGGATTCTGGCTGCAAGAAAATCAGATTTCCAATATGTTAGAACCTTTACAGATTGCTGTCAGCTGGGACTTAAGCCCTGTACAAACCAAACAAACAAAGCAGAAATTAATTTAAACGGCTCCCTTGCAATTCTTGCCCACGAAATGTATTTATTATTAAGAAGGCAATATTCTTTCCTGACTTTTCTGGTTTTCAATAAACTGTGTGTTTCTTTCTTAAAAAAAAACAAAAAAACTGATAGCCATTCCTTCTTGCCAGAGGAGACTGGTGTTTGGACATTTTCTGTGAGCGTTTGGTTGCAACGGACGAGCAACCCACCCGCAACTTACATCAGCCCTTTTCCTTTGTAATTTGGGTGTTCTCATGGGCAGTCTCCTCGCTTTCACTCATGCAGTGAGCCCGATGGAGGGAGACAAATTGTTGAGAGAGGAATTCTCTTGCTCTCTTTGAAGTTAAGGCTTCCCATCTGCTCTTTCTCACCGCTCATCCCTCTCGAGAGTTTGCCGTGAATGCCCTGCTTCACCTGTCTCTTTCTCTCTCTACCGCTTGTTCTTGAACTTGAAAAGAACACGCTTGATTTGCAGCACCATCTTCCCCTTCATCCAACGCGTATCTATCTGTGTTGGGCTGCGGCAACCTTGAACCTCGTACTAAGGAGTCACCGAGACTTTACCGAACAACTACTGCGTGTCCCTCCTGTGAGAGCCCAGGAAGAAAGCACAGCCCGTTCTCCCCCAAGACGCCCCAGCACCCCTCTCTCAGGCACCCTCCCCACCCCAGAACCATCCAATAAACAGAATGATGTTAAAAAGAAAAATCGCTGTTTCTGCATCAAGGCTCATGCATTTTAATTAGAGGAACCCTCGGGGCCTCACTCAGAACTTGTTAGTCTATTTTTAGATATTTACTGTAAACACCCTGGTGATCCGATGTCTCTGGTCTCCACAGATGAGATCCACAATCTTAGGAAGGTGGGAGAGAGGTACCCCTGATGAGAGTGGGCCCCAGGTAGCCCCAAGTATGCAAGAAGCCCGAGGGCACTGGACCCTTCCCACGCTGCCTGGCCCAGTGCGCTGGTCACCCCATGGCTCACTTGTCCATCTCTATTCCCTGAACGGGGGGCTCCTGGCAGGCAGGACCTTTGAATGAAGGGGAGCCCCAGTTCCCCCACCCAGTACCCTCAGGACACTGGTCTCTACAGCCTGGTACAGGGAAGGATCCAGAGACAGCACATGTTTAATTTCTGCTTGGGGAACTCTGAAGGCTCAAGTCTTTCTAAAACAAGACTAGAAAACCATCCTGGAAAATGGCTCCACGTTTAGTGTTTAAAGGGTTGAGCTTCAGTTTCAGGGAAAACTGACAGGTGTTGGGTAGCCGGGTTCCCTTGTCTGGAAGTGGGCTTCTGGCGCCCAGTCTTGGTGAGCTAGAGTCAGCAAGGGAGGATTTCTGAGCGGGGGATCCTGCTGGAAGTGGGAGACCTGCTGTTCACCAGCTGGGAGGGCCCTTGTCCTGTCCGGCTGCAAAACGGGCACCGTCCTTTTTCTGTCTTCTGGGTGGTTGTGAGGGTCGAGAGCTGATGCTTGTGCTGGGCTGCCCAGGACAGCAGGTGAGAGAGGGTTCAGGGGAAGCTACGGGGGCTTTCAGGGGAGCACGGCTGAAAGGGAAGAGTGAAAGAGAGTATTTCCAGCTTCAGGAAATGCACGTGGGGACAGGAGGTGAGACACAGTGGGCTGGGCTTGAGGACCCGTAAGGACATTGGGATGGACTGGAGCGTCCACTGCCTGGGGGCGTGGCGAGAGGCAAGTTCTGGGGAGACAAAGCGGGTCAGATCACAAGAGGCCACAGGGACTACAGCAAGGACATTGGCTTCACCCTGGGGTGGCTGGGAACAAAGGAACATCTGCGTTCCGAAGCTCACTGTGGCAGCCGTGGGGCCAGGGACCAGGGTCGGGGAGGGCAGGGGCACCAGGTCCAGTCCTGAGTCCAGGAGGCATGCTGGGAGCAGAGGCGGCAGCGGCAGAGAAATGGAAACATTGGCAGGGGTAAGGATGATGCCCAGCTCCTGGCTGTGCAGACAGGTACCCAGGTACACAGTGGTCCCACGCACAGGAAGCCCTGGGGGTGCAGCAGGCTGGCCGGGAGGGGCTGATTTCAGATTTCTGAGGAGCTCGTAAGGCCCCCAAGGGGAGACACACAGAAAGCAGTACGTTTCTGAGAGCTGGTGCTGGATCTGGGCTGGCCACAGTGCTCTCCACATCCTCCGCACAGGGACGGTGTTGGAGTCACGTGGAGAGGCCCAGAGTGGGGTCCATCCACTCAGGCTGGGTTCTGCAGCACAGAGCCATGCCTGCTGGCTCAGGTGGACAGAGCAGGGGAGGCTGAACTTGCAGATGCTCCGAGCAGCAGGCACGTGGCGTGCTGGGCTGCCTCACCGTGTGCCCACGTACCTCACAACCCCAAACCACCCATGGTCCTGTCCTGCTCCCAGGCTCTCTGGCCAGTTCCCATCGTCACCACTGCCCTCACGCTGGACCACTTCTGCCCATTTCCAGTCCTCAAGACAGTGTCATCACCAAGCCAATCGGGGATTAATTGCACACTATCTCACGACGCAGCGTATCAAATCCATTCCCTTTAACCACTAATCAAGAAAGCAATCAACTTTGTCTGTAGTCATCTGTGTTGTACAAACTCCTGGTGCTTTTGGATCAGGCTCTGGGGGTCCCTTGGGGGTCCCTGGGTTGAGCTTTGAATTTGGGGGCCGTGATATGCTGGGAGGGAGAGTCACATCCTGGGGCTGGCGGATGCAGGTGCGTGTGCGTGTGTGTAAGCGGGTGGGTACACACGCGTGTGGAGGTGTGTACGGGAAAGCACACCCTGGGCCCCTTGTTTATGTGTATCACATAAAACAAAGAAAGAAAAAGAGAAAGCAACCAGCTGTTTATAGGAAACCCAGGAGAACGTCACCCTGTAGGTGAAAGCAACGTTCAAATTGGTTCTATTGGGAAATGAAGGTCTGACATCTTCCCTTGAACATGACAGTGGAGCAAGGAAGAATTTTTTTCTTAAATACTCAGAATTGCTTGTATGAGTCTACGGGGCTTTTTTTTTTTTTTAAGTAAAGAGGAAAGATAAAATTACAGGGGAAACCAATAGCAAACAAGAGCTCCCTTCAGTTCAAAATATATGCTTCAGAAAGGGACGTTTCTGAAGAAAGCATCAGCCTCAAACCTCCTCAGAGGGACTTTTCCCCAACAGACTCAGCTGCCAGAGGTCCCCTGGGGGCCAGAAGGTCCATTAGGGCTTGATACCCGATGGTCTCGGTGGGCCAAGAAGGGAGCATCTCAGGTGGTGAGCGCAGCTTTATGGGTGGGGGATTGGGACTGGAGGGTGGGTCCCCTCTAGCTCCAGCTCTCAATGGCTCTGAGAGATGAAGCTGCTTCTCCATCTCTGTCTCTCTGTCTCTCTCTGGCGTGAGCTCAGCCCTCCCATTGTCCCCTCCACTCTCGGCTTCTGCTCTAGAAAATGGCTGACTTGCTGTCCCCACTTCCAGGCTTTCCCTCATACTGTCCCACCCCCCAGGATGGGTTTCGTCCTCTCCTGTGCAAACCCTACCCTGCCCGAGTCCATCTCAGAGCCTCCCTCCTCCAGGGAGCCTCTCCTGAGCCGGCCAGTGGGAGGAGCCCCTGGAAATGACCCATTTGGGGTCAGGGGGCAGCACGGGAGGTGGACTCTGCTTTGGGGTATCATAGCCACCATCTCTGTCACCATTAGCTCACCTATCGCAGGGGCTGGCAGACTTTCGGCAAAGGGCCATATGGTAGATGTTCTCGGCCTCGTGAGTTAGATGGTCTCTGCTGTAGCTGCTCAGCTCTGCCTTATGGGGCAAAAGCAGCTTAGACGACAGGTAATGAATGTGTCCCCAAACTTTATTTATGGACATTGTAAATTGAACTTTGCGTAATTTTCACCTGTCATGAATATCATTCTTCTTTTGATTTTTTTCCCCCAACCTTTAAAAAAAATGTGGAGACCATTCTTAGCTCACGGGCCATACAAAAATAGGTGCTGGGTTGGCTCCAGCCCGTGGGCCATAGGTTGCTAACCCTGACCCGTCAGATTGGGAGGAATGTGAATTGTATGGTCCTTTGTAAAATTCCCTGCGGTGATTTCCATGTAGCAGGTGTTCAATGAACTTTTGTTGATTTCCATACGATGTGAATATCGATGCCGGGCAAGGAGGGAGCAACAAAGGCCCAAGTGCATAGAAAATAATAGACTGTACGTTTAATAAATACACTTAAGAGTGAGTATTGAACACAGTATCTTTCCCCTCATTGTCTACAGACAGCTCTCAGAGGACCTGGTTGTCTTTCGAACTAGACTTAGTTGTGGATGTTTGTTTTCTGGCCTGAGTGTGACGTGTATCACCTAAATGTGAGACGAGTAGACACTCGGGCACCATGCTTGGCCTGGAGGACTTCCTGGCATGTAACAGGTGCTCAGTGAAATCAAGGCTTCCTCTCCCTGTCCAGTGCCTTCATTTTATTAACCAAGCGGAATTCAGTGAGATAAAGTAAGGGCAGCTGAAAGCAGGTAGCGCAGGATTGGAGATGTGAAGCTGCTTTACATCCCCATGGCCTTGATAAAGCCTATGAAATTTCTTCTCTGGGGAAGACCTTTTCATTCTGTTTTGGGGGCCCCCTCCGACAGGAGACAGGGAACCCCCAAAGCCAAGCCTTGCTGTCTCCCTCCTTCTCTGGGGAAACATGAGGCCAGCATCTTCCTCAGTGGACTGGGGGAACGCACATCCATAGCCCCGCATGACAGGCCTCTCTAGAGGAGGGTGTGGCAACCAGGAGTCACATGAGGCTGTTCAAATTTCAATTCCAATTCCCATTACATAGAAGGAAATAAAATAGAAACTCCACTTCCTCGGTTGCACTAGGCTCATTTCAAGTGCTCTCCTACCACATGGAAGGAGCGGCCATCATGTTGGATGGCTCAGAAAAACCCATCGTCACGGAAGGTTCTATCGGACACTGAGGCTCCGGAGCACAACAGTGCGGCCCGATTCAGGGATGTTCAGCTGGGCCTCTTGGAAGCTGAGACCCCAGGGCCCAAGATTTGGGGAAGCTAGGGATTGGGGGAAGAAGTGGAGGTTGGGACTGCAGGGTGGTGGCTCCATTTTGGGGAGTTGGAATGTTTGGAGGTCGCTAACTGCTTGAATCAGTCTGTGAGTGTATCCCCAAGCCCCTGGGCTCAGAAAACCTCGCTCCCCGGCTCCGCCCCGCCCCATCTCCCCAACCAGAACCTCCTTGAATGCAGGGATAACACCTGCTTCCCCGAGGCTAGAGTGAGTGTAGCAGGGGTCAATGGTTGGTGCTGGGGCCAACGTGTGTGCTGATGGCTGAGAGGGCGCCAAGGGTCTGACGCCCTGTCAGGTCAGGCTGGAGAGGGGAAGAGGGAGAGTTCTGCAGAAGGACGGGATGAGGGCAGTGTTGAAAAGCAATGAGGCAGGACTTCTGCAAGACTGCTTCACGGGTGGGGGCGTCCGCCATGGAGGGGACTTGGATGCGAGGAGGTGAGGGAGGCGGGTGCCATCTTGGATTGCCACGGGTGCGGGGGGTTTTGGTGAAGGGGCAGGTGGGTGGCAGCTTAGGCAGGTCCAGGGATCTGCCTGGTCCCCACAGTGGGAAGCAGTCGCCATCTCTCTTGTCAGTGTGGTCAACTGCCAGCTGGGGAGCTGGTCAGTCACAAATGCCCCCTGGGTCTCAGTCTCCCCAGCCATGAGGCAAAGAGACTGGACCAGGCAGGCCTCTACGGTCGCTTCAGGTTCGACACCGATGCTAGGACGCTTACAGCGAATCTCCATCCCTAACCCTCCTTATGAGGGTCCGTCTACTAGTTCCTCTGCCAATGTCCTGCACCAGTCCCCCAGCAGCCAGGCCACCGGCCGGGGGGCCCAAGAGTTGGGTTAGGCTCGTGGCGGTGGCCCGCACTCTCCCTCAGTGGCCTGGCCCCGGGTCCCCCAGGGGCCTCACCTCTCTCCCCCTGGATCAGTGACTGTCTGCACAAGGCAGTCAGAGTGAAAATAGATTTTTAAGGTGCCTGGTTGATCTCACACACTTGAATCTAATGCACACACGACAAAGATGAATAGATTTTAAGATGTGTCATAGCATAAAGGTGACAGAAGAGAAAGAGATAATATAAGGGAAGGCAAAATCCACCGGGATGATGATTTAATCCTGCTCTGCAGTGACGACAAGGCAGGAGCCGTTTACTCAGAATATTCCAGGCAGGGCAGGTGAAGATTCCAGTGCTGGGGCCAGATGGGGTGACAGCCACACTCTCCCAGAAAGGGCACCCGGGGGTGGGCTGGGCCTTGGCTTACATGTAAGAGGAGGGTGTGTCAACCACATGTCATGACTGTCTGCTCTGTGCCTGGCTTGAGCCCTTGCCTCCAGGACCCCCAATCTGGTGGTTGAGAGACAGCCAAGCAAACAAACAAAACCAGATCAAAACAGCCCCGAGGATAAGTGCAAGGTGCCCCAGGAGAGGGTGTGATGGAGCCCCCAGAAAGGGAAGGACCCCCCTTTTCATACTGAAGGTTGCCAAAGTCACCTAAGAGGAAGTGACATCTGTGATGGGTCCAAAAGGGTGAGCTGGAGTTGGCCACATGGACAAGACCAGGCCAGGTGGACTCGAAAGGGATCTTGAGCAGAGGAATCGGCCTGGGCAAGGATGTCAGCTCCTTCCCAGCTTTGCCATCTTTCCTATCCAAATCCTCCATGTGGGACAACACAGACGGTTCTATCAAATCCCCAATCAGACACGTTGACAAGTGGCGGCAGATGACTTTGCAATGAAAGCAAAGGTGCTTGATTTTCATGGCTTTTCCTTCCCACCAGCCTGGACCCTGCATGTTAAAGCAGATTTCCTGGGAGGACTATGGGAATTCAAGGAACAAGTGCAGGAGCGTGGCTAGAACTCAGATCTCATCCCACAGGTTTCCCTGCCTCCCTCCCACCCCCCGTCCCCCTCTCTGTCTCCATCTCTCATTTCTGTGTGTCTTCCTTGTGTTTCTTCCCTCCCACTACCGTTGGGCTGTCTCTATGTGGCCGGCAGCAAGAGTCCCATCGTTTCGGCTGCGACCCAAGAAGCAACAAAGCCTCTCTCTTCTGGATTAGGGGTGACAACACCAGGGAGGGACCCTCACCTATTTGGGCTGTGATCCCAGCCCTGGGACCCTCAGTGGGGCAGGAAGGCACCTGAGTGGGCAGAGCTGCAGGGCTCCCAGGCTGGGGTAAAACACGGGTCCTTGCTGCCAAAGTTCTGACATGCCCTGTAGAAGCAGGAGCTCTCCAAAGGGCAGGGGGAAGTAAAAACCCTCCAGCACCTTCCAGATCTCCCCAAACCAGTGGCAGCTGCTGCAAGGGGGCAGGAGTAGGTCCAAGCAGCTCTGCTTCCCAGACACCTGAGAGCCGAAGATCCTGGAAGGTCCTGAGCAGATCTCATGCAGGGACACGGTTGGGAGGGGGGCGGTGACATGGAGTTCCTCTTGCCTTTTGTCTGCGTTCGTCCTGCTCAGAGCATCCACAGGGAAGGCCAAGGCTGAACAGGCTAGTAGTCTGTCCAAAGTCATGTGGTAGCAAGAGGCAGAGGAGGACGCAAACCCGCCCTTGCCTGGCTCAAAGCCCTCGTTCCCTCTGCCCTGGCATGCCACCCGGATGGCGTCACTCAGGCATCCACGCCGATGGCCGAGGGTCAGGCCTTCTGCAGGGCCTGCCTTCATCAAAGACAAAGGGATGGATTCCTGGGCTGCTCCCAGGACTGTCCTCGCTGGAGGATTTTGTTCGTATTAATCTAAGATTAGACCAAATGATTCAATTCGCATGCTGCCTGTGAAAGCACTGGGCCTCAGAACTTGTTAAATAGTGAATTGCTTTAAAATGAGTTTGAGCTAAATGGATTGCAGTCTGGTTCGGCCTTCGGGGTTGGGTGACAGGAGAGATCTGGAATATTAGATCATCATTGACCTGGCCTCCTTCAACGGCATCTCCCAGAGCCTGAACCCCTGTCTGCAGATGCGGGAGCGGGGGTTCAGAGATGTCAACACCTTGCCCAAGGTCACAGGGATGTGTCCTCAGAGCTGGAGGGACTGGGGGTAGCAAACGTCCACCCCTCCCAGATGGGCAACGTGCCGGGGACACAGCCAGGAGACCAGGGCAGTGCCTGGCAGGCCTGGGACACGTGTGACCCCACCCCGTTGTCCTTCAGGAAGCACCCGTGGGTCCCTAGTCCCTGGAGACAGGCGAGACGCCCTCCCCCAGGCACCTGCATTGGTAGGAGCTCAGAGGAGGGGCACCTGGGGGTAGGGGGTGGCATCTTGGGCAAGCAGAAAGGGCCACAGAGACCCTCTAGGTAGGGGCTCTGTTGGGGGGAGGACAGGGGGGCTGTGGCCCCAGGGAAGGATGGAAGCAGGAGGCACTGCCCCTGACCCCACCCCCAATGGGGGTGCAGTGGTTTAGGGTCCACCACCTCATTTCTTCCTGGCCCCTGGTTTGGGTGGGGAGCGGTGAGAAACAAGGGGGGTGGATCTTGGAGAGAGGCACTCAATTCTCACGCTGGAGCCTCCCCCAATAACTCCACGGAAAGTTCTAGACCATCTGTATAGCACAGGCCCTTTCAGTAGCTATAAAGGAACGTGAGGAAGAAATGAGAGGCAGAGGTAAGGGTCCAGGGGACAGTGTGAGCTCTGGGAAGTCCCCTCACTGCCGGCCTTTTCTAGGGATCGGGGAGGTGACAGTCTGGCACCCCCGGCACCCCCACCTGTCTCCGCTCACCTGGGCCCCCTCCCTACGGGGGTGTCTGGGCATCTGCAGGAGGGGCGCGTGTAAATAGGGCCGCTGCAGCCTAACCACGACACGAGTGTGGGGTGCGATAGAAGTTAACTGGATTTTTAAATAAAAAGGCATAAAAATCATGTTTAAAGATATAAATAAAATCCCTTGGAGCTTCAGCTTTATTGTTTTTGGGGGCTCCAGGATTAATAAACTAGTGGGCAAAGAATGGAATAATAGCTAGAAATTGAGTTAGATTTAGATTTAGGGAAGGAGTTGATCCCAGTCACGAATCTCAAGCAGCAGATCAGAGCAGGACGGAGGGGCAGTGGGTTTAACCCTCCGTGGTGTCTCCCAGCGGCTGTTCCCAGCGGTTCGGCTCCGTGACCCCGGGAAGGAGCCTCTGCTGGGGTCCAGTACAGGTACGTAGCCGCCCTCACCTGTCCACTTGCCCGCCCTCTGGGGACCCTCAGCCGGGTCTATGCGGTCTCCTCTCTCTCTCTCTATCCCCAGCACTTGCCAAACTGCTCTGGGGAACCTGCTGCCCGGGGCATTTCCGTGTCTCAGAAATCCCTCCCGGCACCTGGTTCCCAGGGGCCCCCACTAGGGTGTTCATTCACCCTCTCTCCTCACGGGGTGCAGCAGGCAGCTCAGCTCAGCATCAGCCGTCCTGCCAGCAGCAGGAAGAACTCCTCTTTCTCTCTCTCTCTCTCCCTCCCTCTCTCTCTCTCTCTCCAACTTCTGATTCGGTTACCTCCCCACTCTGAGGTTCCTGTCCTTTAACCTGTTTCAATGTGTCTAGGCTGTTTATATCTCAAATACTTGCTAAGAGTACTGGATGTAAATAATAAATAAAGTGAAATTTCCTTTCTCTCATCGAAGTGCATTGCGGAGACCTGTTTCCTGGAACCCTGCCAGGTGGCTGGACCTGATCTTGAAAGTGGTTTATACTGGTTGTGGCCTCCCTCCTCCGTTCTGTCCCGCCCCTCTCCCTCCCCGCTTGTTTCCACCAGCGGTTTCAGAGCCCCTTCATTTTTTGCTGGGCCCCCCTGCACCGAGGACTCTGATGAGAAAAACGAACTCCCACAAGTATCTCTTGGTCTGGCTGGTGTTCCCTTTGTCAATCGGCCTGTTTAGGCTGACACATCGTAACAGGACTTGCACATTTTAGCCTAAGTGGTTACTAATTGGACAGGGGACATTGAGCCTCTGAGGGGGCCAGGGGCTGTGTCCTTGGTGCTAGGAGCTTTCAGTGCACATTCCCAGGTATCTGGCCTTGCCTTCTCGTCCTCCGTGCCTCGGTCCCCTGTTTCCAGAAGGGAGGACACCCCAAAGCCCCCAGAGGCCATTCCGGATGGCACAGAGGGCAAGAGCTGCCCAGGACTCAGCCGGCCCTCTGACCGCTGCCCTGCTCAGCACACGTGGGGCTGGCATTTCTGGCTGTAATTATTGCTTCGCTCCAGAACCTGCTAGAACCCAGCTCCCAGCACCGCCCCATCCAGGCACCCATGACACCATCCAGGTACCCAGGCTCCCCTTCTACACACACAGCCGCTCGCAGCCAGGGAGCCCAGGCGAGGAATTCTTGCGTAAAGCAGGCGATGGGGTTGTGTTTCTTAAGAAGCTGGAGGGAAACTCCAGGACCGGGTCTGTGGCTATGTTAATGCAAGGCTGGGCTCCATGCCAAGACAGTAAGTGGAATCGAATTCCTGAAACCAGCTTTAATCAGCAGATTTTTAAGGTTAGAATTACTCTCTCCTCTCAAAGCCTTGCCAAGGTTAATTTGGGCCTGAGCATGCAGAATTAGTGGGCTGGACAGAGGGAATTGGCCTTTTCCCGATTTTTTCTCAAGTTCACAAAACATCCCCACAAAAGACAGAGGGCAGAGCCCACCTGTGAAAGGCGCTCCCCACATCAGAAACCTGATCCAGGGGCCGAGTCAGAAACACACACAAATGGAATCACGCCAATGGCCAGTTCCGGCCGAAGAGAGATGCCAGGATGGGCAGGGAGTCCGGTTCTCAGGAAGCTGACTGAAGTACCAAGCGGGGTGAGCTCAGCCACGCCCTGACCCCTAGCGACAAACGTGCTGAAGACATCTGCGCTCTCGGTGTCTCCCGGTGCCCGAGCACAAGCCGCGCTCCCCACCCGCCCTGGTGGCATTTAGCGGCCTCTGAACCTTGGCTGTGTCACTGAGTCTCCCTGAGCCTCAAGTCTCTGATCTGACCCTCCTCCTTCTTGGGTGGAGGACCCTGGTGCCTGGAGGGGGGGCTTGGGTGTTGGATCCAGATCTGGGTGTGACTCCTGCACATCTGGAGATATAGCACAATGACTCCAGGAGGGAGGTGGGATGGACTTGGTGACTTTGAATCTCAACATCCTGGTTAACACAAGGCAGTTGGACAACGACCCCAAACCTGCAGGCTTGCTGGACTAAATGAGGATCAGATGACAATGTGTTTGCAGCAAGCGGCACAGAGGCTTCAATAAACAGAGGCTCCCCCGGTTTCCCCGGAGACGCCCTCCTTCTGCGATCTCAGGATGCTATTCCACAAGGATGCCATCTCACCTGCGCCCATCCCTGGGATCACAGCGGTTTCCCCGCAGCCGCCCCGACCCTGCTGAAGCTGTGTGTGTGTGTGTGTGTGTGTGTGTGTGTGTGGAGGGGGTCACCCCCATCCTTTCTCTCCAGCTTCCTCAAGTATCCAGGGCTCGTTTTAAAATAAGCAGCAGCGGCTGAGCTGCCTAGAACCAGCCAAAATGGAAATGGAAGAGGGAGGGGGCAAGAGTCAGGAGCTCCTGGGGACCTGGAGCTGGAAGTCCTCCCCCGCACTGGATGCATGCAGGGACCCTCCTGTTGTGGAAAAAGTGGATCGTCCTGGATTCTGTCCAGGCTTCCCTTGACATTCCCAGCTTTCCTCCAGACCGGCCGGACTGAATTTTTTTTTTTTTTTTTTAATGCGGTACGCGGACCTCTCACTGCTGTGGCCTCTCCTATTGTGGAGCACAGGCTCCAGACGCACAGGCTCAGCGGCCATGGCTCACGGACCCAGCCGCTCCGCGGCATGTG
The DNA here is from genome assembly GCF_964341445.2 of Mesoplodon mirus. Classification (NCBI taxonomy): domain Eukaryota; kingdom Metazoa; phylum Chordata; class Mammalia; order Artiodactyla; family Ziphiidae; genus Mesoplodon; species Mesoplodon mirus. Next base: position 5,415,905 of record NC_138978.1, on the reverse strand, counting down.
GGATCTTCCCGGACCGGGGCACGAACCCGCGTCCCCTGCATCGGCAGGTGGACTCTCAACCACTGAGCCACCAGGGAAGCCCCGGACTGACTTTTATGGAACAAACCACACACCAGGACACATTTCCTGGCCCCGGCCTGGCCGTGTGGGCCAGGCTGCAGGGAGGGGCTGAGGCCTGTAGGAGCAGAGACCCCTCCGCAGCCCCAGGGGAGATGAGGCTCCTGCCCGCCTCTCCTTCCCTCTTGCAGGGTCGGGGGCTTCTACCCACCACAGCCAATGCCTCTCTTCTGCCTGGAAGTCTGCTCTGCAGGCATCGCCTTCTACTCTGGAGAGAGGAGGGAAGGTGGGTGGGTCCCGACCGCTGGTCAGAGCACTGCCCGCCCATCGGGGACCACCAGAGTGGAGGAAGCAGTGCAGGGTGAGCGGACCCGCGGGCACAGCTCGGGAATGGCCCCACAGAAGCCTCGTCACCCATCAGCCCACCCCAAAGCCTGCCAGCCCCTCTGCTGTACCTGCGCCACCCTCTTCACCTGGCTGGCTGCACGGCTCCACGGCCCCCTGGCTTCCCGCTCAACAGCAAGGACAGCGTTTCACAGACAAGCATCCGATCCCATCCCTTCTCTACCGTAAATCCTCGAGGCGGCCACCCCTGCCCCAGGATAAAGTGCCAACTCCGTGCCCACCCGCTTCGGTCTGGGTCCCACCTACTCCGTCTTGTTCCTCAGAACACAGCCCCCCTGCCAACACGTCCACTCCTTGAAGGGCAAGAGCCCTCTGTTTCCCCAGAGCCTGGCACTGCGGGTGGCTTGGAAGTCTATTCAAACATCCCACTTGAACCTCGTGGAGGAATTGTTTCCTGGTCCTCAAAAAGCTAAACCTAGAACTACCATACGACCCAGCAATTCCACTCGCAGATACGTACCCAAAGAATTGAAAAATGTACTCACACACTCATGTCCCTAGCAACACTCTTCACAGGAGGTGGAAACAGGCCACCCGGGGACGCACAGATAAGCACAACGCAGCACAGCCACACCAAGGAATGTGGTTTAGCCGTAAAAAGGACGGAGGCACTGATACCTATTCCAACTCTGATGAATCTAGAAAACAGTCCTCTAAGAAACCAGGCCCCAAAGGTCACAGACTGTATGGTTTCTTTTATAGGAACTATACAGATTAGGTAAATCCATGGAGTCAGAAAGCAGACGGAGGTTTACCGGGGGCTGGGTCGGGGGGGCAGGGAGTGACTGCTGATGGGTAGGGGGCTTCCTTTGGGGGCAATGAAGACATTTTGGAACTAGACAGAAGCTGTGCAATATTATGGATACATGAGGCACCTCGGGATTTTTCACTTAAGAATGGTTCATTCTATGTTCTGGGAGCTTCCCCTCAATTAAAAAAAAAAAAAAACCAAGACAGTGGCCCAGGCACAGACAAGGGATAGGGACCCCTCTGTACCCAGTCCCCCGGGGCAGCTGCCTCCGCTCCGGGACCTCGGAGGATGGAGGAGAGAGCGGCCTACCCGTGAGGCCACCTGTCCAGCTGACACACGCTAGCCGAGCACCTACTGTGTGCCGGGCCCTGTTCAAGGTGCTGGGGACTCCATGGGGGTCCAGACAAGGCTGACCCAGCCTCTGGGGCTCACGTCCTGGCACGGGGGCTGGCCCACCCTTCCTGCCTGGTTCCCTGCCCAGCACCTGCTGTCTAGATCTCAGCCCTGGAGCCGGGGTTGCCCTGCCTGTCTGCATCCTTCTCCATCCATTTCTGAGAGGCTCATCTTCTCAGTGACGCAGTCCCCTCCTCCTGGGTGTGGACTTGACCTTCCATTTCCCCCCTGTTGACCCCCCCTCCTCCCATATCTGCAGAGGCCTGGCACAGAGGAGGTACTTGGAACGGTCTGTTGTCCGAACCCAGCTGGGAAAAAACCAGGATTGCCAGGGGACAGGCTGTGGGATGTTGGTTGGGGGAAAGGGGGCTGGCAGGGACGCCCGCTGCTGGAGCTCCACCCAAACTCAACCGTCTACACCAGGCCTCGCTAGGAGCCTGCACAGAGAAGGAAGGCAGGCATGGAGGCTTTCTGCCCCTTTGAAAGGCTTCTCAAGGAGGTTTGGTCTCATGTTCCTCTATGCCTCCCAATCCTGGCACCGAACATTCTAGAAAAGGTGTTTGGGCTAAGGACCAAAGGAGGAAATATCCCTCAGGAGAGATGGAGCCTGAGCTTCCAAGTGGTGTCGGCATCCCCCAGGCAGAGTCCAGACCCTGCCCCGGGCAGTGCTGCCGCGGGGAGGGGGGCCAGCTGGTGCTGGGGGGAGGGAGGGGGGCTGGCGGAAATGAGGTCCATGCGGGTGGAGCCCAGGGGCTGAGCTGCTCTGGGCCGTCTAGGTAGCCACAGCCGCCCCACACACTGTGTTCCGGAGCTCTGGAAATCCACCTTCCAAAACCCAGCCCTGTAGGTTCTGAGAGGTGCAGCCTGCAGGTGAGAACATCACGTAAATGGCTCTCCCCTGGAGTGGGGCAGGGGGAAGACAGGGGCCAAGGCAGGAGGGGCTCTCACCCCCTGCCCTGCATTTTACCTGCCTCGTGATGGATCTTCGGGTTCTAGAGAGAGAGAATGCAATATTTTAAAGTGTGTAATGACATGCAGGCTGCATGTGGTACAAATTTCCTGGATGTATAAAATGGGAAAGAAACAGGTTTTCTGTCGCCTGCAACTATTGGGCAGCGTTAAAATATGACTCTTCAGAATCCAATATTCTGCTAACCTGCACGGGGAGGTATTGAATCCTGCAGGTAGAGTCGGGGCGTGGTGGGGCTCACAGCCCCGGGCACCTGTGGCTAATTCAGTGGCTCCAGTTCTGCATCTGGGCTGCTTACAAGGCCCGTGGGCTGCAGTGGCTCCTCCACACCAAAGTGGGGGCTGAGGCCTCAGGGGTCCCGCTTCCCCTCTTGCTGCTGCTGCTAATGGAAATCTCTTGTGTGATGTCACGCCTTCTGCATTCTGCATTCAGCTCGGCCACTGGGCTCATCTCCCTGGGCTTTTGTGTCTCTGGCCACTGTTACCTGAACAAGTGACACTGGACACTGGCTGCTAGGCACACATCCTCACTCTGTGCTCACGATGGTCCTTCAAGGAGGGAATTAGAATCCCACTGGGAGGATGGCCCAAGCCTCAGAGACGCGAGTGCTTGTCCAAGTTTAACAGGGATTCGGACCCAGGGCTTGCTGGGCAGACTCAAAGCTGGTGCCTGTGGCCCCCTAGTGGGCCGCATCCCTGCTGGACCAGATGCTGGGACTTCAACCTCAGCCCGTCTCTCCAAGCAGGACTCCTGGCCTTAAAGGTAACGTGATGGTAAGGCCAGAACTGAGACCCCTTCCCCGTCTTATCCCTCAGCTACCTCTCCATTTCAAAGGATGGCGTCAGAGGCCTTGCACGCCGGGAACTGCTTTGAGAGGGGAGCCCAGCATTGTCTCAGGCCTGTTTTCTAAGAGAAGAAAGTGAGGCCTCGCGGCGAAGGGACAGCGCTGGGCGGTGGCCTGGCCTGCTCTAGGCACACGCTGGCTGCACCTCTGCTCAGCGCGGGGGCCGGTATTGCCTCTCCCGTTGCTCCCAACCTGCTTCCGTCCTCCCCGGTGGGAAGCAGGGGCCTCAGGTCGGGAAGATGCCAGTGGGCCCCGCCCCCGACCAGCTTGGGCGCAGTTTCAGGTTAAGAAACCCTGGCTCCACCCTGACGAGGGATCCTGCAACCATCAGCCCCATGGCTTGTCCAGAGAACCCCCCCATCCCTGGGATGAGGCTCTTCGCAGTTTTCCTTAAAAACAGGCAAACCAGCCATCTTCCCGGGCCAGCGGCACCTTCCAGCAGCTGCCCTGAGCCTCTGGCCCAGTTCCCCCACTGCCGCCCACCCGCTGGTCCCAGACAGGCCATGTTGGTGATCAACGGTCGCAACAGGTTACTGTTCGTCTGGGCAAAGATTTTGCTTCTCTGCCTTAGAGCCATTTTCCACCCATGGGTGCCCACTAGCCCGGACGGCAGAGCAAGCAGGACGGGTGAAGGCCTGCCAAGGGGCCCCGTCCCCACTCTGGAGCAGAACACACCGCCTCTGCAGGGGACCTCAGCCGGGTGCCCGCCCCCTCGGAGGTCAGGCTCTCTCCCAGCACGTGGGCCTTCCTCCGGGACATGGAGGCTCGAGAACACTCCAGATCCACCGAAGCGTCAGATCTTACACCTTCCTGCCTGCCGGCGTAAGGAGCTGGAACTAGAGCACTTAGAACAGGAGTCCTGTATCAGGATTCTGCACGGGGAGCCCCTGCCCCCAGCTCCATGCCTGCTGCTGGTAAAGGACGCCCGTCAATCCTCGTGGCCTCCTCCTCACCCAGAATTTGCCTGGGGAGGTGGGGGGTGAGGGCGGCCTGGGCATGGGCATCCAGACTCTCTACTCTGCAAACACCCAGGGCTTGTGTGGGGGGGGAGGGAGAAGAGGGTGGCACAGGAGGGGGTCTGCTCACCCGCTGGTAGAGCCCGCTGCACTGTACCCGGGAGGTTGGAAAACCAGCTGCTGCCCACGGAGAGCTGTTTCTGCCCCGCTTTGGTAGACCAGATGCCCGTTCAAGGAACGGCGGGGCCATGGGCACAGTTTGGGGAAGACCTGGAGAAGCACCTCCCACCACAGCCCCCAGAAGGGACCTGAAGGGTTTCCAGCCCAGCCACTGGTCTGACAGAAGGTTCCTTTCACAGCACCTCCCGCGGTGGCACAAGCTGGGATCTCACAGCTAGAAGGCGGCCCCTTCTGGAGGAGGGGTTTCTTGGGAGCCTGCCGAAGCGCCCCCTAGAGGAGAACCCTATCAACGCGGGCCCAGCTCCCCCGAACCACTAACCCTACAAGGCGCGTGGCCTTGGAGGTCACTTCATCTCTCTGAGGCTCATGCACTCCATCAGTCAACCTGTGGTCCCCCAGGCCCCTCACTGGAGGGAGCCTGGAGCCTCTGTCCTGCTCTCCCAGCCTCCTCCCCGCGAGCGGGATTCCCCATGCCTGGGGGAACCGAGCCCCAGACGGATTCTCACCCTTTCGGAGCCTCTGTCAGGCCATGCAGCTTTTGTGATCAAATATTGTTATATTTACCTAAAGGTCTGTTAGGAAGCAATTTTTGAGACGATGAATATTTAATGCGATATTTAAATATTTAATAGGAACTTTTTCGAACCTGACTTAATAATCCATGTCACAGGGAGAGGAAAATGGGGGTTGTCTTTCAACATTTTCACTTACTCTAGTATGCTCTGTGTTTGCTGGTATCTTTATTTTTTTCAGGGCAGAGTTTTAATTATACTCAATATTCTGGAGAGAAATTCTTTTCTCATTAAAACTTAACTCTTGCCCACAGCAAGGTGAGTGGGTGGGTGGAAGATGCATCGAGTCGGAAAAATGTCTGAAGCTGAAAGGCTTGCTGGGATCAGCTACTCGCTAGCCCGACTCTTTCAGCTTCCAGATGAGGAAAGTACTGCCTCCAGTGACCATAGCCTCAGCCCAGGTAGGGCCAGGCTTGCCCGGATGGGAACCCAAGTCTTTGGACCCCCAGATGCCAGGAGCCCCCTGACACCATCTTGACTCCTGACTATTTGCTCAAATCATGGCCCGGGGGGCAGACGTCAGGTCACACCTACCTCGGTCCCTCCACCCCTGGCCATTGTCGTAGCAGCAGCAATTTGAGATTTTGATCACTTAGGAGGTGACTTTGATGGCTTAGACCTTCTTGGAAGATTTGAAAAACTCAAACCAAGTGCCAGATTCTTCTAACGTGAGGGTAGACGTGACTGAAGGTTGGCCCCCTGCTGAAGCCAAGTCCTTGCCGGGTCCCGAGTGCCCCGCCGTCTCTCTGGCTCCCCTGGCGTCAGGCAGCCTGGGCCTCACAGTCCAGGGGGCAACTAAATCCTTCCACCGTGCAGGGTCTTGGGTCAACCCCCTGACTCCAGGTGGGGCCTCTCCCAGGTCCAGGGTCACCTTGAGCAGTTTGCTCTGTCTGTGCAGCCACACCCTGCGGGCCACCCCGGCCCAGCCTTCAGCCCCCCTGTGGGTGGCGGGCATCACTCTGCTGCCCACCCCTTCAGACTCAGCTCCAGTCACAACTCCCGTAGGCTTCCCCTGCACCAGCCCTGCCAGCAGGTCGCTTCTGCAATCTCTTCTCAGAGCAGCAGCCTTCCCTGCTTAGATCATTCCAGAAGGCTCTAGCTCCCTCCTTCCCCTCCACTCCTCAGCCTTTCTCTGGTCTCATTCATTGACACTTCCCTCCTTGCCCCCATCTGTTAAGGTCACACCAAACTACTCCACATTCCGAGTGAATTCAGGCATATCCTTCAAAACCTGCTTAGATGTTCTCTCCTCCTGGAAGGCATCCCTTCCCCCTCCCAGCTGATGCTTAGAAGTTATCACTCCTCCCTCTGCACTACAGAGGTTGCCAGAACACGCTTTCATGAGGACAGATTTTATTTAGCGTCAGGGGCTGTTTCTAGTCTGTTCCCCCTACTAGACTGCAAATTTTATGAGGGGTAGATAAGGGTCCCTCTCATTTTTGTATTCTCTGGGCCTGACATGGCTTCTGGCGTACAGTAGGCGCTCATTTGTTGGTTGGACGAGTCTCTGGACGCGCCGCATGCTTCCAGCCCTCTATGTCTTTGCACCTGCTCTGCTTTGGTTTTGGAGGGTTGGAGAAAAGAAAGCCCCGTTTCCAGGGTCAGTGAACTTGTATGTGTCCTTCAGGGGGCCCTGCGAACACCCACCCTTCCTCTGATCCAGCTCAGACTCCGAGGCTTCGCCAGGTGGTCCTTCCTCGGCACCCCCATGCCCCTCTACTCACCGGCCATCACAGCGGGGCTGAGACCTCACCGCACCTTAGGGGTCTACCTCCCTGTCTCCTCCCTGCCTAGTGGGGAGCCCCCCTGACAGCAGAACTAGGCCTCCTTAGCTTACCGGCCCCAGCCCAGCCCGGTGCCAAGGGAAGAGAAAAGAACGCATACAGAATCCTGGGCTGGGCGAAGCGCACCGTGGAAAACGGGCTGCAGCCTGCCCTGCCCCGCCCCCTTCTCATTCCCTGAGCCAAGCTGGTGGGGGCCTGTCACGTGCAGAAACCGCCCAGAGAGGGCCAGGCTGAGCCGCCAGACATCTGTGCCTCTTCCAGAGCCAGGTGTACAGGGCATCCTCAAAAACTGCTTGAGAAGATCTTGGGTCCTGGGGCAACCGTTAACCCTGGCTGGGGTGCTTGGACATGGCCCTGAGGCCGCACTCCAGAGGAAGGACGTGACAGATAAAGAGCTGACATGTTTAAGATGGTAACTCTTTTAATAAGGGGCCTTAATTATTTAGCAAAACAGTGGAAGAGACCAATTCAGCAAGGAGTGATAGTTTTAATCTCCCTGAGCACCAGTGGGTTTCCTCCAAGGGAGGGGATCTGGCTTCTCCCCGCTCCATGTCCCCACCCCCCGGTCCCCCTCCCCACCAGACTCTTGCAGTCTCTTTCTGGGGGCCTGAAGGAGGGCAGGCTCCAATGGCTCATTGCTGGATCACGATGTGTGGGCCTCATCAGACCAAGAATGACGTTTCCTGGTCCTCGTGTCCAGGCAGAGGTGTGGGTGGGAGGCTGGGCCTCCTCCTTCTGGCCTGTGTAGCTGGGGCCCTTGCAGAGGCTGAACAGGATGTTGGGAGGTAAAAATAGACAGAAAAGGGGGCAGGGACTTGAGGGGCAGGGGCAGTTTGCATGTTGCCCACCCCTCTGCCTAGAACCCCAATTCCCCTCTTTTCCCAACTCCCATGTCTCCTAAAAAGCCAGCCCTGGCATCAGCCCATCCAGAACATCCCCTGACCTCTGCTCTGAGCCTCCGTCTACACAGCCCTAACCTCAGTGCGTTGCAATGATATCTTGACTCGGTCATCTCCCTTGTCCCACTGGATGCTGCTGGAAGGCAGGGGCAGGTTCCAGCATCTTAGCACAGCCATCTGCCAAGCAGGAGCTCAGTCCTGACACCCAGAAGATGCGGACCTGGATGCCCAGGGCTGGGGGTCCTCTACCCTGCCCGCTCTCTTCTGGAACAGCCACAACTATTACCATGATGCTTCTGAGCACCTTGACTCAGCATCCGTGAACTCAACAAGCATTTGCTAAGATTTTCCCTGTGCCAGGCCCTACACAGGGTCTGAGGATGCACTGGGAACCAAAGCAGACCTGGCCCCTGCCTCCTGGGGCCTACCACCCACATGAGTGGGGAAACAGGTGTCAGGCAGAGCATCACACACGTCAGGGGTGAGCTTCCTCTGCAACTGGGTTATGAACAAGAGGCTGCAGTGCTTTGTGGGGCTGTCATGGTGGGGATAGGGGAGGGAGTGGGGAGGAGGCTTTGACCCGGGTGGGGAAGCAGTACACTTAAGCTGGAAACTGAAGTTGTGTTGGAGTCAAGGAGGCCAGAAATCAGGGAGAGGGTTCTGGGGGGAGGAACCACGGGCAGGAAGAAGTGCTTGAAGACCAAGGACTGAACAGACTTCATGTTTCCTGGGGTCCAGAAGGTCAGCAGAGAATGTGGCACCTGGGAAGGATGGGGCGGTGGACTGCCCCGGGCTGGCAGGACGCTCCCTCCTGTGCCTCAGGGGAGACATCCGTCCCCATCCCTGAGCCACTCACAATCAAAGCTGCCACCTAGGCAGTGCTGACTGACAAAACCCAGATCCTCAACACAGCCAGAAGCCCAGAGGAACCTGGCTGCTGTCCACCTCCCAGACTCCCCTGGGGATGCCGTCCTCCTGGCTTGCTGGGTGTTTTGGCCACGCTGGCCTCTGGACGGCTCCCATCCAGGCCCTACTGCTTCTCATGTCAGGGCCTCGTCCGTGCTTTTCTCTCCCTCTGGAACAGTCTTTCCACCTCCCCGCCCTGCCCACCTGCACCTCCTTACACCGAGTTAGCCCCACGCTTTCCTTAGAGCTCAGACAAAATGTTCCTCCTTCCAGGAAGTCTCCCTGCCCCTGGAGGAGGCCAGGCTCCCTGGTTACTGCCCCCAGACCGTGTCCTTCTTCCCAGACCTCCCCAGCACCGGACCCAGTCATCAAGCAGGACTCCTGTTCAATGTCTGTTCTCCACTAGTATGCCAGCTCCACGAGGATTTGCCCGATTCCGGGCAAATCTCTACATACCAGCGTGGCACGGGCATGCAGTAGGTGCTCAATAAGTATTTGTAGAATGGATAAAAAGTGCCTTCCAGACATCCCCTCATCTAACCTTACTGACGATCCAATGAGGGAGGGGGCACTAACATCCACATCTCGCCAGTGGGGGATGGAGGTGAGCATCTCAACTGAGTACCTAGTGCGTGAGCCACGGAGGCAGGATTTGAACCCAGGGCTGGCCCGACTCCAAAACCCGTATCCTCAACTGGTGTGCAATTCCGACGTCCAGGGGCTTCCCCCCCGGGAGCTGCTTCCATCGCTGTGCCAACCTGGGCCCCACTCCCACCCCCCGGGGTGCCTGCTCATCTGGGCATCTCTCTTTATGAAAATGGGGATTCTTTCATCTCCGTCTAATTTTGTCTTCAGGGAGGCTCTGTCTCCAGGCTGCCTACAGCTCCTCAGGGGCAGGCGCCTACTTGTGATTCAGGCCGCCGCATCGATCTGTCAACATGTTTGCCTCCTGTATCTGCCGACTCTTATTTATAATCCCGCTCACATTAATGAATGATAGTAGTTCTCATCACAGGAAATTTGATTAATCAATTTAAGTGCTTAATCACCACAGCCTCGCTGAGTGCTGAACAGAAGGGACCTCGCTTTGATGTAGATGAATTCCAGACAGAGATGGGAGAGCGGAAACCAACGAGTCAGCACTCCTCCACGGAAACACGAGGGGTGAGGCCAGTCGGGGGTCTCCGGGAGCCAGGGGAGGGGGCTCTTGAGAGAGGACTGCTGGCTGATGCAGGCACAGAGCAGCCCTCAGAAGCTTCTGGAATCCAGGCCTCCCCTGGGCCCTGATTCTGCTCAGCGTCCGCTCTCCCCTTTGGCTGGATGATAGGAGTAGGTGGGCAGTGCAGGCAGAGCCCGCCTTGTTCTAGAAGCCGGGGGGTGGGTGGAGGGAGCAGGCGTGGCCAGGCCACCGTGCCCGGGCCGGGATGGGGGCGGTGCTGCCAACCACACTGCAGCACCAACGAAGGAACAAGGTAAGCCAGAGCACGGCCTGTTTCCTACTGGCTGACCTTGAGCCAAGCTCCACCCCACCTGGAGGCCTCGGCCCAGGTGCCGACTCCACCTGCGAAGCTGTCCCCAGCTCTCAGCCAACCCCAGTTCTGCGACCTTTCGGAGCTCAGCTCGGGACCCCATCGCAGGAAGCTGAATCTAATGACATCCTTCCCTCTTCTGAGCTCTTACGGCTCCCAGCCTGCGGCCAGCCTCCATCAGTGGGCATGGCCCTAGAGCCTGCACCTCGGCCTCTGCTGTTTCACATCTCTTTAACGCTTACCTCCTCCACCAGAGACAGGGCTAAGGGGGCCCTGACGATGCTCCTTAAGCTTCAGGCTGGCCCAGCCCGGGGCCGAGCACACAGCAGGCACTTAATGTAACACCAGCAGCTTTTATACTCACTGGCCGTTTCTCGATAAGAGGTCCAGGGCGCGTGACCTTGGGGGACCGGATCAAGATGCTGGGAGTGGGGAACGGGCTTAACTCACACACTCAACATTACAACATGTTTTATTTGGGGACTGCAGAAAGATCCTATTGTTTTGAATCACAAACGACAGAAAGAGAAAACTCAACAACAGAAAGTCTTGGCTGGCAGAGGAACTCAGAGGCTCACAGAAGATGGGTATATGGGGCGGGGGATGCCCAAGGGGAGACTCATTCTGTTCATCCAAAGGGGATGTCAGTTAAAAAGAAGGGCTTGAAACCTGGCACCAACAGAACCGGTTAAACTGAGACAGAATCAGCTTTCCAAGGCCACCGGGAGGGCAGAGAAAGGTGGATGAAGCTATCACTTTCTGAACGTGCATTAAGCATCTACTTGTTTGAGCTCTACATTATTAACTATTTTAACCTCCAAGTAGCTTCGTGAAATAACTAGAACCACGGCCATTTTACAGTTGAGGAAACCGAGTGCCAAGAGGCGACATCACCTGCCCCTGCGCCGCGGGAGTGGAGGGGGCTCAAGGTCAGCGGGGGAGGCCCCTGCATCCCACCCGCTCAGGGGCTCCGAGAAGGTGGGAGCCAGACGCCCCCAGCTTCCCGGGCACTGGGACCCAGGGACCAGCACCTCCCTCTGCCTCTCTCTTGAAGGAAAACAAATATCTACCGCTGGCAGGTAAAAAAAGATGCATGCCATGGTCTCTGTGATCACTGCTGTACAGACAAAGCCTAATTTTAGAAACAGATTATTAAAAAATATATCCACTCTGAATGGCATAATCCATCAAGCCCTCAAGATGCAGACTCACCCCGCGTTCTGGGCCTTCCTGGCAACGCAGGGCTCCTCCCGGCCACGCACGGCCTGGCCTGGCCAGGCCTCCTTCCTGCTGGGGCTGCCCTGGCTCTGTGCCCCCAACCTTTGCTTCCGGCCTTCCAGGCTCCAGGGAGGACGGCCAGGGGGCTGGGGCTCCCTTTGCTGAGTCATCTGGACCGGACTCCCGGTTCCCAACTCCTGACAACACTGGGGCTCCCTGGGGCTCCTAGGCCTTGAGCTGAAAGCCTCTCTCCCCCAGGTGGGGGCGCAGAGAGGCTGAGACACCCGTGTGAGCGGTCCGGAGCCCCCATTCTCGTCCACGCTGGGCTGATGTTCCGGGTCCGGTCGGCACGTGTGGAGGCCACACCTGCTTCCCCGGTTGCTGCTTCCTTCCCTCCCTCGCCCCCGGGCCCTGCCTGCTGGGCCTCCACAAAGCCTCGCAGGATTCTAGACAGGATTCAAAGTTTGTTTAGGCCTCCTTGTTCCACAAATGGGGAAACCAAGGCCCAAGAGGGGAAGCGATTCGCCCACGTGGACAATGCAGCGTGCACGCGTCAGCTACTCTGCACCCTGCAGACCAAAAGCGCCAGACCCCCAGTCTTTGCTCCCATGAGGCTGGGTGCTCAGCCCTCTCCCTTCCTGCACCTCTCTCACCCAGTGGGGGGATGGGGTCAAGGTCCCTGCACTCTGAAGGCCTCCCTGCTCACGTCCCTGCCCGTAATCATGGTGGGGGAAGTTCTAGCTGAAAACCAGGCCAAAAGGTGGCTCAGGTGAGGGCCTGCACTCAGGAGCCCAGCCCAGGAAGGGCGTCTGGATTCAGGGTGGCTGGCCGAGCCTGCGGACCCCAGCATGGCAGCATTCTCACCAGCCCCCCGAGGCGGCCAGCCCACAGCGTGATGCAGGGGGACTTCTGTGAGGCCTGCTCCAGGCAGGCGCTAAGCTGAGGTTCCCATTGGATCCACATGAAAGCACCGAGGCAGGCTCCGCATTTTCCAGATGAGAAAGTAGAGGCAGAGAGAAGGCCAGGACTTGTGCCGGCATCAAACCCCGGTCCTGATAGTAGGTCAGGCCTTCCCGCTCCAAAGACCATGTTCTTTCTGCTCCACCAGATCTGGGGCCCTGTGAGTTCTAAGAGCTGTGTGATTCAGGCTGGCAGCCGTGTGCCAGGCATGGAGCCATTCTCCCCGCTTCTGCCTTGCCCCTGCCCTCCTTGGGGATGAGCCTGAGGAAGCTGCAGGCCAGGCAAGGAGAAGAGAAGCGCCATCCCTGACCGCCTCCCCATGGGCTCCTGGTACACAGGGCCAGTAGGGGACAGTGAGAACACTTGGGGACACTGGGATCAGGCTGCCCAGGCTTCGATCCTTGGGGGGAAGGATGGGGACTCATGATCCCAGGCCCGGGGGGCTCCTTCTGCCTCTGTCCCCCTGGCTGCCCAGGGTGACCGAGCAACTCTCCAGCCACATCTCTCCCAGCTCTGCGTTCCCCGCTCACCCTGCTGGCTTGTTGCTTCTGCTTCTTTCTAGAAGCACTTGAAAGGCTTCAAGGAAAGCTCTGGCTGGCTTTTCCCAGAACAAAGTCCTTCTCCACCATGATTCCATCATCCAAACACGCTCCTTGGACAGTGTCTCACTGTCACAAAGTGTCCAGGGCCACCCCTTGCCTGGGGCTGGAGGCCTCTAACCGGCCTAGACTCTGCCTGCCGGCCGGGCAGGGAACTCTGAGGGCCACGGGCCCCGATTGCTGGCAGCTCCTCCCTGGCCCCTTGCACACTCCGCTCTGATGTCCCCCCAGTGCGCCTCCCGCCTTGGCCTCTGTCATCCCCGCAGCCTGTGACACTCTTCCCCTGGTTCTTCCAACCCTTCACTCAGATTTCAGCTCAAATGTCCTGTTCTTAGCAAGGCCAACATTATCTTCCATCGTGTCACCACTTTATTTCATTCATAGCTCGTATGCCCACTCGGGATTATTTTTTATATTTGTTGACCCTTTTTTGGTCTCACTCTACCTAGAAAGTAAGGCCCAGGGGGCACAACACTGCCTGCCTTGCTGTCTGCCCAGTGCACGGGCAGTGCCCCCATGGAAAACGTGCCAGTAAATACTCGTTGAGTGAGTGAATGAGTGAATGAGTGAGTGAATGAGTGAATGAGTGAGTGAGTGAATGAGTGAATGAGTGAATGAGTGAATGAATGAATGAGTGAATGAGTGAATGAATGAATGAGTGAGTGAATGAGTGAATGAGTGAGTGAATGAGTGAATGAGTGAGTGAGTGAATGAGTGAATGAGTGAATGAGTGAATGAATGAATGAGTGAATGAGTGAATGAATGAATGAGTGAGTGAATGAGTGAATGAGTGAGTGAATGAGTGAATGAGTGAATGAGTGAATGAGTGAATGAGTGAATGAGTGAATGAGTGAATGAGTGAATGAGTGAATGAGTGAATGAGTGAATGAGCGAATGAGTGAATGAGTGAGTGAATGAGTGAATGAGTGAATGAATGAGTGAATGAGTGAATGAGTGAATGAGTGAGTGAATGAGTGAATGAGTGAATGAGTGAGTGAATGAATGAATGAGTGAATGAGTGAGTGAATGAGTGAATGAGTGAGTGAATGAGTGAATGAGTGAATGAGTGAATGAGTGAATGAGTGAATGAGTGAATGAGTGAGTGAGTGAGTGAATGAGTGAATGAGTGAATGAGTGAATGAGTGAATGAGTGAATGAGTGAATGAGTGAGTGAATGAGTGAATGAGTGAGTGAAGAGTGAATGAGTGAATGAGTGAATGAGTGAATGAGTGAGTGAATGAATGAGTGAATGAGTGAATGAGTGAATGAGTGAATGAGTGAGTGAATGAATGAATGAGTGAATGAGTGAATGAGTGAGTGAATGAGTGAATGAGTGAATGAGTGAATGAGTGAATGAGTGAGTGAATGAATGAGTGAATGAGTGAATGAGTGAATGAGTGAATGAGTGAATGAGTGAGTGAATGAATGAGTGAATGAGTGAATGAGTGAATGAATGAATGAGTGAGTGAATGAGTGAGTGAATGAGTGAATGAGTGAATGAGTGAGTGAGTGAGTGAATGAGTGAGTGAATGAGTGAATGAGTGAATGAGTGAGTGAATGAGTGAGTGAATGAGTGAATGAGTGAATGAGTGAATGAATGAATGAGTGAGTGAATGAGTGAATGAGTGAGTGAATGAGTGAATGAATGAATGAGTGAATGAGTGAATGAGTGAGTGAATGAGTGAATGAGTGAATGAGTGAATGAGTGAATGAGTGAATGAGTGAGTGAATGAGTGAGTGAGTGAGTGAATGAGTGAATGAGTGAATGAGTGAATGAGTGAGTGAGTGAGTGAATGAGTGAGTGAGTGAATGAATGAGTGAATGAGTGAATGAGTGAATGAGTGAATGAGTGAATGAGTGAATGAGTGAATGAGTGAATGAGTGAGTGAATGAGTGAATGAGTGAGTGAATGAGTGAATGAGTGAGTGAATGAGTGAATGAGTGAATGAGTGAATGAGTGAGTGAATGAGTGAATGAGTGAGTGAATGAGTGAATGAGTGAATGAGTGAATGAGTGAATGAGTGAATGAGTGAATGAGTGAGTGAATGAGTGAATGAGTGAATGAGTGAATGAGTGAATGAGTGAGTGAATGAGTGAATGAGTGAATGAATGAGTGAATGAGTGAGTGAATGAGTGAATGAGTGAGTGAATGAGTGAATGAGTGAATGAGTGAATGAGTGAGTGAGTGAGTGAATGAGTGAGTGAATGAGTGAATGAGTGAATGAGTGAATGAGTGAATGAGTGAATGAGTGAATGAGTGAGTGAATGAATGAATGAGTGAGTGAATGAGTGAATGAGTGAATGAGTGAATGAGTGAATGAGTGAATGAGTGAGGTCTGCTGGCCCCAGACTTACCCCACAGGGGTCCCTGGGGATGCAGAGCCCCTGCCAGGGCCCTCAAACCAGCCTGTGGTTGTAGCCTTCTCTTCAGAACCAGAAACCAAGGTCTCCTAGGGGAAGGGTCTATGTATTTGCCCAAAAGTCAGAGGCCCCCTCTTATGGGTTGGGTTGTGTCCCTCCAATATTCATGTGTTGAAGTCTCAACCCTCAGCATCTCAGAATGTAATCTTATTTGGAAATAGGGTCAGAGTCGACGTCATTGGTTGAGTTAAGATGAGGTCACGATGGTGGGTTCTAATGCAACATGCCTGGTGTCCTTACAAAAAGGAGAAATTCAGACACACACACACAGGGAGGAGGTAAAGAGGAAGGCGGAGGTTAGGGCGATACTTCTAGAAGCCAAAGAACACCAAAGATCTCCAGCAAAACTCCAGAAGCTGGGTAGAGGCCCGCAATGCATTTGCCCTCACAGACCTCAGAAGGAAACAGCCTTACCAACAACTTGATCTTGGACTTCTAGCCTCCAGAACTGTGAGAAGGAACTCTCTGTTGTTTAAGACCCCGGTGTGTGGTGCTTTGTTAGGCAGCCCGAGCTGACTAATACATCCCTTTACATGGATGGAGGCCAAGGGAGGGGCGGGGCCAGGCCCCCTTCTGTCGCGGCAGCCTCCCCTGCTTGCCCATAACTGCCTGCATCCCTTTTCTGTTTTTGGCCTCACCTGGCCAAGCCACCACCTGTGCCCCAGAGGGGCTGAGATTGGGATCCAAAGAGATGGTTCTAAATGCAATGTCCAGGAGGCGGGCTTCGCATGCAGGTCAGCATACACCCCGCCCCGTGCCTAGCATGTGAGGCCTTCAGCCTCCACCTTGTCCGGCCTGCGCAGCTTCTCTGTGTCCCCCACCGGGACAGCAAGACCCTCAGCTTCCTGCCACATCCTGCATCCCATACACCTGTCTGCCCACAGGGACCCCAGCCCCAGTGCCTTCCCAGGTCTGAGGTCGGGGGCTGGCAAGTTAATAAGAATCAGCATTGAGACTGGATTGTCCGCCCTGGAGTTAAGTCTTTATGATGCTGCTGGCCTGTGGGCAGAGGGAAACGTCCCAGGAATTGGCATTAAACTAACTGGACATCCGGCTCAGGGGAGCTGAGGATACAGAGGCAGGCGTGGCCAGGAGGGCCTGTGATCTGCAGGCGAGGGAGGCCAGGAGACCGCCAGCCTGAAGGCTTGACAGGAAGTGTCTGCAGCCCAAGCCTCCGCCGGGCCCATGAGACAGCACTTCAAGACTTCTTCCAGATGCTGAGGGATCCTGGGAGGGTTTCCTCCAGGTAGGCCCCAGAGGGGGTCCTCAAGCTGTGTGCTGGAACTCAGCCTCCGGGCCAGCATGTCATCTGGTCCTGAGGACAGCACTGCCTGGAGGTTTCCCAGCCTCAGGCATCCTTTTCTCCATGGCATCTTTTCCCTGGCCTTGCCTCCACTCGCCTCTGACTGCTTGCAGAGCTCCCCGAAAGGCCTGGGCCTGGGGACTAAGGGAGGGCACGTCTCCTATCAGTATTCATCCCAGGCTGCAGCCTGAGCTGCTGCAAAGCCAAGAATCTGCTCGATAAATAATGGGCTAAGAAGCCCAAAGCCTCCCTTCTCCTGCTTGCTAATTGGCTGGTCTGTGGCAGCCTCTGGAGCTGGGGCGCTTCCCAGCCCCGCCTCTGCTCCCGTGTTGCCTTTGCGGCTGAGTAAGAGCCTCCCGCAGGGTCCAGCACAGCCCGGACCCCGGTTGGATGCTGTGAGCAGGGTTCCTTCCAGGCCCTGCCCAAAGCCAAGGGAACGGGAGGAGGGAGGCAGCACTGTGAGGGAGGTCACTCGGGGGGGCCGTCCGCACGCCCACCTCCACTCCACGTGGGTCAGCCCCCAGCCAGTGTGAGCACGCGCCCCGGGGCAGGGACCGTGCTCAGCGGTTTCCACGAGTCCACCAGGCTGGGGGTGCTCTGGGCTGAGAGCCCCTCGCCGGCTGCATCCCTAGGGATGAGGCCCATAAGGGTGCTGCTTCGAACCCTGAACGGCCGCAGGGCAGGAGCCCAGCCGGGAGTCAGGGAGGGATCCCGTGGGGAGAGGCACTGCCGGCCCAGATCTGGGATTCTGGAACTTTGGATTTCCAGGTCTTAGATTTACGGGATCCTGGCCTGAGCCGGTGCCTGAGAGAGAAGGAGGCCTAAGCCTGGTCTCTCCGCTAGACTCTGAGCTCATCAGGGCAGACAAGCCAGTGTCAGACTCGTTTAGAACGCCCAGTGCCTAGGGAGGGTCCTGGAACAACACAGTGGGGTCTGAGGGCATTTGCTGAATGAACGAATGGGCGAATGGTGCATCCCTCCCAGCGCCCTCCTGAGAGAGACGTGCCCGCACGCGGATCCACCCAGCGGAGACGCGGAAGGCAGATGTCTGGCCATGTGTCTGGGCTTAGCCCTGCTCCCTGGGCTCCTGCATTCCCTCAGCCCTTTGAAGGGAGACAAGGTCATGGCTGCCACCGTGAGCTGATCCCTGGGGAAAAAGCAAAGAGCTCTGCAGATGCTCAGAGCAGTCCAGGGCAGGCTTCTCTCTTCTGAGAGCAAGTGTGGAAAGGAAAGGAGAGAGAGCGGGTCAAGGGCACGGACACTGGAGGAGGGGCAGCTGGGGTGGGGTCCAGGCCAGCCCACAGCCGCCTGCCAGCCCTTCCACCGGAGCCTTCCCCGAGAGGAGGGCTGACCCCCACCCCTGCCTTTGGGGTGGAGAGCAGGGCCGCCCGCTGTCCTGGGACCAGGAGCCTCCCATTTCTTCATCCCCAGACGTTGACCTTGACACAGTCAAGACACAGAACATCCCCATCCCCTCGAGGATCCCTCCTGGTGCCCCTTTAGCCACCCTGCTCCCTTCCTAACTGCTGCCAGCCACTAATCTGGTTAATCCTCACTTCCCTGGTTCCGTCATTTCAAAAATGTTAATAAACGGGTCCTGCTCAGGTTGCCAGGAGGGAGGCTTGGACGAGGCAGAGGGTGGAGGTCGGGGGCGGCCTTCCCCTCCCCCCGCCCCTCCCTCCTTTTCTGACACCCACCTCCAGCCTGTTGGGACGGCGACAAGACTCAGGCTAGCCCGTCTCCGGGGAGCTCCTCCCTCGGGGAGCTTGAGCACAGGAGGCAGGCAGCCTGGGGTCTCTGGGAGCCTGGAAGCTGGGGGCTAGGACGTGGCTTAGCCGCTGGAGGAGGGCTGCCTGCTCCCCTCTGGGGGGCTGATTTCCCCAGGCTGGGGGCCTGTTGGGTCTGCAGACCCCTCTGGGGCTGGCCCTGGTGCAGAACCCATAAACAACACGACGCAGGCTCTAGCTGAGCCGCCCGCCCGGCCCATGCTACCAGCCTCCCGGCCGGGCCCAGCCTCCGCATTTCCTGCAGAGAGTGAAATAAACAAGGCCATAAATAAGTCTCTCCCCGGGAAGCTGGAAGACAGAAGGGCCCTGGATAGAGATAACAGGAGATGCAGGGCCACACGGGGGACAGCAAATTTTGTTTGACTGTGTGGAACTCAGACAGCAGAAGTTGGCTGCTTTACGGAAAGAAGCCAGCTGCCTTTCCCAGGGCCGTGCTTGGGGCGCGGGTATCGCGGCACCAAAGGGCTAGCCCTGCTCTTGACCCTGCGGCCACGGCCCAGACAGAGGCAGAGCCAAGGCCCCAGCCTCCAGCGTCCTTGCCGGTGGTGGCCCCGCCAGGAGCCCTCCTCAGCCAGGTGGGAGCCCTGGTCTTCTCCCCCTGCAGGGAGTGTTCTGCGTGTCCCCCTCCCCCGCCACCCCTGGGACTCGTTCTTCCCATCCCTGCTGGTCCTCTGGGTCATGTTGGAAACATCCACAGAACCCCCCAGACTGAACTCCCCGGGACTCCACTTTGTAGTCAGGGTCCAAGTCCTGGCTTCCACGTGCCTGGCTGTGTGACCTTGGGGAGGTCACTTTCCCTCTCTGGGTCTATTTCTCAACTGTAGATATTAAGCCTAGCTCACAAGGTAAGGGTGAGGGTGAAAAGAGAGAGGAGACCCTCCTGGGACCTGGCACATGCTCATCCAACAGTCATTCTTGCGGCCCCAGCTTTGCCCGTGGCCCCCTAGCTCCCCACTGGGTGGCCTTGCTCCTGGTCTGCTTCATGATGGCTATTCCATCATCTCCCCAGGTTTAGGTCTTGTTCTCCAGGATTGACCACAGGCTTCCTGAGGACCAGGACTGCCTTTGCCCGGTTCAGGGCTCAGGTATTCCCCTGGCACCACCATCTGCAAATCGCCTGTGTGCCCACCACATGCTGGGTGCTTTCTACCATCCGTCCCTCCATTGGAGGGAGGTGGGCGACCAGCACACAGGCACTGCCCTCTGAGGTCTCAGAGCAGAAGACTCAGGGCTCTGAGGTTGGTGGTGGGGGTGGGTGAGGAGAGGGTGTCCCCAGGGGTTCAGGTATCAGAAAAAGCTTCGAGGTGCGTCTCAAAGACCAGCAGGGACTAAGGCAGCTCAAGGGCGAGGAAGGGGAATTCTGGGCAGGAGGGAACCCTGAAGAGTGCAGGGGCAGGAATTCACAGGGGGTCCTGATCTGCAGATGGGCTGGGACCAGACTGAGAGATACCATGGCGGGCTCAGTAGAGGCCACCAACAGGCCTAACTGCCTGGCATCCTCCCCAACGTGGTCACCTGTCCAGGGAGAGCCCTTGGGAATGTCCCTTCCTCTGTGTTCCTGGTGGGGCTGCCCAGCATGGCACCAGGTCCCCTCCAGGAACAGGCAAGGATCTAGGCCCACCACATGCCTCGGGCTGAAGCACAGTGCGAGCTGCGCTCCAGGTGGAAACTGGAAATCTGGATGCCCAAGTGACCGGGTCCTCTGGGGTCGGCCGTGATGGCCACCTGGGAGCAGCCAGGCTTCATCAGAGGCCATGGCCAAGGACACCCACATACCCCCTCCAGACCAAACTTCCTGACCAGGCTTCTTGGACACTCGGCTACTGATTGGTCCTGAAAGAGACATCCCTTGAGTTCTCAGAAATGGCCCAGGGGAAGGAGGTCTCCGGTGGCTGGGATGGTTTACTCTCAGGCTGAGATGGTACCTCTGAGTCGGTAGAAAGCTGCCCTCTCTGAATCCCCATAAAGTGTCCTGCGCTTCCACTAACTCATTGATCCACATGTTTTCCCAGGCCTAAAGATTTCTTAACTGTCATCACAAGGTTGGCAGAATTGTGAGTTGGAAAACCATGCAGCATATTAAAGTCAGCCTGAAATACTGCCCCAATACAGAGAAACATTTCATATTTATTCTCTTTTAGAAGTTGTTATAAAGGGAATATAATGAGAATGTTGCAAACGAGTGGAATATTTTCTTCTAACCTGACAATAGAAATATGTCAAAGGGATGCATGAAACTCTAATAGGCAACAGCTGATGGGCCCTGGAAGTGCAGGGCTTTAGCAAAGATTTTACCTGGTGCCTTTACTGGCCCACAGGGCAGAAATGGAGGTTTCTAGAGCAGCTTTTTCTGTGGGTAAATGCACAGATGATGGGAGAGGAGAAGATAGGGTGGTCTATGTGCCTGATCAGGGCCTGGCACTGATTAAATATCAGACAGGATTACAAAGACCTGAAGACACAGAGCCTAACTGAGCCTCAAAATGGCAGAAACATCACCACCACCCCCATCACCATCCCCCTCATCCCCATCATCACCATCCTCATCACCATCCCCATCGCCATCCCTCTCATCCCCATCATCACCATCCTCATCACCATCCCCATCACCATCCCCCTCATCCCCATCATCATCACCATCACCATCCCCCTCATCCCCATCATCACCATCCTCGTTGCCATCCCCCTCATCCCCATCATCCCCATCCTCATCCCCATCCCCATCGCCATCCCCCTCATCCCCATCATCACCATCCTCATCCCCATCCCCATCGCTATCCCCCTCATCCCAATCATCACCATCCTCATCGCCATCCCCCTCATCCCCATCATCCCCATCCTCATCCCCATCCCCATCGCCATCCCCCCATCCCCGTCATCACCATCCTCATCCCCATCCCCATCGCCATCCCCCTCATCCCCATCATCCCCATCCTCATCCCCATCCCCATCGCCATCCCCCATCCCCATCATCACCATCCTCATCACCATCCCCATCGCCATCCCCCTCATCCCCATCATCACCATCCTCATCCCCATCCCCATCGCCATCCCCCTCATCCCCATCATCACCATCCTCATCCCCATCCCCATCGCTATCCCCCTCATCCCCATCATCACCATCCTCATCGCCATCCCCCTCATCCCCATCCTCATCCCCATCCCCATCGCCATCCCCCTCATCCCCATCATCACCATCCTCATCACCATCCCCATCGCCATCCCCCTCATCCCCATCGTGCCCATGACAATCGTCATTATCACCATCACCATCATCATCATCTGATCCTCATCATTATCATCACCACCATCACCACCATCATCACCGTGCTAATAGTTTCAATTTGTTGAACACTTATAATGTGCCACGCACCATGCAAAGGGCCTTACATAAATTATTACATAAATTATTACCAAATGTAGAAAGCAACGTTCAAAGAGGTTTAGAACTTACTCAAGCTCACACAGCTATAGGTATGGAGCTCAATTTGGAACCCAGAGCATTCTGGATCCAACGTCCTGACCACACTTTCATGAAGAGTCTTTTATGAAACCTGAGAGCAGCCCAACCAGTCTCAGGATGGTGAAGAATCTTCTCCAGAGGTCTGTATGTTGGGTGTATATAAGCTACGGGCTGAGAAGACTTGCGCCATCACTGTTGGCTATCAGAAGAACGTCCATTTAATAAATGCCCATGACTTCCTGCCATGTGCCAGGCACTGGGAACCAACCGAGGGAGTCAGGCACAGAGACAACCAGCTCTGAACCAAAACGCAAAGGCCACACTCCATGAGACACGGACAAAGGGAATCCTTCTGATTCAGCAGGGCAGCCTTTATGGAAAAGGAGGCACTTGAACATGGCTTTGAAGGACCCAGACACTTTCATCAGGTGTATATGAAAAAGGGAGAACGTCATCCCAGTGTGGGAAGGCAGAGAAATAGCCAAGAGTTCCCAGAGTCTTCAGAATAGGATTCTCAGGAGGATGGGGGTTAGCGAGGCAGAGAGCCCTGACCTGTGCTCTATGGGGAGGGGTTTGGACATGACCCTGTGTCAGAACCACCCAAGGTGACCGAGCTGGGAAGGGTCATGAGAGGCCCCCAGTCCCTGATTTGGAGACTGTCCTTGGCAAAGTGCCAGAGGCAACGAGCTGTCTCCTCCCCACTTCCTGAGTCGCACCCTAAGAACCCGTGAAGATCACACACACTTTCTGTACCGCTGCTCCACGCTGGGTGCTGTCTAGGTGCTGAGGTTGGGGGAGAGGACGCCAGGTAAGAGCCTGCTCTTTAGAAACCCGTCTTCCATTGCACAGGGATAACGTTCCCAGGCCCTGACCACCTACAGCAATGTCCCCACAACTCCCCAGCGCCTGATGGGTGCCAGTGGTCTCACTGTCCCCATCTTCCCCCCAGGTAGCACACCTGCGTGGTGGCCAGAACCTTCCAGAGACATGATATTTTCCCCAGACACCAACTACCCCGACGTTGACTGTCTCGGGTCCCTGGCGAGTTGGAAGGGGAGGCTGTGTGTGAGTTGGGGGAGGGGTGGCAGCACGGCCCTTCCCACCCTCTGCTTTGGGTCCTTTCTCTAGGCCCGGGCTCATCTCCAGAATGCCCGAGACGGGCAGCCTCAAAAGGAAGGGACGGGCAGCACGGAGCCTGGAGAATACTCTGGAACCCAGAGCTAAGTGTCCCCCAGGGCTGACCCTAGAGGACATGCAGTGTCCAAGGGGCCGGCTGGCCATCTGTAACATGCTCTCTCCCAGAGGGGCTACTGGGATAATTACTCTTCTCCAAGCTGAGGAATGCATGCAGAGGGTGGGAGGGACCCTCCTAGGGGAAGGCTTTCTCAAATTGACATTCAATTTCCCATCGCTAAAAATACATCTGAAGCCAAGCCATTCAGGATTATAAAAGAGACCTGAGATTGAACATTAAATACATATGCACTCAATGTTGGGAAGGCTTTGACCTTCAAAACTTCCTTTTGATGAATTCCCAAATAAAATACTATTTATACAGCTTAAAGCAAATTATCGTGTAGCCCACGACTCAATCTTCATATCCCAATTTAGACACCGCACACCTTTCTGGAGCTCAGCTATGTGGGCAAGCACCACCATCGGTGAGGGCTTGAGAAGGTCTTTCCCAACTCACTGCTGTAGAAACACTGAGTTTGAATTGCTCACAATCAACTTATAAATATTGTATTCATGTTTCCCAACCCCAGACAGCTGAGTGAGTGACTCAATGTGCTGAAATTCACAATACACAAACAGGACCGAGATTCGCTGACATTTGTGGGCCACTTAGGAAGCAGCCAAAAGGTTGACATCATCCTGGTATTAATTTTTTTTTATCAAAGATGGCTGAGCTCATTTTCAGGATTTTAATAAATAGCCCTTCTTGGCTTGGATGCCTCTGTCCCCCACCTGCTGGCGCCCTCCTGGTCCCTGGGGATGCGGATGCCACCTCTTCAAATCTCTAAATTGCTTCTCTGCCTCTGGAAGACTCATCCAGAGCAGCTGAAGAGTGGACAGCAGCTGAGAATGTTGAGTAAGGAAAACACGATTCTAAATGCCACCGCTGAGCAAAAAGGCCTTAGAGGTGCCCTGATAAATTACCAAAAACACAGGCCGGATTTAAGGACCAAATTTCAGCTCAACCTGCCTCCGGGAAGGATGATTCCCAGGTCTTTCTAACTCCGTTTTGTATTTTTTGTTTTTGTTTTGTTTTGTTTTGTTTTGCGGTATGTGGGCCTCTCACTGCTGTGACCTCTCCCATTGTGGAGGGCAGGCTCCAGACGCGCAGGCTCAGCGGCCATGGCTCACGGGCCCAGCCGCGCCGCGGCATGTGGGATCTTCCCGGACTGGGGCACGAACCCGTGTCCCCTGCATCGACAGGCGGACTCTCAACCACTGTGCCACCAGGGAAGCCCCCTAACTCCAGTTTTGCAGCTTTACGAGAGCCCTTATTTGTAAGTCACGTGCGAGTGAATTCGCTGAAACTAAGCACAAAATGATCCAACTCAGAGCTCCCACTTCTCCAGGTCTCAGATTCCTCCTTCCCAATGCGGTGAGCAAAGGAGTTTTCTCTACTCTTCACCGACCCCCTTCTTTTTTGCAGACTTGTCACCAGCCCCCAATTACAGGAGCTCTGAGCCAGGCTGATTAATTATGGATTTGCCAAACCTCAAAGCTTTCACTAAAGTTAATCTTTTAAACAATCTCATGCAGATCAGGCCTTGCTCAGCCCCATACAGGGCCCTCTGCTTTATCTAACAAATAGTATCAATCGAATCGAGGAGGTTATTTAGCAAATAATGGGCTGCAAGCTGGAAACCCTAGGTCGGCAGTTCATGGGGGAGATGGCTCCTGTTCGTCTTATATCAGCACCAGGACAGGGGTCGATGCGGCCCCCAGCCAGCCTGCCCCTTCCTGGCCCCATGCCCCGGCCAGCGGGGTCCCCAGGGAACCTCTGAGGGGACAGAGAAAGGATGATGAGGATGCCCAAGCAACTCTCTCTGGCCCCTGGGTACCTGGGGATACAGTTAAAAGGCCAGGCCTGCAGGAGGTGCCTTCACCTTTTCAAACTTTTAAATGTAAGGCTAGAAAGGTGATCCACTGGTGGGTGCTTAGGGATGGGGGTGGATGCAGGGCTACGGGAAGGAAGAGTACTTTCCAGATGCTAAGAGCCCCCTTTCCCTGCCATGTTTCCCCAGGGCCACGGCTCGCCCACACTCCTGAGGGCATAAAGTACTTGATATTCACTGCAGCCTCTTTTCCCACACCTGGCATTGTGCCTGGCCAGAGGGCACTCAGGAAATAAATGCTTGTTGGATGACGGGAAGGGCAAACCTTGGCCACCGATGATTTCCCGAAGTTTCCTGCTCTGCCCAGAGGCCATCTGGGGTGGGGTAGGGGGCAGAGAGAAGATGGGGAACCTACGGCCATACTGCGGCACCTCTCTCTGTACAGAGGGACCAGAGCGCAAAGGGCCGGGGGCCCTAGAGTCCAGGGGTGCCCTGGTGCCCTCACCTAGGAGGCCAGCAGGTTGGATGGACCCGCTTATTCCCTGTCCTGCCTGCAGGGTGAAGTGGGCAGGGCCTGCCAGCCCCAGGGAGGCCCTCGGGCACGTGGGGGCCTCCTGGAGCCTGGAGGAGGGTGGTGTGGGGATGCGCTCTCAGCCCTGCTCTGTCCTCCTGGGCTTTCAAGCCTCTGCTCTTTTATTTATTTAATTTAGTTTATTTATTTATTATTATTTTTTGCGGTACGCGGGCCTCTCACTGTTGTGGCCTCTCCCGTTGCGGAGCACAGGCTCCGGACACGCAGGCTCAGCGGCCATGGCTCACGGGCCCAGCCGCTCCACGGCACGTGGGATCCTCCCGGACTGGGGCACGAACCCGTGTCCCCTGCATCAGCAGGCGGACTCTCAATCACTGTGCCACCAGGGAAGCCCCAAGCCTCTGCTCTTTTGACACCCTGACCCACAAGCCCCCAGAAGCATCACCCCACTACCCCGTCTCCCTCGGTCTGCAGGAACCAAATGGCTGGTCACTTTTCACCAAGACACAGCTATGGGGGCGGCTCCCAAGGACACTGGCCTTAAAGCACCCGCACCAGAAAAACCCCTCAAAGGTCTGTCCTTCTGTCAAGATGCCACCTATGCATCCAGACCGCAATGCCAAAGGCCCTGTCCAGGCCCCCAGGAGACTGTGCTGTCCTTCCTCAAGGCTCCCTGGAAGACCCAGCAGATGTGCCATCCAGCAAGGGAGCTGAGCCTCTGGCCAGTCCCTGTGGTTGCTGGAGCCGTGGATCTGCCACCCCCACCTGGACTGAGGGCCCTCGAGGCCCTCTTGTCTGCTGACATCTCTAGCGTCTGGCTGGGCGCCCAGAGATCTGTTCAGCAAAGGTGGGTTGGATGGATGGATGGATGGATGGATGGATGGATGGATGGATGGATGTGTGGGTGGATGTGTGGATGGATGGGTGGATGGATGGATGGATGGATGGATACGTGGATGGATGGGTGGATGGATGGATGGATGGGTGGATGGATGGATGGATGGATGGATACGTGGATGGATGGATGGATGGGTGGGTGGGTGGATGGATGAATGGATGGACGGATGGCTCTGTGGGTTTCTGCTGCCGTCTGTACCTTCCTCTTTGAAAGAAGCGGCACTGGCTTCCATCTTTCTGGAGTTTCCACTCCGAGCAGAAATCCTCCTCCTCGAATGAAGGCAGCAGCAAAAACCCACATCTCGGGAGCAAAACCTCAGCCTGGGGACTGTGGACCCTCTGAAGCCCTGCACACACAGGTGTGGTGGGCTGATGTGCTTTTCTTCCCCCCCCTGGGGTCCAGGTTTATAGCTTCAGTCCAATTCTCTAATACATTCAAGTTCTCCCAGAAATAAGCATGCCCTAAGGTCTCAGGGCTGAGATTTGCTTCTCAAACTCCCTTGGAAGTGACTCTGAAACCAGCCCCGCTCTGCCTCCCCCTGTGCAGGGGCACCCCTTCTTCTGACCACCCCCTCCCCAAGCATCCTGGGGAGGATGCTACTGCTGTGTGCAGACTGACACAGTGCTGTGTTCATCTCAGGGGAGAGCAGCTTATCAGGCGCAGGGCCTGACGCCATAGAGCTGGACCATGGGGCCATCCTGCCTTGCCACCCAGCTGCAGCATGATGCCTCAGGCCACGCTTCCCTGGTCGCTGAAGCCACCTGGCACCTCCCAGGAGCCTGGGCCATGACTCTGGAGGATTTAGCCCGTGAGAAAGTAACACTGTCACAGCAGTGCCCTCATCCCCACCCCATCAGCTGCACCTAAAGGCTCAGCTTGAGGCCGGGACAAGGCTGCCAGCCTGGCGCTGTGGGCTGTGAGATAACACAGTGCCCCCCTCAGGCCGGCAGAGCCCCACTGTCCGCCCTCCATGCTTTTCCTCCCAGCTCATCCAAAGGAGGAATGTCACTTCATGGGAGACCCCTCACCATGACCCACTATGCAAAAAGGATGGTTTCAAGATCTGGCAGAGAGGATAAGAAAAAGCAAGGTAGTTTAATTTACAGAGCAGGGGAAATGGGGGACGGAGAGCTCTTACGTTTGTTTCCTTCATAAAATTTCTATTAATGCTTATATGATAAAGGACTTTTAAAAGTTTCTTGTTGATGCAAGAGAGAAGCTGCCTGTGCACGGATGGTTGTATCCGAGGGGCTGCGCCCCCTGCACCTCCAGCCCTTCACCCCCCACCCTAACCCCTCACCCCCAGCCCCGTCACTGGGAGGAAATGAACACCCGAGAGAAGGCGGCCACTACTGCAGAGGAGACGTCCCTTCGTCAAGAGCCAACCAAAAACCAAAAACCCACTGAGCGTGCAGAAGTGAGGAGAGGAGAGTCCCCTCACCCCCAGAAAGGCACAGCCCCGTGCTGGGGCAGACAGCACGGCACATACTGTTATTCAATAGGACCGCATAAGCCAAAACGTTCCCATCACAATCACCAGCACTGGGTTTTCATTTCATTTCATTTTTCTGTCTTTTCCCAGTGATGCTAGGGGAGAAAATGCCATTTGCTCATTGCTTGAATTTACCTTTTATTGATTATAAGTGAAGTTGGATCTTTGCATATGACTGTTAACCAGTCCTCCGTTCCCCTTTAAAAAGAATAAATCATTTTCCTTTATCTATTCGTCTACTGTCTTTAATTTTTCTTGTCTACTTGCAAAGTCTTTTATATAGTAAGTATTTTAACATAATTTCTAGTGTATCTTATTTAACTTTTCATTTGAATACTTTTTCATTAATATACACTTGAAGACTTCTAAGTAGTCAAACCCATAGATACATTTCATTTCCATTCCTTGTAAGCTGCTCCATCGGAAATCTGAGAAACATCTACTCTTATAGTTTTTAAAATATTTTTATGGTTTAAGTTTTAACTCTTCAATCCATCCAGAATTTATGCTGGCATATGGTAAAGATTTAAATTAACTTTCTCTAAATAATGAACTATTGTTCCAATACCACTTGTTCACTATATTAAATGTTTACATCTACTGAAAGTATTTAGGATTATAAGTTTACCTCTTAATGTAGGTTGTGGTTACATTATAGTTTTTGAGATATTTTCATTTTCATTATTTCCTACAGAGTATGTAATTATATTTTTAATTTCCTCTTTGACCAATAATTGCTTTAAGAGACTATTTTAAAATTTCTATGCATTTATAATTTTTTTTTGCATAAGACACCTTTTTTTATTGAGGCATAGACGACACAAAACATTATATTATTTTCAGGTGTACAACATAATGATTCAATATTTGTATATATTGCAAAATCACCACTACAATAAGTGTAGTTAACATCCATCACTACACAAGTCACAATTTTTTTTTCTTGTGAGAACTTTTAAGATCTACTCTCTTAGTAACTTTCAAATATGCAATTCAATATTGTTAACTATAGTCACCATGCTGTACATTGCATCCCCAGGACTGATTTATTTTATAACTGGGAAGTTTGTACCTTTTGACCCCTTCAACCTATTTCATCTGTCCCCACCCCCTACCTCTGGCAACCACCAATATGTTCTCTGCATCTATGAGCCTGTTCTTCTTTCCCCACCTAGATTCCACATCTAAGTGAGATTATATGGTGTTTGTCTTTCTCTGACTTATTTCACTTAGCGTAATGCCCTCAAGGTCCACCAAGGGTGGGCAAGGTCTTGAAGGATGAATAAGAGTTCACCTGGTGGATGCAGATGAAAAGCATCAGAGTCCCTTCCTTTCTTACCCGCATTACTCTCTCCCCCCACACCAACTCTATTTTTATTCAGAACACTTTTCTCCACCTGCCATGTTATATATTGGTTTGCTCAATGAGAGAATGAATGAAAAAAAAAGAGCACACAAGATCCTGAAGGCATAAAACACCTGGGAACATAAAGCCCCACCCCCATTATCACTATTGACTCAAATAACAGCCCTATGAGGTAGGCAAGGAAGATAGCAGCCCATTTTATTGATAAGGAAATCGAGGCAGAGAGATTAAAGAGTTTGACCACTATGAAATTCATGTTAATTGACAAAAGCAGGGTATAAAATTGAATATGCGGTATCATCTCGCAAGAAGAACAGTAGGTACAGAATGAGAGAAATACCTCAGTATGGTAAAGGTGGGTGGGCTAGCTCTTGGGGGGGTGTTTTGGATGTTTCGCTTTTCTTAGCTACACTTCCAGGTGATTTCAACAAAGCATGTCAGCCAGGAGAGGCGGGGTGTGCAGGTGGCACCATCGTGCACTGGTTCTAAGCACTTAGGAAGACTCGGTGCCTGGCCAGGCCTGACTCTGGGGTTCTTTCTCCCCAGGACTCTGCCTAACTCATGCTACGTCTTCATTAGCCTTATTGGCAGTAATCGGCTTCTGGTCGAGATTAATAGAGAAAATATTTCCAAAACACTTAAACAAGCACTTCCATTAACCTATGTTCTGAAAATTAATCTTGTGGAGCAACCTGAGAAAAGGGTTAATGGCAGTTTCGGACAGAAATCCATGAGGAGCTTGCAGAGGGCCACTCACACCAGCTGCCCAGCCTCTGAGAGCACAGGGAATGTCTGTGCCTGGCTTGGCACTGTGGACGCAGCGGCCCTGGCCTGGCTGTGAGGGCTGCAGGCAGTGCTGAAAGCCTGGCCCCACTGGTTGTCAGCTGCCTGGACTTGGTCTTACCCTATCCAGCCCCCACTTTCCTTACCTATAAAAGGTGGATATTAAAACAGTTATTTTTAAATTTTTAATACTTTTAGTCCATTGTGTAAAAGACGTATCTTCATCATGGCAACCTATTCCCTGCCAGGCTGCTGGGAGGGGCAGCACAGCCCAGTGCAGAGGAGGTCAGCTGGCCGTGCTGTCAGCCCCTTTGCCCACAGTCCTCCCCCAGGTGGGAACGTCCTCCCACCTGTCCTTAGAGGCTGCTATGGACTGAATGTTTGTGCTCCCAAAATTCCTTTGTCAAAGCCATACACTTCAATGTGATGGTAATTAGGAGGTGGGGTCTTTGGGAAGTGATTAGGTTTAGATGAGGTCATGAGGGTGGGGCCCCCTAATGATGGGATTAGTGCCCTTAGAAGAAGAGACCACCAGAGAGCCCCCTCTGTCCTCCATGTGAGGACCCAGCAAGAAGGCAACTGTCTGCAAGCCAGGAAGACAGTCTGCAAGCAGCTGTCCTGAAGCCCTCACCTGCCCCTACCAGGAGTATGAACCAGGCCCTCTTTGCAAC
Source organism: Mesoplodon mirus (assembly GCF_964341445.2). Taxonomy (NCBI): domain Eukaryota; kingdom Metazoa; phylum Chordata; class Mammalia; order Artiodactyla; family Ziphiidae; genus Mesoplodon; species Mesoplodon mirus. The sequence continues at coordinate 5,385,098 of NC_138978.1, read as the reverse complement.
CCTGACCCCCCTCTGACCCTCTCTTCTTGAGAGGCTCACTGTTGCCTTTGAACCCCGATTATGGGCACACATATCTGCCTCTGCCCTTTGAAACAGAGCATCTGGAAGGCAGGGCCCACGCCCAAGTGTAGGACCCACAGCACAAGCCCGGCACGGGTTGGGGCGGGGGCTCATCCATGCCTGTCGAGCTCCCACTCCCTGCACACACTTGCCCCCAGTTGGCCGGTGCTGGCTTTTGGCATTTTTATGCTGTCATGGTTTCTGATCTGTGGCATATTGCTCCCTAGGCTGTCTGCAGCATTTTCAGGGCCTGAGGAGGGTATCAGGAAAGCTCTGGAGAGCCATGAGTTCCTCCATCACACTGTGCATCAATAGGGCACTTCTATGCACCATGCTCTGGTCTAAGTGCCGAGGTACCATTGTAAACAGTCACAGGAGGTGTCCAGCGCAGAGAGAAACATGCTCGGCCATGTCCCACCCGCGCTGAGCTGTGGGGTCCACTGTGTGAGTTGACCGTGAACACCTGGGAGGGCAGCCCTCCTACCTCACTGGTCCTTACCTTCCCATCCTCCACCCCAGGCCCCTGCCTGACGCCACCGACATGGTGATCACCATAAGCTCGGGCACCTAGGGCCCTGCAGTGCTCCATCACTGTTCCTATGGCTTCACGCCAATTAATCCTCATCGTGGCCCAAAGTGGGGGGACTGTCATTGTCTCCAGTTCACAGATGGGGAAGCTGAGGCTCAGGAACATTACGTGACTTGCCCAAGGTGGCCCCACTGGTGAGTCACAGAGTGACACAGCTCTAGTCCCTGGGCTCAGCCACTGTACATGCCCTCTGCTTAAAATTATTCAGCTAAGGGCTTCCCTGGTAGCGCAGTGGTTGAGAGTCCGCCTGCCGATGCAGGGGACACGGGTTTGTGCCCTGGTCCGGGAAGATCCCACATGCCGCCGAGCGGCAGGGGCCATGGGCCATGGCTGCTGAGCCTGCGCGTCCGGAGCCTGTGCTCCGCAACGGGAGAAGCCACAACTGTGAGAGGCCCGCGTACTGCAAAAAAAAAAAAAAAAAAAAAAAAAATTCAGCTAATACATATGGAGCACTTGAGGTGCCTGGTCTTGATTCTACGAGGTGCTGGAGGTCATGACAAAGGCCAGGAGGTGGCCAGAGGATAAGAACAACCCTATGGTTCTCTCAGGTGGTGGCGAGAGACAGTTGGGACTTTATCCCCAGGGAGCACACATGAACGGGTGTCCTGTCCTCCCCTGGGGAATGTCCCTGGAGGCCCCAGAGAACTGGGTGCCCAGTTCCCAGGGTGCTCCAGGTTCGAGTCCAGGATGCCGCCTGGGATCCAGCTGAGGCCCTTCTGCCCACCTGGCTAAGCGCCTGCACCGAGGCCCTGTTGCCCAGCCCGACCCGTATTTGAACATCCTGACCACTTCACCACCAGCTTGGAGGCTCACAGAATATGCCGACTTGGCTCAGGACACTGTTGGTATTGGGACTGTGAGGTTACGGGCATGGATTTCCTGGAGACTGAGCGGCGAGTAGAGGCTTGTTACCTCGTAGCTCTGTGAAGAAGCTGGGCCAGGGCTTTGGGGCACCTGCAGGGGGTGGGGGCGTGTGAAAGGGAAGCCCTCCCAGCCATGCACTCAACCCCCACCCCCTGCGGTTCATTAGATGGTAGCTCCTGAGTGCCAGGAGCTGTTGTGGGCCCTGGGGATACGCAGCAAACACGCCCAGCCCCCAGGAAGCTCCACTCTAGTGGAGAGGCAGACAGTAGACAAACAAACAGACGCAGAGTATTCCAGAAGGTAATGAAGGCCATGGAGCAGATCGAGACAGGGCAGGGGGTGGGCAGTGCTGATGGGAGGGCGGCGTGATGTTCTGGCACAGAAGCAGGAAGGCCTCTCCACTGAGGGGCTCTCTGAGCAGCCCCGGGAAAGAAGCGGATGGGGAGAAACAGGCCGGGTGCTCTAGATGGACGGAGTAGCAAGTGTGGAAGCCCTGAGGAGGGGCGTGGCTGGACGGGTCACTGGAGAAGAACATGGACTCAAGACGACAGGTGGGACCAGATGCTGGAGGGCCCTTGTTCTGAGCTGCAGAGCCATCTGGTGACTTCTGAGCATAGAAGTGACATGAGCTGACAGCTGCCGTGTTATAAATAGGCCATGGGGGGCCAGCGCTGGAAACACAACTACTGTGACGATCCAGAGAAACATGACAGGAGAGGGTTCCAGAGTGAAAGAAGTCATGGGGGTGGCGAGAAGGGGTGAGGCACTTGGCAGGAAGCGCCCGCGGGATTTGCTGGTGGATTGGAGGTGACGTGGACAGGAAGGAGGGGGTCAAGGACATGGTGCCTGGGTTTCTGGCCGAACACCTGGACGGTTAGAGTTGCCATTTCCCGATTCAGGGAAAACTGCAGAAGGGGGCGTGTTGGATGGTGGGGGGAGGGCTGGGGGCTGCCTGTGCTAGGTTAGGTTTGATACTAAGCACTCAGTGGAAGGGTTGATTATACACTCAAGTTTCTGAGTCTGAAGTCCAAGCCCTGGAAAGGACTTGGGAGTCATCAGCTAACATGTGACATTTAAAACCACGAGACTGAGTGAGCTCGCCTAGGAGGGGTGTGCACATGGACTGGGGGTCCAGAAGGGAGCCCAGGGGATTGAATGTTTATGAGTCAAGAACAGTTTGGGGAAACAAGCCAAGGAGACTTAGAAGGGGTGACCAGCAAGGTGGGAGGACACCCAGGACGTCGTGGAGTCCTGGGAAACGAGTGAAGACAGCACTTCAAGAACAAGAACAGGGACTTCCCTGGTGGTCCAGTGGTAAAGAATCCGCCTTACAATGCAGGGGACGTGGGTTCGATCCCTGGTCAGGGAACTAAGATCCCACATGCCGCGGGGCAACTAAGCCTGCGTGCCACAACTACTGAGCTTGTGCACCTCAACTAGAGAGCCTGCATGTCGCAAACCGCAGAGCCCACGTGCTCTGGAGCCCACGCGCCACAACTACAGAGCCCATGCGCCCTGGAGTCTGCGCACCACAACTAGAGAAGAGAAAACCTGTGCGCCACAACTAGAGAGAAGACCGCGTGCCACAACGAAAGATCCTCATGCCTCAGCGAAGATCCCACGTGCCGCAACTAAGACCCGACGCAGCCCAAAGTAAATAAAATAGGACTTCTCTGGTGGCGCAGTGGTTAAGAATCTGCCTGCCAATGCAGGGGACGTGGGTTAGAGCCATGGTGCGGGAAGGTCCCCCATGCCACAGAGCAACTAAGCCTGTGCACCACAACTACTGAGCCTGCGCTCTAGAGCCCATGAGCCATAGTTACTGAAGGTTGAGTGCCTAGAGCCCATGCTCCGCAACAAGAAAAGCCACTGCAATGAGAAGCCCACGCACCGCAATGTACAGTAGCCCCAGCTGGCCGCAACTAGAGAAAGCCCATGCACAAAAACGAAGACCCAATGCAGCCACAAATAAATAAATAAATTTAAAATAAAAAAAGTAAATAAAATAAATAAATCTTAAAAAAAAAAAGGAATGAGGACATGATAGGTGGTGTGGAGTGAGTGTTTGTAGACCACGGGATGCGGATGAGGGCTGCAGACTGAGCTGAGTGTGGGTCTCGGAGGCCACTGGTGACTGTGACGTGGGAGCCCCTGCAGGGCTTTGAGCAGAACGGTGACCTGATCCCACCTACATCTGAAGATCAGTCTGGCTTCGGTGTTGAGAACTGATGGAAGGGGCAAAGGAGGACGGTGGCCCAGACCCAGGCACCCCTGGCGTGAAGAACCCACAGGACTCACTGACAAGGGGGGACGAGGGCAGCAGAGGAGGGGAGTCAGGGATGGCGCTCAGGTGCTTGGCCTGAGCCTGGGAGGACGGAGTCGCCACTGACTGAAGACTGAGGCTGAGTGGGTGCGGGGGAGGGGAGGGTCAGGACAGACGACAGTTGAGACATTTACTAGACGGCCCAGTGCAGCTGTGGAGCAGACAGCTGGACGGTCGATGGGACATTCTGGAGAGAGGTCTGAGCGAGGGATAAAAACATGGGGGAACCAGCATAGAGATGGCGTTTCAAGTCTTGGGGCGGGAGGAGGTCACTAGGAAGTGAGTGTCAGTGGAGAAGTGGACACCCCCACCTGCCATCGAGATCGGGGGAACAGATCCTGAAAGTGAGCAACCGGAGAGGTCGGAGCAGGGCCAGGAGAAGGAGGTGTCACCAAGGCAGGGCAGCGCATCAAGAGACGGGGGCAATGGACTATGTCAAAGCCTCCAAGACAGGCCGAGAAATGACGAACGGTGCTGCGCGGGGAGGGCAGGGGGTAGGGCCTAGGTCTTCAGACTTGGTTTCCCAAGTCATGGCAGAAAGCTGGCTTTTTTCTATGGCAACCTTTCACTCAGCCTTCTTTGGGTCCTAACACAGGCCAAGATTCCCTCTCTCCACCAGCGTTTCCTCGCATATAGAGGCCAGCGAGAACAGCCACTGTCAAGGGTGGCCTCAGCCTTCTGAATCATCATTGTCATCAGAAAAGTCCCCTTCCAGTCGACCTTGCTTTAGGTCTTTAATTTAATTCTAATTCTTTAAAGACCAGAGCTTCTCGTAAGGTCAGTGAGCTGCTTCGATTGACCGGAGCATGGGCGCCAAGCACAGTGGATGCAGGCCCACCCAGGAGCGGGGCTGACATGCACGGCCCGCCTGGGTGCAGGACACACGGAATGGGGGCTCGGAAGATCCGGAAACGTCCCTGTACCAGTTCTCAGACCCGATCAAGCCACTGCGTCACAGAGGAAACCTTGTGTTTGTGTGCCAGAACCCAGAGGACCAGGGCAGCTTTGCATGACTGAAACTGCTGTCCGCAGGCCCGACACAGCCCCTCACACGCTGATTGGTCCCGAGGCAGCAAGGCGTGGGAAGATTCATTCTGAACCAGCTGGCTCCTTGTCGTGTGGACCGAGGCAAGGTCTGCTTCCTAGACAGCCAGGCAACAGCTAGGTGAGGTGAGCACCTGTTACACGATCTATTTGCTTCTCCAAAAAGACACTAAGGCGCACCTATGCCCATCCTCCCTGTGTGTGCATTATGAATCCAGGCTTTACAGGGTCCAGGAGAAATTCTCCTCTGAATCCAGCATGGGACGCGGCTAGCAGACGACTCTCAGCAGAGCGCCTTGCTTGGGTCTGGACCTCCCTGGGCTTTACCTGGCACCTGTGTCTGATGCTTTAGGGAGCCCGCAACCTTCAAGCCCTGGCACGTGGGCGGTAGGGACGTCCCGAAGGGGTCCACTCTCCAGGGCGCTCAGATCACGAGTTCTTCTTCACCCTCAGCCCACGTACCTTGAGGAGCCTGTGGTCCTGGTCACACCTGTTCACCAGGGCCTCCTCTTCCTCTGTGGGTGACATCACCTTCTCCTCTTTTTTTCTTTCTTATATTTGCAGAGCGTTTTTACGGTTCTTAAATCTCTGAAGCCGTTGCTGACTCGGGTTCCGACACAAAGCCATCTGACAGTCTCCAACTCGTGCCACGTCCACACCACACCCACTCCACACCCCACATGGGCTCCTGGCCATTCAGAGGCTCGAGGCGGGGGGCTGTGGTGGCCCAGCCCCTCACTCAGCTGCTCTCAGGGACCCCCTCTCTGGCCACACGTCCAGGGGGTTTTTTCAGGGGCCACTTTTGGGGTCTCTGGCTCTTCTCTGTGCTGCCCCTGTGTTTATCCCATCCAGTCTGTACTGAAAAAAATCCCAGTCCTGTCCTTAGCCCACTCTGCCTAACGGAAGAAGTTGACTGTATTTCCTGCTCACTTGAAAATCATTCTGCTTTCCTTCAAGGAGGACAAAGCAGTGAGAGAACGAGCTCCAGCCACAGCCTCCTCCCTTTGTTGAAACAGAAGCTTCTAGTCCTCCCCTTCAAAGCTCCTGTCCCGAGGCAGCGGTCCAGCTGCCGTGGGCAGGGTGGAGGCTCCTTCCTGGGCTGTTTCTCATGACCAGGTCCAGGCTCAGCCCTGCCCCCAATACCCTACAAGGGCCTCGCCAGCCCAGATCCACACCTGCACCAGACTCCCCACGTGGCCCCAGAGTCCAGCTCTGACGGCGTCTGCTCCCCTTCTCCTGAGATCCCACCCCAGCGGCCCAGCCCACCGACAGGTACTCAAGGTAAGTAGGCAGGAACACGTTATTGAAACCCTATGCATGGGATTGTGCAGCAAAGTCACCAAAATCCATTTCAGAAGGGTTTGCTCGACCAGTCTTTCTTCAGTGAATCAAATGTTTAACAACCACATAACTGTCTTCCTAAGTGCCCAGCTGGGCCGGGGCTCTGGGTTTAAAGTGTGACCAAGTCCCAGGAGCAGCCGGCTGGGGACTGAGATATGGAAGTGACACGGGCCATTCTCCCATTTAATCCCGCCCCAAACACTCCCATCTCCGGCGGGTTGCACCTGCCTAGGGGGTAGTTTCTGCATAAACAACTCAGAGATAAAACCGACAGAAACTCAAGTGAGGTGGCCCGAAAAGCCCAAAGATCTGCATCCGTTGCTGGGGCAGCAGTGGGCTATCTGGCCATCCCTGTGCGCGAGCATGAAAGGGTGGCCGCACAGGCGAGCACCGGAAGGTGAAGGGAAAAGGCAAAGCCAAGGGTACCGCTGACGACACAAGTGCAGCTTCCAAGCGCCCATTTTAAAAAGAGTCTTTCTGAATTATGGTTTTCTCAGGGTATATGCCCAGTAGTGGGATTGCTGGGTCATACGGTAGTTCTATTTGGAGTTTTTTAAGGAACCTCCATACTGTTCTCCATAGTGGCTGTACCAATTTATATTCCCACCAACAGTGTAAGAGGGTTCCCTTTTCTCCACACCCTCTCCAGCATTTATTGTTTCTAGACTTTTTGATGATGGCCATTCTGACTGGTGTGAGATGATATATCATTGTAGTTTTGATTTGCATTTCTTTGGTGATTAATGATGTTGAGCATTCTTTCATTGCAGCTCTATTTACAATAGCCCGGAGATGGAAACAACCTAAGTGTCCACCATCGGATGAATGGATAAAGAAGATGTGGCACGTAGACACAATGGAATATTACTCAGCCATAAAAAGAAATGAAACTGAGCTATTTGTAATGAGGTGGATAGACCTAGAGTCTGTCATACAGAGTGAAGTAAGTCAGAAAGAGAAAGACAAATACCGTACGCTAACACATATATATGGAATTTAAGAAAAAAAGATGTCATGAAGAACCTAGGGGTAAAACAGGAATAAAGACACAGACCTTCTTGAGAATGGACTTGAGGATATGGGGAGGGGGAAGGGTAAGCTGTAAAAACAAAACAAACAAAAAAACAAACCCCCATAATTTTGGAATGTCAAAAGAGCCTCAATTTGGCCTTCTTTAGGGTGATATTTCCTTTAATTCCCAACTAAGCAAGTACTTGTAAGTGTAAATTCTGTACATACATAATAAAATCTTCCCAGTGTGTCTTAACTGGAAAAAAAAAAAAAAAAGAGTCCTTCAAACTCTCCCTTCTCCTGGCTGTGCCCTCAGACTCTGAGAGTCGCCCTGTAGGGCGGCGTCTGGCCTCATGTGTCATCTTTCAGGAACACTCGGTGCTAATTAGCTCCAGTGCAAACTGGCTCCCAGCAGCCTCCTCCTTCATCTCCAGACGCTGAGGTTTGGGGGTCCTGGTGCCCGGGTGCCATGAATGGTGGGCCGTACTCCCTGGGGCCACTCCCTCCACACCCCAGGTCTCTGCACAGACACCCCCACCTGGGGGTTCCCCTTCCCATTTTCCTGGTCCAAAGGAATCTGGAGACCAGACAGGGTTTGCTTATCATGGGAGGAATGGGCACCACCAAGCCGGTGCAGCTACAGAAGCCCCAGCTCCGCACTCAGACAGGACCCTCGAGCCCTACAGTTGAACCTCTGTCCTGACTTCTCTCCACACCTCACATTGCAGCTCTGAGGTGAGGAGTGTGTGTCCACCATCAACTGCAAAAAGTTCCCACCAGCAGGGGGCTGCGTGTAGAGTGATGCTCCCTCCCGGCCCCTGCAGCTGGGAGGCACCATCCCTGCCAGCACCCAGGTTCTTATCCAACCCGAGTCATGTTTGTTACGCCTCGGGGTCCCGGTATAGGGCTAGTTCTGTCCTGTCATTCATGGAGACATGCACCCACTGTGGTGTTATCCCCATTTACAGATTAGGAAACTGAGGCTCAGCAAAAATAACATGTCCAAGGTCAAAGCTTGTTGTAAGTGAGGCACCAGGCTTTGAGGCTCATCTTGGGGACCCCAAGTCTGGTAGTGTTTAGGGGACACATGACTCCACTGTGGAGTCGGGAGGTGGCACTGGCTGATGCAGAAACTATGTGGAGGCCACAGCAGCAGGTCAAAGGGAAGGGGGACCCGGGAACTCCTTCTCCCCCAAAGGCCACCCCCCGACAGCAATTGTCACCTGCAGTGAGCATCAGGTATAATAGGCATAAAGTTCAATGTTGCCCCATCTTCAGGATATTTTTACCTCAGCTCAGCTGTAAAATTAACGGCTAACTGATCGTTGTACTAAAAAGACCTTTATTTTAGGCCGATCATTAATGAGGAGGCCTCACACCCCAGCCTGGTTACAGAAAGACCTGAAATTGCTTATATCAACCTCCTGGTTCTGCAGGGATTGACTTTCTCAGAATATGTTTTAAATTGTTTTCCAAAGGAAAGGAGCCCTGTGTAGGAAGCGGCTGGCCACTGAGGGTGGCCCTAGATGTCTCAGGGCCCGGCTTCTGACAGGGAACCCTTAGCAAGACTCCTGGGAGACCCCGTGGGGAGCCAGGGCCCTCAATCCAAGGATGGGGTCCCTGGAAGCCCTGCGGCACAGACGTCTCCCCCAACCAGACCACACGGAGGATGCTGTGGCCCCTCCGACCCGAGAGCTCAGGTTCTCAATCAGCTTCGCGTTCAGCACCAGGCTGGCCTTGTGGGTGAGCAGACAGAGGGCTGTCGCTGCCTCAGTGTGCTCACCAGCCTCTTGGGGAAACTGGAGGGTCATCGACTTCAGGGGACGTTGGAAGCCAGTCTCTAAATCCACGTGGAATTGTTCAGAGTGCGGTGGGGGGCATTGCAGGGGGCTTTTGGAGAGGGGCAAGTAGACGGGTGAGATCTACACAGCAAAAGCGAGAGGGAACAGAATTCTTAGGAATAGGGGAGCAACCCAAGGATGGGCTCAGAAACAGGACCAGGACACGCTCATGGACCAGTGAAGCCACGGGCTGGACCAGAGCACAGGGGGTGTTGGGGAAAAGTAAAATGAGGACAGAGGTCAAAACGGCAACATCAGATAAGGTAGACCTCAGATCAGCGAGTAAGAAATGAGGCCAAATAGATACTTTATGATGTTAAAGGCCGCAATTCCCAGTGACGATACAACTGCAACCTTAATAAAGCAGAAATTAAAGAAGAAGATTGGAAAAGTAGAAACATGCTAATGATAGAAGACTTTAATTCCCCTGCTCAGTCAAGGATAGATAAAGAAGACAGAAATATGTGAGGACAGAAATATAGGAGACTTAGCAAGATAAATCGTAATTATTGAATAGAAAAATTACAAATGCATAATTACCCTCTGACCCAGCGAGCCCACTTCAGGAATTTATCCTCCAGATATACTCAAAATACAAAATGACATATGCAGAGAATTATTCCCCACAATAATGTTTCTCATAGCAAAATATTAGAAACAATAATAAATTATGGTATGTCCACACACTAGAGTATTATGCAGTATTAGAAAGAATGAAAGGGGAAAAAATGGGGAAGTTCTCTATGTACTATGGAAAACATTTTCTGGGATGTACCATTAAATGACAAAGCAAAGGTTCACCATGGTGAATAAATAAATGGGCAAGAATTGTAAGAAAGGGGGAAAGTAAGAACATATATTTGCAGTTGTACATAGAAATACTGGAATAATGCAATCTAAATTAATATAAGTTGCAACATACAGCTTTTTATAAAATATCATTTTGAATTTTTTTTTTTTTTTTTTGCGGTACGCAGGCCTCTCACTGCTGTGGCCTCTCGCTTTGCGGAGCACAGGCTCTGGACGCGCAGGCTCAGCGGCCAGGGCTCACGGGCCCAGCCGCTCCGCGGCATGTGGGATCTTCCCGGACCGGGGCATGAACCCGTGTCCCCTGCATTGGCAGGCGGACTCTCAACCACTGCGCCACCAGGAAGCCCTTATTTTGAACCATCTGAATATATTAACGTGGTCGGCTGAACAATGACCACCCAAAAATGCCCACATCCTAATTCCTGAAACCTGTGACTATGCTACTTCCTGGCAGAAGGGCCTTTGCAGATGGGATTAGAATTAAGGACCTTGAGATGGGAAGGTTATCCAGGGTCATCCAGGTGGGCCCCACATAATCTAATGAATCTTTAAAAGCAGATACTCTTCTCTGCTGGGGTGAGAGGGAGCTGAGACTACGGAGGAAGGGCCAGAGAAATGCAGGGCTGCTGGCTTTGAAGATGGAGGAATGGGTCACAAGCCAAGGAATGTGGGCACCTCTAGAAGCTGGAAAAGGTAAGGAAACGGATTCTTCTCTGGAGCCTCCAGCCCTGCCCACACCTTGATTTTAGCCCAATGAGACCCATGTCAGACATCTGACCTCCAGAACTTTGAGATAATATGTGTGGTTTCAAGCCATTACATCTTTGGTAACTTGTTACAGCAGCAGTAAGAAACTAATACAATTAAACATATTTTAAAAATTACATGGGAAACATCAAGAAGACATTTTTGGATTGTCCCACTGGACTGGCTCAGACAATGCTGATGGTAAGAGATCCCTGGGTCAAGGCTGAGTAGGTGCACAGCTCACTGGCATGCCCTCACATTGACATCCAGAAAGGCCCACTGTGGGTCCACCTTAGGACCTGGGGACAGGTTGAGAGCAACGGGTCTGGATACCCCAGCGAGGAGCTGCTCTGGGTGGGGTGTGGTCCTCGGAAACAACTTTGTCCTATGGACCACTCTCACGCCCTACAGTCACTTGGCAAGTGAGGCCAGACTTAATGGAGAGACAAGTTTGTTGCTGAAGAGTTATAAATGGTGCTTTGTTCAGACAAACAGCTTTTGACAGTCTGCCTGGAGGGCCTGCTGACAGCCGGGACAGGATGGAGTAAGTGACTCACAGTCTGGCTGAGCCCAGAAGGTGCCCACGGGTCAGTCCTGACCAGACCCTTTTTGGAAAAGCCAGTGCAGCCCACAGAGCTGCAGTGGGAGGGTCAGTCAATGTGGCCGGCGCTTCCAGGGAGGCTGGGACCCCAGGGGGGCAGCCCTGGTCAGCACAGCGTCCAGAGGCGGGTCCATGGTTATGGCAGGATGGCAACAGATCCAGGTGGAGGGGTCATTGGTGGAATGGCCCAGGGCTGGGGAGGGAACCCAGAGTGCCCAGGCCATGGCAGCAGAGGAGGAAGAGCCACGTGGACTTCCTGGGTGGAGCTTTAGTTCCCTAAACCAGAGAAGCAAACACAATCATCGTCAGGGCTGAGGTGCAGCCCGTGTGGTAGCTCTGGCATAAACACCAGGACAGGGAGCCCTGGCTCCGCTGCCCTCGTGTGATCATCTAGGGGTCACAGGCTGCTTGTCGCCCTCACCCAGAGGCCTCTCTGGGAGCGTAAGGGTCTGGCCAGATGACTTAAGCACCAGGGCTTTGGGGTCATGACCAGCTCCTATTCATCCTTAAAGGCCTAGTGTCATCTCCTCCAGGAAACCTTCCTGGGGAACTCTCCTCTCCCTAAATGCACCTGGAGAGATCTCTATCATTAGACTTATCCACCTTGTTATTCTTATTTTTGCGTCTGCCTCTATCACTAGGTCATGAGCTTCTGCAGGGTTCATACTACTTCCTATTCATCTTAGTATCCCCAACACCTAGCGTAGTACCTGGCACATCACACATGGTCACTCCTTCATTCATTTATTCCACAAATATCTTTAAGCACTTACTCTGTGCCGGGGACTATTTCGTGCATGAAAGAATCATGAACGGATGCCAGTTCACCCGCCCCATCCCCACGGTGGACGCTTTGAGAGCATTTCCTACTGACAGGGTCTGGGTCAGGGTGCTGTCTGAGCGAGGGACCACTCACGAGGCTGGTGTGATGGATTCTGGACTCCACTTCTCTTCCAGTTTCAACAGCGCTGTCAAGTGCGGCGCCCAACTTCCCCCCACCTCCTGCTCCCCGTCTCCCTGCTGGCCTCACCCACGGGTGCTTACAGCCATCCCAGCACAAGCTCCTCCCACACTGACTGTGAATCTCAAAGAAAGGAGAGGAAGGAGAAGCTGGGGACCCCGAGAGAGGCAGGGCATCTCTCTGGACGGTTGAGCCCCCGCCTTGACCAGGGCATCTGATGGGCCTGTGACCACAGGAAGGAATTCCACACCCTCCTCATGCCCATGGCTTGGAGGACGGGGCAGATCACCAACGCCGGTGAGGACAGAGTGCCAGCGGTCACTGCCGCCGGGCAGCTGGCAGGTGCCAGGCGACGTCATGCTGCTGTGGCAGAAAGTGAGGAGGGAGGGCTCCCAGGGTCTCCCAGGTGGGCAGGAGGGAAAGGTGAGGGAAGAGGGTGCTCTCAGGTGGGGGCAGGGCACAAACAAGGGAGGTTCCTGGGGTCTGCTGAGCCCAGTGAAAAAGTGGCAGGAGGCAGCTGTCTCCTGCAGCCATCAGTCCACGCCCCCCCCCCCCACACACACACATCCACTCCCCCCAGGATGCAAATGCTAATGCCTGGGTTAGTGAAAAATATAAAAATGACTGGCTCTCAGCCATGTCAGACCACTCATGCCGGAGCCCTGAGGCTCCCGCTGGTTTAGTCCCTCATCTTTAACACTCCTGGGAGCGATGGGAGGGCAGGGGGCTCGATCTTGGTTCTAGAGGGAGGAAAACTACAGCCAGAGGCTGGTGACTCAGAGTCAGGTGCCAGGATGATACCCTAGTGACCCAGCTCCCAGGCTCTGCTCCTGGTGCCAAGGAGACAGCCTGGGAGGGGGTGGGGAGGGCTGCACATGGAGCCCCAAAGACCTGAACTCAGCTCGATACACAACAACCAGAAATCAATTGCATTGCTATACGACCACAGTGCACAACTAGAAATGGAAAACAAACAAACAAACACCAGTATCATTTATGAAAGCAACAAAATATACCAAAAAAGTTAGGAATAAATCTAACAATATATGTGTAAGATCTATATGCTGAAAACTACAAAACACTGGTGAAAGAAATCAGAGAAGACCTAAATAATTGGAGACGTAGTCCATGTTGATGAACTGGAAGACTCAATAATGTTAAGATGTTAATTCTCCCCAAACAAATCTATAGATTCAATGCAGTTTCAGTCAAGATCCCAGCAGGATTTTTATTTTGGAGAAATCAACAAACTAGTTCTAAAATTTCTGTGGAAAGACCAAGAGAGTGGAAGTGCCGAAACAATTTTTAAAAAGAAGAACGAAGTTGGAAGACACACACTACCTGATTTCAAAACTAACTATAAAGCTACAGTAATCAAGACAGCATGGAATTGGCAAAAGTATAGATATCAATAGAGTCCAGAAATAGGACCATCCATACATGGTCAATTGATTTTCAACAAGAGTGCAGTAGCAATTCAATGGGGAAAGGATAATCATTCCAATAAATGGTGCTGGAAAAACTGGATATCTATAAGCAAAAAAAAAAAAAAAAACGGGTTTCCCTGGTGGCGCAGTGGTTGAGAGTCCGCCTGCCAATGCAGGGGACACGGGTTCGTGTCCCAGTCCGGGAAGATCCCACATGCCACAGAGCAGCTGGGCCCATGAGCCATGGCCACTGAGCCTGCGTGTCCGGAGCCTGTGCTCCGCAACGGGAGAGGCCACAGCAGTGAGAGGCCCACGTACCGCAAAAAAAAAAAAAAAAAAAAAAAAAAAAGAACTTTGATCCATACGATATACCAGATACAAATATTAATGCAAAATAGATCATAGACATAAATGTAAAACCTAAAACTAGAAAAAGCATAGAAAATCCTCGTGATCTTGAGTCAGGCAAAGACTACTTCAATAAGATTTCAAAAGCATGATTCATAAAAGAACAAATCAATAAATTTGACTTCATCAAAAATAAGAATGAACATCTGTTCTTTGGAAGACACTTTGTTAAAAGGATAAAATGATAAGCCACAGACTGGGAGAAAATATTTGCAAATCACATATATGATAAAGGACTTGTATCTAGAAAGTATAAAGAACTCTCAAAACTCAATAGTAAAAAAATAATAAGAAAACAAACAACCCAAGGAAAAATAGGCAATAAAAATTTGAACAGCCATTCCCCCAAAGTAGGTATGAGTATGGCCGATAAGCACAAGAAAATATGCTCAACATCATTAGTCATTAGGGAACTGCAAATTAAAATCACAATGAAATACTACTAAACATCTATTAGAATAACTTAAAAAAATGACAATACCAAATGCTGGCAAGGTTATGGAGCAAACAGCTGCTGATGGAAACATGAAATGGTAGTTTTTTTGGAAAGCAGTTTGGCTGTTTCTTAGAAAGTTAAACAAATTTACCAGATGACCCAGCAATTTCACTCCTAGGAATTTACCCAAGAGAAATAAAAACTTACATTTACACAAAAACATATGTGGATGTTTATAGCCCTTTACTTGTAATGCCCCAAACTGGAAACAGCCCAGATGTCCTTCAACAGGAAAATGGTTCAATGAACTGCCGTGTATCTGTACCACAGAACACTGCTTACCAATACAAAGGAATCAACTGTTTGATACATGCAATCACGTGCAGGAACTTCACAATCATTATGCTCAGTGAAAGAAGCCAGACTCAGAAGGCTACGTACTGTATGGTTCCATTTATATGGCACTCTGGAAAAGGCAAAGTTCTGGAAACACGTCAGGGGTTGGGATGTGGGGAGGGCGTGAGACACAGGGACATTTTTTGAGCCAATGAAAAAGCTCTGTGTCTTGACTGTGGTGGTGATGATATGGCTGCATGCATTTGCCAAAGCTCTCAGGACTAGACACAGAAGGGGGGGTTTTACTGTACATTCATTGCACCTTGAGGAGTGCAGGAGACCAAGCCCTTCCAGGCCATGGGACCTGGGGCAAGTAACTCAAGTCTCTCTGAGCAGTAATTTCCTTATCTGTAAAAAGGGGATAATAAAAAAAATCTAGGGGCTTCCAAGGGTCAGTGAAAGGTGTGCCTATGTGCTCCATGTAAAGGGTCACATGAAACATCCAGATACTTGGATGCAGGAAACTATCCCCAGCACCAGGGTACCAGCTGGACATGCCACCCAGGTCCTTCCCAGGAGTGAGCCCAGAAATGACCATCTTGGGAGAAATGGCTACTCCTTCCTGGCACCTCGGGCAGTGTCAAGATGCCTGGCCCAGGCCCAGGCAGAGGTGCTCAACGGCAGTGTGTGGCGCCACCAGACTGCAGGCTCCCCACTGCTCTTTTTCTTTATAGACTTGGGGGATTCACTGGCATCCCTCATTCTTTCTTTGGTACCAAGTACTCACCACAGGGTGGGGGTCCTGCCAGGAACTGGTCATAGACAGGTGTCTATGTTCACTATGCTTTCTTATTTCCTGTATTCTTGAGGCTCTGGCATCTGGGGCCTTGCTGACCTGACCTGCGAGGGAACAACCCCTCCAGGCCTAGCTAACTCTTGTATAGCATAAGAGTGTGCCTTTCATATGCAAAGCAACCAATCCAGAGCCCATCCTTAGAACCACCTCCTCTCTCTGTCTCCAGGAAGCAATATTTCTCTGCCCTAATCACCCCAGGGCATCAGACAGCTTGGACAGTTCCTCCATCCCAGAGTCCACTGACCTCACTCAAACTGGCCGATCCTAAGCCTGCCTACCCTGCCTTGATGATTCCTTCCTGTGGAAACCACAAGGAAGGCTCTTGTGCACATTTTCCTCCTGACCAATCCTGGTGCTTCCCCATGTGGTCCTGCCTGGCATCCTGATTCTAGGGACCTGCGAGTGGAAGCTTCTCTACCACAGTCATTTCTGTGACGGTGGGACCTACCTGCCTGATTAAAACAGATCCTGGGAACACAGTAAAACAACCTCTGAAGAGTGGTCTGCCGCCACAGGCATTATCATCACCTCCACTGTATACAGAGGGCAACTGAGGCCCAGAGAGGAGAAATCAACGCAGGGTCCCAGGGCTGGTAAGGAGCAGGGCCATTCTTGCAGCCTCGGTCTGTCCACTTCCCAAAGGGCGCGCTTGCACTGCAGCTGGCCCCACGGACAGCCACAGCGTGTGCCATACAAGCAGGGGCACCCACCACGTGGGTGCAGATGGAATGCGGGGAGGAGGCTGGTGTGGAGCGTGGAGCTGGGGTGCCTGCCCACCTCGGAGTCCTCAGAGTGCACGTGGGGATGTGAGTAGCCGGGGTGGGAAGGGACCAGCCCTGCCCTGTCCTTGGGCTCTTGGCTCTGCTGTGCCTCTCCTGCACCCAGAGCTGCATCACAGGTAAGGGGCAGGTACAGGTGAGTCCCTAATTCAGGAGTGCCGGCCAGGCAACAGGTAGGTCTACAAAAGTTACGCAGATGCTGAAATAGCGGACGGTGATAAATAGTGCCTGTGTGCTAAACTATCTGCCCAGACTTGGAAAGCAAACCTCCCTGTGGTTATGGGACCCCCAACTGCAGCCTCGGCTGACCCTGCCCTGACCACTCCCATCTGGGCTAAGCATCCTGTCTTCTCCTCCAAGGCTTCGGAGGCCCCCAACTTTCTCCTACCTGCATCCCCCCTTCCCTTGGCCTCACCCCGCTCCCCTGGGGACCCTGTGCTTACACTCCACCCTTCCCTGTCTAGACCACTGCGAGGGACTTCTGTTACCTCCCGGAGAACAGGCTTTCCCACCCTGGCTCTCACTACCACCCCACCCCACCAAATGCTAAGTAAGATCAATTACCCACCCACAAGCTGCCCACACGTATTTCACTGGAGCCCCGTTCAGCCTCGTGGCTGCCGGTGTGTTCCTAAGAGACCAGTCGAGGGTGAATCTGCAGAGAAGATGGGACTCTGCTCAGCCAGAGGTGTCAGGTGGAGCCGCGCACCTGCCTTCCTGTTCAGCCTGGGACAGGTGGTGTCTGGAAGCCACTCCTCTCTGCCTTTCTCCCCAGTCCGGTCGGAGAGCCGGCTGCTTACAAGAGATGCCAAGGGAACACGGATGTGCTGAGAGCAATGGTCTGGACACCTGAGCCCTCTGGGGCCCAAAGAGACCTGGCAGGGGCTGTGGAAGGGAACGGGGGCAGAGTCCAGAAGCAAAGGAAATGACCCTAAAGCGATGCACTAGAAAGAGTGGAGCCGGGGCCAGAGGAGAGGCGGCTTGGGGCCAGGGGAGCATCTTCTTCAAGCGCCTGAGGGCCCATCTCGTTACAGAGAGTAGATGCCAGGGATGCCCTGAGGGGCTGAGCCGTGCAACAAGGGGCGAGCAGCCACACAGAACCCCCCACCCTCACGCCCCCCTTTGGTCCGCCTGCCCCTCCTTTCACTTGTGGAGCACCTGTCCAGTGCTGTGAGGCTGTGTGTCCCACCCTGGCCGCACTCTTCCGGCAGGGACACAGGCCCAGGACGAGAGAGCAGCCTTGTGTCCAGGGCATGCCGACCGGCCAGGGAAGAGTGGGTGCAGGGGCCCGAGGCCCTCCAGCCCGGCTCTGGGTGTCTGGCCTGGCCAAGGGACTGGCCTCTAGGCAGGAAAGGGGATCTGCCAATGAGAAGCAACAAATGGCTCCACTGGAGTCCCAGTTGCAACCAGAAGAGTGTTCCCAGCAGGCACATCCTCAGTGGGAGCCGGGCGTTGTCCCCAGGCCGCGGTGGCCGGAGAGGCAGGCTGGTGGCCAAGCCCCCGGACTCAGAAGTCCAAGGCCAGGACGTGCACCAGGGCCCCAGGATGGTGCTTCCAACCAGGGCTGGGCTCCCGGGCTGGGCCACCTCCCCTTCCAGCTTTCCAGGACCATCCCTCCCAGGACGTTCCTTCCAGGAAGAGAGAGGGTGTTTTGGGGGGGTTTTTTTGTTTTATTTTTTTGGCCACGCCACGCGGCCTGCGGGATCTTAGTTCCCTGACTGGGAATCGAACCCATGCCCCTGCAGTAGAAACACAGAGTCTTAACCACTGGACCGCCAGGGAAGTCCCGAGAGAGGGTGTTAAGGCTTTCCCGTCCCGTCCGATGACACGAACGTTTGAATTTTGTGAACTGGAAGCGCTGCTCACCTTCACGGTGACAATGATGACAACGGACATAGCAACGCGACACCCAACACCTGCTAGAGCTAAACATTTCCTGGGTGCTATTCCACTGAATTCCCACAGGGACCTTATGGGAAAGGGACTATATCCCCATTTACCAGATGAAAAAACCTGACTCTTCCAATGGCAACTTGCCCCAGGCTAGCGGCGGGGCTGGGAGCTGAACCCTCCAAGGTCACAAGTCACAAAGGCAGGCACGTGTCCCCAGCCCCAGGGATGGAGGAGGCGGCCCTGGGGGAGGAGTCTTTGCAGATCTCAAGGCCCCCCATAAATGGCCCCAACAACAGAAAAGGGCTTTCCGGGCATTATCTGCAAAAAAAAAATCCAAGTGAGCGGGAGGGAAAAGAAACGCAATAAAAGCAAAGATAAATTGTGTTGAAGACAAGATGGCAGGAAGATGGATCTCGCTGGAAATTCCTTCTGACTGGACTCTGAAAGGATCAGAGCAGTTTTCGTCCCAAGATTAAGCAAAATTCTTTTCCGCCATAACCTCCTACCCCTGTGTGTCCAATCTCCTGCTTTCATTTCTAGGCCACGTGCATTTTAAAGTCTATTTTACAGCTTTCTGTCTGTGTGTGTTGGGTGAAGGACGCTGCCTCTAGCTTGTGGAGCCCAGAGACCCCATGGCTTGGCTTGGGGGGAAACAGAGACCGGATAGAAGTGGCGGTTCTTAATAAGGGATTGGATTTGGGATGTGGAGGTGAGGAGAAATTAGGATTATGACGTCTCCTGGTCAGGGACTGAGAGGATAGTGATGCTGATACAACTATGGGAGAGAAAGAAGTCGGCCTTGGTGGTGGTGGTGGCAGGGGGCTTGGAGGATGGGAGGTAAGGGGCTCTGGTCTGAGTGTGTTCAGTGAGAGGGCCTGCAGCACACATGGGGGTGGGGGGCGAGGGTCACGAGAGTGGGGGAGATCCTCCCAGGGTCCGAACGTGGAGACCCTGGGAAGGAAGGAGGCCAAGGGCAGGGTCCCAGGGGACCTGGACATCGAGGAGAAGCAAGCAAAGAGACCGGGAACCAAAGGGTAGCAAGATAAGAGGGAACCAGGAGGTAGCATCGTGGAAACCACGGCAACGAGTCTCCAGGCATAAGTGAGCAGCACCACCAAACACCACGGAAGGGCACACCGGCGAGGGCTGGAAAGCCACTGGACTTGGCAGTCGGGAGATCTCTGAGCGCCTCCGGTGGACTGTGTGGGGCTGGAGCGGCAGGAGGAACCCCACTCACGGGAGCAGGGCGTTTGCACAGTATCTCGGCGACGCTTCCGCCCGGCGGACGCTCTGTCCTATTTCTCTGCAGCCTTGGGAGGCTGGCTGAATGGTCACCTGCTGCAGGTGGCACAGCTGGCAAGGGTAGGGCTGGGCCTCCAAACCCGTTTGTCCCCTGTCAGAGTGCATGCTCCTTGCAGGCGGAAGTGCAGGCACCGCCGAGCAGGAGGCCTGGGAGAATGGAGGAGGCCAGGGAAGAGATGAGGAGAGGCCCCAGCAGCAGGGCT
Source organism: Mesoplodon mirus (assembly GCF_964341445.2). Classification (NCBI taxonomy): domain Eukaryota; kingdom Metazoa; phylum Chordata; class Mammalia; order Artiodactyla; family Ziphiidae; genus Mesoplodon; species Mesoplodon mirus. Next base: position 5,365,266 of record NC_138978.1, on the reverse strand, counting down.
GAGGACCAGCCACAGCTGAAAACCACATGTCGGGGCCGGGCCCTCGGCAAGGCTGGCATTGCCTCCACCCCACCTCACCATCAGGGAGGCTTAGGGGCTGCGGCCTCCCAGAGGACAGTGCCGCGTGCCAGCCTTTGGACCCTGCATCCCTCTCTTGTGCTGAGCAGCTCAGCTGGATGGCGGCTGAGGTCCCTGAGGTCAAGGGGAGCGGCGGAAGCCCACACGGGATGGTTGCTAAGCTCTGCATCATGGGTCTGTGAAACGGACTCAAAAGCACGTGGACGATTCAGGGCAGACTGGTCCCAGGTGGAAAGATGGGCTCAAAATGCAGCTTTTCTGACGACAGGTTATCTTCCGGCGTGTAGCCTCCCCCAGCCCATCACAGGGCCGGGCATCAGTGCCTCTGCTCGACAACGGTCACCGTGAAAGTAGCTTTCCCAAGGGGTCTGCCTTTAGCTCACGCACGGTGTGCAGGAGACTCGGGGAGTGAGGACAGGCTTCCGAGGGGCCCTTCGGAGGGAACTCTGAGGGAGGCACGGGGGTGTGATGCCGGGGGGTGCCCAGAGTCGTGTGCAGCCCAGAACCTCCGAGTGAGTGAGCCTCGGGCACGTGGAAAGACATGCAAACTGCACGGGACGGTGCAGATCCGCCGGCTAAGCCCGGGTTTCCAATCAGACAGTCAGAAGCACTTGGGGCCAGGAGGGCAGGATGTGGATGGCAGTGGCGGGCAGGGTGGGGCCTGAGCTGAGCTTTGGGGGGAGGGCAGGGGGTGGAAAGGGCACCCCAAAGTCGCTTTGGAAACTGGAGAGTGCTGACCCCACAGGAGGGGTGAGTATGGCATCAGCTCAACACACGTCCAGGTCATTGCCCGGCCGAGCACCCTGGGGGGCATCTCCAAGCGGCTGGCAAGGCCTCACCAGCCCATGTCCCTGGGGTCTGCTGTTCCTCCTCGTGCAGCTGCTTCTTCAACTGCCCGCTCCGGGCTGTGCAGTGGCCTCTCAGGACCCCCCCCAGCCTGCCTGGTTCCCCTCACTTCAAGTACTGGCGTGTGGGCAGGAAATTTAGACATCACAGACATCCCCACAGAGATGCTATCCAAACAGCAAGGCTGAAATAAACATATTAAAGTTGAAATGTAAAACGCCTAGAGCAAATGTCTATGCAGCTTTATTTGTTCTGGAAATATTGCTTGCTGCTGTCCAGCTAAAATCAAGTGTCCTGTTAATAGCAAACAGACAACAGGGACAGGGGGACAGTAAGCGGGGATAGAGGGCAGGGCCCTACAGTCAGGGAGGCACGAGCACCCCCTGAGGCTGGGAGGCCCCAGTGTCCTCCGGGTAGAGTACAGTCTCCTGCAGCTGGGGCTCACCGCTGGGAGTCCCGGGTCCATCCCCGGCCTGCAAACAGTCCCCAGACAGAGGTACCCACTGTGGGGACAGGCAGAGTCCCACTGTGGCCTGGGATGTGGTCAGACGTGTCCCTGGAGTCCTTTTACCCCTTGCCACTCATGTCCGGTCATAAAAGATCCCAGCCTCACCTGCTCCGTTCAGCCCCTCTGGATGCAACATTAGGGACCACGGGACAGATTTAGGGCTCCAATGAGGGTGTGAAGAAGGCTGGTGGGGCGGGCCTTTCACCGCTCCCATCCCAGGGCTGCGATACGTGCCTGTGGGTATGCAAAGCGGCAGCCATTTCTCCTTGGACCAAGCATTCTTCATAAATGAGAGAGCTGGACTGCCAGGTGTCCCAGGGACCACCCCGTCCTGACAGCCTATGGAATGGCCTTCGGGCCAGCCTGCCTCACACTCTCAGGCCCTGAGTTGGAAATTAAGGCAGCAGCTTCTAAGTCAGGAGGGGCAGGCAGGGGTCCTAGAGAGGGAGGCTCCCACAGGGGATGAAGCCCCCTTTTAACACAAAGGCTGCTTAACCTTGGATCTCAAGTCTTCAGAAGGGCTTTGAGAAGGGGGCATCCCCCAAAGGACAGTAGGGGGCACCAGACCCCCTTAGAGGCACGGGGCAGGAGAGAGAAGCTGCTCTAAAGGAGGCTGAGATTCGGGGAGGGGAGGCAGGTGTCTGTTTGTTGGGGGCAGCCAGGAGCTGGAGGCCAAGCAGCTCAGGGTCCCTGCCAGGCGCCCAAAGCCATAGCCGTGCCTCTGATTAACAGCCGCACGCACGCCTGGTCTCACACTGCAGTGACTCATGGGGTTGTACGGTCTGTGATTTAGCACACCTACACTTGACTAGTTCCATCCTAATTAAATTAACAAAAAATTAAGAGTGACAAAATGGCAAAGATGTACTGATTTATCTAATGCGTGCCCTTGCGGCTTAAATGGGCACAAACTCCTTTTAACTTTGAATGAAATAAAGGGAAATATCAGGCGTTTGAGCTACGTGTTTGCTAAAAAATTAGCACTGGATCAGCAGAGGCTCTCCACGGCCCACACACTCATTTGTATGGATCATCGCACAGCGCTGGGGCCTGCACTGCAGTGTCGAAGAACCAGAGCCAGGCACTCAGGACGTGCACCAGCTGAGGGCCTCAGCCCTGGAGGATCCTGGCCACTTTCTCTCCGTGAGAAGCAATGACTATACACTGTGCTGCAGGCGGGCTTCTAGACTGCTGAATGGAGCCATGCCTGCCTTTTGATATACTGTCCCCTGCCCCCCACACACCCTGCATAGAAGCCTTCCCATGGAGGTTTCCAGAAAGGGGAGCCACAGCTCTCCCATGCCTCCTCTCCCTTTCCAGGTCCCACGTGGGGAGCAGAGGAGTAGACAAGCCCAGCCCTGCAGCCCAGATCCCTTTTGCTAATCCACTGCATTTACTCGGCCCCGTGGTCACCTTTGGATGTGTTTGCTCCATGCCATACTGGGGGAACGGAGGCAGAGATTCTCTCTGTTCCTCTCTGCACACAGGGCACACAGTGGAGACTCAATAATCCCATACAATCAACATCATCATCACCACCATCTTCCTCCTCTTCATCAATGTCACCATCACCATCATCATTGTCACTCTCATCCTCCTCTACATCAATGTCATCATCATCATCACCATCGTCACCGTCATCATCAACATCATCACCACCATCATCACCACCATCTTCCTCCTCTTCCTCAGTGTCATCATCACCATCATTATTACCATCATCACCTTCATCGTCATCATTTTCATCCTCTTCCTCCTCATCATCAATGTTATAGCAGCAGCAGGAGCAGCAACACCCTCATCATCCTAAGCCAGCACTTATATTGGGTTTACTCTGTGCCATATGTTATTTGAAGTGCTTTAAATGTAGTAACTTACCTTAATGCTCTCAATAACCCTATGAAGTAGGCATACTATTATTTACCCCCATTTTACAGACGAGAAGACTGAAGGGCGAAGAAGTTAGCCCATGTTGTACAGGATTAGTTAATGGGCTAGTGAGAGACAGAACCAGGATCTTAACCAGTTTGAATCTCTCTGTCTTAAGGGTTCACGTTCTAGGTCACTGTACTACATGGTGTTAAATGACTGAGAAAGACTAAATGAATAAATAGGCATGTAAATGATGAATGAATGTTCAACAGATGTCAAGGAGCCTTAGGGAATAAAGGATGCTTTTCTCACTATTTATATTTGGCAACAATGTCCATCTTGGCCCTCCTTCTTCCTTTCCAGTGGCAAAGCTCTCAGTTTGTCAGTGATGTAGGCTTGGGACCCACACTCTTGGGGCACTGTGTGTTTTTGCAGTGCCATTTATAAGTAAGCTTGTCCTCGTTTTGTGATAATGTGATGACCTCGCTTCTTTGCCCCATAGAACACCAAGCTCCATCCAAGCATAGAGGTGGTATGCCTGTTCATCACTATATTCCAGTGCTTAGCACAATGCCTGGCACGTAGGAGGTGCTTAGTAAATCGAAACAGGTTGTATAAATAAATGAACTAACAGGCAAAAGAGAAGCATTTCCTCCAAATTTCTTAGACTCACCATTGGAGATATATATATATATATATTCATTCCTATATCCATGTGTCCATGTGTCCATGTGTCTGTGCATGTGTGTGTGTCCGTGTGTGTGTGTGTGTTGGCTAATAAATCACTGGAACAAAGTGGTATGTACTTAATGTTTTATGTCAAATGTTGTTTCTTTTATTCTTCCCATGTGAAAGAATGTGTATAAACATAGGAGAAATGAAGAGAGCTCTGGATTTGATATCAGAGGGATGCGTTGAGCCCTTGGGCCAGCCTCTCTGCTGGGGGGGCAAGAAGACCTACACACTGAGTTACTGTGGAATTTAAGTGTGGCCAGGTGTGTAGACATGTTGTGTAAACTACAAAGTGTAAAATAAATTACATGGTTTACCAAATCCCTATCCCTAGTAATGGAGCCTGGCCTCAGACTGAAGAATTAGAGGTTGTACTTATCCTGGGAATGATGATAATTCTCACCATTTGTTGGGCCCTTGCTTACAAAAGGCCCTACACTACACACTGAAGACATTCTTATGTATTCTCATAACAGCCCTATCAAGTACCAGTATTTACCTAATTTTATGGATAAAGGCATGATATTCAGAAGGCAGATCCTAATTCACCCGAGGTAAACAACTAGCTTGCATCTAGGTCTCTATGGCAGAGACAGCCATCTGCACCTCTTTATCCATTCTCTTCTTCCTTGAGTACTAGAACCCCCAAATTTAATAGGGCGAATGGCCATCCAGAATGAAGACTACATTTCCCAGCTTCTTTTGTAGTTAGATCTAGTTGTAACTGAGCTGTGGCCAATGGGAGATAGGTAGAACTATTTTTCCCCCCTTTCTTGCTGCTGGAATGCAGGCACTATGGCTGGAGCTCAAGCAGCTATCTTGTGCCATGAGGTGGAAGACATGTATTAGGATGGTGATGCTGGGTTACGGGAAGCCAAGACTCTGATCAGCCACCAGCTGCCATGCTGGCTCTGGATTCCCTAACCAAGCTTTTCCAAGGCAGGGAAATCAAACTATTCTATTTAAGCCATTGCTGTTTTGGGGTTTTGGTCACTTGCAGCTGAACTTCTCTTAACTAATATGGTCTGTCTGACTCCATAGTACATTTTTTTAACCACTTCCTTTAGAAAGCAGCTTACCTTCATCATCCTTCCAAGACCTCAGGACATTATGACAAAGCCCGTGGCACAGTGTCTGGCTCAGAGTGAATGCTCAGTAAAGGCTAACTAGCCACTGTTCTCATTGCTCTAGCTACTGCTGCTGCTATGTGCAAACATGTGCCCCCTGAGAGTTTTGTTTAGCAATCCAGAGTGATTGCATCAAGTTGTCGGGCAGGCAAGACAGTTTTCATTAAGCCCCAAATGCTCACCCTGTCTGGCATCTGAAGGAGGACTCTGATTTCAGCTCCAGAAAGAGTCCTCAAACTCTTTGTACCAATTGTGTATTTATGCCAGAGTCGTACTTAGGCGTGATGGAATTAGGCTATAAAGAGGGAGAATTTTTTTCAGCTCGGCAACCCCAGTGGAAGGGTGGCCAGAAATGGTGAAATGTGACCTCACTGGGCCACATTTTAAGGACGCCCAAGGAGAGGGACATGCCAGGCAGATGGACACTAACTTTCTGAGCTTGCAGGAAAATGAACCCAAAGGTCTCTCGGAAAACTCTTTTGCAAAAACCAGATTTCCATATAAATAATAGACATGTCAGAACATATGATGTCTGAATTTTGGTATTTATCCTAAGAGCTGAATGTACAGTCTGTAATAATTTTCTCAGATTCTAGAGAAGCTTCTGCAGATTCTGTCCTCAGCACTGGCTTTGGGCAATTAATTAAATTGCCTTTTTCTTTCCCAAAGTGGTGACTGCTGATTAAGAATTGCCCTTTCCACCCCGCTCACTTTGGTGGCCATTTTTCTGCCTGGCTGCACTCTGCTAGAGAACACAAGACAGACGCAGAGAGGCTTTCTCGGCTCCCAGATGGTGTACAGTTTGAACAGTGAAACCTCAAGGAAACATTTCCCTGGAAGGAGAGGTGAGGAAAGGCAAGCAGGAAAACTGAAAGACCAAAGTGAGGAATCAGAAACAGAGAGAGTAAGAAGTTCAAGTCCCCTTTCAGACGTCCACTGCCCTTGCCTTGCCTTCTAGGGAATTCTGCTGACCGAGAGGTCCAGTTAGCACTTCAGAATGCTCTGATGAGAACCCAGCAGGAGGAAGACCCATAGGTAGAGAAAGTGCTTTGTTTTACAGTTTCCTGGGCACCAACGCCCGCAGACTTTTCTGCCACCAGCTGGAAATACGAGATGCTGGTGTTTATTCCCAGCTCCCTGAATTTAAATTACATCACCAAGGAAGAACCTTCCCGAAGGAAATGAATCTCTGCAGATAATGATCCCTCACAATGGACTTCAAACTGTGATAAAAATATAACTTGAATGTTAAAGGTGAATTTGAATTAAGGATCCTATCACCTGTGTTGCTCCACACCACAATAAAAAAAACAACTTATTTCACTGCCAACAGCAAGTATCCTGCGACACCTCTTTGAAAACCAACTATTTTTGAAAGCCAAGTTAGAAAAACACATGCGCTCTAGGGTATAAAGAAAGCTGCACTGTGTATAAAATGTAATACTGAGCAGTAGATCTTAGTATATTGACATTATAAAAACCGGGTAGCAATGGGAAATAATATTTTTACAAAGGTGGCAAACATAAATGTCAAACCTGCAGGCACATTTATAGACCCTGTCACGCATTGTGGCATTTCGCCACCAGGATGCTAAAAAGAGCCGGGCAAGAAGGTCCCCCGTGGAGCCACCCGAGGCACACACACCGCCGTCAGAGCGCCTCTGCGGGTCGGGCACCGGGGCTGCCTGTGCACGAAAGGTGCTGGAGGAGAGTCTGTGTGAGACATGAGCTCAGGAAGAGTGGGAATAAAGTTGTGCCCGAAAGCCAGGCTTTGGCCCTGGGGCTCCTCCTCTGAGCGCCTACAGAGCCACGAGCCTTCCCACTAGTTCAGTGCTGACTCGGGCTCTGATTTTTTTCTTTTTAATTGACGTCAAATTCACATAGCATAAAATTCACTATTTTGAAGCATGCAGTTCAGCGGCATCAAGCACACTGGCAACATTGCAAAGCCATCAGCATTACCTAGTTCCAAAGCAGTCTCATCACCCCCAGAGAAACCCATCCCCGTCTGTCATGTGCTCCCCTCCCCCTCCCCACCCCTGGCAACCACCAATCTGCCTTCTGTCTCTGAATTTACTTATACTGGATACTTCATAGGAATGGAATCGTAGAATACGTGACCTTTTGCGTCTGGCTTCTTTAATCAGCATCACTTGTTTGAGATCATCCATGTTGTAGCACATGTCGGTACCTCATTCCCCTTTATGAGTGAATGATGTTCCGTGGTATGGAGAGACCACATTTATTTATCCATTCTTCAGTGGAGAGACATTTGGTTGCTTCCACCTTTTAGCTCTTGCAAATTTTTTTTTTTTTTTTTTTTTTTTGCGGTACGCGGGCCTCTCACTGTTGTGGCCTCTCCCGTTGCGGAGCACAGGCTCCGGACGTGCAGGCCCAGCGGCCATGGCTCACGGGCCCAGCTGCTTTGTGGCATGTGGGATCTTCCCCGACCAGGGCATGAACCCATGTCCCCTGCATCAGCAGGCGGACTCTCAACCACTGCGCCACCAGGGAAGTCCTCTTCCAATTATTTAATGCAGCTTGTTCTCTCTCCGAATCAAGCTCTCTCTGGCAGAGCAAAGGGGGTTAGTTCCACGTAAGCCCACCAAGCTTCATTTGCTAAATGAATAAATAGAGAGGGTGCTCAAGGGGACAGGTTGAACGCCTTTCCGGCATTTATTCCACCCCCCCACCCCACTGCGTAACAATCATAACAGTTGGGGAATTTCCTCTTATGCCATCTTCCAGGATAGACTCAGATGTGATTGAGCCAGGGGTTGGCAAACTTTTCTGTAAAAGCTCAGCTAGGACATATTTTGAGTTTTGTAGGTAATACAGTCTCTGTTTACCATCTCAATTTTGCAGTCATACACAATATGTAAACAAATGGCTATGGCCATGTTTCAAAAAAACTTTATTTACAAAAGCAGAGGCAGGCTGGATTTGGTTGATGGGCCATGGTTTGTCAATTCTTAGTCTAAACTAATTGCTTCTTCTCAGCCACAGTGATTGGTTCCAGTGGTCAGGTGACCTAACTGATCCAATCAGAGTGAAGCCCAGAACTTTTTGCTCAGTGGTTTGCTTTTCTTTTGGACACTGGAGTGTGGGTTTGTAAGGCCTGAAATACCTACAGCCATTTTATTGACATGACATGAGGAAAGCCAGCCACGGATACAGAAAACAAGGAGGAGGGAAGCATTGAGAAGATCAAGAGAACATGACCAGAGTCTTGATCAAGCCATGCCTGAAGTCCCCTCTTTATCTGGACTTTCACTGCCTAACGTATATATTTTGCCCTTACACATTTATTTCTTGTTTCTCTCCCCATTATGAGGATTTTGTTAATTGCTATATTCTTAAAGCTTAGCAGTTTTTAAGTGCTTAGCAAAAATTTGCCAGATGAATGAATGCTTGGAGATTTTCAGATCTCTCCTGAAGCAGAGGGTGAAGAGGCGGGGGGGAACGAGCCAGAACAGCTCACACTCCCCTGTGAATCCACCAGGCGGGTGCTCTCCACGTGCTGGGACCGGGCTGGGGGCTTGGTGGCAGTGCCGCCCTGCCACAGCAGAGCCTTCTTCAGAACAGACGTGCAGCAGGGGCCAAGTGTGTGATCCAACCTGTGATCTCATTCACAAGAGCCTTCAGACTCGGGCTCAGGATAAAGCATCCCCAGGGAGCAGCACCCATCTGAGAGGTAGTTTCATTCATACAGGCAGGTGGTAATCAATGCTGGGCAGAAACTGGCTCCTGTCTCCAAGGCAAAAACGGTACCAGCTCCAGAGAGCAGATGGTGCCTACAGTCAGATGGACCTGGGGTCAAACCCTAGCTCCATGGGGCTACAGTTTTTTCCTCCTCTGGCCTGGAGTATAAGGCGGGTCTGTTCACCCCTACCTCTTAGGAGGGCAGTACCATCAAGAGAGGGCGGTGGCAGGGATGGACACAGCCCCTATCAACCCCCTGCACCCCCATGGGCGGGCCAGCACAGAAGGACCAGTTCGCCCCGTTGTGGCCTGACTCTATTGGGCATCCCCTCTGCCCTCTCTTTGTAGACCAGTTCCAGGTACTGGGCCAGGGCCACCAAGTCGACGGCACACCCCGCCTCGCGCTCAGGTGTGGTAGCACGCGCTCCTCCTTAGCCCTGGAACTGGCTAGCTTCATTCTCGCAGTTGAGGACAACACAATGCAGGGCTTTCACTTAGATGCTTCCCAAGCAGGCAGGCAGCTGTCAATGCCAGACAAGCACACTGGCCCGGCCAGAGCGGAGGCCCCTTGCTGTCCAGGGATACCCAGACCCAGCTGGGTGATGGAAGAAGCAAAAATAAATTCACAATCAAATAAATAAATAAAGAGCTGTATTCTTGCTATTCATACTTCTGCAACTTGAGACATTTCTGCACTGAGGTGGCCAGGATGCTGTGAATAAACAAGACCCACAGGAGCCCTTGGGTGACTTGAAATATTTATTCGGCCTCCCCATTAGCGTTTTAAAAGCCAAGGACTCACGGGCTCCCGGTCCAAGGCAGGCAGGCCCCCTGGTAGGGCTACTCCTGAAGGAAGGGCCCACTTAGGACAGCAGAAGGTGGGCCCTGCCCTCGGCCCCCCAACTCCATCCCCCCAGGGCCCTCTCCCCTGGACCCTGTCTCTGCTGACAAAGGGGGGCTTGGAGAAAGCTGGTCCTATAGAGATATTTGCCTTAATCAGTGGAAAGACCATAATGGTGTGAAACATCAGATCCTCAAATTCACAGACAAACCCAAGTCTCACGACTCTTGCCCGGAACTGGGGCCCCCGTATTTATCACCATCCTCCGGTGTGGGTAACCGCGGGTTTCCTACCCGGAGGAGCTGGAGCTGTGAACTGGGGCCAGGCCTGTGCAGGGAGCAGGGAAGACGCATCATGACGGCCGAGCTCCTCGGCAAACCCGCCTGACCCTACCGTGCGCAGCCCCTGCGGCTGGGTTCTTCCCTTCTTCGCCAACACACTTATTACCTGCATCCACCTCAGACCCCCCAGTGGCAACCAGGGAGCCCCGAGGCCAGGTTGCCGTAGCAACAGTTACTCTTTGAAACAGGATTTTGCTTCCCCTGGGTGAGGTGACCCAGCGCCCTGTCAGACTCAGTGGGCTGTGGTCGACGGTGGGTGGGGGGCAGTGGGGTGGCCAAGGACCGGGCTGAGTGACCCCTTGCCTTGGAGGCCGAGGACAATGGCCCTGCTTGCACAGGTGTCTTCGACTGTGCCCCAAAGTGCCCCTTCTCACAGAAGGCCTCCTTGGCTCTCTCAGCACCCCCAGTGGAAATGACACAGGCCACAGACTCATTAGACCTCTGCTTCTAGAATCTTCCAGAACCTTCTAGTAACACACAGCTCTACCAAGGAGCCCCTCCCTGAAAGCACACTGTTGAAAATACAGGATGCAGGGAGGAAAGGAAACCGTGTTGCATCTCTGGTTCACGCAGCTGGGCTGGTGGCTACCTGCCAGTTATTTAGCATGAATGTGGGCTAGTGGGTGGGCCCAGAGAATGCCCCTCCCTTCCTAGGGTCTTCTATTGCCTCCTTCTTTTTTTTAATACGTAGTTACAGGCATACCTTGTTTTTTTTTTTTTTTTTTGGCTGTGTTGGGTCTTCGTTGCTGTGCACGGGCTTCTCATCGCGGTGGCTTCTTGTTGTGGAGTATGGGCTCTAGGCGTGAGGGCTTCAGTAGTTGTGGCATGCAGGCTCCGTACTCATGACGCACGGGCTTAGTTGCTCTGCAGCATGTGAGGTCTTCCCGGACCAGGGATCAAACCTGTGTCCTCTGTGTTGGCAGGCGGAATCTTAACCACTGTGCTACCGGGGAAGTCCAGGAGCCTCCTTCTTAACCTAGGAGCCATTCCACCGATACGTGCAGAGCCTCTGTACTGGGGAATGCCCAAAGACTTCTCGAACTTTCCCACCTCCACCCAAGTGAGGCTGAGATGGAGCAAATTGCTTCTGTATTCAGGAGAAGCAGGTACTCAGGGTTTTCTTGTTGTTGTCAGTAGCCCCTTCCATCTCTCTATACCTGCAGCCTCTGCCGGCTCCTTTCCTGTTTGCCCCAGGATCGCAACAATTCCCTTTTATGTGGAATGTGAAAGTTCTTCCACTTCCAGTTTGAGGCTATTACTCTGAGTTCCCCTCTCTCAGCAGTCCGTGAATTTTCTAATATGGAGAAAACAAGGTGCTGTTATGGGCACGCGTGTGCACACACACACACACACTCACAACTTCGCCCAGCCATGAGTGGTGGTATTGAATAACAGCTCTATTAGAATTGCATCTCTGAGACGGAGCAAGGAGTTTGGACAGGGCGCACCCTTGCCGTCTGTGCTGAGGTGGGCGGTTTTCCCTCAGGAACCCAGCTGCTTCCTGGGCAATGTCAATGCCACGTGCTAACCCGAGATTGCGGTTGACAGCGCCGGCCGAGAGGCAGGCTCGGGCCATCTCCCTCGAAGGGGTCACCGGTCGGGACCCCTTCCCACTCTTCTGGACTTTGCCAAACTCAGAGCAGCCAGTCACCCCTGTTCATCCCATCTGTGGGAGTGTTCTTTATTACCCCAGGAAACTGAGGCTGTCCAATGGTGAGGGAGGAATAAATCATGGTTCGCAGCTAAATGGAGTAGTGAGGATCTGCTGCAGATGCTGCCTTTTATCAGCAGTGCAAATAATGAAGATTCCATGCGCTGAGGACAATGAAATGAGCCACTACACTCCTGATGGGGTATTTGTACGACTCTTTGAGTTATGTTTCAAAACCAGGCTCCGTTAAAGATGCAGAACCCTTTTCAGAAGCAAAAAGACTAATATTGCTCTCCAAATAATTTATAAGTTTCCCCACATGGCAGACAAGCAAAGTTGTCTGGAAGCAGGCGATCGCTGTTTGGGGTAGGGGTTGAGGACTGAATCCACAGACCATCAAGTCCTGCCCTTGTCTCCTTACACTGCAGCTTTGCCAGTGGTCTTCAAGCCCAGCGATTTTGCCCCCACCACTACCAGGAACGCTTGGCAAAGGCCGGAGACACTCTTGGTTGTCAGGACTTGGTGGGGGAGGTAGAGATGCTCCAGTGGGTGGAGGTCAGGCATGCTGTTGACTATCCTTCAGTGCACAGACAGCCTCCACTGCAAAGACTCATCCAGCCCCAAAGGTTGACGGTGTCAGGGCTGAGAAAGTCTAGACTAAAAGTCCCTGTTGCATTTCCTCCTGCTGGCTATGCGGGGGCGTGCAGGGAGCCAGCCAGGACCTTTGGCGTGTCCACGTGGGACACAGGCTGATTACGAAGCCCTGGAGCCATCAAAGGCACTGCAGAACCACCATGCGAGCCCAGGGCCACTTCAGTGGCGTCTTGCCGCCTTGGAACACGAGGTGCAGCCACTGAAAACTGGAAGCCCTGCAGGGTGGTGGCTAAGACGCATGGCTCTGGACGACAGCTGCTCTGGGTTCAGATCTTGGCCTGGCTGTCGATTGGCTGTGCAACCTGAAGCCGCTTGTTTAATCCTCCCGAGCTTCACTCCCATGCCAGGGAGGTGATAAGCACACGCCTGCCTTATAGGGCTGCTGAGGGTGATGAATGAGCTCATACGTGCAAAGCACTTACGAGAGTGCTGGCAGCTTGGCGCTCAATGAATGTAGGCTGTTATCATTACTAACACGGATGACGATGAAGTTGATTGAGAAACACACAGAAGGTCCCTGTTTAAGGCCAAGTAAGAAAGTGAGACACCAAGTCATGTGCCTGTTATGCCTGCAACTGCCCGGCAATGAACCTGCGGTAGACCCAGCCCAGGAAGGATGTGCATGGCTGCTAGGGGATGGGCCAGGGTGTAGACTTCTGAATAGCTGTCTTTGGAAAAAGAAATTAAATTCTAGCTAAATAAATAAAATCACATACCATAAACACACCACAGTGGAACCTTCACCAAAAAAATCACCATCATTTTCAGTCTTAGAAGGAGTTTTACCTGGCTTTGTGTTTACTGGCATAAAGCAGGTCTGGGCTCCCCCCTATGGAGCCAGCAATGGCCTCGCCAATACTGGAAGGGAATGTGGCTACAGAAGCAGGGGACAGGCCAGCGCAGGGCAGGAACTGGCCCTGGCGTTGCTGAAAGATTCAGGGCTGTAGGAGGAATTCCAGATGGGAGGGAGCTGTGGCGCCCGACCACACCACCAGCAGCAGAAATTTGAGGGACAGGTCAGAGCAGGGGGCCCCCAGTAAAGAAGAGAGGTTCCTGGTCAGCTCAGGACTTCCCCAGGTTGGCAGCTTAGGTCTGGTCGAGATGCGGAAACAACCCAGTGGATTCCAGGAGGCTCTTGCCCATCTCGCCACTGGCTGGTTGTATGACTGCAAAAGGCACAAAACCTTCCTGGATCTTAGGTGCCACCAGATGCCAGGACCCCACCTCCCACCCCAGGTGTGACCGTTGCAAGGTCTCCAGTCCTTGCCAAATGTCCCAGGGGGCAAAATCCCCTGCAGCTCCCTCCCCCGCAGTAGCAAACCGCTGAACCAGCTGGTCTACAGGATTTCTTCAGCCGTCAAATTCAAACACCCCGGAAACAGATTCACGTTTCCAATGCATTTTAAAGATGCGAGCAGATTTCTGCAGGTAACTGCTTTACTGCCACCAGAAGCAGGGCCTGTTCCTAGAGAATCTTGGGCTATTTTCAGCCGCAGAAATGATCGAGCAGATTTAGTGAGGATGCCCAAGAGACACTAAAGGACAGAGAGGTGCAAAAGACAGAGTGGGACGGAGTACGGTACCCCAGGACTCGGGGCAAAGAAAACCGAGTTAGGTGGTGAGGGCGACACGGATGGTGAAGATGCACATGCGCGTCGGAATACACTGTCGATGAAACGTGAGAATGGAAAACTGGCAGCATTTCTCTACTGATATATTAATTTATGCGGCACATGATTGAAAACACACGAGTAAACACATTAATAAACAGCAAGAGGCCCGACAAGGCTGTGTGAAGGCCCTTCCCCCCACCCCGCTCTCCTCTCTCACTTGGCGATGAGTTAATCCTTGCACAATAACACGTGTCTATAATGAACAGTCTGTGGGACATGAAATGTTAAAAGCGTTTCCAGTAATGTGTGTCTTTCCTCGAATCCGACCTGGATCATAATGGATTATTTTCCTCCATTTCTGGATATGCATGTTTCTGATGCATATTTTAAAACCCTTGGGTTCCAATGTACCTTATTACATTTTAAAGTCTTTGGATTGTAGCAGAAAAAGGTTCTGCGCTATAAAACATAGAGCGTAGCTGAGGTTTGATGGGTTTGCTTCTATTTTCTACCCCACAAAACGCTTTCTAAATGCCATTAAAATTTAGCATACACCATAATAACCAAGCTGCATTTGTTCCATGTGTAAGTCAATTGGCTTCTGAGTTTTATTTCTTTCATATACATCAGACCCAATAAAGTTGTTGCTGCAGCCAGAGGCGAGGAAGACGCCGTCCTTGTGTAGACCAAGCCCTGCCGTCCCCACAGAGGGCTGGGTGGGTTTCAGAGAAGCTGCGGCTTCCAGGGGATAGGATGGGCGTGGGAGTGGGGCTTGGCCCTGCTGGGAGCCGTGGGAGAAGGGAGAACACGCAGAAGTGAGGGTGGTCTTGGGGAGGGCCCCCACCTCTCACGCATGGCATCCGGGATGTGGCAGAGAGCACTCATCCGGAGTTCCGAGTTCACGTCTCACCTCTGTCCTGCCCCTGCCACCCAGGCAACCGTAAACGTAGGGCTGGGATCAGCCGCACCTGAACGCCATCCTGGCTCACAACCCAGATCAGTATGACAAACGGGTGTCCTCCCTCTTCTCCTGCACCCCGGGGTTGAGGGTCCAGTTCAGACCTTTCTCACCAAGGTCACCACCCTACCTCCTCTGGGTCCCTGTGATGAGGGTGGAGGAGGGACAGGAAGCAACTTGCCAGACCTGGGACTTGGCCAAGCCTCCTCGGGCACCTGTGCCTCCAAACTTTCTCTCCTCTAGTCTTGGGAAACATGTCAAGTTTGACGGAACCCCCCCGCCCCAAACCAGAGGCAGAGGCAGAGGAGGAGAGGTATGACGCGTCAAATGCAGCGTGACAGCTGTGGTGAGATGGGAGGTCGGAGATGCAGTGGCTGTGGCCTGGGCTTTGTGGTGGGACAGCGGGGCTCAAACCCAGGCTGTGCAGATGACCAGCTGGGCAACTGCAGAAAGGAATTCATCTCACTTCACTTCCATTCAATCACCAAACAAAAGCGCAAGGAGCGCCTGCCATGGGCTAGTACGGTGTCGGCGCTGAGCTACGGCAGCATTCCAGAAGAAATGGAGCCGTGGCTACTGGGGAGGGTAGGTGACGAACAAAGACAGTACAGGTGACAAGTGCTACCCCAGGGGCAGATGGAGGCCGTGTCCTAGTGGAGGGCGGGGTCTGGGAAAGCTTCACCACCGGCAACCTCACTTTGCTCATCCGTCAAATGGGTATATGGGGCTGCTTTATGGGCCGGCTGTCTGAACCCAGTGAGACCACGGGTACCAAGCGTCTGCTCAGGGTCTGGGTCAGAGTGAGGCTCAGGGAACGGGGTCTATTGCAGTGTTAGGTCCAAGGCTGTATGCGCGGGTCACCTGTCCTCCTTGTAATGGTCCGGCGGGTCGGGGAGAGAGCAGGAGAATGCAGAGTGCCACAGACCTCCCCGTGTTTCTCCATCGGGGCCCCTCACCCCCTGCCCAGAGCCAGGCCAGACTGACACTGCAGAGCCGGTGTCAGCATCGGGGCAGTCGGCTGTACCTGCCGAGCCGGGCCTCGCGAAAGGAATATGCAGCCGCCCTAATGTGTTATGACAGGAAGGAAATACAAATAAACATAATAAATCTGGCGGCGTGGTCATTATGATGGAGAGTCTGGAGGGAAGCTGGGGACGGGGGGCAGTCGGGTCTCCTTTATGTCAAAGGAGCTTACAGCCAGCTCTTCCGTTTTACCTGGGGCTCTGTTCTTTACAGCAAATTGGACCTTTCGCTCTGAAAGAAATAATTACTCTCCTAGGAGAAGAGTGCTGGCCGTGAATGCTGATACGACACACAATGTCACCTTGCCAGTCAAAAGAGTTCCAACTCCTCAGCTTGGGTCCCGGCCAGCAAACCGTTTCTTTCTCATAATGGAGGTCACCTCTCTATAGAATTTGTTGATGATCTCCAAAATGACAAGGAAGAAAGCTCCTGTCAGCAGGATTTTTTTTTTTTTTTAAGAGGAAAGAATAGCGCAGAGATGAAGGTGGCCAGCAGCGTGGGGTGAGGAGAAGGGAAGGGGCCCAGAGACGGAGCCAGAGGTCAGGCTTTGCAGAACCAGAAGGAAGACAGCTGTGAGGCTCCATCCCAAATTAACTCAGGGACCAGTGACCCAGCGGATGGACCGTATCAGAAATAGGGCGCTGCCCCTTGCCCAGCTCAGAGAGGGAGGCTGCCCAGCTGGCCGTCCTGTATCAACACAGGAGGCTGGCGCCGATGCCTCCAGCTGGTGGTCCGAGAGCCTTCACTGTAGATGCAGATGCTTAGATGCCGACTTGCCAGGGGAAATAAAAATATCCACGGCCACGGCCCTGAAGACGCATCAGTGGTGGTGGGGGTGGGTATTGTTGAATGCTATCGTTAGCTCCCAGCAGGAGGAGAGCCTCGACTTCACCTGCTGCAAGTTGCCAGCGGAGCAGGGAAATCTCGGCCTCGGTGCTTGTAAATAAGTCCATCTGCTGAGAGTCCACAAAGGAATTCTAGCTGTGTGCGCACCCAACCAGTGCCCACGTGGGGCCTCAGAGCTGTTCTGAGCTTTCTCCCAGGCAGACCCCGGCCTTGGAGGAGTCGTCCCTGGGGAGATAGGGGCTGCTTCCCCCACCAGCCGAGGTCAGGCAGCTCCTTCCTCCAGCGTAATCCCCAGCAGACCTGGCAGGGGGACGGGGGGTGGGGGGTGGTCTTTCCCAGGCTGCACCTCTACGACTGCGTATCCACGTGGAAACATACCTCCAGCCTTAGATCCGTGGAGTTAGCCAAGAACAAATGGAAGCAATGAAGGAAGGTAGGCGTTGCAATTGACTGGTCAGGATGTCCTTGGCCTGGGAACCCAGATGTACCGAAAACTTCACCTCTGCCCTTAACAAGTCCTGAGGCCACCTCCCTCCCCAAACCCACTCTGCTTTCTGGGTACTGATGTTAATTCCACTCTCCATCAGACAAACGTTTTCTGAGCACCACATGTCGGTAGCCGGGCTGTGCCCACCCGGGTCATGGTGAGCAAGCAGAGGCCGGAGGGGAAAGGTCACTAGGAGCTAAGCATTTGATGGAGGCTTGTGAGCCCTGTGGGGCCTGGATGACCTCCCAGGTCTGAGACTCCGACTCAGGAAGCAGGATGGCTTTGTAGAAGTGGAAGCAATCCACGGGGAAGAGGAGAAATTTTCCCAGGGGTGGCACTTTCCACTGTTCCCCTGTCCCAGGGCCTGACCTCCCTCCAGGATGCTGAGCCAGCTTCCCTAGGCTCATCAAATCCGTGGAAAGGCCAAATTCTGGACTATATGACCAGCTTTCCCAGAACTGTCTTACTGGCCAATGACCCCAGGGCTGGCCAAACCAGTGACAAAGGGAACTGCCATTTGGGCCAGAAGTACAGTGAGAGTTTTATGTTTAATCTTAGCATTTGACAAGAATCTTACGGAACAACCAAGCCAGAGGGAGAAAGGGGACCATCCTCACCAAACAGGGGTACCAGAAGGGGACCCGGCATCCCAGCCCAGGCAGGGCTGCTCTCTCTACCAGCCTACCCTGGCGAGGACATACCCTGGCACGAGGCCCCGAGACAGCAGCTTCACGGCACATTTAGAATTTTAGAAGCATAAAAAAAAAAAAAATAGAAAGGTCTGAAATTATTTTTTTTAATATAAGCAGGAGGTTTTAATCAGAACATGAGAGAGGAATTCCTTTCAAGTAATAGCCTGGTAATAGCACTTCCTAAAGTAATGAGATTTCAGTATTCAACAATAAAATGTGATCTATTCAGGATTAGAGGAAACAAAACTCTAGAGATAATTTTTAGGGTGATTTTCAGAGGCCTGGATTGGTGTTACAGGTTCAGGCCATTAAGCCCACCTGGCGGAGGGGCAGCCAAGCGCCTGATGCTAGAAAGGCCTCTTCACAGAGGCTGGAAGACTGATCACTGAGGGCCTCCTTCCCCGAGACCTCTGGGGACCACGGCCCTGGGGTCAGTCCTCACGGGGCCTCAAGGCCAAGTGTGAAGCGGCTGGACGTCACAGCTGCTCCCCGAGAAGGTCACCCTTTGGCATGGCCACCAGTGTTTCATCATCAGCCAGACCCAGACCAGAGGCCATCCACTCTAGAATCAACCACCACCACTGCCACCCCTGCCCTGCCTAATCGGAGAGGCCACGGTTGACAGGTGGCTCACACACTCATTCATTCATTCCACACACGCATCCTGAGCCTCTGCTTTTGTGCCCAGGACTCTGACAGATGCTGGAAGTACCATGAGCAATGTTTCCACTGGGCTTATCCAAGCGCCCCAGACAGGCGACCTCATCTTTGCGGTCTCAGCGCACGACCCAGAGGGACACCCTTTTCCCATGGTCCACAGAACATACTAATCATCTTCGTGTCCCACTTCAAGGCCGTCTTCGGGGAAGACTTTCATCGCTCTCCCTCCACCAGAGCTGCCAGAGTCCCCTCCCCTTCCCCATCACAGCACATATCGGAGCTGCGACAGTCACCGTGGGTTCTTTGGTTTAACAGGCGTTGCCCCAGAGGGCAGGAACCCGTGTCTGCCTCGCTCTCCATGGCGTCCCGCGGACGCCACATAGCACCTGCATACAGCTGGCCCTTAATAAACATTTATTTACAAACTAATGAAGTGAGCCTAGAGGCATCCCATAATGGAGAGCTCTGGATACGGAGGCCAGAGTTCAAGATGCAAGTGGAAAATCTGGTAGACCTCACGTGCGACCTTGGGAAAGGCCCTTGGCTTTTCTGAACCCAGTTCCTCTCTGCAAACTGATGGGGCTGGGCTAGACAAACATCTTGGGTTTTTTTTTTTCTGATTTTAAACTTTAGTGACTTAACGGTTCTGTGACTCTCCTCTGGGTGCTGACCGTAGGTGTCTGGATCCTTGCGATGCTCTGGCTTGCTGTCCCTTGGAGGAGGGCTAGCAAGACATAAAATCTTTAGCAGAGGGCCCTTCTTCAGAAGCCCCTTCAAGAGACACCCACACCTGGCTGGCTGGCCACAGGTCTGCCACACTCCAGACACACAGAGTCCCTGCTGGGGTCAGTATAGCTCCACCACTGCCTTGAGGAGACAGACAAGAGACCTCCTCCTCCCCACTCTGGGGGGCCCCCAAATAGACCTGCCATCACTGAGCCTAAATCCTCCTAAGGTCCCAGAGACAAGCAATGTCCGACGTCACCCGTCGTGTGGAAATATTACTCACAGGCAGTAACCAAACCAGCTGGCCCACAAGCTGTGTATCCTGCAGGCCGGGAGTCCGCATAAAAGAAAGGATTAAGTGAAGTCCGGTTGGCAGATGATGTTCTACCAAAGGTCCCCCCCCGCAGATCACCCCTCCACTCATTATTTATTAACAAGCCCCAAGACATGAGCATTACATCAAATGTCCAGTGTGGGGAAAATGATAAAGTAATATTTTATAGCTGGAGGCCTCTTAAAGGTGTTAACAAAAAGCTTACAAAGTGATTTCAATGTGTTAACAAAATAATTTAGTAAGAATTCACCGTAGCCGAACATTAGAAAAAATATTAATCACCAAGTGATTAATATTAAGAAAATATTAAGAATATTAAGAAAAACAGCACACCCACGTCCGTGAGTAATACAACGACTGAGCACCACATCCACGGTGATCGAGCACTTGGGTCAGACAAGGGCACGGTACCTCCTACCCACAGCTCACACATTTCCCACTTGGCGTGTGTCTACATGAAAATTTTTTTTCCCAAATCCTCCAACTTCTATACAGAGCTTCCCTCATCTGAGTGGGTGGTGAAAATAGTCATGTTTCTCTGGTCATGTTCTAACAATTGCCTTTGCCCCGAGGACCCCAATTCACCAACTCCACCTAAGTCCACCAACTCCACCCAGGCCACCAGCTGTAAAAGAAAGGCTAAGACAGAATAAAGTGTAAGTTCCAAAATCAGGTAACTGGAATGTAATGCAGGTCGGGGACATGTTCTATGGCTTTGTGAGTACATCGAGTGATCTGGGAATAGCTGTGACTATTTGCACATGGGCCACCTCGCCCTGCCCAAATACAGAGAAAAGTGTCATGGTTGGTTTTCTAAGACAGATGGATTGTGACCTGTTTGTTTTAGGAATATTAAACTCTGAGAGGGTGGATATCAGGGGTTCTTCCTCAAAGAGGAGTCAGGGCAGAGGGCAGACAGACCAGGCCACTGGGAATCAATTCAGAGACACAGACATTCAGAAAAGGGGATGGAGAATCAAAGATGGTTCACATGCATGGACCCTGCTCAGAGGAAAGAGAGGGGACAACTCCCACCAAGGGAGTTTTCACCCTGAACTCCTTCAACTAGTAGCAAGCCCTCTGTTGCATAAGAAATTGATTGTGATGTATAAAAGTTTAATGTGCCCCAACCTTCCAGGTTAATATTTATTGCATGAAATGAGATTCACCTTGACTTTTTAAAAAGTCAAGCTGTGGAAAAGTCATTTAGGTGACTGGATACATCGGACCTGTATATTCTGGTTCCTTCTATGCAGTAAACAATAAGAATCACAAAAGTCCTTGAAGGAAGAGGACTCATTTCCCCAGGGGTCCCAGGTCTGCAGCCTTCCCTTTCGGCCTAGCCCGCTCTGACTCACCACCCACCGGGCGTCAGCCAGAAGGCCACCTCCCCTGGGAAGCTTTTCCTGACTTCCCCCTCCCGCCCTGCAGTTCTCTGCTTGACTTTTTTTTTTTTTAAATTTTTATTTTGTATTGGAGTATAGTTGATTAACAATGTTGTGTTAGTTTCAGGTGTACAGCAAATTGATCCAGTTATACATGTACACGTATCTATTCTTTTTCAAATTCTTTTCCCATTTAAGTTATTATAGAACACTGAGCAGAGTTCCCTCTGCTTGACTTTAAGTTCCATGAACCTGGGGACCAAATCTGCCCTGTTCCCCTTTATATCCCAGTACTGGTGGCGGGCATGGCCCAAACTAGGAGCTCAGGAGATATTTTTTGAGCAAATGAATGAGCGTATATTCAGAGAGAACCGTGGTACGCACCCCTTTCCATCAACCCTAAGGTGGCAGTCGGTTACGATGAGGGTTCACAAATTCCAAATCAACACGGCACCCCTCCTATTCTCTGTCGAAGGCAATGCCTGGGCCAGGCTGGCAGGCGGCACCTGAAGAGCCAAACCGAGCTTCTATTACTAAATCTTCCCGTGAGCCATATCCTTTTCCAAGGAAGAAGCATCCAGAACGATGCCCTAACGCCCACAGGCCTGCTTTCCAGGGGCAAGTCCCATTAGCAATGGCTGGTGCCCCAGAGCCCAGAGACCTCAGCCGAGTGCGGACAGATTTATGTGCTGCAGAAAATCACTCTATTAAGTTCAGCAGTGAACTCCCTTCAACCAAGCCGTGCTGTGCCCTGACTGCCAAGTGGCTGCAGATGGATCCAGTGGAGAGAAGGTGGCAGATGTGGCAGAAGGGGGGTGGCCTCTGGCTTTCTTCTCTTGCAACAAACCCCTGCACCTGTGTCGGCCAGCACTGACCAACCACACTGCCAGGCTGGGTGAGGACGTGGCTAAGGGGAGCTGGATAGAGAGGGACAGCTTCAAGCAGCATATGGTCTGGGGGAACATATGCACAAAGACCGTGAGCATCTACCATGTTCCCAGAGGAGGGTGGGTGTACACAGACTTGGTGCTGGTTCTTTCACTGGACCCATGATCAGCCTTCCAAGGTGGGCGGTCATACTGTCTACAAACAGGAAACTGAGCTTTGGAGAACCGAAGTCATTGGATGGAGGTCACTCGCTGGTCAACAGTAGACCTGAGATTTGAACTAAGGTTTGGGCGGCCTGTCTTCTCAGCCCCACACTCCACTGCCTCAGCACGGGGGTCCCGTCGGACACCTCCTTAGTGGCAGTCACCTTCTGAAACTCCCTCTTTGGTGAATCCCAGCTTCCATGCTGATAGGTTGCATCTCTCCTTTCTTAGCTGTTAGGAATTGAACTGTATCCCTCTTTTTTTTTTTTTTTTTTCAGTACGTGGGCTTCTCACTGTTGTGGCCTCTCCCGTTGCGGAGCACAGGCTCCGGACGTGCAGGCCCAGCGGCCATGGCTCACGGGCCCAGCCACTCCGCGGCATGTGGGATCTTCCCGGACCGGGGCACGAACCCGTGTCCCCTGCATCGGCAGGCGGACTCTCAACCACTGTGCCACTAGGGAAGCCCCTGAACTGTATCCCTCTTAAAATCCGTATGTTAAAGCCCTAACCCCGGTATCTCAGAATGTGATCTTATTTGGAGAGAGGGTCTTTACGGTGTTAAGTTAAAATGAAGTCGTTAGGGCCCTCACCCAATATGACCAGTGTCCGTATAAACAGGGGAAATTTGGACACAGACACGCACACTGGAAGAACACCACGTACGTAAAGACGAAGGCAGAAGCAGGGATGATGCATCTCCAAGGCAAGGAGCGCCTAGGGCTGTCAGCAAAGCCCCAGAAGCTAGGAGACAGTCATGGACCAGACTCGCCCTCAAAGACCCCAGAAGAAACAAACCGTGCCAACACCTCCATCCTGGACTTCCAGACTCCAGGACTGCGAGAGGACAGATTTCTGTTGCTCAAGCTGCCCAGTCTGTGGTGCTCTGCTATAGCAGCCCTGGCACACTAATACACTAGCTCTGAAAAATCCACCCAGAGCCTGGTTCAGAAGAGGCAGGTGTTTTATCTTCTCTGCTCTCTTCCCTTTCAGAGTTTCTACTCCAAGAACACAGCGGGAGCCCCTACACCAGCTCTAAAGAGACACTTGGGCAGGGCCCACCGGTCCATCTGCAGACCGCCACACCTCTGCAAATTACAGTGATCAACAATGTTTCTTGCCCCAGAAGAGCTAAAAACTAACTGCAAAAGGAGAGCAGGGGAGAGAGAAACGAATTCGAAGTAAAGGCTGCAGGAGGAGGTGAACAGCGTGTTGGAAGATGAGGATGGTTCTGAGACTCACGGGGGTTGGCAGATGGGCTGCCTGAGTCCGCCTCCTCCTGGTGGGTTGGGTCCAGCCTGAGGGGCACGGAGGGGGCCAAGAGAGAAGCGGGGGCACTCTGGCCTCTTCCAGAGGCCAGCACTTGTCCTCCCTGTCCTGGGATTGGGGCCATCAGCTCCTCTGTGGATCCTGGAACCCCCTGCCCCCCATGCCCCCACCGGCGTGCCCTTCTTAGGGGACAGGGATGAGGAAAGGCTGGCCATTCTCTGAGCCCTGGTGTCCCCAGAGTCTCACTGGAAAGGGGTCACCTGGTCCCCACCACTGAGAACAGGGCTGTACGGATGGAGCCAGCGAGCTCTCAGCCAGCACCCCTCCGGCACGTGGCTAGCCTGTTCCACCCCAGGCTCTGCAGCAGGTGAGCCTCCCAGAACTTTCTAGAAGGGAGGTTCCCACTCTCCTGTGTGCCTTCTGGGATGCTGAAGGGGGAGACTTTACAGCGAAAGCCTCCGGGCCGCAGGTCTGGGGGGTCCTCAGCCCCTCCGTCTCTTTCCTGGCTGTCAGTGCCCATCAGAGGCGAGGAGACAAAGCCGGGCGACCCGCCAGTCCATGAACACCACGATTCACAGGGAGGCGCCCCATTCACAAGACCCCGAGGCCTCGTTTGGTCTGGAAAGAGCACTACCTCCCCTATCGTGAGGCTACGGTGGCACACGAGGGTGGCTGGCTGACATGAGGAGGCTGCAAATCACTTCCCCTTGAAGGAGCAGGAAGGAAAATATATCTCTATGTAGCACCGAAGGTTTCTTTCTGCACGAGGTAGCCAAGTCTGGAGAGGTGAGCCCGAGTGCGGTGATGGAGGGGCGGCAGAGGCCAAGGGCAGGGGCGCGGCTCTGGGGCTCGGAAGGACCACATGGGCCCCTGGAAGACAAATCCAGCTCTGCACCCTAAGCAGCCTGTGTGAGCGATGGGTACCTGAGCGTGACTACACCAATAAAAAATACAAACAGTGTAAAAAGTCATCAAGCGGAGATGAGTTCATTACTAATTATGAGAAGCTTGACATGCTCCGACTCCTCGTAAAATAAATGAAGTCCATTTTTTATATCTGCTTCCGTGACTCCTAGATAATAGGCGAATTTACTTCAAGGTCACATCTCATTTATCAAGTCAAGGTTTTTAGCCGCAGATTCAGAAAAGCAACGGGAGATCCCACCTCCTCCCCTGGAGAACAGAAAACACCAGGACGTGTATCTTCTAGTTCCCCGGGACCACTGCTCACAGCTTTCCCATCACTCCTTTACTGGCAAAGAGAGGGACTCAGAGAAGCCTGGAAAAGGGGACGTTTTCTGTATCCATTCGTCTTTCAAAGATCTGGGCCTGGACCTTCCTTTTGAAAAATGAGTCCACGATCCCCTTATCACCCCAGCACACAAACAGCCTCAGCATAACCCAGAAAACCCTGGGCCCTGTCTGCAGCCATCCAAAGGGTCACCGAGGGTAAGCATAGCCTTCCAGGGATGAGGATGGTCTCCCACCACTCAAGGTGGGCAGGAGGGCTGGGGGCGGGACACCTGCTTCGACACTACATGGATTCCCACCCAGGGATTTCCCCAAATCAGAGGGAGCCTCTGCATTGCAAGGTCCAGGAGCAAGAACTCACCAGATCCTAGGAAGCAGGACATGAATTTCAAGCAGGGAAGGGACTGAAAGAGAGGAGCCCTGTGGCTGGAATGAGGCAGGACCAGGGGCCGGCCCTCCACACACACCAGCTGGCAGCTGTGACCCACGGCAGCGGCACAGAGCACCGGCCACTGTCCTCCAAAATGAAGTGTGAGTCTAGGCTCAGCCATCACGAGGAGCCGCCATGGGCTTCCCTGGTGGTGCAGTGGTTGAGAGTCCGCCTGCCGATGCAGGGGACACGGGTTCGTGCCCCGGTCCGGGAAGATCCCACATGCCGCGGAGCGACTGGGCCCATGAGCCATGGCCGCTGAGCCTGCACGTCCGGAGTCTGTGCTCCGCAACGGGAGAGGCCACAACAGTGAGAGGCCTGCGTACCGCAAAAAAAAAAAAAAAAAAGAGGAGCCGCCAGTGGAAGTGGTACAGAGACCCCACCCCCGTCCCGTGAAGCTACCTCTCAATAATAACATTTACCTTTGTTGAGCAAGTTCTAGGTGCTGGGTGTTTTACATTGAATCCTCAAGCCAAGTCTGGAGGCAGGTTTGCTTATTGTTCCCATTTTCCGGGTGTGGAAACCAAGGGGGTGGACGTATTAAGTAACCGGCTCAAAGTCAGTGAGCTAACAGGCAGCAGAGTTGGAATTCGAATGCACGCCCGCATGGCTCTAACCTGTGTTTCACCCGTGTGCTATTTCAGAGAGGGAGTGAGGGATGGAGAGAGGGAGAGAGGGAAGAACAAAGGGAGAAACAAAGAAGGGAAGGAGAAAGAAGGAGGGAAAGAATGACTAAGAAGACAGAAGACGAAAAGAAGAGAAAAGGAAGGAAAAGAAAAGGAAGGAAAAGAAAAGAAAAGGAAGGAAAAGAAAAGGAAGGAAAGGAAAAGAAAAGAAAAGAAAAGAAAAGGAAGGAAAAGAAAATGAAGGAAAAGAAAAGAAAAGGAAGGAAAAGAAAAGAAAAGGAAGGAAAAGAAAAAGAAAGCCCCACGTCTGTGTACACATGATGACGGCGGCAGTGGAGACGGGCAGGTTTCCAGCCAAGGTTCCTGCCCGAAGAAGCTAGAGGGGCAGGACGGAGCAGTAGAGGGACAGCCAGGATGAGACAGTACCGCTGGGAGAATCGTGACCTCCCACCAAGAACACCTTTTCTCGACATTCAGGAACAATCAGCTAAGAAATAATAAAATCTTTAATATTCAAATTCCCTTCCGTGGACTTCAAAATGCTCTAAGTTTGACTGTATTAAACCGATAAACTTTTTTTTGTGTGTGTGTGGTACACAGGCCTCTCACTGCTGTGGCCTCTCCCGTTACGGAGCACAGGCTCCGGACGCGCAGGCTCAGCGGCCATGGCTCATGGGCCCAGCCGCTCCGCGGCATGTGGGATCCTCCCGGACCGGGGCACGAACCCGTGTGCCCTGCATCGGCAGGCGGACTCTCAACCACTGCGCCACCAGGGAAGCCCTAAACTGATAAACTTTAACTCACTGTATCTAAATTTAACAAAAGTGCAAAGAACCAGTTGTGTTTTCTAAGCCCCAAGGCAGGCTTCCCTACCCTCGGGCAGGCCCAGCTCTGAGCAGCATTCAAGCCAGGATTGCCCCGGGACCCCCGTCCACCCACCGCCAGGCACACACAGCCCCCGACCTCAGAGCAGCCCAACATTCTCTTCTGCCCGACTGGGTGCTGTTTCATAACATGTCACTGGATCTCAGTCCCCTAGACAGAGGCGCACAGGGACCCACCACTAGATGAAGCCCATGTCCTTTGAAGTGGGATTTCCCAAGATGGTGTGCATCATTCTCTTTATGAAGACTGGCTGGTTGTCCAACAACAATGGTCACGGTGAACGTAATAACAAGAGCTACAGTTCCTGAGCGCTTCCCATATGCCAGGCACCGTGCTACCTACTGCACGTGCATCTCACTCCATCCTCACAATTTCCCACCTGTTCCTCACTTGGGAGTCAGAGTAATCTTTTAAAAATACAAATGAATGACAGTCCCCTGTTTAAAAATAACAAAAAACAACCAACCAACCAACCAGAAACCCTTCTATGGCTTTCCAGAGCCCTTTGGAAAAACAGTGAGATCTTTAGGACCATGTGGATGGCCCTGCATAACGCCATCCTTCCCAGCCTCGTCACTGTCCCTCTCAGTTTTGTTAAATGGAAGAATGACTGAATATCCCTGAGATAGGAATCATTATCCCCACTTTATAAACAAGGAAACTGAGGCCTAGAGAGGTTAAGCGACTGGCTCAAGGTTGCCCAGCTGGGAGGGGCAGTTTCAGGACTCGAGATTCTAGCATCTGGGCAGCTTAGTTCCTCTCCCTCGCAGCTCTCCCTCCACCAGGTCACTCCCTCCTTCTCACCAGAAGCTCTGGATGACCCCTCGGGCACCAGGAACTGAAGGAACAAGGCTTAAGAAGGGAGCCTGGATCTTGGGTTCTTGGGAAATGCTCTCCCTGCAGTGTAAGGGCAGGAAGGAAAGCAAAGGGGGCAAATCCATGGATGCAATCACCCCTCCCTGCTGACCGCCTAGGTTCCTGACCACTGACTTCTCTGTGTCATCCCCTTCACCTTGTGGTCAAGGGTGGTGACCTCTGAGTGTCTGATCCAGTGTCTGAACCCACAGATGCTCCATAAACATCTGCCACCATCTTGACTACTGCGCCAGTCTCTGGGGGTGGATGGGGGTCCCTCTGGACCTCGCTGTCTGTACCTTGGTGGGATGGCTTCCTTGGAGGGGAAAGAGATTTTCACACCAGTTTCTTGGCATGATACTGGACAACATCACAGGGCCCTCGGTTTTATCTCAAACCCCCTGTGAGCCAAAAAACCACCAAAGCCCCAGTAGGGTCAGGACTGCCGTTGGCGGGATGATCGGCCAGGTTGAGGACCTGAGGTGCACCTGACGTCGACAGGCTTGTTCCTTTGGGTTGGGGTGTTCTTACAGGACTGGGGGATGCCCAGAGCCCCCAGGGGAACTCTGAAGAGGTGGGCAGTTCCTGGGGCCTCTGTGGAGGTTTCAGGCTGGGGCACGTGTGCCCCACACCTGAGCACTTACTCACTGGGAAATTTTCCAGCCTAGACCTGAGCTTTGGCTGATGCTGTTTTGACTCCATCCTAAGTCAGCCACACTGGGTGATCTTGAGTGAGACCTGCCTCTCGAAACCTGTGTTCCCAGAGTCTCCGAGCCTCTTCTACCTCGAGATGCACATGGAGCCTACAGATGGTTTGAGGGCATTAGGAAAAGTGCAGGAGTGACTTCTCCTTCTCTTCCTCAAACCCCTAATTCTAGGTGAAGTGGGGAGCCCTAAACCCATGGGCTACCAGCAGGCTGCCTGTCCCTGGGGCTCCCTGCAGCCTGCCAGGACTCAGCTCTGCAGGTACCCAGGCTGCCCCATTCCCAGTGGTTGCTTTTATAGGGAAACAGTAGAATGTTGGTTTAGAACAAGAGTTGGAGAAATAAATTGGGGGGTTATCGGCATAGAGGTAGCATTTGGTACCTAATATGGGTCAGGCACGGTGCTAACAATGGGGAACAGACGGCGAAACTGTGAGAGGTTAGGTAACTTGACCAAGGTCACACCATGACCCAGGCTGACCGCCTAGGTTCCTGACCACTGACTTCTCTGTGTCATCCCCTTCACCTGGTGGTCAAGGGTGGTGACCTCTGAGTGTCTGATCCAGTGTCTGAACCCACAGATGCTCCATAAACATCTGCCACCATCTTGACTACTGCGCCAGTCTCTGGGGGTGGATGGGGGTCCCTCTGGACCTCGCTGTCTGTACCTTGGCGGGATGGCTTCCTTGGAGGGGAAAGAGATTTTCACACCAGTTTCTTGGTATTTTCTCTCAAGATTGAGCCTTGCCAAGAGTCAGGGGTCCAGCCAGGGAAGGGCGGGGCTTCTGATCGATCCACAGGTGTGACGCTTGGAAGGGTGCCCCTCCAAGTTGGACCCCAGGGAAGGCCCACACCAAGGCCTCACCCAGAAGGTCCACCTGCCCTCCCAGGGCTGCACAGGAGCTGGCCTGCTGGACCAAGAGGCCCAGAAAACACTTGGCTTATTATGGCTGACGAATCCCTTTCCTGGGAAGGGAACCCCTGGCCGATGGCCACGGAGTCTCCCTGGAGAGGACATCAGCCAGGACAGACACCTTCTGACACAGACACCACACACGACCCCTGAAGCTCAGAATCATCACCACCTTGGCCACTCTGTCCCCAGTAATGACCCAACAAGATGTTAACCTCCTGGGGGCTTTTGACTGGACACCAGGACAAAAAAACCTGGTGGTGTCCAAGGTACATCTGTTTTTTGGAGACCACAGCCTGAAGAATCTTCTCATTTATCCTTTGTAGGAGTTGTCAAGGCCTCTTAGATGACAAAAGTAATGTCCTCTCCCTTGGAAGCAACTAGGAAGCCCAGGTTGGCAATAATTGGAGGAAAAAATCAACGCCGAGTGCGGTGACCTCTGACACCTTCTCTTTCCACTCTCTCCTCTGCTTCTGCCTCTCCTGGTCTTCTGCGTCTTTCTCTCCCCTCCTTCCTGCTCTCCCTTCTTCCCGTCCCTTCCCTCGTCATCTTCCTCCCCTCTCTCCCAGAACCCAGCGATCCTTGGAGGGGGAACCAGCCCACTTATTTCATCAGCGTCGACGTCTGTCTTGGCTGCCCCAGACCTGACACTTTCCTGATGGTTTCAATTTTCTGCCCTTCGCTTCCCTGCTTTATAGCGGTAGTATTAAAAGGGGGAGCACATCACTTTGTTCTCTTTTGTATAAAAACTCCTCTCTCACTTGTGTACTCTCAGTGCACTGCCTTCCCCTTGGTCGGAGTCTCATGATTCAGTAGTAATAATGCTCCGTTTATCCTTGCTATAAATGTCAACCCAAAGAATATACTGCAATCGCATCTTATCCTGCACCTTGGGGACTTACGCACGGCTCCAAATGCACAGTTAAAAGGCTTCCCAAATGACTGTCACTCCTTGAAGGTCCTCTGACCAACCCACCCTGGCTGGACTGGTAAGCAGAAGGGGACGATGCCCTGGACAGAAAATGGAATCATTCTCTAGTCTTGGCTTCCAAGTTCATCTCCCCGCCTGGCCTGCCTCCCCGGAAGCCCGGCTCAAGGCACAGCCACAGGGCCCAGCCATTGACCTGCAGACCAGGCAGAGGCCACTGAGATGTCCCTTCTGAAGGAAGACTTTCCTGGATGGCGGGACTGGCTCCTCTCGGGCGAGTGACCTCTGAGTTTTGTACCAGAGCCGTGTCATCCATGCAATCTGCATTTCGGCCAGGTCAGGATGCTGGAGGCATTTCTGGCCTTCGTTCTGCTAGAAGCTTCGACCTGGCTGTTTCCAGCTCCCCAAGCGCCTGGCACTAAGATTAGAAAGCAGAACACTTCACCAGCTCTGCACACTCCCCAGATGAAAGTAATTCTTCAGACATCAGGGTCATGCCTGGGAAAAGTGCGAGGTCACTTAGATTCTCTCCGGGAGAAAACGCTCACTTTGGCAGGTGGCTCAATCTTGTCAAGTCCCGGGGTCACGCTGCCCAGCCCCACGAGTCCCGGGTGTCCTAGGACGGTGAGGTCTGCGCCCCCACAGCACCCACAGGGACTGTGCGGGCCACAGCGGGTGCCCCTGCCCTCCATGGGCCTGGGGGAGCCAAGGAGCAGCCTGTGCTGAGGGTCCAGACAGCAGAGCCAAGAGACTCACATCTTCAAATAGCAGTGATCCCCTCCATCAGCCCAAGAGAAAGCACAGGACCCGGGCAGGCCATGGTGGGACACAGCCCCAGTCCTAAGAAGTGCTCTATCTTGTGCACTATGAGTGTGTGTGTGTGTGTGTGTGTGTGGTGTGTTGCATATGCATATGGACCCACACGTTCACACTTGCACACCCACAGATCCTTAGAATTTCCTTTGTATAACTCCCCTGCTACGATTCTATACCAGCAGTTCAACATGCAGGTAGAAGTCCTGGAAGATGGATTTTGGCTCAGTATAAAGAAAAGAAATGAGATTTTCTGACAGTTGGTACTTCCCAGAACAGGAACAGGCTGCAGCAAGCGAGGAGTAATGAACATCTCATTACAGGAAGTTTCCAGAGGCCAAGCTGCTGGCTTCTTGTGGGTGACGTCACAGAGCCGACGAGACTGCACCTTGCCCCTCTTAAATCCTCCCCGGAACGAGGGAGGGTGAAAAGAATATGAGATAAAAATTTCAGGTCTCCCTCAAACCTGCAATCATGTGACTGTGTGATTGTGGGTTTGGTTCACTGGAGGGACACAGGACCCGGGAGGGTCAGGAGGACTGGGTGTGAAACAGCATCAGCAATTAGCACCCACTCTGGGCACCTTCCCTGGCTCCAGGCTGCAGGCCGAGCACGGCACCCACAGTTCCCGGGGCTGAGCCATACTCATTGTGGGGAGACAGGTGGGAGGAGACTGGTGCCAGGACAGCGTGAGGCAGGGAGCACCCAGGAGGGAGCTCCCCTCTCAGGAGGCTGGACTGGGCCTTGCCAAGGGCCATGGGTGCAGCCGGGGAGGAGGGTGTGGTTCTGAAGGATCCACAGCTGAGGCACTTGGAAAGGGGTCCCCCCGCCCTTGAGTTAGACCCCAGGGCAGACCCACGCTGAGACCCCACCCACACCTGTCGCACTATAAGGACCACCTACCTTCACAAGGTCTGTACAGGAGCTGGCCTACTGGCCTGAGTCTGGAAGGCTGGGAAGATATGTGACTCATTATGGCTGACTTTACAGATGAGGTCCAGGTGCTATTATGGGGTTAATGGTGTCCCCCAAAAAGATGTTGAAGTCCTAATTTCCAGTCCTAACCTGTGAATGTGACCTTATTTGAAAATAGGGTCTTTGCAGATGATCAAGTTAAGATGAGTTCATTAGGGTGGGCCTTAATCCAAGATGACTGGTGTCCTTATAAAAAGGGGGAATTTGGACACAAAGATACACATGGAGAAGATGATGTGAAGACGCCAGGAGAACACCATCTGCAAGCCAAGGAGGGCCAAAGGCCACCAGGGGCTGGGGAGGGCCTGGAGCAGACACTCCCCCACAGCCCTCAGAAGGAACCAACCCCACAGACCCTTTGATTCAGACTTCTGGCCTCCAGGACTGTGAGACAATAAATTCCTGTTGTTTTAGCCACCCAATTTGTGGTGCTTTGCTAGGGCAGCCCCAGGAAACTAAAACAAGAACCAACGTTACAAGCACCCCAGTCTGATTCTGTCAACTTTGTTTAGTTTACAGGAAGGGAAACCAAGGCATCCCATTGGGGATCATGGCTGTGTCTCACATTACTCATGAGTCAGTGACAAATGTCATGGGCCTTGGAATTGAAAAGACCTGGGTTAAAATCCCACTCCACCACAGCAAGCCTGTGTGACCTTAAGCAAGCTACTCAACCCCTCTGCATTCAAGTTTCAACTTCCAAAAGGATGATAACAATAGGACATCCTACACAGGGCCACAGTACGGATTACACAAGAACACATACACAAAGTTGTAGTACAGTGGCTGGCACATACTAGTTGGCCAACGTTTCAGATTAAGAAAGAATAAATCTATTCTAGTGCCCAGCCAGTGCCTAACTCAAAGCGTGGACACTTGACAGTCTCCCAATCCACAATGACTTGGCCTCTGCAGTGCCCCTGAGCACTGGACCATCTGACTCTCTCCAAACAGAAACTTCCCCAACTCCACCCAAAAGAAGAAGGACCATGTGATATATTGTCCAAACCAGAGTACTTTTGACATGAAAGGGGGGTGATCAACAATTAGGTGGGGTCAACAGACACAGCTGGGAAGTTTGATGCCCCCTAGAAAAAGGCAGCTCCATGGAGAATCTCACTTGCTCAGAAAAGGCTGCCACCAGGCCCATGGGAATTTGGTGCATGTTATGGGCTAAACTGAGTCCCACCCAAGTTTGTATGTTGAAGTCCCAACCTCCAGTACCACATAGAATGTCTGTATTTGGAGATAGGGTCTTCAAAGAGGTGATTAAGGTAAAATGAGGTCACTGGGGGTGGGTCCTTACCCAATACGACAGATGTCCTTATAAGAAGAGGAGCTTCGAGTACCAATGTTTCCTTAGGTTCATCTCCCAAGGCAATCGAAATAAAAGCAAAAATAAACATATGGGACCTAATCAAACTTACAAGCTTTTGCACAGCAAAGGAAACCATAAACAAAAGGAAAAGACAATCTATGGACTGGGAGAAAATATTTGCAAATGATGTGACTTTAACTTAAATGATTAAAGTTAATGATTTAAGTTAAATGATTTTAACTTCCAAAATATATAAACAGCTCATACAACTCAACAACAACAAAAAAGAACAACCCAATTAAAAAAATGGGCAGAAGACCTAAATAGACATTTCTCCAAAGAAGACATACAGATGGCCAACAGGCCCATGAAAAGATGCTCAACATTGCTAATTATTAGAGAGATGCAAATCAAAACTACAATGAGGTACCATCTCACACCAGTCAGAATGGCCACCATTAAAAAATCTACAAATAACAAACGCTGGAGACAGTGTGGAGAAAAGGGAACCCTCCTATGTGATTGGTGGGAATGTAAGTTGGTGTAGCCACTATGGAAAACAGTATAGAGGTTCCTCAAAAAACTAAAACTAGAGTTGCCATATGATCCTGCAATCCCACTCCTGGGCATATATTCGGACAAAACTATAATTCAAAAAGATACATGCACCCCAATATTCATAGCAGCACTATTCACAACAGCCAAGACATGGAAACAACCTAAATGTCCATTGACAGATGAATGGACAAAGAAGATGTGGTACATATATACAATGGAATACTACTCAGCCATAAAAAGAATGAAATAATGCCATTTGCAGCAACATGGGTGGACTTAGAGATGATCATACTAAGTGAAGTAACTCAGAAAGAGAAAAACAAGTGCTATATGATATCACTTATATGTGGAATCTAAAATATGACACAAATGAACTTGTCTACAAAACAGAAACAGACTCACAGACATAGAGAACAGACTTGTGGTTGCCAAGGCGGGGGTGGGGGAGGGATGGATTGGGAGTTTGGGGTTAGCAGATGCAAACTATTATACATAGAATGGATAAATGACAAGGTCTTACCATATAGCACAGGGAACTATATTCAATATCCTGTGATAAACCATAATGGAAAAGAGTATATATATATAAATAACGTGAACATATGTTATGCCTGCATGCTATCTACAAATACCCTTTAAATTCACATTATACATTGCCCTCAAGCATTGAAAATACCTAATTAAACTTTCAACAAATAGAAAAAAAAAAAAAAGAAGAGGAGATTAGGATACAGATACACAGAGAGGGACGACCATGTGAGGACACAGGGTGTTGACAGCCATCTACAAACCAAGGAGAGAGGTCCCACGACACCTTGGATTTATAGTCTCCAGGACTGTGAGAAAATACATTTCTGTTGTGTAAGCCTCCCAGGCTGTGGTGCTTTGTCAGGGCAGCTGGAGCTGACTAGTGCAGCCACTCCTGGTGGCTGAGCAGATGGCACATGTCAGAGGGGTCCTGGGATGGAGGGACAGAGAAGACAGGCAGGAGATCCCCAGAAAGAGTCTGGAGGCGAACGTCAGGGCTGGCGGGCTCATAAGGCAGTAATTAACAGTCACAGAATACTCTTCTCATTGGATGCTTTGGGATATTGTACGAGTCTCCATTTTGCTGACTTCGGAGAAAGAAATGGCGATAAATAAATGTAAAGCACACTGGTGATGGTGTGAAATGATGCTTCATCTAATTATCACTATTCCGTGGTGTCATTAACACATAATCGAGGAGAATGGCAATGACTTTTACGTTTATGTCACAGCGTGGATTTGCCATCTTAAGCCCACAGTCCTGGGACATGATACTCCCCAGGACAGAATCACTTACAGACAAATGATAAGATTATACAACTAGGTAAGAAGAATTGACTCACTATGGCCGAACTGCAAACAGCATCATGTTACAGAGGAGTCCAGGAAAACCCGAAGAAGACCAGAAAGTCGGGAAATGAGGAGCGGGTAACTTTGATGGGCACCAAGGGTGCTGCTGGAGAATCTCTCCTAATGAGGGTCATGATACAGGGAACGTGGCTCCATCTTTCTTTGAGGCTTGAAGGATAGTGGCATCCCTGGAAGTTGCTGCTCTTAGTCTGAGGGAGACTTGGACTAATGCTAGAACACCCACTGTGGTTGCTTTTTTCCAGGTACCTATTATCTATTTATCTCTCCTCTCAAACTGGAATAAAACTAAAACTATTTTGGTTAACTGACAATTTGACAATTCCACTTGGTTAGATCCTGGTCCCTTGAAGTTTTCCCACACTCTGTACTCTCGTGGGCATCCTAACCTCCACCAAGTGCCTGGGATGTTCCCGAGGGACAGGTGGAGGTGTGCGCTTGGTGCCATGGCCCCATCCTGCTGTTGGACCAAAGGTGGACACACAACCCTGTGACATCCAGTCAGCAGGCTGGCTGGCCACCTGTGCGGATGAGAAAAGATGGATGCAGCCAATAGGATTTCCTCCCTTAGGGACCAGCCTGGGAAATAGCACAAGGAGGAAGTATTTAGCAGCAGATACTAGAGCAGAGAAGCTGCTTAGACAGAGGCTGGAAGAGCTGAAATGGGACTATGAGAAATCAAGACAAGATACGAGGAAGAGTTCGCCGATGTCCTGGAGAGAAATACAAGAGAGAACATAGAGGATGGTTGGCAGTGAAAAGAGAAGCAGGCCTGCCAAGTAAGGCAGATACCAGAGAGACAGCAAGCTGAGCGTCACACAGCACAGGCCCCCACCAGCCGCTCCCCGGAGCTGCCCGACCCCTGCTCTTGCCCCGAGGTCTAGCCCTCCACCTCAGCTTATCAAATGCACTCCTCCCCAGGTGGCTGTGTGGACTGAAAATGATCCATCCACGGCCTAACTCTCAGAACTTGTGACTGTGAGCTTCCTTGGGAATAGGGCCCTTGCAGATGTAGTACGAGGTCCAGATGACATCATACTGGATTAGGAGGGTCCCTAAATCCAATGAGAATGTCCTTCTGAGGGACAGAAAAGGACACACAGAGGAGTCAAATGAAAACGAAGGCAGAGATTGGGGTGATGCACGTAAAAGCCAAGGATTACTGGCAGCCGCCAGAAGCCAGGGACAGATTCCCCTTCAAAGTTTCTGGAAGGAACCAACCCTTCCCACACTCTGATTTTGAACTTCTGGCCTCCTGAACTTCGAATGGATACATTTCTATTGTTTTAAACCACCCAGTTTCTGGTAATTTGTTATGGAAACTAACACAAGTTGTTCTGAGCCAATCCCAGCTCCTTGCAACCAAAAGGAGAGCACTTTTTAAAAAACATAACCAAAGGCCATGCATGACCTGGGGCTTGTTGTGACAGCAGAGGTCTGTGGTGACCTGGCTGCGGGTCTACCTGGCCACCACCCACTCTGTGACCTTGGGCGAGTCAGTCCCCTCAACGGAGCTCAGCTTCATTTTAGAACATGAGGGATGAGCCTTGAAGCCCCTACTTGATGGAACAGTCCAGGCCTCCCTGTAGATTTCTATGGAAGAGGCAAAATGGGGACAGGCCAGTGATTAGGGAACACATCCTGAACTGTTTCTTAGAACCTCTGGCCACTGTCCTCTCCGAGGAATGTTACTTACACAGCATGAGGATGAAATGGCTGAATACTTCCTGCCATAAATAGCTCGGAATCTCAGTATGTGGGATCTTTCTGAGGCCGTCCCCAAACAGCTGAGCAGCTCGGGACAGGTCGCTCTGCAGAGATGGAGGACAAATGCATGGATGCTGCCTGCCTGGATCACTCTGTGCTCCAGTGCATGACAGCTGGTGGATGGATTCAGGACATGGGCTCTCAGTGGCCCGGCTTGGTCCCACAGGGTCCCAAGAAAACCTTGGGGTCAGCAGCCTGGCCTCCTAAGGTGAAGGGGTCTGGGTACCTGCTGGAGGTGCCACACGCCTTCAGGCAATCAACCCCCTTCAGATGCTAAAGCTCTGAGAGGCTGTCCCCTGACTGGACCTGATGGCTGGGAGGATGAGTCTTCCCCTGGAAGGGAGCCCACCTGCATTTCAAAGGCCTCCAGCTTAACTTCCCACACTCTTCCTCACAAATTCATTAAAAAATATTTCAAGGTGGGAGAAATGGGGAGATGCTGGTCAAAGGATACAAACTTCCAGTTATAAGATGAATACGTTCTGGGGATCGAATGTACAGCATGGTGACTATAGTTAATAATATTGGATTGTATACTTGAAATTTGCTAAGAGAGTAGATCTTAAGTTTTCTCATCATAAAAAAAAAATGGTAACTAGGTGAGGTGTTGCACATGTTAATTAAATTGACTATGGTAATCATTTCATAATATATGTATGTCAAATCATGTTGTATACCGTAAATATAAACCATACTTATTTCTAAATTATACCTCGATAAAGCTAGAAAGAAATAAGAAATTTAAGAAAACAAAACAGGAGTGTCCTGTGAGGAGATTCAGAGCTCCAAAGCTGAGGTGTAGGCTCAGCCGTTTCACGAGGAACTCTGATCTGAAGGGCCGGGGGCAAGGCCTCTGCACAGAGCCTCCTATGAGCAAGTGAAACAGACTAAGCACAAAAGGAAAAAATGTGGATGAGCTAGGCCTGAAGTGAGATTGCCAGATTTATGTCCTTTCCAGATGAAATGTGGATCCTCTAGCAACGGGAGTAATGGGAGATTTCCCTAAATCTGCCCTCAAGCTTTCCTTGATTGATCTGTGAGTATGGAACACTTCAAAACTGAATAGTGTGAAGAGAGACAACCTTCAAGATGGTGGAGGAGTAAGGCATGGAGATCACCTTCCTCCCCACAAATACATCAAAAATACATCTACATGTGGAACAACTCCTACAGAACACCTACTGAACGCTGGCAGAAGACCTCAGACTTCCCAAAAGCCGTGTGGCTGACAGGGTCTTCATGCTCTGTCCGGGTGTCAGGCCTGAGCCTCTGAGCTGGGAGAGCCGAGTTCAGGACATTGGACCACCAGAGACCTCCCGGCCCCACATAATGTCAATCGGCGAGAGCTCTCCCAGAGATCTCTGTCTCAATGTTAAGACCCAGCTCCACTCAACGACCAGCAAGCTCCAGTGCTGGACACCCCATGCCAAACAACTAGCGAGACAGGAACACAATACGACCCATCAGCAGGGAGGCTGCCTAAAATCATAATAAATTCACAGACACCCCCAAACACACCACTAGACGTGGTCTTGTCCACCAGAAAGACAAGACCCAGCCTCATCTACCAGAAAGCAGACACCAGTCCCCTCCACCAGGAAGCCTACACTACCCACTGAACCAACCTTACCCACTGGGGACAGACACCAAAAACAACAGGAACTATGAAACTGCGGCCTGCAAAAGGGGGACCCCAAACACAGTAAGTTAAGCAAGATGAGAAGACAGAGAAATATGCAGCAGATGAAGGAGCAAGGTAAAAACCCACCAGACCAAACAAATGAAGAAACACGCAGTCTACCTGAAAAAGAATTCAGAGTACTGATAGTAAAGATGATCCAAAATCCTGGAAATAGAATGGATAAAATACAAGAAACGTTTAACAAGAACCTAGAAGAACTAAAGAGCAAATGATGAAAAACACAATAAATGAAATTAAAAATTCTCTAGAAGGAATCAATAGCAGAATAACTGAGGCAGAAGAACGGATAAGTGACCTGGAAATGGTGGAAATAACTACCACAGAGCAGAATAAAGAAAAAAGAATGAAAAGAATTGAGGACAGTCTTAGAGACCTCTGGGACAACATTAAACGCACCAACATTCAAATGACAGGGGTCCCAGAAGAAGAAGAGAAAAAGAAAGGGACTGAGAAACTATTTGAGGAGATTATAGTTGAAAACTTCCCTAATATGGGAAAGGAAATAGTCAATCAAGTCCAGGAAGCACAGAGAGTCCCATACAGGATAAATCCAAGGACAAACATGCCAAGACACATGTTAATCAAACTATCAAAAATTAAATACAAAGAAAAAATATTGAAAGCAGCAAGAGAAAAGCAACAGATAACATACAAGGGAATTCCCATAAGGTTGACAGCTGATCTTTCAGCAGAAACTCTGCAAGTCAGAAGGGAGTGGCAGGACATATTTAAAGTGATGAAAGGGAAAAACCTACAGCCAAGATTACGCTACCCAGCAAGGATCTCATTCAGATTTGACAGGGAAATTAAACTTTACAGACAAACAAAAGTTAAGAGGATTCAGCACCACCAAACCAGCTTTACAACAAATGCTAAAGGAACTTCTCTAGGCAAGAAACACAACAGAAGGAAAAGACCTACAATAACGAACCCAAAACAATTAAGAAAATGGTAATAGGAACATATATATCGACAATTACCTTAAATGTAAATGAATTAAGTGCTCCAACCAAAAGACATAGAATGGCTGAATGGATACAAAAACAAGACCGATACATATGTTGTCTACAAGAGACCCACTTCAGACGTAGGGACACATACAGACTGAAAGTGAGAGGATGGAAAAAGATATTCCATGCAAATGGAAATCAAAAGAAAGCTGGAGTAGCAATTCTCATATCAGACAAAATAGACATTAAAATAAAGACCATTACAAGAGACAAAGAAGGACACTACATAATGATCAAGGGATCAATCCAAGAAGAAGATATAACAATTGTAAATATTTATGCACCCAACATAGGAGCACCTCAATACATAAGGCAAATGCTAATAGCCATAAAAGGGGGAAATCAACAGTAACACAATCATAGTAGGGGACTTTAACACCCCACTTTCACCAATGAACAGATCATCCAAAATGAAAATAAATAAGGAAACACAAGCTTTAAATGATACATTAAACAAGATGGACTTAATTGATATTTATAGGACATTCCATCCAAAAACAACAGAATACACATTCTTCTCAAATGCTCATGGAACATTCTCCAGGATAGATCATATCTTGGGTCACAAATCAAGCCTTAGTGAATTTAAGAAAACTGAAATCATATCAAGTATCTTTTCCAACCACAACACTATGAGACTAGATATTAATTACAGGAAAAAAAACTCCAAAAAATACAAACACATGGAGGCTAAACAATACACTACTAAATAACCAAGAGATCACTGAAGAAATCAAAGAGGAAATCAAAAAATACCTAGAAACAAATGACAATGAAAACACGATGACTCAAAACCTATGGGATGCAGCAAAAGCAGTTCTAAGAGGAAGCTTATAGCAATACAATCCTACCTCAAGAAGCAAGAAAAATCTCAAATAAACAACCTAACCTTACACCTAAAGCAATTAGGGAAAGAAGAACAAAAAACCCCAAAAGTTAGCAGAAGGAAAGAAATAAAGATCAGATCATAAACAAATGAAAAAGAAATGAAGGAAATGATAGCAAAGATCAGTAAAACTAAAAGCTGGTTCTTTGAGAAGGTAAACAATATTGATAAACCATTAGCCAGACTCATCAAGAAAAAAAGGGAGAAGACACAAATCAACAAAATTAGAAATGAAAAAGGAGAAGTAACAACTGAAACTGCAGAAATACAAAGGATCATGAGAGATTACTACAAGCAACTCTATGACAATAAAATGGACAACCTGGAAGAAATGGACAAATCCTTAGAAAAGCACAACCTTCTGAGACTGAACCAGGAAGAAGTAGAAAAAATAAATGGACCAATCATAAGCACTGAAATTGAAACTGTGATTAAAAATCTTCCAACAAACAAAAGCCCAGGACCAGATGGCTTCACAGGTGAATTCTATCAAACATTTACAGAAGAGCTAACACCTATCCTTCTCAAACTCTTCCAAAATATAGCAGAGGGAGGAACACTCCCAAACTCATTCTACGAGGCCACCATCACCCTGATACCAAAACCAGACAAAGATGTCACAAAAAAAGAAAACTACAGGCCAATATCAGTGATGAACACAGATGCAAAAATCCTCAACAAAATACTAGCAAACAGAATCCAACAGCACATTAAAAGGATCATACGCCATGATCAAGTGGGGTTTATCCCAGGAATGCAAGGAATCTTCAATATATGCAAATCAATCAACGTGATACACCATATTAACAAACTGAAGGAGAAAAACAATATGATAATCTCAATAATGCAGAAAAAACTTTCAACAAAATTCAACACCATTTATGATAAAAAACTCTCCAGAAAGTAGGCATAGAGGGAACTTACCTCAACATAATAAAGGCCATATATGGCAAACCCACAGCCAACATCATTCTCAATGGTGAAAAACTGAAACCATTTCCACTAAGATCAGGAACAAGACAAGGTTGCCCACTCTCACCACTCTTATTCAACATAGTTTTGGAAGTTTTAGCCACAGAAATCAGAGAAGAAAAAGAAATAAAAGGAACCCAAATTGGAAAAGAAGAAGTAAAACTGTCACTGTTTGCAGATGACATGATACTATACATAGGGAATCCTAAAGATGCTACCAGAAAACTACTAGAGCTAATCAATGAATGTGGTAAAGCAGCAGGGTACAAAATTAATGCACAGAAATCTCTTGCATTCCTTTACACTAACGATGAAAAATCTGAAAGAGAAATTAAGGAAACACTCCCATTTACTACTGCAACAAAAAGAATAAAATACCTAGGAATAAACCTACCTAAGGAGACAAAAGACCTGTATGCAGAAAACTATGACACTGATGAAAGAAATTAAAGATGATACAGATGGAGAGATACACTATGTTCTTGGATTGGAAGTATCAACATTGTGAAAATGACTATACTACCCAAAGCAATCTACATATTCAGTGCAATCCCTATCAAACTACCGATGGTATTTTTCACAGAACTAGAACAAAAAATTTCACTATTTGTATGGAAACACAAATGATCCCGAACAGCTAAAGCAATCTTGAGAAATGAAAACAGAGCTGGAGGAATCAGGCTTCCTGACTTAGACTATACTACAAAGCTGCAGTAATCAAGACAGTATGGTACTGGCACAAAAACAGAAATACAGATCAATGGAACAGGATAGAAAGCCCAGAGATAAACCTACGCACCTTATCTTTGATAAAGGAGGCAAGAGTATAATGGAGAAAACACAGCTTCGTCAATAAGTGGTGCTGGGAAAACTGGACAGCTACATGTAAAAGAAAGAAATTAGAACACTCCCTAACATCATACACAAAAATAAACTCAAAATGAATTAAAGACCTAAATGTAAGGCCAGACACTATACAACTCTTAGAGGAAAACATAGGCAGAACACTCTATGACATAAATTACAGCAATATCCTTTTTAACCCACCTCCTAGAGAAATGGAAATAAAAACAAAAATAAACAAATGGGACCTAATTAAACTTAAAAGCTTTTGCACAGCAAAGGAAACCATAAACAAGACAAAAAGACAACCCTCAGAATGGGAGAAAATATTTGCAAATGAAGCAACTGACAAAGGATTAATCTCCAAAATATACAAGCAGCTCATGCAGCTCAATATTAAAAAAGCAAACAACCCAATCCAAAAATGCACAGAAGACCTAAATAGACATTTCTCCAAAGAAGATACACAGATTGCCAACAAACACATGAAAGGATGCTCAACATCACTAATCATTAGAGAAATGCAAATCACCTCACACAGGTCAGAATGGGCATCATCAAAAAATCTAGAAACAATAAATGATGGAGAGCGTGTGGAGAAAAGGGAACCCTCCTACGCTGTTGGTGGGAATGTAAATTGATACAGACACTATGGAGAACAGTACGAAGGTTCCATAAAAAACTAAAAGTAGAACTACTATATGACCCAGCAATCCCACTACTGGTCATATACCGTGAGAAAACCATAATTCAAAAAGACACATGCACCCCAATATTCATTGCAGCACTATTTACAATAGCCAGGTCTTGGAAGCAACCTATGTGTCCATTGACAGATGAATGGATAAAGACGATGTGGCACATATATACAATGGAATATTACTCAGCCATAAAAAGAAATGAAATTGAGTTATTTGTAGTGAGGTGGATGGACTTAGAATCTGTCATACAGAGTGAAGTAAGTCAGAAAGAGAAAAACAAATACCATATGCTAACACATATATATGGAATCTAAAAAAAAAAAAAAAGGTTCTGAAGAACCTAGGGGCAGGACAGCAATAAAGACGCTGATGTAGAGAATGGACTTGAGGATATGGGGAGGGGGAAGGGTAAGCTGGGACAAAGTGAGAGAGTGGCATGGACATGTATACACTACCAAATGTAAAATAGATAGCTAGTGGGAAGCAGCCACATAGCACAGGGAGATCAGCTCGATACCTTGTGTCCACCTAGAGGAGTGGGATAGGGAGGGTGGGAGGGAGACGCAAGAGGGAGGAGGTATGGGGATGTATGTATACATATAGC
The DNA here is from genome assembly GCF_964341445.2 of Mesoplodon mirus. Taxonomy (NCBI): domain Eukaryota; kingdom Metazoa; phylum Chordata; class Mammalia; order Artiodactyla; family Ziphiidae; genus Mesoplodon; species Mesoplodon mirus. The sequence continues at coordinate 5,321,697 of NC_138978.1, read as the reverse complement.
TGATTCACTTTGTGATACAGCAGAAACTAACACACCATTTTAAAACAATTATACTCCAATAAAGATGTTAAAAAAATAAAAGGTGTGAAGAATGAAAAAAAATACCCCAGATTTTCAAAATAATCCACAATGATTGTTATAATTGCTAAGGGAGGAAATCTTATTGGCTGTGCCCATCTTTTCACACCAGCCCACCTCCTGGGAGGCCAGGCTGGTGATTTTTAATAATGTGGAGGTACGCCATTATTTTCTGAAGTCTACCCAATTAAGAAGCAAGCTCTCAGCTGCTTACATTTAAAGCGAATACTTGGGCTTCTCTTATTCTGGTTTCAATTCCCCAGCATGCGACAGGTCGGCATCATCAAATGCCCACCTCCGTTGTAGATCCAGAGACCATCAGCAAGAGGAAGGCACTGAGAGACTGTCTGGGCCACTGATGGCCCCTCCATTCTAAAGGGAAGTAACCTGAAGATAAGAGAGAGGGAGAGTGACCTGTTCAAGGTCACACAGCAAAGCAGAGGCAGAAGAGGGACCAGATCCAGGACTTTGGTGCCCGTTTCTCTTCCTAACTCCCAGTCTCCAAGGAACACGTCTGACTGTGGAGTAAGAGATCCCCAGGGGCTTTCAAACCCTATCACCACTAACCCCACTAAAAGCCAGCCCCACGTTACCCCTGCAACCAGCCCTTCTTCAGTTTCACTCCCAAATGCCCTTGCCAGCCGGGCTGGTCCCTGGATTCTCTGGTGTTGAGGGATGCACCCAGGGGGAGGCTCCAACAGAGAACGTTCCTGCACACCTGAAACACCTGCTCAGGATCCAGCAGTCCTGGAGTTTCTCCCTCTCCCCCTGTCTTTCCACGGATGCGATGCGATTCTTCTCATGTGTTTGGGAGCAGAAGGCAAGTAGGTCAGTTCCAATATTTTACCCAGAACAACTGACTGGAGCTCATGCTTAAACAGTCAGCTAGAGACGACAGCTCCCAGGCATTAAGCATTTATCACGTGCCGGACCCCGGACGTAATGAACTGGATTTAATCTTCACGGTGAGGGATGGAGGTCCAAGCAGCTCACTCAGACTGGGCATGGGTTTGAGCCAAGCAGGCAGATTGGGAGACCTCACGGTTCACCCGGCTGGCCCACCAAAGAGCAAGGGAGATGTGGAAAGTGAGGCATGGGGTTTAAAAACAATGTTCCCACGGGTATGATGGCTATGACATGGCTTCACCCAAATCTCTCTGAAAAGCTTCTAAGCACAATAAAAGTCTCTCAGGATGTTCCCACCTTTGCTGATACATCAGAAACAGCGCGGCAGATCATGGGAAAGCAGTTAGAAACACTGTTTATCCCCAAAGGGAAAAAACAGAAAGGAAATCAACTCCAGATAGATTCAGAATTAAACCGTTAACATCAAAACCTTAAGAAAAGTTGTGATGAACATCCATCTGACTTTGAGACAGGGAAGGATTTCTTTCTTAAAGGAGATTAAAAAGTGCTAACTGTGAAATAAAATATTGATAAATGTGCCTATATTAAAAGTAAGAACTTCTGTTCAACAAAAGATATCTCAAAGAAACAGAAAAGCTAAAACTGGAAAAAAAAGATATTTGCAATATATAAAAAGGAGAAAGGATGAGTATCCATTAAATACAAAGAATTCTTACAGTACGAAAGAGACAATCAAGTAGAAAGATGGGCAAAAGGCTTAAACAGGAAAGAGGAAAAACACATGGCTGATAATTTTAGGAGGAGATGTCTCACCTTCCTTGAGATCAGGGAAATGCAAATAAGACCATGGCCAGATCCAGCCGACAGCTACTCCACTGACACCAATTAAGGACCTGACATGGTCTGCAGAGGGTGGAGAGTTTGGGAATGATTTGTGCATTGTGTGTGTATGTGGGTGTGTGTGGCGGGGGCTGTCGGATGATGGGATCACTTGGGTTAACTTGTAAAGATGAGGAGTCGCCTGTCTTATGGGATCTAGTGAAGATAACTGCTTTTGCTGCTCCTCAGAGAGGTGAGATCCAGTTCCTCTGCCCTTGAACCTGGTCCGCCCCCTTGTGACTGACTAGCTTCACCAACGCAATGTGATGGGAGTGAGACTCCCATCTGAGTTCTGAGGCTTTGGGGTTGACCACAGAAGCCTGCAGCTTCCACCGGGCATCTGGAAAAACTCGTTCGAGGGACGAGGTGAAAAGACCATGTGGAGAGGTCCTGGGCTCCACAGGAAGAAGAGGGGTCAGGCCAGCCCCGGTGCGCTGGCCCCGACCACTCCAGCGCCCCCCACCGCCCCCCGTGAGCCCTGTGAGTGGCACCACGTGACGCGTGGTATGTGTCACAGCAGTAGACAACCAGGCAGACAGCATGGCCCACTCCCAAGAGAAACTCCCATCTAAGTACAGCCAGGAGACACACAGACACACGGCGACTCTGGGTGGTGCTGTTCATAAGAGCAAGAAGCTAGCAACGGCTAAATGCCCATGGGCAGGAGGAAGTGAACTGTGGCAGAGACCCACCACGGAGTATTATACAGCTGTGAAAATGAGTGGGCTCTGGCTACACACACCATAAATGGGTCTCAGTGACATGAGGCTGGAAACCAGGCAAATCTAAACAAGGATTCTTTAGGGATACACGTATAAGTGATGACCGGAACAATAAGGTAGGAAATTTAAGCATGAATTCAGGATTGTGATGATCTCTGGGGGATGGAAAGGCAGGGGAGGGATGGAGCATCCCCCATGGAGCACAAAGGGAGATGCATTCATGGTTATAATGGTTAAGCCAACCCTCAAAACCAAACAATAATAGTATGTCGTGAGCTAAGACTATCTAATCCAATTACTCAGTTACTCTAATTCGCCCTGTTTTAAAAGCAAATCCCTCACTGGACAGAACCGGGTTCCTAGTTCTACACGACCCCGGGGGGATGGCCAACACGACCCAGGCTGAAGCCTCTAGCTTTAGGTGATGGAGCACATGATGTGTCATCAATCACCCCTAGGTGCCACACACAGCACAGTCGAGGAATTCTGAGCCTAGGAAACGTGCCACCGTAAAAGGCAGCCTTGCCCCCCACACCCCAAACCACTCGGAGTCACCGAGCCTCGTGTTTTATTTCACAGTTGTGTGTCTACCACTTAACACAGAAAGATCTAACTGAGAAAAGATGATTCCTGAAAGGAAAGTCTGGGGTTTTATTATACCTCTGGGCTAGATTGGGCGATCTTTGAAGAAATAAGGTTCTACCCTTTTCATTTCCTATCCACAGGATGATATTTTAGGAGCACCCAGGGTCGGGGGAAGGAGCCCAGGGCCCAGCCATGTGCTGCGTGGTAGGAGAACCAGCGCCCACAGAGTAAAGGGGTTTCAGGCCCGCAGAGCAGCAAGGAGCCCAGAGTCTGGCTGATGGTCTCAGGGAACGTGGAAAATCTCTCTCAGAGCACAGGCGTGGGCTGGTGGGAAACCGCCGGGGAGGTGGACAGTCAGCCCGTGGCCAGCCGGGGCAGGGAGTGCTCAAGCTCCTGTCCGAGATGGCTCTGTCTTCGGCCCCCTGAGTTCCAGTCGAGGCTCTCCAGGGACGAACAGTGGCACTTGGACAGCATTTGCCCTTCCCTTTCCTCCCCCGAATCACCTCCTATTTCCAAGACAGAGGTCGAATTACCTGTTTCCTAAAGAGGCTCCAGCCCCGCATTCTAGGAAGTGCTATAGGACTTCAGGAGTGCGGGAACAATCTTCCAGGTCACCGGGGCCACCTGCTGTGAGCACCGTGAGTCATTTCTCCCCACCCCAGACCTCAGTGCCCTCCAGCCCACCCCCTCCCCGCAGCCCAAGCCCACTCCCCAGGCTCAGCGGATTCTGAGTCAGTTCTCATGCAGGTCATGGGTTAGCAGGGAAAGAACTCAAATCCTGCTGCCCTGACCCCGGGCTGGCTCACCAGGAGCCCCGGAACTGCAAGAGGCGCAGCCAGCTGGGTCGGTGCTGGGAGGGCGGAGGGGCCTTGCCTCCCACCCCAGGAAGCCCACGGGTCCTCCTGGGCTCGGCACCTGCCTCGCTGCCTCTGGACAGGCCATGGAGCCTGGAGGACTCTGAGGTCACCAGGCTGCAGCAGCCTGCCCTCCCTCTAGGCCATCTGAGACCTGCAGCCGCTCCAGAGATGGCCCTGACGTGGCTGAGACAGACGTAGCAGCAATATATCGCGCGCCCAGTTTCCTGATGAAGGGACCGCTGTACGGCCCACTTTCCTCCTCCATAAGAGTTGATGATGGCCTATCTCATAGGGTCAGTTAGTGTGAAGATGAAACAAGGTAGGCGACAGCTCCCAGGACAGGGCAAGCACACGCTCAACCAAGTGCTTCCGGCATCATTCAGCATCGTCGCTCCTGCGATCTGCCCTCCAGCATGAGGACACCGGTGGCTGCAGGGAGCCCAAAGGACACCCAGGCTGGTTGCTTCCCAGGTGGCCAGCCACGCAGCGCCTTCTGAAATTTAATTCTGCTTCCCGCCCTGGCCGTAGACACCACATCTCATTTCTGCTATGGAGACAAGACAGTCACGATTCTGAGTTCTGGGGAGAAAGAAAGCACTGGACACTGGCCAACCGGACGGACCCAGCCTGTCTGAAGATAACGCACGCACAGATGATGTTTACGGCAGAACAATCACGCCGACATTAGGCTGGTGGCAGCCGCGGGAAACCCAGGCTGGCCAACGCGTTCATCGTCCCTGGCAGGGGAGCCGGCTCCAAACTGGGCAACAGCTCAATTCAGGGGGAGCAATGGGCGCCCCTAATGAGAGCTCAGCCTATTCTTTGTTCCCAAGAACAATCCCCAACCTACTTTGTTTGCTCCTAGATGACAAAGAGAAAGGAAATATTCTCATTTCACTGGACACGATGACAGCTGCTCCCCACCTCCTGGAGGGGGTCCCGTTCTGCTCAGCACACACGGGCTGGTCACGTGTTTCTGGCGGGGCGGAGGAGAGAGGTGACTTTGCTTCTCTTCCTCACGACCCCTGTCCCCCCAACAGCAGACACTCCTCAGCACTGTCTCTGTGGCCTTGGGGACTAGCTCTCTTCCCACTCCAGACCACAGGGCTGCCGAGGGCTCTACACAGCTGACAGGCAGACCTCCACCTGCCCGGGACCAGGACCCAGAGCTCAGGGGGCAGGCTGGCCCGCAGCCCTGTAGGAAAAGTTCCACCTCCAAGACCATTTGGGGTCGAGAAGCTGGTGTCCTGAGAGAGTGTGATAGACTGCTGACAAGAGTGAGTCTCCGTTTGGCCCGAGAAGGAAGGGTTCCCAGGGTGACAAGGACCCCAGCCAATCACCCAGGCCACACCATGCCTTATCTTTATCACAGCATTCACTCCCTGGGTTTATAGACTATGTATGGGATTGTTCATGGCGGGAGCTCCTTGAGCACAGGGAGTGTGCCCTGTTCTCCACTGAAGTCGAGTGGCCTAATTCATAGCCAGGTGCGGAGCAGGACCTGAGAATGTTTGAGAATGAGGCAGTGCAGACAGATGGAGGGATGGACGGGAGAATACATGTATGGATACATGTATGGATGTATAGATGGATGCATGGATGGATGCATGGATGGATGGTTGGACGGATGGAGAGATGGACGCATGGAGAGTTGGATAGATGGATGGATGACAGCTCATTGGCTGCCTATGGAAGAAAGCAACCATCCAGAAAGGGCTATTCCTGGGCCTTCCCATAGTCTTGACCTCTCCGCAGAGATATGTCTGTGTGTCTGATAGGGATCCTGCTTCATCCTGTTGCCCTGGGGGAATCCAGCTGAATGAAGCACTTCACATGCCATCTCCTGGACACAAGTTTAAGGGGGAGAGACAGAACATCCAGCCTCCCTCCAATCTCATCTTCTTTAAAAGGGAGTCTTTCCAGAGAAGAGAAAAGGGCAATCTAGAGCAGGGTTGGCTAACTCTGGTCCCTGAGCCAAATACAGCCTACCCTGTTTTTGTAAATAAAGTTTTATCGGAACACAGCAACATCCGTGTGTTTACAGTTCCATGGCTGCTTTTGTGCCATAACAGCGAAGTTGAGGAGTTGCCACAGAGACCATACAGCCTGCAAAGTCTAAAATATTGACTCGCTGGCCCTTTGCAGAACAAGTCTGCTGACCACTGGGACAGAACTGTTTGGGTCCCTGGCACTGACTGTGGGACTTGGATCAGGCCCTGAACATGTGCTTCTCACTCTGTCTGCTGGAAAAAAAGACAGAAAATAAGGATGCCTGGAACAGAACACAGAGAGATGACCAGTATGAAAGGGCTTGGGTGAGAGGAAAAAAACCAGAACTCAGAATGGGCAAACAGAGCAGGCGGGGCTATGGAGGGAGCAGGCCTGGGATTGCATCTTAGACCTGCCACTGTGGGCAGGACACTCGACCTCTGCAAGGTGATGACAGTAATTCCCACCAAAGGTTGCCTTCTCAGACGGGTCTTCCTGCCAGCTGTTCTGAAATGGTCCACCCCCATCTGGACTCTATCCTTCTTTTATCAAAAACAAGTTTATTGGGCTTCCCTGGTGGCACAGTGGTTGAGAATCTACCTGCCAGTGCAGGGGACAAGGGTTCGAGCCCTGGTCTGGGAAGATCCCACATGCCGCGGAGCAACTAGGCCCGTGAGCCACAACTACTGAGCCTGCGCGTCTGGAGCCCGTGCTCCCAACAAGAGAGGCCGCGACAGTGAGAAAATAAATAAATAAATTAATTTAAAATAAACAAATAAATAAATAAAAATAAAAAATAAAATAAAATGCACTCGTTCGGAAAGACACTCTAAAAAAAAAAAAAGTTGGGCCTCCCTGGTGGCGCAGTGGTTGAGAGTCCGCCTGCCGATGCAGGGGATACGGGTTCGTGCCCCGGTCTGGGAGGATCCCATATGCCGCGGAGCGGCTGGGCCCGTGAGCCACGGCCGCTGGGCCTGCGCATCCGGAGCCTGTGCTCCGCAACGGGAGAGGCCACAACAGTGAGAGGCCCGCATACCGCAAAAAAAAAGAAAAAAAAAAAAAAAAAAGTTTACTGAGATATAGTTCGCTGACCATTCAATTCACCCATTTATTTATTTATTTTTAAGTAAATTTATTTATTTATTTATTTATTTATTTATTTTTGGCTGTGTTGGGTCTTTGTTGATGCGCACGGGCTTCTCTCTAATTGTGGCGAGCGGGGGCTACTCTTCGTCGCGGTGCGTGGGCTTCTCATTGCGGTGGCTTCTCTTGTTGCAGAGCACGGGCTGTAGGCACGTGGGCTTCAGTAGTTCTGGCTCGCAGGCTCTAGAGCGCAAGCTCAGTCGTTGTGGTGCACAAGTTTAGCTGCTCCGTGGCATGTGGGATCTTCCTGGACCAGGGCTCGAACCCGTGTCCCCTGCATTGGCAGGCGGATTCTTAAACACTGTGCCACCAGGGAAGCCCCCAATTCACCCATTTAAAATACACAATTCAGTGGTTTTGGTTTATTCATAGCCTTGTGCAACCAACAGCAAAATACATTTTAGAACACTTTAAAATTATGTTTAAAATTGTGATAGGATACACCTAATGTGAAACGCGCCCTCTTGCCCCTTTTTTTTTTTTTCGGTACGCAGTCCTCTCACTGTTGTGGCCTCTCCCGTTGCGGATCACAGGCTCCGGATGCGCAGGCTCAGCGGCCATGGCTCACGGGCCCAGCCGCTCCGCGGCATGCGGGATCCTCCCGGACCGGGGCACGAACCCGTGTCCCCTGCATCGGCAGGCGGACTCCCAACCACTGCACCACCAGGGAAGCCCTTTTGCCCATTTTAAGTGTGCCGTCCACTGGTGCTACGTGTGCCATCCACTGGCACTAAGTACAGTCACGTTGTTTGCAACCGTCACCATCACGGCCCCATCTTTTTGTTCTACTTCTTTTCTTCCACGTGGCACTTACATCTACCCCAAAATAAACAATATATTTATTGTTTATGGGGTGCCTTTGCCATGGAAACCCCACGAGGGCAGGCCTTGGTCTGGTCCACTATCCCCGACACTTGGATAGCGTTAGGGACCTGGCAGGTGCTCAGTAAAGATCCACATAAATGAATGAACGATGGGTCAGCGTATCGAGCGCATCACTGCGCCCACGGCGTACTTTACGTAAAGGCTCAGGGATGTGTCTGGCGCATGGTCCACACTCACATAAAGGCATCCAGTTCCGGACCCACCAATCGCACCAGTGCCTTCGTGCAGCATCCCTGGCCCCTGTGAGCAGCCTTCATCCCTCGTTACCTGGAGTGAATGTATAAGTGTGGCCATTTGCATACAGTTGTTCCACAGGAGGGGGTGTGCTCCTGTATTTTCTCTCCCGAGTCCTTCCTTCTGGGCCCTAACAGAGGGCTGGTGGCTGGGAGGGTCGCAAAGCAGGAGCATCTGCAGCAGAGCCCCCAAAACTCTGGAGGAGGGGTGACCCGTCATCCCTGTACTTGTCCGTGTTCTCCAGAGAAACAGAACTAGCAAAATACATACATATAGAGAGAGGGATTTCTTTTAAGGAATTGGCTCACGTGATCATGGTGGCTGACAAGGCCAAGATTTGCAGGGCAGGCTGGCAGTTCAGGTGAGACGTGCCGTTGCAGTCTTGGGTCGGAACTCCTCGGGGCAGCAGCCTGGAAACGCAGGCAGGGCTCATGCACTGCCCTCTGGAGGAAGAGTTGCTTCTTCTCTAGGAAATCTCAGGCTTTTTCTAAAGACCCTCAACTGACTGGAGGAGGCCCACCCACATTCTACTTCCCTCAGAGTCTGTCGGTTTAAATGGTAATCACATTTACAAAATACCTTCATGGCAACTGGTGTTTGACCGAAACCTGGGAGCCACAGCCTCGCCAAGTTGACACACAAAACGAGCCACCGCAATCCCAACTGCATGCGTCCTGTCCCCTCCTTCAAGTCCTTTTTACCCCCTTGCAAAGGAAGAGGGCCATGTGGTGGTCTGAGTGGACTCCCGGTAAAGGCTGCGGAGAGGGCACAGGCCCTCGGCGCCCATCCCTGTCACCAGGCCACAGGCTGTCACCCGGCTCTAGGCCAGGCCTCCGGGAACTGCCGTGTGACTGTGGGACTTGCCAACAGCCTGCTCAATAATCTGTCATAGGCTGTGTAAACAACCACTCAGAGAGTCAAAGCCTTAGAAACTGTATTCAAGTTATGAATTGGCTGCTGCTCCCATGGCCTCAGGAACATAAACCAAACAGAAACATGGGTCCTGGGCCCTGCCACTGCCCTTTTCTCTCTTCCTGGATGGGCCCTGGGAGCTATCACTCGAAGCAAGATTTGAAAGGTGGCTTCTGTTTCCTTGGGACACACGTGAGGACCCAGGAGGATGGATGAGAGAAGGACCTGGCTCCGGGAGCTCTGTGGACTAGGCCCAGCACTGAGCCTGGACGGGATGCTCCCAGCCACCCTGCCTTCCTCAGGACACGAAACATGGAAATGTGATCATTCCAGGCTCTCGCCCTTGCTGTGTCCACCTCAGTCTCTCTGCTGGTCACTTTTCAACAGAACTTTCTGCACCTCTTCACCTTTCCCAAGTAGTTTATGTAAGGAGCCCTGTGCCTGTGAATTAATTGGTTTTTTTTCTGGGTTCACGTGCTCATTCTAACAAGGCTGGTTCCCCCATGCCAGGAATTCAAGCCAGAGCCCCACCAGGCAGCTCTGGGCAGCTCTCAGGCCTCTGCCCTGACTCTCTCTCTCTCTCTCTCTCTCTCTCTCTCTCTCTCTCTCTCTCTCACACACACACACACACACACACACACACACACACACACACACTCCTGTTCTGGCAGAGCTACCCAACCCCACCTGGGGCTTCACCGGGGACCAGCTGGGCTCACCTGCCTTCCTGGGAACCAAATCACCCAAGTAACCCTGCCCAACACCCAGTCCAGGTGGGCAGTGGCCAGGCGGACGGTAGGAGTGGCCACTCCAGATGACCAATCCAGGCCTTTGTTGGGTGTCCTTGTGGGACAATGAATGAAGAAACATCACAGGTACTCAGCCGAGGGCTGCTTCTTGGGCAGGAAGGCCCCGTTATCAGAATCAGTGAGCCAGTGGTTACATTTTAATTAATTTGAGAAATAATTATGCCTTTGAGACACCCAATCCGCCTTACAGGTGCTCTTTTCCACCACCGATAGATTAATCTTATTTAGTCACATTTTACTTATTGCGCAAACCTGTGTCTGCATCTAAAATACCAAGGTTGCGGAGGTCTTGTTTTCCGCATGGTCTGTGAACACATCTACCTCCCCCGACTGGCAGAATTCCTGCACCCCAAGTGCACCTGGCAGCCTCCCCCCGGACGTACACGTGGTGCGAGCTATCATCCCTTCTGAATCCAAATCCTGGCTTCTCTCTGCCGCTGTGTGAAAGCCCGGCCTTGGTTCCCTCCCCAGAGCCAGATGTTTATGATTTTCAGGTGCAGGGTCTTCTTTCTCTCTAAAGTACCAGGAAGCTTCAAGCTGGAGCCCAGCTCAAGGGCATCAGGCTGGCGATGAGCAGAGCTGAAAGCACTCAGCTGTTCTGATGGGCGTCTCGGGGACCGTCAGCATCCCAAGGAACTGACAGGTGGCTGCTGGGTACACTGTGATTTAACCTACATGTTTACTTTGATAAACACACTGATAGGAACATGCTGCCTATAAATTTCAGTCCTGGGGAAAAGAAAGAGGCTTCCGTTTCCAAAGATATGGATTCCCAGCATTGCCTGCCTCAGCCCTCAGCTCTGCAGAGCAAACCAGGACTCTGCACTAAGAGTCTGAGATCTAACTCACTTCGAAATTACTGGGAACTTTCACGGCAAAAATCAAAACAAAACCCCGGAAGGGTTGCCTCTGGTCTGACTTGGCCCAACCTCCGTGTCGGTCTCTTGTGTTGTGGGTGACGGATGCTCCTTCTCGTCCACAGGGCCCGGGTCCGGTCAAATCATGGCAGGTGCATCTCAGAGCCTGGATTCCATTGAAAAGACGGTTTGTCCTAAAGGGAGCTGTATGAGCTTCAGCGAGCAGATTCATCAACCTAAATTGTCTGTGGAGTGCAAAATCTGAGCTTCCTCCTAAAACACCCTATGACATGTTTTAGTTAGGAGTGAGCATCCCGAATTCCAGATGCCAGGTGATAAGAATTACTGATGCATTGCTTTCAAAGCAGTTGGTTTTATGGTTTGGCGGGGCTGGCTTGGAGGTTCTGCTGGGCTTCATTTGCATACTGAACGACAGCAAAGGAAAAAGCACTGGGGGGCCTCAGACACGCTTAGCCTCTTCCATCTCTGCTGCCAGTTACAGGTCATTTTAAACTAACATCTGGTGAATGTACTTTTAAACCATATATGTAGCTTTAATTAGGGATCTCCCGGGAATCTCAGGGGAGGAAAAAAGAGAGACATCCCCAGGGGAAGATGAAGACATTGGCAGTTTCATTGATGCAAAGCCCCGGAAGCTGCCTTGGCCCGATTTTATTATACTGTATGATCCACTGTGATAAGGGGGTCCTTTGTACAAGAGGATCTTAATATGAGCTAGATGCTGGGATAAGCAGAAATTCTGTTTCCACACCCGAAAGAACCTATTGCCTCCAGAAAGTAGCTTCTGTGCCCCAAGATCCAAGAGGGGTTTCCTTTCTATAAGCAGCCACAGAAACCAAATCTGTCCCTAAAATGGCCCCAAGGAGTTGAGGTCACTTTGGACTCTCTTGCCAAGAGTATGTGCTACAAGGAACCAGTCAAGAGGCTTCTCTGCCCTGCTAGGGACGTTGATTTTTCCCCCTTTTCAGTAAGGACAATTCTTAAATGGTACCTCATTAAATAAAACAGGTTTTATCTTCCATACTGGCCAATGAGAATTAACATTCTCCTTACACATGTTCATTTCTTTCAGCGATGTTTGAGATCTAAGTTACTATTTTAAAATTCCACAAACTCTCAGGGATGTATATTTTAAACTGAAATAAAAATGGCCTTTCCCCTTCTTTCTACTTGCCTGGCTAAATGGCATGCTTCACATATCAGGCTGTAACCCACTGATGAAGAGAGAACCTGGTGGGCTAAAGAGAAGGCAACCCTGCCATTTCGCTGTTTCCATCCCCACCTCCTCTCCTGATTAAAAAAAAAAAAAATCCTCCATTTCACTGGAATGCCCATTAAAATGTAAACAGAGAGGATTTTGAGTAAGCTACAAAAATGCTTTATTCAAGAAACTGCAAAAGGCAAAGCAAATCTAAAGTTGATTTTTAAACCTAGTACATAGTATGTAAATATGCCGTTTTCTCTGTTCCTAAGAGGTATGCAGAGAGTCTACGTATTTATTGGAAAATCTGCACTATGGTGTCGGTGGGCTGTCAAGAACCCCTGCAAGGACGCCGGCCTGGCCTTTTCCCTTTACAGGCTGTCTGTCTGAATCAGACACAAAGGACCTGATGCCTGGGGCTGCCCTCGGCAGGAGCCCCGTGCCATTTCTCACTGACAAAATATGGGACCTCTGCCTGGAAACCTCCCATGAAAAGGGAATTTCAGAGCAGAAAGAATGGTGTGTTCTGTCTGCACCCACTCAGGATGCTTTTTTCCAGGTGTGACCTTGAATGAAGGTGCACCAATGCGATGGCTCAGAGGGGCAGCCCCGGGTCTTTCCCTCATTGACAGGAAGGACAAGTGGATTCGACTGGTGCCAATGTCCATGGCTCGGTAGGTATTGCTGAGAGCCCAGGCTCATGGGGGAAGCTGGTCATCCCATTCAGAGTCAAATTCTGACACGCGGTTGCTATTCCTGTCTGAAAACCGCGAAAGGCGCCACCCTCAAGTCTCCTATCGGTTCAGTTCCGGAAAGCTAATTAGCTGTTGGATGCCCCACTGCTGGGATTAAGGGGGATCCTGTTGTTGGTGCCGTTTCGAACGGGCGTAGGAAGAAGTGGCTGAGAAATGAGAGGCGGCAGAGTGTCAAGGTCACAGTGCTTGCCCCCGCTCGTGGAATCTCCCGGGTTCCCTCCACCTCTCCATAGGCTCACGGTCCTCCAAAGGGCTGGCCATGGAGTCCACCAGAAACTTACAAAACACCGTGTCAGCTTTCCCCATTAATCACGGAATGGTAAGTTCGTGTCCTGTGCCGTCACAGGGGCGACAAGCTGCTAATAGATAACGTGTATGCGTGTATCTATGGGTTTGCGCATATCTATAGAGTCTGTGAGTATATTCTTTATTTTTACTGCCTGCTTTGTTCAGACTGCAGACAGCTCTAAGACCCTCAGCAGACTCCTAAATTATAGATCAGCTCACCATGTACACTGGGTCACTCATTAGCTACATCATCTCGCAGCTCCACACAACGATAAACTAAGGAACACAATAGCAGCAGGAAAATTAGGTGAATAATTCTCACGTTAAACTAAAAAGTTTGGGTTGTCTTTGGCCTGTGCCAGGCTGCTCCTACAACAATCCAGTACCATGAACAGACAAGAGACAGGACCCTAAATTCCAGGGGTACCATCCTTCAGAGCAAGTTAGGTGTGGTTTACATTAAAAATAGAACAGGCTCCCACACACAGACTTGTATTTATATAGAATGTTGTGACAGCTGTCATTTTACATTAGTCAGAGAAATCCCACAGGACCAGTGTAAGAATTAAATGTGGCAATTTTTTTTGTTTACCGACAAAACATAATAAAAAGAACACAGCCTCCTGGATGACATTCTGGATGACTTTTTTCCCCTCTCTCCCTGAAGTCATTCATAAAATAAACATGTGTTCCCAGTCCTGGCCAGGCTTCTATATGAGAGTCTCCTGACAATGAACCAGGAATGACGGGCAGAGCGGGGGAGCCCGAGACCCCAGACCAGCAGCTCCCACGCCAGGCCCTCTCTCTGAGTTCCCATTTGTTGCCCAAACAGCAACCACAAAGCATCATCCCAGCATCTTCCTTTTTTTTTTTTTTTTTGGCTGTACGCGGGCCTCTCACTGCTGTGGCCTCTCCCGTTGCGGAGCACAGGCTCCGGACACACAGGCTCCACGGCCATGGCTCGCGGGCCCAGCCGCTCCGCGGCATGTGGGATCTTCCGGGATCGGGGCACGAACCCGTGTCCCCTGCATCGGCAGGCGGACTCTCAACCACTGCGCCACCAGGGAAGCCCCCAGCATCTTCCTTGAACTGTGTACTGAGCACAGAGTTACGGGGTTTCAGGAGGGACATGTACAACATGGGGAAAGCCAGGCTTCCTGCACAAATGAGTCGGGGAGAGGCATCTAGACCATGAATCCCAAATAGCTTGCGATGTGCTTCCTTCTTGCTGGGGATCTCCAAAAAGCTCCACGGAACCAGGCAAACAAGAAAAGCAGAAGGATTGGGGACGGGGACACTGCTCGTGTAGATTCGGCCTCCCTTGAGGGCAACCTGCCCGGGTTGTTGCCAGTGAGAGGGCCGAAGAGGCTGGAGGCCACAGGAGACACTGACCATGGTGTGAGGTCACCTGTGGTCCTGCCGGGTACATAGTCAGTTCCTTCTGGCCGGTTCTCCAGGGGTGTGCCTAGCGCAGAGGTTCGCAAAGCGTGCGTGGCCTGGGCACCCACACTGTCCTCGCAATGTCCTTAAGACGTGATTAGCCTCCAGTGGCCAGCGGTGTTTTCCAGAAGCTGCAGGACACGATGCTGAGGCCACTCTCCCAGCTCGTGGAAAGGGCAGTACCGTGTGCGCTTACGTTTTAAAATTCCTCCAGTTTTAACTCAATGACAGTGAATATTGATAGAAGTAATACACACATAATCGAAAGCTCTTTGAGATCCTCATTGACCTCAAAGAGTGTGAAGGGGTCCTGAGAGCTGTTTGAGGACCACAGCTGCCACTGGGGGTAGGGGAGCTGGCCGAACCGGCACGGCCAGCCTGGGAGACCTCACTGAATTCTAACTCTGATCTCATGAGCCAAATACACCCTGCCTCTCAAGCCCACACCTGCCTCTGGCAGTGCTGGTTGGCGTGACAGGGATGCCACCCCTGCCTGTTCCCCCAGCCCCTGCTTGGCCAGCCTGGTCTGTACAGACAGTGCCTCCATTAAAGACAGACAATAGCCTAAGGAAGCCTCTCGGCATGTGATGTTTTCCCTTATAGCTTAACAGCCAATTAGTATGAGTAAATGTGACTGAATAATTTATACTTTCTACTACATATTCATTCATCCTGAGTAGTGTCTTCATTTCAAATTCAGGTGTGTGACTCGGGTCATCTTAAATTTGCAAGGAAAGATCTGATTCAATGAGGCAAAACGCCCAAATCCTATTGGGGTCACTTTGGCTCACTCAGGTACTACTGGTTTTACCTCTGGTCTCAACTCACATCTGGGCCCAGAGGATCCTCAGAAGACAATTCACACTTTACCCCCAAGCCAAGGCAGAGGATGCCAAGGGACTAGGGGAGCTTGGGGTAGGGAAGGGACTGGCCTCTTCTGCAGAGTTAGCTGCACCACGAGGCCTCCTCCTGCCAGCACAGTCGGGACAAGAGTGCACTGGGGTTTGTTCCTATTACCACTGCTCATGTGGCTGTGTGCTGGCCATTTGCTGTTTTAGATCCTCGGTCACTTCACTGTAAAATGGGGATAATACATCTACTTCCCTGAGCTGTTCTTGAAATTGAGTGCCCCTAAAACTGAGTTCCTCTGCTGAGCTTATGATGAAACTTTCTACCCCAAACTTTACTCCCTTTCTTTTCCTGAACCTGTTCCCCTCAAGATGGAGAAGTATCAAAGAAAATGGGGGACTGAACCCATATACAAGCCCCTGTGTCCCTGTCCTTTGAAGTAAAAGGCTTTTGCTTTGGTATCCCAGACCTCCCCTGAGGCTCTAAATGCTGGCTCAAGAGTTAATGATTAGGTCTAAATATAGGTCTTCAATCCACTTTGAGCTTATTTTTGTGTATGGTGTTAGGGAGCAATATCCTTTTTGACACACCTCCTAGAGAAATGAAAATAAAAACAAAAATAAACAAACAGGACCTAATTAAACTTAAAGCTTTTGCACAGCAAAGGAAACCATAAACAAGACAAAAAGACAACCCTCAGAATAGGAGAAAATATTTGCAAACGAAGCAACTGACAAGTGATTAATCTCCAAAATATACAAACAGCTCATAGAGCTCAATATCAAAACAAAAACAAACAACCCAATCAAAAAATGGGCAGAAGACCTAAATAGACATTTCTCCAAAGAAGACATACAGATGGCCAACAGGCACATGAAAAGCTGCTCAACATCACTAATTATTAGAGAAATGCAAAGCAAAACTACAATAAGGTACCACCTCACACCAGCCAAAATGGCTGTCATCAAAATATCTACAAGAAATAAATTCTGGAGAGGGTATGGAGAAAAGGGAACCCTCTTGCTCTGTTGGTGGGAATATAAATGGATACAGCCCCTATGGAGAACAGTAGGGAGGTTCCTTAAAAAAAACAAAAATAGAGCTACCATATGACCCAGCAATCCCACTACTGGGCATATACCCAGAGAAAACCATAATTCCAAAAGATACATGCACCCCAACATTCATTGCAGCACTATTTAAAATAGCCAGGATTGGAAGCAACCTAAATGTTCATGATCAGATAAAGAAGATGTGGTACATATATACAATGGAATATTACTCAGCCATAAAAAGGAACAAAATTGTGCCATTTGCAGAGATGTGGATGGACCTAGAGACTGTCATACAGAGTGAAATAAGTCAGAAAGAGAAAAACAAATATCATATATTAACACACACACGTGGAATCTAGAAAAATGGTACAGATGAACCGATTTTCGAAGCAGAAATAGAGACACAGACGTAGAGAACAAACGTATGGACACCAAGGGGGGGATGTGGGGGGGGATGAATTGGGAGATTGGGATTGACATATATACACTACTATATATAAAATAGATACCTAATGAGAACCTACTGTATAGCACAGGGAACTTTACTCAATGCTCTGTGGTGACCTAAGTGGGAAGAAAACACAAAAAAGAGAGGATATGTGTATACATATAGCTGATTCACTTCACTGTACAGCAGAAACTAACACAACATTGTAAAGCAACTATAACTCAATTAAAAAAAAAGTTAATGATTAGGAATGTGAAGATGTAGCAATGAAGAATAGCTGTTGTGCGGGGAAATTGGTAACAATTTAGACTATAACTCCACCACATAGCAGCATCACCAAACTCACAGTACCATGAAAGATAAAAAGGGCTGACACACAGTCCTAATTTGTTTTTACAGGAAGTAGACCCCCACCAGAAGAAAACTGCTGACTGCAAGCACATAGACCCTAGAGTGGCTGAAACCAGAAGGCTGATGATGCTTGAAACTTCACCTTGATGCCAACCCATCCTAGAATTGTGCACAAGCTGATCACGCACCCTGCAGACCCATCCCTCACACTGCCTTTAAAACCCCTTCCCTGAAAGCCATAGGGGAGTTAGGGTCTTTTGAGCATGAGCCGCCCATTCTCCTTCCTTGGTGCCTTGCAATAAATGCTGTACTTTCCTTCACCACAATCTGGTGTCAGTGCATTGGCTTTACTGCACATGGGCAAGTGGACCCAAGTTTGGCTCAGTAACACTCTGAGGGGTATAGAGGAGATCTCATGAGCAGAGCCTTGGCTTTGCACTTGACAAACAGTCCACCCAAGGCTCTCTCCTTCTCTTCCCGGCAGGAATGGCCCAAAGCTGATCCTTGTGACCACCAGTCCAATCTCCATGCCTGCTCCCTGCCTAGAAGCCAGAAGAGAAAGGGTGGGGAGGAGGGGAGGGGAGGGCTGGGACACACCCACCAACAGCCTAAAAACCATTTGTGATGCCTGTTACCTCTGAGCATGGGTCTGGGGGAGGTGGTGGGAGAGACAATTTTTATTACCTATCCTCTTGTACCATCTGTATTTTTACCAGGTGTGTGTGTATTTTCATAATAAGGTGTGTCTTCATATTGAAATAATCGTCATTATATGAGATTTCATTCCACCGCCTTTTAAAGGGACATTTTTGCAAGCCTTGGCATTACAGAACTTCTGTAGCAATGAATTTGGGGTTATGCATGGAAGAGATGGTGCATCACTTCTGTAATCAAAGGGATCCCCCCATGCCAATACCATCCCACATATATGGGGTGTTTGTTAGACTTTTTCTGGACGTCTAGTTGTCAGCTTCCAGGGAGGGATGGACCTCTAAGCCCCTTCAGCTCTCAGGTTTGTGATTCTAGAGAGATTAGCCCTGGGAGAAACATGAAGGAGTTTTCCAACTGAGAAAATTAAAGCCTGAGGCAAAACTTTATTGCTAAAAGATGGGACAATTTGGCATCTTAAAGTGGCAACATTTAAAAAAGCAATCTGAGAATCTTTTGGTTCTAAGTTTGACTTAAAATTTTCAAAGTTCTTTCTACTAATAAAACAGGTCTTACAGTCAGGGGGGAAAATGATTAATTATGAACACAACTGCAATGTCCTAATTATTAAAAAACATTAAATTTAATTATTTAGACAATATTTAGTCACAGTTTATGTTCATCTAGGGAAGGAGAGTTAAAAACCTCAACATAATTAGAAATTACATTAAGTTTTTAATTTAGAGTTCAGGATTTCTTTTTCATAAATTTACTTATTTATTTATTTATTTTTGGCTGTGTTGAGTCTTTATTGCTGTGTGCAGGCTTTCTCTAGTTGTGGTGAGCAGGGGCTACTCTTCGTTGCAGTGAGTGGGCTTCTCATTGTGGTGGCTTCTCTTGTTGCAGAGCACAGGCTCTAGGCTCATGGGCTTCAGTAGTTGTGGCGCACAGGCTCAGTACTTGTGGCACATAGGCTTAGTTACTTTGCAGCATGTGAGATCTTCCCAGACCAGGGATTGAACCCGTGTCCCCTGCACTGGCAGGTGGATTCTCAACCACTGCACCACCAGGGAAGTCCCAAGAGTTCAGGATTTTTTTCAAGGTGCTAATTCTACCTGTTTGACTTAACACATCTGCAGCTTAGATTATAGGGAAGATAATCACACTCCTTGGATTTTAAGGGCACATTCAGGAAGGATGGAGATGCATTAAGTGGAGTTAAAGCACTTTGATTTTATCTCTGGTGCAGCTTTTGGGGCACAAGGTCATAAGAAGAAATCACCAAGCACAAGAGGAAACAATTCTCCATAAACAAGAATCAGCACAGACAAAAGAAGTTGAGAATCAGAACTGAAAGGCTCAGATAGTGGAATGATCAGAAACAGAATATAAAATTAGTTTATTTAATCTGTTTAAGGAAAGAAATGGGGAGGAATAAAAGTATGAGGAGGGAACAAGAGAATTTCAAAACTGACTAGGCAGATTTGAAGAAAAAGGTAGAACTTCTTGAAATAAAAATACAATCATTAAAAATTTCAAACTCAATGTAAAGGAAATATTAGACAGTCAAAGAGAGAATATCATTTGATATTACTAAGAAGACCAATAGACAGGGAAAATGTTGGAAAAGAACCAGAGGTAAAGATGCAGGAAATAGAGTATACTACACATGGTCCAAATCCAAGAGGGAGAGAGAAGGATAAGCCAACAGGAATAACTGAGTTTGAGAACTTTTTAGAACTCAGAAGTTCTGAAAGGCATCCAGCGATCCACAGGTTCAAGAAGCCCAATGAATCCAAATCAGTAAAAGCAAACACAAACCCTTGCCTGGCCCGTGGTAGTGAAAACACAGAACACAAAGAGACCACCTCAGCTGCAGTCGGGAAAAGAGAAATGACAATTAGAACAACAGCTGATTTCTCAACTGTAACAATAAGCCCCAGGAGACATTGACTAGGGTTTTCCTGTGCTGAGACAAAATAACTGTCAACCGAAAATCATACATCCAACCAAACAATCTTTCAACAGGAGGATGAAATGAAGATATTTATAGCAACGGAACAAAAACAAACCAAACCTGAGGGAGTTCGCTACCAACAAGACTACATTAAGGAATCTTCTCAAGGATGTACTTCAGGAAGAGGACAATGATCCCAGAAGGAAGGTCTGAGATGTGAGAATAAATGGTGACAAAGGAAGTGGTAAAACTGAGGGTGAATGTGAGCAGTCCCTCCTCCCATATACAAGTTCTGCTCCTCCTCACCTAATCAAGGACATGCCTTGGGCAGTTTTCCCCTCTGTCTCCTATATTATCAATATTTCAGTCTCTACCAGATCATTCCCATTTGTATCCAAACGTGCCGTTATTTCTTCCATTAAAAAAAATCTTGTCCCCGTGTCTCTGACAGCTACTACCTCATTCTTTTGCTTTCCTTTACAGTCAACCCTTAAAATGTCCATCTTCACCCTCTTCCTGTCATTTCTCTTCCCCGGGTCTCTCTTAAACCAACTCCAAAAAGACCTTCACCCCCAACATTCCACCAAAGCTATTCTTGCCCATCACCTCCTCAGGGCTGAACACAGTGGTCAATGCTCAGTCTTCCAGGAGTGTGACCTGGAGGTGGGATTTCACTCCTTCCTCCTTGATATTCTTAGTTCACTTGCCATCAGAACCCTGCCCTCCTCAGTGTCCCTTCCCACCCCATGGTCTCATATTCTCCACCTTCTCTCCTGTATCTCATCTTTCCCTGATGAGCCTCAGGGCTGATCCTGGTGTTCTTCTTCCACACTCCCTCTCTCATTGTGTTAGTTTCCTAGGTTGGTTTCATGGTTCTGGAGCCTACAAGTCTGAAGTCAAGGTGTTGGCAGGACTATGGTCTTTCCTAAGGCTTAAGGGAGAACACTTCCTTGTTGCTTCCCAGGTTTTGATGTTTGCTGGCAATTCTTGATGTTCCTTGGCTTGAAGTTGCATCATTCCAATATCTGTCTCCATCATTTCATGTCCTTCTCCCCTGTGTGTGTGTATCCAATTTTTCCTCTTCTTATAAGGACAACAATCATATTGGCTTTAGGGCCCACCCTAATTCAATATGACCTCATCTTAATTTGATTACATATGCAAAGGCACTATTTCCAAATAAGGTCACAGGTGCTGGGGTTAGGACTTGAATATATCCAATCTCATGACAAGAAATACCACCTCCATGCTGATGTCATACACATTTATATTTCCAGCATGGACTTCCCCCTCAACCCTCCCAAAGGCAGCTCTCTATCAAGCTCATGGAGCTAAAGTTTCTGGACCTCTCTTGTATGTGATTTGTATGTAATTTTGCATTTTCTTCCTTAGAGAAGGCTCTTAAAATTGTGTAAGCTTCAGGCCCACAAAACCTGGCTCTACCTTTGAAACTCCAGACTTGGGTATCCAACTGCCTATCTGAGTTTCGAGACATCTCAAACTCAGTATGCCTGAAACAGAAGTCCTACTCTTCTCCCCAAACCTGTTCCTCCTATAGTTTCTTTACCTTGGTTGATGGCCACTCCATTCTTCCAGCTGCTCAGGACAAGAACACTCAGAAACATGCTTAATTCTACCCTACACCTGATCCTTGAGGAAATCTATTTGTGCCACCTTCAGATTACACTCACTATTGGACCCCTTATCACTATCTACCTGGCTACACCCTGACCCAAGTCACCACCATGTCTTGCCTGGATTACTACATTAGCCTCCTAACTGGTCTCCCCCATGCAATGGAACGAATGTTTGTCCCACCCCCATTCATATGTTGAAATCCTAAGCCTCAATGTGATGGCATTAGGAGGTAGAGCCTTTGGGAGGTGAATAAGTCATGAGGGTGGAGCCCTCATGAACAGAATTAGTGTCCCTATGAAAGAGACCCCAGAGAGTTCTCTCACTCTATTTCCACCTTGTGATGATACAACAAGAAGTCATCAGTTTGCACCTGGAAGAGGATTCTCACCAGAACCCGACCATGATGTCACCCTGTTCTTGAACTTCCAGCCCCCAGAACTGTAAGAAATAAATGTCTGTTGTTTAAAATCCACCCAGCCTGTGGTCTTTTGTTATAGCAGCTCAAACTAACTAAGACATCTATGTTGATCCTTCTTCCTCCTCTCATGGTCTGTTCTCAACACAGCGGTGGGAGGGGTCTTTTAAAATATAAGGCAGATCCCATTGCTGTCACACTCAAAGCCTTCCAGCGGCTCTCCGTTGTGTTCAGGTGCGGAGGAGACAAAGCCCTTACAGTGCACAGCCTACAAGCCCTCTGGGACCTGGCCCTCCACCTCCTCCCTGCTCTCATGTCCTCACTCACCCTGCCCCAGCCACGCCAGCCTCCATGACGTCTTGAACACGCCAAGCATGCTCTCACCTTAAGACTCTGCATGGCTGTCTCTCCCCCTCCCCCAGGTGGACATGGCTCCCTCCTCACTCCCTCCAGTCCCAGATCTCACCCCTTTCACTGAAGTCAGCCCTGACCACCCACAGAAACCTGCAGCTTGTGTTCCCAGCCCCCCTTATCCTGTTCTACCATTTTCTCATAGTAGTTATCCCTTTCTCACATCTTATAACATCTGCCCATGGATTATGTTTATTGTTTAGAATCTGTCACCCCTCCTGCTAGAATATAAAGTCCAGGAGGGTGGAGACCTTTGTCTGTTCCACTCATTATGTATCCCAAGTGCCTAGAACAGTGTCTGACACACCATGGTCAATAAATATCTGTGGAAGGAAAGAATGAAAATACTAGCTGTGAAAGTGGTAGTGACAATAATATCTATATTGTGGGATATTAAAAAATCAACATACAATCAACATCTTTATAGCAAGAACATATGAGTCAGATGGGGAGGGTCTGGGTGGGAGTTGGTCACGGTCGAGTTCCTTGTGTTGTTTCTTGTATTGTTTGGAGGATGATCAAGCTAGTGATTAATTTTAGACTCTGTTAAGTTAAACATCTATGTCAAAATTTCAAGGTAACCATTAAAGAAGTAGAAATAAGGAAGACAACTGCCAAACCATAGACTTTTTTTTTAATGGAAAAGGGAAAAAACACAAGGCCCAATCCATTGAAAACATGGCAAGAAAAGAGAGAAAAAAGAATCACACACAGAAACCCAGAACAAATGGAAAGTACTAGATGCTAAAAATGAACTCAAACTGATCAATGATCGTAGCCAGTATAAAAAGACTCAGTTCATAAGTTAAAAGAAGAGATTGTCAGCCTGGATTAAAAATAAAATCTTGCTGTTTAAATCTTGCAGAGCTAAAACATAAGGAAATTAAATGTTTAAGGTAAGAAGATGGAAAGATATACACCAAGTACCCAAGTACTAATCAAGAAAATAGATAAAATAGACCATAAAGCCAAAAGCATTCCTAGAGGTAAAGAGGGTCACTACATACTGATGAAATATTCAATTCAAGAGGAAGATTTCTTTCCTGAGAAGGTGAACTTGGGGCAAAGATCTGAAGGAGGTGGGGGAGAAAACCATGTGGATTTCTGGAGTAAGAGTTTTCTAGGATTTCTATTATGGAAGTCTTTGCCCTCCCCATATATTTGGAAACTTTTAAATACTTCAGACAAGCCATGAGTCTTATAGAAGAAATAAAATTGAAAATCAGATAATATATTGAACTAAGTGACAGTGGAAATGCTCTGATTAAACTTGTGTGTGTGCCTAAAATAGCACTTTGAGGGAAAAAATTATATATTTTTTAAAAACTGAAGAACGGGTGGAAAATTATGAGTTAAGTAATAGGAAAAAATTAAAGAATAAAAACAAAGAAAAAAATTAATCAACACAGAGAGTAGAAGGAAAGAAAAGGGAAGGAAGGGAGGGAGGGAGGGAGGGGGAAAGAAAGAAAAAGAAAAGAGACTGGAGCTGAAATTTATGAAGTAGAAAACAAACATACAACAGAGAGGATCAATGAAGTTAGAAGTTGATTCTTTGAAAAATCTAATACTGACAAAACTCTAGCAATTTTTAGAAAGAGAAAAAGAGGGAAGGTACATTTAAACGATCTTAGGAACAAAACAGGCACAAAAGTACAGATGAGGGGATTCCCTGGTGGCGTAGTGGTTGAGAGTCCGCCTGCCGATGCAGGGGACACGAGTTCGTGCCCCGGTCCAGGAAGATCCCACATGCCACGGAGCGGCTGGGCCCATGAGCCATGGCCGCTGAGCCTGCGCGTCCAGAGCCTGTGCTCCGCAACGGGAGAGGCCACAACAGTGAGAGGCCCGCGTACGGCAAAAAAAAAAAAAAAAAAAAAAAAAAGTAGAGATGAAATGAAGATTAAAGAGATAGGAGAATGTTATAAACACTTTTATACCACCTAGTTTGAAAATGCAGGTGAAATGGATGAATCACTAGAAAAATGCAAATAACAAAGTGTGACTCAAAAAGAAACAGAAAGGGGCTCTACCATTTACATTCCCCCAGCAGTGTCAGAGCGATCAAATTGGGATTATGGGATGGCATGGCTGTTGCCTCTGATGCTCTGCAGCTAGGACAGGCAAACAACTGCCCAAAGGCAGTTACAAACCTGTGTTTGTAAATAAAGTTTTATTGACACGCAGTCACACCCATTCACTTGCTCCTACCTATGGTTGCTTTCACAAAGGCAGAGACTGACTGTATGGCCTGAAGGCCTGAAACATTTACTACCTGTCCCTTTAAGAAAGAGTTTGCTGACCCCTGCTTTACTGGAAGGTAATGAAAAACTGAGGGCAAGTAATAGGTGATTGAAAGC
Source organism: Mesoplodon mirus (assembly GCF_964341445.2). Classification (NCBI taxonomy): domain Eukaryota; kingdom Metazoa; phylum Chordata; class Mammalia; order Artiodactyla; family Ziphiidae; genus Mesoplodon; species Mesoplodon mirus. Next base: position 5,297,049 of record NC_138978.1, on the reverse strand, counting down.
CAGATGTGAAAGCCAGAGAGCCTTCTGGTTGCAGTGCAGACTGAGCCCAGGATCTAACAGAGAAGTGACTGAACTGCAGAGCAGGTTAAATGACCACGAACCCACACTTGTGATACCAGGACCAGGGACCAAGCTGGGAAAATTGGAAACCCTGACACGTGGAAAGGAGGCATCCAGGCAGATGCCCCCAAAGACTTTGATTCTCCAAGACAACTTGGAACCTCCCAAACCTGCAGCAGTGCCCCCTCCTCCCTAGGAAGAGCTGGTGCCCCCTCTGTGCTGGCAAACAATGCAGAGGCCTCAACACAGGAAATGTTCCCACTTCCCCTAATAAATATTGGGCCGATAACTAGGGTTAAGTAACAGCATAATCCAGGGGGCGTGTGCTGGTCTGATAAGAAAGGAGAGACTGCACCCCAAAGGAACTGCAAGTCCCAGTCAACAAGCGCCAGCAGGAAGGAGAAAAGACTTGGTGGATGGATACTGAGGGTGCTTGGTCAAGGGGGCCCCACCTTAAAGTTGAATAGTGAACACATCACAGAGCAGAGGGGCTCTCTGCTGAGATCTTATAGTCTGGCAAGGACCCGAGGAGATGGTGTAAACTCTCTACTGGGATGGTTCCTAAACATATTCAAAAAGGGAAGTTTAAATGCCAGGATTGTCATGGCCGATGGCAGAGGAAAGGGCCACAAGAAGCAGGTATACCACCCACGGCCGAACACCTGCTGACGAGGTTCTCATGGGAAGGACCACAGGACACACTGTTCTCCAAGGTCACAAGGAAGGTGCCAGTGAGAGGGGGCCAGCAACACTACAAAGTTCAGCAGTGACCATGGCCCCTTTGTAGCCAGGACTGGAGGGCTGTCAGAAGGAGAGGCTGTTAGAGAACTTGGCTTGCTGATAGCAATGGGATGACAGGATGCCAAAGCAGTAGAGGTGACAGTGCTTAGCCACCAGAAACAGGGGTCACAATTATTGAAACAAGCAGCAAGGTCAGAGTGGCAGCCAAAGACTGCAGAGAGTTACAGAGAAGATCGCTAGAACACAGGGCAAGAAAGAGGGCAGCCGATAAGCTTGCTCAGCAGAGGAAATCAAGGATGAATGCCTGGGAGGCTGAGGGCAGGGCAATTATCCCAATATAAAGTCATAACCCCTTACCTAATTTCTGGACCTGAGCAAATTTTTATGCCGGGAACTCCCTGGAAGAAGAGATGGCCAGGTGCCCAAGAGAAAGGACCCTACAATTCCACAGCAAGTATATACACTGGGATGATTCCTCAAGTCCTTCCTACTGACATTTATTTGGGTATCTGTGCACACACTGCGTATATCCAGAAATTTTAAGGACTGTTAGACACAGGGATGACTTGAGGCTCAGAGTGATTTGACTGTCATCGTCATCCTCCTGTTAGAATGGAGGCCTGGTAATAAATGGAATCCTGTCCAAAGCCCACTTACAGTGGGTCCACTGGATCTGTGGATCCATTGGATGATCATTTCCCCCATCCTCAAATGTATAATTGGGATTAACCTACTTGGTAATTGGCACAGCCCACATTGGGTCCTTGGTCTCTGAGGTACAATGAGGGAAGACCAAACGAAACCTCTGAAATTACTCCCTTCCCCATGCTGATTAAGACAGAAAACCAACAACAATGTCACATCCCAGGGGAATGGCAGAGATGAGTGTCATCTTGAAGGATCTAAAGGAAGCAGGGGTGGTGGTCCCCCTTATGTCATCACTTAATTCACTGGTGTAGATCCTGCAGAAAACAGATGGATCCTGAAGGATGACTGTTGACTACTGCAAACTCTGAGCAGCAGTCTCACCAATCCACAGCCACCATGCAGGTGTCTTTCCTCGAGCAGATTTTACTACAGCCCCAGATACGTGTCATAGGGTGATTGATTTGATGACTGTGTTCTATTCTATCTCAACTCGAAAAGATCAGAAAAAGTTTTCATCCATCCAGTTTCACATGGAACTGACAACAATATTCATTTACAACAAACAATCAAAAACTGAGCAAACTGGGAATAGAAGACAATTCCCTCACTCTGATTAAAAAATGTGCATTCTGAAACCTTAGAGCAAATACCATAATTAAGGATGACTTACTGGAAGCTGTCCTTCTGATATCAGGAGCAAGACATAGATACCCACAATCACCATTTCTACTTGATATTGTACTGGAGGTCCTAGCCAGTGTAATAAGTCAAGAAAAAGGAATCAAAGGTATAAAGATCATAAAGGAAGAAATAAAACATTCATTATTTGCCGATGACATGATTATATATGTAGAAATACAAAAGATTCAGATTAGCTATTAGATTGAAAAAAAGAATTTAGCAAGGACACTGCATACAAAGTCAACATACAGAAATGAATTGCATTTCTCTATATTAGCAACCATAAAATACAGAACAAAAATTTTGAAAGATAAGATTTAGTGTATCATCAAAAATATCAACTCTCTGAGAATAAATCTAGCAAAAGATGCACAAAACTTTATACTTTGTTTTAAGACGACTGAGGGCAAGGGCCTTATTTTGCTTACTGCTGAATCTCCCCAGCACTTGGAGCATGCCTGGAACATAATGGGTGCTCGATAAATATTTGTTGAATGAATGAATGAATGAACGAACAAATGTATGTGTATTCCCATTATATTTTCCCCCTTTACTATCTAATACTCATCTTTCCTTCAGCTCTTCGTGTAAATATCATCTCTTCAGATAAATCCTCTATCATCCCTGTACCCCATTAGGTCCTCATGTTTTCATATCCTCTTTTGAAGTGCCACCACAATTGCACTTAAGTAATTAACTGTGTAACTGTTCAATGTCTACCTTCCCCACTAAAATGTAGATTGCATGAGGACAGGAAATGTACTTGGTATAAGATGACCCCCAAATATTCTTTAATTTAATGAATCAAAATTCTGTGCAATTCAATAAGGTCTTTGAGGCTCTTCAACTGTCCACTTCTACCCATTCAGCACACATGACTTCATGCTGCCTTCATCTTTTCCTAGTTTTCCCTACCAAATGCTTCTTCACCAGTCACTACTCATCCATCCATCCATCCATCCATCCATCCATCCATCCATCCATTCAACAAATACATTCTGACACACTTGCATGTGCCAGGCACTGTACCAGGACTTAGGGATGGAGCAGGAAGTAAGGCTCGAGCAGGTAAAGCACCCGAGGGCTGGCTTTCATTGGTAGTCGGTGCGGCCATTGAATAACAATAAGAAAAATCTTGGCTGCAGAAGAGAAGGGTTCTCCTTTTTCACAACATTTTATGCTATCCCCCAAAAGAGCTCAGGAAAAATACTCCTCTGCTATTTGTCACATCCAATAATCCTCTCCCATGGAATTCCAATTTGGTGGCTCCCTCGGCTGAGTAGTCATCGAAGGAAACCTCATTAATACAGTCAGAGCTTGTAGTAGCTGTGATTCATTTAATACCAAAATGGAGGAGAAAAATCAATAATACGTATCTCTGGTCACACTACATTTTTCTTTAACCAAGGTAAGTGTCTCTCATAAATATCCCCCCAAAATGGTAGCAAAACTCACTAACCTCCCCCTCTCCATTAAGTCTGCCCAATGTTGTGTTTCATTCAGGATATACTGACCACCCCCAGGAGAGGCTCCCAGCCCAGTTGTCACTGACCGAGTTCACATCCCCCAGTGAAGCCTTGACTGACCCACTCAACACGGGGAAGTCGGGAAACTACGTGTGCCACTGGTACAGAATTGTGCTTCCTTGTGATGATGCAGTGCAATTTCTGCCTTATTGGGAGGAACAGAGCCTGTTCTTTGAGCAGCAGTAAATTCTGAGCAGGGAGGCACTCCCTGGCATAGCCTGGGAGCACTGGGCTCTGACATTGACTTTGCAGAAGGTCTTTTTCTTCTTCCTTTCAACCATGCTAGCTCCACACCTGCCCATCTCCCCCAGGGCTTCCTCCTACCACATGATAGGCACGTGGCTCACTAGCCAGTGGGGCCTTAGTGGTAGGAAGGGCCCCTATAAGCAAAGCTCTGGCCTCTCCCCAGGGCTTTAAACGGATCAAGAAATGTGCCCAAAGCAGGCAGGGACAGAAACAAATCAGTGATACTTAGTTCTGGTTACAGTATATTCTTCTATAAGCAAAATAAGCATCTCTCATAAATACTCCCAAAAGTGTCATGAAACCCTTTGCCTCCCTGTTCAGTTGCCCAGTGTTGTGCTCCATTCAGGACACATCAGTCAACCACCCAGGAGAGGCACCCAGCCGACCAGCCACTCACTAACCAAGAGCACGGGCTCAGATATGACATCTGCCCTATAAATGTCATCTGGCTCAACTGCTTCCAGCCTTTGCCATCTTCTCCACCTCCTGTGTTTGAAAGCATCCAAGCATGATGAAGACACACTGGCAAAGAGTTGTTTCCAGCTCATTTTAAAACACCTTTGATTGGGCAGTCTCTGAGCTAGCAACGTGAGCAAACCTGTAACCGGTTTCCTGTGCGTCAGGCACCACGTTAAGTGCTTACATGTATTCATTCGTTTAACCCTCAGTGATACTGTCATTCCATTTTGCAGATGAGTATAGGCTGCTACAGAGAGGTTAAGTAACTTCCTTAAGGTCACAGAGACCAATCTGAGGTTATTCACTCAGGTACAGCCAACAGCTATGCTCAGCATCCCCGAGGTTCTAGGCCCAGGCTCAGAGATTGGGAGAGCAGAGTGAGCAGCCACCCTGAGGTCAGCTTTCATGGGCCAAACACCTCCTCGGAACCCACCTTGGCCCCCTTTCTCCTCTCACAGGCCCGTTGTTATCTTTTCCCAATCACAAGCATTTCTTCCCTGTGCCCCCAGACAAAGCGGTCCTTCCCTTCCCATAGGATCGGTCCCCGGAGGGAGAAGGGGGCCGTGCTCCCCACAGAAGGATGCATGACCAGTTCCAGGAACAGGGTCACATCTTGATCATTTGTTTCTCTACCACCTTTCTCACCTCCAGTGACAGCATGGAATCTGCCAGAGATGGGGCCCCACACAGCAGGCAGTGAGCGACTGATTCTCTTTCCCTCCTCCCAGCTCTTTCACAAGCTGATGCTCCCTCCGCTATTTGGGGGTTACCCTTATTTTTCCTTGGGTCTCATCTGAGAGGCCACCTCCTCTGAGGCTTGACCTGATTCCCCCAGGAGGCCTGACAGCAGCTTTCCCCTGTGCTCTCCTGGCACACACTCCCGTCCTCACTGCAGCTGCTCTGTTACAGGGTGTCTGTCAGTTACCTGCCCACCTCCTCTCCAGTGGTGACCTCTTTGAGAACAAGGGGCCATGCCTTTCAGTTCTGTATCCACGAGCCTAGCAGAATGCCTGGCATAAAAAGGTGTGTGACTGAATGAATGAACAGAATTCTTGTTAATACTTAGAAGCAATAGTAAAGCCACAAGGGGCTCTATAAAAGGTGTAAGTAATAATAACCAAAGTAACAATAATAGACACCACGTACTGAGTACTTTCTGTGTGTTAGAACTTATGCTAAATACTTCACAGGTATTATCTCATTTAATCATTCATACCCAGACAAAAATCCTGAGCTGACAACAGAGATAAACTGTCTGCAGCTCCAAGTCCTGAAGGTCCTCCTCTTGGGCAGCTTGGAGTCCTAGGGTGTGTGGGTAGATTCAACATGAACCTTGGCCCCAGTGCTGCCTTGTAAGTCGGCAGCTGCTGATTGCTTTCCAGGAGAGTGAGCAATGACACTGAACCTTCGAGCATCTTCTCTTTGTGCACAATGACACCCATCACTGACCCACAGGCCCAAAACCCCTTCAACATCCTTGCCCTTGGCCTCTCTTTCTCTGAATCTAATCATTCCTCTTATAGATGTCTCAAGGTCGTGTCTGCCCTTCAGCTAGAGAGAGTCTCAGGATGATTAAAACTTGGGGATGCTCTCTGTCACTTGGAAGGAGGGCTAGGTTCCCTGTGGGTCAGATCTCAGAGGTACAGAAAAGTACTTTAGGCTTGCTGGGAGTGAGCCTGGACCTCAGCCCCATAAGTGTAGAATTGGGAGTGGGGTAGAATTAGTTATATCCCAGAGGGAGAAATAGGTAACTGTTAGAAATGTGAAAGGTTTGTCAATAGCACACCGTATCAGCTACCTAAATTGTGAAACCTAAGTCAGGATTCCATTTGCTCTATGATAATTTAAAAGCACAACTCTCTTTCTTTCTTACTCTTCCCTTTTCAGTTCACTCACAGCCTATTCATTCATCTGGTTAAGAATTATTGGGAGCAAACGTCTAAAAGACACCTGGGCGCCATGATGAAAAGAAACAACTATGCCTTATCTGGAAATTTTGGTTGAGGACCATGGACAGCACCATAAACTATGCGGACCATGGACAGCGCCGCGGATACACACTACCCCTGTGCACAGACCAGCCCCCCAGGTCCCTGTCTGGTCCCGGGAGCTGTAGTCTTTGACCCAGATAGGGCTCCGTCCAGGGAGCACCAGGGTCGGCCATCCTCTCCAGAGCTGGCACACAAGGAGCTGTTGTTGGGAAAGCCTTCTGTTGAAGCACTCTGGCTTCTAGTACAGGAAGAGCTGCCATACACGTGGAGAGAAACAGATTCATGGGGGTCCCAACTAGAGAACAGCACCAAGGGACACAAGCAACTAGAAGGCAGATGCCAGGATCTATGCTGTCCATCCCTGGGAATGGATCCCCTCCCAAGAGAACAAGCTTCTTGTCCTTGCAAATAATCCCCTCTCAGGAATATTTGGGTTCATTGCCCAGCCTGCCCTGAGTGGGAGTTCATATTCCTGACAAAAAAAAAAAAAAATGCCTTCAGAGCATGGAACACTTTAATTAAGTGGTCATCTGTTGTCTCCAACAGCTCTCTCTGCCCTCATATGATTCCCTGCCCTGCTTCCTAACTGCCTACCCGAGAATGAAGGATGGCTACAGCTAAGCAGCTCACCTTCCCAGCCCGTCTTTCTGTTTTTTCATGTTTACTGTCTCCCCACATACTTCTTCCCTAGCACATCAGGTTACATTTATTTTAAAAAATTGTAAGGGCATCTAAGATTCTTGAGGGCAGTTTGATAATGTGTATCAAAATGAGCCTACCCAAACTCTGGTTATAATAATATGGAGTAAATACGATATTATCCCCTTCAATTCAAACTCTAAGCTTGGTATCCAGAAAATATCTCCACTCTCCTATAATAGTGTCTGAAGAAGGCCTGCCCAATGCAAGAAGATCCAACAGGGTTAGGGGAAGATGCTTAAAGAGTATGTCTTCAACTGCAGATCAGGCAAAGCCTGCAGAGGTTAATTCATCACAACAGAGAGCATATGCCCTGAGGTGCAAAACCAATCCACTTATGTTTGGGACAAAGGAAACAGGATAACAGACTGGCATCAGAGAACTGCCAGGATTCAAGGTTGGTCCAGAGAACTGGATGTGGGAGAAGGTCAGAGAAGAGGATAGAAGATATTGAATTGATAGCATCCCTGAAGCTTCTTATTTCTATTGGCTGGGGAGAAGTAAAGGTTCTTGGAAACATTCAACTCCCTGTGATAAGGACCTTGACTGTGATTTGGGGGAAACTCCTGCTAACCAGAAACACTGCCTTGGACTGTCCCCTTTAGGAAATTCCTTCAAAGAAAAATTAGGAACAACAAGAAGAACCAAAATCAAATGAGTATAACAATACAGAGAAAAGTAGAAGCCAAATAGAAGTAAATGGATTTAGAATACCCACCAGAAAAATGTCATGGAGCCACTAAAAATTGCTGAAAAACATTACCAAGAACTCAAAAATATTAATAAAACAAATGTCTCTTTAAAAGAAAACCTCAAAGCAGAGATGCACAGTCTCAGGAAAGGTACAGCATGGCATCAAAGAGGAGTAAAACAAGAGTAGGCAGAGCTCAGGAAAGAAGTAGAAAAACAAAATAAAGCCATTAGAGACATGAAGTCATACTGGAAACAGACTGAATGAGAGCACACCTGCTGAAAAGACAATAAGGGACAGAAAGGATGGCATCTGGAAAATGAGCAAAAATGAATAGAATTAGTTCTGGCTCTGGGCAAGAAGAAGTGACCCCACAAAGAAGCTATAAAACCCAGAGCGATGCTGGACAGCAATTCGAGGACTCTGAAAAGGAAACAGTAGCAGACAGACTGGGGAAGAAGAACCAGAATTAGAAGTGCTATAGAAGCAGCTATGAACCACCATCTTTCCTCATCTTTGAGCCTGAACTCAAGACAGCCTGAAACTAAGAATGGGGCACTAGCGTGTGGAAAGAGAGAGCCCAGGAGAGCCTATCTAGCCGTAGCTCAAGAAGGAAGCAAAGGGGGCTTCTGATACTTAGGGAGAGTAAAGGAAATGCCCCACTCTTCTTTTTTTTCTGTTCCCTGTACCCCCAGGCCCCTGGCAATCCTGTGGTGGTGATGGTAGAAACAGCAGGGCCCACAGGTGTCTAAAACCATGAGGGAAGGGAAACTTCATCACCACTAGGAATATCTGTGGGCCCAAGAGGGTGTGGTAAACCCCTGGTGCTTTTCTCTCTCCCTCTCTCTCTCTCTCTGTGTCTCTCTGACCTATGGCTGTAGCCTTTGAGGTAGACAGTCATCGGATCTGCCCAACAGAGCAAGGTTAGTAAAGCCCTAGATTTCTGGCCAGAGGACTGAAAAGGTGAAGCCCAGGGAGATGGTGGAGAGGGAGAATCCCATTAGGTTGTTCATGAATTCCTAGACTCACCCTCAAGCTGTGTACACATGGATCTGATCCTAAATAGCATGCCAAAGACTTTGAGGTAGACTGTCCCAGACTGGCCACTAGGCAGTCCACACAAAGGACAGCTCCTGGTAGGAAACAAAGTCTTTGAAGCAACTAATGTTGAAATTACAACTCACAAAATGTGGTTGGAACTTATAGCTTGAACCCAACTATGTTGATTGTCTACTAAAGCAAAAATATCCAACATTTCCCTTGGGATTTAAACAAGACCCAGAGACTCATACCATAAGAGTTGAAATGTACAGAATATAACCCAAAATTGACTGGTATAATAAGAACTAGAAAAATCTCAACTTTCATGGGAAAAGATATGTAGATGATGAAGTTACCTGACAAAGACAATTATTATAAAGTTATTCCAAGAAGTAAGAGTAAACACTCTTAAAATAAACAGAAGCACAGAAAGTACCAGAAAATAAGTAGAGAATATGAAGAAAAAATAAATGGGAATCTCAGAACTGAAAAGTAACATAAACCCAAATAGAAAACTCACTGGGTAGTTAAATAGCAAAATGGACATCTCAGAAACAAAAGAGTTAAGTGACCTTAAAGATAGAACAATTGGAATTATCTCATCTGAATGACAGAGAGGAAAAAGATTGAAAAAAAAAACCCAGAACCTCAGGGAACTGTAGGACTAGTGGTTTACCTTTTGTGTCATTAGAGTTTTAGAAGGAGATGAGAAAGACTGTGGTGTCTCTCTCTCTCTCTCTCTCTCTCTGTGTGTGTGTGTGTGTGTGTGTGTGTGTGTATTAGTAAATAATGGTTGAAAACTTCCCAGATTTGGCAAAAGATATAAACTTACAGATTTGAGAAGTTGAATGAACTACAAACAGGATAAATCCAAGATACCTATAATAAGACACATCATAATCAAACTGCTGAAAACTAAAGACAGAGAAAAAATATCTTGAAAGTGATCAAAGAAAAAGTGACACATTACTTATAGGCAGGGGTCAGCAAACTATGGTCCATGCACCAAATCTCACTGTCTGTTTTGGTAAATAAAGTTTTATTGAAACATAACTATAACTATCCCTTTATGTATTGTGTATAACTGCTTTAGTGTCACAATGGCAGAGTTAAAAGCTGTGACAAAGCCATATGGCCTACAAAGCGAAAAATATTTAATATCTGGCCCTATGCAGAAAAATGTTGCTGACCCCTGTTATGGGAATCAGAAATTTGAATGACTCCAGATTTCTCATCAGCAATCATGGAGGCCAAAAAGAAGTGAACTAACATTTTTTAGGGAGTGAAAGAAAAAACTATCAACCCAAGATTCTATATATAGCAAAAAAATACCCTTCAGGAATGAAGGAGAAATAAATCCAATATCGGATGAAGAAAAACTAAGACAATTAGTTGCCAGCAGACCTGCTTTAAAAAACTGCTAAAAGAAGTTCTTCAGATAGAAGGGAAATTACATAACAGAAGGAAAATTGGAACAACAGTATTGAAGGAAGAGCAACAGAAATGGTAAACATCTGGGTAAATATAAAAGACTATTTTCCTCTTGAGTTCTTTAAAAATCTTTTGATGGTTGAAAGCAAAAATCGTAACACTCTCTAGGGGAGTTTTCAACGTATATAGTTGTAATATATTTAACATAAAACAAAATATAAATCGAGGAGAAAAAGGACCTATATGGTGGCAGGACTTCTATAGTCTACCTGAAATTGATTATAAGTAGATTGATTCTAAGAATTATACTGTAATCCATAGAGCAGCCACTAAAAAAACTGTACAAAGAGTATAGTCAAAAAACACAATAGATAAAATAGAACACGAAAAAATTTCAAATAACACAAAAGAAGGCAGGAAAGGGAAAACAAAAGGACAAAAACATAAGAAATAAACAAAAAACAAATAATAAAGCACACCAATAAGTATATTAAATATAAATTGCTTAAATGCACAAATTAAAAGACAAGAGATTTTCAGAACAGATAATAAAAAATATGACCCACCTATATACTGTTTACAAAAACTCACCTCAGTTATAACAGTATGAGCAGATTAAAATTTAAAGGATGGAAGAAGATATACTATGTAAACACTAGGCAAAATAAAGTTTCAGTGACTATATTACTATCAGAAAAAGTAGATTCAGAGCAAAGAAAATTATCAGGGATAAAGAGAAACATTACATAATGATAAAAGATCAATTCACCAAGAAGACATAACCCCAAATGTGTATGCACCTAACAAGAGAGCTTCAAAATATATGAAGCAAAACCCGAAAGAACTGAAGGGGAAAATAGACCAATCGACAACTGCAAATGGAGACTTCAATACTATTCTCTAACTAATAAATAGAATGAGTAGACAGAAAATCAACAAGGACACTAATAAAACCTGAATAACATATCAACCAACAGAATCTAATTGATATTTAGAGAGCATTCCACCCAACAACAACAGAATATACATTCTTTTAAAATGTACATGGAATATTCACCAAAAAAGACCATATGTTGGGTCATAAAAAAAACCTTAAAATGTAAAAGAATTGAAATAAAACAAAGCGTGTTCCCTGATGGTAATGGATTTAAACCAGAAATCAATAACAGGACCATAACAGAAACATCTGCAATACTTGGAAGTTAAAAAGAAAACTGTTCTAAATAATCCACAGGTAGATCCATAGGTGAATCCAGAGAAAGTCTCAATAGGAATCAGAAAATATTTTCAATTAAATAAATGGTTAAAATACAGCATATCAAAATCTGTAGGACGAAGCTAAAGCAATACTTAAAGAGAAATTCATAGTATTAAATAAATGCTTAGAGTAGAAAAAAGTTCTCAAATCAATAATACAAGCCTCTATCTTAAGAAACTAGAGAAGTCAGAGCAAATTAAACCAAAGTAGGCCAAACGAGGGAGATAATAAATGTAAACATGACTTGCAAATGAAACTGAAAACAGAAAAACAACAGAGAGAATCAATGAAACCAAAAGCTGGTTTTTTTAAAGATAAATAAAAATAATAAACCTCTTTCAAACTTGACAAAGAAGACAAAAATTACCTATATCAGGAATAAAAGAAGAAATAGATAACCTGAATTGTTCTCTAACTACTAAATAAATTGAATTGGTAGTTTAAAACCTTCTGAAAAAGAATTCTCTAGACCTAGATGGTTTTTCTGGCAAATTCTACCAAACATTTAAAGATGAAATTATATTGATTCTACACGATCTCTTCCTGAAAAGAGAAGAGGAGATACCACTCTTCAACTTATTTTATGAGACTAGCATCACCTTGATACCGAAACCAGGCAGAGATAGTACCACAAAGAAAACTACAAATCAATATCCCTCAGGGACATAGATGCAAAAATCCTCAGTAGAATATTAGCAAGTCAAATTCAGCGACATATAAAATGGATAATATACCATAAACAAATGAATTTTATCCTTGGAATGTAAAGCTGGTTCAATATCCATAAATCAATGTAATCCACCATATTAACAGTTTAAAAAAGAAAAACCATATGATAATATCAATTGATGCAGAAATAGCATTTGAAAAAATTCAACATTCATTCATGAAAAAAGTCTCAGCAAAATAGGAATAGAAGGGAACTTCCTCTTCCTGATGAAGGACATTTATAAAAACCTACAATTAACATCATACTTAATGGTGAAAACCTGAAAGCTTTCCCTCTAAGACTGGGAACTACACAAGGACTCTCACACCTATAGCATTATATGGAAGCTTTAGCCATTGCAATAAAGCAAGAAAAAGAAATAAAAGTCATATAAATTGGAAAGAAAGGAGTAAAACTGTCACTATTTTCACACAACATGATTGTCTACATAAAAAATCCCAAAAAGTACATCCCCAAAATTAACACTCTTAAACCTCACATGAGCTTAGCATGGTCACAGGTACAAGGTCAACACGTAAAAATCAATTGTAGTCCTATACACTAGCAATGAACAACTGGAAACCAAAAACATTTTTGAATACAATTTACAATAGTTCCAAAAATTTGAAATATTGCATTAGCCAAAAAGTTTATTCTGGTTTTTCCTTAAGATGTTAAGGAAAAACCCAAATGAACTTTTTGGCCAACTCAATACTTAGGTAAAAATCTAACAATTTTTGCAGGATCTGTATGCTGAAAACTACAAAATACTGGTGAAAGAAATCAAAGCAGACCTAAATAAATGGAGATACACATCACAGTCATGGATGAGAAGACTCAACATAGGAAAGATTTAAATTCTCTGCAAAGGGATGTATAAATTTAATGCAGTATCAATCAAAATCCAGCAGGAATTTTTGTAGCTCTAGACAAGCTGATTCATAAATTTATATCAAAAGCAAAGAACTAGAATAGCCAAAACAATATGGAAAAAGAAAAATCACATTAGAGAAATTAAACTACATGCTTTAAAGACATTATAAACCTACAGTAATCAAGACAGTGTGGTATTGGTGAAACAATAGACATATGGATCAATGGACAGAATATAAAGTCCAGAAAGAAACCCTCATTGATTTTGATAAAGGTGCAAAGGCACTTCAATGGAGAAGGGACAGTTTTTCAACAAGTGGTGTTGTAACGATTGGTTATCCATATGCAAAAAAAAAAAAAAAAAAAAAATAGGACATTTGACCTAAACCTTTATATGAAAATTAACTCAAAATGGATCATAATCTAAGTTAAATACATAAAATCATACAATTTTTAGAAAGGAACATATAATAATTGTGACCTGGAGCTAGGCAAAGAGTTCCTAGACAAAACACCAAAAGTAAGATGCACTTTAAAAATGATAAATTGGACTTCACTGAAATTTCAAAACTTTTGTTCTGTGAAAGGCACTCTTAGGATAATGAAAAGTCAAGGTACAAACTGGTAAAACAAAAATTGTCAAATCACATTTATGACTCAAAAAATGCAATTAAAAATGGGCAAAAAATTTGAACTGAAGCATTGCTAAAGAGGATATAGAAATGACAAATAAGCACATGAAAAGCTGTTAACATCATTAGCCAGTAGAGAAACACAAATTAAAACTACAATGAAGTACCAACACACATCTAGTAGAATAACTAAAAAATAAATAAAAATTTAAAAATAAAACCCCAAACAATAAGAATGGTTTATCTGTTTCTTATAAGGTTAATCAAACATTTACCATATGACACAACAATCTCACTCCTGGGTATTTACCCTAGAGAAATAAGAACTTATGTTCACACAAATACCTATGCACAAAAGTTTGTAGCAGTTCTGTTCATAATCAACAAACATGAGTTTATTCAGTGAATGGGTAAACAACAGTGATTCATCCACACAGTGGAATTCTACTGAGCATAACAACTTGGATGAATCATAAGACATTACACAGAAGGAAAGAAGCCAGTCTCAAAGGTTCCATACTGTATGATTCCATTTGTAAGACATTGTGAAAAAGACAAAACTATGGCAACAGAGCACAGATCAGTGGTTGCCAGGGTTTCAGGGTGGGGTAAAGGTGTAACCACAATAAAAATACCAACCAGGGCTTGCTTTTAGGTCTGGACAATCATTCTAAAGTTCATTAGAAAAATAAACAAGTAAGAGCTGCCAAGAACATTCTGAAAAAGATAAGTAATAAAGGTGGATTTGCTCTATGAAAATGAAAATGTATCATAATTTGGAGTGTATGGAGTGGAGTATGAGTAAACAGACAAATCCCTGAAAAAGTATAGACCATCCCAAAATAATCCAAATACAACTGGGAATTTAGTATATGGCAGAGGGGACGTGCCCATCAACAGGTTAAAAAGTGGATTAATTCAATAAATAGTTTGGGGACACTTGAGTATCTCTGTGGGGAAGAAAAAACTGAATACTGACTCTATTCCTTCTACCTTAATAAATTCCAAATCAATGAAAGACTTAAAGTAAGAACAAAATGAAACAATTAAAGTACTAGAATAAGTTTTTTGTAATTTTAGAGTAAAAGAAAAAAAAGCTTTTTTCACTATGTCACACACTTTGGAAGCCATAAAAGAAAAGACTAATAAATTGGACTATTTAAATGTTTGGGGGGGGAATCTTTCCAGAACGCTCGGTGAAAAGGTGGAGAAGCAGCGGCTGCCCGAGCTGCACACAGCAACCTGCTCCTTCCCACTCCCCCACACCAGCATCGGCCTGCTCACCAGCTGTAGGAAATGGTGAAAGAAACCATTTATTATGATGTTTTGGGAGTCAAACCCAATGCCACCCAAGAAGAACTGAAAAAGGCTTACAGGAAACTGGCCTTGAAGTACCACCCTGATAAGAATCCAAATGAAGGAAAGAAGTTTAAACAGACTTCTCAAGCTTATGAAGTGCTCTCTGATGCAAAGAAAAGGGAATTATATGACAAAGGAGGAGAGCAGGCAATTAAAGAAGGTGGAGCAGGTGGCAGTTTTGGCTCCCCCATGGACATCTTTGATATGTTTTTTGGAGGAGGAGGCAGGATACAGAGAGAAAGGAGAGGTAAAAATGTTGTGCATCAACTCACAGTAACCTTAGAAGATTTATATAATGGTGCAACAAGAAAACTAGCTCTGCAAAAGAATGTGATTTGTGACAAATGTGAAGGCTGAGGTGGTAAGAAAGGAGCAGTAGAGTGCTGTACCAATTGCCGAGGTACTGGAATGCAAATAATAATTCATCAAATAGGACCTGAAATGGTTCAGCAGATTCAGTCTGTCTGCATGGAGTGCCAGGGCCATGGAGAGCAGATCAGTCCTAAAGATAGATGTAAAATCTGCAATTGAAGGAAGATAGTTCAAGAGAAGAAAACTCTAGAAGTTCATATTGACATAGGCATGAAAGATGGCCAGAAGATAACATTCCGTGGTGAAGGAGACCAAGAACCAGGACTGGAGCCAGGAGATATTATCATCGTTTTAAATCAGAAGGACCATGCTGTTTTCACTCGACAAGGAGAAGACCTTTTCATGTGTATGGACATACAGCTGGTTGAGGCATTGTGTGCCTTCCAAAAGCCAATATCTACTCTTGACAACCAAACCATAGTCATCACTTCTCATCCAGGTCAGATTGTCAAGCATGGAGGTATCGAGTGTGTGCTAAATTAAGGCATGCCAATTTATCGTAGACCATATGAAAAGCATCGCCTAATCATTGAATTTAAGGTAAACTTTCCTGAGAATGGATTTCTCTCCCCTGATAAACTCTCTTTGCTGGAAAAACTCCTACCTGAGAGGAAGGAAGTAGAAGAGACTGATGAAATGGACCAGGTAGAACTAGTGGACTTTAATCCAAATCAGGAAAGACGGCGCCATTACAATGGAGAAGCATATGAGGACGATGAACATCATCTCGGGGTGGTGTTCAGTGTCAGACCTCCTAATGGGGCCAGTGAATAACACTCACTGCTGGCATTTTATTTGCAGTAGTGATTGAGTGAAGGACTATAATCATAATATGCTCACTACTTGCTACTGTTTGTTTTAATATTCAACTATAGTAGTGTTTTAAAGTTAAATGAAGAATAAACTCAAATATAAAAGCTCAAAAAATGTTTTTTGAACAGGTAGAATAAAAAGTTTTTTAATCAAATAAAAACTTAGAAATTATTTAAGATACATATTACAGAAAAAAGGGCTAATTTCTGTAATATATAAAGAGCTTCTCCTAACCAATAAGAAAAAGACCAACAATCTAATACAAAATTTTATAAATACGTGAATACACAGTTCATAGAAAAAGAAAATACATTCAACTTTCTTAATAAGATAAATGCAAAGTAAAACTATAGGATAACTCCTTGTATACGCCAGAACCACATGAATAAAACAGTACGATAGTATAATGTTTAGGTAAGAATGTGAGGAAACAGACACCTTCATATGATGTTGCTTGGAATGTAACTTAATTCATCATTTATCTATCGGCAGAGTGTTGATTAAATCAAGTGTGGTACGTTCATTCTGTTGACTACCAGCTCCCAACTCAAGTCTTTTCCTTGCTGTCATAAAGGAAAGCTTCTCCCCTGGAGTTCCACAGGGACCCTTGCTCCATCAGCTCTTTGCTCGTGGATCACCCTCTCAGTGGGTCTTTCCTAATCTCCCAATTTAAAATTGCACCCACTTCCTATGCCTTTTTTTTCTGCTTTATTTTTCTTAATGATGCACACCACCATCTGACATACTATATACATTTTTTCATAATTTACTGTCCGTCTCTTCTCTCCAGAATGTGTATCAGAAAGGGCTACTTTGTCTTTGGCACCTAGAACGATGCTAGGCACACAGTAGCTGCTCAATAATACTACTTACTAAGAATGAGGCAGCTCTTTACGTACTAATGGAAACCAATCTAATACAAGTTATAGTGTTACACTGAAAAAGCAAGATGCAATATGTGTATGAAGTATGCTACATTTGCACAAGAGAAAAGAAAGGAAAAAGTGTCCATCACTGGAAGGATTGATGAGAAATTGTAACATGTTGGCCTCTGGGGAGCTGATTGGGTGAGGCAGGGTGGGAAGTGGGGAAGGGAGACTTACTTTTTACTGTATAGCTTTTCTACCTTTTCAATTCTTTATCCTGTATTATTCCTTCAAAGTTTGCATAATTTATAGTTTAAAAATATATAACAATATGGGACCTCCCTGGTGGTCCAGTGGTTGAGACTTTGCCTTCCAATGCCGGGCGGGGCGGGGGGCGGGGGCGGTGCGTGTTTGATCCCTAGTCGGGGAGCTGAGATTCCCACATGCCTCGTGGCCAAGAAGCCAAGACATAAAACAGAAGCAATGTTGTAACAAATTCAATAAAGACTTAAAAAATGGTCCACATCCAAAAAAAAAAATATTTAATGAAAAAATACATAACAATCTTAAAAATATGAAAGTCCTCTAACCTATAATACCACTTCTAGAAATTTATCCTAAGTACATAAAAACTGTTCAAGGATAATCACTGAAGTATGGATAGAAAAAAATCTGGAAACAACATAACTAGGTTATGTTGTAGGTTAAGTCCCTGCAAGGAACTACTGTACAGCTGTTAAAATATATTTATCTGTGTTGATTTAAAGTTCACAGTATATTGCTGGTTAAAAATGATACTTTTTTAGAGTGTGTGTGAAAATGTGTGTGTGTTCACTGGATTTAGGGGGGACTTTTACTATCTATACATTTTTATGCTGGTTGCCTTTTTATAATAAATTACTTTTGAGATCGAAACAAAGACAATGAAAAAAATAAGGTCACTTCTTCAACAGAAAATTTTATAAGATGAAACATACAAAATAAGTTGTTTCTCTTTATAATTCTTTTAAATGTTTCTTTAAATTTCCAAGCTGCATTAAAAAAATAAAATAAAAAACAATAGCAATGAAAATATTTTCATGTCGGAGAAAATACAATGTCTCTTTCACTCACCCCTGGCAGTAATGAAGGCCATGCTCTTTAACCAAGAAAGAAAGTGCTCTTGCCACGATCTCAGCTGTTAATTTGGGGCATAAGACAGCAAGAAATCAAGTAATAATGAGTGTGGTTATAATAGTTAACATTTACCTCTTGTTTAGTTTGTGCCAGGAACTGCTCTAAATAAATGCTTTTATGTGCAGGAACTCATAGAATACCCCCAAGAGCACCAAGAGGGAGGAGACAAGGATACACCCCACTCACAGATGAGGAAAACGAGGCAGAGTTTGTTCAAAGTCATCCTGGTCACGTCCAGCACCTGGGGGCCCTTCTCCCTGGGCCTCACCCCCTGCACTGCTGTTCCTTGTTAATTTGTCCATCTCCTCAAACAGACGATGCAAATTTTCAGACTCATTCAACTGTGGATTTCCAGCCTAGCACAGTTCAGAAACACGGCATACGCTATTGAACCTTTGTTTATTGAATCCATGTGAACGACAAACAAAGAAAAAGGTTCCAACCAGGGCAGCCCAGCACCGGAGAGGTGCTACCTGCAGGGCTCCTGTTGAGAGGAAAGGCCCTCATGAGGGACTCCCAGGGGAGAAGCGCAACCTGGGCTCTAACTAGGAAACAGATGAAGTACCCCAATTCCTCCTCCCAATTTATAGCATGTGCTTGCACATCTTATAACTGCAGATATTAGAGGTGCACATTTCATTACTTTCAGCACTGCGTATTTATAATTTAGCAGCGTGTAAAAATTTATAAAGGCACACCTAGTGGCTGGTTAATGACGGTTACTGTGGCAGCCCATATTTAGTGTATTTTTCAGGTCATGAAATCTGGCCTGGAACAGAATGCCACATTCATAAAACAGGTGATGAAAAGGGGGAGACATGGGCCAGGGGCTTTGTGACAAAATGCTCCTAGACTCACAAAGGCTGTCCCTCTACTGTCAGTGAGAGGCGAGCTGCTCCAAAAAGGACACGTGGAAGCAGATGCAGAGGGGTCAGAGGCATCTCTCGATGAGCCAGATGCATGGGAGCCCGCTGCCAGCCCAGCTTCAAAGAGCAAAGCTTTCTGATGGAGAATAGTTAAGACGAGAGACCCCCAAGAGAAAGCGGTCGATGCTACTGCTGTATTGACAAATGTATAATTTTATCTTGGAAAAAGAAATCCTCTGCCTTTCCAAAAGTGAGTCCTAAAATAGCTGCCTTTCAAGGACCAGCGTCCTAATTGAGTTTTTATTCATCAGTGGCTACAGATGAGCCAGAGCAGGTCCTGGAAGTTTATCCCCGAAGCCATGGTCTGGTCTCACAACTCATCAATTCTAGGCATTGGATGACATGGCGCCGGGCCCAGGGGCCGGGAAAGCCTGCAGCCCAGCCCCATTACACAGCTCAGAACAGCTCAGCTCTGGGTAGGGCTGGGAAGACGGAGGCCTGATGCTGCAGGAGGTGAGAGCTGGCTGGGCGGGGGCCAAGGGGAATGACGGCTTTGCAGCAGATATCCCAGGAGCATCCCTCCTGCCCCCCAGTACCCATCGTCCCTGCCCTGCCCTCCAAAGATACTAAAGAGCTTTGGCTTTTCCTGTCCTATCCATACTGTGAGGAAGAGGTGAGGGGACATCCGCGCAGGTGTCATTAAATCTATCCATAGGTTAAGCACTGCCAAGCTCTGCTCAGGCCACCCCAGGGTCAGGCAGAGCCCATAATGCTGTCTGTCCAGGCTGAGAGGGATTCTCCCCAGGCCCCACCTGGCAAACCCCCTACGGTTACCAACAAGGGCTGAGAAACCATAAGACCCCTTATACTCCCCAAACACAAAGTCAAGGGATTTGATAAACGGAGTCATCTATTTTCACTTAGTACAACAATTAAAGCAGATCCTTATTTTCAAACCATCACCCTAAACAAGTCAAACCACACTATAAATCAAAAAAGAATAATTAAAACCTACAGTTCTCACAATACCACAGAGTAAGGCAATTACAAGGCACTTCTAATGAGCAATTTATGTAATTTAAAAAGTCAGACCCATAATATGCAAAGAACACTTCAGTGAATTACTGCCAGGGACTCTGTGCCCTTTGGTCCCTGTGCCTGGCCCCTTCTGCTGTGACTCCTCAGTCACCATCTCCTTGTAGTTCTGGGTACCTGGAAAATAGCCACAGAAGATTTTCTTCACAAGCTCAGACTGTGCCTCTTACTTAGAAAGCACATTTAATACCAACTTGCATAAGGGATGGTGGGTAATTGCTGCTAGCATCCAATATGAGTGCTGTATCTCATCTATGATATGCAATTTAGAAGCTATATTCTAGTAAGAGAATTTTATGACTTGCTGTCATGATAAATAAAAGTTTATGGCATAATGGAATTAATATTTACTTTGAGTGCAACACAGACTATTCAAATAAAGTTGTTCTGGAATCACTTTACACCAGGACAGTTGGGAAATGTTGCCAACCGACAGCAGGACTTGAATTCGCTTCCCCTTATCACCCGCCGATGACTGACAATCTTTCCGTTTTCTGGTTCAATCTGTGTCTGGACAACTTTTTAAACAATTGCTGTAGTTAAAAACATTGGTGTTGGACGTGATGTGTTAAATGTCTCTTGAGCTGGCAGCCCGTGCAGGGGTGGGGCAGGAGGAGAAGGGGAGAAAGAAGTGGGGGGGGGCGTGATTCCGTGCCAGCATCTGAAGGAGCAGCTTTGGAAGAAGGAAAAAGACGTGTTCTGAGTAAGCCCCTCTAATGCTGTTGTTTTCAGAAGGGCATTTGTGACTCATCGGACATTCAATCTGTTGCTTTTATGTGAAGGAAAATTTTTACAGAGAATACTAGCTCACATCTAAACTACGCAGTGGCTGCTTGATTCTAACATAACTATACAGCAAGCAATTCTCTTACTTTATCCTAAATTATAATTTACTGAAGGTGCGGGGAGCAGTTATTCCAGATCTTAAGTGAGTCAGAACCGCAGTCAGGTTTACCGTGAAGCTACCAGCACTGAAGCTTCAGGACTGCCCCCCGCCTCACCACCGGTGTGTTGCATGGACAGACCCCTTCCAAGATGCTAGGCCTAATTTTGTGTTCATTATTTTGTATTTATACAAGATCCCAACTGTATTGGCTTCAGACCCCATGAAATTGGCACCTGCCCCCGATCAGAAATAAACTTACATTTCAAAGCAAAACAAAACAAATTCCTAAGAGGAGTGGGAAATCCTGTCCCAGGGTGGGGTTGGGACCTTTCGAGGTCCTTGGCACGAGTGTTCTCGATGGCGCACGTGGGGTTGCGGTGGTGGTGCCGCCGGGGAGGGGATGGAGACGTAGGGCTTTATCTGAAGGGTCCAGGAGACTAAGACACAATGGCCAGCTTCTGACTCGGGGGAGCCGCTGGCTGCCGGTGAGGCTGGATGCTCTCCGAGTCTGAGTCATGCAGGAGCAGGAGGCAAGTTGCCCAGACTATAAACAAGTGGAGAATTCCAGAGAAAGCAGGGATTAGTGGGGCGGCCAGACCACCCACCTTCTCCGCCTG
This sequence comes from Mesoplodon mirus, assembly GCF_964341445.2. Lineage (NCBI taxonomy): Eukaryota > Metazoa > Chordata > Mammalia > Artiodactyla > Ziphiidae > Mesoplodon > Mesoplodon mirus. Next base: position 5,275,313 of record NC_138978.1, on the reverse strand, counting down.
CCTTAGTCCTTAGGGGTCACAGGCAGGGTTGTCATAAGGGGGGAAGACAGCCGAAGATGCTGTCATAGGGCCAAATGTGAAGCGCTTGCTCAGAGGCTACGATGGTTTTAATAATCTTCCTAGTGGTAAAGAGTGCCATTAATAAAAAGAAACCAAGTCGTTTCATATACTGTTTTGCTACGAAGAATAGTTTTACTATTGGTCTTCTTAATGACCAATCCATAAACACATAGAATGACCTGGGTAAGGACCCCGAGTCTCTATACCTCCAGCTCATATTTTGAAACAGAATTTTCATATATTTTGAAGATGAGGAGCCAGTCCCAGAGAGGGCAAGGTACTCGCTTAAGGTCACACAGCAAGTCAGTGGAGTGAGGCAAGATGCAAACTCAAGACATCTGACTCTATTACGGTAGCCCCTTCGTTAAAGCAAGTCACCTCCTTAGGTCACTGCAGGAGAAGGAAGAAGCCAGCTGTGCATCCAGAAACCCTGAGCCTGGTTGGCAATGGAGCAGGGGGGAAGGGAGGCCCAAATGCTAACCACTCAGGAGTGCCCATCTTGAATGTTTTGGTGTTCCCCAACTCAGTGCATGAGTCCAGACTCACCCTTCTCTCCAAGACGGTCCCTGAGTGCATTTCTGAGGCCTTAGGTCAGGGATTTGGGGGTTCTAGAACCTAGCACAATGCCTGGCACATCTAAGGTGCTTAATAAAAGTTGGCTGGATAAACAATTTAGTACGTATCTATTGTAGAATGCATTGAGACATCTATAAAACATCCTTCAGATAGAAGTGATGAAATATGCAACAGACTTCTGGTACTCCAGGGCCATTTGGGCACAAAGCTCTAGAATTTCCCCTGTAGCAAGTCACAGGAATCGCAAGCCTGTAGATGGAGGGAGGTACCTGTGTGAACAGAGCCCCAGGAGAGAGGGTGACATGCGCCAGGTCAGAGAGAGCTACCGGTCCTGTTTCAATTCACAGTCAGAGAAAAGACAATCATTGTCCCTCCAAGCTGAAAATCCATTCCTGACCACCCCAGGGACCCTGGGCGGAACTTGTCAGTGGCCTTTCTAGAGAAGAAAGTAGCTTTGATGTAAGGAAGAGGGGAGCTCTGTTGCACGGGGGCATCCTGGGTTGGGGCAGGGGGACCATGCATCTCTGGGGGATGCTGAGGAGGAATTCAGCCCTCATAGCTGCACCCAGGACCCCTGCCATGTTTCCTTGGCTCTTGCCCTGCACCTCCCCCTCGGGAAGTCCACCCAGTCCTCAGCCCTGGAGCTCTCTGTCCAACCACATTCCATAGTGTCCTCCTTGAGAACCCGCCCCTGCAAGTTCCCTACACAGGCCAGCCTAAAAGTGCAACCACAACATCTTTACAATGGTCTTTGTTTATTTCAGATTGCAAATTGTTTGATGATTTTATTTCAATGAAAGGGACTGCTCTGTATCACACTGCAAACACATACAGAACTGTTGCCCATAAGGGTGATGATCTGGTGCAGGGGATGGGAGGAAACAGTAAACATTAAATCAAAGTGACTCAGCTTCCAGCCACAATGAAGGGACTGAAGCTGGACCTGCCCTCCGGCTGGAAACAGCCATAAAACTCGATGAAAATATCTGAGGCTACTCTTTGCAGGCACTGGATGACAGGCAGTTCAGGACTGTGACCCCATAAGAAAGAAAACACACAAGGTGAGCCCTACATCTGCCGAATTTCTGGACCATTACGCAGGGAGGTGGGGTCCAAGCTGGGCACAGCAGCCTCCCTGATCAGAGAAGGCAAAAATCAGAATTTGGGGCTGCTGAAGCAGCTAGAATTTGCAGGTCTGAGCCCTGGAGAGAAGGGAGCTGTGTAGAAGGAAGTCTGCAGAAGTCTGCTTGGAGGTTCCTGGGGAGTACCCGGTTGAGGGCAGAGCTGCCCATATGCAGGGCAAGACTCTAGATACTATAGCACTGAAGGCTAAACAGCGATACTGGAGGTCACGCAGGGTTGAGGGACCTTGAATTATGGTCCAGCCAGATGTGAGAACCCTCACTGGGTACCTGCAGCATTCACTTAAGACTCCAGAAAGCCCAGGCTTAAAAGGAAGAACCACATCCTTGCATAAGCAGCAGAGCCTTCAACTAAGGGCAAAACCAAAATAGACCAACCATATCAAAAGAGTAGAACCAAGTCATTTGTCAGAACAAAAATCAACATGCTTTACAGAAAACAACACAATCCAGACTCCCTACAACATAAGTTCCATAATATCTAGAGTATACCATGTTCATGGATTGAAACTGGTCTACAGATTTAATAATCAAAATCAAAAAGAGCTTTTTTTAGGGGGGAGAAATTGTTTTTGCAAAATTAGGATCTTTCTGAACATACAGTTTTACAGTTTCTTTTCCCATTGATCCTCCATCCCCGTCCCAATCATACCCTCTTCAGGCATTTGGCACAGTTAACCACTTCCTCTTCAGAGTTCCTCTTCACTTGGTGTTCAGGTCATCACGCTTTCCTGGTTCTCCTCTGCCTCATGATTCCCTTTGTCTCCTTTTCCTCTGCTGGCTCTCCCTATTTCTCCCAGACTGCTAAATGTTTTAGGTGTCATAGGGCCTCAGTCTTTGGTCATTTTCTCTCCTCTGTACACTTTCCCTGGGTGGTCACCCATGGCTGATGCCTACAAAAGTCTGCATCTCTGGTCTGACGGCTCCCCTGAACTCCAGATTATATATCCAATAGCTTACTCAACATCCACACTTGGATGTTGCATTTAATGTGGCTGAAACATACCTCTTGATTTTCCCCCCAAGCCCTCTCCTCTCCTATGATTCTCTATGTCCGTTAATGGCACCATCCTTCATCCAGTTGCTCAGGCTGCAATTTGGGAATCATCTTCATATTTTTCTTTCCCCTTATCCCACATCCAAGTTATCAACAAGTTCTACCAACAATATCTTCAAAATGCACCCCCTGTCAGCTCATTTCTCACCACCTCCACTGCTGTTAAAGTAACTGGACAACCATCTTTTCTTGTCTGGAAGACTGAAAGTGGAGCAATGGTACAATGAGATAGGTAGGAGCACGGATGCTGGGGCCAAAAAGCATGAGGCCAAACCCTGGCCCTGCCACTTACTAGTTGCATAAGCTTGGGCAAAGTACTTAATCTCTCTGTGGCTCATTTTCCATCTGTAAGGTGGAGTTCCTAACAGCACCTTCCTCCCTCAGAAGACTGGTACAAAAGACTTTGAGTCAAGGGTCCTAGAAGGCTCACTCCCTTTGGCTCTTCTCACTTGCTCTGATGTGTTGTGAGTGTGATCTGCAGAGGTCCACATGGCAGGGAACTGAGGTGGCATCCAGCAAATAGCTAGTGATGAACTGAAGCCCTCAGTCCAACAGCTCATGAGAAGCTGAATCCTCCCAACAACCATGTGAGTGAGCTTGGAAGATCTGGGCCCCTTTGGCCCTGGAGATGACCGCAGCCCTGGCTGTCACCCGGCCTGCAGCCTTGGGAGAGACCCCAAGCTGGAAGACCCAGCTAAACCATGCCTGGATCCGCAGCCCACACAAACGGTTAGGAATAAATGTGGCTGTTGTAAGCTACTGAGTTTTGGAGTAATTTGTTACCCAAACATTGGTAACTAATACACCCTGCCTTCTTAGAGGCACCGATCACCTCCTGGATTATATCTGTCCATTGTGTCAGTCTCCCCTGCTGCTAGTAAGCTACACGAGGCCCTGGATATTATCTGTCTGGTTCACTTCTGAATCCCTAGGAACTAGGACCATGCCATGGCAAGCACTCAATAAATATTTGTTGCATAGATGAATAAATATCACACAGTGGGCCTTTTCCTGTGTGGCTATGTGATGTTGAAATGAAGAACACCTGGAAGTAATTTGGAAAAGACTTCTTAATCTACACCCCCGATTCACAGTACCACCAGCCATTCAATCAGCCGGCGTGGACTAGGACTCTGCCAGGTTCCATGGTGCAGACTGGAAAGAAACATACAGCAAACCCTCCCCTGAAGGAGTTACAATCTGGTTGAAAAGAAGAAGTCAGCTCGTGAAAACGCATAGAGGGGTTTAGTTCTCAGTCCTGGGCCGCTGACCGAAAGATCTTATGTGGAGATCCGTGGGTCCCCTGATGACACTGAACACATGTGTGAGCCACGTGCCGCTCCAAGCGTTGGACACGTGCTGCCCCACATGTGTAAATCTCCAACCCCCAGAGAAGTAGGTGCCACTACGATCCTGGTTTTACTGATAGAAAAGCAAAGCAGAAAGGACTTAAATAGCTGCTCTCGGTCATATGATGGGTAGATGCTAGAGCCAGTGTCTGACACCTGAAAGACGACTGCTAGCCCAGCCTGTGCCCCAGCCCATAGGCGGTGATTGGCCCGTGTCCCCGCTCACACGCGATGATTGGCCCGTGTCCCTGCCCGCATGTGATGATTGGCCAGGCAGACAGATGGAGGCGGGGTATGGGGGGAGGAAAGTCGACACCAAAATGACCTTGGAGACGAGGTCAAGTGCAGAGGGAAGCTGTGGGGAAAACCTGTGACGAAGGGCCTTGGCCTCAGAGGCCATTAGGGAAAGAACCCCCAGAGTCGCTGCCCCGTGACTCTACCCAGGCAGGGCTGCTCCTCACCTGCAAGGAGTCATGGCAGAGTCAGAGAGTGGCTGTCTTCCCCTTGACCAAGTTCATAAGGCACAGGGATAAAATGAAAATTTATTAACGTCTGACAAGAAATCACTACTCCAGGGACCAGAAAGTTGTATGATTTAGAACATTTTCTTTGGGAAACTGAAGGAGAGCAGGTCGGTGGTTTCTATGTTTAAGCCTTTGGGCAGAGGAAGCCAAGGCAGCCCTTTCTCCACAGGGCTGGTCTCACCACGGACCATGTATGAGCTGGCTGCTGGCCAAGACTGCCTGGCCCTCTGACGCTGTCTCTTGTCCCATGGACAGCTTCCATCAAGTGCAGTCCAGTTCTGGGGGCCTGAGTCCACTGTCCTTTAAGGTGACTGCCCACCTCTGCAGTTTCACAAGGATTTATGAGAGCTGTTGAGTTTCCCTCTTTGCCTGCTCCCCGGAGAAACGCAGTGTAGCCCCAAACGCCTATGCTCAGCAAGTGGGCAAGAGTATAAACCCCCAGGGGGGTCAGACCAGGCTGAAGAGCACAGCCCCACCCACAAACCCACGAGGGAGTCCCCCACCACCTGCCTCCCCTGCCCCCATCCGAGCACCCCAGCCATTTGCACTTCTAGGGAGAGCTTGTTCAGCAGTGATCTCCTCAGGCACCTCCTCTGACGGGCGCCCAGGATTAGCTGGTGCCCTCTGCACAGAAATGAGGGAAGCCTGGATTACTCTGGGCTTGGGGCTCGACTGTGTTTCCCCTGGGAAATGCCTGCCAGTGGTACCCTTGCACACTTCAACAGTGGGAAGCATGAGGCTGCTGGCATGGAGCAGAAGAAGGATTACAAAAGCCAAATACTCATTACTACCACAATCTCCTGCAACCAGCTCCAAAGAGACCCCAAAGGTATTTCTGAGCTTTTGGAGAAAGGTGGGCACGAAATAGCTCGGGACCCTGGCCAGCAATATTACAAGAAGTCGTGAAGATACTCCTTGTCCTCATGCCCAGGGGAAACCCCAATGCCTTGAGGCATTAAGCTGGGCTAATTCGTGTCTGAAGTGCCCTATCCAGAGTCCTAAGTGGGATGCTGTCCATTTCCAACTCCTCCACCCCCTGCTTCAATTGCATTGAAATAGGAGCACTGTGTTGTAACAGATGAAAGCAGACCACCATATTATGAAAGCTGTAGTGATAAATACATTTCCCGGTGGATGGCGAGAAAACAAATGACAAACAAACCCAAACAGGAAGGTGCACGTGGATCACAGAACCACCTGGGCCCTCGTGCCATAACACTCTGTATGCTCTATAAATCGGCTCGTCGTGACTCTTCCGTCTTGGCTGACGAACGACCAAATGGGCTCTGCTCACTCTGAGTGCCAGAGAAACGCCAGCCCGGGAATGGCCTCCAGGTGCGGGTAGGGATGATCCTCTCGGGCCGGCTGCCTTCCAGCACACGTCATCCGGGTCGCAGCGGGCCTCTGGCAGCAGCTTCTGAAGCTGGGGAGGCCTCTGGTCGCTGGGACAAGCTGTGCCTGTGTTCTTCATCCTTTACCAGCCTCCACCCCTACCCCCAGCTTCTCCAGCCCAGGTCCCTCCCTTTCTACTGGAAAGCAGTCAATAGGTGGGGTACAGCAGAAAAATTGCCACGGAAATCAGCTGGGCTTTAGAACTCCCAGCAACCCAGCAGGGAGCTGGACCCATGCCGAGTGCTTGCTGCTTCTTAGGTGATTCTCCAGGATTCCCAGGAGAACGGGCGAGGACTGGCTTTCCGAGAGATCACTCCTGATGTCTGTCTATTTGATGGTGGAGGATGGGCTGGGGTGGGCCCCTGCTCTGCAGAAACTCCTGTGCAATTCCCAGAGGGGAAGCAAAGCGCAGAAAACACTCGGCTTTGAACTGGGAGGCCTCTGGAAGGGAGCTGGGGGCGCGACGGCAATAATGCCAACTCGCTTGGGCAAAGTGGCTGAGTTTCCTGAGTAGGCAAATGCACCCCAGGCTGCAGGGGCCTCGAACAGGACAGGGAAGGAACAGCAGCCCTCAGTGATTTGTAAGGGTTGGGAAGGGGTTTCTTCAGAAGGAATTCAATCAGGGATCAGTTGGGGTGGATCGGGGAGTGTGAGCTTCTCGCTCCTGAGTACAGAGAGTGGGGGACCTGGCATCTGGGCTGACAGTCCCAAGGAAGAAGCAGCACCATGATGTATCATCTTTCAGAAGACAACCAAGTCCTCAGAATGGATGGCGAGGCTTGGGTAGCAGAGGTTGAGGTTTTGGTTTTGGGTTTGTTTTTTTTTAAGATTTTTTTGATGTGGACCATTTTTAAAGTCTTCATTGAATTTGTTACAGTGTTGCTTGTTTTATGTGTTGGTTTTTTGGCCCCAAGGCATGTGAGATCTTAGCTCCCCGACCAGGGATCAAACCGGCACCCCCTGCCTTGGAAGGCGACGTCTTAACCGCTGGACCACAGGGAAGCCCCAGGCTGAGCAGTTTTAACAGCACCCTCAGCCTCTCCAGTGTATTCAAGCTTCCCATAAAGATCCGAAAGAGATCCACATTCACTGGAGCTGAAACACAAGGTGGCTTCCAGAAAACACAGGATATCGGCTCTGTCTGCTAAATAAGTTCTTTCAAATAACTTTTTTTCTCTCCTTTTCAAACTGCCAGTATGTAAGAGTCGTTCAGAATTGATCCCCAGAGAAGGCTCTGTCCAATAAACCTTCCCTCTAGCTCACATCCCAGGAAGCCTCAGAACAAGCCACCGCTTCAGCAATTCAGTCTCCATATATTTTATTTTTAGAATATTTAATTTCTGGCCACCAGTCCTTAGGTCTCCAATCTGATTTGGTTTCTATACATGGATTTTTCATACTGTTGGTGGAAAATATATTTAATTTCAAATTTCTTTTCTTTGGCTGCACCGTGCGGCATGTGGGATCTTAGCTCCCTGACCAGGGATCAAACCCGTGCCCCCTGCAGAGGAGGCATGGAGTCTTAACCACTGGACCGCCAGGGAAGTGCCTAATTTCAAATTTCTGCAAACTAAAATATTCAATGTAAACGTCAGAGCATGTGTGGGCCATCCATTCCCCCTCTCCGCGATGCACGCGCCAGCTTTGAGATAGGCGTGTGTGCCCTTGGACGGTGTTCTCAGATGTTTCCATTTACAGAGCCCCATCCAAACAGCGGGGGAAGCTGGCATCTGGTTTTCTTCCCTGCACCACTTTCTGCTTCCAGACAGTTGTTGGAAATGTGCCTCTAGAGTTCCAACTAAGAAGCCGAATTTAGGTGACAACCAAAAACGTCTCATGCTAATGACGCCCATGGAATGGATGCAGGCTGGCTGCCCTGTCCACGCTGGTCACCGTTCCTGGGCTAAATTCTCTGCTCTTCCACTTCTGCCAGCACAGAAGAGTGAGGCATTAAGCCCAGGGCAGGCTGGAGCTGTTCAGGCAGCTGAAGTAACCCCAGGAAGCATCCCTCCAACAGCAGCTAATTCATCACTAGGAAATAATTTGGGCCTACAGGTCAAGTAGATCATTTGCTAGGGGTGATGGGAGGGTGCACTTAGAGGAACAATCAGCCTACTGGGAGCAGGCACCTAATAGACACCTTCTTCCAACAACGCCTAGGAGTTATGCATGATGAAGCCTATTTCAGATGAGGAAACTGAGGTTCAGAGAGCCCCGCCGTGGCTGCATAACTACTCCACGGCAGAGCTGGCTCAGGCTGGTTCCACAGCCCACGTGCTCCCTACCAGGGTGGCATTCTGTCAGGAACAGGTCTTCTGAGATTCCCCAGTGCAGCACGAGGTGGTCCTGCCACAGGGCAGCTGCTCCTGCGTCTCTCTACCTGTTCGGGTCCCCACGACCCCCAGCCATGGGGCACTGCTCCTGCACCTGGAGCAAAGGCCCACCTGGGGCTTTCAGTGGGTGCACCACGAAGAAACCAGACCCTGCCTTCCATGCACCTTCCAGCACCTTCCATGGACCAGCATGGGGCCATGGTTCTGGCAAACTCAGAAGAACATGGGAGCCCGTACCGTGCACCCAGCACACGAGAGTCAGGGGTCATTTCCTCCCCTGCCCTTGAGAGCTGAGTCATTTCACCTGTGACCCTATTGCCTCACCTCCCAAATCAGGGGAAATTCCAGAACAGTAAAGTCCAAAGGAGCCTCAGAAAACATGCAGGTAAATACACAAACTGAGAAAATGTTGGGGATTTTCCAGTGACTGGGAGTTTGACTCCACTGCTCTCTTTCATCAGGGGGGACAAGTGAGAGTCACTGTCCCCACCGTACTGATGTCACACTGAAGAGGAAGATGGTGACGATGATGAAAATAAATGGTTGCAAAGGATTTGCACTTACTCAAGTAAAGAAAAGCTGAAGATAGCAGTCAGTTTAAATGTGGAGAAAGTATTTTAAATTTATCTTAATACAAGCTGGAAGATTATGGCAGCAAGTGCTTTGGTGGTAGGAGTTTCAACACTTCTATTTGGAAATGCAAAACGGCCTGACGGAGACCAGGGGCATTTCTCACAGATGCCACATGTCCCAGTTACCCTCCCTGAAGGAAGGCAGTTAAAGTGCAGGAACCGGAGCCCCACACATGGCTCTTTAAAAATCTAAAGGTGAAGCAGACAAACTGCTTCTACCAAGGCTGCAGGTAACCAGTAAGGTTAAAAAAAAATGTTTTTTTAATCACCTAAATCCAGAGTCTACACATAATACAGGAGAAAACCTCGGCTAGGCCAGGTCCGTGCAGCGCTGCCTGACTTTCCTTTTTTTTTTTTTTTTTTTGCGGTATGTGGGCCTCTCACTGCTGTGGCCTCTCCCGTTGCGGAGCACAGGCTCCGGATGCGCAGGCTCAGTGGCCATGGCTCACGGGCCCAGCCGCTCCACGGCATGTGGGATCCTCCCGGACCGGGGCACGAACCCGTGTCCCCTGCATCGGCAGGCGGACTCTCAACCACTGCGCCACCAGGGAAGCCCTGACTTTCCCTTTTGTGATGACTTTGATGAAAAATGCCACACATTTGATAGCAAGTATACATTTCATGCTACTTTCAAATGCATCTCATGTGTTCCCCACTGTATTAGCTCCCTGGGGCTGCTGTACAAATTACTGCAAACTGGGGGGCTTAAAGCAACAGAACTTTATCCTAGCACCGTTCTAGAGGCCAGAAGTCCAAGAGCAAGGTGTTGGCAGGGCCCATTTCTGTGTCTGTCTTCACAGGCTTTTCCCTCCCTGTGTCCATGTCCAAATTTCCCTCTTCTTATAAGGACACCAGTCACTGGATGAAGGTCGCCCTAATCTAGTGTGACCTCATCTTGATTTGATTAGTTACATCTGCAAAGGCCCTATTTCCAAATAAGGTCACATTCTGAGGTTCTGAGTGGAAATAACTCTGGCGGGGATACTATTTAACCCAATACACCATGGTAACCATGAAGGGGGTACAGGGGAAAACACCCTCATTTCATAGATGAGGCATCTGGGCCCATATTCCCCTGTTTCCTCTGTCTCAGAGACCCTCTCGAAGGTCAACCCTTCACCTGTGATCTTAACCTCTTGCTTTCCTCCGTCCTCTGGGACTGGCTCTCAAAACCAACCCTTTCCCTTGACTCTTCACTCTCACCCCTTCTACTCATTTTCCCTCATACAGACACACGTGGAAGACCTCACCCCAACTTTGCTTCCACTACCCCATCTCTCCTGTTAATACCAAATGTACGACGGGGGGGGGGGTCTGCACCAACCAGCTCCACCTCCCACCACTTTCCACTCAACCCTTGGCATCTGGCTTCTGTCCATCATTTGTCATGCTGTCGAAGGGCACCAATAACCTCTTCGTTACTGTTCTCCTCCGATATGCTTCTGCTTCATGTAACAAAATGAACCGACACCTCCTTCCCAACCCTCGCTTCACCCTTGGCCTCGCTGCATCCAGCACACTGCCCTTCCTCTGGGTCTTCATCCAAATTCTTCTTTTCCTGCCTCTCCCTTCCATACTTATGACCCCAGGCTCCCTGTTGACTTAATGACCCTCATCCTAGGTACTCTGTTCAACTAGTGTTCGCTAAGTATCTTTTAGGCTAAGGACATTGCAGAGATGCATATCTGACATTGATTCTGCAACTTAAAGTCTAATAGAGAAGATAAATTGAATAACCATAGTGCAAAGTAAAATGGAGGTAAAGTGCTCCAGGGGTTTTGGACAAAAAGCAACCCCTTCGTGTTGGAAAGCACTCTGGGTGTGAAGCTCTTTGTGTGGGCTTGTGTGAGTGGGGACCTGAGAGCCGTAATTCCTATTCCTGAAGCCTAGCTCTACCACTTACCAGAGGAAGTCAGGGAAGCTCCCTGTACTTCAGATTTCTCTTTTACAAATAGGGATAATAGTGACACCAAGTCCATGGGATTCTCTGGAAAAGTAAGTGAGATAATATACATATGGTAGAGACTGGCCAGATGTTCATCAATGTCATTTCCTTCCCCTGAGACAAGAGAGACTACATTTCCCAGCCTCCCTTACATGTAGACTGGCCATATGACTGAGCTCTGCCCAATAAAATGAGAGTGAAACTGATGTACACCACTTCTGGGCCTGGCTCCTTCTCTCTTCCCTGTCCTCAGGGCTGTGAAGGAAAGTCTCTGAGATGGTGGAGCCATACAATGGAAGGACTGGGATCCGTGAGTCACTGCCTGGGGGAGAACCACTCTGAAGAGGTGTCTGACTCTACCAGAGTTGTAATGTGAGTGAGAAGTAAACTCGTATTGTAATCAGCCATTGTATTGCAGGGTTTATTTGTTACACAGCATGGTCTAAGCTATCCTGACCAATATAACATGTAAAAATATTAGCTAGGATGATGATGAAGGAGGAGGGAAAAATGGCAGGTGGAGGACCTTGGTTAGAAGAGCCCAGTCCAGTCCCAAGAGCAGTTTTGTACACACATGTTAGAAATCTCATGAGACCAGGCCTGCTCAGAGGTCTTTGCCCCCAGGTGACCACCATGCCCCATGTCTGCACCATCACAATGAGATAAGACCCAACTGGACCCCTAAAACAAATTAACAGTGATGCCACATTCAGCCTTCCTCACAACAACATGCATTCTGCAGACACATGCGTGTCCTTGGCTGGGGCGTGGACCCTCCCACATGCAGGTGCCCTCCCTCCCCTACGAGCTGCTAACTTTGCTCCAGCTGCTCCCAGTCACTAAAATCCTCCTCTGGAGCATCCTCCCCTCCCCCAAGCCTGTTCAACCTGCCAAGTGTTTCGTGATAAAAATAACTTACTTTTCCCTCGTTCTCTGGTCTCCCCTGCTGCCAAAGTTGCTGTTTCTCAGGGCAGGCTGATCTCAGCTAGGCAGAATCAGATGGACTGAATTTGGACACTTATAGTAATAAGAATAGGAGTAGCAGCTCCAGCTTCTATTCACCAAGGGCCAATTCAGTGAAAAGCCCTGGCCTAAACTCTACACCCACAACCTACAGTCCTGAGTGCACCTTTGTCCTCGGGACCAAAGGAGGAAACTGAGGCTCAGGAAGCCCGGTTAACTTGCCTGAGGTCTCACTGCTCATGAATATGAAACTGGAATTTTCACTCCAGCCTATCCTCTCTCCACTCAGCCCCAAGAGACCCCCAAATCTCTAACTTGTAGACTGTCAGACATATTGGGGGTCACCCTTCCCACTCTGAGCCTAACATACTTTGAGACTTGAGAGCCCATCTCTAGCCTGGTGGTTCCAGAAATCTTCACCCTGTGGAGAAAAACGTTGGCTACCAAAATGCTGCCATGATATTATGATCACTTTCGTTACCCATCGGCACTTCTCAGGAGGACAGCAGCATTTCCACTCTGAACAGGTGTAATTCCAGCCAAAGAGAAGAGCTTGGACACCACGGCCATGGCCACAACTTATTACAGAAGATCTCTGTTTGGCCTTCTAAAATGCTGCAAACAGCTGCAGACCCCTGTGACTATCTTCAGGGACCACCCACATCCGAAGATCTGGAATCGCTGCTCTAGCAGTTTTACAGCATGAAGACACACTCTGGCACACTTGTCCCTACCCCTGCACTGTCTCCTCTGCCCGATGCCCCTCTGTGCTTGGCCCACTCTTCCTCACGCTCCAGGACTCCAATCACTGCTGGTCTCCCAGGGAGGCCTCCCCTGCCCTCCCAAGACTCACCACCCCCTTATCACTCAGGCGATGGGTGCCCTGAGGGCAGAGACCAGGTGGCATCAGTCCTTGGAGCCCAGCACAGTGCTCGGGATGCAGTAGGCTCCATCAGCACGGTGGTGGAGGCATCAGAAAGAGCCACATGTGAGAACACATAATAGAGGAGCAGCTCTTTCCTGGACTTTCTGCTGTGAATAGAGGACACATGTGGCCTGTGAATTTGTAAAAGATTTAGAAATGTACATGGTCACCTGCATCATGAGTCTCCTGCTGGTCCCAATTTTGCATTGTAGGGATCTCAGCCATCAGTGGGGCTTGGAACAAAGGAGGCATAATTGTCATAGCTTCCAGGTGCTACAGTCAGCAAGTGTCATTGTGGAGCTGCCTGATCCTTTCGGGACCCTACTTTCACTCCAAAAGGAGGCCTGTGAATCTCTGCTTTAGTAAAAAGAGATGGGGCAGATGTGGTCACTGGTTCACTTGAGCACAGGTTTCCCTTCCTGTGATGTTTAGGTTAGAGCGCTCCCTTGCACCAAATAAAATAGCTCAGCTGTTCATAAACCATAGTATTTGTGGTATTTCAGAAAGGAAGAAAAGGCTTTGGGTGTCTGTTTAGAAGAGCTGCCATGAGACGGGCAGGGCACTGGTGATGCCTGCTAATGGCCTGGAGAGAACCATGGATGATCCTTGAGTCACAAGTCAATAAAACCACTGGCTAGAATGCTCCCACAAAGGTGACACCACGGCCAGGGTCAGCCCACACATCACAGAGCTTCCCAAGTCAGCATAATGCACCACGGAACTGGGTGTGAATTGCAGACTTGGCCGGAAAGTTGCTCCACACTCTCCCCTCTGGGATGTAATTACCTGACAAGGTTCTGTCTGTCTTCTCTCAAATTAAAAGAAAACAAAGAATAGGAAATTGGCCCTTGCTGATCCTCACGATCCATTTTCTCATCAGCAGCTGTGCCGACAGGGGAAGGGGTTATGTGGAAGTGAGCTGCCGGGTGCACACGTGGCTCTCTCTGTCCAGCTCAGGCTGGACAGCTCCTCCTGGGACTTACGGCCATTGGGGCCACCTGGCCAGAAGGAGCCTTGGGATGGTGAGTCACCACCAGAGGCCACCAGAACACTGTGGGGGAGCCTTCAGGAGTAATGGGTTTCCAAGAGAGTTGTGGGACCTGTGTCTTTCCCCGACACGTGGGACTGGAAAGCTCCTTGGACAAGTTCTACGATTCTCTAGGAAGGAGGACCCAACGTCAGGGAGATGTGGCCTGATCAGTAAGGCCAGGAAGCAGCATTAAGCCAAGACCCGAGAATACATTAATTAGGGGAAGAGGAGAGGGAGTGTTCAGGCAGAAGAACAACATGTGCAAAGGCCCTGTGGTGGGCAGGCACGTAGTGAGCACAAGGAACTCAAGGAGCATGTGGATCTCAGGGACAGAAGCAGCATATGGCACAGGATGAGGCTAGAGGGACCATAAGAACGGCCAACAGCAACCAAGGGGTTACTCTGAAGGCAGCATGCCCGTCAGCATCTTGCCAGTGTTGACTTGTGAGTTTCCTACTACAATCCCTATTTTACAGACAACAACAGCAAAAGCTGAAATAGCCTTTCTATGTGCCAGGGCTGATCTAGGACCACTGTCTGTGATTGACTCACCCAATCCTCACAGAAGACAAGAAAACTGTAACACGGAAGGGGGAATGGGGACTCAACCCAAGCAGGCTGGCTCCAGAGTCCCTGTTTCCAACCAGATAGTTCCAAGTCCCCTTCTGAGAACTAGAGGCAGGGGACCCAGGGAGTTTTCACTGTGGAAAGACCCTCAGTACAGAGGATGGGTTGGGGGTGAGAGCTGACACAGGTGGACCACTTGGAAGAATGATGCTAAGTCCAGGTGGTGGCAGCTTGGGCTAGTGTGACGGCCAAGAAGATGGTGGGAAAGGGATGGATTTGTCAGCTTCGGGATGTAAATGGATTGGAGTTTATCTGGATAAGGGGCTGACGGGGGTGAACATGTCCATAACTCCTCCCGGCTCTTGGCTTGCATAACCGGATGGAAGGTGTGCCTTTCCCTGAAATAGAGGCATGTGAAGACGAAGGTCATGAGTCTGGTTTGGACTTGCTGAGTCTAACAGGAGATGTCAAAGGGGGCAGTTGACTATCCTATCAGGAGCCCAGAGAAGAGGTCTGGGGAGGGGGGTGGGATAGAGAAGTTAAAGTCACCTGCCAGCAGGTGCTGATGGAGGGCTAGGCATGGATGACATGGCCTTGGAGAAAGTGGAGATCAGGAAGGGAAGGTCTCCGTCCAAACTTCGAGGAGCGCCGTACCCCAGAACAACAGTCATCCATTCAAATCAGGACTGCGAGACGTATTCAAGGACCCAAGAAACCACTTACCACAGAGTATTAAGTAGAAAAGCTGATCCAAAGCACACGTGGAGGTCTGAGTCAGGATGGCAGTGTATGCAGTGTACCTTGTGTGGAGGGGAGGGGAGGGAAAGACATAAAAACCTTACAAGTGCCGTCGGGGGATAGGATTAGAGATGATTTATTTTCTTGTTTGTTCTTCTTGTGCTCTTCTGTATAATCATCTATTCAACAAATATTTGAGCACCCTGATTTATTTAACTGGTTCCTTATTGTTGGAAGGTTGGGCTTTCCCAAATTCCCTCTATTATCAATACCGCTGTAACGAACATCCTCATCCAGAAATCTCCCAGACACGTGTCATATTTCTGTCCTGCTCAAAAATTTCACTTGTTCCCTACGGCCCAAGGCAACAAAACCAAATGTCTCTGTACCCCAGGACACCTACGTGCCGGCCTGACCTGCCTTTCCTGTACTTCCTTCTTTATTTACTCAGCCTTCAAGCAGAGTCGCTCTCAAGGCTCAGACCGAAACCCGAACAAAGAGGAGTGGTGAGATGGAGATCACCAAGCCCCAGACCTCTGGGTCAAGGACGCCAAGAAAAAGGAGGTTCAGGGCCTCCCTGGTGGCGCAGTGGTTGAGAGTCCGCCTGCCGATGCAGGGGATACGGGTTCGTGCCCCGGTCTGGGAGGATCCCATATGCCGCGGAGCGGCTGGGCCCGTGAGCCATGGCCGCTGGGCCTGCGCGTCCGGAGCCTGTGCTCCGCAGCGGGAGAGGCCACAGCAGTGAGAGGCCCGCATACTGCAAAAAAAAAAAAAAAAAAAAAAAAAAAAAAAAGAAAAAGGAGGTTCAAGTAGGGTGGGATGAGCCATTATCAAAAGCTGCCAAGAATTCATCTGGGCTGAGGGATGACTAGCTTTCCGTTGAGTAGAATAGAGATCGCTGGTCATTGCTGGCCTAGCAGTTCTGATCTGGGGGCAAGTATCAGAGAGGCAGGAGTCTCAGGGAACCAGGAGGAGGTTTTTGGGGATCGAGAGAAGGTGGGATTCGGGCACAAGGGCAAGAGCTAGGGGACGTGCAGAGCCGAGCAGCCTCAGAGAGACTGGAGAGCCAGAAATACGCTGTGTCAGGAGGCGAAGGGCGTTGGGACTGTAGGATCCTTGGAAAAGTACTCCAGACAATTACCATCTGGCGTTCCTCTCCAGTGTGCTGGTGTTTTTATTGTGCTCCGAGCCAGAGAATTCACAAGAAATAAGCCTCCTGAAAAGCCCCTTCTCGTAATAATGGGGCCATTGCCTCGACTGCAAAGTGAAGGGCTGACCGGGATGCCTGTAAGGCTTTTCTGCTCCTAGACGCTCCTCTGGAATAGCTGTGTCTCTTGTTAAACCAATCATTTCTCAGGGAAACACAGAGAGCTCCAGGCCTGGAGAAATGCTGATTCCTGGCACAGCTGGCAAGGGGGACAGATTGGTTCTCATCTGGTCTATGAAGTAGGGATTTGGGTGAAGACGCATCAAACACGTGTACACTTTTCTCTATTACTCCTTCCATGAACAACAACAACAAAAACTACACGGATTTAGAAGATTTTGCAATGACAATTTAAAAGCCGCTGAACACCCCGTGAAATTCAAGCTGACAAACTGAATGGACAGTGATATTAAAATATTTCATTAGATGTTTTTTATGCCAAATTAAGCCGCTGTAATTATATTGATATTCACAGTCTGCATTAATCTAAAACTATTTCAAGACTTTTTCTAATTTAGCATGATTAATTCTTTCACTTAAGAACACACTCATTTTCAAGTTTTTGATGGTTCTCCTACTTTGCTGCTTTGACTTCTCTTTGCCAGAATACTGAATTCACAGGGATTCCTACTCAAGGGGATGGAATCCAATTTTTCAGGGCATTTACTTACCTGGGAATAAGGTTTCACCCTTGTTTCTCCATGTGGCGGACCGGGCCTTTGACACATTAAGTGGAAAGCCCTTCAGTTTATTAAATACATATCTACGACCTTGAAGCCCAGAAGGCCATTTTTTAAAGAGATTCCTGAATTGGTTTGCAAGATGAATATTCTGCCTAGTTATAAATTTTAAAGTTATGAGTCTGTGTTTTAAAAACTGAACTAATGTCTTTAATATAATTTCTGCTGCCAGCAGGGGGCTAGAAATAGAGGAGCCCTGTGTTCAGATGGAAAAAACAGCTGATTGGGGGATGTGCAAAGAGAATATCTCCATGTTTGCCAGTACTGATCATTTTTTACTGGAAAGTTCATCAATGGAATCATTAATTCTGTGGTTTTAGAGAATTTGGCCCTTTAACTCAAAACAAATGTGTCACCTTTTGGATTCTTGTTTATGAATATTTGTTTTTGCTTTTCAGCAGTCCTCTCCTCATTTGACTTTAATAATACTAATTTTTAAAAAGGGTACAAGTTACAGTGCCAATTTCTTTCTCCAAGATGCACCCTGCCATTGTAGTATCAATTACTCAGACAATTTCAATCCATCCAGACAATCATGTCATTAGCCCATGGAGAATCTTCCGAAATAATTTACATAGAAACTGCCTTTACATGCTAAATGAAAAATGTGCAGCCATCGTCAATGGAATTTGAATTACAATCCCACCACGTGCAGGTTGGTTTTATTCGTGCTATTTATTAAACAGGATGAAGGTGATGCAGTAAATTACAAAGCAATTACCTGAGCAGTTACTGCAAACCTGCGCTACCCAGCCATTAGGAGGCCGCCTCCTTAAGAAGAGCTTGCCCTTGATCCCTCTTCTCGACCCCCACCTGGCACCATGAGCCCACCCTTCCTCCGTAAGCTGCCACTCAGAGTCTAGAGCCGGGCTGCTGCTGCAGAAGCCCCCTCATAACGTCAGTCTTTGCTGAACCCAGTACTTTTGTCCTTAGGACTGGAGGGTCTTATCATATAAGCAGGGGGATTGGGAATCATTCCAGCACTCCCTCGAATGAACCAAGGGGAAGCTATTTACATGAATCCTTCCGTTTTCTTCCTGGTGGGGACCATTCAGAAAACCAGACAGCTTCCACTGACCGGCCAGCCAGACAGGGTGGAAGAAATTAGCATGAGGCCAGGCACCCAGGTGGGCAAGAGGCACGGCTATGTTGAAGCTAGGAAGATCATGGTCACTGGTTTTTGTTTTTTTGTTTTTGTTTTAAGGCCAGGAATTTCTGACATTTACAGGAATAAAAGCATCCAAGGAGGGCTGAATGGCCTTTATAGGTGTTGCAAGGTTTCTGCAGCAACCAAGAGCTCCTCTCCTGATGCAGGGCACGTCCTCCCCTCTGGGCCTGCCTGGCATGGCACGAAGGGTGCTCCCTGCTCTCCCTTCCTAGCTGTGGGGCTCTGGGATGATAAGGATCCTTCTGGGCATGTCCTTTCTCTCTGGGCCTGGGCTCTGCTTCAGTAACGGAGGCTGTGGTTCAGGCTGTGGTTTCCTCTCATTCCTGAGAACAGACGTAGGGAGTACCTGCTCCTACCTTGGCCGGGCATTTTAGCCTGCAGGCTCCACGGCGTCCCAAAGCCCCTCACTGAGGGCTTTGGAAGTACCAAAAACAGATGCTGGAAGAGAAATCCTGGCCCACAGCAGGGGAAGCATGGGGGTGGAGGCCAGGAGGTTATCTCTGCAGAAACCTGAGCGTTTTGTTTATGATGTTCTGACAATGCTCAGAGCCGCTTGGAACAGCTGCTCCGCGTACCAAGCTGCTTGACATTCTGCCTGGAAGGTAGCTGCGGCTCTGGAAGGATGACTTGCGTGACATATGACAGCTTTCGGGGCTGCCGGTCCCCTGGCTTCTCTGCTCTAAGACCCAAGCCATCTGTAGCCTCTCAATTCTGATGCTGGGGGCCCAGAATGGTAAAACAGAAGAGGGAGGAGAAAGTAAGCAGAACAGAAAAGGAAGAGAGAAAGGAAAAAGGAGGAGCCAACCCATTTGTTGTGAAGAATGAAGAAAGAAGCCCCTCCTATCTGAATCCTCACTCCGCCCCAGTCAGTCCTCCATACAGCAGCCTAAGCGATGTTTTTAAAACAATAAAATGACGCTCTTCACTTACGTAAAACCTCCCAATGGTTCCCGCTGCTCCAGTGCTAAATTCAAAGGCCTTAACCCAGCCCCTGAGACTCTGCTGGCTCAGTGTCCAGCCTTTCTCATCACTGCCCCTTCAAGCTCTGTGCTCCAAGTGCACTAACTGGCCTTCAAGCCTGACCTCCCGCTCCCATCCTTCCACGTGCCTCAGGGCCTTTGCATATGTTCTCCCTCTGAAGGAATGCTTCTCCCCTTCTCATTGCCCTCCCCACCCTGCTCACTGGCAATCTCAGTGAAACGTCACTTCTTCAGAGGTGCCCTCACTGATCCTCAGATCAGATCAGATCCTCCTGCTATAAGATCTTAGCGTTCCTCCACTTTTCCTTTACAGCCTTAATCACAATTAGGTGATGAAATTATGTCTCCTCTACCAGACCGGAAGCTCCGTGGGGGCAGGGACCTTATCCGCTACCTACTCTGTTGGCCCTTGAAAGGTGCTCAATGAATATCTCTGGAATGAATGACTGGATGAACGAACTCCAAAGCCAGGGCTATTAGGAAAAGGAAGACTTACAAGTTAAAGTCAAAATCCATGACTGGAGTTAGAGAACAGGTCTGCGCTGGGGAGTTAGGACGTCTTGCGTATGAATCATGCTCTGCTGCTCACTAGCTGAGCAACCTTGGCAACTGTTCAATTCTCTGAGCCTCAGTTTCTCATCAGTGAAACACCCCAGAGTTCTTGTGAAATTAAGATAAGGTATGAAGAGCACTTAGCATCATCAATGGTAGCTTCCATTATTACTTTGATTGTTGTTGTAGTTTTTATCATTATTAAATGGCTGAATGGCAGGTTGGAAACCTCACTCCAAAAACTGAGTCCACACCGAGGGTGGACTCTTTCTTTCCTCTCTGTGAGCTAGAAGCATTACACACACCCATAGTGATGTGCAACAAATAATTTTTGCTTCACAAAAGGCTTCACCCATTACTAAGTTAATAATACTAGGCACAGACTGTGTACCCTGCCCTATGCCAAGTCCTGCAGGATAGGGCCCATTTGTTAAGCAGTAGGACCTCAAAAGTATGGGTGCATTTGAAATTAACACAATCTTTCTAAAGGACGATCTAGCCATATGTATCAAATTTGTACATAGACACAAATTTGACCCAGCATTACTATTCCATTCCTAGGAATATACTCAAGAAAGCAATTGTATAAGTATAAAAAGCCTGCCTCATAGTAGTCCTTAAATATTCGTTGAATGAATCCTGAATATATGATTATATGGTTAATACCTTTGTTATTTTAAGACGGTGAATCACACTGATTGATCTTCAAGTGTTAAACCAAGCTTGCATACCAGCAATTAACCCCATTGATCATGGTGTATTGTCCTTTTTACATACAACTGCATTCATTTGCTAATACTCTATTAAGGATTTGTACATCTATGTTCATGAGAGATATTGGTCTGTAGTTTTCTTGTAATGTCTTTGTCTAGTTTTGGTGTCAGAGTATTATTGGTCTTGTAAAATTAACCAAGAAGTGTTCCACCCTCCTATAATGTTTGGTAAGATTAGCATTATTTTTGTCCTTAAATATTTAATAGAACTCACTATGAAGGAGTTTTCCTTATGGGAAGATTTTTAATTACAAATTCAATTTAATAAATACAAAGCTATTCAGCTATTCAACAACTATTTTTGTTGTGTCATTTTTAATAAATTTTGTCTTTCAAGAAATTTGTCCATTTCATCTAAGTTGACAAATTTATTGCTGTAAAGTTGTTCATGGTACTCCTTTATTTTACCTTTAATGCATGTAGCATCTGTAGTGATGCCTCCTTTTACGTGCATAATACTAATATTTTGTGTTTTCTCTCATTTGTCTCTCATCAGACTAACTATACGTTTATCATTTTATTGGTCTTGCAGAAAGCCAGCTTTTGTTTTGTTCGTCTATTTACAAATTGTTTTTCTATTTACTATTGCATTGATTTCACATTTATCTTTACCATCACTTTTTTCTACTTTGGTTTTCATTGGCTCTGCTTTTTCTAGCTTCATAATGTAAAAGCTTAGATCATTTTTAAACCTTTGTTGATATGAATTACATTTATTGATTTTAAATGTAAATATCATATAAGCAATTAACACAAGCATTTAAAACTATAAATTTCTTTCTATGATTTGCTTTAGCTGCATCACACAAATTTTATGTCATGTTTTAATTTTCATTCATTTAAAAATATTTTTTAGGGCTTCTTGGTGGTGCAGTGGTTGAGAGTCCGCCTGCCGATGCAGGGGACACGGGTTCGTGTTCCAGTCCGGGAAGATCCCACATGCCGCAGAGCGGCTGGGCCCGTGAGCCATGGCTGCTGAGCCTGCATGTCCAGAGCCTGTGCTCCGCAACAGGAGAGGCCACAACAGTGAGAGGCTCACGTACCGAAAAAAAAAAAAAAAAGAAAAAAAAAAAAATATATATATATATTTAGTTTCCTTTGTGATTTTTTAAAGTTTTACTCTTAGAAGTATGTTGTTTAATTTCCAAATATTTGGGAATTTTTCAGATATATAATTTATTTCTGAAACTCTAAATTAATTCAATTACTGCCAGAGAGTAATCCTTCTAAATTTTTTTTTTTTTTGCGGTACGCGGGCCTCTCACTCTTGTGGCCTCTCCCGTTGTGGAGCACAGGCTCCGGATGCACAGGCCCAGCGGCCATGGCTCACGGGCCCAGCCGCTCCGCGGCATGTGGGATCTTCCCGGACTGGAACACGAACCCGCGTTCCCTGCATTGGCAGGCGGACTCTCAACCACTGCGCCACCAGGGAAGCCCAGTCCTTCTTAATTTGATGAGACTTGTTCTATAGCATAACACAAGGCCTAGATTAGTAAGTGTTCTATGTGCAGTTGAAAGGAGGTATATTCTTCTATTGTTGGGTATTTTGTTTCAAAACTGTCAATTAGATCAAGTTGGTTGATAGCATTATTCAAGTTTTCCACGTCCTTACTGAGTTCCTATCTGTTTTGCTCATCACTGAGAAAGGAATGTTGATGTGTCCCACTACAATTGTGAATTTATTTATTCCTCCTTTCGGTTCTGTCACTTTGGCATGTATTTTGAAGCTATGTAATTAGGTGCACATACATTTAGAACTGTTACGTCTTCTTGATGGACTGACTTTTTATTACAAAGTGCCTCTCCTTGTTTTTTAGTAATAGTCCTTGTCCTGAAGTCTACTTTGCTTGAAAATACAATCATTTTCACTTTCTTATGGTTAGTGTTTGCATGCTATATCTTTTTTCTACCTTTTTGCTTCTAATCTATCTGTGCCTTTATTATTAAAGTGTTTCTTGTAGAAAGCATATAGATAGGTTTTGCTTTTTGTGTCCACTCAGATAATCTCTAGCTTTTCAATGGAATGTTTTAGCCAGTTATGATAGATGTTTGGGTTTATCTCTATCATCTAGCTACTTGTTTTCTATTTGTCCTGTTTCTTTCTTTTTTTTCAGTTTTCCACTTTATCTCCACTACTGGGTTGCTGGCTATTTCTCTTAGTTTTTAGTGGTTGCTCTAGGATTTGCAGTATATATTTTTAATCACAGTATTCTATCTTCAAATAATTATAGCAGTCCATCAATAATGTAAAAACCTTTCAACAACATGCTTCCACTTCCCCATGCGTTCCTTTGTATTACTGTTGTCATACACTTTGCTTCTATATATTGTTATTATTTTTGCTTTAGACAATTATCTTATTGATATATAATTTACACACTGTAAAGTTCACCCATTTAAAGTGTACACTCAACATTTTAAGTATATTTACAGCCTTGTGCAACAATCATCATAATCTAATTTTGGAACATTTTCATCACCCCAAAAAGAAGCCTTATTCCCACTAGCTGTCACTCCCCATCCAACACACACACCTCCAGCCCTAGGCAGCTAGTGATCTACTTTCTGTCTCTATAGATTGTCCCTATTCTGGGCATTTGATATAAATGGTATCATATAATATGTAGTCTTTTGTGACTGGCTTCTTTCACTCAGAATAATGTTTAGCAGTTTATCCGTGTTCTAGCATGTATTGGCACTTCATTCCTTTTTATTACCAAAAACCACTTCCTCATATGAATATACCACATTTCATTTATCCATTCACCAGTCAATCAACATTTGAGTTGTTTCCACTTATTGCCTATTATGAATAATGCTGCTATGTACATCTGTGTACAAGTTTTTCCATAAATATATGTTTTTATTTCTCTTGGGTATATACCTAGGAGTAGAATTTCTGGGTCTTACGGTAAGTCTGTGTTTAATATTTGAGGAACTAACAAACTGTTATCCACCAAAGCAGCACCATTTTACAACCCCATCAGCAATGTGTGAGCATTTCAATTTCTCTACATCCATGTCAACACTTATTATTATCTGTCTTTTTTTTATTATAGCCATCTTAGTGGGTGTGGAGTAGTATCTCACTGTGGTTTTGATTTCCCTGATGATTAATGATACTGTTAAACATCTTTTCATATGCTTATTAGACATTCATATATCTTCTTTGGGGAAATGTCTATTCAAATTCTTTGCCCATCTTAACTGAGCTATTTTTCTTTTTATTAAGTTGTAAGAATTCTTTATATATTTTAGACACAAGTATTTTATCAGTTTTATAAGTTGAAAATGTTTTCTCCTAGGCTGCAGGTTGCCTTCTGACTTTCCTGATGGCACCTTTTGAAGAACAAAAGCTTTTAATTTTGATGAAGTCCAACCTATCAGTCTTCTCTTTAATCATCTGTGCTCTTGGTGTCATAAAAGAAATCATTTCCCAGCCTAAAATTACTAAGATTTATTTCTATCTTCTTCAAAGACTTACATTTTTAGCTCTTACATTTAGGTCTATGCTCTGCTTTGAGTTAATTTTTGTGTATGATATAAGGCAGGGGCTCAAATTCTCTTTTTGCATGTGTATATCCAGTTGTCTCAGAACCCCTTGCAAAAAAGACTATTCTATCCTGATTATATTGTCCTGGCCCCTTTGTAGAAAATCAATTGACCATAAATGTTAAGGTTTATTTCTGGACTGTCAGTTTTATTTCATTGATCTATATGTCTATCCTTATACCAGTATCACACTATCTTGATAACTGTAGCTTTATAGTAAGTATGAAATTGAAAATTTTGAGTCTTCCCATTTTGTTCTTCTTTTTCAAGATTATATTGACTCTTCTAGGTCCCTTACATTTCCATATGAATTTTAGGTTCAGCTTATTGATTTCTGCAAAAATGTCAGCTGAGATTTTGATATGGATTACATTGAATCTGTAGATCAGTTGGGGGACTATTGCCATCTTAATATTAAGTCTTCTGATCCTTCAGCATGGGATGTCTTTCCATTTATTTAGAACTTCTTTCTTTCAACAATGTTCTGTAGTGCTTCTTGTCAGAAATGTATTCCTAAGTATTTTATTCTTCTTGACACTATTATAACTGACATTGTTTTCTTAATTTGATTTTCAAACTGTTTATTTGCTAGTGCATTGAGATACAATTGAAGTCCTTTGAAATTTCCCTCCTCTTCTACATTCTGGAATAGGTTGTCAATGACTTACGTTAACTATTTTTTAAATGTTTGCTAGCATTCACTAACGAATCTCTCTGACCCTTGGCCTTCCTTTGTCAGGAGATTTTTAAATTACTATCTTTCCTTGTTTTAAGTCTATTCAGATTTTCTATTTCTTCTTGAGTCAATTTCAGTAATTGTATCTTTCTAGGAATTTGTCCATTTCATCTAAGTTATGTATCTGTTGGCACACACTTGTTCATTGTATTCCTTTATAATCCTTTTTATTTCTATAAAGACAGTAATGATGTCCCCTCTTTCATTCCTGGTTTAAGCCATTTGGGTCTTCTATCTATCTATCTATCTATCTATCTATCTATCTATCATTTATCTATATCTATCTATCTATTATGTATCTCTTTTTGTCAGTCTAGCTAAAGGTATCTCATCTGCTGATCATTTGAAAGAAACAACTTTTGGGTTCATTGATTTTTCTCTATTATTCTTCTATTCTCTATTTCATTTAAGTTGATCTTTATTATTTCCTTCCTTCTGCACACTTTGGGGTTAGTTTGCTTTTCCTTTTCTAATTTCCTGAGGTGGAAATTTAGGTTATTATTTGAGATCTTCCTTCTTTTTTCATATAGCCACTAAGAGCAATAGCTTTATAAGTTTTGGTCAAATATTTTTGAAGAAAATTTTAAAAACAAAAAGGAGAGTATTTCACATTTACCTACATATTTATCACTCCTGCTTCTCCTTATTCCTTTGTGTAAATATGAGTTTTCATCTAGTAACATTTTCTTTCAGCCTGAGGAAATTTCTTTAATACATTTTGTATTTTTGTCTAAAAAGGTCTTTATTTCATCTTCATTTCTGAAGAATATGTTTACTGAATATTGAATTCTAGGTCGAGTTTTATTTTCTTTTATCAATTTAAAGATGTTTTTGTCTTCTACTTTGCCATGTTTATGATGAGAAATCAGTAAAAGCTCTTAACTTTGTAATGTGCCTTTCTTCTCTGCTTAATTAAAAGATTTCCTCTTTGTTGCTGGTTTTCAGCAATTTGATTATAATATTACTTGATGTGTTTTTATTTATATTTATCCTGCTTCATGTTCGGGTTCACTGAACTTCTTGTACCTGTGAGTTTTATAGTTTTATCAAATTTGGAAAAATCTTGGCCACTGTTTCTTCAAATATCTTCTGCTGACCCCACCCCTCCCCCTCCCACTATGGTCCAGGTCTCCACTTGATATTGTTTCACAGTCCACTGAGTCTCTGTTATTTCTCTCCTACCCTTTCCTCTCTGGGTGCTTTAGTTAGAATAGTTTCTATTGCTATATCTTCAGTTCACTGATCTTTTTTCTACAGTGTCTAATCTGCTATTAAGCCCATTGTGACAGCTAGACTCTAAAATGGACCCAATAAACTCAACCTCCTGTTATTCATACCCTTGTATAATCCCCACCTCTTCTTTGTGGGCATGTTGGTGACTCGCTTCTAATCAAAAAGATACATCAAAGGGGATGGAATGTCACTCCTGTGGTTAGATTAAGAGAGACTGTGACTCCTATCTTTCTAGTAAACTCTCTTTATTATCTTTTTGGCTCACATACTTTGCAGAAACAAGCTTCTGTTTGTGAGAGGCCCATTTGGCAAAGAACTGAAAGTGGCTTCTGGCTAAAAGCCAGCTAGAAACTGAAGACCTCAGTCCAACATCTGCCAAGGAACTAAATTCTTACATCAACCAAGAAGCTTAGAAGTAGGTCTTCCTTGGGACTTCTCTGGTGGTGCAGTGGTTAAGAATCCACCTGCCAATGAGGGGGACACAGGTTTGATCCCTGGTCCAGGAAGATCCCACATGCCACAGAGTAACTAAGCCTGTGCACCACAGCTACTGAGCCTGTGCTCTAGAGCCCACAAGCCACAGCTACTGAGCCCACATGCTGCAATTACTGAAGCCCACGCACCTAGAGCCTGTGCTCCACAACAAGAGAAGCCACCACAGTGAGAAGCCCGCACACCGCAACGAAGAGTAGCCCCCACTCACCGCCACTAGAGAAAGCCCACATGCAGCAACAAAGAACCAATGCAGCCAAAAATAAATAAATAAATAAAAAGTTAAAAAAAAAAAAAAAGAAGTTGGCCCTCCTCAGTTGAGCCTCCAGATGAGACCTCAGCCCTGACTGGCATGTTGATTGTAGCCTGTGAGAGACCCTGATATAGAGGACTCCATTGAACCACTTGTAGAGCCCTGAGCCTCAGAAACTGTGAGATAATAAACGTGTGTCATTTTTAAGCTGCTATATTTGTGGTAATTTTTTAATACATCAATCTTTAACTCATATACTCATCTGGTGAAATTTTCACTTTAGATATTGTATTTTCCAATACTGAAAGTTCTACTTGGTTCCTTTTTCTATCTTATGGTTCTCTCCTCACACTGTTCATCTTGTCCTTTAAATCACTGGGGATATTTATAATAACTGTTTTAAAGTCCTTATCTTCTAATTCCATATTTACGTTATCTGGGGCTTCATTTCCACTGATTTCTATCCTGAACATGGGACATATTTTCTGACTTGCTAACATGTTTAGTAATTTTTGATCAAATGCAGGGCACTGGGAATGATATATTGTTGAGTGTGTATTTTGCTGTCTTACTTTAAAGAACATTGAGTTTTCTTATGTAAAAGGCACTTGTGTTGCAGGTCAGCCTGCTCATTTTGAAGTTTGTTTTTAGGCTTTGCGAGGGTGGGTCTAGGGTAGTCTTTACTTCCAGGAGAGTCTAGCCCTATTATTAAGGTGTGAACCTTCTGGGGTCTCTATTGAATGTCTCAGGTGTTCTATAACATCTCTTCACACAGCTTCTTCCAAATTTGAACATCTCCTAGTTCTGTGTGAGCTCTGAGAATTTTTAGCTTACAGCTTTCAGTGGTTGCTTTTGGACAAACCTCATGGCGTTTCACCTTATACACACTCAGCTTAATAGTTAGCTAAAGACTCAAGGGGACCTACTGTGAAGGTTTCTGACCTCCTCCCCTGCTTATCTCTCCTCTTTCCAGTACTCTGTCCTATAAATTCCAGTTTCCTTGGCTTCCCCAAGCTCTGAGCTCAATCTCCTCAACTCAGCTAGACTGCCATGTTCTGCATGCCACTCACCCCCCATCCCCACCCTACTGGAAAAGGCTCCATCCAGAAATCCAGAGCTCCTCTTATCTATTTACTCCCTTCAGGTATCCCAGTCCTGCACTGTCTGTTGTCCAGTGTCTGACAACCATTGTTTCACACATTTTGTCCAGGGATGTAGTTGGTTTTGTTGAGATGGTAAGTTTGCTACCAATCTTTGTCACTTCCATTAGAGATCTCTGGGCATTTTTAGAGATGAACAAGAGGAAATGGGATTGGCACTTGGCTCCATCCTTGGGTTATTAAGCTTCTTGCAGACACTCACCTTGCTTATTCACGGTGGGGGTGGGAAGGGGGTAGGAAGATGCATTGGAAATGTTCCTCACTGGTTGCGTCATAACCCCCAAAATCCCAAATCCTCATTAGCTGTACTCCTGACAACCTATTCCTTTGTCTTCTTAGCAAATAACTTGTCAGTGTGAGACAGAAACCTATCAGAAAGACCCTCGCTCCACCATGGGTTTATTTAGTCTGTGGGTTGTATACAATTCCCTTTATACAAAGTGATGTGATTATAATTTCTGAACTAAGACCTTTGGCCTGATGATAAGTCTAGATATTTAAACTTGGTGGTGGATGGGGTGTCCCAGGAGGCCCTGTATGTCTCAGGCATCTGGCTACAGGGGCTCGCTTTGTCCCCTCATAGAGGTCCAATCCCCAGGGAGTCTCCAAACAGGCTGATATGTAGAATCAATCACTTGGGAAGCCTTTAAAAATCACAAATGCCCAGGCCCCACCCCAGACTACCAATTAGAACCTTGGCAGCCCACAGTGACTCCGATGCAGAGCCCAGGATCACTCTGTCTTCTTGAATCTTATGAAGCCAAAGAACTCACAAACATGGAAGCTGATGGCAATGTCAGCGTCTGGCAGGCCCTCCAGGATCAGCCGTGGGGGGCAAGAAGGTCCCTCGACTCCAGGAGGGGGAAAGACCGAGCTCTCTCTGAATCACAGCAATTTTAAGCAGGAAGAAAACTTCCTATTTGGAGAAGGCTCTGGCCAACTTCCCTTCCCCTCCCTCAGCCTTTCCATTTTGTAGATGAAGAAACCAACCCCCAAGGGATTAGGTGACACGCCCAGCATCCCTCGGCCCAGGGCCAAGTTACCCAGCCAGGACTTTCCCCACTGCCTCTCAGACCCTCCTAAAATCCCACAAGTGACTTCTTATGACCCTTAGAACAGAATCCAAAATCCTTACCGCAGCTGAACCTCCATGCGGCCTGGCTCCAGCCCCTCCAGCCACACCTCACGCCACCCTGTCCACTGCTCCCCAAGCACACTGGTCCCTTTCCGTCAGGAGAAAACCAAGGTCCTTCCAGCCTTGGGGCGTCACGCTGTCCTGTCTGAGGATGCCCTGCCCCAGATCTTCACAGCAATGGCCCTTTGTGCTTTAAGTCATGGGTTGACTGTTCTTGCCTCATTGAGGCCCCTGGACCACCGAAGGCCAGGGCCCACTCGTTATTCTCCACCTGGCACGGGCTTTGTTTGTCACCCCCAGCACTTCTCGGGGCGGGGGGGGTCCTGAGGTCCTTAACTGCTTACTCTGCTGTGTCTGTCCCCACCCCACTAAGTTGGGGGGGCTTTGAGAGGGCAGAGAATGTATCTGCTTTCTGCCTCACTGTATCCCCAGTGCCCAGCCAAGTGCCTGGCACAGAGGGCTTATAATAATGTTTCTTGAATGGATGGGTGGATGATGGAAGAATTGCATCATTAATCAACAACTAAAAAGTGACAGAAATCACTTTGTCTCTAACCTCCCAAATGCTATGAAGGCAAAGAGCTTCACCTGGACCCGGCAGGGGTGTGCCTGGGGCTTCAGGGACCTAGGCTGTGCCTGCAGTGAACCACACAGTGGGCTCAGCCAGAAGCCTTCTGGTGTTGGGTTATATTCTGAGCATGCTGATGCCATAAGTCCAGACATCCTGGTGCATGGCAGGGCCCGGGTTTCCCTGTGAATGAAATGGTGTCTATCATTCCCTCCTCTGGCATGTGCGCCTTGGTTCTGCAGACGTGCCGTGGGGCAGACCTTTTCTCTGGCCCTTCTGATGGGCCTGCATGAGCAAGAGAAGTTAGGATTCATCATTTTCCACTTGAAACAGCCTGGGAGCTGGGCTCCTCCATCCACAGGCAAAGGCTTTAATATTTAAACTAGAAGCACCAAAGCGCCATTGAAAGAAAAGAGCTCAATTTTCTTGTATCAGTTTTTCTCCCACGTGTCCCTCAAATCTCCAGCCACACCATCAAACAAGACCGACCCTTTCTACTGCATCGCATCCCAAGTTTCTGATTACGAGTCAAAGTCTGATGCAGCTCCGGCAGAAGAACAGAAGCAGAGTCTAAACAATGAGCGTGCTCAAAATTAATCTAGGGCCCAGCCTCTTGGTTAGTATAGGATAGCCCCAGAGCTGCCCAGTGGAGAGACAATATAAGCCACATTTTAAATTGCCTGGTAGCAGTGGTAAAGCAGTAAAAAGAAACTGGTAAAAACTAATTTTAATGATATATTTTATTTGACCAATATATTTTAAATATTTCAACATGTAATCAATAGAAATATGAATGGGTTGTTTGACATGTTTTTTTTTTTTTTTCATGCTAAGTCTCGGAAATGCAGTGTGTGTTTTACACGTCCAGCATGTTGCAGTTGGGACCAGGCACATTTCAGGTGCTCAGGGGTGACACCCAGGTCCTGGTTTGGACCACACACCAGGAAGGGTCCAGCTGCTCACAGGCGGCATGCCGGCACCCAACCCAAGCTGCCGGAGAATGGAGAACGTACTGGCAGAGAAGACGAGAAGGAGGCTTGGAAACCCTGCTCCCTGGTCCCCGCAGCCCCCTACCCACCCTGCAGGCGTGCGTGTCGGTGTCGGCATCGGACAAAGCAGGCAGAGGAAACCACAACTGCCGCTCAGGGTTCTCTCTGGATGTTTGGATTAACTCACTTGTATTTATTTGGCTTTTTATAAACAAAAGTAAGACTTAATGCATTCCATTCATCATGAGGAAAGGGCAGTAATCCTAAGGGGATCTGTCAAACAGATGCTCTTTCTGTAAATAAATAAAAAGGTGACTGTGCAGGAAAGGAAAATTACACTGAACTGAAATCTGAGATTTTTTTTTCCCCTTTTAGATCCATAAGCCAAAATATTGCTAAGGCTTTTTATAAACAAAGATAATGAGTTGTATAATTTATGTAAATTAACTAATGCTGCTGCATTTTCTAGAAGTAACATACACTGCATTATTTATTTGACATGCCTTTTGGAGTAAAAATAATTATAATTGGATATTATACCTAACAAGTTTCTCCCTTTGTTTTCTTATTAGTATTTGTGGTTTTGAATATAAAACACAGAATCACTGAGTTCACCACAGGTGTGGCTTTCCTTTTGCACATATAAAACTAAAGATGATCTTTTGAAAAGATGGGAGTTGGACCAGGGCCCTTGACCACAGCTTCTGAGCCCAGCGTAAACTGCCCTGTGCCCCAGGCCTGGCTCTGTCAGTGGGTGTTAGTTATTTTCAACTAGCAGGGGGTACTAGTTTTTCAGCAGCCTGTGGGATACAATCGATATCATTTTCACTCCCTGACGTCTTTCCATCTTCACTACTCCAAGTATGATTTAGGACCAGCAGCCTCACCACCGCCTGGGAACTTGCTCTGAATGCAGCATCTCGGGGCCCCACCAAGACCAACGGAATCAGAATCCTTGGGGGACTTGTATGCACATTAAAGTTTGAGAAACGCTTTTCTACATCATTTGCAGAGAAGACCCAGTCCCTTCCTGGACCCCTCCTGCAGGAGACAGAGCTGAACTCAGGAAGGCACAGGGCTGGGTCCCCCAAGTCTATCTGTTCTCGACATCAACCCATATTTCCCCTCGCATCTAGCATATATTAAAATGAGCAATACATAATCACATACTGCAATTCTTAGCATTATCATATTAGGAGCATTAAAAATGCAAGAAAGGATAATTAAGCAAAATAAATTAAACAAGGATCTTGAAATACACAGCCTTGGAAATACTTCTGCTGCCTAAACTCTAGCTAACATCTGTTAGCCTCTATCACGCTCGCTATCCTTTTCTGATAGTCAAAGCACAAAATACGATCAAACACCAAATGTAAATAGCTCTGATTCGTAACCTTGTTTATGCAGCCAAAGATGGCCCTAAGGTAGAGGAAGGACCTCTGTTGAAAACCCACTGATCTTTGGAAGGACCATCTTGTTTGGGAACAGAGGTTGGGGGGCCCCTGCTCCCCCCACCCCCCCATTCATTCAGTACCAGGGGTGGAGAAAAAGAAACCAAAAATATCGCAGACCAAAAAGGAAAGGAGGGTAATTTACTGAATTCATTTCATCTCACTCCCTTAATCATGTAAAACAAAACCCAAAAATGTTCTACATTCTGGTTTGTGTCCAACACAACGTGCAAACTAATTGAGTGTAAAAAGCGTTCCTTTGCATTATATCAGTTACAGTAAATGTAACAATTGCTCTTCCTACCCCAGGGCTCTGTTTCATTTCTGTTTTGGTTACAATTCAGTCCATTCACAATATGTCATTGCAAACACTATTTGCAAAAGAAAGTATAAAAAACAGATTCTTTATTTCTTAGTGCATTTATTTTCATTTCCCTTCTCCAGCTCTCCAGATTTATCCCGTGCTTCCATCTGGAGGGCTTAAAAAAGTTATAGACCAAGTTACTATACATAATGAGACGCACACTCATCTGGCATTTAGCCAGAAAATTTTATTGCCAGGTGTTGTGAAAGGCAAAAAATATATATGCGGCCAAAATGCCGTGCTGCGTTGCATTTCCAAACATTTCATGTCACGTCTGAAGGTGTTCATTCATTTGGGAGGGAAGCTACTTCCATGACGTTTACTTAACCGCCTCTCAGGAAAAGGCAAATGTGAGGGTTCTTCAAGCCAGCATGAGGCTGCCGCACTTGACCCCAACCCCGTGGGAATGGCAGACTCGGTTCAGGCATCGGGGAGACCACCGCCCCCATTGGGAACCTGAAATCGATGGGTTGGCTCCCCTCCACGTTCATTGCCGTCGTTTGGGAAATATGAATTGAGTCCCCACAGTGCTCGGTGCTGGAGAGACGGAAGCTGACAGACAAACAGGGACTCAGGAGCATCGTCCAAACCGCCACCCTCATCAGGGGAGTGCTGAGGGGTCAGGGTCCGGGGGCAGGGAACTAGATGAGAACAGAGCAACCAAACCCAGCCCTGCTGTAAAGAGACCAGGGGAACTTCATTACGCCCACCCTTAGGTGGGGGCTGTCATGGAAGACTCTTTCAACTATTTCACAGCAATTAAGGAATTAAAGGTCAGCAGCAAACTCACTTCCTCCCGGACGGATTATTCCCGGGGAAAGCCAAGCAGATCCTGTTTGGGAGAAATAACTGCTGAGCAGTTCAGTGTGGATTCTTAGGGGAAACGGAACCTAATATGGCATTATATTGACCATTAGGTCTAATTCCATGTATAAAAACACACAGCAAAATGAGGGGTTTAAGTAAAATATCGGAGTCAGGGCGTCACAGCACAGAAAGGGCTAAGCTTGCGTTTCGGCTGCACTGCGGTGCACGGAAGGAATCGGAGGAAAATCAGGCTTCTTGGGGTTTCCCAATTTCTTTTCCCACACTCTCCCACGGAAAAGATGATGGTATTGAACCATGTATCTAATATTTTGGAAAGAGAAAGAAGTCATGGAGTCTTTTGAAACTCGAGACAATGCTAATACCTTCGAAATGACACCATAAGGCGTGTGGACTTGTCATCCTGGCTGCATGTCACCTGGGAGCTCTTTCTGCCTTACCTGTCCTGCAGGGACGGCTGGATGGCCACACCTGCGCTGCCTTCAGCAGTGCCTGCTAACCCTCCCCGGGCCCCTGTCACCTAATAAGGGGCGGAGTCCCAGGGCTTCCCACCTGCTGTCCTACAGATGCAACCCACCAGATAAGCTTGGCTGCCTGCTGGCTTCCGCAAGAATGGGTTCAGGGTAACATCCTACAACCCATCGAGTTCTGAGGTCTAATACGCATTCACAGTCCCCTCCAAGATTTATCAAACCTTTTAGGAAATTTCAAGCAAAGGGGGCGCTATCTTGGTCTCCACCAGCATCTCATGTGCTGAAATACATAGACCTCAGCCGAGCTTTTTGGCATTAAGAATTAGAAATGGGAAAACAAAGATGCAGACGTTAAAGGACTGTAAACACTAGACACTAACTGAGGGATAAAGCAGATCATCTGTAAGGAAAGGATGGAAGGAGGCAAAGGGAGGGAAAAAACCCACAGCCACTTGCTTAGAATTTATGTTTCCATAAACATTAGGATTCTAGTATGAAGAAGAAATTATTGATACATGTGTTCCCTTAAGGAAGGCTTCTCAAGAGGCCCATTCCGGATTTAATAATAATCCATATTCTTCCCCTGAAATGGCAAATCGAGTCTTTGATTTCCTTATCACTGCCACAGATACATGAATCATTAGGCTGCAAACCAGCAGGGGTTCAGTTTATCACACGCCACCTCGAATATTTAATAAAATAAATTCTAAATAATCAATTCGGGAAGAGTCAACATTTCTTACACTTTTGTAATAAATGTCTACCTCTTGCATTCATCAGAAACCTGTATGTAAGTCGTGGGATCCAAGATGAAAGAGAAAGTCCCTGGTCTTCTCATGCTGTCATGTAAATACTTAAACATGGACAAATACCGTCTGCACCCTCCCCACGGCCTCTGTTCTAGGGGGACATTGGCACGTCAAACACATCCAGGCTGCTTTCAAAGCACTCTGAGCCCAAAGATGCAGGCGGTACCGCCTTTCTCTCTTCCGCGAGATCCTGATCCTTAACCCACCTGGTCTCAGCAAGGCCACACACCATTGGCTCAGCTGTCCCTGGACAAGGGAGCTCAGAGCGCATCACTGGGACTTGCCCGCCTTCTCTGCAGCGCCATGGAGCAGTGTCTTGGGCTCATGGGAGAGACAGGACGCTTCCCAGCGTTCATCCCCAAGCTGTCTGTTGCAGGAGGCTCTGCCTAGTTTCTTCAGATGGACAACAATTATCCCATGCCCCGCGAAATAAGCCAGATTGCCACCAAAAGTCAAGAGAAAGGAGAGACCCTAACTTCGCCAAGACAAACACAACTAACAACATTAATGTGACCGTCGGCGTGTTGTGCAAAAAACTGTTAATTCCTTGCAGAATTATAAGCTAAGTGTGAATACCGTCAGGTTGCAAACATGAATCCTAGGACACACCAGTGCTCAGGTTCAAGTCCATAAGAGGGTTTGGTGGCCAGTCCTTGATCATCCCCTGCCATCTCTCACCAGTCCCCATAGCCCCCTGCTCCTTCTAGAACCTGCTGCTGTAACCTAGAACGGAGGTCGGAAAACTACATCCACGGTCCAAATCTGGACCCCAGCCTGTCTTTGTAAATAAAGTTTTATTGGAACACAGTCACACCCATTCCTTAATTACATAGCCTATGGCTGCTTTCACGTTACAATAGTTGCCATGGAGACCTCTGGCCAGCAAAACTGAAACTATTTACAGGTTTCCCTGTTATCCGAAAGTAAAGCATTCCTATGAAACCTTTTGTAAGTTGAAATGGTATAAGGCAAAGAAGCAGTTACCTTAGGACACACGTAAGAAAAGCACAAAATAAACGGAGATAAAGCACAGATGCTCAGACCCAGGTCACAGCTCTGGTGACTGGATGCTGAGGTGCTGAGTGTGGTCCTGGGGGAAGGAGCTTGGTGGGGTCACTCCTTCTGCTCGGGGTGCAGTCTCTTCTACCTCAGCTGCTGCAAAACCAACACTGAACACTATTTTCGCCTTTTTTCCTAAAAGCGAAAATTGTCTTTGGATTTCTTTCGGTTAGTGAAAACAGGTGCGAACGTAGGTCTTTTGTAAAAGCGACATGGTGTAAATTGAACTTTCGAAAAGTGTGGATCCCTGTACTGTCCAGCCCGTCACAGAAGAAATACATCACTTCATTCATTCATTCATTCAAAAAGTGTTTATTGGGCACCAACTCTGTACCAGGTACCATGCCAAGCACTGGGCTACAGGGGGGACATTGGATCAACGCGAGGGCAGGGCTACTGCCCCTGGAGGAGAGAAGCTGAGGCAGCTGCTCAGTCACTGGCAGCCTCGCTGCGTGCTCTGCTTCCAGAGACCTGCTGTTCTCTCCCCTTCACGGCCAAGGGTAGAGTAAGGAATAACAGGCTCAAACATCAGAGGTTTCAGTGAGATATTTTTCAAAGACGCTGGGAGTCAAGTAATGAATTACCAGACTAACGTGTAAAATTTTCCTTTACTTTTTTCTTAAGATAAGATTAGAAAAACCACCTGCCTGGGACGGAGTCACCAAGGGAGGACCCCACCAACAGCAAGAGGATGGCATGTGTCCATCTTTTCCAAATGCACGTGCCTCTGCATCATGGGGGGAGGGGGGTCACATCAAAAGGCAGATCTGGATTCAGTAGATCCGGGGCAGGGCCTGAGAACCTGCCCTTCTAATGAGCTCCCAGGTGGGCCGGTGCTGCTGACTGATGGACCACATGGTGGGGAGCAAGCAGCCACGTGACTGCGTATGTGTCTGTGCAGGTCTCGGCTTTTGCAGGAGTTTTGCAACAAGAAGGAGAGGCAAACCCCGAAGGGCACACAGCATCACAAGGTGTTGAAATTAAGAAGAGCAAAGAGGAAATGCATGGTCATTTCATCTCTCTGGAAGAAAAACTCAAGAACCAGAAAGGTGCTCTTTCATGAAATCAGCTGCTTTCTGTCTACAGTTCTGGCCTTGCATCCAGGGAGGGCAAGCGGAGAACAACTTAGCAGTCAGAAACCCCAACAAACTCGCACAAGAAACCAGGTGACAAGAGCCAGCAGCCATCGAAGCAGCCTCCACCCCAGCAGCTGTGTGAATCCTTCCTCCATCCTTCATTTATGCAGTAATGCTTCTCTCTGCCCCACTCCTGGCAGCACAGAAGCCCTTCACTGCTCCTCTATGTCCCCATGGTTTTTGCTGTGGCCTGTGGGAAGCGGACAGACAGAGCGACGCGGGCCTGATTACTCTGCAAGCCACGATACCTTCCCTGTGTTGGTGTCAACTAAAGGGGGCCAGGTGTGACTCTTCTAGGACAAGGCTGGAGATTCATACCCTCTGAGCACCAACTGCCCCATCAGAGACAAGCCGCAGCTACCGATGGCAGAAGTACATTTCTCCAGCAATGTTAGGGAATTGAAAGATGTGCAGGAGATCGATAATTTACTATTCAGTCAAGTGAAGGCCAGAGACATCCTTTACCCAATGCAAACAACCACATCGGGTCATTTACTAAGGCGGGGTAGGAGATATATCATGTTCTTAAAAGGCATCCCCACCTTCCAGATGCAGGTGGAAGCCACAAATTATGAGGCCACAAATTATGCTTACAAAATCAAGGTTGTGTGGCCTGGGTAATGTCTATCTCTGTGCCTGCTGTATGTGGAGGCCCAAACAGAGGAAGGCCCTGGGTGAATTTTGACAGTGGTGTTCAAGGGTTTCCGTTGTAATTGAATATGCTAAAATTTCCATTCATGTCCTCGTGGGCTAATCTGCAATGATATTAAGAGACTGCTATGATAATAATTAAATACAAGCTCAGCATACCAAGTTGGCATTCTGTGGCTCCACCTTCACGGGGAGTTTCTAGCTCAAGAAGGCTGCAATCAAGCTTAAAAGGAAACTGCAAAGTATTTTCCATGTTGTCATCTACCAGAGATATAAGGAAGGCAGAAATTACAAACGTGTCTCCTTCAAAATCTTCCTGGCACCTCTTTCACTAACAAGCTGCTTTCCAAACACCACTGGCAAGAGGCCTGCATTCCTCGAGGCAGCGACCTATAAGGGCATGGAACCTGGGCTCCAGCAGACCTAGTGAGAGACGAGGTTCCCGCGACTCACTTCCCAGAGAGGGCAGGAGGGGCCCAGGCCTGGCCACACGTGGCTTCACTAGCTAACTGCCACGAAGGCTTTCTTTCCTAAGCCGGGGCCAGTATCTGTCCTTGTTTTTATGGTTCCTGCATCAATAACGTGTCTGGAGAGAAACCAACTCAGTTCCACAAGCCTTCAATGAGACCAGTACCCGAGCAGCCAAATCTCTGTCTGCAAAGACTCCCAGGAAACTGCTCTGATGGTGGGAGGGTGGCTAGATAAAATACAGGACTAAATGTGAGCTTCAGAGAAGCAACAGATAAAATTTTAGTATAAGCATATCCCCAAAATTGCATGGAACATACGTGGACTAAAAAATCTTTTTTTTGTTTTGTTTAACTCAAGTTAAAATGTAACTGGGCATCTGTCTCTCATGTATGTGTATGTGTGTGTGTGTTGTGTGTGTGCATGTGTGTATGTGTGTGTGTGTGCATACACGCTAAATCTGGCAACCCTACACAGGGAGAGTGAGCACACCGACCCTTATCACCAGAGTGAGAATATCCTGGAAGCTTGAAAGCCGTAGCTTCAGGACAAATGCAAATGGGCAGTTCATTGTGGGAGCAAATGAACATAACTTGTTATCCCTAAGCGGAGGTTGACATGGGAATATGAGAGGCTCTTAAAGGACTTGAAATCAGAGCTAAGGCAGGTCGTGCAGGGTATTCAGAGTGTTGGAGGACGAACTCCCAACCCCGGAAATGGATGGCAAGGGGCATCCAGGCCTTCCGCAGTCCCTGGTGGCCCGAGGGAGCCAGGGTCCTGGGCTGGAGGCCCAGTGAGGTAGGGGCTCTTTCCTCTTTGACTGGTTCGAGTTATGAGGAAGAGCAGCCCAGTGGCCAGAAGGGGGCCCATCCCTTCTCCTAAAGGCTTTCCCGATCCCCAGTCTTGACTTGGACCCAGGCTTGGGTGCTCAGTACTGTGTCTTAAACCGTTCGTCCTCAGCACCCTGTGGACCAAGAACACATCTTCTGGGGATCCAGGTGTTTTGGAAGCCAATGAGGAATAGTGATGAGGAAACTGGGAATTTGGAAGCAGCAGACCTGCGACGGTATCTTGGCTCTGACACGAACCAGCTAGGTATCCCTGGATACATTTCTTAACCTCCCGGAAATGAATTACTGCTACAAAAATGAAGATAAGGGCAGTACCTACCCAAAAGGGATGTTGCCAAGTCACTGAATGAGGTGATGCTTATAGAGGGATGGGTATAGGACCAGGTATTCAGTAGGTGCTCACTAAGTGCTGCACACCATCCTTGCTGTTGCTGTCACTAGCTGGCTGTGGTCAGGGAGGAGGAAGCCTGAAGAAGGAGAAGCAAAACCGGCACCCTGGCCAGGCCTCTGTGAGCCAGCGGACTGTGAACAGACAGGGTCCTCTTGCCACTTTAAAACGTCGATAGCTTATGTTATTTATTAGTTAAAATTTTAATCTTATGAATTGTGTGGGGACATGTCACCAGGGATGCTGAGTAATTAGAAATTAAGGAAAGACTATGGATTTGAGTTCCTGAATTGATACCACCAAAACACACCCAGGTAACAGGAAATTAAGTTTTAACGTGTTCGCGTGCCAGCAGAATGCGGCACAAAAATTCAGATCGTTAAAAGTCAGAAGAGAGCCCTGGGAGACCCTCTGAGCTGCTGCTAAACAGACCGGCTCCCTGCACTGGAGTCATGAGACCAGACACCTGGACCACAGCTCTCGGTACCGGACAGGAGGGGTGGCCCGGACTGGACTTGAACCTGGGTTCAAGTCTCAGACATGGGACCAGTAGGGACAAAAATGCTGCAGTGATTAAATGGCAGGGCTGGGTTGAGGCTCAGATGAGGAGTGCCTGTGAAGGCAGGTGGTCCTTCAGCAGATCCCACTGCTCAGAACGAGTTCCCATGGGTGACTGATCAGACCCTGTCCTCAGACAGGGAAACAAGTTCGTTCTAACACCATTTCTCCATGGCAATAATCACCGCATCATATTGCAATGACCAGGTTCATGGTTCTGAAAGTTTCCCAAGTAGGATGCTCTTTCCTGAGACTTCCCTGGTGGTCCAGTGGTTAAGACCCTGTGCTCCCAATGCAGGGGGCACAGGTTCGATCCCTGGTTGGGGAACTAAGATTCTGCATGCCTCAGGGTGAGGCCAATAAATAAATAAATAAATAAATAAATAAATAAAATTTTTTATAAAAAACAGTATTAAAAAAAGGATGCTCTGCCTTACTTGCCTCTCTAGATCCTGTGCTTAATAGATCACCTAGTATGTAGATACCAGATAGAGGTGTTCTAGTGGTTCTAGTATCTAGAAAATACTAGATACTTAATTTATGTTTGTTGAACTGGACAGAGCTCATATAGAGTCAAAGAGAACACCTCTTCAGGAAAGGTACAGACGGAGTGCCACGGCAATGAAAGACAGGGGATAATTGCTTCTGACTGTAGAGGATCGGGGAAGATGCCCTAGAAGGTTCAGAAGTTACAAGGCTAACACAGTCTCGATGTAGACGTGGGGAAAAGAGGTTCTGAGCAAGGAACACATTATACAGTGTAGACCAGTGGGCGCATGGCAAGTCTGAAGAAGAACGGAGTGAAATAAGACATCCACAGACCAAAGGTACACGATCATTTACGGAAAACAAAACATCTGTGTTCTGTTTAAAAGCACAAAGCGGCAACATGCAGACTCACTTGACCTTTTGTGAGCTTCTGCCACTCGGCTGTTTCATCAGCCCACTTACTTACCCCTTATCTATTCATTGCTGTTTCCCAAACCCAGTTTGGGCACCATGCATGTTTGTGGCTGGCTATTTCAAATATTTCCCATCAGCTGCAAGCAAGATACCTATTTATCTTATGGCTGCAAACAGAGCTGAAATGATCTGACATCGCCACGAGGCAGACAGTTATTTCATGCCCTGTTAATTCCTAATGCGGTAACTGCAATATCATTCCTACTTTTAAAATAGGTGCTTTTTTTTTTCCTTCTTAATACGTGGCCTAAGTGTCCAAATAAAGAATATCACTTCTAATGAGGCCATGTCCAAAAACATAACCTTGCCTGCCACTTCCACATTCAAGACGGGGCTTTGAGCTTTTGGGCACTTAGTTGAGAAGTCAAAGCAGCTTTTCATTCTTTCAGGCAGCACAAACAGGTCAGCAAAACCAAACTCTCTCTTCACTGCTGAAAATTCTGGTCAGAGGCAATGGCTGGCATTTCTGCTGGGCAGATGGTCCAGGCCAGGGGGTACCTGTCTACCTCGGAACAGGCTCAGTAGGGAAGGATGCCTTTGTCCATGCTACCCACAGTCAAGTCAACAGCTTCTGTGCAATGTCCACGCATTGGTTCCAAAGGCAGGACGTCACGGCAAGGCACGCCTTGTGATCAGAGCAGAGAGCCTCGTCCCCAGGCGGGGGAGTATGTGGTCTGCAAAGGGCTGAGAGAGATGCTAACGCGTCACAGTTCTGGGCCCCTGTTGCTGTAAACCATGTCAGCTATTTTTCAGCAGCCTCTGTCTCTGCCCATCACTCGTTTCCATCCCTACCCCCTCACTGTCCAGCCCTCACCAGCACCTGGTTCCCTGCGTTGATGTCGTTTCTTAAGACCAAGTCTGCCTTAGGCGCCCCTGCTATGTGTTTGGTCCAGAGCCTTGTAATTCTTCCATCTCAGCCCTCATGACCCCGCGTTAACGTTGCGTGCTTGATTTTTTTGTCCCCATGAGAAGGGGAGGGCTCTTGTTGACATCACTGCCTCCTCGGTACCTCTCCCGGTGCTGGTGGGTAGA
The DNA here is from genome assembly GCF_964341445.2 of Mesoplodon mirus. Taxonomy (NCBI): domain Eukaryota; kingdom Metazoa; phylum Chordata; class Mammalia; order Artiodactyla; family Ziphiidae; genus Mesoplodon; species Mesoplodon mirus. The sequence continues at coordinate 5,233,514 of NC_138978.1, read as the reverse complement.
AAGCATTCAACAGCTGGCTGATGAACGAAGGGTATGTGCTGGACTTGACCCAAAACCCCGCCAGAATGCCCAGGGCGATTGCTCACACTGTAGAGCCAAGCGGATCTTGGCTCACGTCCCAGCTCTGCATTGATTCGTGGCGGGGTGTGGGGCAAGAGAAGCCCTCGCGAGGTGCCATCTCTACATCTATGAAACGGGTGTAGTAATAGGTACCCGGTGTGGATGTTTTGAGAAGGGTCGAGGGAGATGGTGTACAGGACACTTGTAAGCCTGTGGCCAGGGGTGGCTCCTGTTATGGGAACCCAGCAGTGAAAGTGCTATAGGAAGTCGACAGCCTGGATTCTGAGACACCCGGCGCTTTCAGGAGAGAGGGGTGAGGACAGGGCAGAAGACAGCCCTGCAAGCTTCTGGGGCCAGAGAAAAGCACCATGAACTTGAAAGGTATTCTTCCAGCTTGGCCCGAAGAACAACATCTCCGTGGGCTGACTTCACCCAGCTCATCCCACCCATGGCGTGGTGACCCTGGAGACATGGGGGCACCAGGTGTGCCTCTCTGCATTCAGGAAATGCTCCCCCCCCAGCAGAGGTCCTCTCCCCGCACACCCCAGGCCCCAGGTAAGCAGGCATCAATCTACCTGGAGAGCAGGACCCGCTTCAGGCCTGCTGAGATTTCATCTCATGAAACGTTGACATCACAACCACCTCCTTTCTCCTCCCTGCCAACCTCTGTCATCCCAGGAAACCTTATTGAGCTGGCTTCTCCTTGGCTTATAGACAAGACAACTAATCACGGACCTAAGAGCTCATCAGCTTCAAAAGCGGCTGCCCCCATCCTGGGCCTGGATGAGAAAATCAATGCGCCTTTGAGTTGCCGTGTGTACCAAGGGCCTGAGCCTCTGAGAACAAAAGAAGCCAGACCTCTGAGCAGTTCTACAAACAGGGCTGGAAGCTCTCCTGGCCTGAGGGAAGGCTTACGGCAAGTGATATGTTAAATGGTAGATACAAATATCTATCATGCCCTTGAACTGAGGAAACCAGCTGGAGTGGTAGAAAATCACAACTCCAAGACCCTGGGCAGGACTGTCTGCCTCACCCAGCGGTAGGGGTAGCTGGCTGGCGCCGTACCTGGCATGATATATGTCCTAAGTCCATGGGAAACACCTGACTGAATCCACTGAAGAAGGAAGCAGACTCCAAACTGGGAAGTCCCCCTCCTCCTGTGAGACGCAAAACCCATGTATATCTGCATTGCAATTTCCCGGGTGGGGAGGACCACCTGCCTACCGTCCCCTGCATGACAACTGGGCTTCCCAGCCACTGGTCCAGATCAGAGCAAATGCAAGAGGAACGTCGGTGAGATGTGGGGCTGCTCTTGCCAGATAAATCCTCCTTTGGGGCTGTTTAAAAATCATGCCCATGGTAGACAATCCACAGCAAAGGACATCCATGAACACGAGAATGAGCTCAGCCCCACGAATAACTAAGAAAAACCCCAGTTCACATTGAACAGGGTGTCATCTTTCACCCATCAGCGTGCGAGGGGGTGCAGAAGCAATGGTCAGTCTCAGTGCTGGTGGGCAGGTAGTTAGCACAGCCACTTGGGAGCCATTTGACAGCATCCAGTTAAACTGAAAATACTCAGACCCTACAGCCAGCAATGCCAGGTCTGGGTTGCACACGTGCACAAGCAGACATGGATGAGAACGTTGACTGAAGTATTGTAACATTGGAAAACTGGAAAGAATCCAAAAGTCCACCGACCAAGGAGCGATTCAAATGCTTATACACTTGAATACTATAGAGCAGTTCCAAGGGAAGAGGGGATCTCAGAATCCAAAGGCTAAGTGAGAAAGTTAAGCTGGGAAACACTACGTTACACACACAATCCTCCCCAACTATAAGAGCTTAACTTATGGCCCGTCTCACCCAGGAAGCTTCTTGGATCATCCCAGCCCACTCTGAACGCCCAGGACACTTCTCTTAAATGCTCAGCCTTCTGTACTCCTCGGTACTGTTCATGACTTGTAGGTATGGACATGGCTACCTCCTCGATTTGAATGCGAGTCCCTGGGGCAGAGAACACGGCTCCTATTTTCTCAGTAGACACCACAGGGCCCTGCACAGAGTAGGGGCCACAGTCAACGTCTGCTGATCGAGTCAATGGGACAGCTCCCCAAGCGCAATGGGAGCGGCCACCACACTTCACACCCACCTGGGGCCTCAGGTTCCTCCAAGCCCGCCTCCCGTTCCTACTGCCCTGCTGGCGCTCACGCCCAGAAAGTCATGGGAACCCTGCACTGTCTTGTCCATCCCCTTCCTCGGCGGTCTGAGGGTCCAGACTGCCCCCACACACACGTCTACGCGTTAGACCGCAAGTGAGGAAGCCACGAGTAACTCCGGACATCAACATGGCCTAAGAATAACCATAAATCATTCTGATTCCATCCAGGGAGGATCCTAATTTATCGCAGGAGGGAAGAAAAGGAACCCTGTGGCTTTCCCCCCCCCCCCCCCGGGCTTTGGCTGCTGCTGAGGTAGAATCCCACCCTGCTGTTACTTACAACCAGAAGTTCCTGATTTACATAGTACGGAGATGAAATATACCAGAGGCCCACAGGCATGGGGGCTGATGGCCCAGGTTTGGGTGTGAATTCCCGCAGCACGAGTGGCCCCTCACTTGCCCCTCCCCCACTTCTCACTTTCTTATCTATTCCTCCATCTAGGAGGATACAAGCAAAGCCCCACCTCCCTCAGTTTCGGTAACAATGGCTAATCTGTTTGCACAATCACCAGTCACAGTCCTGGAGTTGGGTCTGGAGCAGCACGTTCTGGTAATCTGCATTTGAATGTTTCCTGCAGTTGCTTCTCTCACGCTGTGCAAACACTGAGCCCAGGAGAACCCAGGGAACTGGGATTTCTCCTATCCCGACTTTTTCTTTGTTCATCATCATAAAGCATTGTTACTAGGTGTTTAAAAAAAAACGCAAAAGCATAAACACAAGTTATCTCTCTCTGTGGAGCAATATAATAAAAGCCATTGGATGCTATTTTTAACAGCCGTAAAAGCACATGATTAATATAGGAGTCATAATGATAAAGTGCATCACAAAGAACGTCAGCGTGGAGGGTGAGCCGTTGAACTCGAGTGGGTCCTGGAGATTAATCCTGACACACTGGAGGACCCAACACACCAGCGGACTCTGGGAGCCCCCTCGCTGACCACTGTGAATTCCCAGGTGGCTCACAGCCAGCTTCCCAGCTCCTGGCCCAAGACAGCAGCTGCCATACTCCCGGGGAAGATCCTTTACAAGGATCAGCCAGGAAAGCAGAGAAGTGGGTGCTCACTAACTCACTGGCCAAGAACGCACCACGATTCACATCCTCGCTCTCCCGCTGTGACACATGGCTCAGGCCCTCAAACAATGGAAAAGAGGAACCATGGGGACGTCTCCATGGCTCCTCCAGAGTGAGACATGTGGGGTCAGGACAACACCAAGGAAACCAGACTGTACCCTGTCCTCCCGCAAACTGAAGGTTGCACAACATCCCAAGATACTTTCTACCATGCCCACCTCTGTCCCAGCCCTGAGTACCTGTGAGCTCCCTGAGGTTGCAACACCCAGTGGGAAACGGAAGGGTCTGTCACTAGAGAGAGGGAAGCCAGGCTCTTGTTGGGGACCACCACTCCCACGGGATCCGCTCAATAGAGGCGTCCCTGGCCACATTAAGAGGGAGATGCCTTACACAGCTCCCTCTTTCCTCCCAAACTCTCAAGGCACCGGAGGCTCCTTGTGATTCTGCAAGAATCTTGCTGCTCCCAATCTGTACACCAATGACTCTCAAGAAACAGGAGCATCTTAGTTACATCTGGTTTCAGGGAAAACTTACATGGCGACTATAGGGTAAAAAGTTAGGAAAAAAGAAAAACAACAAACAGGGTCTTGACAAACAAAATACTGTTGACAGGAAGTGCCTGGCATCAAATGACTCGAAAGCAGTACCATCCTATGGCAGCCCAGAAATGACATTTGTAGAACAAGAGAGCCGAGTCTGCGCTTTACCTCTACTCCCTGGACCTTCAGTTTCATGTGGTCCTCTCTGGTCGTTTTCCCATCTTTCCTCTTTTTCCAGCAATACCCATCTTTCCTGTATTTCACTTTCTTCCTGTTGTAGAGGATCATTGAGCCATTCTGCGGTCTGGAAACAACAAATGGTTAAGTTACCAAGAGAACCGAGCAGAAGAAAAATTTATGAAGAAAGATATCGTAGACCAGTAAAAGTCTCTACAGAAGAGCAATATTCCACATTTGCTGGACCGTAATTTTTCACCTTTTATTGCAGCTCCCTGGATTAACCATGTTTTATGGCCATGCAAAATTTGCTTGTGGATTTGGTACCTAATGAATTAAATGTGTCAATGATAGGCTTAAAAAACATCCCCTTAGTAATATCCACTATCTAATCAGGATATATGGTGTGGGAGCCCGAGCTCTGCCCTGAAAAGTAGGAAAAATAGAAAGAAAGCAAAAAGAGCCGGGAGTGTTATGGCAGCCGGCAATATCTTATCTCTTGTAGAAAGATTTTCTGCACATCTTTTAATCCATCATCTAACATTAGTAAATAAATAAGTTTAACGCAGACACTAGATGACTAGTTTTTATGGAAAAACTAGTCGCTGAGGCCAGACGCTCTTGATTCATCGCCTGCATTTAGATTCCTGCTGGATGTGGAAGAGCCCTACAGCCTTTCTTCCCAAGCAAGCTAAGTACCTGATCCTTTCCCATTTGGGCTTCAGTTGTGAAAGGGCTCAGCACTGCCAGGCCAATTTGTCCATTCGGTCCATGACCACCATATCTTAGAAAAATAGTTACGCACTTGCTGAACGCTAAGAGTGGGATGGCCGTTCTCTGTGCCATTTAAAAAGAACAAAGAGAATCTTGAATTTCCCTAGAAGACCCCAAGCGTCAACCACAAAGAGGAGAGGATGTTTATGCTCATCCTATAGCCGCAGCAGTGACAAATTTTGGTTTGGAGACACCAAGGAGACAAAGAACTAAACTCTTCTGGCAGCTGAGGGCAAGTGCTATGGTAAACCTTCCAGAATAAAGCTCCAGCAGCTGGAGGCAGGTCCATCCTTTAAGGAAGGTGCCCCCGAAAGCTACAAGACATGGCGCACCAGCCCTACCAGCTGTGCCACTCTCCACCTGAAGGCTCAACACAGAAAAAGGAAAGGGAAGTGATCTGTGCACCCAGGGGACCACACAGGCCTTCCAGCTCCTTCCTAGCCGGGGTGAGAGAGCTCCTGACACAAACAAGGCAAAGGAAGTGGTTTCTTCTTTTTCTTTTTTTAATCAATATATTTTTTATTGAAGTATAGTTGATTTACAAGGTTGTGTTAATTTCTGCTGTACAGCAAAGTGATTCAATTATACATTATATATATATATATATATATATATTCTTTTTTAAAATATTCTTTTCCATTATGGTTTATCATAGGATATTGAATATAGTTCTCTGTGCTGTACAGTAGGACCTTGTTGTTTATCCATTCTATATATAATAGCTTACAACTGCTGACCCCAAACTCCCACTCCATCCCTCCCCCAACCCCCCACCCCCTTGGCAACCACCAGTCTGTTCTCTGTGTCCGTGATTCTGTTTCTGTTTCATAGATAGGTTCCTTCTGATGCAAGTCGGCTCCTGTTTCTCTGCTGTGGCAGAGGAGAGAAAGCAAGCAGCCGGTCTTCCCTGGGGCTGGGGCAAGAGCCTCCATCCCTTTCTTTTCTTCTCCTTTGAACTATGGGCCACTTCACAGTTGGGCACAGAACGTTAGCTATTGATGTCTTACTATTCCACTGTCTGTAGGGGAAAAAAATCACTCCAGGTTGACAGCAGCTAATTGTAGTTCTCACCCAGACGGGCTGTGTCGTTCAGCGGCCAGGTGATGACTCAACAGCAATTCCATTGGAAATTATCGACTTTCAGCAGCGACTCCCAACACTTCACTGTTTGCCAGTCACCGTGCAGTTGGTTTGTGTCAGTGTTGGTCTCCTCCCCAAGTCTGCACCCACTAAAACAATGGGGAAGCAGCTCCACGCACTGTCACAACCTGTCACCTGACGGTATCTGTCTCGCACTTACGAGTCTGCACTGAAAACCTTACAGTTCTCTTTCATTTCTGAATGGCAGGTGGGCTGGAATACGGTCCCCACGGTGCCGGCCCCTTTTCATTTCAGCCCCGCTCTAGGTACAGGCACCCAATCTCCAGAGTGCTGTGAGTCCTTCCGCTTCCTAAAAGACTCATTAGAAGGTCCCCAAAGTCCAACGGCTGTGCTTAAGCCACTGTCCAAGGAATAAGTAAAGGAAGACATCTGATCAAATAGACGGGCTCTGCTTGTCTCGCCCCCTCCAAACAGGAAAGAAGACACCCACGAGAGCGTTGCAGGGACTCCCTCGGTCCCAGAATACTCATCTGCTAAAGAAGACAGGACATTAATCCAATCCAGCTTCTCATGAGCTAAGACAGGAAGTGTGATTTGCTCCATCCTCTTACCCTGTCTAAACATGGTCAGTGAACCTCAGCAGTGTCTTCAGGCCAACTGTCCACAGATCACAAACGGTATGACCCAGAGAGAGGGGACGCCCCCAGACACCATCATATCCACAGTCAGAATAACAACGGCACCCACCCGAGGAAACCCATCTTCCTCTGGTGACCTGCCCTTTGTGTTCTGGGAGCGTGAGGGGCCCTGTCATCCAACACTTTCAGTAGGACATAATCCCACAGGGGACAAGAGTGTCCAACTTAAATGGCCTTAATAAATGGAATCATCATTTTAACGTGCAATAATGAGCAACCTAATAGTGTTTAATCCGCCGCTCGGATTTTATTAGAACTTTCTCTGCTCTGCGTGATGGGGGAAGGTCCCTCCCCGCACAGTTCACGGGTCCTGAGAATGGCAAAGGGAAAGCCAGACAGGCTGCATGCAGAGGGGCCCACGTGCCCCACGATGCAAAGGAAGTGAGGCTGCGCCGCCTCCCAGAGCACAGTCAAGAGCAAGTGGGAGCTGGCGGGAGGGATCCGAGGAAGGCAGGGGGCCAGAGCGCTGCCCTGGGGAGAAGGAGAGGTGGGCTGGACCGTGCGAGAGGGGGCCCGTCAGGGGAGAGCTTTGGTAAGTTTCAGGACAGCACGAAAGGGAGCACCCATCTGAGAAGAGCAAACAAGCAGGAATGGAGCTGAGGACAGAAGGTGACGGCAACCGCAAGGATGAGGCACCAAAGCCCTGCCACACGACAGTGTCACCAGCTCCCAGTTACTGCCAGTGCTGGGGGAGCGCGCCACGTGTGGCCTACGTCTGCTTCTATGTCTACATCTATGCCTATGTCTACATCTATATCTACAACTACATCTGTATCCAGTCTATATCTACGTCTGTATCTCCATCTATGTCTATATCAATGTCTACACCTGTGTCTACATCTACATTTATGTCAACATCTCAATGTCTATATCTACATCTATGTCTACATCTACTTCTGTATCCATGTCTATGTCTACACCTGTATCTCCAATATGTCTATATTTATGTCTACACCTGTGTCTATGTCTACATCTACATCTATGTCAACATCTCTATGTCTACATTTATATCTGTCTACACCTGTGTCTCTATCTACATCTATATCTATGTCCATACCTACACCAATATCTATGTCTACACCTATGTCTGTATCTGTATCTATATCTCTATCTACATCTATGTCTCTATATCTCATCTCTATCTCCATCTATGTCTACATCTATGTCTCTACCTACATCTGGATCTACACCCACATCTATGTCTACACCTATGTCTGTATCTGTATCTATATCTACATCTACATCTATATCTGTATCTACATCTATTTCTATATCTATGTCTGTGTCTATAACCTACATTTTTTCATCCTCACAGCAACCCTACGAGGTAGGTATTATTACCATCCCCAACATAAAGATAAGGAAATCAAGCCTTTCTAGCCAGAAAGTGACTGAGCAGGATTCACCTGGAGTCACTATGACTCTCCAGAGCTTCCTCCAAGGCACAGACTGTGGGGCCAGTCCCGGTTTGAATCCCGGTTCTGCTCTACTGGCTGGGTGAACCCTGATGCCCTGAAAGCACCCCTCACCCAATGGACGGGGATTTGGTGGGTGGCTCCCCAGCTTCCTCACTTCCTGTCCGGGTTGGGATAACACAGAAGCCATCCAGACCTCCTCGCCCCATGGTTAGGATAACTCTAGGTACTCTGTACCGTCTCCCAGAGCACAAGCTCCAGTCACCCACTGTGGTGACTTGCTGGGAAAAAAATACCCTTTCTTTGTATGCCTCCCCTTCCTCTCTCACGTTCATAATCCCCCTCTGTTGTTTCCTGGGACAACCTCTCAAATAAACTGCCTGTACTGAAATCCTCATCTCAGGACCTCCTTCTGAGAGAAGCCAAACTAAGGCTGACAGTGTAAGAGGGTCTCGGGAAAACAATCCAAGTCCTCCATTGCAGCAGGGAGAGGAATGTCAAGGGAAAAAAGGTGAACAACCAGGAGGTTCTTTCTAACCAGGGAGGTTTCTAGGCAAGAAACCTTTTAATCTAAGAAACTAATAGTTAGCAAAGCCAGTAACACTCAGTGCAATATGGTAAAAAGATCATGGGACCAATGGAAAATCTGCTGCAAATTACAAAAGTAAACAAACAGGTATAAAATTAAGATACATAATCAATAAAATATACATGCTTAAATAATAGCTTATGTGTGTGTGTCATATACACACACCCACATGTGCACACACACACAAATAAAACAGACAGAAGGAATAACAGAAGACTCCATTTACTAGAGAAAATAAAATGAAGTACCTAGGCATAAATATAATAAGAAATTCCCAAAACCTAAGGAAAAAAACTAAAATTATCTAAAAGACACAAAAGTAGGTTTCAATAAATGAAGAAGGTTAGAAAAAGTTAGGATCATAAAAATGTCAATCTTCCCAAAGTTAATTTATCAATGTAACATAATGGCAACAGGAATCCCAGCAGAGAATGTTTTCTGTGTCTAGAAAAATTTATTATAAAGTTTATTGGGAGGGGAAAAAAACACCAAGGATGGGCAGAAAAATTCCAATAAAGAGTACCTAGGTTTAGAGGCTAGCCCTACCAGCTATTAACACATTCTGTAAAGCCTCTCTCTCTCTTTCTCTCTCTCTCTATATATAGATAGATAGATAGATTTTTTTTTCTTTGCAGTACGTGGGCCTCTCATTGTTGTGGCCTCTTCCGTTGCGGAGCACAGGCTCCGGACGCGCAGGCTCAGCGGCCATGGCTCATGGGTCCAGCCACTCCACGGCATGTGGGATCTTCCCGGACTGGGGCACGAACCCGTGTCCCCCGCATGGGCAGGTGGACTCTCAACCACTGAGCCACCAGGGAAGCCCAAGCCTCAATATTTTAAAAAGTATGGAATTGTCATACAAATAAATAGACAGCCAATAGAACAGAATAGAAAATCCAGAACTATCCCCACTTACATACACAAATTTAGTATACAATGAAGGAGGTATCTCAAGTCAGTGGGAGGAGACTGACTTTTTAATAAGTGATGTTGGCATGTGGAAAAAAAGATAAAATTGAATCAATCCTTCACATCTTACAAGCAGCATAAATTCCAAGTGGACCAGAGATTTAAATGCAATAAATAAAATCATACATTACTCTAGAAGAAAATGCAGGTGAATTTCTCTAACCTGAAAGTGGAGAAACTGTCCTAAACATTCAAAAATCTAGCAACAATGTGTGAAGGATGGGTACATCTGATCACATAAAAATAAAACTGCCAGATTATTTTCCAAAGTGGTTGCATGATTTTACATTCCCGCTAGAAATATATGAGGATTCCAAAGTCTCCCCACCCTCCCCAATAGTTGGTATTGCCTGTCTTTTGGATTATAGCCATCCTAGTAGGTGTGTGGTAGGGTTTTATTGTTTGTTTGTTTGTTTTGTTTTTGTTTTGTTTTGTTTTGTTTTTTTGCGATACGCGGGCCTCTCACTGCTGTGGCCTCTCTCGTTGCGGAGCACAGGCTCTGGACACGCAGGCTCAGCGGCCATGGCTCACGGGCCCAGCCGCTCTGCGGCATGTGGGATCTTCCTGGACCGGGGCATGAACCCATGCCCCTTGCATCGGCAAGCAGACCTTCAACCACTGCACCACCAGGGAAGCCCTGTGGTAGGGTTTTAATTTGCATTTCCCTAATGACTAATGATGTTGAGCATCTTTTCATGTCCTTATTAGCAATTCATGTAATTTCTTTGGTAAAATGTCTATTTGAATCTTTTGCCCATTTTTAATTTAGTTGTTTGTCTTCTTCTTTTTGAGTTGTAAGAGTTATTTACATAAAATCTGGTTACAAGTCCTTCATCAGATATGTGATTTGCAAGTATTTTCTCCCAATCTATGACTCTTTTTTTTTTTTTAACTGCCTCTTTTAAGGAGTGAAGGGTTTCAATTTTGGTAGAGTCCAATTTATCAATTTTTTTCTTTTATGAATCATGCTTTTAGTGTCATATCTAAGAACTTTTTGCCTAACCCAAGGTTGCAAAAATCTTCCCTTGTATTTTCTTCTAAGAGTTTCATAATTTTAGCTCTTACATTTACGTCTATGATGCATTCAAGTTCATTTTTGTGTATGGTGTGAGGTAAGGGCCTAAGTTGATTTTGGGCACATGGATATCCAATCGTCTCAGTGCCATTTGTTTTTGTTTTAGTTTTTTTAAAAAAAGGGTATCCTCTTCCCCACTGAATTACTTTTGTACCTTTGTTGAACATAAATAGACCATAAACATAAGGCTTTATTTCTGGACTTCATATTCTATACTATTTTCTATCTTTATGTCAATACTATACTGTCTTGATTGTTGCAGCTTTATAGTAAGCTTTGAAGTTGGGGTTATAAGTCCTCCAACTTTGTTCTTATTTTCAAAATTGTTTTAGCTATTTTAGGTCCTTTGTATTTTTGTATACATTTTAAGATTGGTTTTTTTCATGGACAAAATGGAAAAAAAATTTTAAAATGTATACAGAAATACAAGGACCTAGAATAGCTAAAACGATTTTGAAAAATAAGAACAAAGTTGGAGGACTTATAGAAAAAATATTTGCAAATTATATGAGCAATAAAGGGGTTAATATCCAACATTATAAACAGCTCACACAACTCAACATCAACAAACAAAAAACCCAATTTAAAAATGGACAGAAGAACTGAATAGACATTTTTCCAAAGAATAAATGCAGATGGCCAACAGGCACATGAAAAGATGCTCAACGTCACTAATCATCAGGGAAATGCAAATCAAAACCACAAAGAGATATCACCTCACACCTGTCAGAATGTTCATCATCATAAAGAACACAAATAACAAATGGTGGAGAGGATGTGGAGAAAAGGAAACCCTTGTACACTGTTGGTGGGAATGTAAATTGATGCATTCACTGTGGAAACCAGTATGGAGATTTATCAAAAAACTAAAAATAGAACTACCATATGATCCAGCAATTCCACTCCTGGGTTTATATCTGAAAAATCAAAAACACTAATTCAAAAAGATGCATGCACCCCTATGTTCACAGCAGCATTATTTACAATAGCCAAGATATGGAAGCAACCTAAGTGTCCATCACAGATGAACAGATAAAGAAGATGTTGATATCTATATACAATGGAAAACCAGCCACAAAAAAGAGTGAAATTTTGCCATTTGCAGCAACATGCATGGACTTGGAGGGCATTATACTAAGTGAAATAAGTCAGACAGAGAAAGACAAATACTGTATGATATTACTTATATGTGGAATCTAAAAAATACAACAAACTATTGAATATAACAAAAAAGAAGCAGACTCACAGATATAGAGAACAACTTAGTGGTTACCAGTGGGAAGAGGGAAGGGGTGAGGGGCAATATAGGAGTAAGGGGTTAGAGGTACAACTATTAGGTATAAAACAGCTACAAGGATATAGTGTACAACACGGGGAATACAGCAAGTATTTTACAATAATTAAAAATGGAGTATAGCCTTTAAAAATTGTGAATCACTATATTGTACACCTGTAATTTATATAATATCATACAACAACTATGCTTCAATTAAAAAAAAAGATTCATTTGACAATTTCTGCAATGACAATAACAACAAGACAAAAGCCCACTGGGATTTTGATAGGGGTTGCATTGAATCTTGAAATCAGTTTGGAAATAACTGCCATCTTAACAATAGTGAATCTTCCAATTGCTTCCAATCACAAAACATAGAATATCTCTCCACTTATGTAAATCTTTAATTTCTCTCAATAAGACTTTGTAGTACAGGTTTTACACTTTGTACATTAAATTTATCTAAGTACTTTATTCTTTGTGATGCTATTGTGAATGGAATTGTTTTCCTAATTTCATTTTTGGATTGTTCATTTCCACTGAAATAGAAATACAATTGATCTCTGTATATTGATCTTGTATCCTATGACCTTGCTAAACTTATTTATTAGTTCTGATAATTTTTTTGCAGATTCTTTCAGATCTTCTACATATATAATCATGTCACTTATGAATAAATGTTGTTTCACTTCTTCCTTTCTATTCTAGATGCCTTTCATTTCCTTTTCTTGCCTTATTGCACTGGTTAGAACCTCCAGCACAAGGCTGAATAGAAGTGGTAAGAGGACACACCCTTGTCTTATTCTTCATCTTAGAGGGAAAACATTGTTTCACCATTAAGTATAACGTGAACTGTAACAAAGACTTAAAAATTTTGTGAAAAGGACCCAGGAACCAACTTGAAGAGGCTCCCACTAACCAAAGATGGGATGATTTGAACATCAATAAGAATAGTAACAATGGATTAAAACACATTAAATATGTTTAAACCCATAAGTTCATAAATGATCTTAAAGAACACAAAAAATTAATTGATTATTGTTGGAGGATGGTAGCTACGCAATACATTATTTTGAAAACTAAAAAAAGAAAGAGAAGGAAAGAAAGGAAGGAAGGAAGGAAGGAAGGAAGGAAGGAAGGAAGGGAGGGAGGGAGGGAGGGAGGGAGAAAGGAAGGAAGGAAGAAAGAATCAGGCATTTATGCTACCTTCCCTGTACAAACTGTTCCTTTAAGTAGCAAACAGCAGAAGAGAGGACTTTCCCTATAAAAGTATTCCAGACAATAAATGAAGTGAGAGAATTAAAATATCACCATTTTGCAACCTCTAATGAATTAATGGATTACCAACAGTGACTGACATCACAAAAGAGAGACAACCAGATAGTATGTGTCCCTGATGGAAGAACATTTTGCTGTAAGCAAAAACAAAACCAAACAAAACAAAACAAAAAAGGAACTTGAAATTATTCAGGCCTCTTGATCTAACTACAACTTTATAAGACCTACAGAGGGCAGATGAACACAGTAAAAAGGACATGGGGATATAGACAGCAAAATTCAGGCTGTAGGAAACTCTATAGGACAAACAACCTGGATTCTTCAACAAATTCAATGACAGAGAGGAGAGTGGGAAAAGTAGGAATATACAGATTAAAAGAGACAATGAGATACATCAACCAGTCGCAATGTGTAAACCTTACTTGAATACTGAGCCAAACAAACTGAAAAAAAAAAGGCATTTGTGAAACAATTGGAATTTCGAACAGTGATTGGATACTTAATGATGTTTAGAATTATTATGAATTTTTAGAGTGATAATTATAGTGCAGAAGTATTTTTGAAAGGTGATCATATGTAGAGGGAGAGATATATGGGTATATATGTATTAGAGATACATACTGAAACATTCACTGATGAAACTATACAGTCTAAGGTATGCTTCAAAATAATGTGTGTGGTGGGGTCTGTGTGTGGATGAGACAAGACTGGCTATCTACTGTCTATCAGAGTTGAAAGTGGATGATAAGTATACCGAGTTCATCATACTAGTTATTTTACTAGTCACTATACTAGTCTTTCTACATTTGTAGATATTTGAAATTTTCCATAATAAGAAGTTTTTAAAAAGAAGATGCTGATGGGATTTGGAATGAGCCCTAGGGAAACCTTAAATCTTGGCTCCGCTCCTTATGAGCTGTGTGACCTTGAACAAATTACCTGATCTCTCTGTTGCAGTAGACATAATGTATGCAAGGTGCCCAGCATGCTGCTGGCCATAGAATACATGTTCTTCATGACTAATGATGATAATAAACCCGGCCCCCTTTTGCAGGGTTCCCTGCAGGAACCAATGATGGGACTTAGGAACTAATGAAATGGCACATTGTGGGGTGCTTCTGGAAAACGCACCATGGGAGAGCCCCCCAAAAAACACTTGGGGTGCACACACAGGCATCCACCACTTTAGGGTGAAATATGGTTTTCAAACTGGGTCGATAGACGATGATTCATAACTGAAAGTCAGAGGAGCGAGGTGTCCTTGACAGGTTTTGTGCGTGGATATCAAATAGGAATTTATGGCACAACCAGGGGGTGCATCCAAGGCGAGGTTAATCCTATAAAAGAAACGGTCTGGATACCCTTTCCAGTGCCTGACTCTAAATTTAGAAATCAGGGGACCCCACACAGCTCAGGGTCACAGTCCTTCCTCTGAGAACCTCCACCTTCCCTGTCACTAACTGACCATTTCCAGGACCTCGACAACCACCTTAAAATCCCATGCAGACAATTGAGACCCTACCCACTCCAGCAATCCCTGGACTTCCTCGGGTGCCAGTCTGTTGTGGGTCCATCTCTCCAGCCTAGAGGCAGTGGATTTTGTGCAGTAAGTTCTATTCTGGTTGACCAGCTACTGCTCCACTGAATTCACACAATCTGTTCCTTGCAGCTGTCCTTGGAGAACAGATGATGTCCTCGTTTCTAGTAGGACCCTGAACAAAGTCTGGGTGGCTTCTAAACAGTGAACATCTCCAAAGAACTTCTCTTTCCCAGCTGGAACCCAAGCCCTGGGCAGACTCCTCCTTCCTTTTCCTTGCCTTTGGCTGCATCCCTCCCACCACAAGGCACATGGCAGGGCTTGGCTACAGGGAAATGCTGTCCCTGCATTTCTAACGGCCTCCAAGACCTGACCCCAAATGTAAAACAGGCCCCTGTGACAAGCACAAACCGCACTGTCCTGGAGCCATGGAGGCCGGCCCTGAGGCAGCACTGAATCTCTACTCCAGTGGGCAGTTAGGAAATGAGAAATGCCACCCTAAGTACGGCTCACATATTTATGTGCCCACACCTTTCTTTCTGATCTTTCCAACATGGAACGACCTGATTTAAATGCACCATGACAAGTACACAGCCTGGTCCAAAATGTCAATAATAAGCATGGCAAAAATTACTATGACAACAAGCAGGGGCTCTATTTATCAAGCGTTTATTGTGTGTCAGACACAGCGGAAAGCCCTTTACACCCATTTCTCATCCTGATCCCACAAGAACTTTAGTGGGTGGGTGTTGTTCTCCTCATTTTACAGATGAGGAGGTCTGAGGCACAGAGAAGGGAATTCACTTTCCCAAGGTCACACAGCTCACAAAGGCAGAACCAGCGAGCTAGCCACTGCACCCCCTTCCTAGCATCTTGGTATAAATTCCCGGCACATCCCAGCTACCCTCTCTCCTTGTCTAGAAGCAACGACCCAGCGCACTTTTAGAGCCCACAGGAACTGTTCAATACTTCATACAAAGGAAGGGTCGTTTGAGCCTGATTTAAATTGTTCCTGTAGTTCTTCCTTTCGTTGCAAGGGGAAGAAAGAAATCTGGAAAAGGCATGTCTCCCCTGCTTATCTCCCTCACACACAAACCCATCGAGAGTGGTAATTGATGGCTAGAGCACAGCAAGGTGGATAGGACGCCAAACGGAGCCCCACGATGCCCCAGCAACAGCCCGAATCTCACGGGAAGGGGCTGGTTTATTAGCTTTTCAACCTGGCCTTTTCTTCTGACTTGTTTATAGGGTCTTCACGATCTGGAAGACAAGGAGCATGGAAACGGGTGGGGAGCAGCCCGTGTCCTCCCCTCCCCTGCCCCAGTCTGGCCACTCCGGGCTATTTATGGAATGATCGGGAAGAAAGGGCTGTCAGGCCCGGCCCGGGCCGCAATCTGCCAGATATGAAAACCAATTGCTTTTCATAATAAACTCCAGCTGGAGCCATAGAAATAATAAGGATGAGGAGAAGGTAACACCAATTTGCTTTATTTGATTAGCTCCGTCTTAGGCGGTCCAACCCCGGCTTCTTTTCATCAGAATAAGGGCAAATTGAAAATCGTAAAAGAGGCTTTCTTATCAGGGAACAAATGACTGGGGAGATTCATATGCCTAAAAGCCCCCCATCCCCACCCCGTGAGCCACGCGGTGTGGGCTCTGCGCCTACCGGAGCTGGTTTAAATGAGCTGATTCCAGAAGGAGCTCCCGGAGCCGGGCTTGAGGACCTCTCGGCACCCGCTGTCACTTTCCTAAATAAAGGCTGAGATGACCCCAGCCTACCCACAGGCAGTGCGGATGTGGTCGGCCTCATGCAGGCCTCACCACCACCCCTGAGGAGGCCCGCGGCCCACGGCCCCGCGAGGGGACCCCCAGGCGGGCAGCCCCCAGACCCTCGTCTCCACGGCCAGCAGTCTCCGTGGAGGACTGAAAGCAGGATGGGGGCAGCTCAAGCTTCCAGAACTCAGAGGCAGTCAGTGTGTCTTTCCCAAGGCAGAGCCAGTGTGTCTTTCCCAAGGCAGAGTCAGTGTGTCTTTCCCAAGGCAGAGCCAGTGTGTCTTTCCCAAGGCAGAGCCAGTGTGTCTTACACGCAGGCTGCCTCATTTCAGTGGTGGCTGGAGGTCACAGAAAAGAAAAGGCTACCCAGACATAGGGATGGTCATGACCAGGAATCACTCCAGGGTAAATCCTCAGGGACTCATTAGTGGCTCCATTCCTAGAGCTCCCAGAGCGCTCGGCTTAAAACTCTATTATGACATTCGGTGATTTATTCAACTAATATTTATTGAGCAGCTATTACGGGCCAGGTGTTCATGTAAGGCCGCTCTAGGTGCTGACGGGAACAGAGGGGACCAAAGCCCTGCCTTTGTAAAGCTCAGGGGGGAAGAGCCTGGGGGTGGACGAGGGGTAGGAAGCACTGGGGGGTTCCAGGGGCACACCTCTGGGGGTGTGAGGGACAGCACACACCAATGAGTACGTCCTACGACAACTGGCAGTGACGGGTGACAGGCAGCCGGGGAGACCTCTTCCAGGACGGAGCATCTGAACAGAAGCCTAGATGAAAGCAAGGCCACCCCCAGGGCGGCTCCCCAGGAAAGAGCTTTCTGGTATAGACAGCAGCTAGGTCGGGGCCTGAGCAACAGGCTTGGGACGTGGCTAGAGAGTAGGGAGCAAATGTGGGCATGCAGGCAAAAGATGAGGCCAGAGAGCAGGGCAGGCCTGGCTGAGGGGTCTTGAACGAGGGTGGATTTTGTCCGAAGTGTGAGGAAACACACAGATGAACCAGGTAACAACTGTGTTACCTGCCATGAAGGAGAAGTGAGGTGTCTGGATTTTAATGCAGGAGTGACCCAAAACAAAAGGCGACATAAACTCTATAGCTCCAACATTGGTAAATGCAAGGAAGAAAAAGTAGATGGTACACAAGAGGGTATCACAGGGGGCGTCTCAGCTAAGTTGGGGCAGGGGGGTTTGTGCCCTCCAACCTGCAGCCCCCATCCCCTCTAAGAATTCTGAACTTGACCCTCAGGGGAATGGGAAGCCACTGAAGGTTTTAAAGCAGAGAAGTGGGGTGACCACTTAGACGTGGCATGTCTGGCTCACCCAGACTGGCTTGTTCTTACGCCTCCTCCCCCATCATAAAATCTTATAAATGTTCATCCAATGAGTGAGGTAATCAAGCAACTCGGTGGCTGGTACAAAGGAAATCCTCTCTCTTTTCTTGAAGACAAAACATACAGAAAACATCCCTTACCATTTAATGTTTGGCCCATGAGGAAGCAAAGAAAAATGGTGAGAGAAGAAATGGCCTCCCTGGCTGTGGACTCAATACTATTGGGAAGAAAGCAGACCTTCCATTCCTGCCTCTGGCTGCAACCCAGGTTCGGGAGCCTGAGCCTGGAAGAGCAAAAGAAGGCATTGCTCAGATGCCACCCAGTGTCTGGGTCATGTTCGACCCCACCAACATCTCAATTGGCCCTAAATAGAGCTGGCACTTGCACGGACCCTTACTGTCATTTTCCAACACCGGTATTTTATTAATAATCCAATGTAAATCTAAGAGAAAATTAATGTGTCATCTCCTAGCAGGAAGGACTGAACATCTCAATGTGACAGTCTGTTAGAGTTGTCATTTATCATTAGCATGCAATTCAAGGCAAGCTTCCCACATTCTGGTGGGAGCTTTCGAGACAATGAATCTCTGGGAATTAGCTTCTGGTCCAATTATTCCTGTTTCCCCCCCCTACCCCACACCTACCTAAGAGATAAATTCTGTCTCAGTGGGAGGGAAAAGAAAAGAAGAAGAAAAGGGGGAAGAGGGAGCTTGCTATTCTCCTTCCTGGTTGAAATCAATTTTTCTCAAGGAGACAAGGCAATATTCATTTTGTGAGAAGGGAATACAGCTATACGCTAAAGACCAATAAATGGAGCTGTTCTGATGAAAACTTCCTCAAATCAAATGTAGGGGAACCTCTTAATGGGCTTTGTTCTTCTTTTCCATAATCCATAACTATTAAGAGAAAGATGGGCAGAGAGAGGATACTGCCAAGCGGGCAGCTGTGTAAACAGCAGCCAGGGCCACCTTCCAGGCTGACCTGAAGAGGTCACTGCAAACATTGGTCTCTCCATCCACTCAGCACACCGTCTCCCCTCCCGCCAGGCATCCCTGGAGGCTCTGGGGGTGCAGCGTAGCACAGACAGGCCTGTCCTGGTCCTCAGGGAGATTACAGTCTAGCAAGGAAATCCATCAATCCAAAAAAAAAAAAAAAAAAAAACTAATAACAGATAAGTGCTATCAAGAAAATAACCCAAGGGCTTCTCTGGTGGCATAGTGGCTGAGAATCCGCCTGCCAATGCTGGGGACACGGGTTCGTGCCCCGGTCCGGGAAGATCCCACATGCCGCGGAGCGGCTGGGCCCGTGAGCCATGGCCGCTGAGCCTGCGCGCCCGGAGCCTGTGCTCCGCAACGGGAGAGGCCACAGCAGTGAGAGGCCCGCGTACCGCAAAAAAAAAAAAAAAAGAAGAAGAAACCCAAAATAGGAATTCTAGGCATTAAAATAGAATTGTTTTGTCTAGGAACTTTTAAAAAAATCTTCAGTGAAAAACAGAAAAATGCAGTCGGGAGTAAATCAGGCTTCTGGTTCCAAAGCGAACAGGATAGTCAGGATGGACACAGCTTCTGGAGGCAGCTGCCGGCTCCTCCCGGCCACGGTACCTGGGAGCCCTGCCCAGGCTGACAGCCGGGCCCGAGAAGGTCCAGGGGCCTTTCCACCAAGAATGGAGCTCAGAGCCAACCACACTGTGTGCTCCAGCAGCACAGCCAACCTCAGCCCACAGGCCTGTGCAAAGGGCTGGGGGCTCCGGGTCAGGGATAGAGCGCTCAGCCCGGGGGTCCGTCCACAGGCCCCGCTCTCTCTGCCGGGCCCCCCACCGTGAGGGAGGTGTCTCCCCACAATGCCTGAGCCCCACCACGTCCTCCGCCAGCACCGCGTGCAGCCCCATCAGGACACTGGGCAGGCCGAGCGGTCCCTGTTCCTGTAGCCTCGCGAGGGTAGGGACCCCGCTTGTTTTGTTTGAGCTCAAAGGATTCTCTCCTTCGACCCACACCACCCCATCAGGTAGCTGCTCTGAGCTCCCCGTTTCACAGAGGAGGAAGCCACGTCTCAGAGGTGACAAGTGACTCAAGGCCCCAGAGCTGCCGAGTGGAGCCCGAACTCAGCTCCCGGGCTGGCAGATGGCGCGGGGAGCTACCACGGCCTCCCCACCCCCATCTCATGATTCTGCTGTCGCACAGACTTCGACCGGAAGCCTCACGGCACACGTGCACTGGCTGAGTACGTGAGGAGCGCTGGGCCCCTCCCTGCCCGATGCGCACCCCCGCAGCCAGCCTGTCCCCCGCCTTCCCCTCTCTCCTTCCCGCCCTTCCTCTCCTGACCTGGCCTAGACGGCTTCTGGCTACTTCCCAACTTCAAACCACCATCACAGGGCAAAGATGTTGCCTGGCAGATGCCTAAGGGCTCTGAATCAAGACCACCTGCCCCACCCAGGGAGGGGCACCCGCCGGGGACACATTCAGTGCGCAGACTCAAGTGCTTCCCGAGTTGGGAGCGAACAAATCCTCCTTTTGCGCACAGGTGCCTGGGGACACAGCTATGGCTCCTATTCTGCCCGCCCTGTCCCAGGCATACAGGGTCCCTCCTACTCTGGCTACGAAAGGCTCCCCCCAGCGGTGGGCACGCAGGTGAGTCATTCTGAGCTCGGGAAGGGGACCCTCGAGCAGGAAACACGCTGTCTGACCACAGCAGGACAGGCTCTGGTGGCCTAAGCCCTCAGATCTCAGGGAAGCCGTGGGCACGGTGCCCGGGGACTGCGGGACGCATACCGAAACCATCTCAGCTGCCTTTCGCCCGGGCTGAGAAGTGATGAGTCTCTCCCCGATCTCGCATTGGGTGCCAGGCAGAAAAGCCCAGGTGATAACCACGGAGGCCAGGATTTGCAGCCCTCACCTCCATCTTGACCTGAGCCAGGACTTTTTCCCAGCACAAGATGCAAACCCCAGCAAACGCAGCTGGGGTTAATAAGAGAATCAGGGAAATGAGCTTCGGTGCAGATGGAGGGGTGGTGGATGTTCCGGGCGGCAGGAGACGGCATGGAGAAGAGGAATAGCCGGCCTGGGGAGGGCCCTGTGGGAGCCAGGGTGGCCTAGAGGGGGGATGCGGCCACAGGGGCAGGATGGGGATGCTGAGTGGCCTTGGGAGCCTGGGGGCCAGAGAAACAGGTCAGAGAGCACGGGGCCAGGGCTGGAATCTGCCAGTTTCCCTCAAAGACTTTTTCCTTCCCCCCACCCACCCCTCGTTCCTGCTTCCTGGAAGCTCCCTTTCATTGCCAAGGGATCCTTTAGTTTTCCAGGCGGGCCCACTGGAACCCCGCCCCCTGCAGGCCTTGCCTCACGGGCACTTGAGGGCGTCACACGTTTAGTTTTGCCTTCTGGTTCCTTGAGAACAGGGACCGCGTCTTACAAGTCTCTACAGACTTGCGAGAAGTCCGCCCGTGCAAGTGTCAGGCCTTCAGGTGGTGACGGTGGCACGGACAGGAAGCTGACACTCTGCTGGGTTGATCAGACAACCAGCCCTGAGCGCCCGCGTCCCCGCCTCACCACCCTTCTCCCCCCAGACCCATGAGTCACCTCGCCCCCCACTTCCTGGACACTGACAGCCCCGACAGCGCCTGCTCCAGGGTGACAGTCCCCACACTCGGGGACACACGGACCCACACACTTTCAGTGCCCCCCAGGAACGGAGCATGCCTTAGCCTGGCATCCAAAGCCCTCAGCCAGCTGGGCTCAGCCCGCTTGGCCGTCCTTTTCCACAGGTGGCCTTAAGCCCCAGTGACCCACAGGGTCATCTGCACGACGTGTCCCCTCAGGCCTCCACGTCTCTGTGCAGTGTATCGCCTTAGCCCAAAGTCCCTTCCTCAATCCTCTGGCCAAAGTCCAAAGTCCGGTTTGGCTCTCAGAGGCCCATCTCCAGTGCTGCTGCTGCCGAGTCCTTCCCCAGCATCAAATTAAATGTGGCTCCTCAACCCTCCCAGAGCCTAGGGTCCCTCAACCTGACCCCTCCCTGCGCGGGCCCTTGTTTCATTCCAGTTGGTTCCACATGTCTGCCTCCCCAGAAGGCTGCAAACCTCTGGGGGAGAGCCATATCCTTTTGTGTGTGGGGGGAGGTCTCCTACAGACCTAAACGGCGTGTTAACTCTGGAGGGTCTCCAAAAAGATCTCCGATGGGTTTCCTGACTGGAGCTGGGAGCAGCGGTGACGTGTAAGGACCTCCTCAAGCCCCAGTGGGAGGCAACATGTGCCGAGCGCTAAGTGAGCCTTGGAAACTGTGTGACATGCAGGCACCCATTTGATTCATGCGATGACCCTGTGCAGTAGGTCATACTGTCACCTGTCTTCACAGTCGGAGGCCCCAAGGCTCACAGAGGTTAGACAATTTGCCCGAGTCCACAAGGCAGGTACGGGTGACACCAGGGTTTCCGTGTAGGTGGGTCTCACTCCAGAGACGTGTTTTAACAACTGTCCTGTGCTGTCTCCCTCGGAAGATGGTGACAATTTTCACAGAGACTCAAAATGCAGACCAAACCTTCAGACGCCCGGGAAGGCTCTAGTCCACCTCGTCCCCGACCTGAGTAGCGTATGTGCCCCTCAGTGCTAAATCCCCCCACGTCCAATGCACACGCTCCCCAGATGGAAACGCACAGTCCAGACTTTCCAAAGAGCTCTCAGCCCTACCCTCGAGTTGCAGGGCTGCACCATCAGAAAGACTCGTCTCTGACTTTCATTAATGACAACATGAATCGTGCTGAAGGTGTTTTGCTCAATAGAGACTTCTCGCCTACGCTCTCCCAAGCTCGTAAATCAGAGCCCTATGGTCTGATGGCCGTGATGTTCCCCTAATCATCTTACTGCAATATTAATAAGGCTCTTCAAGGCAACTGGTTCCTTCTAAATTGTCACATAAAAATTTGGTAAATGTCAGACACATCATTTAATAGAAAACGATGTTTTACTGTCAGGGGAGGTAGGTGGCTGAGAGAATGAGGTAAAAGGTCCAGAGATGACCTTAAGGCAGGCTCAAGGCACAGAGAACTCTAGCCTGGGGCTCCTAACTTGGGTCCTTCTCAAGTAGGACTACTGGCAGGTAGCAGTGCCCTCAGAGGCCACTGTGTGCAGGACACTGGGCAAGGGCAAGGACTCCTGGGGGAGGGGCAGGGTTAGGGTTAGAAGGAAACAGTAGTTCCAGTCCTCAGGCAGCAGATAATCTTGTTGGAGCAAGAGAGACCTCCTCACAATGCTCCCTGTCCTGGCAAATGATTACCCCCATCGTAGGAAGCTGCGAAACTTCCAGGGACACTGGCCTACATATAAGCAACTTGACGTTTACAGAGGGATAGGTTCCCGAAAGCAAATTAACGTCATGTCAACTGCTTATAAAAGGATGGGGAGGGAATTCCCTGGCAGTCCAGTGGTTAGGACACTGAGCTTCCACTGCAGGGGGCCTAGGTTCTATCCCTGGTTGGGGAACTAAGATCCCTCAAGCTGCAGAGCGTGGTCAAAAACAAACAGACAAACAAACAAAAAGGATGGGGTTCAGTCCTACCAATTGGGGTGGACAGAGGCACAGAGATAAACACACAGTGACATTCGCTGCAGCCTAGTTTATGACGGAGAAAGTGTGGAAACCACCTACAAATCAGTGAATTGCTTTGGCGAGTAAATCACAGTATATTGATATAATAGAATAGTATACAGTTATTAGAAAAGATGGTGTGTACCTATATTTATTGACGTGGAAAGAGTTCCATGAGTTTAAAAAAAAAACAAAAAAGCAAACTGCAGAACAGCACATAGAGTAGGATCTCATTTATGTAAAATTACTTCTATACCCAGCACTTATATGTCTACACGTGCACTTGAAGAAGGCAGAGGGGTGAGATTCTCTAATGGTGACCCTGGCTGTCCCCGGGGAACAGGGTTTCAGAGGACTTGCGGGGGTTTTATGGGGTACCGAATGTTCTTCAATGAGCGAGGAGAGAAAACCGTTCATTTAAATTAAGTGAAAGGAGAGGGGTTGCCGGATTAACCAGTGAGCGTTAACAGAGCACCCACTGTGCCCAGTCCGAGTGGCACAAAAATGAACACAACTTAACCTTTGCCCGGAAGGATTCACAGGCAAGTAGAAATCGCAAATGACACGCAGATGACTGACATTCCGGGGTGGGGGGCAGGCGATGATGCAGCAGCAGGGAGTCTGCAGTGGAGGCAGCGAGCTCCATGTTATCCCCCCTTTACGAGAAAGCCCACCCCTGCCCACCCACTGCAAGCAGGTTCCAAAGAGGCGGTG
The DNA here is from genome assembly GCF_964341445.2 of Mesoplodon mirus. Classification (NCBI taxonomy): domain Eukaryota; kingdom Metazoa; phylum Chordata; class Mammalia; order Artiodactyla; family Ziphiidae; genus Mesoplodon; species Mesoplodon mirus. The sequence goes on along the minus strand of NC_138978.1, from coordinate 5,209,334 downwards.
TCTGGCCTGGAGGAAAGTTCTCACTGAGCACTGATGTGGGGACAGTGAGCTTGAAGTTGGCAAAGGAAACACGTTTACTCAGAGCGGGCCGTGGACCAGGCACTGGGGGGACCCGCCATGCTCCTTATACCGTGTGATGGACCTCACAACAGACCCATGGGGGTGTGAGGACCTCAGCCTTGGAGGTGAGGAAACGCAGCCTCAGAAAGGCTGTTTTGCTGGCCGGGCTGTACGGGGACGGGCGGTGGGGCTGCACTCCAAAAGGTGAGGGAGCCGGCTTCCCATCCTCCACCACGAACACGTGGCCTCCCTTAGGGGACAAGAACCCCCTTTGCACCGGACAGGACTCAGAGCCCACTAAAAGCCTGTACGTCTCAGATTGTGACCTCTGGAGAGGAGACCCAGGCAGATAAGTGAACCCCAGAAATCACGGTAACTGTCCTGGGATTCTCTGTGTTTCTCTGGGGTAGTTAGCTGCCTGGCACATCGCACTGGGGTACCAACCTCACCACCACTCCTGCGTGGCTTGACTTCCCGAGAAGGGAAGTTCCAAGCTCCAGAAATCCAATGCCTTAGATACTAATTCCTATCGCTAGTCAGAGAAGTTCCCGGGACATTGTTGCCGGGCTGGGGGGAGGGGGGAGGAGGGGGCTATGTGGGAGAATAAAAGATTGGACCGTTAGCGAGAAACTGCACCAATGTGGGGCTTCCCCCTCCAGCTGGCACCCTTTGGCTCCCTCCTGACACTTCTGGACTCTCCTCCAACCTCCTCACGGGTCACAGAGCAGGAGGCACTTTCTGCCACTCCGCTGGCTGCAGGCTGATGGAGATGCACCTCGCGTGAATCGAGGCTCATCACAGCGGCAGCCTGTGCAGAGAGGCAGCAAATGAAGCTGCAGCATGGTGGGCAGGGTACCATCCATCCATCCAAATGACATGGGCTGGCTGTTATGCAGGGCCCTGGGCAGCTGGGCCAGCAGGAGAGGTGCGTCCACTGAGTACCCCCACGCCCAGAAGCCCAGGGGTGCCTTGGCCGGTGCCTCACCAGCCCTAGAGTCTTGTCCTTGACAATCACCTGACACCAGGAGAGAGGAACTGTCCCTCCATGCCTCCAACCTGCTTAGGGAGGCGTCGGCACCCCACCGGAGCAGGAGAGGGGAGGGGCAGGAGGGCTCTTGAGCTCTGTGCTGCTGTGTTTCATCATCTGAAATGATAATACTAACAATAAAAACCACTACATAGCAGATTTCCTTTAAAATTAATTTTAGTTAGTGGCACTAGTTCTAGAAATCTTGCACCGTGGACCTTGTTGGGAGTGTGAACACAGCCGCTGGGATTCAGCAGTTCCTGGTTTCTCCCCTTCCCGCTGGGTAGAAGCTGAGCCGCCCCCAGCGATGCCCCTGCCACCTTGGAGAGGCCTGTGGATGGGCGCAAAGCTAGGCCAGCCAGTGGCAAGCTCACCAAGTACCTCCGCCCCGGCTTACAGCCTACCTTGAGCAGCTATTACATTTCCAACTAAGCCGCAGTCTTTCCTGCTGTAAAAGGAGGCCGGTGAGACCTCAGGCCCCACCTGCAGGGAGCCGGCCTCTCTCCCCTAGGAGACGCGCAAGGATGCTCTGAGCTCTCTGGCTTTGTGTAAAGGTTCTGCACGAGTCAAGGGGCCACATACGCCATTACACATCATGATGGTTTATGCTAGTGAATGTAATCATGCCTATTCTGTGGTCATAATAAGCCCAGCATCTCTCTGGTCATCAGGGCTGATCAAGGTCTTCAGGAATCTTCCACGCAGGACATCACCTGCTGGACCACCTGTCTACCCTCTACCCACCACACTGAAGATGGAATGATGCCCTTGTTAAATTTCTCATAGATCCAAGTGAAAGACTGAGATCTAATAAATAAATTAAAATACATCTACTAAGATAAAATTTGAGATTAAAAGGAAGCTTGCTTGCATATTCATGAACCAAGTGAAAACTCAAATGAGTTCTTCGAAGCATCTTGTTCATGGGGCGTCACAGATTGAACATGTGCTGAGGGCATTTCTTAGCAAATATAAGCCTGGCAAAGGCACATTCATCCATGAATTCATTGAACAAGCAGTTATTAACCATTACTTTGCATTACTATTTATTTTGCATCTTCATCTCTCTTTGTAAACCTAGTACCTCATAGAAATAGTAGGCCCTCGATTGACTGCCTGTTGATGATACTGGTTTTCTCAGGCCCTAAAAAGCACAGTACCTGTCCCTGAGTTTCTTGTATATAGTCAAGGAGGTAAGAGTCACTTCCTCATGAAGGCTTTCTGATCCTGCTGGCCCCTGTTTGGTGACCTTGCCATGCATTTCGCAAGCAGTCCTTACTCTCCCTGCCTAGCACCCACCCCCACCACATACACACACACACACACATACACACACACCTGTTTCATCGTCTCTGTCCTCTGCTGGACTGTAAGCTTAGTGAACACAGAGGCTGAGTCTGCTCTGCTTCCCACAGCCTGGCATATACATGGAGGAAACGTCCAATAAACCACTGGATGATTGAAACAAGGAATGGATGTACAGAGGGTGGATGGATGAGGGGGTGAATGAATGAGTGATGGATGGATAAATAGATAGGTGAAGGGGTGGGAGGATGGGTGGGCAGATGGATGATGGATGGGTGGGTGGATCATGGATGGATGGATGGATGGATGATGGAGGGGTGATGGATGGATGGATGGATGATGGATGGGAGAATGGGATGATGGAAGGATGATGGATGGGAGAATGGCAGGATGGGTGGATGACGGATGGATGGATGATGGATGGGAGGATGGGTGGATGGATGGATGAACCAGTAATAAAAGGCAAGAAAAAGGTCTCAGCTATAGCCCATGATAGAATGGATTGAGATGGTGGCCAGCAAGGGCAGGAAGCAGTGAGGGTGTTGGTTAGCTAGGGAAGAAGATCTAGAAGGAAATGTCTCTGAGATCTTAAGGAAGTGAAAGATTTGGCGTCTTCTCTGCCAGGCAGTGTGCTGGGTATCTCATGAGCGTCACACTGCACCCTCACCACATTTGAGGAAGGTATTTCACCCACGTAGGGAAGGAAACAGGGTCCTGTAGATAAGCCCGCACAACTGCAAAACCCGCACGTGGTGGAGCCATGATGGAGACCACGTAGTCTGGGTGACATAAGCTCCCTCCATGGTGTCTGGAAGACCAAAGGGCATTTCCTGGCCCAGCATGGGACAGTGCCATGAAGAAAGAGGTATCTGTAGGAATCTCTGCACTGGCAGAGATGAAGTTGCTGGCATGGCAGTCATGCCCCTCAGAACAAAGAACAAGGAGTCAGGGCTCTCCAGGGGGTCCCAGGATGCATGACCCCCTCCAGCCTACAAAAACACAAGCTCCCTCTCCCCGCAGGCACAGCTGCTATGTCACGGTGGGGTGTGGAGTGGGGTGGCCTAGAGAGGCCATGTGACTTTCCTAAATAATCCTCTGTAGTTGCCAGAGCCGGGAAATAGGAAGGCAGAAAGGGAACGGGAGGGGGTGAAAGAGAGCAAAGCCCAGAAAGGACCAAGTGTTCTGTACGAATCAGATCTCTGCTACCCTTGCAAGTACACTAACACTTGAGGCACAGGTGCTCACAGCCAGAGGCCCCCACGGAGCCAGCTCAGGTGATGCGGCATCACCTGGGGTGAGGACGGAGAAGGTGGCCTTCCAGGGTCCAACCCCCTGACACAGCACTCAGGGACTTTCTCAAAAGCGTCATCTATTTAGTTGATGGTCCTGAAGTGTTTCATTTAGCTGGAAATCACGCTTGGTCCATCTCCCAGGTCTAACTGACATGATAAGAACCCTGCACGTCACATCTGGCAGCAAAGCAGTTCAATCACCCATCGCGGTGAGTCAGAGTTCCCCCCAGTCTGGGGAGCTGGCGGCTCAGACAACTTCGAGAAGGCAGGGTCACTGCTGCCTCCCAGGCCAGGGTTATAGGAGCCTGTGTTGTGTGTGCCTGCGTGTGTGTGTGTGTGCACTTTGAGAGGGGGCAGAGATACCGCATGGCACACAGCAGTCACCATCCCTCCTGCCCACGGGGTAAAAGTTGCCAATTCCTTTACCTATTTAATACTCCCACTGGGGCAGGAACCATAATCAGCACACTACTTATGAGAAAACCAAAGCCTAGCGAGTTTCAGGGGGCCCTGATCCCGTAGCTACAAGCAGCAGAGCTGGGATTCTAACCCAGATCTGTCTGGATCCAAGTCCGTGCTCTCACCCATGACCCCGTGTTGCCCCTGTCAGTGGACCTGGGAGGCGTTGCACAGTTTGCCTTCACAGTGTAAGGAAGAATAGAGTCCACAGTTGAAGACATTTGCAAAATTTTCAGTTTAACAGAATTGAACAGGCTTGATTCTGGACGGACTTCCTCTTTCAAAGGCTCACACACCGTGAGTTCCCAAGAGCCATGGAACCACACTGCTCTTCAAAGCTTCCTGAGGACAAGGCCTCTGAGTCTATCTTTGACTCTCTGAGTCCAGTGGTTTGGGGCACAAGGTAGAAGAATGCAATATTCATTGAAAGTGCGAGTGAATGAAAGAATGAACAAGTAAATAAATGCCATGAATGGCAGCTCTGCCTAAAGGTAAAAAAGTAGGGCTCTGGGAGAAAAGCTCGCAGTGTCCGCAGTCACGGGGTTTTCCTATCATCCACAGCATCTCACCCAGCGCCCGCCCTCCTGGCTGCCTCAGTATTCCACAGGACGGATTCTGAGGACACCACATCGTTCATTTGGGCCACTGTCCTGTGGGCTTTCAGGGTCTCTCGCCTCTGGCTCTCCTGCCCGGCAGCCTCCAGAAGGGATTCCTGGCCAGAGCTGACTCTGACGCCCACTACTGAGAGGTGGGGGAGGCCACCTGGTCCTGTCCGAGGGTGGGAAGAGACTGTCGTGACTGAAACCTGCCCCTTCTCGTGTCCTCCTACTCTTGACCACGTCCCCGTTGTCCAGGCACGCAGGGATGCTGAAACCCCAAAGTGGAACGGTGGTGACAGACTTGAGGGGCTGGAGGGCGCTGAGTGGATGCCAGGGCACCAGCTCTTCACCTGACCCACTTCCTGAGAGCTGACACGCAGGGGTCACAGGGACCCTGACGCGCGCAGCTGCAGACCACCTCTTATGATGTCAGGGCAGCTCAGACTCTGCAATGTCCTTTCAGAGTCTGTCAGAGGCACCTGCCCATCCTCCAGAGGGGTCTGAAGCTCCAGAGCTGAGGTGGCCCCTTTTCTTGGAACCCACTGAGAACAGAGAAGGTGGGCAGCACCTCGAGGACAGCAAGTGACCAAACCCACCAGCGGGTATCCGGTGATCTGGATGCTCCTGCGAACGCGCACGGTGCCAGGAAGGAGGGTATGACCCAGGGGGAACAGAGGTGGGCCAGGACCCACAGGCCAGCGAGCAGGCGGGAGGGTGAGGCAGTGACCTGGCTGCTCCCACAGCAGAACCGAAGCTCCTTCAGAACGTGGATTTGGGGGCTTCCCTGGTGGCGCAGTGGTTAAGAATCTGTCTGTCAATGCAGGGGACACGGGTTCGAGCCCTGGTCTGGGAAGATCCCACATGCTGCGGAGCAACTAAGCCCGTGTGCCACAACTACTGAGCCTGCGCTCTAGAGCCCATGTACCACAACTACTGAGCCCACGTGCTGCAGCTACTGAAGCCCGCGTAATTAGAGCCCATGCTCCGCAACAAGAGAAGCCACTGCAATGAGAAGCCTGCGTACCACAATGAAGAGTAGCCCCCGCTCGCCACAACTAGAGAAAGCCCGCGTGCAGCAACGAAGACCCAACTCAGCCAAAAGTAAATAAATAAAATAAATAAATAAATAGGAAAAAACAAAACAGAAGGTGGATTTGTAAGTGGAGCTTCTACAGTGTGCTGTGCCTCTCTCCGTTGCTCATCTGGGGCCCCAAACAGATCCTTTATAAACTTTCCCTCTCCTTCCAGAGGCCTCGGTTTTCCTACTGTAACAACTCATAGGTGGTCTATTTTCAGAACAAAGATAGTCAATTCGTTCATTCCATGAACATTCTTAAGCCCCTGCAATGTGTCAGGCACTGGGCCCCTTCCCTGGCCATGCAGAGCAGAATGCGACTCAGGTTCTGGACCCTGCATAAAAATTCTGTCAAAACATGGTCGGATGGGGAGTAGTCCTTTCTGGATAAAGACCTGCAGACATGCACATGTCACAGCCACTAGATCACACTCTGGCAACAGAGCAGCACTGCCCCCTCCCGTGTGCCACACCAACATAACAGCCTCATCGGGTCCAACCAACGTTCCCCTCCCCCACCCCCCAAATGCAGAAACTGACAAGTCTCCAATATTTGCCTGAAGTATGAGAAAGGGCCGGCCCAGGAGATGAGATGTGGGTGGGCTTCCAGGGGAGGTGCTCAGCCGTCCTAAGAGAGCACACCTTTTTGAGCATGTCCTCAAGATTCATTTGTATACAATTAACATGAAAACTCTTTGATGATGACAAGCTTGAGTTACTATGGACTTGAAATTGATGGAACTGCACAATCTCTCAAAATTCTCTCTAGGTGTCTTCCCGGTAACCAAGGCATTGGTGGCCACAGAAATCCAATTCTCCCAGCTTGTCCCCCAAAACAATACAGATCAACAAGGAGAACGAATAAAACCACAAACAACCCACAGCTTTAACACGACTAGAAGACGGAGACACTATAATGTCAAATTACCTCTAAGTAGAAAGATAAACATCTGTTTCCAGTGAAGCTACTTCTTGAATTCCCACCCAAAACCTCTGTAGAGAGCAAAGGGGTGGGAAAAGTCCCAAAGCCACATTAAGTGAGAAGCAGACAATGGAGGGCTTGAAAATAAACCAAAACTACCTAGAGAAAGAGAAAGTACACCTTAAGTGAAAAAAAAAAAAAACTGGAAAAAGAATGCTGATAGACCAGAACATTGACCAGAGGGAAGGGTTTCAAGGTGGGCTTGGGAGGGGGAGAAGCGGGTGAGAAAGGAAGGGTGGGCATCATACAGAAAGTGTGCAGTAAGGGAGAGAAAGCAAGAGGTTGACATTTATGAATCTGCAAAACCAAACTAATAATAAAATAAATCCAAGGACACACTCCTCCCCTCCCCCTTTCCCCACCAAAAGCCAACCATTAAAGAAACTGCACTATGCTACACTAACAGAAGAGGGGGCGCTTGAACTAAAAATCACATGAACCACTCAAAAAGTCAGCCGGGCCTGTGAAATACAGAGGTGGGAGCATCTTCATCTATATAAAGGCTACTCAAAGAAGGAAGACGAAAATGAGAATCCAAATATTTCAGCTGATGAAAATTACTCCAAAAATACAACCATAAGGCAGGAGAAAAAAACCCTGAAACATAACACTGCAAATGGAATTAAAAACCTCAAAGAAGCATTTGAGAAAATATCCTCACAGCCTGAAACCAAAAGATCAAATAATTTACAAGGGCAAGGGATTTAGACTGTCATTAGACTTCTCAACAGCAACCTACAAAGCAGAGCAGCGATGGAGCAGCATTTTCATGAAACTCAAAGAAAGAAGGTGTGAATCAAAAAGTTTATATCTAGCAAAGCAGGTCTTCTAAAATCAAAGCCATAGAAAAAGGGTTTTAAACACACAAGAATTGAGGGAATAATGTACCCAGGAGCCAGCCCTTCTTAAGACATCTACTAGAGAATTAACTTCATCCAGCCAGGAGATAACGGAGGACTCTGGCAAATGGACTTATGGGGAACACTTTATATATTTAATTATAGATCTAAATTTAAAATGGGAAAAAGAATAAATAGGGAGAATACTTTACAGATTTTACATGTTTGGCCAAAGTGAAAATAGTGCAACTACAAAATGGTAGACAACAAAAGAAAGAAAGACAAAAACAGGATAAGCTCAATCATGGTTGTATAGGAATTTTATATAACATATACATTTCATATAATGATGGCTGTATAGCAAGTCAAGGGATTCCATAGCAACTGACAAACCAGACAGTAAAAGTTTACAGGGGACCAAAAAAAAATTTAAAGGTAACCATTAGAACAAAAATGAAAACTTTTATATATCAAAAGAAATTAAATAATAAATGAGCAAAGCAAATGTGTCATGTAGAGAAAGAAGTACAACAAATAGAACATAATACGTAGTATTTATAAAATATTATGAAAATATTAAGACCAAGCATATGAGTCATATAAATATTGAACATATATGTAATTGTGGACAGGCTTAACTCCCCTGTGAAAAGAAACAGATTTTTGATTTGGCTTAAAAAACAAGATTCAACTATATGTCATATACAAGAGGGACACTTTTAAAAAGGGATTCAGAAAGGCTGAAAATAAAGAGATAGGGAAAGATATATCAGGCAAATGGAAACAAAACAAGTATTGCAATCTTGATATCCAAGTTGAATAAACAGAATTCAAGGACAAAAAACACTAAACGTGGCAGACGTGTTCTAATACTAAAAAAAAACCCAAAAAACCCCACAAATACTAAAAAAGGTCATGTTTCACAATGAAAATATAATAGTAATGAATATCAATGCTCCAAGCAACACTAAAATTACCTTTATTAGTAGAAACTGTAGGAAATGAAAGGAAGTGCAGGTGGAAACACACTAATAATAGAACACTCTAACACACCACTTTCAGCACAAAAGAGACCAGGTAGACAAAAAGTAGGTAAAGATACAGAGTCCTAAACAACATAATCAATAAAGCAGATCATATGGAGATATTTATATATTTGATATTAGAGATTAAACCTTCTTATTAAGTGCACGTAGGATATCCACAGAAGTTGATCATGTATTAGATGACAAATAAATAATCAGTATGCCACATAAAGTAGAAATATTTCAAAGAATATTTTCTGATCACAGTGTAATAAAACTAGAAATTAATTTTTAAAATAAAGAAACTATTTGTGAAGATACAAAGGAGTATCTCTCTTCTGCACAAGAAAAAAAGGGAGAAAATGATAAAATATTAGCAAAAGAAACGCAGGACAGATAAAGAGAAAATGATGAGATTGGTTAGCTTCATGGTGGGAGAAGGGGGGCAGGAACACTGCTCTGAGTCCACCTTTTTTGCATAATTTTGACTTTTGCAACATGTGAATGTTTTATATACTTAAAAGAAACCAACAAAGATGGGGAGGGACCCTAAAATTGAACAGAAACGAAAAAACTAAAGAACCTAACTGTGTTATTTCCAAGAATAACATAACTAGAGTAAATGTGGGTGGGGAGAGAAAGATTAACCTGAGTAAACTTGAACTGAGTATTTCAACTTTTTGACCTCAGACTAAAGACCAAAAGTGCTATAAATCAATTCTGAACTCTAGTTATGCTTGTTTTCTTCTGTGGTATGGGTTAACTCTTATTTAACTACTTTGTATATATTTTAGGATTTGGAAAATAATGCATTCAGGAAAATTTCTCCTTGTTGGGGAAGGAGGTCCTGTATGTGGCAAGATGAAAGGCTAGAATGAACGCAAGGCGCTGGATTGGAGTTGGTATCATTACAAATTCATGGTCTTACACACACGCACGAGTGTATATGTGTAGAAACAGGTGTAAGTGTATATATATGTTTGTGTATTTATGAGTGTATACTCATGCATATGTTCTTAGCTCTTTCTATTAAGAGAGAGAACACCTAGGAGCCGGTGAGACAAAATGGTAGCAATGAATACACCTAGAATCCAGAAACCATTCTCTGCTAAAAGAAGCCAAGCCTCCTTCAAGAGAGAGCTAAGCCCAGGACTGGTGCAAGGAAAGTACAAAGCAACCTTGGAACAATTTGTTGTTCCAGAAAGTAAGGAAATGCTCAAAAATGGATGGAATAAATGAGTGACTGATATAATCAATGACACGAATGAATCTCAAAATCATTATGATGAGGATAATTCTTACACAGAAGAATACATACAGTACATGCTCCATTTACATGAAATCCCAAAATAAGCAAAACTAATTTATGGTGTGAACAAAATCAGAACAGTGGTCGCTCATGAGGAAGATGTGGACAAGGACTGAATGGAAAGGAACATGAATAAACTTCCTTGGGGATAATGGCAATGCTCTACATCTTGATATGGGTTTGAGTTACATAGGTGAATGCAACTGTCAAAACGCTATATAGGTAAATGCAGCTGTCAAAATGCATCAAGGGTACACTTAATATTTGTACATCACACTGTATATAAATTTTACCTAATAAAAGAACTGTAAAAAAAATTGATCTGTAGACAATATCATGTCTGCCAAGTGTTTAAGGATGTCTACAGCTTACTTTGAAATGCAATTAATAAATAAGATGGGGGCTTCCCTGGTGGCGTAGCGGTTAAGAATCCGCCTGCCAATGCAAGGGATATGGGTTCGAGCCCTGGTCCAGGAAGACCCCACATACCGCGGAGCAACTAAGCCCACGTGCCACAACTACTGAGCCTGTGCTCTAGAGCCCAAGAGCCACAGCTACTGAGACCACGTGCCACAACTACTGAGCCTGGGTGCTACAACTACTGCACGCAGCAATGAAGACCCAACACAGCCAAAATAAATAATAAATACATAATTAAATACATAAACTCTCTTTTTTAAAAAACGATGGATTTCTGGATGGTAGACGAGTAGGTATTTGATAAAGCAACCCGGGTAAAATGTTAATTAAAGAATCTAACTGACAGGTATATGCGTGTTCACCAAATATCGATTAACTTTCTGTATGTTTGTAAATTTTCAAAATAAAATGTCGTAGAAAGTATTATGGGGATTTGTCACAAGGACACAGCAGCCAAATTGAAGGTGCTCCCACTGGCCAAATCTGTGACAATACCATCAAAATAACTAGATTATAAACCACCGGACAAATATATAACCCACTGAATGTAACTTAGTCAATGTAACCCATTGAGTAAAACAGGAATACATGAGTAAATGTGGGTATAAATAAATGAGTAAATAAATAAATGTAAGAAAGCAAAAATTCTTCAATACAGTAGAAAGAACAAAGCAATAAATAAATTTAGAAAAAAACACCATCTGGCAAACATTATAATAATTAATTCAGACAAGAATTGTCAATGGACGCTAAAACAAGTGGGTAAAAGTTTAACGAAAAACAAGATGTTTACATAGACCTAAACTATCTCCTCACAAAATACTAATTAATTACAAAGGGGGGGGGGAAACTTTACACTTAGAATTGTACGAATACCATCTTAACCAATGATCAGCGTTCACAACTCCAGGAACAGGACAGCTGGTACCATGTGCTTCTTTTTTTTTTTTTTTTTTGCGGTACGCGGGCCTCTCACTGCTGTGGCCTCTCCCGTTGCAGAGCACAGGCTCCGGACGCACAGGCTCAGCGGCCATGGCTCACGGGTCCAGCCGCTCTGTGGCATGTGGGATCTTCCCGGACCAGGGCACGAACCCGCGTCCCCTGCATCGGCAGGCGGACTCTCAACCACTGCGCCACCCGGGAAGCCCCCATGTGCTTCTTACTAAGATGCACTGGAAGGACCCAACATGACTTCTGTGGTCTTCCTGCCTGAAATGCATATTCTGAGCCTAGTCATGAAGAAACACCAGACAAATCCAAATGAAAGGACATTCTTCAAAATAACTGGCCTGTATTCTTCAAAACAATGCCAAGGACATGAAAGACAAAGAAAGTCTGAGGAACTGTTCCAGATTCATGGATATTAAAGAGACATGGGAAGCAAATATGTGAGATTTTAGACTGGCTCTTATACCAGATGATGATGATTATGATGATGATGGTTATGTTTTGCTATAAAGGACTTTATTGGGACATAATTGGTTACAGGGAAAAAGTCTGTAGATTGGATAATGGCATTGTATCAGTGCTGTTCTCCTGATTTTGATCATTGTCCTGGGTTATGCAAGACAATGCCCTAGTTCTTTGGAAATACACACTGAAGTGCTTAGGAGTAATGGGGCATCATGTCTGAAACTTACTTTCAAATGGTTCAGAAAAAATGCGCATGCACACACCACACACACAGAGTGACAAAGCAAAAATGACAGCACGTTAACAATTGGGAAATCTAGATGAAAGTCATATGGGATTTCTTTGTACTATTCCTACAACTTTTCTGACATGTTTAAATTATTTCAAAATGTAAAAGCTTTTAAAATATAAAATAAAAAGAAAATGCTAGATAACGCAGGTTATTCTCTAATTCTAACTAGTCTCTCCTGGTCCAAAATGGCGAGGTGCCACCAAACCAAAAATCTCTAAAGATTGAGAGCTGCTGTGGCCACTTGACACACCCTGAAGGGACACAGCCTTCAAGGTACGAACCAGAAGCTAACCAACCGGGGTGACCTGCAGAGTAGATAGGCAAGCCTCTTGGGTTGAAGACAGGGGTTGTTTCATACATTCCTCTGGCCAATTCCAACAGACTGTTGCTGACAGATCCCTGAGTTCTCTCAGAGAGAGTGCCAAGGAACAGGCCTGCCAGCTGCCTCCCCTCCCGGTGCTGGAACCAACATCAAAGATGCAATTAATCATCCAAGGGCAAGGCTCCTCTATCTCCTACAGCCTTGGATACAAATCAACCCCAAAGTGTTAATAGATCAACAGTTATCTCTAATACCAAATACAACTTGCATTTGAGATGACATCTGCAATATTTTAAAAGCCAAAGTCTAAAACAACAAACTTGGCAGTTTTTCTGAGTAGCAATTAACACAGTGACTAATCCGATCAAAGAGACAGTAATTGGCATGGAGATATCCTTCTCACACCAGCAGCAGGTTGAAAACCTTAATCCTAACCTCTTTTTAACAGCACAGACTCTAGAGCATCTCTGCTCATCAAGGAAGCTAATGCAATTATTAAGGACAAGGGTAATTACCCTACAGTTTCAACAAAAAAATAAAAGTGTTCAAACAGCAGTCACACAGGAGAAGGACGGGAGGCTTGACTCACGGTTGAAGGCTATTTCTGTGTCATGGCCATCCTAACGTTAGGCTATGCGACCTCCAGGCCCTGCCCAGGGTAGAGGGTCAACCACAGCCAGTTCTGCCCAGCATCAGCCACTCCAGGCCACAGCTTCCTATACCAAGTTCCCAAGTGCTAATCTGGTTGCGTAGGAGGTCCCAAGGATGTAACATTTGGAACAGTTAACACATAGCATCAAGCTGGTCTCTTCAGTGTCTCTAGAACCCACTGTGTACATTCAAGTGATTCTCCCCAAGTGTGATGCCCTGGATTCTGTCTAAAGTCTACCCATCCTTCAGGACTCAGCTTAAGTTTTAGGGAGTGATCCTAAACAACTCCAGCCCTCAGTGAACCCTGAGCAATTTAAGCCCCTCTTGTCCAAACCATGATAGCAAAACAAAGAGGTGCCCTTGCTCATTCACTATATCTTGATTCATTATTGGCTTGATTTGCACCCTCAACAGAACCACAGGGCTTTCAAGAGTCAAAACCCTGCCCTGAGCAGCCTTCATATCACCTAGCACAGGACTAGAAAACAGGCAAAGTTCTGGCAATAAGTCAACAAGCTCTCAGATGCTCTGAGACACCCAGTGTTCTGCGGGGTAAAGAGAGAAGGAGGTTCTTTGCGTGTGTGTGGCTGACAGGATAATTGTAGGACATTCAGTGAAGCCCACAATATATGTTTAACACATGATCAGTGAATCAGTAAATGAACAAGTGAACAAACCAAGTAGCCCAGGTCAGTTTGCTTGGTAGGTTAGCAAGTGGACCTGGCAAGGTCATGGTTACAGACAAGATGTCTGCACAAGCCAGCTGGACTTCCCTGAGAGCACTGCATGGCAGTAGCCCAGTCTACACCTGCAATGCTGCCCAGCTGCCTGGAGGGTGGGCTGTCGGCCGCAAGAGGACCAGAAGATAGATGGAGAGGTTTCCAACTCTGAAAGGATATGTCATTCTTAGGTAAAATGGATGAGGTGGAATTTTATTGAGCATGCAAACTTCTTACCCCTAAGCTATGACCAAACCTTAGTCATCACCCCAGTCTTGGTTAGCAGCAGAAGGAGGAATTGCTAATTGAGGAAACAGCTGGACTCTGGGTGTGGGGGCCCTTCGCACTGAGAAGCCCAAGAGAGGAAGCAGGGCCCTTGACACCAAAAGGAAGGGAAGACCTCTGCTCTCAGGAAGGCTGGAGAGATCAAGTCAGGGCTTCAATCCTGGAGGGACCAGGAGCTCAGCATCAACTACAGCATGGGGAGAACCACAGAGCCAGCGACCTGGTCACGAGAAACAAAGACGCTTCAAGCACCTGGTGCAACGTCACAGTTGGACAAGCCACCAGATCTCCTGACGCGGGATCCTGAAGTCTGCACACTTAGGAATAAGGCTGATCCTAGGTCCACCCACTAGAGGTTAAATTCGGCTCAAAGGTGAAATTTAAGTTGCTGGTGACTGTACAGATTAGAAAGACAAAGGAGATCTTTTAGATGGTGTATACATTTTTCTTAGGATGAACTTAGCCTGTTTAAAACTAGAAGAAGAAAACTCAGTGACAGCTTTTCCTCCTGAATTTGTAATATCAATATAACATGAAGGAAGAGATATGTTCTTTTCTTTTTACATTCATTTTTATGTAGACCTTTCTGTCTGCATCAGTGACCTGGCACTTAACTTCCTCACAGGGTATCTTTGGTGTCATCTCATGGTATCTTCTAATGTTAACGTGTCTTCTTTTCCAATTAGGTTACAAGCCCCTTGAGGGTGTGGGAACTGGGTCTACTTCATCACTAAACCCTGTACAGAGCCTAGCAAAGTGCCAGGTACAGGTTATGACTCGATTAGTGCTGATTGTTGATAATTATATACCAGTTATAAATGCAAGTCACTCAGCAAAGAAACACCAGACCCGAGGCTGAGCATTCCTCGTCTAATAAAGGATACACTTAATTGTTACAGAAGTGCCTTTCCCAGGTTTCCCTGGTGGCACAGTGGTTAGGAATCTGCCTGCCAATGCAGGGGACATGGGTTCGAGCCCTGGTCCGTAAAGATCCCACATGCCACGGAGCAACTAAGCCCATGCACCAAACCTACTGAGCCTGTGCTCTAGAGCCCATGAGCCACTACTGAGCCCATGTGCCACAACTACTTAAGCCCGCACGCCTACAGCCCGTGCTTCACAACACGAGAAGCCACCGCAATGAGAAGCCTGTGCACCGCAACAAAGAGTAGCCCCTGCTCGCTGCAACTAGAGAAAGCTCGTGCAGAGCAACAAAGACCCAACACAGCCAAAAATAAATAAATAAAATAAATAATTTTTTTTTTAAAGTGCCTTTCCCTCTCAGGCAGTTATGAAAGAGGCCCCACAGTTCCCAATTCCTATTAGCAGCTAAACATTTCTGAGTGGGAGGAGGGCACAGAAAGGAAGCAGGCATGGAGGTGTGCAGCCTGCGGAGAACTGTCCTTGTGGGAGGGATCATTTGGCTCAGAATTTAAAACCAAAAACTTAAGAAAAGTCATTTAAAGCTATGCAACTACACCACTTGTTACCCATCAGACTGACAAAATTTAAGGATTAACAATAGCTAATGCTGGCAAAACCATGAAGCAAAAGGGAGTCATACACTACAGATGGGAGTGAGAACTGATATAACCACTTTTGGAAACTACTTGGCAATTTTGACAAATAGGAAACAATCTAAATGTTCATCCACATACGAATAGATAAATATACTCTGGTATATTCATACAATGGAATAAAATACAGTAGTTAAAATTAATAAACTAGAATTACAAGCATCCACATAGATGAATCTCATGATAATATGCTGGAAAAAACACATTAATAACTCAAACCCCAAAAAAGAGGATTCAGTAAAGTAGGAGAATATAAAATTAACATTCAGAAATCAATTCCAGAGAGAAAATCCCAGTTACAATAGCAACAAGATAAAATACATAGGAATAAACTTAGTAAGAGATGTAGAAAACCACTATGAGGAAACTTTTTTAAACACAAAACACAAAAGTATTTTTGAACAAATGGGAAGATGTACGTTGATCTTGGGTAGGATAATTCAATATCATTAGGATATCAGTTCTTCCTAAGCTAATTTATAAGTTTAATGCAATTTTATGAAGCTAGACAAATTGATACTAAAGTTCAGATGGAAAAATAAACTTTCAAGAATAGCCGGGGGCGGGGGGGGAAGGACAGCCAGGAAAACATTGAGAAAGAAAAGCCTCAATGGGGGCGTAAGCCTTACCAGACATTAAAAATACTACAAAGCCTCCATAATTAAAACAGTGTGGCATGGGTGTATCAACAGAGAAGTAGAAGAAGTTCAAATATAAATGCAGCTATATTTGGAAATTTTGTATATGATAAAGTTGGCCCCTCAAATCACTGAAGCAAAAAGGGACTTTTTGATAAATGTTGCAGCTAACAATTTAGAAAACTATAAAATTTCATCCATGCCTCACATCAAATACAAGAATAAGTTCCAAATGGATCAAAGAAGTAAACAGAAAAACTAAAACCATACAAGTACTAAAAGGAAATGTGGGTGAATTCCTTTACAATCTGAGTGTAGGTAAAGATTTTATTACTATGATTCAAAACTACATATGCAGTAAAAGAAAATATTGATAAATACGACTACATAAAATAAAAACATTTTGCACCTGAGACACATTTTGGATTCAAAGATACAAATAGATTGAAAAGAAAAGGGTGGGCAAAATATATCATGCAAACAGCAACCACAAGAATGTTGTCGGTGGAAATCTACACTAATATCAGACAAAATAGACTTTAAATAAAGACTGTTACTAAAGATAATGAGGGACATTTCCTAATGAAAAAAGGGGCAACACATTTATAATAACAATTATAAATATATATGCACCTAATAATGGCACCAAAATACATGAAGAAAAAGACTGACAGAATTAAAGGTAGAAATAGACAACTCTACAATAGTATTTGGAGGCTTCAATATCCTACTTCCAATAATGGGTAGAACAACTAGATAGAATATCAACAAAGAAATGGAAGACCTGAGTAATACTATGAACCAACTAACCTAACAGACATCTTCAGAATACTCCACTCAACAACAGACTATAGGGCACATGGAACATTCTCTAGGATAGACCATGTGCTAGGCCATAAAAAACCTCAATAAATATAAAAGAATAGAAATAATACAAAGTATGTTCTCCGACCACAATGAAACTAGTTTAGAAATAAATAGCAAATAAATGGGGGAAACTCACAAATACATGTAAATTATAAAAGACAATCCTAAATAACCAACAAGTTAAAGAATAATTAAAATAGGAAATCAGATAATACATTGTGATGAATGAAAATGAAAACAGAAGATATCAAAACTTATGGGAAGCAGCAAAAGCAATGCTTAGAGGGAAATACATAGACAAAAAAAAATCTCAAATCAATAACCTAATCTTCCACCTTGAGACAGGAAAAAGAAGAGCAAAATAACCCTAAAGCAAGAAGAAGGAAAGATATATTGACTTGGCCAGAAAGTTCGCTCGGGTTTTTCTGTAAGATATTACAGAAAAACCCAAGCGAACTTTTTGGCCAACCCAATAATAAACATGAAAGTGAAATTCAATGAAAATAGAGGACAGAAAAACCGAAAAAAAATAATAAAATCTAGTTCTTTGAAAAGATAACAAAATTAACAAATCTTTACCTACACTGACCAAGAAAAAAAAGAGAGATGACTCAAATAACTAGAGTCAGAAATGAAAGAGGGGACATTACTATGACCTTACAGAAATAAAAAAGGATTATAAAGGAATACTATGAGCAACTGTACACCAACGAACTAGATAACAGATGAAATGGACAAATTTCTACAAAGACACAAACTACTAAAACTGACTCAAGAAGAAATAGACAATCTGAATATACCTGTAACAAGTAAAGAGACTGAATTAGCAATGAAAAAAATACCCACAAAGGAAATCCCAGGCCCAGATGCCTTCACCACTGAATTCTCCCAAATATTTAAAGAATAATAATCCTTATTAATTCTTCATAAACTCTTCCAAAAATTGTAAAAAGAATACTTCCCAACTCACTTTATGGTACTAACATAACCCTGATAACAAAACCAGACAAAGACATCACAAGAAAACAAAAGTACTCACCAAGACCTCTTATGCATATGCATGCAATAAGCCTCAACAAAGTACTGACAAACTGAATCCAGCAGCATATAAAAAGAATTATACACCATGACCAAGTGAGATTTACACCAGGAATTCAAGGTTAGTTCAGCATCTAAGTAATACATCAACTATTAATAAATAATTCATTATATAAATAGACTAAAAAAACCTCATGATTATCTCAATAAGCACAGAAAAAAATTTGACAAAATCCAACATGATAAAAAAAAATTCAGCAAACTAGAGAGGAACTTCCTCAACCTGATAAAAGGCATCTACAAAAGGATCTACAGTTAACATCATATTTAATGGTGAAAGACTGGATACTTTCCCCATAGGATCAAGAACAAAACAAGGATATCCACTCTCATCACTACTATTCAATATTGTACTGAAAGTTCTAGCCAGCGTGACTAGGCAAGGAAAAGAAAAATAGGCATCCTGATTGGAAAGGAAGAAATAAAACTATCTATCTGCAGATGAGATGATCTTATATAGAGAATATCCTAAGGAATCCGCTTTTTAAAAAAACTATGAAAACTAATGAACAAGTTCAACAAAGTTGCAGGATTCACGGTCAATATACAAAAATCAAATGTATTTGTATACAACTGCAATGAACAATCTGAAAATAAAATTAAGAAAATTCCATTCATGATAGCATCAAGAAGAACAAAATACTTAGGAATAATTTTTAACAAGAAATATAAAACTACACTGTGAAAACTAGAAAACATTTTTGCAAGAAATTAAAGACCTAAATAAGTGGAAAAAGGTTAATGTTCATGAATCAGACAACTTAACATTAAGATGGCAATACTCTAAATTGCCGTACAGATTCAACAATCCCTATCAGAATTCTATCTGACTTTTTGGAAGCACTGACAACCTGATTATAAAATTCATATGGAATTGCAAGGGATACAGAAGATCCAAAACAATCCTTTAAAAGAACCAAGTAGGAGGACTCACACCTCCAAAATTGAGAATTTACTACAAAGCAATGATAATCAAGACAGTGTGGTACTAGTACAAGGACAGACGTATAGATCAACAGAATAGAATTGAGAGTCCAGAAGTAAACCCATACATCTATTGCCAACTGATTTTCAAAAAGGGTGCCAAGACCATTCAATCAGGAAAGAATAATCTTTTCATCAAATGGTGCTGGGACGACTGGATAGCTACATGCAAAAGAATGAAATTGGACCCTTACCTCACACCACATACAAAAATTAACTCAAAGTGAATGAATCAAAAGATCTAAATGTAAGAGCTAAAACTGTAAAACAGAGCTACACGTGGAACAACTCCTACAGAACACCTACTGAACGCTGGCAGAAGACCCCAGACCTCCCAAAAGGCAAGAAACTCCCCACATACCTGGGTAAGGCAAAGCGGAGAGATCCTCACACAGAGGATCGGTGCCGAGCGGCACTCACCAGCCCGAGAGGTTTGTCTGCTAGCCCACCGGGGCGCGCAGCGCTGGAAGCTGAGGCTCGGGCTTCGGTCAGAGCGCAGAGAGAGGACGGGCTGGCGGCGAGAACTCAGCGTGAAGGGGGCTAATGTGCCACAGCTAGCCGGGAGGGAGTCCAGGAAAACTCTGGAGCTGCCGAAGAGGCAAGAGACTTTTTCTTCCCTCTTGGTTTCCTGGTGCGCGAGGAGAGGGGATTAAGAGCGCTGCTTAAAGGGGCTCCACAGACGGGCGCGAGTCGCGACTGAAAGCGCGGAGCCCAGTGACGGGCGTGGGACGCTGGGGCTGCTGCTGCTGCCGCCAAGAAGCCTGTGTGCGAGCGCAGGTCACTGTCCACACCGCCCTTCCGGGAGCCTGTGCAGCCCGCCACTGCCGGGGTCCCGGGATCCAGGGGCGGCTTCCCTGGGAGAACGCACGGCGCGCCTCAGGCTGGTGCAACGTCACGCCGACCTCTGCCGCTGCAGGCTCGCCCCCCACTCCGTGCCCCTCCCTCCCGCCCGGCCTGAGTGAGCAAGAGTCCCCGAAGCGGCTGCTCCTTTAACCCTGTCCTGCCTGAGCGAAGAACAGACGCCCTCCGGCGACCTACACGCAGAGGCGGGGCCAAATCCAAAGCTGAGACCCAGGAGCTGTGAGAACAAAGAAGAGAAAGGGAAACCTCTCCCAGCAGCCTCAGAAGCAGCGGATTAAAGCTCCACAATCAACTTGATGTACCTGCATCTGTGGAATACATGAATAGACAACACATCATCCCAAATTGAGGAGCCGAGAGTCAGTGCTGTGCCTCTGAGGTGGGAGAGCCAACTTCAGGACACTGGTCCACAAGAGACCTCCCAGCTCCACATAATATCAAACGGCAAAAATCTTCCAGAGATCTCCATCTCAACACCAGCACCCAGCTTCACTCAACGACCAGCAAGCTACAGTGCTGGACACCCTATGCCAAACAACTAGCAAGACAGGAACACAACGCCACCCATTAGCAGAGAGGTGGCCTAAAATCATAAAAAGTCCGCAGACACCCCAAAACACACCACCAGACGTGGACCTGCCCACCAGAAAGACAAGATCCAGCCTCACCCACCAGAACACAGGCACTAGTCCCCTCCACCAGGAAGCCTACACAACCCACTAAACCAACCTTAGCCACTGGGGACAGACACCAAAAACAACGGGAACTACGAACCTGCAGCCTGCAAAAAGGAGACCCCAAACACAGTAACATAAGCAAAATGAGAAGACAGAAAAACACACAGCAGGAGAAGGAGCAAGATAAAAACCCACCAGATCTAACAAATGAAGAGGTAATAGGCAGTCTACCTGAAAAAGAATTCAGAATAATGATGGTAAAGATGATCCAAGATTCTATTTCCCAGATCCAAAATCTTGGAAATAGAATAGACAAAATGCAAGAAACAGTTAACAAGGACCTAGAAGAACTAAAGATGAATCAAGCATCGATTAAAAACACAATACATGAAATAAAAAATACTCTAGATGGGATCAATAGCAGAATAACTGAGGCAGAAGAACGGATAAGTGAGGTGGAAGATAAAATAGTGGAAATAACTGCTGCAGAGCAAAATAAAGAAAAAAGAATAAAAAGAACAGAGGACAGTCTCAGAGACCTCTGGGACAACATTAAACGCACCAACATTCGAATTATAGGGGTTCCAGAAGAAGAAGAGAAAAAGAAAGGGACTGAGAAAATATTTGAAGAGATTATAGTTGAAAACTTCCCTAATATGGGAAAGGAAATAGTTAATCAAGTCCAGGAGGCACAGAGAGTCCCATACAGAATAAATCCAAGGAGAAATACGCCAAGACACATATTAATCAAACTGTCCAAAATTAAACACAAAGAAATCATATTAAAAGCAGCAAGGCAAAACCAACAAATAACACACAAGGGAATCCCCATCAGGATAACAGCTGATCTCTCAGCAGAAACTCTACAAGCCAGAAGGGAGTGGCAGGACATAATTAAAGTGATGAAGGAGAAAAACCTGCAACCAAGATTACTCTACCCAGCAAGGATCTCATTCAGATTTGATGGAGAAATTAAAACGTTTACAGACAAGCAAAAGCTGAGAGAGTTCAGCACCACCAAACCAGCTTTACAACAAATGCTAAAGGAAGTTCTTTAGGCAAGAAACACAACAGAAGTAAAAGACCTACAATAACGAACCCAAAACAATTAAGAAAATGGGAATAGGAACATACATATCGATAATTACCTTAAATGTAAATGGACTAAATGCTCCCACCAAAAGATACAGATTGGCTGAATGGATACAAAAACAAGACCCATATATATGCTGTCTACAAGAGACCCACTTCAGACCTAGAGACACATACAGACTGAAAGTAAGGGGATGGAAAAAGATATTCCATGCAAATGGAAATCAAAAGAAAGCTGGAGTAGCAATTCTCATATCAGACAAAATAGACTTTAAAATAAAGACTACTAGAAGAGACAAAGAAGGACACTACCTAATGATCAAGGGATCGATCCAAGAAGAAGATATAACAATTGTAAATATTTATGCACCAAACATAGGAGCACCTCAATACATAAGGCAAATACTAACAGCCATAAAAGGAGAAATCGACAGTAACACAATCATAGTAGGGGACTTTAACACCCCACTTTCACCAATGGACAGATCATCCAAAATGAAAATAAATAAGGAAACACAAGCTTTAAATGATACATTAAACAAGATGGACTTAATTGATATTTATAGGACATTCCATCCAAAAACAACAGAATACACATTTTTCTCAAGTGCTCATGGAACATTCTCCAGGATAGATCATATCTTGGGTCACAAATCAAGCCTTGGTAAATTTAAGAAAATTGAAATTGTATCAAGTATCTTTTCCGACCACAATGCTATGAGACTAGATATCAATTACAGGAAAAGAGCTGTAAAAAATACAAACACATGGAGGCTAAACAATACACTACTTAATAATGAAGTGATCACTGAAGAAATCAAAGAGGAAATTAAAAAATACCTAGAAACAAATGACAATGGAGACACGACGACCCAAAACCTATGGGATGCAGCAAAAGCAGTTCTAAGAGGGAAGTTTATAGCAATACAATCCCACCTTAAGAAACAGGAAACATCTCGAATAAACAACCTAACCTTACACCTAAAGCAATTAGAGAAAGAAGAACAAAAACATCCCAAAGTTAGCAGAAGGAAAGAAATCATAAAAATCAGATCAGAAATAAATGAAAAAGAAATGAAGGAAACGATAGCAAAGATCAATAAAACTAAAAGCTGGTTCTTTGAGAAGATAAACAAAATTGATAAACCATTAGCCAGACTCATCAAGAAAAAAAGGGAGAAGACACAAATCAATAGAATTAGAAATGAAAAAGGAGAAGTAACAACTGACACTGCAGAAATACAAAAGATCATGAGAGATTACTATAAGCAACTCTATGCCAATAAAATGGACAACCTGGAAGAAATGGACAAATTTTTAGAAATGCACAACCTGCCGAGACTGAACCAGGAAGAAATAGAAAATATGAACAGACCAATCACAAGCACTGAAATTGAAACTGTGATAAAAAATCTTCCAACAAACAAAAGCCCAGGACCAGATGGCTTCACAGGCGAATTCTATCAAGCATTTAGAGAAGAGCTAA
Source organism: Mesoplodon mirus (assembly GCF_964341445.2). Lineage (NCBI taxonomy): Eukaryota > Metazoa > Chordata > Mammalia > Artiodactyla > Ziphiidae > Mesoplodon > Mesoplodon mirus. The sequence goes on along the minus strand of NC_138978.1, from coordinate 5,185,980 downwards.
CACCTATCCTTCTCAAACTCTTCCAAAATATAGCAGAGGGAGGAACACTCCCAAACTCATTCTACGAGGCCACCATCACCTTGATACCAAAACCAGACAAGGATGTCACAAAGAAAGAAAACTACAGGCCAATATCACTGATGAACATAGATGCAAAAATCCTCAACAAAATACTAGCAAACAGAATCCAACAGCACATTAAAAGGATCATACACCATGATCAAGTGGGGTTTATTCCAGGAATGCAAGGATTCTTCAATATACGCAAATCAATCAACGTGATACACCATATTAACAAATTGAAGGAGAAAAACCATATGATCATCTCAATAGATGCAGAGAAAGCTTTCGACAAAATTCAACACCCATTTATGATAAAAACCCTGCAGAAAGTAGGCATAGAGGGAACTTTCCTCAACATAATAAAGGCCATATATGACAAACCCACAGCCAGCATCGTCCTCAATGGTGAAAAACTGAAACCATTTCCACTAAGATCAGGAACAAGACAAGGTTGCCCACTCTCACCACTCTTATTCAACCTAGTTTTGGAAGTTTTAGCCACAGCAATCAGAGAAGAAAAGGAAATAAAAGGAATCCAAATTGGAAAAGAAGAAGTAAAGCTGTCACTGTTTGCAGATGACATGATACTGTACATAGAGAATCCTAAAGATGCTACCAGAAAACTACTAGAGCTAATCAATGAATTTGGTAAAGTAGCAGGATACAAAATTAATGCACAGAAATCTCTGGCATTCCTATATACTAATGATGAAAAATCTGAAAGTGAAATCAAGGAAACACTCCCATTTACCACTGCAACAAAAAGAATAAAATATCTAGGAATAAACCTACCTAAGGAGACAAAAGACCTGTATGCAGAAAATTATAAGACACTGATGAAAGAAATTAAAGATGATACAAATAGATGGAGAGATGTACCATGTTCTTGGATTGGAAGAATCAACATTGTGAAAATGACTCTACTACCCAAAGCAATCTACAGATTCAATGCAATCCCTATCAAACTACCACTGGCATTTTTCACAGAACTAGAACAAAAAATTTCACAATTTGTATGGAAACACAAAAGACCCCGAATAGCCAAAGCAATCTTGAGAACGAAAAATGGAGCTGGAGGAATCAGGCTCCCTGACTTCAGACTATACTACAAAGCTACAGTAATCAAGACAGTATGGTACTGGCACAAAAACAGAAAGATAGATCAATGGAACAGGATAGAAAGCCCAGAGTTAAACGCACGGACATATGGTCAACTTATCTTTGATAAAGGAGGCAGGAATGTACAGTGGAGAAAGGACAGTCTCTTCAATAAGTGGTGCTGGGAAAACTGGATAGGGACATGTAAAAGTATGAGACTAGATCACTCCCTAACACCATACACAAAAATAAGCTCAAAATGGATTAAAGACCTAAATGTAAGGCCAGACACTATCAAACTCTTAGAGGAAAACATAGGCAGAACACTCTATGACATAAATCACAGCAAGATCCTTTTTGACCCACCTCCTAGAGAAATGGAAATAAAGACAAAAATAAACACATGGGACCTAATGAAACTTAAAAGCTTTTGCACAGCAAAGGAAACCATAAACAAGACCAAAAGACAACCCTCAGAATGGGAGAAAATATTTGCAAATGAAGCAACTGACAAAGGATTAATCTCCAAAATTTATAAGCAGCTCATGCAGCTCAATAACAAAAAAACAAACAACCCAATCCAAAAATGGGCAGAAGACCTAAATAGACATTTCTCCACAGAAGATATACAGACTGCCAACAAACACATGAAAGGATGCTCAACATCTTTACTCATTAGAGAAATGCAAATCAAAACTACAATGAGATATCATCTCACACCAGTCAGAATGGCCATCATCAAAAAATCTAGAAACAATAAATGCTGGAGAGGGTGTGGAAAAAAGGGAACACTCTTGCACTGCTGGTGGGAATGTGAATTGGTACAGCCGCTATGGAGAACGGTATGGAGGCTCCTTAAAAAACTACAAATAGAACTACCATATGACCCAGCAATCCCACTACTGGGCATATACCCTGAGAAAACCATAATTCAAAAAGAGACATGTACCAAAATGTTCATAGCAGCCCTATTTACAATAGCCTGGAGATGGAAACAACCTAAGTGTCCATCATCGGATGAATGGATAAAGAAGATGTGGCACATATATACAATGGAATATTACTCAGCCATAAAAAGAAATGAAATTGAGCTATTTGTAATGAGGTGGATAGACCTAGAGTCTGTCATACAGAGTGAAGTAAGTCAGAAAGAGAAAGACAAATACTGTATGCTAACACATATATATGGAATTTAAGAAAAAAAAATGTCATGAAGAACATAGGGGTAAGACAGGAATAAAGACACAGACCTACTAGAGAATGGACTTGAGGATATGGGGAGGGGGAAGGGTAAGCTGTGACAAAGTGAGAGAGCGGCATGGACATATATACACTACCAAACGTAAGGTAGATAGCTAGTGGGAAGCAGCCGCATAGCACAGGGAGATCAGCTCGGTGCTTTGTGACCGCCTGGAGGGGTGGGATAGGGAGGGTGGGAGGGAGACGCAAAAGGGAGGGGATATGGAAACATATGTATATGTATAACTGATTAAATTTGTTATAAAGCAAAAAAAAAAAAAAAGAAAGATGAGTGAGAAAATCCAAGTATTGTAGCAAGGAATAATAAAGCATGTTTAAATTTAAAAAAAAATAAATAAATAAAACTGTAAAACAGAAGTAATCTTCATGACCCTGAATTCCGCAAAGCATTCTTAGATATGACACCAAAAGCATGCGCAACAAAAGAAAAAATAAATTGGACTTCATCAAAATTTAAAATTTTTGTGCTTCAAAGGATACCATCAAAAAAGTGAAAAGACAACCCATGGAATGAGAGAAAACTTTTGCAAACCACATGCCTGATAAGGGACTTATATCTAGAAGGTACAAAGAACACTTACAACTTAATAATAAACAGATAAGGAGCTTTATTTTAAAACAGGCAAAGGATCTGAATAGACATTTCTCCAAGGAAACTATACAAATGGAAGATATACAAATATACACAACATTGGTCATCAGGAACATGTACATCAAAGCCATAATGAGATACCATTTCCCATCCACTATGATGTCTAGAATCAAAAAGTCAGATATTAGCAAGTGTTGATGGAGAAATTGGAACCTTCATACACGGCAGGTGGGAATGTAAAATGGTGCTGCCACGTTGGAAGAGTCTGTGCCTGGCAGCTTCAATTAAACATAGTTATCATACGACCCAGCAATCTCACTATGAGGTATACACCCAAGAGAAATGAAAAACATGTCTACACAAAATACTGTACACAAATGTTTATAGCATCGTTATTCATAAGAGCCATAAGGTGGAAACAACCGAAACGTCCATCAATAGACAAGTGGATAAACAAAATGTATGGAGGAATACTCTCAGCCATAAAAAAAAAGAATGAAGTACTGACACCTGCTACAACTTGAATGAACGTTGAAAACATTATGCCAAGAGGAAGTCCACATATCATGTGATTTTATTCACATAAAAGTCCAAAAGAGAAATAGAGAGAGACTGAAAGTGATTCATGGTCACATAAAACTGAGGGGTAAAAAGAACTTTGAAAGAAAAGAACTACATCAGACTAGTTCATCTTAAGAAATGCAATAGTGAATTGAAATATTTCATTAAAATTTTGATTTCTAAGTAAAAAAAAAAAAAGACTGAGGGGAGGGAGTGAGGGTGGGGAGGTAAGTGGGCTGACAGATAAATGACATGGGGTTTCTCTTTGAGGCAATGAACATGTTTAAAATTAATATCTGTGAATATACTAAAAGTCATTGAATTGTATGTGAGCTATATCACAAGAAAGCTGCTGTTAAACATTTTTAAATTTTAACTTTGATGAGAAACAAGATATTCACACAGTCCTCAAGTATTATCTTATGAGATACTTAACTAATTACAAAAAGGAAATAGCAAATTTACAATGGAGAAAACTAGCAGACACCACCTTAATCAAGTGATTAGATAACATCACGCAGCAATGAGGCAAACAGACATCGTGCACCTAGGAGACGCACGGAAAAGGCCATAGCGTTACCTCTGTGGTATTTTGGACAAAACTGTGCAACCTCATCTAACCATGAGCAAACGTCAGACAAACCAGAACCAAGAAGGCACCTACAAACCATCCTGTCAAACTCAAGAATGAAAGAAAAGACTGAGGAACAGTTCCAGATGAAGACACTAAATACCACTCGTGACAACTAAATGCAACCCATGATCCTGGATTGGATCCTGTACCAAAAAGAAAAAAAAAAACCTGTGGGAATTCCCTGGTGGTCCAGTGGTTAGGACTCCTCGATTCTACGGCAGGGGGCATGGGTTTGATCCCTGGTTGGGGAACTAAGATCCCACAAGCTGCGTGGCGCGGCCAAAAAAAAAAACTGTTTTGCTTTTGCTATAAAGAGCGTTTGTGGCACAATTGTTGACATTTCTATAAGGTCTGACGGTTAGATAATAGTATTATATCAATGCTGATTTCCTGATTTGGGTACTTATACTGTGCTCATGTAAAAGAATAGCCTTGGTCTTAGGAAGCATGCATGCACTGAGGTGTTTATAGGTAAGGGAACATCCTGTCTACAACTCATCTCAAATGTTTCAGAAGAAGATTAAAACGTTACATATGTACACTATTTCACATATGTGTGTGAGTATATATATATGCACACATACGGTGTGTGCATGTGTGCACACACAGAGAGAGAGAGAGAGAGAGAGAATGACTAAGCATATGTAGTAAAATGGTAACAACTGAACTCTGGTGAATATTTGTCCTATAAGTACAAGTGATATTTGTACTATTTTTTGCAACTCTGCAACATTTTGAAATTGTTTCAAATAAAAAAAATTTTAATTAAAAAAGTGTTTGCAGGGGCTTCCCTGGTGGCACAGTGGTTGGGAGTCCGCCTGCCGACGCAGGGGACACGGGTTCGTGCCCTGGTCCGGGAGGATCCCATATGCCGCGGAGCGGCTGGGCCCGTGAGCCATGGCCGCTGAGCCTGCGCGTCCGGAGCCTGTGTTCCGCAACGCGAGAGGCCACAACAGTGAGAGGCCTGCGTACCGCAAAAAAAAAAAAAAAGTGTTTGCAGTACATGCAGTGATTTACATAAAGTTTAAAAACATATGAAAGGAAATTATTCATTGTTTAAGAACATATCAATATATACAGAAACATTAATGATAAAGGTTAGCTCTGGGGAGGGCGGAGGAGAGTATACCATAGCTGTGATTTATTTGTCAAGCTAATGGTAGAATGGGGCTATGAATTTTATTATTATTTATATTTTATATATCTAAAATATTGAAAAATAATTTCTTAATTGGGATTCAAAAATACTCCTCTCCTTCGGCTACCACTCCCATCCCCTCTTCCATCTCCACTAACCTCCCCTCCTCTGATGACGCAGGGAATTCTCTCTCGCCCTCAGATATATTTCAAGAGCACTGAGAAACCCTCACCGCACACAGGAGATGGATTCCCTGCAGAAAAAGACTAAGGAGAGAGAGCACCACACACACATCGTTCTTCTTACGGAAAAGGAAGATGTTTCGCCAGACAGCAGCTGGACCTTTTGCAAAGGACCGGGGAGGGGAAGGCTCTGCACCATGGCTGGGAGTGTCCCAGTGGCAGGGGCAGGTGGCTTCCCAGCCTCAGGAGGGGGAGGCTGGCAGGGGATGCCCGGGTCTGGGGAGCAATATGGGGTTCCCACTGCTGCCCGAAAAGCAGGCATTCCCAGCAATACTAAGCCAGCAGGGCGTTCTCCTCCCTAAAATGGAGCTGCCACCAGCGCCGGCAGGTAATAAGGGAAGTGACATCTGCCTGAATGACAACTGGCCCTCTGGGCCGGCTTCCCTGACAGTCAGGCTGGAGGAGCCTCGTCCAGGCAGGATACCCAGCAAGGGCAGAAGAGCAATTGCCGGCTGGAACCCAAGACCCATAGCAGGGCCGGGGGTTGGGGACTGGTCTCTATCTGCCCTCTGAGCAGCACTGTCGAGCATGGGGCCAGTCCACAGGATGGAGAGGGTGCCCACCACGGGCCGTGCAGTCCCCCAGGCTTTAGGGAGAGATGTGGAGGAAACGGACAGAAGCCTCCTTCTTCCTGGAAATGAAACAGGAGGGAAAGGGGGCAGGGCACAACCTTTAAAAGAATGATGCAGCCATAGGACACGACATAAACTGGTTAGAACCAACTAGGTCCAAGATGTCGGACGAGTCCACGTTCACTAGACCTTGAGCCTCAGTATACACTCATTGTAACACATCAACAAGCTAAATGACACACCCAGAGGTGCCATGACAGTTCCAAGGCCAACCATAAAGGTCAAAAAGTGGGCAGTGGCGCTAGTTCCCGGAAACCCCACCCTGTCCCCAAAATACTGGAATACTTCTCCCACTCTTTAGCTTATGAAATTATCCACCCTTATAAAAACTGAAAACCCTGTACCCTGGGGCCTTTCTCACCTTCTGAGAAGGCCCACACTCTGTGTGTGGAATGTGTTTCCCTCTAAATAAATCCACTTCTTACCCATCACTTTGTCTCTCACTGAATTCTTTCTGCAATGAGACGTCAAGACCCTGAGCTTCATTCAGTCTTGAGACCAGGTGTGTGATCTCAGTTAAAAGAACGTGGGCTCAATCCCAATCTGGGTTTTGGCTGGGTTCGAGTCCTGGCACGTGGGTTCAAGTCCCAATCTGAGTTGCACGGTTTCAGAAAGACCTTGGAGCAAAGCCGAGGGAAGGAGGGGACTTGTGGTTATGGGGAAAGATGGCTCCAGGCTGTGGCAACAGCAAGAAAAAGGGCCTCCTGAGAAAGGGAAGCCTGTTCCCACAGCTTGGGGACCCCAGACACAGCAGCTTCTGAAGATGAGGTGAGTGCTGTTGAGATCCCTGAGAAGTTGGGGGCCTGATGGGCTGTGAGTTCCACACAGGTTGATGTGGGGAGCACTGGAGGCTTCAGAGCAAAGGAGTGATGGGAAAGGGACAAGTCCCTGAAGGCTTCTCAAGTGTTCGCAGCTGCCATGTCCACGGGGGACATCGGGGCGACTTGGGTTCAGCACCTGACTCTCTCTGCAAACCAGCCCCTCATTCTCATCCCGCAGCCTCACTTCCCAGGCGACTCAGGGGTAGGACTTTGGGGGAGCAAAATGTCAGGAAGGGGTCCTCCCGGGGTCCCCAAATACAGGGACGGCACCTGAGAATCCCGGCCCCGCCAACAGTGCTTAAACAACTCTACCTTTTATGGCAGAGAAGAGCAAGGGCAGAGGCTGGCTTCCTGGGTTTGGGGCACCCGGATATCCTAGAAGTCACTCAGCAGAGAGGCCCTGTCTGCTCCCCTGTGGAATGCTCTTGGTGTCCTGGAAAGGGGTGTGGCCTGACGCCAAGACCTCTCTGCAACCTTCCCACTGAGGGGCCTGGGGCGAGGTTTCCAACCTTGGAATCTATCTTCTCATCTATGAAAAGGGGGTCAAAAATACCCTGGGATTGGGAGGATTCAACGAGATAGGAAGAGTGTCAGCAGGGCCCACAGAAGGGACAACACTGTAAGTGTCCTTCGTCCCTTGGTGTCCTTTGTCCCTCTCTCTCCTCCTCTCCCAGAAATGTCCCATGCTCTGGTTCCTAAAAAGACCACTCATCTCAGTCCCCGGGAGCTGGAAGCTCACAGTTCCTCAGGAAAGGACGCTACCTGTGATGGAAATCAGACATCTCCAGAACCACCCAGCCTAGGCCGCTGGGAGAGCCTCTCCATGTCTTTGGGAACTCTGAAAATTCCTTCCTATGTTCACAGCTACTCCTTGCCCTGGCCAAGTCTAGCCAGGGTTTCCAGACCCCGTGTCCCATCCCCGACTGGAAGCTATGTCAAGTCTTCCAGCCCCCGGTCACCCTTCCATCCTCTCGTTTGGCAGGCATCCACGTGGTGCTTCAGAGTTCTCAGATAGTTTCATGGCTTAGTCTTGCCATGAAATGTATACTTCTGGAGTTCAAGAACTACATACATATTCTACTTTTTCTGTATTCACCAAGGCTCCTGGCACAATGCCAGACCATCAGTTCGTGAATAATAGGTACTTGTGGACTCGAAGGTAATAAAATACGTATTCATTTAAATTTTTTAATTAGAAAAAATGATTAAAATTAGATAATGAAAGTTCTGCCTCGTGTACCAAATTTGAACTTTTTCTAGAAACACTTTTTTTATGGACTTTGCTGGGAACCAAGCAATTAATGCCTTTTCATTACAATTTAGGACTGAAACTGGAATATTAAAATTGCCATTCTGTGGGATGCCCACGAAATGCTAAAAGTCTCCTGGTGACTAATTCCTGGTTATAATGACGTGCTATATACTTAAATCTTACTCCTAGACACGAAAAAAAAAAAAAAAAGACAGTTAAATCAACTTTGTCCATTTAAATATCATTTTAAGATCTCTAGAACCCATCTCTTTATTGCTCAACAACCCTTAGCAATTTCTTTTGCCCTCATTTATTTCTGGTTCCCAAGGGAATCCTGTCTGATTTATTGGAAATTAGTTCCCACAGCTAGTAAATGCTTTAAACTGTTTTCATATAAATCACTCTCAAATCTGCTAGTGCGCTGACGCCTGGTCAAAGCAATCTCCTCCAGCAATGCTGAGCACCCCACACACCCTGCCCTGGGAGAGGCATGTCCCCTCACCCGCAGGGTGCTCCCGGGAGCAGGAAGACAGGTCTCCAAGGAAACTTACATTTTCTTCACATCACACACACCACAGGCACATACACACTGAATCAGACCCTCCTTTACCTTCCGCTTGTACAGTGATTGGCTATCAGTTAGCACGTGAGCAGCCAGCTTCTGCGCGGGGTCGGAGTTATCCCTAGAACAATCGTGGTAGGTGGATGAGTCACCCAGTACGATGGAAGCATCCCCAGTGAGTGTTGCGTGTATTAATCCACCTACGTCAGTCAGGGGAGGTTGGACTGCGCCCCAACGATACGGGTTGATTTCCTGTTCATACCACACAGCCGTGATGGCCCATTGCCGCACTCTTGTCTTCACTCAGGGAGCCAAGCTGATGCCAGTCTGTCTCCACGTGCGCTCCCCAGATCGCTGCGGCAAATATGAATGCGGTGAATGGCTCTGGGCCACTTAAAATGTGCCTTGGAGTGACACGTGCCTTTTCCACTCTCATGTCACCAGCCAAAGCAAGTGACATGATCACCCCAAATATCAAAAGCCCCCAGGAAAAGGAAGCCCCCCATATATGCCCCAAAGCTGTCTGGCATTCATGGCGATCAAACTAACTACCCAACCCTTGAGTGTGCTAGACAATGGCAGTCCCTCCATCCTTTTTGTTTCTTTGTTTGTTTTCACCATAAAAGCAGGAAACTTCAGCCCGGCCAGCAGGAATTTTCCTACTCTGAAAAGTCTGACAGTCTGCCACATTTTAGTCCTTGAAATCCCTAACGCACTCTTCATAGGAATCAATTTTAAAAACAAATGGTTGTTATCTAGATAACTACCAGGGATAGAAAGAGAGCTCTTCAAATGGACAAAGAAGGAGAATGGAGGGAGGGAAGGAGGCCTTGGAGGCGTAAGTGGAGAATAAAAATCACAGGATTTGAAGACTCTTAGCAGAAGAGAAGAGCCACATCCTTCCCGTAGCCTGAAGACACTGCACAAGAGCTCGGGAAAGGTGGAGGCGGGGCTGGGGACTGCGCTGTCCTCCAGCCCCCCTTCCGGGGCCCAGGCAGACGACATACAGCGAGTTCTCTTCCCTGCCCTCTCCCTTTCATCTTTCCACAAATAAAGAGCTATTTTCAGAAGAAATCCTCCTGTAAAACAGCAGGATATAATGCTTACCATAATAACAAAGGTATGTAAAACATCATCTGTAGAAATCATTTTTAAGTTGAGATACCGTTCAATGGCAAAGTGATCTACATGCTGAAAGACAGCGCTCGTCCGTCTTGCAGAGAAATGATAGGGCCTTATTCGGTGATTTAAAGAACAGCGCCATAAAAAAAGTAATTCCACATATAAATATTCAAATATAGTTTATTATATTCAATATCTGTCCAAATATATCCTCTGTAGAGATTTCTTCCAACCACACTCAGAGCTGGCGAACCCTAACAGTACTAACAAGTATCAAAAAAATCAGTTAGAAAACTTTGCCGTGCTTTTGGAAGATAAGACTGTTTCTTAAAAACCAACTTACAAAAAGAGTAGCTGTATTTTGATCAGATATTGAAGAGGAAAGGGGACTGCAGAGGGAAGGAATTGAATAAAAAGTATTTTTATTCATTTTCATGTCATGCTTCTAAAGACCGCATTTCATGAGCTAAAAATACTTAATATTCTTAGGTACAATCCTGTATTTAAAAATGGATCCTCTAAACGGAGGCCACCCATATTCGTATGCATATGTATATAATGCTTCCATTCATGTGTATCTATCCCCAAATTGATGAGATACAGTGCTAAGGGCATACAGAATTTGGGATACTTGTTCTGTTGTTGTCTTCAAGTGCCCTGTCATTTCAACATCAGAGATTGTGGAAATCATTGATGGAAATCTGACAGCTGGTGACAACTTCAAACTGTGAACCTCTTCTATAAAATCTACCTGAACAAACACTGGAAAGGCACCCAGAGAAAATCATTTTCCAACCTTCCTATTCTTTCCCACCTGCATGCCTATAGAAATCAGGTCGCATGCATTGCCTGAGTTCTGACAAGCGGTCCAGCGTCCACCTGGGCTTTCTGCACGGGGGCCCAAGCTCCTACCCGACTCTCCCTCACCCACGGGCACCCGCAGGTGGAATCCTGTGTCTCAGGGTCTGTGTCCTTCACCTCCCCACTCATGTGCCATCTCCGGCAGTTGGACTGCCGTGGGACTTATCTACTATTACCAGAAACGTCGACAGTTTTTGAGAAACAGATGCGGTTGGGCTGCAGTAACCTACTTACGTACCATAAATTCCAGAAGGCACTTGGCTTTCATTGCAGATGTGTGACTTGAAAAATGACACACTCTCCAGAGAGCAAACCACTATTTTGAAAGGACCAACAGAAGATGCTGGACTTCTCAAACATTTTTGGCACTTGTGGGGACCTGTCATGCGGTGTGGAGCCCCTCCCCAGAGCCGCTGGGGACCCGAGCTCTCTGAAGGATGAAACTGAATGACCCAGCTCTCAGCATCTAATTTAGGACCTCAGTCCACTGCTTGCCCAGAACAGATCATCCTCACATTCTCAGCTCCTTCTCCCCCTGGGGGTTCCACATTCACGATCTACTCCTGGTTCAGATCCTAACCCTGCAAAGACTTTAGATGTAACTCCACGAAGCCTCGCTTCTCCATCTGTAGAATGGGGTTTGTGTGCCTGACCTGTAAGGGATATAAAGAGGCCATGATACCAGGGGGCTCCCAGCACCACACCTGGCAGGGAGCAGGCACTTAGGACCTGGTCTTCCCCAGTCACCACTGCTCCAGTGCGGCACACTCAATGCCTTGGTTAGCAATGGCCACAAGCACAGACGGCCCATCTGCATTACCTCTGGCCCCGGGTTCCAGCTCTAACTCAAGAATTCCCAAATATGAGAGCCTAGGGGCTGCTTCTTACAGTGACTGTATTTCCACCTCCAGGCTCTCTGGCTTCAGGCCCTTCTCACTTTGGGACTTGTCCACAAAGGACTGGCATGTTCCTCGTTGAGAAAATATACAAGATCCTGGAGGTGGCAGTCACTTGTGAATAAAGCGATGCTGTCCCAGCCGAAGGCCAAGTGCCAAGGCCCTGGGCCAGGTTAGAGCCCCACACAGCACAAAGTGAGATCCCCGGGCTTGTCAAACCTTAGCCTCAAAGTGGAGAAGGACGCAGGCCAAAGGGCTGGCTGCTAACCCTCTTCCAACATCAGCATCAGTATCTTACAGATCTCATCCTGCAACCCTACCAGCAAAGCAAAAGCGCCAGGGGGTTAGAAGCAAAGAAGTCAAATGCATATTGACATGTGATTATCCAAATGATGCCCCTTGGATTTTTGTAAGAGCACCTAACAAAAGATGGCACTATTCCCCCACCAGCCCCTGAAATGTGCTGAAGGAACAGGACATCGTGGATATCAGCCCATTTCACAGATGAGGATGTCAAGGCACAGAGAAGCAGGAACACGTGTCCGGGGTGACACGGTGTATTCCCAGGCTTCTCAGGAAGTGAGCCCAGCGGCCGTGATGCCCAGCTGTCCTGTATCGCCCTTCACGCCACAGGAAGAGAACGTTCTTGGAGAAATCAGGCAGGGCCTCATGTTTCGCCAGGAACCTTATTCCTGGGGGTTGCACACTAGTGGTGCAGAAAACCGTCAATGACAAAGTGCTTCCTCGCCATCCTTTGCATTTGTTATCACCACTCTGCCCTCAGAGTACAGCTGCAAGGCATGTACCAGATGTGGAGAAAATTACATGTTCCCTGAAACTTAATGACCAAATTTAAAGCAATTTCGAACTAATCAGGGTTTTGTTAAGCTGATTTTATTAACTTAACAGTTTTAAGAGTTTAACAAAATGATGCACTTGGAAATCTTTGTTGTGGAAGCTGCTCGTTTAGGTGCAGAAGGCATGGTGCCACCCAAGAAATCCTCCTTCAAAAAGAAGGATGACATGGAGAGCAATAGAATAATCCTTCTCGAAAACACACAATTATTGATAACACGGTGCGTGGTAGGATACCATACCCACCACTTAGGCTACTAGGAACAATTTATACTTGGTGCTTATAAAGAGGAAAATTCATAAGACACTTGTAGCCAGAAGAGGAGACTTCAGTAGTAACTTTAGAATAATGTGTCAAGTCTCCTTTTACATCTAGGGTTCAGAACAAAGCTATGAGTTGTCCTACCTATTACTTCTTTTTATTTAAAATAGAAACACAGCACCTTCCATTTCTGATGGAGACCACTGACAAGTTCCTGCCACCCTCCTCATGATCAAGGGCTCTTAAAAACGGAGCTGTATTCAAATGAAGCCAAACAACAACACCAACAAAAAGCCAGACCCCAATGGTCCTTGAATCCTGCAAGCACAGTCTGCAGCATCTCATTATTTTTAAAGATAAATCAAAAGTTAAATCCAGATTTTTAAAGATTACCTGCACATCTGTCTAGAAGAACGTCATCTCGCCATTAAAGAACTAAATATGCACCACTCACTAGCTGTGTGACTTTAGGCGAGTGACTTCACCTCTCTGAGCCTATTTCCACATCTGTAAAACATGGATAACCTCCTTCCTCGTGAGGTTTGGTGGAGGTAAATGAGTGAGTGCATTTAAAGTGCTTAGAATGGAGCCTGGCTTTCAGTGAGCACTTGAATAATATAACAATTACCACTACGTGTATCTGAGCCGCCTGTGGTACCACTGTTGAAAGTCTGTGCATCGTGACATACACATCAGACTTACTGTGTTTGTTTTGTTTTTTTCTTTCTATGTTTCTATTTTCTAAGTTACAGAAGTAATGCATCCTTGTAAAACAAAAACAAAAACAAAAACCTCAAACAATTGGAAGCATTACAAGTAAATACTGAAATTCCCCTTGCCATTAACTTCGGTCTTTTTCTCAGAAATAGCCACATATATAGGAATAATTTACATTACATATAATGCATCCTTCTATACACCATATATAATCCATACACACTTCCACATGTGTCTGTTCACACATGGAGTTTTTAATGTGTTAATTCTCTCTTTTCACTTAATAATACATCATGGACCTCATCCTATGTCGGTACTTGCAGATATAACTCATTCTGTTTAATTGCTGTGTGGTCCTTCATGGTCTGCGTGTGGCATACATTATTTAACCTTTCCTTTACTGATGGGCATTCAGGGTTTTTTCCCTATTAAAAAAACACACAGCAGGATTTCCCTGGTGGCAGAGTGGTTAAGAATCAGCCTGCCAATGCAGGGGACACAGGTTCAAGGCCTGGTCCAGGAAGATCTCACGTGCCATGGAACAACTAAGCCCATGCACCACAACTACTGAAGCCCACACGCCTAGAGCCCGTGCTCCACAACAAGAGAAGCCACCGCAGTGAGAAGCCTGCGCACCACAACAAAGAGTAGCCCCCGCTCGCCGCAACTAGAGAAAGCCTGCGCGCAACGAAGCAATGAAGACCCAACGCAGCCAAAAATTTTTTTAAATTAAAAAAAAAAAACCCACGCAGCAAGGACGAGTCTCCTGTATACAATTTCATGCACACAGCAACCATGAGGAGAAGGGGTGAGGCCAAAGAGAGGACAGGACGGGAGTCGGGGATAGAGGATGAATATCCAGTTTTTGTACTACTTGATAATATAAATACAGAGCTTAAAATGTAATGGTAACTGATACTGCTTTACAACCACTAGGATGGCCATTATCAAATTAAAAAAAAGGAAAAAAATAAGCAGAGAACTGGAACGCTTGCTATTGGTAGGAATATAAAATGGGGTAGCCACTGTGGAAAACAGTATGTTGGTTCTTCAAAAAAACTAAACATAGGGCTTCCCTGGTGGCGCAGTGGTTGAGAGTCCGCCTGCCAATGCAGGGGACATGGGTTCGTGCCCCGGTCCGGGAAGAGCCCACGTGCCGCAGAGCGGCTGGGCCCGTGAGCCATGGCCGCTGAGCCTGCGCGGCCGGAGCCTGTGCTCCGCAATGGGAGAGGCCACGGCAGTGAGAGGCCCGTGTACTGCAAAAAAAAAAAACAAAAACAAAAACTAAACATAGAATTTCCATATCATCCAGTAATTCTACTTCTGGGAATATACCCCAAAGCACTGAAAGCAGACACTTGAACAAATATTTGTACAACTATGTTCATAACTGCATTATTCACAATAGCCAAAACTACCTAGAAGTCCACAGACAGATGAATGGATAAACAAAAGGTGGTGTGTGCATATAATGGAATATTATTCAGCCTTAAAAAGGAAGGAACTTCTAGCGTATGTGACAACACGAATGAAGCTTGAAGACATTCTGCTAAGTGAAATCAGTCAGACACGAAAAGACGAATATGATCCCACTTACATGAGGCCCCTAGAGCAGTCAGATACATAGAGACAGAAAGTAGAAGGGTGGGTGCCAGGAGCTAGGGGAGGGGAAATAGCCCATCAGTATTTAATGGGGACAGAGTTTCATTTTGGGAAGATGAAGACGTTCTGCAGATGGATGGTGGTGCTGTTTGCCCAGCAGTGTGAGTTATGTAATGCCACTAAACCGTATGCCTAAAAATGGTTAAAAAGGCAAATGTTATGTATATTTTACCACAATTTTTTTAAACGTGAAATGTTTTGTTTTGTTGTAAGCTCAGTCCAAAGGTCCCTGCATCAAAACAGCTGCCTCAAAGAAGCAGCTTCCAAAGAGTTCTATGAAAATAACTGCATCAAATATTGTTCAGGGGCTTGAATAAGATCTGGCCCCTGCCTTCAAGTGCATTACGCCATGAGTTGCAGGAGGGAGGGGCAGGTAACCAAATCCTCAAAGGCAATAGAAGAGTGAGAACCCTGCCAATACAAAGGAGCGTGGGCTCTTCTGACATCCAGAGCGCAGGCAAATAGATATTCCTCTTATTTGTTATAATTTTCTGTATGTTTAAAATAGAATAACAATTCTAAGCATACTTTTTTTATATATAAAACTGGAGAGTGCCATAAAACTCTCTTCAGGAAGTCTAGAGTGCCTAGGTTCCCAGATGTTTCGATTTTATGATCCAATTTTAAAAAATGTGATGGAGAGACAAATATAGGATTGACAACTTTTCATTTTGCTAAGTAAGGCCATTTTAAAAATGCCATCTGTCTTCAATATTATTAGTAAAAGAACGTATATTTTATGTTTAAAAAAGCAAGCTTGGAGATACAAGATTGTCCTTCCCAAGGAGAAGACACATCCCTTCCCACCCTGAGTGTTCAGATACCTTATTGCCCTAATTTTGCACATTTTGCCAGAGACTAGTGTAAACTTCACAGGATGGCACTCCTCTGGGTTCCTGGATTTGGGACCCCCCTCCCCAGCCCACATTCCTCACCTGCAAACACGGAGTCATTTCCAATGTCAGCTCAAAAGCCCTAAGCGCTCCCCTTGCCCCTGGTCACCCCACCCTGAATTCTAGCCACTCCTCCAAACTATTGTGAGCTTAGCTTCGTTCCCTGACCTACATCCTCTCTCACAGGGCACCATCTCCAGTCCTCCTCCAAGACCCATCAGCACTAACTCTCCAGGGAGACCCCTGACTTACACCTACTGGGAGACTCTGAATTACACCCAGCAGGAAAATCCAAAATTACCCACGCTGGAGAGGCTCCAGATTATACCCACCAGGAGACCATGAACACACCCGCTGGGAATAGGCACCCAAATGTGTATATTTCTCTACACTCACTGTTTTGTGTATTTCTTTCCCTTATACTTCGGTGTTAATTCCTGGAAGCCAGTTTATTGCAAGGAATGGTGCCTGCCATCTCATTTTCAATAAATGATGTTTAATGAGTGAATAAATTAAATAATGAATGACCGAACCTCATGCTAAAGTAGGTCTATCAGGAGGATCACCCACCAAAAATGATGGCTTCAGTGGGGACTACCCCCCTGCACAGTCACACAGCGGGTGGGGGTCAGGGCTGAGCCATCAGTGAGGCTGCCGTCCATCATCATCTCCCAACCACAAAGGGATGCTCAACAGGTCAGCCTTTAGGCAGCATCGCCAAGCTAACAGCAGAGCTAACATTTCCTTGGTGGCTCCGATGTCCAACCCAGCACTGAGCATTTCTATGCATGATCTCACTGAATTCTCCAACGCTCCCAGGGAGGGCATCTTACCAACCCTTTTTCATAGATGTTTATTTTGAAACATTTTAAGATTTACAGAAAGTTTGCAAAAAAATAGTGCCAATAGTTCTTGTACATCCTTCACACAGATTTCCCAAATGTTAACACATACCTCACTTGTGTTCTCTCTCCAGACACACACACACACACACACACATACACACACACAAATGCACCCACATACACATATTGTTTCTGAACTGTGTGAGAGTTAGATGAAGCTGCAATGCCCCTTTATCTCTAAATATTGTGTTTCCTAAAAATCAGAACATTAACATTGACATAAAACTATTATCTAATGTACAGACCTTCCAATTTCACCAATTGTCCTGTAGCATCCTTAAGAGCAAAGGAAAAGAACAAAAACTCGTCTGGCCCAGGATCCAATCCAGCACCACACCCATGGCTAGTTTTTATGTCTTAGTCTCCTGTAGTCTAGAAGAGTTCCTCAGATTTTTTTTCTCTTTCATGAGCTTGACATTTTTCTTAGAGTACAGGCCAATTGTTTTGTGGAAGTCCCTCAATTTTGGTTTGTCTGATGTTTCCCGTAATTAAGTTCAGGCTGTACATTCTGGCAGGAAAACCATGGAAATGGTGCTGTGTCCTTCTCAGTGCATCATATCCGGAAGCACAGGATGGCTACTGTCTTATTATTACTGATACTAACTTTGATCGCTTGATTAAGGTAGGGTCTGCCATGTTTCTCCACCGTAAATTACAATGTCCCCCTTGAGATCATAACAATTTTGTGAGGAGATGTGCTGGGACTTTATAAATTCCTTCTACGTTGGTAATCTACTCTAAGGAAACACTTTTCTTTCTTCCCCACTTATTTATTTATATTAATTTGGTGCTCAGTTATCCCAGATTTGACCCCTGGGCGCTCAGCTCTTGTGTCCTTTTACTGTGTCTCCATCATCTTTGAGCGCTTCCCTACTTTCTGGTCCAGATTGCTCCAAGCTCATCTTGTACCGCCTCTGCCCCAGCCCTGGCATTAGCCATAGCTCCAAAGATCCCGGGTACCTTTTAGTGGAGAGGTTATTTAAAAAACAAGATCTGGGTCCTCGGTTTTCTATTGGGGTGTTATGGCTTTTAGCCCCTCTCAGCAGACAGAGCCACATCAATACGCTCATATCTATATTTCTAGATCCCTGTGTGTGTGCATGCACACATGTGCGTGTTCATGTTATTGCCTTCAATTCCAATCCAACACCACAGGACTAATTCTAGCTTTCCACCTTCTAATATGTGCAGTTGCCTCCACTAACTTGGAGAAAACTGGCTTCCAGTACTCACAATACATTTACATATTTCCTCAATCTTCAATATAAACAAAGTAATTTCAGAATTACAAGTCCACAATACTTAAGACAAACCTACTAATGAGACTAACAATATATTTGTTTACAGTTATTTTTTGTTATTAGCCTGAGGGTATATGGTCAAAATACTGGGTCCAAAAGTTACTTGGGGAGCTGGCCTCACCCTCAGCATGGTTTATTATCTATTTGGGATACAGCTGGATTCACTCTGTTTCTGTATTTATTCCACAGTGGGTTTTGATGCTTTCTCTCTTTTTTTTTTTTTTTTTGAGCTGTGAAATATCGACATGATTATAAATGCTGCAAAATACAGAAAATCATACTCAGAGAAATTCTACTCATCATCCCTTCTGACCCATTCTCATCCTCCCATCCTTTCGACCCTGGTCCTAACCACCCCCATAGGTAATCAATATCATTAGATTCTAGTTTATCCTTCCTATATTTTGTTTTTGCCAAGATACATACGTATTTTTTATTTTACCTCCTTTATTAAACAACAGTAGCATACTAAAAATGTTCTTCTGTTTTAACAGCTTTGCTTAGGTATATTTTTTATACCATAAAATTCACTCACTGTAGGTACAGAGTCTGATGAGTTTTAATAAAAGTATGTAATGTGCAACTATCACCACCATCCAATTTTAGAACACTTCTACACCCCAAAAAAGTACGCTGTGTTCATGTGCATTCAACCCCTGCTCCCCCCCACCAGAAGATACTCTTCTGCACTTTGCTTCTGTCACTTTTATATCTTAGAAGTCACCCCATGTCAGTTCATAGCCATCCCCCTCTTTCTTTTTTGCAGTTGTGTAGTACTCCATTGCATGTATATACCAATGGTCACTCAACCACTCCACCACGTTTGGGCATTAGGTTGCTTCCAATATTTTGCAACTACAAGTATTTTGCAATTACTACAAGTAATTCTGGAATGACTAATCTTGTGCAGGAGTATTTTCATATTTTTGAGGTATATCTTCAGGGTTAATTCTTAGAAGTGGGATCTTGGGGCAAAATGTAAACACATAGGTAGTTGTGATAAATATTGCCAAATTCCCCCTCAAAAGTGTTGAACCTATTTGCATTCCCAGCAGCAATGTACACGAATGCTTGTTTCCTCACAGCCTTGCCAATGGATGTGTTGTCAAGCTTTTAAATTTTTGCCAGTTGACAGGTGAAAAATGGTATCTCAGAGTCATTTTAATTTGCTTTTTTGTAATTATGACTGAAGTTGAACATGTTTTTGTATGTTTAAAAGCCATTTGTATATCTTTTATGTGAAGTATCTTTTCACGTCTTCTGCCTTTTTTTATCTGGTTCCCCTCTCCCCCTATTTCAACAGTTCTTTATATATTAAGGATGTTTAACTCTTTATATCTGAAGTATTTTGCAAATATTTTCTCCCACTTTGTCATCTGCATTTTGTTTGTGCTTAAGGTGGGGTCTTTTGTGGGTCTGTTTGTTATTTTGTTTGCCATGACAAAAGTGTGTATGTAGGGCTTCCCTGGTGGCGCAGTGGTTGAGAGTCCGCCTGCCGATGCAGGGGACACGGGCTCATGCCCCGGTCTGGGAGGATCCCACATGCCGTGGAGCGGCTGGGCCCGTGAGCCATGGCCGCTGAGCCTGCGCGTCCAGAGCCTGTGCTCCGCAACAGGAGAGGCCACAACAGTGAGAGGCCCGCATACCACAAAAAAAAAAAAAAAAAAAAGTGTGTATGTAAAAGTATTTAGTTTTATGTAATCAAACTTATCAATCTTTTCTTTTACTACATCTGGAAAAAGCCATAGTTAGAAAACTTTCCCTCATACCTATGTTATAGGAAAATTCATCCATGTTTCCCCCTAGTATTTTTATGATTTCATTTTCTATAGTTAGGTGTCAGACTCACTTCGAGTTTATTCTTGTGCAAGTGTAAGACATACATCTAACTTTATCTTTTTTCAAAGGGCTACCCAGTTATCCCAACACACTGTATTGAAAAGTTAATCTCTGCTCCCATGATTTGAGATGCTACCTTTATCATACACTAAATTCCATATGTAGTTGGCTCTGCTTCTGGACTTTGCATTCAATTCCACTGCAGTTTTATCTCTTCATGCATCAGAACCACACTAGTTTAATTACAGAGGCTTTATACTTCGTTTTAAAATCTGGGAGAGCTGTTCCCCCCTGTAACTTGTATTTTTCATGATTTTCATGGTTATTTCATGTTTGGTTTTTTCATATAGACTGAAGTATCACTTGTCTAGCTCCATAAAAAAAACTTATTGGTATTTTCACTGGGATCATGTTAAAGTCATAAATTAACTTTGGAAAAACTGGCTTTTTTATGATGTCAAGTTATCCCATCCAAGACCAAGGGGTGTCTTTCTATTTGTTTGAGACTACTTTTGTGTCTTGCAGAAGTGTTTTAACGTTTTCCTGAGATAGGATTTGCCCATTTTTTGCTAAGTTCATTTCTAAGTATTTTGTCTTCTTTGCTGCTGTTGTTTCCTCTTTTTTTTTATTTATGTAGAAGAAAGCTATTGATTTCTGTATATCAAGTTTTTATCCTGCTACCTTAATGATTTATTTTATTACTTAATTTACTTTTATCACTGATTTTCTAGGGTTTTCCTAGTTCATTATCGTATCATGTGCAAATCGAGATGGTTTTGATTCTTTTTCTCTAGCACTTGTGCTCCTAATTGATTTCCCTAATTGCTAATACCTCTAGTATAACGGTGGGATAGTAATGGAGATCGTGGGCATCTTGCCTTGACCCTGACCTTTGTGGAAATGCCTCTAGTGTCTTCCCGTTAAGTAAGATGTTGACTTTAGGATTTAGGCATATACAATATTTTATCAAGTTAAGGAGTAACCAACCGTTCCTGTTTTCTTATCAGGCATGGGTGTTGATTTCTATAAAAGGCCTTTCAGCATCTATGGAGATACATGATTTTTTTTCCTTAAGTGTATTATTATATTAATGGATTTCCTCGTGTTGAACCAAACTTGCATTCCTGGAAAAAAATATCATTTGGTCACGGTGCATTGATTTCTTAATGTTGTGTTGGATTCAGTTTATGAATAATTTGTTTAATACTTTTGCTTCAATATTTATGTGATATTGTTCTATAATTTCTTTTTTGTACTTGCTTTGTCAGATTTAGGTATCAATGTTATACTTACTTTCAAAAAAGAATTAGAATGTTTTCCTTTATTTTCAATGCTCTGAAACAATTAATAAAGAATGGAGAAGAGTTGGTCTTTGAAAGTTTGGTAGATTTCCGCTGTAAGACCGTCTAGACCTGGTGCTTTTTTGTAGCATAGTTCTTTCACAATTTTTTCTAGACTTTTATGGAAATTGGTTTTTTTAAGCTTTCTGAATTGAATGGAGCTGATTTTGGTGCTATACTTTAGGTTTCTGTATCTATTTGTATAGAAGTCTGCCTAATATCTCTTATGATTTATTCAATTTCACCTGTTTCAATGGTTATGTCCCCCTTGTCATTCTTTATTTTATATATTTGTGCTTTCTCTCCATTTTTATTGTTAGCAAGTGCTTTCTCTATTTTGTTACTGTTTTAAAAACTATATTTTAGGATTGTTAATTAGATCTACTATTCCTCTATTCTCTAACTTATTTTCTGCTTTACTTCTTATTACTTTATTTCTTGTGCTCTCTTTTAGTTTACTTTGTGGCTCTTTTCCTAGCTTGTTGAGCTGGGAATTTAGTTCATTTATTTTCATTTTTTGGTCATTATTCATAAAAGTGTTTAGGGATGTGAATTTTCCTCTGATCACTGCTTTAAATGTATCCCATGAATTCTGATAGGTACTGTTTTCATTTCATTATCTCTTTTTTGTTCTTATATATTTTGCATATTAATGTTCCATGTGCACTTGAGAAGGCAGATTCTATATTATTATGGCATAAATTTATATATTTATATATATAATATCTACCTCGTTGATTATGTTATGTTTTTGCCCACTTGATTTGCCTTGTGCTGAGCATAGTATGTTAAAAATCTCCCATTATTAGTGTATTTCTATCTATGTCTCCTCATTTCTTTATAGTTTCTGCTTTATAAAGGTTGTTCCTCTGTTATTTAGTACATAGTTATTCATAACTGTCATATAAGTATTTTGAATTGCCACTAGACCCCCTTTTTTTTCTAAATGCATTGATTGAGCACCTCCTATGGGCAAGGCAGTATCCATAAATTGCCATTTATTCTTCCATGTACCTGGGAGCAGTGGCCACAGAGGGACACAGAGATGCCTTGCCTTGGTCATGAAGACACCTGGGGCTCTGGTACAGGTGTTCCTCACTTAGGTCACCAATTATTCTAGAAAGAATTCATGACTCCTGGGCTATTCCCACCTGTACACCCAGCCAGCATCCTGCAAGGCACCTCCACAGCCAAAGCCGAGCAACCTACTACTGCTGAGAACAGATGCTTCCAATCCAATCGTGTTTTTAAAAATCTAACACAACACAAACAAAGGAAATCCCAGAGGTTATGGATTCTTGATACAACACCACGTTCTGTTTAGCTAAATTATGCAGACTTCTTATAAGAGACCGAGGAGGGCTTCGTCTTGCATCCAGCACAACTGCTGGAAGCTCTCCGCACCCTGGCAATTCCACAGCACCCTTTCTCCTCTGCCTCTTTACAGAACCCCTCCCTGCACAACCAGGTGGCCACTCCCTCTATAGATGTGGCAAAGCAGAGGGGCACCCTCTTTGAGCACAGAAAGCATTTTAGAACCAAAGTCGGCATCCCTTGGCTAAGAGTCAAGTCAGGATGTAAGTGCAAAGACAGTCAGCTAGACTTCATTGATTAGCATAGTACCAGATGGCCCCAAGTGAACCTAGGGTTAATCAGCAAGCTGGGGGAGGGGTGTGGCTTAGTTCAAGGCCATTAGCACACTCTCCCTCCTTGCCCCAACACACAGTCAAAAATGTTATGTAGAACTCGCCAGCCTAATTACAAAGGTTGAGCTTTCATTTGGTAGGCAATTAATAGTTGCTAGAAACATAAATCAAGACAGAGACACAAACAGGGGATAACTGTTCACAAACCTTTTTAAAATTATCAGCAGAGATACAGTCTGGCCAGCTTTCACACTACGTGGGCAGAGAACTTATGGCCTAGAAAGATGAACAGACTCACTATTTGGCCCTTTACAGAAAAATCTGTCAACCTCTGGACTAAGGAGCAAACAATATATTTTTATTATGTGAAGCCCCTGATTTGGGGGTTGCTACACAGTTGGCCTACCCAGATCACTCATTAACGTAATTGTCCTTTATAGAAAGCCTAGGAAAGAGTGGAAGCCACCTGAATCAGCCACCCAAGAGGGGCTGATAATATGACAGCTATTGTGATGGTTAAAGTTGACTCTGTGCACCCAGATCTTGGTTTCTAATACCATTTTCCAATAAAAGGAACCAGGGCACCTTGGAGAAAAGGCTGATTCTAGGGCTGGGGAAGGAAATATACAAGATGAACTGGAGTCTGCCACAAAGTAAAGAAGTACTTTAAAAATGCACAGTGGGGCTTCCCTGGTGGCGCAGTGGTTGGGAGTCCGCCTGCCGATGCAGGGGACGCAGGTTTGTGCCCGGTCCGGGAGGATCCCGCATGCCGCGGAGCGGCTGGGCCCGTGAGCCGTGGCCGCTGGGCCTGCGCGTCCGGAGCCTGTGCTCCGCAGCGGGAGAGGCCACAGCAGTGAGAGGCCCACATACCGCAAAAAAAAAAAAAATGCACAGTGATGTGGATATATCAATGTGGACACAGAAAGATGTGGCCCAAAGATGGAGCAATTTGGTCAATGAAAGGAAGAAAGTAGCACTGCATGCTCAACATCCAAAGCATAAATATTCATCAGTCCATGTTGACATAAACAAATGACTGAATAGATAAATAGGGGAGAAGGGACAAATCTCCCATGCAAAAGAATTCCGAATAATTTATGCTGATACTCTGCCCTGAAGGGGTGGAGCTTCCAATCCTCCAACAGAAGGATCCAGGGCTGCATAGTGACCTCCTTCCAAGAGGACAGTATGGAAGGAGGGCAGGGGACAAAGGGAACACCTGGAGACACCTGGCAAACACCACCTCAGCCAGGTGACCAAAGTCAACATCAACAAGGGTAAGTCAGACTGATAGCAGGTACCCTCGATATGACGTGATGAAAATGGTACTGCACCTTTGTGGTCTTCCTTCCCAAAATGCGTGATCCCAGTCTAATCATGAGCAAAACAGCAGACAGATCCCAACTGAGGGACAGTCCTCAAAACACCTGGCCAGTCCTCCTCAAAACTGTCAAGGTCATCAAAAACAAGGAAAACCTGAGAAATTGTCACAGCCCAGAAGAGCCTAAGGAGACATGATGACTAAATGCCATGTGGTGTCCTGGGTGGGATCTTGGAACAGAAAAAGGACATTTTTCTAGTTTTTACTAAGGAAATCTGAATAAAGATTTTAGCTGATGATAATGTATCAATATCTGTTCATTAAAAATTGTAACAAATGTACCATTCTAACATGAGACATGAACAATATGAGAAACAGAGTGGGGTATATGGGGACTCTCTGTAGGATCCTCACAACTTTTCTGTAAAGCTAAAACAGATCTAAAATAAAGTGTATTTAAAAAATATTTTTTTAGTAAGTGCTCCAAAGGCATCCAAAGGTTCGTGCTATATATCTGACACACACACATCTCATTCAACCCCACAACAACACTGTGAGGAGAACAGTTTTATGGAATGAGTTACAAAGTGGTCTCTCTGCTTTTCTTTTGACAGGGATTGTAGAAAACTGGTATAATTTCTTCCGTAAATGTTTGGTAGAATTCACCAGTGAACCCATCTGGGCCTGATGCTTTCTGTTTTGGAAAGTTATTAATTTTTTATTCAATTTCTTTAATAGCTAAAAGCCTATGCAGAGCATCTATTTTTTCTCGTGTGATTTTGGCAGGCTGTGTCTTTCAAGGAATTGGTCCATTTCATCTGGGTTATCAACTCTGTGGTCATAGAGTTGTTCATAATATTCCTTTTTATCCTTTAATGTCCATGGAATCAATAGCGACAGCCCCTCTTTCTTTTCTGATATTAATAATTTGTGTCTTTTTTCTTTTTTTCTTAGCCTGGCTAGAGGTTTATCAACTTTATTGATGTTTTCAAAGGACCAATTTTTTATTTCTTTGAATGTCTCTATTGAGTCCCTGTTTTCAATTTCAGGTGACAACTTTTATTTTCTTGACCTTAAAGGTGAGGAAACTGGGTTTGGGAGACCTCAAGGGAGTCTCACAGTGGCCTGACCATTGCTACAATCCACACTTTTTTCACTATACACCATGCTGCCTCCCAGCTCATCTGCCCTTCCAGAGTTTCTCGATTAAATATTATATGCCATGATCTGGTCTAGAAATCCACAATTGCACCTAATGCCCCAGAGCAGACACCCAGCTAGGAGACCCTGGACAGTCAGCCTCAGGATTTGTTTGTCGCTACCCCTGACCCAGGCCAAAGAGGAAAAAGTGCAAATGACCTAGCAGGTCAGAAGCAGCTGGAGCTGGTGCCCAGAGTGGCTGGACTCGAAGGGCACTTGGACTCTAGCATGCGTCCACCCCTGACCCTGAGTACACCCGCTACACAGCTGTGTGGAGTTCCTGGGGGACCCTAGAATGAGCACCTCGTCTCCTGAAACCACTGAGCTCCTCCAGAATACCAGAGTATCCTTCCCTCGCGGAACCGAGCAGGACCCTACGAGGCCTTCCCAGAATAGACCCCGCCCACATCTTCCGCCTGCCTTTTGTCTGCAGAAAAACTTGAGTCGAAGAATAAATTTAATCAGAGAAGTGAGAAAATGCAGAAAGAAAGGAAAACAGTCAAGCAAGACAGAATAATAATACTTTAGCCATTAAACAAAGTCAAGGACTTTTAGTTCCTCCTCAAGGGCTATAGATGATATTCTGAGCCATGTCCTTTCAGCTGTTTTGCAGCTACTGAAACCCCTACCAGTTAGGAGAAGTTAAGTGCATGCTGCCCCCAGACCAGGTGGAACCAGAAGGTGGATGATATTGACCCCCAATGACCTCACCACCCACCAATCAGAAGAAAGTCCATGAGCTGACCACGCTCTGCTCCTTGAACACTGTAAGACTCCTCACTACCCCCTCCAGAGTGGGACACACAATTTTGAGGGCATTCGTTGTTGCCGCCTTTGCCTGGCAAAGCAATAAAGCTCTTCTTTCCTAGTTCACCCAAAGCCCTTGTTTCCACATTTCTATTTGGCGCTGGTGAACAGAGGCCAAGTTTCGGCAACGCTCAGAAGACGGCCCTCATGCAGACTCCAGGCAGGTGACAAAAGTTAGCAGGCCCCCTCTGAGCTCCCCAGGGCTTCTGTAGTCCCCAAAAGTCCCCCGGGTGACCCCAGGAGCATACATTTTCTCGGTTAGCACAGAGCTCCACATGCCCTGAGTCTGGGTTTTTCCTCCCTTCAATTTTGCCTCCACGCCTATCCCCCTGGCCAGACAGAAACCCTCAACACTCAACTCAGTGAAGTGCGAAGTGCATCTCACTTGAAGAAAATCCTTGCTGCAAAAATCTCATCTTACAAAATGCAGCAGGGGTGGCTAACCACAGTACGAAAGGGGTCCATACTTGTAATAAGAGTAGTGAGCTGTCCCCACTCCCCTGTCATGTCCATCGCGGAGGAATCCGAGGTCAGAATAGACCAAGGAGGGTGTGCAAGGCCAGGGGACGGAGCGGAGGCGCCAGGAGGCTAGTGCAGCCCCAGGGAGTGGCCTCCTGATCCATTCCAGGGTTTGCCTATAGATCATTAATTCCATAAGGCTGGGAGCAGAGAAACTGGCACAAAGTGTGGGGAAGGGCTGACAAGATCGATAACAATGAAAATAACATATTTGTGAAATCAGTGTTTGTCGGTGGGAAGGAGCTTTCCCTGACACCCAATTTTCTGAAATTGTGACAGTATGGGGCACAGCCTGCATCCAGAATGGCCAGAGGGACTCAAGGGGACCTTGCGCGCTCCCCCCAGCGGCCTGCTGCCCAGAAGAGTGGGGAGAAAGACCCCAGCCAGGGGAGCTTTGCACAAGGCGGGTGTTCCACCGGTTTGTGGTTTGACTCAGAGCCCGACTCCAGGACACATCCCTGCATTCGGCGCCAGGGAGTGGCTGAGACTTTCAAATTTCGGGTTAGCAGTGGAGTTGCTTTTGCAGATAAAGAAGAGATGCTCTCTAGGAGACGCAGGCACGAGTCCAGCATCACCCCTTGACCCCTCCCTTGCTCAGTGCAGCACCAGCTGCCACGGAGCCCTGCGGGTCCTCAGACCCCCTGAAATCCACGGATGTAGTGGCAATGGCACCTCTGATCAGGGAACACGGATCTGGGCCCAGGTTTTCCACTTACCAGTGTGAGCTTCCGAAACTTCACCTTGGCAGACCTCGGTTTTTTCTTGTATAAAACGGTGCCACATACATATATACGTATATATACAACAACAAGAATTTACGAAGCACCTACTGTGTGATGAGCCCCCCAATACTGAGATGAATCCACCTCATGCCAGGAAACGTCACCACGTGCAGGACACGAGGTCAGGCAGCAAAGGCCAACTGGAACCCACAGAGGTAGGGTGCCCGGGGTCAAGAAGCAGCAGGGGGCCAGTGATGGGGGATTCAGAGCAGCTGGCGGGGATCCTGACGCCGGGCGCACGCGCGTGCGCACACACAAGGCCCAGCGCTGGATCCGTCTGAGCGCCCTCAGTCCCCACCTGGAGCAGACAGTGGCGCCTACTTAGAGTTCTGTGCTGAGGATGAAGGGAATGCAGCCTGGGAGGGGGTGCCCGCTAGGCAGGAGGGGCCCGCGGCCAGGCATCAGGCTCCGAGCGGCGTCGTGCGCCCGGAGGGAGGAGCGGGGCAGCAGCCCAGGGCACCCCACCGCGCACCCAGACAGATCGTGAGCACCCACGCGGGTGCGTCCAGCTGCCCGGCCCCCACCACCTACAGGCATCCACGCTGCCCCTCCCCCAGCTGCTGCGCCTCCCATTCACTCAGCTTTGTAGAGGAGCACATTTTGGAAAGGTTGGGATTCCACAGTTTAATTCTGATTCTGACTTAATACGCCACGTCGACTATTTGGCCTGGTGCCTTTCCGCTGAATGGATGAACATTTTAATGGAATTGGATTATCACGCGCATGTGTGGCCAACTGTTCAAACAAGACACGCTCTCTAGCTTTCTTGAAGAGCTAAGCAGGTAATGGGAGAACAGAAAACCCAAGAATAGCAATTCCAGAATCAGACATTTATGCACTGAAATAAACATTCCCATTGTTTTATTGACATGCCTCTAACGGCCCCATCACATATTCTAGGGCATTAAAACTGCACGGGAGCCTCACAGCCAGATGCCCACGGCCCTGTCTATTGTCATTCCCACAGTGTCCACGGGGACCAGAGGCGACACCTGGACACCTGAAAGCTGCCAACATCTAGGCGTGAGCTTCGTCACCTGGGCCCGTCTGTCTCTCTCTCTCTCTCGCTCTCCCGTACTTCCATCTTACACACACACACACATATGTGCAACACACTCCAGGGAGTGCCAATATAATTTACGACTTTCCCCCTAAATTTCTATTTCCCAAGTTACCTTAGAGTTACAATATTTGAAATTATTTTGAATTTTTTTTTTTTTTTTTTTTTTTGGTCACACCGCTCGGCTTGTGGGATCTTAGTTCCCTGACGACCAGGGGTTGAACCTGGGCCCTCAGCAGTGATAGCATGGAGTCCTAACCCCTGGACCGCCAGGGAATTCCCAGAATATTTGAAATTATTTTGAATTTTCTCCATAATTTTCAAAAAGAAGTTAGAAAAGCACCACACACTAAACCTGGGGGGAGATGAGCTGGATGCCAAAGTCTGACCGAGGACACTGCCCTCCCATCATCTCTGGGGATGCGCATCCTCAGGGCTGTGCGCCGACGATTCCCGACTTCTCCTGCCCTCCCAAGTCAGCGAGACACTCAGCTGAGAAACAGGCAGAGAAAACCAACCTTCTGCTGGTCCCTGGCCGGGAGCAGTGGGAATCAAGAGAACTGGGGTCCCAGGTCTTTCCCCCATTTCCCCTAAAGCAGTTTTCTTGGCGTCCCCTCAGAAGTGGTCACCTGAGCCTGTGGTCAGGTGTCCTCAGCAGCCCCTGGGTGGGCAGCACGTGCCCCACCCCCAAGCTCCAGTCTGGCTGCAGGGAGCGTGCTCTGAGCCCCACCTCTCAGCTTTACTCCTTCTGGAACCTTCCATCACACAAGAGCTCTTTGGGCTACCTCTTCCCTCACCCAAGGCACTTGTAAACAGTGACTTTTTTGAAAAAAGGCCTTGTGTATTTTTACGTACACGAGATTTATGGAAATAATTAAGAAATTTGATTACGATTCCATTGTGGCTGTTTACTTGGAGAACAAACATTTCATGTGAACTCTTCCTGGTGCTGACTAATGAACTCGAGTTTCTTTTTATTTTTAAAGCATAAATTTTCCTGTGGATAGTGACTTTGTATAGCGGCTGCAGCTGGGGCTGTTTTTACTAAGCTTCTCATCTAATAAGTTCTGCAGAAGAATCATACAGCGGTTTTCACTGCCTGACAGAGCTGCTCCTTCAGGGGATGGGGCCTGGAGAGCCTGCTTTGCGCGGCTCCTCAACGGGCTGATTTTCTTCAGGAGAGGGAGACAGGAGGTGAAGAAATTCCTCCAGTGTCAACTGAATACAGGGTTTGACAGTCATGATAACAAGGAAAGGGACCAGGCAGAGCCCCCAAAGTCACCTTGGAGGGTGGAGTGGGGAAACTTCAGTGATGAGGCGACCCACATTAAAGGCTGGGTCTTCATGGGCTCCACTGGGTCCCACTGGTTTCCACTAGGCCCTACTGGGTTCCGCTGCATCCCACTGGGGCCTGCTGGGTTTCACGCGAAGGGAAGTCTACTGTTATCCTCCTCCCTACACCCTCCGTCCCACAACCAAAGGATCGCACAAAGAAGTCGAGAGACAAATGAGCTTTTAAAAACTTACTCTCTTTTTTCCTGCCCTGGCACGAAGACTGAAGAAGGGATGCGGCATTAATTAAGCACCTGCGAGGGCCAGGCATTGAGTAGGTGCTGTCCCTTTGGTATCTCACTGAATCTTCACAGCTCCACGATGCAGGGATTGTAATTCCCAGTTTGGGCAAATGTGCCTGGGAGCACAGGACTGGGGTTCAAACGCAGGCATGTGGACCCACAGGAGGACAGAGGGCAGCAAACTGCTATTTTGGTGGCTTCTGAGGATGACACAAGCTGAAGGGGACCTCAGGGGAGCCACATCCGGCTACTGGAGATGCTGAGCCTCACCCACCCAGAATGTCACCAGTCGCACTTTGGCACAGGATGGATGGAGAGAGCTGGCCCATCCTCCCCCGGGCATGGGGAAGGGAATCTAATTTTAGTTCACAGGGTCTAAAATTGCTGGAGCAGAAGAAGATCATTAAACACTCAGCTGTCCCCAACCGAGGGGACTGCGGGAGGAGCGTCTGCAAAGACCCAGGATGTGTGGAGCTGCAGCGTCTGCGTCACCGGCCCTCACACCTCACTGGCCAGGGCCCCAGGGATGCCGGCCACTCATGGGTGCTGTCCCAGGAAGCAAACGTCCTTCCTGAGGCCGAATACAAGCATCCTCCCACCTCCCCAGGGAAGGCCTAGTGGGAACGAAGACATCAGGCTGGCGGAGATGCAGCAGCCTGGTGAGACAGTGGCTGAAAAGTCAAGGAGCAGCCCCGAGGCTGGTTCTCCTCACCAGGAGGGCACGTGCAGAAACTCGGCTGCGTGCTTATCGACTCCCTCGATGCCGTGAGCATGTGGCAAGGCAAGCCCAGCGCGTCCTCCTCCCACAGGCCTCTCGTAGATGCTCCCCACACCTCCCCCTCCCCAGAAGCTCTTCTGAATTAAGAAGCAGTGGGTGAAGATTTCCATCTCCACTGACTTCAACTGGAACTTCTTCCGTGACAGTCAAAAACAAAAGGTCGGCTGAGGGGCAGAGTGAAAGGAGAGGAAAACTGGGCTGGAAACACCCCAAATGTCCATCAACAAGCCAATGGATGAACAAGAGGTCCATGCATGCAAAGGCATATTGTTCAGCCTTAAAAAGGAATGGAATTCTGACACATGTGACAACAGCAATGACCTGAAAACGTGGTGCTAAGTGGAAGAAAGCCAGACAAAACAGGTCACGTATTGTATGATTCCACTGATATGAACTGTCCAGAGTAGGCAAATCCAGAGGCAGACAGAAAGGAGATGAGTGTCTTCCAGGGGCTGGGGGGAGGGAAGTATGGAGGGGTGACTGCTTAATACACTCAGGGTTTGACTTTGAGTGATGAAAATGCTTTGCAACCAGATAGACATGGTTACACGACATTGTGAGTGCACTAAATGCCACTGAATTGTACTTCAAAAGGATTAATTTTAGGTTGTGTGAATTTCACCTCGATTTTTAAAAGTTTAGAAAGGAAGGATTTGGTTTGGGGGGAAATAATTCATAGGAAAGAGGTCCTTGAGGGCAGAAACGATTTCAGTCCAGTCAGTACTTGTTGACCACTGAGTCCGCGTTGGTCCTGTGTTCCATGCAGGTGATAGCAGAGGACACAGGAGAGACAACTAATCACGATAAGTGTTGAGCAGGACTTGGAAGGTAAAAGGTTCACCCGGTAAACAAGGGGGAGAGAAAAGGGGGTCACAGACATTCTGGGCACAGGGCGCAGCATGAACAAAGGCGCAGTTGTGAATGTGTGCGGCCGAGTTTCTAGATCAACACAATTGAACAGACTCCTAACCGCTCACTGCTACTGAAAATGATAGATGCGACTCCAGCCTTCCCTGAACTGGCCACCGGGCAAATGGAACAAGGAACAAGCTGCGTTTTCCTCTAGTTCCAGGAGAACGGGTCAAAAGCAAATTTATCAAGGAGTAAGGTAGTCAAGAAAGGAAAGCTTAGATAGACAAGAAGAAAATGACGAATCCACCATTACAAATGGGAGCTTTTTTAGCACAGCTTTCTCAGTCATTTGTAGATCAAGTAAAAACTAACATCAGTAAGGATAAATAAAATTTGAATGACACAGTTAACAGGCTTGACCCAGAGAACACATTTAGAACACTGCACCCACCAGATAGAGAATACATGTTCCATGACCCATATTTACTGGAACCAATACTGCGTATCAAACATTTCAAAAGGACTAGCATCAGAGAGATCATGTTCCCCAAATAACTATTAATTAAACTACAAATCAAAATTAAATTAGGAATCAGTAGCAAAAAGATGCTAGAAAAATCCTTATATGTTTGGAAATTAAGAAGTCACTTTTAAACAACTCAAAAAATAAAATAGAATGGGAGTTATGAAATATTTAGAACTGAATGATAAACAAAATACTACATATTAAGAAGCCTGGGAAACAGCTGAAACATATTTAGAGAGGAATTTATCCATTTAAATACTCATCTAGAAAAGAGAGAAGGTTAAAAATCAATGAGGCAAGCTTCCAAGTTCACACGTTAGAAAAAGGAAAGTAGATAAACTCTAACAGTGTAGGAAGCAGGAAATAAATCTAAGAGAAATTAATAAAAAATAAAACAAATGTAAATAGATATGAACAACAAAGCCAAAAGTCGATTCTTTGAAAAGAGCAATAAATACAGTTGACAAAATTCTGATGAAAAGAAGAATGAGGGTATCAGGAGTGAAAAGAGCATAACCAGAGAAACATCGAATATTGAAAAGTTATTGAGCAGATATATGACAATCTCATGACAATAAATTGGAAACGTAAATGAAATGGACAAATTCCAAGGGAAAAAAAAAGCTTATCAAAACTGCTTCAAGAAGATATAGACATCTGAATATTCTTAAACACCAAAAAAATTGAAGCAGTGGATAAAAATATCAAGCCCAGATGGCTGTATTATTTAAATAGTTCTATTAAATATTAAGGTAACAAACAATTCCAATCTTACACAAATTATTCCAAAGCAGTTATTCCATAATCTCAGACTAACACACTCTTGACACCAAGCCTGACAAGAACATCATAAGAAATGTAGAAGCCAGTATCATTCATGACCATAGATGCAAAACTCCTAAACAGTGGGGGAGGGAAGGACTGGAAGTTTGGGATGAGCTGATGCAAACTATTATATATACGATGGATAAACAACAAGATCCTACTGTACAGCATGGGGAACTATATTCAATATCCTGTGATAAACCATAATGGAAAAGAATACGAAAAAGAATATATATATGTATAACTAATCACTTTGCTGTACAGCAGAAATTAACACAACATTGTAAATCAACTGTACTTTAATAATATTTTTAAAAATAACTGTTTTAAGTCTCAAAATAAAGACATTTGTAACACATATAACTTAAAAAGGATCAGTATCTAGAAAATACAAAGAATCCCTACAAATCAATCAATTACTAAAAGATAAACAATTCTCACTTATATGTGGAATCTAAAACAAAACAAATGAATAAACATAACAAAGCAGAAACAGACTTATAGGTACAGAGAAGACATTGGTGGTTCCCCAGGAGGAGAGGGGTGGGGGGCTGGGCAGAATAGGTAAAGGGGATGAAGAGATACAAACTTCCAGCTAGGAGATACATAAGTCACGGGGATGTAATGCACGCATAGGGAATACAGTCAATAATTGTAATAACTCTGTACAGTGACAGATGGTTACTAGACGGCATTGTGATCAATCTGTTATGTATATAAATGTCAAATCACTATGTTGTACACCTGAAACTAATATAATATTGTATGTCAACTACACTTCAATTAAAAAACAGAAAAAGAAAAGACAAACAATTCAGTAGGGAAAAAATGGCAAGGGAAATGAATGGACAATTTACAGAAGAAACCCAAATGGCCATTAATATACACAAAAGCAGCTCAACCTCACTGGTGGCATGGGAAATGGAAATTAAGACCTAACGAGATAGTTCATAATCTTCGGGTTGGCAAAAATGTTTAAGTCTGCGGTGAGAATGTAGACAAATGGGAGCTCTCACACGGATAGTTGGGAGCGTTAAGTCAATACAATCACTTTCAAGAGAAATTTGACAATATCGGGTGAGTTGAAGATGGATGCGGTCTACCACCAGGCAGTTCCAGTTTTAGGAATGTGGGAATATCTACACACACACACACACACACACACACACACACAATTTCTAGTTCACTTAACTGTATATAGAATTTCCTTGCATTAACATATATGTGTTGGTGTTTCTCTAAGGGGTGTGTGTGTCTGTGTGTCTGTGTGTGTCTGTGTGTGTGTGTGTATGTGTGACAGAAAGAGAGAGAGAGAGAGAGAGAAAGGATAAAACTTAAGAACAATGTTGCAAGAGGGTATTGGATGGTCTCATTTATATAGTTTTAAAATCTGCAAAACAATGCTATGGGGCTTCCCTGGTGGCGCAGTGGTTGGGAGTCCGCCTGCCGATGCAGGGGACACGGGTTCGTGCCCCGATCCCGGAGGATCCCACATGCCGCGGAGCGGCTGGGCCCGCGAGCCATGGCCGCGGAGCCTGTGTGTCCGGAGCCTGTGCTCCGCAACGGGAGAGGCCACAGCAGTGAGAGGCCCGCGTACAGCAAAAAAAAAAAAAAAAAAAAAAAAAAAAAAAAAAAAAAAAAACAATGCTATGTATTGTTAATGAATGCATAAATATGTGATAAAAGTATAAAAAATAAATTGGAATGAAAAATATGCATCAGAATAAATAACACCATCCCTGGGGCAGGAGGGAGGGAAGTAGGAGCCAGATGTGTGCGTGTATGCTAGGCTTTATTTCTTTTCAAAAATACCAAGTGAAATGGGGCAAAGAGTAAGATTTCATAAAGTTGGATAGTAAACAGCTGTAACTGTAATATTCTCTATATTTTTCCATAGGTATCATATTATGAATAGTCAATAATCCACTTTATTATGTTTTTAACATCTTTATTGGAGTATAATTGCTTTACAATGGTGTGTTAGTTTCTGCTTTATAACAAAGTGAATCAGTTATACATATACATATGTCCCCATATCTCTTCCCTCTTGCATCTCCCTCCTTCCCACCCTCCCTATCCCACCAAGCTGGTCACAAAGCACCAAGGTGGTCACAAAGCACCAAGCTGATCTCCCTGTGCTATGAGGCTGCTTCCCACTAGCTATACATTTTAAGTTTGGTAGTGTATATATGTCCATGCCACTCTCTTTGTC
The DNA here is from genome assembly GCF_964341445.2 of Mesoplodon mirus. Classification (NCBI taxonomy): domain Eukaryota; kingdom Metazoa; phylum Chordata; class Mammalia; order Artiodactyla; family Ziphiidae; genus Mesoplodon; species Mesoplodon mirus. Next base: position 5,150,370 of record NC_138978.1, on the reverse strand, counting down.
CCAGCTTACCCTTCCCCTTCCCCGTATCCTCAAGTCCATTCTCTAGTAGGTCTGCATCTTTATTCCCATCTTGCCGCTAGGTTCTTCATGACCATTTTTTTTCTTTTTTTTTTAGATTCCATATATATGTGTTAGCATACGGTATTTGTTTTTCTCTTTCTGACTTACTTCACTCTGTATGACAGTCTCTAGGTACATCCACCTCACTACAAATAACTCAGTTTCATTCCTTTTTATGGCTGAGTAATATTCCATTGTATATATGTGCCACATCTTCTTTATCCATTCATCTGTCGATGGACACTTTGGTTGCTTCCATGTCCTGGCTACTGTAAATAGAGCTGCAATGAACATTTTGGTACATGACTCTTTTTGAATTATGGTTTTCTCAGGGTATATGCCCAGTAGTGGGATTGCTGGGTCATATGGTAGTTCTATTTGTAGTTTTTTAAGGAACCTCCATACTGTTTTCCATAGTGGCTGTATCGATTTACATTCCCACCAACAGTGCAAGAGGGTTCCCTTTTCTCCACACCCTCTCCAGCATTTATTGTTTCTAAATTTTTTGATGATGGCCATTCTGACCGGTGTGAGATAATATCTCATTGTAGTTTTGATTTGCATTTCTCTAATGATTAGAGATGTTGAGCATTCTTTCATGTGTTTGTTAGCAATCTGTATATCTTCTCTGGAGAAATCTCTATTTAGGTCTTCTGCCCATTTTTGGATTGGGTTGTTTGTTTTTTTGCTATTGAGCTGCATGAGCTGCTTGTAAATTTTGGAGATTAATCCTTTGTCAGTTGCTTCATTTGAAAATATTTTCTCCCATTCTGAGGGTTGTCTTTTTGTCTTGTTTATGGTTTCCTTCGCTGTGCAAAAGCTTTGAAGCTTCATTAGGTCCCATTTGTTTATTTTTGTTTTTATTTCCATTTCTCTAGGAGGTAGGTCAAAAGGATCTTGCTGTGATTTATGTCATAGAGTGTTCTGCCTATGTTTTCCTCGAAGAGTCTGATGGTGTCTGGCCTTACATTTAGGTCTTTAATCCATTTTGAGTTTATTTTTGTGTATGGTGTTAGCGAGTGTTCTAATTTCATTCTTTTACATGTAGCTGTCCAGTTTTCCCAGCACCACTTATTGAAGAGGCTGTATTTTCTCCAGTGTATATTCTTGCCTCCTTTATCAAAGATAAGGTGACCATATGTGCGTGGGTTTATCTCTGGTCTTTCTATCCTGTTCCATTGATCTATATTTTTGTTTCTGTGCCAGTACCATACTGTCTTGATTACTGTAGCTTTGTAGTATAGTCTGAAGTCAGGGAACCTGATTCCTCCAGCTCCATTTTTCTTTCTCAAGATTGCTTTGGCTATTCAGGGTCTTTTGTGTTTCCATACAAATTGTGAAATTTTTTGTTCTAGTTCTGTGAAAAATGCCAGTGGTAGTTTGATAGGGATTGCATTGAATCTGTAGATTGCTTTGGGTAGTAGAGTCATTTTCACAATGTTGATTCTTCCAATCCAAGAACATGGTATATCTCTCCATCTATTTGTATCATCTTTAATTTCTTTCATCAGTGTCTTATAATTTTCTGCATACAGGTCTTTTGTCTCCTTAGGTAGGTTTATTCCTAGGTATTTTATTCTTTTTGTCACAGTGGTAAATGGGAGTGTTTTCTTAATTTCACTTTCAGATTTTTCATCATTAGTGTATAGGAATGCCGGAGATTTCTGTGCATTAATTTTGTATCCTGCTACTTTACCAAATTCATTGATTAGCTCTAGTAGTTTTCTGGTAGCATCTTTAGGATTCTCTATGTATAGTATGTCATCTGCAAACAGTGACAGCTTTACTTCTTCCTTTCCAATTTGGATTTCTTTTATTTCTTTTTCTTCTCTGATTGCCGTGGCTAAAACTTCCACAAATATGTTGAATAAGAGTGGTGAGAGTGGGCAACCTTGTCTTGTTCCTGATCTTAGTGGAAATGGTTTCAGTTTTTCACCATTGAGGACAATGTTGGCTGTGGGTTTGTCATATATGGCCTTTATTATGTTGAGGAAAGTTCCCTCTATGTCTACTTTCTGGAGGGTTTTTATCATAAATGGGTGTTGAATTTTGTCAAAGGCTTTTCTCTGCATCTATTGAGATGATCATATGGTTTTTCTCCTTCAATTTGTTAATATGGTATATCACGTTGATTGATTTTCATATATTGAAGAAGCCTGGCATTCCTGGGATAAACTCCACTTGATCAGAGTGTATGATCCTTTTAATGTGCTGTTGGATTCTGTTTGCTAGTATTTTGTTGAGGATTTTTGCATCTGTTTTCATCAGTGATATTGGTCTGGAGTTTTCTTTCTTTGTGACATCTTTGTCTGGTTTTGGTATCAGGGTGGTGGTGGCCTCGTAGAATGAGTTTGGGAGTGTTCTTCCCTCTGCTATATTTTGGAAGAGTTTGAGAAGGATAGGTGTTAGCTCTTCTCTAAATGTTTGATAGAATTCGCCTGTGAAGCCATCAATAATCCATTTTAAATAAAGATCTCAAACCATTAGTTTGTATATTGACAACTTTTGTCCATCCTAGGATGATTTTGTAATCTTAACCAATTTTAAGTGATTTGTCTCGCTTTGATTTAGTTGTCTTTTGTGTGTGTGTGTGTGTGGTATGTGGGCCTCCCACTGCTGTGGCCTCTCCCGTTGTGGAGCACAGGCTGTGAACGCACAGGCTCAGCGGCCATGGCTCACGGCCCCAGCCGCTCCACGGCATGTGGGCTCTTTCCGGACCAGGGCACAAACCCGTGTCCCCTGCATCGGCAGGCAGACTCTCAAACAATGCGACACCAGGGAAGCCCTGATTTAGTTGTCTTTTTAAAAACGAGATCTTTTTTTAGCCAGGGTTGTCTATTACTGACATACTTCCAACATTTTTCAACTATGTTGTGTTTAAGCAGATTTCCAAATATTTTTTCATAAAGACAAGTGACAGCTCCAGAAAAGGACAAAGGGACAACCAGTTTAATGTAGGAGTGTCCTGAAAAGGACAATACCATTATAGATCTTTTTGCCATTGACAAGGAGGGCAGAAGTACTTGTCTATGCCATTTCTCTTGGTCATCCAGTAGTCACAGACATCATTGGCCCTTTAGCCCTAAATGCACTATCCCACAATTAACCAGTGTTCTTCTCTCGCTTCCATTAATCAGCCCATGTAAAGGTGAAACAGACCTCACTGGCCGAAACGTTGCAGAAACAAGTAACAATTTTAATTTTCAGTCTGTCCCTTTCCATTTCTCCCTGGCTTCCAAAGGTACAAATATAAGTTCAGCACTTCCTGTGGGGTCTGACCTCCAACCCAACCCAGCATGTGACCCAATGGGCCAGTCCTGAGCACGGGACCAAAGACTGGATGCTATGGGTTGCCGGCTGCACAGCTTTGGAATTAATAATGTGCCAGGCAGCGTGAGGGGTGCCAGCTCAAACACAGGCCATGCTGGCAGCCAGCTGCCTGCCCATCAAACCCCTAGCACTTCTCTAGAATCCTCCGATTAAATAAATATTTGGCAAAGCACCACTGGCAAAAATGATAATAAATTCGACTCAATTCCCACCACCAACTGGCAAACTCCTTCAACAACCCAATCCAGTCTGTCTGTGTCAACTTCCAAGTAGCTAGTCATGGGGCCAGCTGGGGCCTGTGGTATCCTCGTAGCTCTGAGTCAGTATCTTATGCCTTGTTATTTGACAAAAATTCTGAGATGAAATGCACGACAGACTTGACTTCTACACTAGGGTCAGAATGAGGAGGAACTCATGGAGTGGGGGATGGGAAAAGCTCTAATTTGAGATACTCTTTGCCCCAGGGCCCTGCACCCTGCTAGACTCACACTGTAACAACATCATGAGAAGAGTCTCCACCACCTCCCATTCACTCAACAGATATCACTGAGCACATACTAGGTGCCAGGCCCTGTGCTAGCAACTGGAGATACGGCTGTGAATAATCAAGATATTCTCCCTATAAAACAGAACGTTCAGTCTTAGGGGAGGACAGTTGTACCTACACTGCCAATCTGTTTCCAGGTCTGCTCTTTCCCCAGGACCCTGTCTCTCTGTGGCCTTCAGTTGCTACCCTTGTTCTCACACCCCAAATATCCCAGAGCCTAAACGTGAAGCTGGTGCCCTCCTCGTTCCCAATTAGCAGCTCCAAAATAGTTTTCCTGCTTCCTCCCCCAAACCCCAGTTCCCTTAGGGCTGGTGCCACTGCATGGCGGTTCCTCCCTTCTCATTGCTGCCATTACAGCCCTCCTGGCCATCCCGCTTGCTCTGGTCTATTACGCCTGGATCATTCTCTTCCTCTCCAGTCCTGTGTCTGCTGTCGTTCTGGGTGACTTCAACGTCCGTGTGCTGACCCATCCCTCCCCCGGCCCGTCAGCTCCTCAACCGCCTTCCCTCCACCCCAACTCTGGTCCCCCACTCCTCCAGACACCAGTAATGGCAATGCCCCTGAAGCTGCCACTGCGGACTTTCTCTGAGCAGCATCTCCTGTCCCTCTAGTGCTCCTGTGCGGGGACTGACACCCAGCACTTCTTGGGTTAAGGAAGACTTCCAACCTCACTCTCCGTCACCCCCCTCATGGCCTCACTGCTCTCCTCTCCTGGATTAGGGTGTGTTGTTATATTTCCTCCTAGACACCCTGTCCACTGTACCCCTCTCCCTGCATCTGACTGGAAGAAGAAGGAGGGGAACAGGAAGAAGAAAGCGGAGGGGAAGGAGAAGAACAGAAGAAAAGGAAGAAAGGGAGGGAGGGAGGGAGGAAAGAAGCGGAGGAGGGAAGAAGGACACACCAAACACTGGAACCCTGCTCTGTGTCCAGACAACGGCACGTTGCTGGGAATGGTCCAGGCAACTCTGCTGGAGAGCCTCAGGTAAAATCCACGACCCCGTGCTCCCTCCCTTCCTTGTAAGCCCACTTGGCTGCACTCAGATGACAAGATCACATGTCCTCACCCCTGAAACATCCAACATCACTTTCGTCCCCCACCACCCAGACGAGACTTGAGTTTACATGTCTCTGAGAAAATAGGAGGGTTCCCCCACCATATTCTATCCTGCCCACATCACCTGCCTTTCCTGGCCCTCTTTCCTGACCCAGGAGGGAAAGCATCCCTGCTCCCCCCAGGGGCCGCTGTCCTCCCGGCCACTGCTCCGGCCCCTCCTCAGGGACATTTCTCTCTGATTATCCTCCTCCCTCTGATTTATCGGGTTTTACCTCTCTGATGGGTTATTTCCAGCAGAATTTAAATATGCTCTAGTGTCTCTATATTATTAAAAACCCTCCTTGACTTCATACCCTGTTCCAGGTACCAACCCAGTTCTCTGCCCACCTTCACAGCAAAACTGACTGAAGATATTCCACTGTTACAACTTCTCTTTCTCTCTGTCACCTACTCGTGTCATTTAAACATGCTGTCTGCGCCACCGAAACTGACATGTACGTGGCCACATGTAATGGTCACTTAGCCTTCAAACAACATGACTTTCAGTAAAATGTGACACTATGCCTGCACTCTCCTTAAAACATCTTCCTTCTCTGTTTCCAGGATTCCGCCCATGGTCTCCTGATATTCCTCTTCCCTTGCTAGAGATCATTTTCAGTCTCCTTTAGTCAATTCTTCTCTGCTTAGCCCCTAAACTCTGTAATACCCCATTGCTGTAATCCGAGAGCCACCTCCTTACTTCACTTCCTTCGCAGGTTAACTAACATCCCCTGACTTTAAGTATATCTGTGGGCTGATGCTTCCAAAGGTGTATCTCCCCTCCTCACCAGGAGGCTCATATATCAACTGCCTTCTTCCCATCTCTTCTTGCAATGCCTAATAGGCATCTGAAACTGAATTTACACTACAGAGAGCACTTGGTTGAATCCCAGTCCTCTCCCCTCACTAAATGGCACAACTCCCTCTCCATTCCTCCAGTGAAAAGCCTTCCTGGCTTCTCTTTCTCTCACCAAACATCCAGTCCCCCAGGAACTCTGTCAGCTCCCCCTCCGCGATACACTCGTGCCGGTCTTCCCCCCTCCATCATCAGCACAGAGACCCTGTGCGGCGCAGCCCCTCTTCTCCCTGGAGTCCTGCCCCAGCCCCCTAGCTGGTGTCTTGCTTCTTAAAATCCATTCTCTAGAGCTGGAGAGGGCTGTAACTTTTAAACCTTGAAAACTAAATCTCTGGTGTGAAAACAAAATGGAGCAGCCACTTTGGAAAACAGTCCAGCAGTTCCTCAAAAGACTGAATGCAGGGTCACCGTATGACCCAGAAATTCCACTCCCACATATATGCCAAAGGGAACTGAAAACATATGTCCGTGGAAAAATGTGTACATGATGTTCACAGAGCCAAAAAGCGGAAACAACCCAAACGTCCATCAACTGAAAAACGGATACACAAAATGTGGTCTATCCATACAATGGGCTCTTACTCAGCCATAAAAAGGAATGAAGTATGGATACGTACTACAACGCGAGTAAAACTTGAAAGCGTCATGCTAAGCGAAAGAGGCCAGTCACAAGGGACCACATTTTATACGATTCCATTGATATGCAATGTCCAGAACAAGCAGATCTGTAGGGAGAGGAAGTAGATTCATGGTTGTGATGAAAATTGATTGCAGTTCTAAAATCGACTATAGTGATGATGGTTGCACAACTCCATGAATATACTTTAAAAATCATTAAAATGTACATTTTAAATGGGTGAATTGTATCGCATGTGAATTGTCTCAACAGAGATGTTGTATTTAAAAAAAAAAAAACCTAAATTAGATTTTATCACTCCCTTGGTTAAAACCCTCCACTGCACTAAAAATAAAATCTAAAACACCTTCCTGTGACCTACGAGGAAAGACGTGGTCCTGCGTCCACAACTTACCACTCTCCCCAGGGCTCACTATACATCAGAAAACCTGGTCTTCTCTCCATCCCTCAAACAAATCAAGAAACCTCTCTTCAGGGCTAACCTGGTCTTCTCTCCATCCCTCAAACAAATCAAGAAACCTCTCTTCAGGGCCTTTTTTTTTTTTTTTTTTTTTTTTTTTTTGCGGTACGTGGGCCTCTCACCGCTGTGGCCTCTCCCGCTGCGGAGCACAGGTTCTGGACGCGCAGCCTCAGCAGCCATGGCTCACGGGCCCAGCCACTCCGTGGCATGTGGGATCTTCGCGGACCGGGGCACGAACCCGTGTCCCCTGCATCGGCAGGCAGACTCTCAACCACTGAGCCACCAGGGAAGCCCTTCAGAGCCTTTTGAGTTGTTCCTCTGCCTGGGCCATCCTTCCCTCTGATCTTTGCATGGCTGGTTTCTCCAGTTCCCCCCGGTAGAAGTTCAAAGGCCACCCGGGGTGGGGTATCCAATGTTTCCAACATAGAAACACATGTAAACTGTATTGCATCACCTCGTTCTGTCTTCTTCATTGCTCTTGTCGCTACTGGAACCTAAAGTATTAGTCGTTTATGCACTTACTGTCTTTCCCGCAATAGAGGTCAGATCTGAGAGGGTAAGAACTTGTCTCTCTTCTGCAGCCCTCCATCCTCGGCGCCTGGACGGAGGAAGCACTCAGTGAATAATTGTTGCACGAATGAAGGAAAGAGATCAGGGAAGGCTTCCTGGGGGAAGTGACAGCTGAGTCCTAGAGGATGAGTGGGGGTTATCCAGGAGAACTGGTGGAGAAGGAGTGTCGCCGGGAGCAAGAACGAGATGTAAAAGCCCTCGGGGAGAGAGTGCACAGCACTTAGAGGACCTGAAAGATGGAAGGGATGGTCGGGGAAGGGCAGCCTGGAGCCAGATTAGGCTCCGGCTTGTAAACTGAATTCAGGAGGTTGGATCTCGTGAAAGAGCAGTGGGAAGGTACTCCCATGTGTTAGGCAGGAAACGACATAGTTAAAAATGGAGATTTAGAGAGGGGAATTCCCTGGAGGCCCAGGGGTTAGGACTCCACGCTTTCACTGCCGAGAGCCTGGGTTCAATCCCTGGTCACGGTGCAGCCGAAAAAAAAAAATGGAGCTTTAGAAAAATGATGCTGGTCTCAGGAGAGAGAATGAATTGAAGGAGGGCAAGAGAGGGAACAGGGAGAAGAGGCTTTGCAGCAAGACGGGAAGGGAGATGATGGAAGCCTGGACTAGGACAGAGAGAAGGAATCTCATTCTAGTACTTAGGAGGGAGAGTCAACACGAGGGTGATGCATTGGGTGTGGGAGCTGAGAGACAGGAGAACTCAAACGGATGCAGCATGTACGGTGGTAGAGAGCTCAGGAGGGGAACACGCGGCAGGGCGGGGGGGGGGATGCCCGCGCAGAGGTGCCCCTGTCCAGTGGGCTCCGGTTCTGAAACCAGGAGAGGCACCTGGGCTGTCAGTAGAGACTTGGGTGTCATCGTTAAAACTAAAGCCGTAAGAGGCAATGACACTTCCCAAGAGAAGATGCTTCAAGGAAGGAAGCAGAGCCTTAGGCCACATCTTGAGTGTCACAGACGTTCAAGGGATAGGCTTAGGGATAGGAGCTCGCTGGCAAAGGTAAGAGAGAAAAGCAGCCAGAGAGTCGGGAGGAAAGCCAGAGCCTGCGGCACCACAAAGGAGCAGCAGCTGCTGAGATCGGCAGAGGGATGAGGACGGAGGACCAATGGGTCTGGCAACTGGGAGGGTGTTGCTGGGAGCATCTTCAGGACCAGCTTACGAGGCAGAGACAGCCAGTGGGAGGCGATGTCAAGACATCTGGGTGAGGGGCAGAAATGGAGGCAGATCACACGGACTTCTTACAGAGAGACATAGAAAGGAGGCATAATGTGTAGAGTTAAGTCAGAATAGCTCACAGCTAACGTTTACTGAATTTGCATGGTGTGCAGCACCCTTCTAAGCACTTGAGAGATATTGATCATTTAATTGTTAGACAACAGTGCTATGTAGTAGGCACGGCAAGGTGAGGCCGCTGCACATTTATCCAGTGATGGAGGGAGAGGACTGTGGGGTGAGAGCTCAGGAAGACAGAAAACAATGGATCCCTCTCTTGGATTTCCAGGGTGGGGACAGCCGGGCAGTTGGTAACTGGAGGCGTAGCTGAGGACCCTGGTTTCGTGTCTTCATTTCGGTTGGAGAAGCAGGAAGTGAGGTCATTTGCAGAGAGTGAAGAGGGAGGGTTATTGGATTTGAGGTTTGGGTTACCAAAGTTTGAATTTCAGCTCTACTGGTTTATATGTTTTTCTATGTACATTTTAAAATAAGTATATGGAATACATTGTTGATACTATGTATAAAAGAGACAACTGATGGGAACACACTGCATAGCACAGGGAACTCTCCCTAATGCACTGTGGTAACCTAAATGGGAGAGAACTCAAAAGGGAGGGGATCTCTATATGTGTATGGGTGATTCATTTTGTTGTGCAGTGGACGCTAACACAACATTGTAAAGCAACCATACTCCAAGAAAAATTAATTTTAAAAAAATAAAATAAGCATATGGAAAATACCCATCACTTTGACTTTTGCAACTAAATAAAGTCAAAATTTGAAGGGCCACTTTCCAAAGTCAAGGTAACATCACCGTTGACCCCTTGCTGGATCCCTACTGGTTTCTTCCCCTGAACTCCAGCTTGCCCTGGTGATGAAGAGCTGACCCTCTTGGACCCAAACTATGTAAAGCCTACTGAAAACTGAATGGCATTGTTATTTCCTTTACAAAATATCTTCAGAGCCTTATACATTCTTTCATATTTTTATTGTGTAATACTTAACACATAGAAGGACATATGCTCTGTATGCGTAAATTACAAAGTTTAAATATTATAAAAGACCCATTAACCCACCCAACTTAGAAACTAAAACATTCCACGTAAAGTCTCTGTGGGCATTTCTTTGGGATCAAAAGCCCAAGCAGAGAGATAACCACTATTTAGATTTTGTTTATAATTCCCTCAAAACTTTTTTTTTTTTTTTTTTTTTTTTTGCAGTACGCAGGTCTCTCTCTGTTGTGGCCTCTCCCATCGCGGAGCACAGGCTCCGGACATGCAGGCTCAGTGGCCATGGCTCACGGGCCTAGCCGCTCTGCGGCATGTGGGGTCCTCCCAGACCGGGGCACAAACCCGTGTCCCCTGCATCGGCAGGCGGACTCTCAACCACTGTGCCACCAGGGAAGCCCCCCTCAAAACTTTTTAATCTAGTTTTACCAGATATGTATGAATCCATGAAAGACATATTACTTAGTTTCCCTCCAACATTTTATTATGAAAACTATCAAACATACAGAAAAGCTGAAAAATTTCCGAGAAAACACTTGTTCCCACTGCCTAGATCCTACAATGAACATTTTGCTATATTTGCTCTATCTTATAATTATCCATCTTTCTATGCACACATCAATCCACTTTATTTTCTGATGCATTTCAAAGTAAATTGCAGACATGAGTACACTTCTGCCGGCATATCGTTAACTAGAGTTCAATATTGGTTTGCAGGGAGGTTTTTTTAGGTAAAATTTACAGAGAGTAAAATAAATGTACGGATGTGAAATACATCATGGGATGCATTTTGACAAATGCACATATCTGTGTAACCCAAACATCTGTCAAGGTATAGGACATTGTTATAATCTGCAAAAGTTCTCTCATGTCCCAGTAAATTGCAGACACCATCACCTACAGTAGAGGCAACCACTGTTATGATCTTTTTTCATCATAGATTAGTTTTGCCTAATCTAAGGGTTCATATAAATGGCACATATAATATGTACTCTTGTGTGTCTGGTTTCTTTCACCCAGCATGTTTTTGATATTCAACAATGTTGTGGCATGTGTCAGTAAATTCTCCCTTTTTATTGCTGAGTAGTATTCCACTGTATGACTATCCCTCTTTTTTTTTTTTTGTGGTATGTGGGCCTCTCACCGCTGTGCCCTCTCCCGTTGCGGAGCATAGGCTCCGGATGCGCAGGCCCAGCGGCCATGGCTCACGGGCCCAGCCGCTCCACGGCATGTGGGATCTTCCCGGACCGGGGCACGAACCCGTGTCCCCCGCATCGGCAGGCAGACTCTCAACCACTGCGCCACCAGGGAAGCCCAGACTATCCCTCTTTTTATCCATTCACCTGTTGGGGGATACCTGAGTTGCCTCCCATTTTTAGTTATTATGAATAAAACTGCCAAAAACACTCTTGTACAATTGTTTTTGTGAACATATATTTTCATTTCTCTTGGTAAACATCCAAGAGAGAAATTGCTGAGTCATAGATACGTATTTAGCTTTGTGAATAAGAACCTGCCACATATTCTTCCAAAGTAGGGTCATACCATTTAATATCCCCACCAATAATGGATGAAACTTTCTCTGATTCCCAAATTTGTCCACATTGGTGTCCTCAGTCTTTTTATATTTTACTTTAACTTGTTGGCTGGGTGTGTTGTGTATCTCACTGTGCTTTTAATTTGCATTTTCCTGTACTATAGATTTTTTTTTTAACTGGAGTATAATTGCTTTACAATGTTGTTAGCTTCTGCTCTACAATGAAGTGAATCAGCTATATGTATACCTATATCCCATCCCTTAGATTTCTGACAGTTATTGTTACTTTTCATCACACTAAGGTTTCCCTCTCACTTGTTGAAAGTTTTTATCACTAACATGTGTTAATTTTTATCAAATACTTTTTCTCTGCATAAGAATTTTTTCTGACTCATGATTTTCTCAGGGACAAGGGAGGTGATTGAGAATTTCTGCCTTAAAAGCCTCCCTCTCATAGTTCCTGCTGGTCATAAGCCACTGGCGACAATAACAGACACTAGTAAACGGTGGTGGTCTTATTGTAACGGAATATTGTGAAAAATGTTAACAGTATGACTTGGTTCAGATAATCTGAAATTGTAAATGGTCAGCTTGCCATAAAATTACACACGGGCCATAGAACTGCCCAAAGGACAGAAGTGACAGTTGGTGCCTATACTTCCGAAATCGTCTCAGACGTCAGGCTTAGCAAAGCTGTCGGCAGCTTGTGACAAAAACGTCTTACACTATTTTCTATTTGTCATGGGGCCTCTTCAGCCTTGCAGACAAGGTCAGCACCTGGTACTGTCCATGGTACACCTGAAGAGTCCATGTAGGTCCCAGGGAGCTCATTTGGGAGGGAATTCAGTTCAGATGTCCCCTCCCTGTCGAGACATTCACTCTGGTTCTCGTGGGCCTGCTGGGGACCTTCCTCTCTGTTCCCAAGTATGTATTTCTATAAATGCCCTTCTTAAGTCACATTGTATCTAGACATTGATGTGTCTCTTTCCTCCTCTAGACTCTGAACTCCTTGAAGACAGAGACAATCTCTTGTTCCCGTCATTATGTCTCTTTTGGGGCACAGAACTGGACCTGGAGGAGGTACCCAGCACATATGCAGCTGAGTGATGGAGAAGTTGGTGGAGAAACGAGGTCACCTGCTCTCACGCACATGTGGGAAAAACTGGACTCGCAAGATGTGTGGTCTGGAGCTGCGGTACAGCAGGCTGTGGAACCCCAGCACTTACAGATGGGAGTCTCAGGTGGGGGTTACTCTCTGGGTTCTATCCATTTATCTTCTGACTCCAGGAAAGGGTACCCGTAAACTATATTAGTGGGTGGACCCAGGCACCTCCTGCATTTTTCACTGCTCTCTCCTACAAGAACTTTTCAAAGTAGCTCACATAAGCCCAGCCTAACTCTGCGTAGTGATGCTACAGAGGAAACAAGGATTCACTGGCAGGTGGTCACAGTCCCCAGTGCCCTGGCTGATCTCCAGCCCAGCACCTCCAGGTACGTCTGGCACACCTGGCACTGCAGGAAATATCTGCTGTGTCCAGGGCCATGTAAGAAGTCAATGGCAGGATTGTGACAGCCTTCAGTCTTGTCCCAGGTCACCACCCCACCATTTAGGGGCTACAGCTTACCTCCCGCCTTCTGATGGCACGTACACATCATCCACGAAATGCACCCAAGACTCAGACCTCCATCTCACCCTGAGGGGCCCCAAGCCGAGGGAAGAGGAAGAGAGTCACAGAGCCCTGGCCACAGAACCCACTGTGCCCTCATGCAGGGAGCCAGCTGGGAAGGCGTGTGGGGCAGGGCAGGCGTCCAATCCCACCCACCGCACACTTCACGTGGATGGTCCACTGGGAGGAAGAGAAGGCAGGAGCTCTGGTCCCTCACCATCCCCACCTCCTTCCCTCCCCTGCTGGCCCAAGACCTTTCTCCTCACGCACCTGACTCCTGTCCTCTGGTTTGTGTTGTTCCTTCAGAGGGTCACCTACAGTGGAGGGAGAGACGAGACGTCGCTCACTGACGGGCTGGGGGTCTGTCACTTCCTCCCTCTCTTCCTTCCCCTAAAATGACCTTGTAAACAGGAAGCTCAAGTTGGACAGAGGTGTGTGCCTTTCCAACAGTGGCCTAAAAGGCTTCCAATCCAGTCTTCAATTTTTCTCCTTCTACCAAGTGACAAAGATCGCTGCTCCGAATGTAGATTGTTGGATTCTACACTGGAGTCGAGTTTCCTAAGTCATGGGGATTTGGGGTTTTTTCATGAATACAAAATATTTCCATTAAAGGTCTACTTTGTTTTTCATTCCAAACAGTGCAAGAGACAGGAGCGGGTTCAAGACATTCATTATGCATCTCTCACGGTCCCTCACCGGGCAGAAGTCTGATAAATCACTGCAATTCAATATCACCGCATCCGCCCAACTTGCTTCCAGTGTGTATGAAATGACCTCGAGGTTCTCACCGTTTCTGCTGCTGATGCAGTATGCAGATTTTACAAACAAGATGTAGGTTCACAGCTGGTTTTCAGAACAGCTTAGAGTCAAAAGATTCAAAATACAGAACACAGCGAATGGGTTCTTATCAAAATGTCAAAATCGATTTTGCCAGAAAACCTTGGCCTGAAACATCTGTGAAAGGTCAGGGGAGAGCACCACTCCCTCTGGCTCATACAGACGCCAAATTAATCAGGGCAAACGGAACATGACAAAGCAGCGTGAGGCTCCAGGGTTCTCCGGAACCCACCCAGTCTCTCTCCCGAGAGGGAGCTAGTCTCGGGCTTTGCAGCTGGAAGGCGCCCTGAGAGGCCTCCAGCGGGGCAGAGATGCTGCTGGGAATGGAGCAGAGGGAAGAGCCATGCAGGCGTGGAGCGCCCTGTCCCCAGAGGGGCTTGGAAACCTCAGGGCAGGGACTGGACATTGCCCTCCTTGTCAACTTGCCCCTTTTCCCTGCACAACGCAGAAGTGGCCTTGACACAGGCAGAGGGGAAAAGTGAGCATGCCAAAATATCTATATATATACAGATAGAGAGATATATCTATATATATATATATATATATATATATATATATATATATCCAGTGGAAGACTCCAGACACATCCTCCCGGCAGGCAGCATCATCTGTCAAAAATAGACCTGGGACTTCCCTGGCAGTCCAGTGGTTAGAACTCCACACTTCCACTGCAGGGGGCCCGGGTTCAATCCCTGGTTGGGGAACTAAGATCCCGCAAGCCAAGCCAAGTGGCCAAAAAAAAAAAAGAGGTGGAGTGGGAGCCCGAATTTGGGGGCTTCAAAGTGTCCATTTGCAAATGGGTAGAAATCACACCCACCCTGCGTGTTTCCCTGGAGGGTCCCATCTAGACATGAGGTGTTTTCCATGGAAGGAAAAGCTTTAAGCCATTATAAGCAGAAAGGGGGAAATGAAGGCGCTGGAGAGACAGAGGTACCACAGTCTCACCACTGCTGACACAAAGGGTTCCACGGCCTCACGGGAAGTTTCCTTAAATGCCAGGCGCTTTGATCCCAAAATTGGTATCGTCTCCTACACAGTTCAGGCTTGTGTTGAGGTCAGAGCTAATTACTGATTCTAACTTTTTTTCACTTCAGACAGAATCATAACATTATTAAGATCTAATACATTTACGGCTGTGATTCTCAACCGGGCAGTATTAAAACCTGGGAAAGTGACTTTGCAAATTACCAAACAGTCACCAAGCTAATGAAGCAGGACTTTTAAAGTGAATGAGAAATAATTTCTATATTATAAAGACAGCAATCTGTGAAGGGAGATTTGGTTTTAAAAAAACACATTAGTTCATATAATGGAAAATGTTAATCTGTGGTGAATTCAATCAGAGCTGGCTGAAGAGAAAAACGTAAGGAAAGTGAAAATACGAATGAAGTGCTTTTGCACTTGAACACATGGGAGGAAAGCTTTCCGGGAAGGAAGTCCCCTCCTGGGCCTCTCGGTGGTCGCCAAGCACTGGACCAGCAGCCTGCGACCTCCCCACTGGGAGACCCTCCTGAAAGCCAGAGGAGGGGATTCCCCTAGGAAAGCACGGGGCCCCCCCCCGTCTGCCCTGACCCCTGAGAACATCGCTTGGACACGGCCAGGAATTGGCGATGCCTCCGTGGTGCTCCCTGTTGCATGGCTTAGGGGCTCTAGCAGGAAAAAGGAGCTCACGTTGTAGAGCACAGTAACCCCCAGAGATCTGGCTCCAAGCAACGGACAGCAGGGACACAGGCTACGTCAAGAGGGGAGTCACCAGGAGGACCCTGCCCCATCCAAGGTCCAGACAGGCTTGCTAGGCAACCAGGCTGGCCGCTGTAAACAGGAGATGAGCAGAAAGGGAGCAGGTGGCCCCAGGCCTGCATCGGTGCTAATGATGAATAATTACGGTGGGTGCTCCCTTGCAGAAGAAGCTCTCTCAATAATGAAAACACTTTAGAAGGTGCCACATCAAAGCACAGCGCAGAAGAAAGTCAAGGAGACAGACGCACGAGCCAACACTGGCCAAAAGGGAGACAAGGCCCATGTTTCTTGTTAGCACTTGACAGCAAGCACCATGTGTTACTCAGTGAACCAAATCCTCCTTTATGCAAAAGTGTTTTTCTCATTCTTGGCCCAGTGGTTTCAATGGTTGCTTCCCCCGCTCCCCACCCCCACCAAACCCCTGCAACAGATTTCAAATCCTATTATACAGTAAACATCTGTGGCATTAATTTTCACCCTGTAAACAAATGCAGGCAGCTGAGGCAGATCATTTGATGAGTCAATCAATATATGAACAGCACACAGCGCCTGCTTTCTTTGCTCGGGCAAAATGAAACGGTGCTTTCCAAGCCCGTCTGGAGCACCAGCCAGCAGCAACTACATCAGGAGAAAGACGAACTTCCCACTTTCACGTCCAGCCAGACCCAGGTCCTTTCCTCAGAGCATCCAGAAGGAATGAGCACAGCCCCAGGCCCTGGGCTCCATGCCCTGCCCTCTGTACACACCAGTGTTCAATCTCCAAAGAACCTACGTCTTTGCACTGTGTGGAGCACAGTCCTGCCATCTGCAAAGAACTCTGCATCCAGCTTTGTCTCCTGTTCTCAGTGGGGGCCTGGGACCAGCTAGGAAGTCTAGCCCAGTGTTCAGACCCAAACAAGAAATAACTCATGTTACTGACACTCTGCCTTCACGGACATTAACTCATCGGATCCTCAGAACAGCCTTAGGAAGTGGGTGTTATTATCCCGGGCTCAGAAAGGTTAAGCAACTGACCCAAGACCACACAGCAGCTCAATAACCAAACTGTCACCTGGGCTGAAGTTGGTATTTCTACCACTGAAGGCTGTAGAAGGGAAAGCATATTTCCTGCTATATTCCATCACAATAGAGAGCTAGGAAGTGAGCAAATTCCCTTAGCTGGGAGGCCCCCAGGCCCCCCAGCCCTGACCAGGCTGCCCCAGGAGCTGTTTTCAGGGTCAGGCCCTTCTAGGTTCCAGCCGCTGTTTGCCCAGCCAGGGATATTTGTGCTGCTCAGAAACAAAGGCCATCTGCTCAGACACGAACACCCACCTCCTCCAGGGAGGAGCGCCCCCTTCCAAGCCCAGAAGGGAGGCATCTGGGACCCCCAGTTCCCTGCAGGGGAGGCTGTCCACCTCCGCCCAGCTGAGGCTTGGCTGGGGAACGGCAAGACGGGACCCCTATCCCATCCTGCCCGCCCACAAGTCCCCCGAGGAGCCCCTGCTCCACCTCTGCCACATCCCAGTCTCTGGGCAGCTGGCGGGGAGGGCACCCTGTGGAGATGCCAGGCCACCGGGGGAAGTGCCCAGGAGCCCAGGCCTCTTCCCTCCACCCTATTCCTCAGAGGCAGGCCAACAAGGCAACAGCACTTCTGTGCCCTTCTCTGTGCCAGCGCTGGCTGCTGGGGACAAGCAAGCCAGGCTCTGACCACAGCGACCCTCAGTCAAGTTGGGCAGAGAAGCAAGTGACCAGACGTCCTGACAGTAGGACGGGTGAGAGGGTGGTACCCGCTCGCACTGTGGGTCAGTTCTGTGCAGGGGCCACCTTCTCAATGTGCTGGAAAATGTCCACACTCAGAGGGCCTAGCAACCCCCAGATAAAGGGGGGAGGAGCTGGAGCCTGGTGGGCAGCAGACACCAGACTGAATGGGCAGGCTGGCTGGACCCCAGATCGGAACAGGGGAACCCAGGTTGCACACCCAAAAGTTGGTGATGCTGGGATTGGACCCACTCCACTCTCTGCTGGGTAAAGATGCCTGGTGGTGAGTGCAGATGCCAGCCTACTGGGGGTGAGCTGAAAAGGCAGGGAAAACACCTCATCACGGAAGACAGACAGATGGCAAGTAAGCCCATGGAGGAGATGCCCCACGTCATATGTCATCAGGGAAATGCAAGCTCAAAACAACAATGAGACGTCACCACACACCTATGAGAATGGCCAAAATCCAGAACACCGACACCACCAAATGTTGACGAGGATGTGGAGCTGCAGGAACCCCCATTCGTTGCTGGTGGGAAGGCACACTGGGGCCGCCACTCTGGAAGAGAGCTGGGCGGCTTTCTACAAAACTAAACATACTCTTACCATACAATCCAGCAATCACAGTCCTTGGTTTTTACTCAGAGGAGTTGAAAACTTATGTCCACATAAAGACCTTGCACATGGGTATCTGTAGCAGCCTTCTTCATAACTGCCAAAATTTGGAAGGAGCCAAGATATCCTTCAGTAGGTGACTGGATAAATATACTGTGGTACATCCAGAAAATGGTATTCAGAGCTAAAAAGAAATGAGTTATCAAGCCATGAAAAGACATGGAGGAACCTTAATGCATTACTAAGTGAAAGAAGTCGATCTGAAAAGGCTACATGCTGTATGATAGCTGTGTGACATTCTAGAAAAGGAAGAACTATGGAGACAGTGAAAAGATCAGTGGTTGCCAGGGGCTTGGGGGATGGGGACAGGGGTTAATAGGCAGAGCATAGGGGATATTTAGGGCAGCGAATATACTCTGCATGATACCACAATGATAGATACGTGTCGTTATACATTTGTCCACACCCACAGAATGTCCTACCCCAAGAGTAAACCCCAGTGTACACTATGGACTTCGGGTGATGATGCATCAGTGTAGGTTCATCAGTTATAACGAAGGCACCCCTCTGGTGGGGCTGTTGATAATGGGGGGGATCTGTGAGTGTGTGAGGTCAGGGGGCGCATGGGAAATCTCTGTGTACCTTCCCTTCACTTCTGCTGTGAACCTAAAACTACTCTAAAACAGTGAATTTTTTTTAAAGTAGGGAAAGGAGCAGGACCGAGATGTGGAGCAAAAGCAGCCCTCTAGGTGCTTGTCAGAAATCCAGCAAAAGCAGAAGAGGGAGCACATACACACGTGTGAGTGTGCGTGTGTGTGGCGTGGGCGTGTGTGAGAGAGAGGCCTCGATGTGCCAGCCCTTCCTCCTTCCCCCATCTGACACCCCAAGCCGCCCGTCCTGCGACAGTCCCTTGAGGATGCAGCCCGAGTGCAGGGCACGGCTTCACTCCCCAGCAGCAGGTCTCCGGGCCCCTGCTCTGGGCTCCCCACCCACACCCTGGGAGGAGCCTTCAGGATGCAGCGGGTTTCCCGTGCGGTGCGGGGAGAAAGGCCTGGGGTGTGGGGTGCCTTGCTGAGCAGCGCTCACACTGCGGAACACCAGCGGATTTCCTTCTCATCCAACCACTGCAACGATATGCCCAGCAAGAGTTCTGAGGGGAAGAATTACTGCCTTTCTTAATTGAAAGATAACCTTCCTGCGTGTTCTTATCTCTTCACGTCTTTCATACGTGCTTTCTCCCCGCAGCATCTGTGAAAATGAACATCTTCTATCCTGGCTTATCGGCGAGGCCAGGGGTGGGATGTGCTGGTGAAAGGCTCAGGGCTGAGGGTTGCCAAGCCTTGGTGCGTGGGGCACTGTGGCGGGACCGAAGGCCTACCGGTTACTTTTGGAATCACCCGCTGCCCAGCTCTAAGGGCGGGGAAGAAGGAACTGCCGAGACTGAGCGTCCCCCAGGGTGAGATCCTTGGCTGGACCTTTAGAAACAGCATCTCATTAAAGACCAGCACTCAGGGCTGCCCTGGTGGCACAGTGGTTAAGAATCCGCCTGCCAATGCAGGGGACACGGGTTCGAGCCCTGGTACAGGAAGATCCCATGTGCCGCGGAGCAACTAAGCCCATGCGCCACAACTACTGAGCCTGCGCTCTAGAGCCCACGAGCCACAACTACTGAGCCCAAGAGCCACAACTACTGAGCCCACGTGCCACAACTACTGAAGCCCACGCGCCTAGAGGCCGTCTCCGCAACAAGAGAAGCCACTGCAATGAGAAGCCTGCACACCGCAACGAAGAGTAGACCCCACTCACCATAACTAGAGAAAGCCTGCGCACAGCAATGAAGACCCAACACAGACAAAAATAAATAAATTTTAAAAAAAAAGACCAGCACTCAGCAGGCACCAGGCATGTAGTAAGTGCTCAGTAAACGGGCGTGATGATTCACATCTGCGATAACGCAGAGGCTGCAACTCTCCCTGCTGAGAAAGCTGAGGTTTGGGGAGATTCGCAAGTGGCCCGAGGTCACAGCTCAGAAACAGCATGAGTGGACTGAACCCAGGACTACCCTAGTCCAAAGCCCTTTCCTCTTCACTATAAGAACCTCCCACCCACCCTTCATTTCCCTCAAAGTCATCCTCTCCCCTACTCAGTTGGAGGCTTCATCCACCCAACCAGGAAGCCACCATGAAACGGCTGATTGCCTGCAGACAATTGTGCTGGGATGCCCGGTGGCTGTGACAGTCTCGGCCCCCAGGGGCTCACAGGCTCGTGGGTTAACACTGCTCCATCCTGTCAATCCAAGCTCCAGGTCCTGCCACCAACCCAGGGCCGCCGAACGCTGAGCTGTCATTTCCTGTGCCCTGCCTTCCCCAGGACAGCCATGGACCTGGGGAACCTTCACCTGGGCTCGGTTCTACGATGTCCCCGAACCGCCCTCCTTCCCAGCCCGGTGGCTTCGCTGCTACTTCTTATCTCTATTTCCATTTTCTCTTTAAGTTACAGAGCAGTTCTGCTCCTCCTATATTAAAAGCCCAATTTTCCCTGCACTGTTTAACAAATTTCTTCAAAGATAGAACCTCACATTAAATTAAACCCCTTTTCGAAGTCTTTAGTGGTTTCCATAAATACAATAGATGAATAATCTGGCAGCCTACTAAAACCCTTATTTAAGGCAAGATGAAGAGGGACGTGGAGGCCTGCACAAGCTGGGAACAGTGGGGGCAGGGCTGTCCTCCCTGCCCCGGCCCAAGAAGGAGAAAGGCTGGACCCTGAGGGGCGGCCTCAGCGGAGAGGAGGCACCTCTGGCTCTTGGGGTTAATATGGAGTTTTTGGAGATGCAGCGAGAGGGCCCTGGACACGAGATTCTCCTCTCGGCCGAAAGACCTCGGCTGTGTCACTGAACCTCTCTTTCCTCCCATTACTTCTCCCCAGAGCCTAGCGATGCGGCAGAAAGGGACACGGCTCTGGGGTGAAGAGATCCCATCCAGGTTCAAGTCTGAGCCAGTGATTCAACCCACCCTTGCCTCTTTCTGCATTTGTGAGATGGGAAGAATAAACATGGCTTGTTGGGAGAGACAAAGGACCAACTTACAGTTGAATTCTTAGAGTTGTTCAAATCACAGGGAACATTCTCAATGGCTCTACTTTGAATAACAAAGCACCATTTTATTAAAAAGTTCTATTTTATTACAACATGAAGACACATTAGCTAAGACCTCAATCAGTCCTAGTTTGGGATGCTTATAGAGGTCACCGACGGAACTGGTGTCCAGAGGCAAATAAACTTGACACGGTGAGTACTCTGAGTGGTACAGCCTCACGGTGCAAGTTCTGATGTCTGTGTAAACAAGCCTCATAAAGAGCTTGAAACAAGAGTAAGTCCTTACAATATGGAGATCACAAACATATACCTACAAGGCAAATTTTTAAATTCTGCCAAATGTTATATACACTGAGTCTTGTGGCATGACACCAGGGGCTGAATTATGTCCCCCCCAAAATGTGTATCTTGAAGCCCTAACCCCCAATGTGAGTATATTTGGAGATAGGGCTTTTAGGAGCTAATTAAGGTTAAATGAGGTCATAAGGGTGCAGTCCTAATCCAGTGTGACGGTGGCCTTACAAGAAGAGGAAGAGAGAGAGATCTTTCTTCCGAGGAAAGCTCACTGAGGAAACAGCGAGAAGGCAGCTGTCTGTAAGGCAGGAAGAGAGGCCTCATCAGCACCCGACCCTCCCAGCTTCCAGAACCGTGAGAAAATACACTTCTGTCGTTGAAGCCACATGGCCTGTTATATTTTGTACGGCAGCCTGAGCTAAGACCCGTGGGACACAATTTCCACTGCAGCACCACACCACCATCAGTTTCCAAACGTGGTGCATCTCAAACCCCAGAGGGTAAAAATGTCCTGTGTCCAACCACATTCAGAATGGCTCCACCAATGACAACAGGCACAGGGAGAATGTGAATAAAAACGATTTCACAACATGTCAGAAGAGAAGAAAGCTACGTCTCTACAAATAATTTAGTTAATATACATGACATTCTACATGTCCCTATGACTAAATTGGTCCAGTAAGTTGACATCGGACTACTTAATCTAAATCCCTAAAAGTCAAAATTTCAAGGTAATCAAAAATAATTTTTATCCTATCATGAAGAAAGGAGGTGTCGCCTTGGAGCTGAGGTCACCTACATGCAGGTGTGTGCAGTAATTGCCCTGTGAGGACTCCTCACGACAGGTGAGAGGCTGGATGAAACAACACCCAGGGCATCTTGATTCCTTTGGGAGAAGCCTCGGTGTCAGCTGTCAATGAGGGTTGTTGTCATGAAAAGGAGTTGCCGGTTCCCTCCCTAGGTGGTAACAGGAAAGGTTCCCCCTAAGGTGCAGGTAGGAAATCCCACACGGACCAGAACGATAATCAGGCCAAAAACGCCAGCTCCATCCACAGACAGGAGAAAGGCAGCCGCCGACCCTGGGGAGCTGGATTGGGTGCACAGAATGTAATTCATTTTGGCTTCACACACATCTAAAGTGGCTCTGAGCAATGCTAACTCTGGAACATTCAGAGATGTGTCCAGGAAGGTTTTTGCTTCTCATGGTGGCGAGTCCTTGAGGTTAGGATTGATATTCAAAATATGTAACAACCGATTAGAATGGAGACCTGCACCTGTGCACCAGGTGTGACTGTTGGCCCAGCAGTCCGAGGGCTCGGCCATCACCAGCATCCCTCCCTGAAGCGTGTCTGTGTCTTGGCCCAGCTCACCTTGCTGTCAAAACCCCTCCTCCCACCTGGGAGCCGTGGACTCGCAGAGCCAGTGCCCCAGGCCCCACTCTGCATGGAAGCCCCTCGGTTTCCACATGCTCAAGCCTGGCCCCTCTCACCGCAGCCCTTGGAGGGGTCAGCACATAGTCAGATCAGCTGCCCATCTTCCTGCAGGGTCACTTGGAAGGGGAGAGGTCTAGACCTAGTCCACCAAGAAGATCTTAGACTGGGAAACTAAGACCAGAGCAGGTATGAAAACACCAGATCAGAATGGACAAGTGCGGCCCGAAAGCACCTGGAAAACCGGCTGGTCAGGGAAGGAGCCCGAGGCCCAGGGAGGTGACGTCACCTACACGTGATCACAAGCCCAGCCTGCCCGGACCCCCTTCCCATCACTGCACATGTTGACCCTCACCGCACTGTCTCCCCAGCGTCATCCACCTCCCTATGAGGGGTCTCTGCCGTCTCCTGACAAGGGGAGCCACACAGCACCCCAATCAACACGGCAGTGAGCCTAGATGGTCACCACGTCCCGTCCTGACCGTCCATGGTTCTAACTCAAAGCGAGACGTGAGCCTGTCACCGACATACAATTCCACTCGTCCGTCAATCATCCTTCTGTCATCTTTCTCCTCCATCAACGCCTGCCTTACTCCCAGTTCACAGCGCCCTGCGTGAAGCCAGGACGCCACCCCGAACGGGCCTGCCCACCCACCATCCCGCCTTCACGGGCCCCCTCCCACCCCACCTCAGGCTCCACCTCCTCCAGGAAGCCTGCCTGCTTCCGGAAGCATCCATAACACAATTGGTCCCGGGTTACAGGTGATGCCTCGCACCACCTGCCCTAGACCCAGACACACGCGTGCTGTTTCCCAGGCCAGCCAAAGGCAAGTCCCTGGAGGGAGGGGAAGCGTGGGTTCTCCTGAGCCCCCAGAGAGTTCCTGCAGGCTGAGCTCTGAGCAGAATCCTTTTTCTCCCACGTCTGATCCGCTCATAGCAAACCTCCCGCGAACACCCTGGGAGTCTAGAGAACTGCAGGTCCTGGACCACTACTTTCAAAGACGTCATCACCACTACCACACTCCAGGGCAGGGAAAGCAAGTGGCATTTCCTGGTACGGGGTGTGGATGGTACCTGATAATCAGTAGGGTTGCAAGAAAGCGGAGAGGCTGCTGCGAACAGGAAGATCCTTTAACGGCCAAGGAGACCCTCTGTGGCCAGCTGTTCTGTCCACAGCCTGGGAGGGTGGTGGTAGTGGGCGGGGCTCTCTCAGACTGCAGGGGGCACCCGGGCATCATAGCAGCAAAGTAACTGAGCAGCTTAGCCTTGGCCCTGCCCAGTACAGAGGAAGTTGAGATGAGGTGAAGCAGCGAAGCTAGTGGAACGAACAGCTCTGCCGCGGCTCGCTTTGTGCACTGGGTGAGTCCCTGCTCTGCTAGGAGCTCCTGTTTCCTGTCCTGAAAACATACGGCCAGGCAATGTCCCCTCAGTTCCCATCCCCATCTAATGGCCAACAGGTCCTCCAGGCCATGTAAGGAATTGCTTGTTTTACTTCCTCTTACCCATTGGCAGGTTCCAGAAAGATCCTAAAGAGGGCCTAGCAGGATCTGATTACAATTAGAACAATAAAATGTTCATCATCTCAATAATAGCCAATATTTATTCAGCACTCGCTGTGTGCCAGGCTCTATCATAGATACGTTAGAAGATGGATCTCATCTAAAAAAGTAACATTGAGTGTGTTTACAGCTGTTAATTAGCTACAGCCAGAGCCAGGCTCGGGGAGGACCCCAGCACCCAGTCTGCCCTTCTGGGTCCTCTCTGCAAAGGCCATTTCTGGGCACCAATATCCACTGTCTTTATGATCTTTCACGAAGGACCTGGGGACTTTAGCCATATCAAGGGGTCAATGATGGATGAGGAACCAGTGGTCTATATTTTAACAGAGAATGAAACATCAAATCAAAGGGATGACCATCCTCCTCCCCCCAAAAATCAGATACCAGAAAGTCAGTAAAAAAGATATGGGGGGGGGGTTGAAACATGAGCAAAGGGTCCTACTGTCTATGCCACTCAGAGGGCAGACACCTTCCAAGGCGGTTCACACCTGGGTCAGGTCAAAAAGAGCTGGGCAGGTATCATCCCCCTGTCTTCCCAAAGTGCTATCACCCTCTTCATTTATGGAATGAGCTGCAAGTAGTTGGAAGGTTTGACCCACCAGATACATGAGGGGCTACCCTTTGGCCTGGAGAGGGCCCGAGCCCGGCTGAAGAGCCACAAAAATTAATATTTAATTGAAAATTGATTTCCTGAATCAATATCCCCAAAGATTCATAGAATAGTCATGCTGCTTCATCTCCTATCAGTAAATTTTAAGAAAGAGGCAAAGAGGTAACAGAGAGTGGGGATGGTGCAACTTTAAGGTACATTTTTAATTAAAAGAAAAAGATCAGAGCTGTGATGCGGCATCATAAAAGTAGATAATTTTACAGCTGGATGGTCTCCCCCTGATGTACTTGAAAACCATTTTCAAGCGACATAAAGTTTAACATACCGGTACATCTGCCTACCCACTAGATTCTACATGGATTTTAAAATTTAATTACATTAAAGCTTTGTTACAGTGTGCGTTGCAAGCATGATAGCCAAGTGGAACTTTCACAAAATCTCCGCAGATAGGTTTTCTTTCTTTTAAACTCGGTTTGGTAGAACCCAGCGTTTGACAAACAGTTGGTGATTCTGTCCAAAGTGTTTACTGATTACATAACAAACCACTTGGGACCTCAGTGTCTATTCTTCTGGGTATAATTCATGAGTTCATCTTCTCTTTGCTAAGGCAAGAAGCAGCCAAAGAAATCAAGTAGTCAGGGAGTTAGGCTTGACCATTTGAGGCCATGGAAGGTTTTGTTTTGTTCTGTCTGTTGTTGGGGGGTGGGGGGAAGATCGGGAGAGCGTTAGTTATTCTGGAAGAGAGTCTTATGGGTACTACTAGTTTTATGGGCAAACGAAAGAACTATTTTCTTGGGGGGGAAAGGCTGTCATATTAATCTGTTAACCACAGGTTGGGTGTTTTTTGCAATTAAAAATGCAACCAGTTCCAACAGGAAGAAACAATTCCACGCAAACCTGGTTCCCGTCAGAGAAGTGCAAGGTTGCACTTGAGAAGCTGGCAGCCCAGGTTTGAACCTTGCTTGGCTCTGTCTCTACCCAGCTGTGCATTCTTGAGCAAGTTACTTCACCTCCCTGAGCCTATTTTACAAAATGAAGATAATCATAGCATCTAATTCATCTAGATGGTTGGAAAATTAAAGAAGACAATGTATATAAAGCATCGAAGCACTGTGCCCATACAAAGTAAACACTCGGGCAGTGGTAACTGTCATTTTTACTGTTGATATTGTTGCTGCTATAATTTGTTTTTAAGAAATGCCACTGTTACATCACAGCTGAGCGAGCCGGCAACTTCACCTGAAGGACTAAAGTAAGAAGGCTCACCCACCCCCACCGGCTAGCAAACCTGCACAGTTTGAGTTACGAAACATTTTGAGGTATCCCTTAGGGGATAAAAAGGAAGAGAAGCTGGCCTTTCCATTTTTTCACATATCCATCCATCCATCCATCCACCCACCCACACCACAAGCATCCCACAACTACGGAAGATACAAAACTACAAAAGATACACACTGCCTGGTCCGCAAGGAATTGTAATCTAATGAACCAGACAAGTAAGTAGCAATGCTACAGGCAAAAAGAAGGTGGCAGAAGAATAGGGAGGAACAGTGCCATGAAAGTTCTGAAGCGGGAAACATCGCCCTCCGCTCAGAGAATCCAGGCTGGAGGGAGCGAGGAGGGGGCAAAACAGGATCCCCAGGTGTCAGACTAGTCACCAAAGACGTGAAGGCACCAGCACAGAAAAATATCTTTGGTATATTTTTAAGTGGGAAAAAAAAAAGGTGAACTATATAGTATAGAACAAGATACCACTTTAAAAAAATGTCTGTGTGTGTGTGTGTTTGTGTGTATTATCTATGGAGAGAAATGATGTACACAGAACTGTCAGCAGAGGTGTACCACTGTGGGAAGTGCGATAGCAAGAAATAGAGATGGGGGAACATGTAAAAAGGGTCATCTTTCACTTTTTATTATGCATTTCTGTACAGTTTGAATCTTTAAAAATTAGCATACATTTTTTATAATAGTTATTAATGATAAAAATGCACATTCAAATTTTAAGTGATTTCATTTCTTTTCAGTCATCATATTTAATTTCTAAAATTTAAATTAATATTAAGGAGGGCATGGGATTTTTATATTTATTAATTTAGGACATGGGTTGAAATTTATTCACTTTTTAGAAGATTTACTGAGTCCCTACCACAACTGGGCACTTGTCTAGGCTCCAGGGAGCACAGTGGACAAAAGAGTCAGGGTACCGCCCCTTGTGTCCCAGCTGGGGACACAGACAGTGACAAATGTAATGCCAGATGGTAGGAGAGGAAGGGGAATGAGAGAAGGGATGGGGTGGACAAGGAGAGCCTCCTGAGAAGGTGACACATGGGGAGACAAGTGAAGGATGCAAGGACACCTGGGGAGAGTGCATTCCAAGCAGAGGAAACAGAATGTGCAAAAGCCCTGAGGTGGGAACATGCACGGTGTATTTAAGCAGCGTGGCTTGAGCAGAGGGGGCGAGCGGGAGATGAGGTCACAACATTGGCAAGAGCCAGATCCCCAGGACTTTGTAGTCCTTGAGCAGGACAGGAGCTGCTGGGGGCTTTTGAGCCATGGGGTGACATGATTGAATTTCCTTTTAAAAGGAAACTCTAAAAGAGGGCTCTAATGGTAGTGCACAAGAAAGACGAGGGTGGTGTAGACAACAGTGAGAGTAGTGAGGGTTTTGTCCCTGTCAACAGATTCTGGATCGATTCTAAAGGTAGAGCAATAGGATTCACTGATGGATTAGATGAGGGAAGAGAGAGAATATGGAGCCAAAGATGACTTGTAGGCATTAGGGCAAGTTGGAGTTACCATTTCCTGAGATGGGAAAGTGCAGGGTACGAGCATCATAGGAGGTGATAAATCAAGTCTTGTTTTGGACATGTTAAGCAAGAAATGCCTATTTGACATCCAAGCAAATAGAGAGATCTGAAGTTCAGGGGAAGGTCAGGGCTAGAATTATAACCTTGGGGTCATCAGCATAGAGATGGCACGTAAAGCTAAGGGCCTGGAACATTTGGGTAGAGAAGTAGAGAATATGGTAACTGAGCCCTGGGCACTCTAGCCTTAAGAGGTTGGAGAGGTAGCACAGGGAGCTCATCTTGGTGCTCTGTGATGACCTCAGTGGGTGGGATGGGGTGCGGGGGTGGGAGGGAGGGAGGTCCAAGAGGGAGGGGATATATGTATTCATATAGCTGATTCACTTCGTTGCACAACAGAAACTAACACAACACTGCAAAGCAACTATACTCCAATAAAATTTAAAAAGTAAAGTGAAAAAAAAAAAAAGAAGTTAAAAGCAACTGCTGCCTGAGGCTAGCAGGATGGATATCTGTAGTTGCTTGAAGCTGTATTTCAAAAAGTGAAGTGTGGAATTTTATTCATATAATACGTTGTGTTCAAAAAATGACTGTGGATACTGTAGGCTGTGCAGGAGTCAGAGGGCTGGTCACTTGTTCTGTTGTATTTATTTACAGAATATTCTTGTTCTGTGTAATGTTTTCTTTCTAAGTAAAAGTAAAGGGAAAGTTGGGGAGGGGAGAGATTGGGGAGATAAGGAGACACTCAAGGGAGACTGAAGAGGAGCAGACGGAGGAAGCCAGGAAAGAGTGGGTTCAGGAGAAAGAGGTGACCGGCCACGTCAAACGCCAGTCAGAGGCCAGTGAGGTGAGGACAGAAACCCGACCATTGGATCCAGAGTCCTTCACAAGAGTAGAGTGAAGCAGACAAAATCCTGGCTGAGTTGAAGAGAGAACTGGAGGAGAGGAACTGGCGAGAACAAACAAGACGAACATCCATGTTGTTTGCTGCCAAGAGTGAAGGCAAGAGAAGCTTCGGTAGCTTCAGAAGCTTGTGGTAGCTGCCAGGATGGACTTCTTTTTTTTTTTTAAAGATAGGAGAGACTATAGACTATTTTATGGTGCTAGGAATGATCCAATAGAGAGAAGAAAACTAAGGCTGAAGGAGAGAGAGGGAACAATGACAGGAACGATGTCCTTGAGTAGGTGAGGAGGAATGGAGTCAGCACAGAAGCAGAGGCGCTGACTGTGGTTAGGGGCACAGACCAGTTGCCCACAGGAACAGGAGGGAAGGCTGCCCGTATGGCTGTCAATACAGGAAGGTAGGTAGGTGGGCTGATGGGAGCATGCAGAAATTCTCTGATTTATTCTATTCTCTCAGTGAAATAAGAAGCAAGGCCAGGAGCGGAGACTGATGAGGAGGAAGAGGTCCTTTTGCGAGGGAAGAAGCTGTGAGACACTTCACACAGGTATGATCAGAACAGTGTATAGAGTCTCTAGGTAGCACTAGGGCCGGGGTGGGGGGCGGCGTGGTCGTGGTGGTGGATTGCAGATTGAAAATGAAACCAGTTAGCATTGGTATGCATTTTTCTCCAGACACATTGGGCTGCTTGGATGCAAGCCTTCAGAAGGTACAAAGTCAGATTTAACCCGGCATGGGGTTTTGCGAGGTAAGTGCCAGGGAGGTGTGCTGGACTTGGCATAAGCAAGAAATCATCTTTTATTGGGTTAAGCAACTGAGAGTTTGAGGTTTGCTGGTAACAGCACAGAGCATTACGTATTATAACTAATTCTCCTGGGTTTTGAGGATCTCTATGTGGATATTAAAAATTACCAAGAATTTTGACAAGTGTAGTGTTGGAAAGAGACAGTGAACTAGGTGTTAAAATCTTCAAGGAATGAGAGAAAGCCATCAGGGAATCTGTAGTAATTGCAAGAAGACAGGATATTGGATGATAAGACCTTGAAGGCATGACTTCTAAAGGAGCAGGAAAGTTTTCAGGAAAGATGGGATGACAACGGTCTGGGAATGAAAATGAGAACCAGGGGGACACCTGCACTGTCTCCAGATCCAGTGACACCAGAGTGTGGGTGAGAAGACGTCCACCACTGAAAGGGATGGAGGAGTGACCTCAGGGAGCAACCAATACTCCTGCGAGAGCAGCAGCTCTCCAGATTTTGTACCGCAGAACTCCTTTATATTCCTAAAATTAGCGATCACTTCTGCTGTCAGCCATCATGGAATGACAAGGACTAGATTTACCCTCCCATCTTAAGAAACTTTTTAAAAAGGATGTAATGTATAAAACAACAGTTTTCAGATACTGACAGTGCAGGAGTGACGCCAAGAGAAAAATCAATGGCTCTTTAAGAAGATCAGTAAAGCTGACAAACCTCTAGACAAACTGATCAGGAAAAAAGAGAGAAGAGACACAAATTACCAATGTCAGCAATGTGAGCGAGTACATCGCTACGGGTCCCATGGGCATTAAATGTATAAAATAAGGGAATATTATGAACAATTTTATGGCAATAAATTCAATAACTTAGATGAAATGAGCAATTCCTTAAATGACACAAAGTACCAAAGAAAAAGATAACCTGAATAGACCTTTACCTATTAAAGAAATTAAATGTGTAGTTAAAAGCTTGCCCACAAACAAAACTCCAGGCCCAGATACCTCCACTGATGAATACAACCAAACATTTATTTTTTAATTTATTTACTATTTATTTTTGGCTGCATTGGGTCTTTGTTGTGCACCAGCTTTCTCTAGGTGCAGTGAGTGGGGGCTACTCTTTGTTGTGGTGTGCAGGCTTCTCATTGCAGTGGCTTCTCTTGTTGTGGAGCATGGGCTCTAGGCACATGGGTTTCAGTAGTTGTGGCACGTGGGCTCAGTAGCTGTGGCTCACGGGCTTAGTTGCTCCACGGCATGTGGGATCTTCCTGGACCAGGGCTTGAGCCCATGTCCCTTGCATTGGCAGGCAGATTCTTAACCACTGCACCACCAGGGAAGTCCCAGCCAAACATTTAAAGAAGAAATAATACCAACTGAACACAAATTCTTCCAGAATATGAAACAGGGAACATTTTCTAACCAATTTTATGAATTTAGCATTACTCTAATACTACCACCAGACAAAGACATTATAAGAAAATATTACTGTGACCAATATCCTTCATAACATATATGCTAGATCCTTAAAAATATGAGCAATTCAAATCCAGCTATATATAAAAATAAAGATACATGATAGCCAAGTAAAAGCATGGTTTAACATTTGAAAATCAATTAAGGTAATTCACTATATTAACAAACTAAACAAGAAAAATCATATGATCATCTCAGTAGGTACATAAAAAGCATCTGGCAAAATCCAACACCCATCCATGATTAAAAACTCACAAGAGATATAGAAGTAAGGTCTGTAGTCTAGATAATAGTATTGTACCAATTTCAGTTTCCTGGTTTTGGTAACATCCTATCACTGTATAATATGTTATCATTGGAGGAAGTTAGGTAAAGGGTACAGGGAATCTTTGTACTATTTTTACTTCTTGAGTGCCTATAATTATGTCATGATTAAAAGCCAATCCCCTCCCAAAAAGTCCTCCCAGTAAACTAGAAATGGAAGAGAATTTCCTCAACCTGATAAAAGGCATCTACTTTAAAAACCCTACAGTTAACATCACACTTAATGGTAAAAGACTGAATGTTTTCCCCCCTAATATCAGCAATGAGGCAAGGATTTCGGTTTCACTATTTCTCTATATTGTTTTGGAGGTCCTAGCCAGTGCAATAAAGCAAGAAAAAGAAATAAAGAGCATAAAGATTAGAAAGGAAAAAATAAAACTGTCTATATTCACTGATGCATGATTGTTTATGTAGAAAACCTATGGAATCAACTAAAAAGTTACCAGAACTAATAGGTGAGTTAAGCAAGTTTGGGGGAATACAAGGTCAATATACAAAAATCAATTGTATTTCTATATACTAGCATCAACAATAAATAGTTTTTAATGCCACTTACAATAGCATCAAAAAATATTAAGTACTTAAGAATAAATTTGGCCAAAATATGTACAAAACCTGTACACATTTTGTACAGGTTGGGCTTATTCATTTACAATTTTATTGAGGTAAAAACTCAATAAATGAAAACTATCAAACACTGCTAGAAGAAATTAAAGAAAACAAAAATAGAGAGATATACTATGTTCATGGAAAGGAAAACTTAGCATTGTTGAGATGTCAATTCTCTCCAAATTTATCTATATATTGAATTCAATCTTAACCAAAATCCTACCAGTCTTTTTGTAAAAATTGATAAGATTAATCTAAAATACATATGGAAATCAAAGTGACTTAGAAAAGCGAAGTTAATTTGAAAATGAGCAAAGTTGGAATATTTACACTACCTGATTTGAAGATATCTTGTAAAGGTACACCAATAAAGTGTGGTATTGGCACAAACATAGACGTATAGAAAAATGGAACAGGATAAAAAGTTTAGAAAAAGACCCACACATATATGGTCAATTAATTTTCAGCAAAGGGGTCAAGGCAATTCAATGAGAAAAGGATAATCATTTGATCAAATAGTGCTTGGGGAAAGAAAGAACTTTGATCCTTATCTCACAATACATACAAAAACTAAGTGGAAAAGATGATAGACCTAAATATAAGAGGTAAACTGTAAAACTTCTGGAAGAAAACATAGAAAATCTTAGTGATCTTGTTTGACAAAGATTTCTTAAATATGACACACAAAAAATTAACCATAAAAGAAACAGTCAACAAACCTGACTTCATCAAAATTAAAAATTTTTAATCTTCAAATGACCCTGTTATGAAAATAAAATGGTAGGCTGCAGACTAAGAGAAAATATTTGTAAAACATATATCCAACAAAGAATTTGTATCTAAAATATACAAAGGACCCTTACAACTCAATAATAGGAAGACTATCCAATTTTAAATAGGCAAAATACTTGAATATAAACTGCATCAGAGAAAATGTATGGATGGCAAATAGGCACATAAAAAGATTATCCACCTAATTAGTCATTAGGGATACAACCATACATCCAGTAGATTAGCTTTAAAAATGTTTAAATAGGTGGAGAGCAGCCAAGCTGGTGGAGTAGAAGGACGCTAAGCTCACTTCCTCTCATGAGCACAGCAAAATCACAACAATCTGCAGAACAACCATCTTTGAAAAACTCTGAAACCTACCAGAAAAGATCATCTAGAACTAAAGACATAAAGAAGGAACCAAAATGAGACAGATAGGAGGGACAGAATCATGATGTAATCAAATCTTATACCCCCCAGGTGGGTGACCCACAAATTGGAAAATAATTATATTACAGAAATTCTCCCACAGGAGTGAGAATTCTGAGCCCCACATCAGGGCCCCCAGCCTGGGGGTCCAGCAGCAGGAAGAGGAGCCCCCAGAGCATTTGTCTTTGAAGGCTAGTGGGGCTTGATTGCAGGAGCTCCACAGGATTGGGGGAAATGGAAATATCATTCTTAAAGTGGGCACACAAAATCTCACATGCACCAGGACCAAGGGCAAAAGCAGTAATTTCATAGGAGCCTAGGGCAGACCTACCTGCTGGTCTTGGAGGGTCTCCTGGGGAGGCGAGGGGTGGCTATGGCTCACTCTGGGGACATAGACACTGGTGGCAGACATATCAGGGAGTATTCATCTGCATGAACTCTCCTGGAGGCTGACATCTTGCTTGGGTCATTAGCACCAAGACCTGGCCCCACCCAACAGCCTATAGGCTCCAGTGTTGGGACGCCTCAGACCAAACAACTAACTGAGTGGGGACACAACCCCACTCATCAGCAGACAGTGGGGATGTGTCTAAAGACTACAGACTTCCTGAGCCCGCAGCCATCTCTAGACAGGCCCATAGATACGGCCCTGTCAACCAGAGGGCCAAGACCCAGCTCCACCTACCAGTGGGCAGGCATCGGCCGCTCCCACCAGGAAGTCTGCACAAGCCTCTAGACCAAACACACCCACCAGGGTGCAGTCGCCAGAAACAAGAAAACTACGGTCCTGCAGCTTGCAGAATGAATCCACAAACATAGGCCAGACCTTACCCTGGGACAAGCTGGCCCCTGGCCAGCTTGGGTGACAAGAGGGGAGTGCACTCCTGGGATGCATAGGATGTCTCCTACAGAAGGCCACTTCTCCAAGGTCGAGAAACATAACTAACCTACCACATACATAAAAATACAAATAGCAATTTAGGCAAAATGATGCAACAGAGGAATACATTCCAGATGAAGGAACAAGATAAAATCCCAAAAGATGAACTAAGTGATGTGGAGATAGGCAATCTACCTGAGAAAGAGTTCAGAGTAATGATCATAAAGATGATCAAAGAACTTTGTAGGAGAGGGCTTCCCTGGTGGTGCAGTGGTTAAGAATCCACCTGCTAATGCAGGGGACACGGATTCGAGCCCTGGTCCAGGAAGATCCCACATGCCACGGAGCCACTAAGCCCATGCACCACAACTACTGAGCCTGCGCTCTAGAGCCCGCGAGCCACAACTGCTGAAGACCGCATGCCTAGAGCCCATGCTCCACAACTAGAGAAGCCACTGCAATGAGAAGCCCGCACACCGCAATGAAGTGTAGCCCCCACTTGCCACAACTAGAGAAAGCCCGCGCACAGCAACAAAGACCCAATGTAGTCAAAAATAAATATAAATAAATTTAAAAAAAGAACTTGGGAGGAGAATGGATGCACAGAGTGAGAAATCAGAAGTTTTTTAACAAAGAATTAGAAAATATATATAAAGAACAACCAAACAGAATTGAAGAATACAATAACTGAAATGAAAAATACACTAGAAGGAATCAACAGTAGATTAAATGAGGCAGAAGAAAGGATCAGTGAGCTGGAAGACAAAGTAGTGGAAATCACTGCCACCAAACAGAAAAAAGAAAAAAGAATGGAAAGAAATGAGGACAGTTTAAGAGACCTCTGGGACAACATCAAACATGCTAATATTCACACTATAGGGGTCCCAGAAAGAGATGAGAGAGAGAAAGGGCCTGAAGATGTTTGAAGACATAACAGCTGAAAGCTGCCCTAACCTGGGAAAGGAAACAGTCACACAAGTCCAGGAAGTACAGAATCCCAAACAGGATTAATCCAAGGAGGAACACACTGAGACATATTGTAATCAAAATGACAAAAATTAAAGATAAAGAGAATATTAAAAGCAACAAGGGAAAAGTAAGAAATAACATACAAGGGAACTCCCATAAGGCTACCACCTGATTTTTCAGCAGAAACGCTGCAGGCCAGAAGGCAGTAGCATGATATATTAAAAGTAATGAAAGGGAAAAACCTACAACCAAGAATACTGTACCCAGCAAGGCTCTCATTCAGATTTGATGGAGAAGTCAAAAACTTTTTTTTTATTAGTTTCTGCTTTATAACAAAGTGAATCAGTCATACATATACATCTGTTCCCACATCCCTTCCCTCATGCATCTCCCTCCCTCCCACCTTCCCCATCCCACCCCTCCAGGCGGTCACAAAGCACCGAGCTGATCTCCCTGTGCTCTGCGGCTGCTTCCCACTATCTATCTACCTTACGTTTGGTAGTGTATATATGTCCATGCCTCTCTTTCGCTTTGTCACAGCTTACCCTTCCCACTTCCCATATCCTCAAGTCCATTCTCAAGTAGGTCTGTGTCTTTATTCCCGTTTTACCCCTAGGTTCTTCATGACATTTTTTTTTAGATTCCATATATATGTGTTAGCGAATGTTGTTTGTCTTTCTCTTTCTGACTTACTTCACTCTGTATGACAGACTCTATCCACCTCATTACAAATAGCTCAGTTTCGTTTCTTTTTATGGCTGAGTAATATTCCATTGTATATATGTACCACATCTTCTTTATCCATTCTTCTGATGAGGGACACTTAGGTTGTTTCCATCTCTGGGCTATTGTGAATAGGGCTGCTATGAACATTTTGGTACATGTCTCTTTTTTAATTATGGTTTTCTCAGGGTATATGCCCAGTAGTGGGATTGCTGGGTCATATGGTAGTTCTAGTTGTAGTTTTTTAAGGAACCTCCATACTGTTCTCCATAGTGGCTGTACCAATTCACATTCCCACCAGCAGTGCAAGAGTGTTCCCTTTTCTCCACACCCTCTCCAGCATTTATTGTTTCTAGATTTCTTGATGATGGCCATTCTGACTGGTGTGAGATGATATCTCATTGTAGTTTTGATTTGCATTTCTCTAATGATGAATGATGTTGAGCATTCTTTCATGTGTTTGTTGGCAGTCTGTATATCTGCTTTGGAGAAATGCCTATTTAAGTCTTCTGCCCATTTTTGGATTGGGTTGTTTGTTTTTTTGCTATTGAGCTGCATGAGCTGCTTATAAATTTTGGAGATGAATCCTTTGTCAGTTGCTTCATTTGCAAATATTTTCTCCCATTCTGAGGGTTGTCTTTTGGTCTTGTTTATGGTTTCCTTTGCTGTGCAAAAGCTTTGAAGTTTCATTAGGTCCCATCTGTTTATCTTTGTTTTTATTTCCATTTCTCTAGGAGGTGGGTCAAAAAGGATCTTGCTGTGATTTATGTCATAGAGTGTTCTGCCTATGTTTTCCTCTAAGAGTTTGATAGTTTCTGGCCTTACATTTAGGTCTTTAATCCATTTTGAGCTTATTTTTGTGTATGGTGTTAGGGAATGATCGAATCTCATACTTTTACATGTCCCTGTCCAGTTTTCCCAGCACCACTTATTGAAGAGGCTGTCCTTTCTCCACTGTACATTCCTGCCTCCTTTATCAAAGATAAGTTGTGTGGGCCTCCCTGGTGGCGCAGTGGTTGAGAGTCCGCCTGCTGATGCAGGGGATACGGGTTCGTGCCCCGGTCTGGGAGGATCCCATATGCCGCGGAGCGGCTGGGCCCGTGAGCCATGGCCGCTGGGCCTGCGCATCCGGAGCCTGTGCTCCGCAACGGGAGAGGCCACAACAGTGAGAGGCCCGCATACCGCAAAAAAAAAAAAAAAAAAAAAAAAAAAAAAAGATAAGTTGTGATGGAGAAGTCAAAAACTTTACAGACAAGCAAAAGCTAAAAGAATTCAGCACCACCAAAGCAGTTTACAACAAATGCTAAAGGAACTTCTCTAGGCAGAAAAGAAAAGACCACAAGTAGAAACAAGAAAATTACAAAATGGAAAAGATCACTGGTAAAGGCAAGCATACAATAAAGGTAGGAAATCATCCATGCACAAAGCTAGTAGGGAAGTTAAAAGACAAAAGTAGTAAAGTCGTCTGTATCCACAATAAGCTGTTAAGGGATACATGAAACACTGTAAAACACAAAATCAAAAACAGTAAACATGAGGGGAGGAGAGTACAAATGCAGGGTTTCTAAAATGCATTAGAGGGACTTCCCTGGTGGTCCAATGGTAAAGAATCTGCCTCCCAGTGCTGGGGATGTGGGTTCAATCCTTGGTCAGGGAACTAAGATCCCACATGCCACAGGGCAACTAAGCCCGTGCACCACAACTATTGACTTCACACGCCTCAATGACAGAGCCCACGTGCTGCAAACTACAGAGCCCACACGCCCTGGAGCCCCCGCACCACAACTAGAGAGAGAAAACCCGCAGGCCACACTAGAGAGAAGCCTGAGTGCTGCAATGAAGACACCGTGTGCAGAGACCGCACACCATAGTGGAAGATGCTTCATGCCTCAACGAAGATCCTGTGTGCCACAATTAAGACCCAACCCAGCCAAAAAAATAAGGAAAATGAATAAATAAAAAAATTTAAATGCATTTGAAATTGAGATCAGCAACTTAAAACAAGCATATATATATATATATGACTGCTACACAAAAACCTCATGGTAACCACAAAACCAAAATCTATAATAGATATACACACAAAAAGAAAAAGGAATCCAAACATAACATAAATAGTCATCAAATCACAAGAGAAGAGAACAAAAGAAGAAAGGGGAAAAAAAGACCTACCAAAACAAATCCAAAATAATTAACAAAATGGCAATAGGAAAACAGGTATCAATAATTACCTTAAATGTAAATGGACTAAATGCTCCAACCAAAAGACATAGACTAGCTGAATGGATACAAAAACAGGACTTGTATATATGCTGCCTACAAGAGACTCACTTCAGATCTAGATACACATGTGGACTGAAAGTGAGGGGATGGAAAAAGGTATTCCACACAAATGGAAGTCAAAAGAAAACCAGAGTAGCCATACTTATACCAGACAAAATAGACTTTAAAATAGACTGTCACAAGAAACAAAGAAAGATACTACATAATGATCAAAGGATCAAT
The DNA here is from genome assembly GCF_964341445.2 of Mesoplodon mirus. Taxonomy (NCBI): domain Eukaryota; kingdom Metazoa; phylum Chordata; class Mammalia; order Artiodactyla; family Ziphiidae; genus Mesoplodon; species Mesoplodon mirus. Next base: position 5,112,330 of record NC_138978.1, on the reverse strand, counting down.
CATAGAAGAAGACATAACAATTGTAAATATGTATGTACCCAACGTAGGAGCATCTCAATATATAAGGCAAGTATTAACAGACATGAAAGGAGAAATTGACAGTAACACAATACACCCCACTTACATCAATGGACAGACCATCCAGACAGAAAATCAATAAGGAAACACAAGCCTTAAATGACACATTAGACCAGATGGGCTTAATTGATATTTATGGAGCACTCCATCCAAAAGCAGCAGAATACACATTCTTTTCAAGTGCACATGGAACATTCTCCAGGATAGATCACATCCTGTGTGTGATGCTAGGCCACAAAGCAAGCCTTGGTAAATTTAAGAAAACTAAAATTATATCAAACATCTCTTCTGACCACAACGCTATGAGATTAGAAATCAACTACAAGGGAAAAAACTGCAAGAAAACACAACACATAGAAGCTAAACAATATGCTACTAAACAACCAATGGATAACTGAAGAAATCAAAGAGGAAATAAAAAAATACCTAGATACAAATGAAAATGAAAACACAATGATCCAAAACCTATGGGACACAGCAAAAGCAGTTCTAAGAGGGAAGTTTATAGCAACACAAGCTTACCTCAGGAAACAAGAAAAATCTCAAATAGACAACCTAACCTTACACCTAAAACAACTAGAGAAAAAAGAACAGATAAAACCCAAAGTTAGTAGACGAAATCATAAAGATCAGAGCAAAAATAAATGAAATACAGACTAAGAAAACAATAGAAAAGAATAATGAAACTAAAAGCTGGTTCTTTGAAAAGATTAAACAAAATTGATAAACTCTTACCAGACTCATCAAAAAAACAACAAAACAGAGAGCACCCAAATCAATAAAATCAGAAATGAAAAAAGAGAAGTTACAACTGAAACCACAAAAAAATACAAAGAATCATAAGAGACTACTATGAGCAACTATATACCAATAAAATGGACAACCTAGAAGAAGTGAACAAATTCTTAGAAAGGTACAATCTCCCAAGACTGAACCAGGAAGAAATAGAAAATATCAACAGACCAATTACCAGTACTGAAATTGAATCAGCAATTTTAAACTCCCAATAAACAAAAGTCCAGGACCAGATAGCTTCACAGGTGAATTCTACCAAACATTCAGAGAAGAGTTAATACCTATCCTCTGAAGCTATTCCACAAAAATTACAAAGGAAGGAACACTTCTGAATTCATTCTATGGGGCCACCATCAACCTGATACCAAAATCAGACAAAGATATCACAAAAAAAGAAAAATACAGGTCAATATCACTGATGAACATAGATGCAAAAATCCTCAACAGAATACTAGCAAACTGAATGCAACAATACATTAAAAGGATCATACACATCATGATCAAGTGGGATTTATTCCAGAAATGCAAGGATTTTTCAATATCCACAAATCAATCAATGTGAAGAGTAAAAACCATATGATCTTCTCAATAGATGCAGAAAAAGCTTTTGATAAAATTCAACATCCATTTATGATAAGAACTTCAGAAAGTGAGCATAGAGGGAACATACCTTAACATAATAAAGGCCATATATGACAAACCCACAGCAAACATCATACTCAGTGGTGAAAAACTGAAAGCATTTCCTCTAAGATCACGAACAAGACAAGGATTCCCACTCTTGACATTTTTATTCAACATAGTTTTGGAAGTCCTAGCCACAGCAGTCAGAGAAGAAAAAGAAATAAAAGAATCCAAATTGGAAAAGAAGTAAAACCATCACTGTTTGCAGGTGACATGATGCTATACATAGAAAATCCTAAAGATGCTACCAGAAAACAATTAGAGCTCATCAACGAACTTGGTAAAGTTGCTGAATACAAAATTAATGCACAGAAATCTCTTGTATTCCTATACACTAACAACAAAATATAAGAAAGGGAAATTAAGGAAACAATCCCATTTACCACTGCATCAAAAAGAATAAAATACCTAGGAATAAACCAACCTAAGGAGACAAAAGACCTGTATGCAGAAAACTATAAGACACTGATGAAAGAAATTAAAGATGATACAAACAGAGGGAGAGATATACCATGTTTTTGGATTGGAAGAATGAACATTGTGAAAATGACTCTACTACCCAAAGCAATCTACAGATTCAATGCAACCCCTATCAAATTATCAATGGCATTTGTCACAGAACTGGAATAAAAATTTTTTTAATTTGTGTGGAAACACAAAAGACCCCAAATAGCCAAAACAATCTTAAGAAAGAAGAACAGAGCTGGAGGAATCATGCTCCCTGACTTCAGACTATACTACAAAGCTACAGTAATCAAAACAGTATGGACTGGCATAAAAACAGACATATAGGTCAACAGAACAGGACAGAAACCCAGAAATAAACCTATGCACTTATGATCAATTAGTCTATAACAAAGGAGACAAGAATATACAATGGAGAAAAGACAGTCTCTTCAATAAGTGGTGCTGGGAAAACTGGACAGCAACATGTAAAATAGTGAAATTAGAACATTCTCTAACACCATATATAAAAATAAACTCAAAATGGATTAAAGACCTAAATGTAAGACTGGATACTATAAAACTCCTAGAGGAAAACATAGGCAGAACACTCTTTGACATAAATCGCAGCAATATTTTTTGGGGTCCATCTCCCAGAGTAATGGAAACAAAAACAAAAATAAACAAATGGGACCTAATTAAACTTAAAAGCTTTTGCACAGCAAAGGAAACCATAAACAAAGCAAAAAGCCAACCTATGGACTGGGAGAAAATATTTTCCAACGATGCTACTGACAAGGGACTAATTTCCAAAATATACAAACAGCTCATACAGCTTAATATCAAAAAAATCAAGCAACCTAATCCAAGAAATGGGCAGAAGATCTAAACAGACATTTCTCCAAAGAAGACATACAGTTAGTTGGCCAACAGGCACATGAAAAGATGCTCAATATCACTATTAGAGAAATGCAAATCAAAACTACAATGAGGAATCCCCTCACTCCAGTCAGAATGGCCATCATCAAAAAAATCTGCAAACAATAAATACTGGAGAGGGTGTGGAGAAAAGTGAACCCTCCTACACTGTTGGTGGAAATGTAAATTGGTGCAGCCACTATGGAGAACAGTATGAAGGTTCCTTAAAAAACTAAAAGTAGAGTTACCATATGATCCTGCAATCCCACTCCAGGGCATATATCCAAAGAAAATTATAATTTGAAAAGATACACGCACCCCAATGTTCATAGCAGCATTACTCACAATAGCCAAGACATGGAAGCAACCTAAGTGTCCACTGACAGATGAATGGATAAAGAAGATGTGGTATATATACACAATGGATTATGACTCAACCATAAAAAAGAATGAAATAATGCAATTTGCAGCAACATGGATGGACCTAGAGATTATCATACTTAGTGAGGTAAGTCAGACAGAGAAAGACAAATCTCATATGATATCACTTATATGTGGAAACTAAAAAAAAAAAAAAAGATATAAATGAACTTATTTACAAAACAGAAACAGACTCACAGACATAGAAAACAAACTTATGGTTACCAAAGGGGACAGTGAGGGTGGGGGAGAGATAAGTTAGGAGTTTGGGATTAGCATATATGCACTATTATATATAAAGGAGATGAACAACAAGGACCTACTGTATAGACCAGGGAACTATATCCAGTATCTTGTAATAACCTATAATGGAAAAGAATCTGAAAAAGAGTATATATATATACATATATATATATATATAACTGAATTATATATATACATATATATGTATATATACATATATATTATAACTGACATATATACATACATATATATATAACTGAATCACTTTGCTGTACACCTGAAACTAACACAACATTGTAAATTAACTATACTTCAATTTAAAAATGGTTTAAAGAAAGCTTTAGTACCACACACACACCCCCAAAAAATGTTTAAATTAATAAAGAAACTGATTATACCAAGTGCTGGCAAGGATGTGGAGCAACTGGAACTCTGCTGGTGGGATGTAAAATGATACAACCATTTCGGTGGTTTCTTATAAAGTTAAACACAGATCTACCATACAATCCAACTGCTCCAGTTCTAGGTATTTACTAGAAAGAAACAGAAGTGTATGCCCGCAGGGACTTGTATGTGAATGTTCATACCAATTGTATTTGTAAAAGCCAAAAGTTATAAACAAGCCTGTGCATCAACAGGTGAAGAGATAGAAAAAAAAATTTTTTTAACCTGTGGCATAGCTATAAAGGCCACACAACTCCTCCAGCAACAGGGTGTGACAACACATCAAAGTCCTGTCCACCAGGGAAGCCCATGAGAGCCTCAGCACCCAGGGTTTTTACTGGGAGCTGGTCACACAGGCATCCCCTGCTTAGCATGTATCAAAATTCCAGACTGCAAGAAGGAAAACAGGTGTCCAGCATGCACCACACTGTTTGCACAAAGAGTTCAGGCCCAGAGAGCCACTCTTACTGCTCAGGGAGAGTTTTATATCAGAATAGAGAACTGTTTACCCATTAGGTTCTCAGACGCCAGCCAAGGACCAACACGGCCAGCAGGCCTTTCCAAGGGTATGCTAGGTTAATTCTTTTCTGCAAACCACCCCAGACTAGGCTTACTCGCCTTCAACGTTTCCTGTATAGCCTCTGTCACACCTGGAAATAACTGAGTCATGCATTAACTACTTGTGCAAATCACCTGTTTAATGTCCGTCTCCCCTTGTAGGCTGTAAATCTCATCAGAGTGGGCATGGTGCCTGCTTGGCACAGAGTTAATGTTTAATAAATATATGTTAAAAGAATGAATGATGAATGAATGAATGTAGAGAGTCTAGCACCAGCACATGGTCGCTCTTTTGTCTTAAATGCCTGATTCTTGAGCCTTTGTGAAAGTCCTGGGGGAAGATAGGTAGCCACAAGCAAAGAAAGTCAGCACTGTAACCCTGTAGACAAAGAGATAGGTTGGAAACTTGAAGACCCCATGGTCAAAAGTCCCAACAAGAGCGGCAAAGGTAAGTTCAAGGAGTGGCTGCAGAGTCCTTGGGCTCAACAGTTGAAGATGAACCATCCCAGACCCCAAGGGAACAATTTCAAGGTCAACACAAAGAAAAATAAAACAACCCCCAAACCCTCTCTGGCCTTTCCTTTACGCTTAGAGCCATGGGCACCCAGGAAAAGTGGAACAGTCTAAGAATTCCCCTGGATTTCCCACAGCATCCAGCTGCTGGGGTAACCCCACATACAAGGGTTTTCCACATACAAGGAAGCCACCCGTCTCCCAAGACCCCAGCCTGCCAAGTCCCTCAAAAAGCAGTCCTGAGGGAAAACAGAAGAAAAGGGTGCAGACAGGCAGATGTAGGAATTTCAAAAATTTGTCGCAAGTTATGCGTTGGTTGGATCTTAGCTATTATGAGAAACAAAATTTTAAAAGGAGTCCAAGGTCTAAGGATTACTCGATTATTTTAATACAGCCAGATACTGCATGATCAATATGAATTCTTGTATTTTTAATGTGAATCATTATTCAAAATATGTCCAGCCCAATCAATACAAAAGTTAAAACTCATCAGTATTTAAATTTTTCCAGTTGACATCTTATCATTCTATCCAGGAAAGAGCTCGGTGGATCACAAAATCCATTATTTAATCTTTCAAGTTTGCAGAGTTCAGAATTAAACACAATGCCATGTCATTAGCTGCCTGAACAGTGGCCAGTGGCAGATCAAATTGGGGAGGGGGGCAGGAGGAAGGGCGGGGAAACCTGTGCCATGGCTCTCAGTCTGAGGTGGCCTCAGGAGACAGGAAGGCATTCATCCAGTGTCTGTGGGATGGCTGGGCTTTGGGGAGGGAAAGTGGAGAAGATGGACCACCTGAAGCCTCTGCCACGTGACCTGGCTTTGGGTCAAAACCAAAATTCCTCAGCTTGGGTGACATATGAGGTCCTCCAGAACCTACTTCCTCAACTTCCAGCCCTCTCCAACCCTACACTCTGGTCCCTCTGAACCCCAGGCCCTCCAATCACTGCAACTAGCTCTCTTGCCTCTAGATCTTTCAACGCTGTTTCAGCCTGAAATGTGAATCATCCTCCTCCCCTTCCCATCTGCCTGACTAATTCCCACCCCTCCTTGGGATCTCAGCTTCGACGCCACTGACTCCAGGAAGGCATTCGTCTGGGATAGGTAAGTGGCCACCACATATGCCACATGGGACTCTGTGCTGACCTTGAACACAGTATCTGTCCGGCTGTATCTCCAACACTCTGAACTCTCCTGTCACAGGGGCTGGTCCTACCCATTCCTGTATCCTCACTTCCCAGGATTGGGCCTGGGGCACAGGAGGGGCTCCACCAGCATCTGATGGATGGATGACTGGATGGTCAGCATCCTCAGACTCAGCACATCTCCTCATGTCCCTGAGGCTCACTTGGAGGACAGTGACCTGGAGGAGGGGCAGCCCCTGCAGGTGGTCAGAGGGTGACTCCCATACCTGGCTCAACCTTCTCTACAGGTACACTCCTATGGCAGTATGGAAGCAGAGGTGTTGTTTCCTGAGGGGAGTTGGTGTAGCTTGGGGTAGAGAATGCAAGACCGATGAGGACTTTTTATTCTGAATTCGAATATTCCATCCGATGAGAAAAACCAGGCTCAGAGCTCCCTGAGGGCTCACAGGTAAGAGGACGAAAGTGCAGACAGCACTCTGAGTAGATTTAAGGGCAACAGGAAAACCTCCCCATGCAAAATCTCTTCCCTTTTCCCTTCTTGACCCCACTTCTCCAGGCTTCCACCAATACAAAGTCATTTCCTTTGAGCCTGAGGGTCTTTGTTCCCTCAGAGTTCACCGCTACATTGCACAAAACCTGGGAGGCAAACATTAGATCTTAGATAGCAACCTCATTCATTCCATCCGTCCCTACTGAGTCCCCCGCCCCACCATGAGCACCATGCTTCCCCATGGGGACTCAAGAATGAGGCCCATGGTGCTAAACTTTAGGGAATCTGCTTGACATTTACTGATAGCAAAACCTGAAAAATCAGTCAACAAATGTCCTGCGTATCCCCATCTTCAGCATAAACTATTAAATAACACATATTCCCTGACTTCAAGGAATTTACAGTCAAGTTAGGGATGGATAGAGAATAAATGTCTATTGAGTGAGTTACAGCTGCTGAGGTGCCATACGTGCTGCATGAAGTGTCCTAAAAAGGAAGGAGCAACTGAATGGCATTGTGGACGTGGAAGAGGGCACCAAAGAGGAGGGGCATCTGAGCCAAGCCCAGAAGGATGAATAGAATGTTCCAGGCAGGGAACCTGCTCCAACAACAGGAGGGGGCAGGAGCTGGCCTCAAGGGTCATGCTCTAGGCTGGAGGGGAGAATGCAGCAGAGCAGAATCCCCTCTGGAGGGAGGGGATTCATTCCAGGAGGAGGAAAAAGAGCACAAACAGAAGGCAGACAGGATCCTAGAACCAAAGCAGCACGATGCCAAGGGCAGACCCAGACACAGTGCTTTGGGCTCTCCTCCTCTATGGCATCACCCACTGGGACTCAGCTAAGAAATGCAAAGAATGACAAGGTGTTTGGCAGGCCAGCTGGAGAGTAGGCAATAGGTGTGAGGCGGGCGGTCTGTGCCCCAGCACCTGTACCATCTCTGACCGACACACCCCTGAAGATGAGAAGCAGTGGGAGTGACTGAGGCTGGACCAGTCCTCATGGTTCATGACCGAGTTCACCCCCTTGGGCTGACTCCAAGAGACAGACCTGCCCAGCAAAGCCCACAGCCACTCCCCTGCCTGCCCTTGGACTTGGACGCAACCTCACAGGATTCTCCTACTGCAAGGCCTAGGTTCCCATCACATCATCAAAGGACACAGCAGTGAATTGGCTGGACACAGTCTCTTTCCTTGTGGGGCAGACATCCCCACAGAAGGGGGAGGTCAAGGAGGTGAGTGTCACAAAGGAGAATCCCAGGTGCTACGGGAGTGATGTCAGGGTTCTCCAAAGGAGTTGGGAATCCAGAGAAGGTGCCCCTAAGGAAGGAGCCCAAGAGGTAATCAGGGGTCAGCCAGTCCAAGGTATTGTCCAGGCTGGGTGCCCAGGGTTTGTCCAAAGCAGAGGTACTGGGGTTCAGGACATGTGAAGGCACACAGCAGAGGAGAGCTTGGCCCAACCAGGGAACTGATAACGCATGTGCAGAGAGCGGGGTACATATGGCACACACAGCGTGTTGCAGGCTGAACTGTGCCCCCCAAGAGGTGCTGAAGTCCTGAAACCCAGTACCTGTGAAGGTGGCCTTATTTGAAAACTGGGTCTTTGCAAATGATTGTGTTAAAATGAGGTAATTGGTGTGGACTCTAATCCAAGATGACCAGCGTCCTGATAAAAAGGGGAAATCTAGACACAGAGACAGACACATTCAGAGGGAAGATGACATCAGTGAGAGGACCAAAGAACAAAGGTGGTGCCATCCCTGGATGGAGCCTCTCACCCCATCAAACCCCCACAAGACTCGGGGACACAGAGTGACTCCCAAAGAGTGACCAGGCATCCATGTCCTGGCCCTCCTCCCTCCACTGTGGATCATTCACCGAGCCTGAGACCAACAACCAAGCACGGGGAATCCTCCCGGGAAGGGGCTACCAGAACCCAACGGGTGGGCCCTTCTGCCTCGGGCTGGAACCCCCACCTCTGTGAGCAGAGAGGAAGAGCAGGATTGTGTCCTGTTCTTTTTAGTGGCCCCTTCAGGTCGGAGTTGACCCAACGATCCAATAACCCAAGGGTACACTTTCAAAACTTTGGAAGTGCAACTCAGTGATAAGGACATATCTACCAGTGCTTGTGAATCATCAGAGAACACATACATTCTCACCCATGAACTATACCCATGACCCTAAGGATGTCCTAATTCTCTCAACACTGACCGCTGCTGTTGGGGAGTATATGGCTGCCCACTAGTAACCAGAACATTCCATGAATGGGAACATCTAATTCCTGACCACCTTAGAGCTTTATGTAATCCACCTCATTCACTGATTACATGTTGGAAATTGTGGCTTTTTTTTTTATGTCTCTCTACAGTATCTGCCAGGATGTCCCACTGGGTCCTCACTGGCTCTCATCACACACACAAATCATCACATTCTTTTCCGCTTAAACCCAGTCCTGGGCCAGCAAAGCCAGGGTGACTCAGCAGCACAGAAATGCATGGGGATCTTTGCTTCCCACTGCACTCGAGTCTCCAGTCACTGTGCTTGACTCAGCTTCTCTTGGAAGACATTTTATTTTCCTCCAATTGTGGCACCAGGCCCTCAGGAGGCCGTCTGGACACCGACACCACCGGCAGAATCAGGGGCTTTTCTTAGCTGCCAAAAGTGAGAGAGCTTCTGCAAAACAACCCATGCCCTTGACGTATCTCCTGGAAGCAGATTCACCTTTCTTGAAAGATAATTTTATGAAATGTGTAATATTGTATCTCGTACATTAATCAAAAGTGTGGCTCTGAGATTTTAATTCTCAGAGCATGTGCTTTGCTTCTAACCAACAGAATATGGCAAAGGTGTTGGAACAGCACTTCTGTGATCATTTACATAAGACTGTAACTTCTGTCTTGCTAGAAGACTCTCTATCATCTTCTTGACTAACATGCTTTGATGAACAAGCAGCCAGGTTGGAGCGAACCATGAGTTGAGGGGCTCCATCCAACAGCCTGTGATGAATCGAATCCGACAACAACTACGTGAGCTTGGAAGAAATGCTCACGATCCTTGGAAGGATGGTGCCCCAGCCGAGCCTTCGTATGAGACTGCAGCCCCAGCTGACACCTCAACAGCAGCTGTGAGAGACCCTGATACAGAGAATGCAACCGAGCTGTGCCTGGACTCCTGACCCACAGACATGGATAAATGTGCTCTTTTAAGCCCCAAAGTGAGTGGTAATTTTTTACGACTCAACAGATAACTAACACAGAGTCAGACGGATCTGGATCCAGTCCTCAGTCCACCACTATCTGTGATTTCAAGCAAGTTCCTCAATATTTTTAAGCCTCAGTTTCTTCGTCTGTAAAATGGGGATAATAATCGTACTTATCTCAAGGAATGGTTGTAAGGACTAAATGAGAGGATGTATCAAAAGGGTTTAGCATCTTTAAGTCAGCTGTTCTCAGGGTTCCCCAAGGGAGCAAGCCTACTGCATCCACCGAGTGTCAGAAATTATCTTCTCTGCTGGGAATCAGAATGGTACCAGCTAGGTACCCTCCTTGAAAGAATGGAGAAAAATCCACACACAGCATTTTCTATATAGCTTAATTGTCTCCTGGAACCCCCAGGTAAGAAAGGCTGCACGTAAGTACTCAATGAACAGTAGCTGTATCTCTTATTAGTGCTGTGCGTTACATCAGGTCCCCTGATTCTCTGAAGGTAAAACTTCAGTACCCCTACTCTGGTACCCAGGGGCCTCTTGTGAGCCCCCTTTCTTGTGCTACAGAAACGGTTGCCTACTTTCTCCACCAATTAGCCCAGAAGACCCCCATAGGGTAGGTCTCAGAGTGATTTAATGACAACAGTACTTCTTGACAATCACAAGCATTTTCCCCTGTATTTGGGGCTCAGGGGTTCTTCCAAGCTAACTCTCTAGGACTCACATTTGGCAGGACAGAAACAAAAATGCTGCCTCTGTCCATTGCAATGCTTTCCCAAGGATTATATTGGTTTGCAAAGGAGAACAGGAGTTGCGAGGCTCAGGGCGCTGGTGGTTTGTGTCTTCACATTCAATGCTTTGGGTTCATGTGTGTGTGCTTCGGAGATATCTCACCAACACCTCCTGTGCTGGTTTTCCTCTAGGTCTCAACTGAGATGGCAGCTGGACCTAAAGAAGGGGAGGGGGTCTTGGCAATGCCACAGCAACTCTTCATTGGTTTGGGGTGGGGGGGGTCCCTGCACCCAAGGAGTCATTTTTATGAAAGAGGTCAAGTGCAAGCCAGTCTTCAGAGACAACAGAGAGCATTTAATCCTTTAATTTCTGGAATCTGAACTGACATCAGGGGTCCTTTAAGACCTCTGTGAAGTAAGGCAATTTCCTGCGCTCCATACCCCAGGCTGCGAGGGAACTGCACGGGGATCTGGGAAATACAGAAGTTACTGGCTTAGCAAATTACTTGTCATTCCACACAAAGAGAAACTCTGTTCGTTACACATGCCACACTCTGCTCTCCAGCATAAAAATCAGCTTCTGAGGTCAGCTCATCTTCTAACAAACATGGCTTGCGATACAAATGGGTCTGCATTCAGGGAGTCTAAATAGCAAGTTCTGCATTATGTCAGCTCCTGGTCAAGGTCTTCCGCCTCAGTCCCTGACACGCAGGTGGTTCTGATGTCACCAAACCGTACTGCCCACTTCTGATGTTTGGTGCGCATTTGCAAAAGCGAACCAGGAGTCACGTGTCTAACACGTTGGGATATGCATTTTTTGTTTCACAATGAAACATTTCAAACAATGTGTGAAAACACAGTCGTAAACATTTCTGACTCCCAAAATCACCTTTTGATTAGGATCAAAGGCATCAAAGACCAGACAGAGTGGGATGCCAAGAACCTGAAATCTAATTTGGACCCGTCTACTGTTCAGCTGGTACCCCCGGGTGACAGGTAAAAGAGTGGGGGGATTCCGAACATGTGTCCCAGCCATCCGAGATGGTTGCATCCGTCTGCAGAAACAGCCGTGAGCCCGTGGGGATTGGAGCCATGCCCTGGGACCAGTCAGCCTGTCGTCCAGGCATGGAAGCCCAAGAAGCCTTTTTCAGTCAACACCTTGCCTGAAAATGCTGATTAAATTAGTCAGCCTAGTAAGACCCTAAGGGGCTGGGGCCCAGATAGAGACAGGGAGACGTTTAGAAGGAAGAGCAGAGTGTCATCTGGGGAGGGTGGGCCCAGTAGGGGTGATGACAGCAGCGAGGCAGCGTGAAGGACCTGGAGGACACGGCAAAAGAAGGGGGGGCGGCCACGGAGACGCAGGGGGGCCCTCTACGACGCCCAATGCCTGAGGCCCATCACCTTCCCAGGATGGGAGGGTGGTGGGCACTGTGTGCTCAGGTCAATCTGTGTCCGCTCAGGGGAGCCGGCAGTCACTTTTTCAGGGGGGTTTCAGCTGGTTGGACTGTTGAGCCACTGGTCACGTGAAGTCAGCTGGGTGGAAACTGGCAAATGCTACGAGTGAGCAACCCCCCACCCCCCATCTGCTGAACACCCAGCAGCTCGTGGACCACAGGTAGTAACTACTCTCTAGTAGGGCATTCCTTGATCCATCATCTGGGTCTGTATGTGTACCAAGAGCCAGTTATGTTGATTCCCAAGCCTGTTTGTGCTGGCGAATTGTATTTTTCATTGTAATTATGTAAATAAATAATATATAGAATACCGAAACATGAGTACAAATGGAAAGCTGGTTTTTTCTGTGAACACTAAGTCAGATACTTAGCAAGATTCAATAAAAGTGAGTTGCCTAAAGAACGTTGCCAAGTTGAAGAGGATTGATTCAACAATAAAATACTGGGGGGGTCATAAAACTCTAGAGGACTCTGTACTCAGACTGCTTCACAAGTGTCCTTAGTTTCCCTTCCCCTTCGAAGACATCTAAATTGGAAATGGTAGGCAGCGTATCACGAGGTGACCTGTGAAAAAAGATGGAATTCACCCGCAAACAGCAGGCCCACCCTAGGGGAAAACAAAAAAAAAACACACAAAAACTTGGCTCTGAGTTAAAAGACAGCAAAGTCAATACCTGTTTGTAAGTTTTAAGTTAAAATTCGTAAGGCATGTATCTATCATGATGATGATTCTCTACTGTAACTGATTTTTTAAATTAACTAATTAAAACCAGCTGGGCCGGGCTTCCCTGGCGGCGCAGTGGTTGAGAGTCCGCCTGCCGATGCAGTGGACGCGGGTTCGTGCCCCAGTCCGGGAGGATCCCACATGCTGCAGAGTGGCTGGGCCCGTGAGCCATGGCCACTGAGCCTGCGCATCTGGAGCCTGTGCTCCGCAACAGTAGAGGCCACAACAGTGAGAAGCCTGAGTACCACAAAAAAAAAAAAAAAAAAAAAAAAAAAACCAGCTGGGTCATCGGCCAAGCACTGGAAGTCACCTCCCTAGACATGGTGGAGGAAAGCACAGAGGTGGAAGGCAAGGAAGAGCCAGCCAGTGTGACCAGGAAAGAGGACTCTGAAGGCAGGAGGCTGTGATGGCTGCTTTTATATGTCAACTTGACTGGGCCGCGGGGTGCCCAGACAGCTGGTCAAACAGTATTCTGAGTGTGTCTGTGAGGGTGTTGTTGGATGAGATGAACATTTGGATCATAGACTGAGTAAAGCAGGTGGGGGGGTCCTGAATGTGGTGGGCCTCACCCAATCAGTTGAAGGCCTGAAGAGAACAAAAGCCCTGACCATGCCACAAGTAAGGAAGAACTCTTCCTGCCTGACTCAATCTGGGGCATCAGTCTTTTTCCTGCCTTCAGTCTGGAACTGAAGCATTGGCTCTTCTTGTTGGCTTTCAGATGGGAACTACACATCAGCTCTCCTGGGTCTCCAGCTGGCCGACTGAAGATCTTGGGATGTGTCAGGCTCCACAGTCACGTGAGCCAATTCCTTGTAATAAATAAAGTCACATACATACATACACCCTATTGGTTCTGCTTCTCTGGATACCCCTGGCTAATACAGAGGGCAACTGGGCCACAGCAGAGAAGCCTTCCCTGACAGCTCATGGAGATGGCACGTTCCTGCCCACTCTGTCTCTGTGGTCTGTGTATCTGCAGCCCTCCCCACCGCCACCAGACCTGAGCTCCAAGGGTAGGAGAGAGCCTTATTCCCAGCCCTTGGCTCCACAGAATCCACTAGAGGACTTTGATAAAGGGCGGATCAGTCCGTGGGGGCAGATACTGCAAAGGTTAAGGGGAAAGAGGGCAAAGGAAAGGTACTGCTTTGGGCATAAGTCTCGGTTACAGCCATGGTGGGAGGGGCTGCCAGGAGCAAGGCTGAAGAATCAGAAACCGAGGCTCACGACCGATCAAAAGAAAGGCCCACGCAGTCACAAGGCCAAGGGCTCCCGTGGTGATTTCACTATTTCACCCTCCCAGACAGCCTTTGACCAAAAGTACTGAGAGGTAGAAACTCCTGCATCCAAGCGACTTCACCTTTGCCAGACATTTGGATTCAGGAAGCACCCGCCTCCTTCTGTCTGTTACATTTCTGAGGCATAAAATATATGGCTAATGCAAGAGAATATCATTAAAGGTTAATTATGAGAAACTTAAAGGTTATTTTTGCATATCTCACCTCTTGGACAAAAGCTGCTTCCTCATTACCATGTTAGAATATAAATTAATCCGAAAAGCATTAGAAATGCCACAAACTCTTTAACCTTATTATGATGTGAAATACCACGTGTAAGTACGTGTGGCCCTGGCCTGTCCGGGGTGGGAGGTCGGCCTGAGACCCTCCTTCCTCTCTCTACTCCTGGACGCTCGGACCCAAAGCCACTCCAGCCCCGGATCCTCCTCCAGACCCAGGGAGTCGGGTCAGGACGGCCCTTCCCTAGAAAGCTGTCTCACTCTCCTGTCTCCAGGCAGCCCCGCCTGGTTAAAGGGGCCACATCTGAGCACAAGGCCAAGGGCACAGGTGGGCATCCCAGCCCGAACCCCACGCTGGTGATCAGTGCGCGGCAGCCACAGTCCTCCGGCCCCAGGAGCCACTGGGTGCCAGGGCTTCCCATTCATCCCACCCCTGTCTGCTGGCTTCTGACAGAAAAGGATGGTACCTGCCTTCATAAAGTGAGACTAAGTTTCCTTGAATAATTTATCTGCACACATTGCATTTCAGAAGGTTGGCGCTCTTCTTGCTGATGCTACACTTTCCTGGGGTGAACCGGGAGCCCCGTGGAAGGACCAGGAGAGACTACCCAAAGAGGGGGACACGAGGCTTCCCGGGAAGGCTTCCACAGGTGGGGGAGAGGGAGCAGCAGGAGGGAAATCAACCAATACCTTCAGCGGCGGCTACAGAAGCGTAAGAGCCGCAACCCAGAGCACCACCACCCCCTGCAACGAAGTGAGGCCTGGAAAGTGGAAGGAATAAGCAATTGGCCCCTGCGATTTAGCTGCATAGCCCGATATTTCCAGGACAGCAAGGGGACAAGGACCCTGGAGAAGGGGTCTCCCTGAGAAACACTGGGGCCAAAGGGAACAACTCAGTTCCGTGTGATCACTGCCTGCCTTTCCCGCGTCAAAGACAAGATGTGAACCAGGGGCTGGGGGGGGACACATGGAGATCTGGGGAGACTGGCATGCTCAGAGCAGGCCCGGATGCCCCACACTGTCTCCCCATACCCTGCCCTGTGCAACTCTTCCAACTGAGTTATATTTGTTTAATAAGCTAATAATCTAGTAAGTTAAAAAAAAGAAGAGGGCTTCCCTGGTGGCGCAGTGGTTGGGAGTCCGCCTGCCAATGCAGGGGACACAGGTTCGTGCCCCGGTCTGGGAAGATCCCACATGCCGCGGAGTGGCTGGGCCCGTGAGCCATGGCCGCTAAGCCTGCGCGTCCGGAGCCTGTGCTCCACAACGGGAGAGGCCACGGCAGTGAGAGGCCTGCGTACCACAAGGAAAAAAAAAAAAGAGAGAGTGAACAGGGGGCTGTTGGCCTCCAGGATGTGCTGCCACAAAGGAGGCCAGAAATAAGAGGGAGGAGGGGGGCCCCCAAAGCCGTTCAAGAGCAGCCAGCGTCTGCTGGGCAGTGGGGGGGACGGCTAGAACCCCAAGAACAGTCAGCCTGGATCGGAAGGGCCAGGGTTGGTGTTCAGCTCTGTCCCTCGTCACCCGCGTGACCTTGGGCAGGTGGTCACGTCTTCATCTTCCGTCTGAACCGGAGACGATCATCTCCATCTCTGCCAGTTATCGTGAGGAAAACACGAGCTGGCACAGTCCCCCGCCCCGGAAGGAGTCAAGAGAACCCATCCCAAGGGAAATGTCCGGAAGATAATCTACAGGCATCTCGAGAGACAGAGGAAGAGGTCAGTCCCTGCCTCTCAGGGACATACAGTCCCGTCTCCTAAAAGTAAGAGGATGGGTTTGAATGAAGCCAGACCTGAGCGACAGCCAGGGGACCAGCAGTCGGCTCCGGAATCAGACAGATGCCCCCAGCACCCCCGTACGTCCTCCTCAGGGCAGGGCTCAGGGAACGAGTTAAAGAGACACTAACCCCTCCTCCCAACAGAGAGATGTCCCCACACTCAGACTAAGGACAAAGACACGTGATGATGTAGATCACAGGAGCCGCTACCGCCGCTGGATGGCTCTGCCACAAGGTAGCTCACTGAATTTTCGCAACAGTCCTGGGAGATGGGTATTCACAGGCCCATTTCACAGGAAAACAAAAAAAAAAAGCTGGGGCTCAGAGAGATGCAGCAACTTTCCTGCTGGTCATCTGAACTAAGACGGGCCCAGGTCTGTCTCTTTGTCTGTCTGTCTGTAACGCCCACACCTAAAATTACATGAGGCTGCTTGCTCAGGGAAACTCTCAGAGGTTTTCTTCCCAACAGAAAGTTCCATAAAATCAGCAACAGTGAAACCAGGGCAATGGTAGGTGTGGGAAGCAGCCTAACGCCCCCAAGACATCCACATCCTCAAGTCTGGACCTGTGAGTGTGCTGTATGCTGGGTTACACAGTAAAGGGGAATTAAGGCTGCTAGTCAGCCGACAGTCAGCCGACCTTCATGTAAGGGGAGTATCCTGGAGAACCTGGACAAGCCCAGTGTAATCGCAAGGATCCTTAAAAGTGGAAGAGGGAGGAGGCGAGGAGAGCAGAGATGGAGAGAGGGTCAGAGAGATGCTACATTGCTGGCTCTTCAGACAGAGGAAGGGGCCGTGAGCCAAGGAGTGCGGTGCCCCCAGCAGCTGGAAAAGGCAAGGAAGCGGATTCTCCCCAGAGCCTCCAGGGGGAACCAGCCCCGCTGACACCTTGATTTTAGCCCAATGAGACCTGTGCCACACGTCTGACCTACAGACTGGATGATAACAGACGTGTGTACTTTTTTTTTTTTTTTTTTTTTTGCTCTACGCGGGCCTCTCACTGTTGTGGCCTCTCCCGTTGCAGAGCACAGGCTCCGGATGCGCAGGCTCAGCGATCACGGCTCACGGGCCCAGCCGCTCCACGGCATGTGGGATCCTCCCGGACCGGGGCACGAACCCGTGTCCCCTGCATCGGCAGGCGGACTCTCCACCACTGTGCCACCAGGGAAGCCCAGACGTGTGTACTTTAAGCCACTGCATTTGTGGTGATCACTTACGGAGGCAACAGGACACCAGAGCAGCAGGGATGCACGTGGAGATAGGAGTCACCCAAGAGTCCCTAAGCTGGGAGGGACCTGCTGGCATGGGCAGAGGACCAAGCAAAGGGGAGCCTGGACAAGCCCGAGGACCAGTGCCGTCCCTCTGGGGTCAGAGGACAAACCAACCTCCCTGAAAAGGCAGAATCTGACCCTTGTCCTAAGGAGACCCATTCATCCGCCCTAGTTGAGCAGCAGCTGTCTGTAAAGATGACACTGGCCTCCCAGGTAGCTAATTAGATATTACAACAAGAGGACACACTCGCCCCTGCAAGAGGGCCGAACAATTCACAGCGGACTTATCTGAATGAAGCAGCAGAAGGCAAGGAGCTGAACTGGGTCAGGCCGGCCCAGCCCGCTCAGCAGTTCAGCTATTAGGTCATTTTAAAGCAAAAGGATGAGCTGTTGAAGGCATTAATTATTGGCTTCTCAACTCTCCTGAAGCACAGTGGCTAAAAATCATCGCAAATCGATGTCTATTAAACTGCCTCTGAATATACCAGCCCTTCAGGAAAAGAAACTTTAAGAAAAGCAGGGGTGTTGGGAGGAGCTGAAAATGCTAATGGGTTGGGATAAAGGGTTACATGGCCCGAACACGTGCTGTGCTCCTTGTTAATAGGACGTCCCAGCAGCTCCTGGAAGCAATGAACGGGTGGTATCGAGACCTCAGAAGCAAATTAAGCCAACACCTGGAGCCCAGGAACACGACCCAGGAAGGAACAGAATGAATCACTTGAAAGTCCAATAAATTGAGTGTAGGAATACCTCGGGCTGCCTCAAGCTCGTTTCCGGAATGACCCGTGCTCCCTTTCCAGGCCGCCCCAGGCAGGAGAGTCACTGGGCCCAAATCTGTCCCCATGAGGAGCCGCACAGAAGCCCACCCACCAAGGACAAGGCCAGGCCAGGCCAAGCCCGCTCTGGGCTTCAGACCCCAGAGCTCTGCAGCAGGTGGCCCCGTTGAATCAGCCCATCTGGAGTTGGGCTGCTGAATGAGGACGGGCTGGGCTGCAGAGAGAGAGCCGGGCCAGCCGGGATTCACAAACACTAAGCTGTCAGCTTTCTCCCTCCGGCCAACAGGAGACCGGCCCACCTGCCCCTTTTCACTGTAACATCTTGGTTGGTGGTCTGAGCTGCCATAACCACAGAAGGTCCCTTTAGAGGTCACTCAGAGATGGCAAAAATGGGTGCCAACACGACTAGGAGTGGCCACCTGAAACAAGCGCTGTTTAGGAAGGCTTCTGAGGCTGAACCCAGCTCTCAGGAAAGTGGTGGCACGATCCTTGACGCCTGCCCTGAGCACGGACGGATCCCTCATACTTGTCATCCTGGAATCCAACTCAGTCGTTTTACGGAGAAGGAAACTGAGTCCCAGAGAGGAAAAACGCTCTGGCAAGGTCGCACAGAAAGCGAGCGTGAATGCCATGATTAGCTCCCCAGGTACACCTGGCCCTTCGCATCAGTCTTGTGTCATCGCCATTGTGGTAGGCAGCACCTACGTTAGCCCTCAGTGACCCCCACCTCCTGGAACCCACGCCCTCGTGGCATCCCCTGCCCTGGGTGTGCTCTGGAGCCAGGAGCTCACCTCTTAGAAACAGATTTCAGCAAAAGCAACAGGATGTGACCTGTGGGGTCGGATTCCAGAGACTCCCATGCTCTCTCGCTAACTTGCTCTGCTGAAGCAAGCTGCCATGCTGGAGAGGCCCATGGGGCAAGGAGCCCAGGTGACCTCTGGCCAACAGCCAGGAAGAACCAAATCCTCCAGCAACCACGCACGCGAGCTTGGAAGGGGATCCCGCCTCACTCCAGTCTCCAGATGGGTCTGCAGCCCCGGCTGACACCTCGGCCGTGGCCCTGTGACAGACCCTGAGGCAGAGGCAGCCAGCTAAGCTGTCCTGGATTCCAGACCCACAGAAACAGTGAAATAATAAATATTTGTTATTTTAAATCACTAAGTTTCTAGGTAAACTGTGATACAGCAAAAGATAACACAGTGATCAATAAATTCTTTTTGCATGCGTACATAAATGAGTTCGGGGCTCTGAGCTTGGCCTGTGCTCGGACATCCACCTCCTATTTAAAATGCTCTCCTCTGCTGAGTGTTGTGATGTGAACTCCCATAGTTCTCTCTCCTCCTTCCTCTCTGAAATGTGCTTATTCCAAGGATCATTTCTGGTAGTTGAGAACGACATGAGACTTCAGGCCATCATCCTACACAACCACAGAAATAGAAGTGGGGGGACAATTGGCTGTGTGTGTACAGAGTCCAGGGGCCATCTGGGCCATCTGAATGGGTTCCTGGTGAGAGAATCATAATAAATAGACCAATAACACTATGCCACAAGTGCTCAACACACTTCACTCACAACAACAGGAGTTTCCCCATTATAATTCCCATTATACAGATGAGAAAACTGAGGCTGCTAATAAGTGGTGGAACTGGGATTCAAATCCAGTCTGGACCATGACCACCACTGGCTCCAGCATGAAATCTCTTTTTTTTTTTTTTTTTTTTTCTGTACGCGGGCCTCTCACTGCTGTGGCCTCTCCCGTTGCGGAGCACAGGCTCCGGACACACAGGCTCCGCGGCCATGGCTCGCGGGCCCAGCCGCTCCGCGGCATGTGGGATCTTCCGGGATCGGGGCACGAACCCGTGTCCCCTGCATCGGCAGGCGGACTCTCAACCACTGCGCCACCAGGGAAGCCCCAGCATGAAATCTCTTAATTGGCCCCAGGTTTCTCAAGCTCAGCACTATTGACATTTGGGGGTAGATAATTCTTTTTGTGTGTGTGTGTGTGTGTGTGTGTGTGTGTGGTACGCGGGCTTCTCACTGTTGTGGCCTCTCCCATTGCGGAGCACAGGCTCCGGACGCGCAGACTCAGCGGCCATGGCTCACGGGCCCAGCCGCTCTGCGGCATGTGGGGTCTTCCTAGACCGGGGCACGAACCCGTGTCCCCTGCATCAGCAGGTGGACTCTCAACCACTGCGCCACCAGGGAAGCCCGGGGCTAGATAATTCTTTAATGTGAGGGGTTGTCCTGTGCATCGTAGGGTGTTTACCAACATCAGTGACACCTCTGCCCGCTGGATACCAGTAGCAAGCCTCCTCTCACTGTGACCACCAGAAATGTCTCCAGGCAAAGTGGGGAGGGGTGTGCCAGAATCATCCCCCTTTGAGAACCACTGCTCTCAAGTATGGGGAAAAGTCAGCCTGATCTCCACAACCCATCAGGGCGCCCTTGTACATGGTTCTGCTCATGATCCCGCGAGCTTTATGAGTCACAGGAACAGAGGCTTTCCGCTCAGACAGACGCGGATTTGACCCCCACCTTGGGAAGGTCCTCTAACCTCCCTGTGCCCGCCTGGACACGTGATCAAAGGGGGTGTGTCTGTGCCCTCGAGGGCAGCTCTTCAGCGTCAGGTGCAGCTTTGCCTCCTCGTCAGGC
Source organism: Mesoplodon mirus (assembly GCF_964341445.2). Classification (NCBI taxonomy): domain Eukaryota; kingdom Metazoa; phylum Chordata; class Mammalia; order Artiodactyla; family Ziphiidae; genus Mesoplodon; species Mesoplodon mirus. The sequence goes on along the minus strand of NC_138978.1, from coordinate 5,091,509 downwards.
CTCTGCCAGGCTCTGCACACACTGGGCACAAATGAAGACATCCAGGGGCCTCCCTCCCTCCCTCCCGGGAGACTTCAGGCACCCTATGGCCTCTAGAGCCTTATAATCATTTATGCCAAAGCCACCAGTTAACAGTTCTCTCTGTGATATCGGGACAGGAAAAGTCCAAGTGTCGTCTCTTCCGTCCCCCATCAGGGTGCACCATCCCCCCACCAAAGTTCACGGTTTTCTGACTGAAATTCACCCTTGCAAATGTTGCTGTGCTGTTTTTCCCAATGAAATCAATCGAATCCAATTGATCTTGGCCCCGTTTTGCATTCTTCCTACACCTCTGTGTGTGCGCGAGGGAGCACATGCATGCACACGTACACACACACACACATACACACACACCTCAGGCTCTGCCACGCGCTGTCAGGGAATTACTCTCTCAGATACGTGTGGCTTGTCTCTGCAATTGGATTAGGGGCCATGTTTTCCACCACCTTTGTAACCGCACGGCGCCTAGTACAACCCATGCACCCAGCGGGTGCTCAGGAGGGGCTCATTGAATGACGCTAGGCATCGCGGAACTGCACTTCATCTCCCCCTCTCCTGAGCCCAGCTGCCGTCTTGCATCCGTGACGGGACAGGCTGTCCCTGGCGGTTTCCACACCACCTCCCCTGAGGCAGCCCTTCAACCTGCATGTTACTGATAGGATCTCACCCTCCGACGGCTACCAAGACGGCTACCCCAAACCAGATGGAGCCCTGGTGGCTCCCTGAGTCACAACCAGAAAGTGGAGATATTAAGTCAGCTGCCTGTTGGAAGCCCCTTTCCAAGCCAATTAGAGATAATTTTAGGAGAATGGGTTCATGAGATGCAGCGTCAAATGCTCTCCTCTGAAAGGAAGGCTTTTACCATAGGACTAACTTCTTCAGAGCAAGAATTTCACTGGAAAATTATAATGAACGCTTGGCAGTGCAGAGAAAACTGTTCTGCGGGTTATAAATATTCCCAAATGCCCCACTACTCTGGGTGGTTAAAAAATTATTTTAAAGCACTAGATACTGAAGTTGGGGAAAAAAAACACTCAAATGTGAGTCAGAAAGACCTGGGCTCTAGTCCCAACTCCCATGGCTAATTAGCTGAGGTGACCTTGGGCAGTTCACATAATCTCTGAGACTCAGTTTCCTTGAGCTGAGGGAAGTGGCCAGATGGCTGGACAGGAGAAAGAAGGGCTTCATTTAATACATGGCTCTCTCTCTCTCTCTTTCTCTCTTGCTCTCTCTCTCTTTCTCTCTGCCTCAGTATCCCACTGAGCTTTGCCCACTTTGCAGGGCTGTTGTGAGGATTAAGATCCCAGATTTGAATGGGCTTTGCAAGTTATCAACAGCCTATGAGGTACTCAGAAATCTTCAGTACCAGTGCGTGGGTCCATGCTCTAAGCAGTTTTACAAATTAACATAACATAAAAGAAATCAGATAGCTAAAAAATGCAAATAAAAACTGAAGCTGTAGTTAACCCTTGGCTGTGAGTATTTATAGATAGGAAATCAAGCACCTCCTAAAACTCCATGGGAAAACCCAAAGTTATGTTAAAATCGACTTTGAAGCACGTGCATATTAGCATTCTTTCACCAGGATGTATACCCTCATCACATCTGCTTTGGGTTAGTATTAAATCCTGTTGCAGTTCTGAACAAACAGCAAACAGCTCAAAGCCACAGCCGGACACTCCCTGGAAGGGATCCCAGACCTGCCCTCCGGGCCCACCCACTTCACCATGCTCGTCTCGGTGCTCCTTGGGAACTGGGAACATCATAGGAGAAATCCCCAGCAGACTCGTGGAATTTTCCTAAACTAATGGCAATGTTACTTCTGTGAATTCAGACATTTATCCAGAGATGATGAAGCCCTAACTTTCTGGCAGGGGGTAAACTCACAAGGCAATGACCTTAACTTAGCAAATTAATTCTAAAGCACAATTGTTTTCAATCTTCATTTAAAATCAGGTTTCATTAATCTAGATTTAATGACATAAGAAATGGAAATTCCCTTAATAAAATAAGTTATGAATATTTATCGTCCCATTTTACCTGAAAATTGAATAATCCATCAATTAACTTTACTATTAATTATTTAATGCAAAATTAATAAACTGCAAAACTCTGACGTATCCTTGCAGACCCTCTGGCACTGGATAAGGAAATTAAACACCAGAGAAATGTAACTATGGATAATTCCAGACATACGCCGACGGGATATATGGGGTTAAAAGTGGAATTTTTCTCCAAGAGGCAGAACTGAGCCACTCACTCATGAAGTGGTAAGAGAGATTTTTTTTTTTTTCTCACCTTGGAATTCTGTACCACAGCCGGAAAAGAACTCAGAGTTTGGCAATTATTGCAAGATAATATTTCCCCCGTGCAATCTCCTGTCATCCATCACCACCAATGTCGTCAGTATTTTTTTTCACACATACATAGATGGGCTGTGGCATGAAGCCATCCCAGCCAGCAGATCCCCTCCCCCTGGAGGTCCCTTCATCCCCTGAAGCCTCAGTCAGAACCCCGGTGTGAGGAGGAGGGGTTGAGCCCACATAGGTGGGAGAACTGTGAGAGAACAGAGGGACGGGGTGGGGGGGTGATGTCAGCCAAGTGCTGGGCAGCTGACATTCAGGAGGAACCAAAGCCTTGAACTTTGAGCCGCTGAGCACCCAATTCACCAGGGAGCCTGGTTCACTGAGACTTCTGACTCTCCAAAGTAAAAGGTCTGTCCTGCAGTAACAGGACGAGGGCACCTTCTGACAGATGGAGCCTCAGTCTTTCCATCACTAAAGTGGGTATCTGCAGAGGCCAGTGTGGGCGCCCTCCTGCTTCTCTGTCCTTCCATTCTTGTCCTTCCAGTCTTTCTCCAGCTCCGGGGCCACCAGGACGAGGCTGTCATCAACATCTGCTCATTTAACTGCCCCGCTCAAAACCCACCAGTGTGGGTGCACACTGTCCAGCATTGTCCCCAAACCCTTAGCTTGGTCTCCACGGCTCTCCCTCACCTCACCTCCACCCGTGTCTCTCCACCTTCACTACCTGGGCTGCGAGGACTTCCTGTCCGCTCCCACCCTCTCCTGACGCCCTCCTGCCCAGATCTGCAGAGGCTCCTCCAGCACAGCCAGGGAACGATGTGCTTTCCTTCTGCCCAGCTCATCCCACCCCAACACACACACATACACGCACATACACATGCTCGTCCTTCAAGTCTCTGTCCAAAGCTCAGCCCCTCAGGAAGGCAGCCTGACAGTCCCTCCCACCCTCCCACCCCGTCTGCTGGAGGACCAGCCTCTCAGTGTACTTGCCCCTGGCATCCCTTGTCAGCATCACCATTATCGTAAACTATCTGTCTGGTTCACTACTCCATCCCCAAAGCCCAGCACGGCGCCTGGCACACTGCGAGCAATGTCCACTGAATAAACAGAACGGAGCCGACCAACAATACAAGAGGCGACAATTTGACTGGGGAGTAAAAGGCTCACGCCCAACCCCATGGGAGAAGATGACGCGCCTTCACCTGAGTGCTGTCAGCCCCCAGATCCAGGGGCAGCACCTCCCGAAGCTGGTGGACCCAATTAATCATTGTGGGCCCGTGACACTGAGGCAGGAGCACCGAGGGTTTGTGTGTGTGTGAATACGTGTGGAAACGGCACATTTCCCGGGGCAGGTCGTGCTCCATGGGAGGCAAGCAGGTCTCCTCTGCTCTTGTCTCCCTCGTTGCACGTTTTGTGCCTTCCCTAATTTCATCACCTTCCTCTACAGCTTTCCCCTTAAGCCTGGCAGTGCTCTGATCTCCCTGACATTTCAGCCTAAGGGCCAGCTGCCCTTTTATGCACAAATCCAATTCCACCACAGTCAAAAAGTTCCTGTTCTTAAAGAATTCTCAAAAAAAAAAAAAATCTGGTCCCAAATTCCTACTGACCTCATTAGGGCAGTGATGGGAATCACAAAGCAGCCAGTCCGGAAGCACCTTGGCCAGCCCCCTGCCCTCAGCACAGCCAGGACCCTCTCCCCAGCACGCAGCTGCCCCAGGTCTAGACTCAGGCTCCCCTCCGGCCTCCCCAGAATCACCTCACACCAAACGGCTCAATCGGCCATAAGTTCCCTACCAGATGAGATCAGGGCTGCCAGGACAGGAGAATTTCTCTCTTCTAGGAGAAATTTTCCTTTACCCAAAATGTTCCAATGTTCCATCTTATTAAATCATTGAATGAAAAGGAGGAAATTTCTCCCAGACATTTTTTTTCTTACCAAACAGGTATGAAATGTACAGTGTGGGGAATATAGTCAATAATTAGTTAATATCTTTGTATGGTGACATGTAGTACTCTACTAGACTTACTGCAGTGACCAGTTCAAAATATATAGAAATACTGAATCACAATGTTGTATAACAGGAACTAACCCAGCATTGTAGGTCGATGCTACTTCAAAAACAAACAAACTCATAGAAAACAAGATCAGATTTGTGGTTACCAGAGGTGGGGGGAGGTGGGGGGGAGGGGGAATTGGAGGAAGGTGGTCAAAAGGTACAAGCGTCCAGTTACAAGGTAAATAAGTACTAAGGGGTGTGATGTACGCCATGATCAATACAGTTAGCACTGCTCTATGTTACATATGAAAATTAAGGGAGTAAATCCTGAGTTATTATCACAAGAAAAAGAGTTTTTTCCACTTCTTTAATTTTGTATCTATTTGAGATGAAGGATGGTCACTAAAGTTACTATGATAATTGCTTCATGATGTACGTAAATCAAATCATTATGCTGTACATCTTAAACTCACACAGTGCTGTGTGTCATTTACATCTCAATAAAACTGGAAGGGAAAAAAGAAAATAATGACTGAAGTGGCAAAGTATGTGTTGTGTGTGCACGTGTGTGTATGTGTGTGGGCTGTTGTGTATTCGTATATGTTGTGTACTTATGTATATGTGTATAAGTGTGCATGTGTATATTGTGTATTTCTGAATGTATATATGAGTGTTGTGTGCACGTATGTATACACGTGCTTACATGTGTGTTATGTTGTATATTATGTGTCCATGTATGTGTGTGTCTATATGTGTGCGCGTGTGTGTTGTGTGTACGTATGTGTACATGTACTTCTGTGTATGTGTGTGTCTGTGCACATGGGTGTATTATACATTTGTACATGTGTGTATGTATATAAACACACACCATATAAAGCAAACGCTTGTGTGGAAAGTGGGATATGAGGTAGAGTTGGAGAACCAGGAGAGATTTTCTTCCTTTGTTTTGGGCTTCTTTTGAATTTTTTTAAAGCCCCATAATAAAAGACTAGAAAATCTAAGAATAGCAAAGATAATACCACCTCTTAGCCAGACTGCGAACAGTGGGAGAATCTCCAGCCCAGAATATCCAGCTGATTTGAGAATTACTCATTACATGGAAGATGATGAATTGCAGAAAGTGGTCCATTCCAAGAACACGCCTTCCAACCTTGTGACACCCCCAAGCACACCAGCAGCCCCCTCTCCTCGCAGCCAACATCGATTTATTAGATCAGAATTGATCCAGAGGAAATACCACAGATACCAATCTGGACCAATTACAGAGATACCAGACAATCCTAATTTTCCAAATTCAGGAAAGGGGAGTGAAGATGCTAAGAATAAACTGGTCGGCAGCAGAAGGATAATGAGATCACAGTTGATGGACTCTGACAGGGTAGGTAAACGTCTATCCATTTGTGCGAGCACAATGCCAGTGTTGTTTCATTCTCAGAAACAGTCTTTACTGCCAGGTGTCCTGCTTAGAGATGCTAACAGGTGTCCCCTGGGTGAGCAGTCTCCAGGCAGAGTGCCCTGCACCCCAACTTGCATCGCAGGTGCCCTGATGAGAAGCACCCTGCCCGGAGACTTGGACAATCACGGAAGACACCTTCATAGCCAAGTAGAGACAAAGGCATCAAGGTGCTATTGTCAGGTGACTTGCATGGCATACTGGCTGGCCCTGGCCACACCCAGGACCCCCAAAATTCTGCCCAGAAGAGGTCACGCCCCTTATACCCACACCAGGAAAGGCTCTGAGCCGGGGGTGCTGCATTAAAGACGGTGTGGTGCCACTGGAGCTGCTGGCCTTTGGGGCCACCTCCCTGCACCCAAGAAGCCTGCACATCTCAGCCACAGGGTTTCCTGGGCCCTAAGCAGCTGTGAGTTTTGAAACCTCAAAAGTGCATTGTGAGGCATTTCTTTCTGCAGACTAAAAAGGAGAGAAAGAGGAAAAAGCAAGACAGTGAAAGAGGAAGTAAGACCCAGAGTGAGCCTAAGAAGAGGAGAGAGGAAGAGAAAACAGGGGAGCAGGTCCCAGTCAGAAGGGCTGGGCAGTGGCCAGCGAGCACCACCCTCAAGGGACAGGGTCCCTTGACGTGAAGGACCGAGCATTGCGTCTCCAATCTAATGACAGCAGAGGGGTGATCACAGGTATAAACCCACAAGGACAGAGCAAAGGGGAACGGAGACAGGAGGGGGTCAAGGGTGTCAACACATTCTAGAGAGATGGACGGCAGATGCAGGGTTGGTAACTGACTCGGCAGAATAGAAGCAGCAAAAACCCACATGCCCTCGAGGGGGCACCAGGATAAACAAGCCAATTCGCCTGCAGAGCCCCGGAAAGACCCATGGACTGGAAGCATCAGGTGCCAGAGAAGCAGAGACTCGGAAAGGGTGAGAGGGAGGGAGGGAGAGGCTGCAGACCTGTGCAGGGAACAGTCAGACCTTCCCAGGGCCCTACACACCCCACCCGGTCTCTGCCCCCACTGGAGACGTGTTTCTTCTTGCATTAAGGGACCCTGAAAGACCCCAAACTTGGAGACAGCAGAGGAGAGGCAGGAAACACGGATGTCAACCAGGAGAATGCATTAATTAATGGTGAACTTTCAAGCCCCCTCCCTGCCTGCTTCCCAGACCACGAGCCGCCAAGCCCAAACCACCAGGCAGCACACTGACAGATCCTTCTCCGGAGAACCCCGAGTGGTATCTCCAGACGTCGGTATCTGGAGATGCAGACTTTCAGAATCTCCCCCACTGGAAGCTGGCTACCTCCATTGACGAGCCCTCTTCCCAGATACGGGAAGCAGAGGAGATTGCAGAGTGAGAGAACAGATCCTCCTCTAGCGTACAGGGAAGTCAGAAGATAACATCTAAAACGGACAGATCAAGGGACAGCAGAATAAGCACATGGAAAAGTCGGGAGGTAACATCAGAACTAAAAGAACTGGCCAGTGGTCACTCCCGGGAGATGGGACTGAGCTGTAGGGCAGAGCGCTGCTGTTTCTTCTTACAAGACTTTTAGGACCATTTGCCTGCTTAAACTACGTGCATGGATATTTTTGATAAAAATAAAGAGGGTAAAAGAAAGTGGAGGTTGGAGGCAGAAGCTGGCAGCTGCCTAAAGCGGCGAGATACGAGACACAAAAACACCCTCTCCCCTCTCTTGGCTCCCTCCCAGGAAAGAGGCCCTAGACTTGCACTCCTGGCTCCAGGAAGTGGGAAGGGAGGTGATGAGAGCTGGCACGATAGCAGAGGACACACAAATGCCGTGAGTGTGACAAATGCCCCTGCACCCACCCGCAAAAAGGGTGGCCACTTAAGGCTGTGCAGCTGGAAACCTGAAGCCAGCCCGGGTCTGCTCCCAGGGGCACCAAGGACCAGGGTTCTGGGCAGCCAGTGCCCCCGCCTTGGCCCCCTTCCTGGGCACCGAGGGGAATCGGTGGCCTCCACCGTCTCCTCCCACTTTGACATTCTGCATTCTGTGATTCTGGAAAATGCACTGGAATCTGGGGCAGACCCACTTTGAGAAGGAGGCTGGGGATTTCCCCACCACCATCGAGACACCAGACACTTCATCAGGATCCAGGTCACGGCTCATTCCCCGCCTCATCCAGAAATGCATCCAAACTACAGAACCCCCAGGGCACATGCCTTCCGGGGGGCCCAGGGCAGCTGGGGCTCCTCGTGAGTCCTGAGCCAGCGGCCGCCACCCGCTGCTACTTTTGCTCTTTGGTTAATGATAATAGTTTGGACTTCGTCAAGAATTTGCTCAATGCATTAGGAACTGCCGGAATGGATGTAACATGACGCATCGTTATATTAATTTGATAGCAGGTTCCCCAATTCAGCAGAATGCAGAGGTCACCACATTGAAATCATTGCCAACCTAGTTTATTTCTTCTTTTGCAGTTCCGAAGGACAGAGTCCCTGAAACGATCTAGGTATAAAGCTGCCCTCCCAAACTGTCCACCAACAGCACCTGCCACAAACACACACACACGCACACGCACGCACGCACAGGACCAATCCTCAACCCCCGGCTCTGCCTGTCTGGACACAGCTACAGAGGCAGTCGTGGGAATCTTTTTCTTTTAATTGTTGTAAAATATATATAACATAAAATTTTCCGTTTTTAAGTGTACTGTTCACTGGCATTAAGTACACTCGCATTGCTGTGCAGCCCTCACCGCCACCCATCTTCAGAACTTTTCCAGCATCCCAAACTGAAACTCTGTCCCACCAAACCCTAACTCCCCACCCCTCCCCCAGCCCCTGGCCCCCACCATTCCACTCTGTGCCTCCACGAATCTGACTGCTTTCAGCACCTCACATAAACGGGATCATCCAGGATCATCCAGTACTCACCTTCCTGTGGCTGGTTCATTTCACAGAGCATCATGTCCTCATAGCTCATCCATGTTGTAGCACGTGTCATGACTTCCCTGGTGGCTCAGTGGTTAAGAATCCGCATGCCACTGCAGGGGACACAGGTTCGAGCCCTGGTCCGGGAAGATCCCACATGCCGCAGAGCAACTAAGCCCGCGAGCCACAACTACTGAGCCTGCGCTCTAGAGCCCACGAGCCACAACTACTGAGCCTGCGCTCTAGAGCCCGCGAGCCACAACTACTGAAGCCTGCGCTCCTGGAGTCCATGCTCTGCAACAAGAGAAGCCACCGCAATGAGAAGCCCGCGCACCACAACAAAGAGTAGTCCCCGCTCGCCGCAACTAGAGAAAGCCCGCGCACAGCCATGAAGACCCAACGCAGCCAAAACAATAAAAATAAATTTTCAAAAAATTATTTTAAAGATTCCTTTGTAGTTCTGGGAATTTTTTCATCCTCCAGATAGGATCTCCACATGATGTGTGCAGTTCTATTCTGCTCACTCCCCAGGAATAGGGGCTTCCTTAGAAAAGTCCTGTAACTGCCCCAAAGAGCAGAAGCCCTGGCAGTGGCCAACAGGTGACTCTCGTGTGCCGCTTACAGAGGTCCTGGCCAAAGCAGCCCCACCTGCACAGGGACCCACGTGGGGCCTGATGAGGCTGGCTTCCTGGGTGGGGCGCTCTGCCCGCCCCTGGCGCCACCGCCTGGCCCCTCTCCTCTGGTCTGCGCAGGTGCGAGTCTGCCGCTCAACCATGAGCCCGCACACTGCCGTGCACCCCGTCAAAGCTCCCGCTTCTCTGCGTGCAAGCCCTTCAGAGACAACAGAGAAGGCACGGCCCTGCCCCTGGGGAGCTCACTGTCCCCGTGAGGAGGTAAGACTTCCACACTTATGATCACTAAATTGTCAACAACTGATGACAAAGAACGTGGGCTGCAGAAGCTGACAGAGAAGAGGGCTCCCCGTGAGTTGGCGTGTTTGGGGGGCCTCCCGGGAAGAGGTCAGATCCGAAGGGCGGGCAGATTGGGTTGGACGTGGGGCATTTGAGGGGAGGTCAGTGGCCTCTGAAGAGCAGTAAGCAGCCCCCTAACTGTAATGGGTACTTTGCAGTGGGGAGTCAAAGAAAAAGACTGAGAAAGGGAGGTTGAGGCAGAATAAGAGCCTTGAACACAACACTGGGCTTCATCTCTCAGGAAGTTGCTAAGGTTTTCAAGGAGAACAGCAATGTAACAAAAGGAGCGTTTCAGGGAAACCAGCGGGAGGAAGGGAGTCCAGCCTGGAGAGGGGAGCATCCGGAGCTGTTTCATAACCCAAGCACGACGCAGGTGGCAAGGGCCAAACCTGGGGGACACAGGAAGGTAAGGATGTGAATTACAGTTTGCAACTGGCAGAACTGGTGACTAATTCTATTCGGGGGATGAAAGAGAAAGAGGGGCCATGAAGGAGGACAAGGTGTGAGCTTTGGACCCTTTAAGATGAGGTTCGGAGAACAAGGGAAATCAGAGAACGGAAACAGAGCAGAAGTGAGGGCAGGAGGGAGAGGAAAGATGATGAGTCTGAGATGATAACGTGACATCCAGGTGGCCCAGGAGAGAGGCTCAGACTTGGGGAAGGTCCACAGAGAGTTAACAGTCAAACCCTGGAGTTCTTGGAGTCCTGGGAGGGAGAACTTTGGAGAAAAGAGCAGAAGGCCCAAGACTTGTTCCTACCACTGGCGGGGGAAAGGTCCAGGGCAGAAGAAGCAGTGGACCTACAGGGTCCTGAGAGCTGGAGAGCGAGGGCGGGTCTCTCGCTGAGTCCCTTGGGTCTTCTTGAAACTCAGGTCTCACTTTTCTTCTCCTTTCCTTCCAGACCCCTCCCTCTACTTGGCTGTTTTACTGCTTATTGACCAAGAAGCATTTAGTGTTCATTATAGGAAAATTCTATGATTAGACCTTTAGTGTTTCAGTGTTAAGATGTTATCGATATAAATCTAATTAATTAATTAGATAATTAATAACATTTTCCAGCCTCCTTCTAACCGATACACACAGGATTCCTGGGAAGGAAATGTTTTCAACTCCATTTTGAGCTTTGCGTGTCCCCGGCTTCCAAGAAGTTTGCATGTTTCCCAGGGGAGGAGAAATAAATTATTGGGATTGCTAAGTTTTGCAGCCCGCCTGCCTGTGCTCTGCTGGGCTCTGCTCTCCACCCTATGGGGAAGTGTGTGCTTCTCTACACTGCCTGCAACTCCGGGCTAAATCCATCTCCAGAGGCCAGCACAGGAACCCACAGCCAAGCTCACCAGCAAAGGGAGGCTGGGTGTCCCGGGTGGTTCAGAATTCGTGGAGATGGGAGGTGGGAGAGAATAGTGGAACAATCTGCAGGGCCACCTTCAAACCCCACACCAGCAGAGGGTTAGCATCAAAGCTAAGTGTGTGGGCTTTGCAATAAGCTAATCCTGGGTTCAAATTCCAGTTCCAACATTTGCTGTGCCATCTTGGACAGATAATACACCCTCTCTCCATCTCATTGCCTGGCAGAGATGTTGAAAGGACTTAAAAGCCCACAGAAGTACCCCAGAGCACAGTACAAGGGCAATCTATACAAGACAAAAATAGAGTCAACCCAGGTCTCTCCCTTCAGACCCTGACTCACTCTCTCATTCATTTCACAAATATTCATGGAGTGCCCACCGTGTGTCCAGCAGCGCTGCGGGCACTGGGGAGACCCCCTGAACAAGCGAGACCGAAAGCCCCTCTCCTTGTCGTACTTTTACTTTGGGGGAGAGGAGGTCAGATAATGAATAAGTGAATTAAACAAATAAATGAGAACTACACAGTGTGTCAGACGGTGATAAGCGCACTAGAGGAACAGAAAACAGGGAAAGAGGAAAGGGATTCTGGCTGGATGGGAGGGGAGCGATTCTAAATTGTGGGTTCAGGGAGGGCCTCACAGAGAAAGTGACAAAGAATCAAGGCCAGAAGGAGGAGCTGGAAGAACGTACAAGACGGAGGGCGGAAGCTCTTGATTCCAAGATTCTAAATCCACCTGGTGGGGTGGGGAGTGGGGAGTCCCCTGGGGTCTCCCAGCGGCATTACTCTAGTGCCGGGCACACAGCAAGTGCCAAATAAAGACGTCCTGAAGGGTGATTTTTCAAGCTGCCATTTCCAGAAGGTCCCAGTTGCTGATAATACAATATGGGCTCTTTCAACAATCTGCATTCAGCCCTGTCATAGCGCCACTGCCGCCCCCCGGGACCCCCAACCCTGGGAGCCTCCTTGTAGCACACTTCATTATTAAACAGGTGAGCGGGGCTCCCAGGACCTTCTCTGTAATTAGGGCAGGATCTGAGCAAGGGCTCTATTTATAACCCCCAGCCATCAGCAAGCCATGGAGACAAGGAGTGGGTCCCTCTGCGGCTCCTATACCAACATCTATATGTGAGCTGAATACAACAATTAATTTAATAGGGATTCCTCCACACAAACAATGTATCATTTTATTAGGAAACTCTATAAATGTCAGCGGTGCAATTCATTTTTATTAATTTTCTAAAATGAAATTAGCAGCGGCAGCAAACAGAAGTTGTATCGCCTCCTCATCCAACAGAGTTTTGGTGTCATTAATTCCTTAATACCAGGAGGCCGGTTTGCAAGAACTCAGCAGTTCACTGCGTCAATTAATTTCAATACAAGAGAAGGCGGGGTGGGGAGATCCAAACTCAACAACTACTTTAAGAAGATTCTTGAACAATCACAGCAACTTTTCCCCCTCCTGGGACAAGATGCTTTCAAGTGTAAACACGAATTGGATAGTATAAGACTAATAGGAAACGTCTGTCTTCACCCTCTGCCCTTAGGAAAGAAATTCGTCCTTCCAGAGCCTGGAGAGATTGTGGCAGATGCATCCTAAAATCGAAGCCTCCAGGAGGCCCGGGGACAGCCCCTTGCAGACAAGAGGGACGATGACACCCCCGTGCTTGGACACGGACCCTCACAGCATGCAAAGCAAGACCACAAATATTATCTCGTTCAGTCTCATCGTGACCCAGTGAGGTCAGAATCGACATTGACTCTGTTTCCTGCGTGAAGAAGAACCAGTAGAGCTTTGAACGGGGATGAAGTGACTTTCTTAAAGTCACAGAGCTACCGAGTGACAGGGCCAAGGCTCAAACCCAGATTTATCAATATCGAAACCCACACTCCTTCTCTGCTGCCGGGGCACCCCTTGTGCCTCGGGATGGGAAGGCTCTCAGCTCTATTTATACTCCCAAAAGTCAAGTGAGTCAGGCATGACCACGAGTGACATTTGCCTCTCAATGGAAACCCAAATTCAGACTGAAACGTGAGGCAGAATCCCCGCCTTGTGGTGCAGTCAGAGGGCGGCTGAAACAGGACATGTGTCTGCATATCTGAAATCAGATGTCTGGCCCGGGACACGTTCCAGAAACTCTCACTCTCTGGCTAAAGAGACGCTCTTTCCTTCCACTTAGATTCAGGGAGTGTTTTGCTGAGGAGTGAAGGGAGTGTGGAGAGGCTGGAGGCTGCTCGAAATGAGAACCGCTGTGGGGAGCCAGGAAATGGTGCTGAAGCAGGGATCGGACAGGCTCCCTTCCATCCAGAGAAGCTAGGGCAGCAGTTCTCAAAGTGAGGTCCCAGGCCAGCTGCACCCCATCACCTGGGAACCTGTTAGAAATAACAGGTGCTCAGGTCCCACACCAGACATACTGAATCAGAAACTGGGGGTGGGGTGCAGCACGTTACTTTAACAAGCCCTTCAGCTGATTCTGATGCCTGCTCAAGTTTGGGAACCACTGCCCTGGAAGAAGATGTCCCCAGAAGGAAGGAGAAATGAGTATGCCAGGCTTTCCAGGCTTTCCATGGTACAGGACATGGCTGTGCTCACCAAATAGTAGATTGCATCACGATTCATTCTCCCTGCCCCCACTCTGACCCCACTGTAGCAAAGAATGTCCTTCTTGGCCTCATTCTTATTGGGCTCAGCTACGGGAATTACTTTGGCTAATGGATTTGTGAGCAGGTGTGACATATGATGCCACATCCAGCATCATATCCAGGGGTTTTCACTGTGCCTGCCTTGGATTGCCTTGGGCTTTTAAGCCTCTGCCATCCCCCATGAGAACCAGATGTCCCAGACAGGGAAGGGATGGGGGCAGGGGGAGGCCTCCTCAGCCTAGGTTCTACAACAAAAAGACACATCTCCAGTGGTCCTGAAGTCAACCCAAAGCCACAGCCAACCCACAGACCCATGAGCAGGAAATAAAAATTTATTGTTATAAGTCACTTATTTTGGAGATTGTTTCTTACAAGGCATTATCACATCAAAAGCTGACTGATACAAACCATTTGATTTTATAGCAAAGGAAATCATGGCCTCAGAAGGCTGAGGAGTTGAAGACATCCTACAGAGGGGTTTAGGCTGAAAGGTAAAAGAATCAGAGTCAACCTCTGCCCTCACCTGGGGGATGCAGGTCTCAGGAACGAATCGTCCTTTCCTCAATATCCTCTGACCTCCTTCAAAATGGAAAATTCTGGCCTCATCTAATGGATGCTAACCCATAAAAACCTAAGCCTCATGAAGAAATAGGCTAAAGAATCTTCTAGACTGAGTAAACATCTTTCCTCCATGGCTCAGAAAGGATGAACAGGTCAAGCTGATGGCCAAGTGGGCAGAGGACACACCCCCAACCCTTTCCCTGGTCTCCCAGTTAAAAAATTTGAAGACTTTGGTGCTTCTGGACAAAGGGAACAGACTGGGCTTTCTGCCTCTCAAATGCAAACCCACAGAGCAGTTATCCTGTAAGCTGCACTCCAGCTAACACCACTCAGGCTGTTAAACACCTGGCCCCGTCACCGCTGATAGAAAAGCTGTGGCAATTGGAAGAGAGTGGCCGGGTATTTCCGAAGCTCTAGACTGTAACGTACTAAAAATGAAAAAAATGAGAGCTAGGGAGGAAAGAAGAGGCTGCCTTTAAGAATCAACCCTAAATCCCAATGTCTCCATGCTTCACAAAATAATATCACTTGCACCGAGAGAACTCAAGTCAGCTGAATCTTCACCAGTTCCCTCTATTCCCAAGTGGTGAGACTAGTTCAGTGTCCATGGCAGTTGGCAGGTTCATGGACATTGACTAAATAATAAACTGCAAACGTAGCCGTGAATTCTGATTTGGGAGATCTTAACACCATCAAGAAAAACTTGACTTTCAGTTTGTAAAAGGTGTTGAGATGAAAGTGGACAGGTGAGGTAGTTTCCCTTTTAGAAAGTAAGTTTCTAGAGAACACGGGTGTCAGATGGGCACTTTCCCAAAATAAACTTCCCCTGAGGGTCCTGCCTGCCAAACCTTTTCCAAGCATCCAGCTTGAAGGATCCAGCATCAGGCCAGCAGCTTAAAATTTCCAGCTTGCATGATAGCAGCTGCCCTGTTTTTAATCCATCCGATTGCAGTCACTACCACTGTCTTAGGCTGATGACTGAGACCTCAATGTCACAAGCTCTCAGGCAGAACATGGCATTTTGAACTTGCCCATGAATTGACTGGCCAAATCAGGTAATCAATGAAAATCAATCCATTTACTGTACATATTTGAAAAACTGTGAGATCTGGGACATTACCTTGTCTTAGGGGATGTGGTTAGCCATTCTTCGTGTTTCTCAAATGTTATTAAATAAGCTGCAATTTCCTGAAACAGAAGAATAAAAAGATAATAACAACAATTAGCTCACATTGGATCCTGAGAGGTAAGAAAGTTTTTTGCTGTTTCCCAGCTGCTGTCCTCTTTTGTGAGGCCGGAACCCCATCTCCAGTGGAGCAACACTCGACTTGGACTGTGTTTCTATTTTGATTTTTTTAAGACCTTTCCATTCAACCTGCCACACTATAATAATCAAAGCACTGGGTTTCAAAAGATGAGTCAGTGGCAAGGACAAAGATATTTCTCTGTAGGAGGAAAACATCAGACACCATTTCAGCTTCTAAATATCATTAATTTGAAGGAGGGGAAAAACACATGCCAACAACAGGTCTCCACTCATGCAAGGTCAGAATTGGAAGGTTTAGCTGGTCTCCTTCTGAAGCTGGAGTAACCTTTCATCATTGTCACAAGAAATGTTGCCTTCTCTCAGCATGAGCCCCAAGCCCCGAGCCAAATCACACAAAGATTAAAAAGAAAAGAAAGGAAAAAGCCATATTACAGAGACAGAGACAGAGAGACAGAAAGAGAGAGAGAGAGAGTTAACCTTTCCCACTACTGATAACTTAATCTGTTGAGGAACGCTTCAGAATGAAGAGCAATGTCAGCAGAGTTTAAGGCAAAGATGGAAGAAATGTGGGCACCTGAAGGTAAATTAAATATTTATAAACACAACAACATCACTGCAGACAGAATTACTGATTTATTAACAATTTCCATAAAAAGCCTGTGGGTGACATCCACATAAGTCATTGCTCGGGCTCTGAGGCATGATGTGGCCCATTACTTCCAGCTCCAAACGAATCTGCTAACTTGAAACTGGCAGGGACTGTAAGTTAGATTAAGGTTGGACTAGTACACAGTTCCCTTGATCTTGGTGATGATACAGTACGGAGCTGCCGCCCTTGACAACCAGAAAAATGTGGAGAACGGGCCTCCCTTCTCAACTTTCTGTGCAGCAGGGGTTCGTGGAGGGCTCCTCGTGATAGAGCAGCCCGGCCACCTAGGTCTCTAGCCTCCCTCTGCAGTTAGCCTCCTCTGGGCATGGACATTAGGGAGTGGACACCCGTGACCACAGAGATGCTAAACTTGGCCTTGAAAAAAAAGAAGACACATCACCAAAACCAGGGAAGCGGAGCAGGTCAAAGTAGAAAACACCACCCATGCCACATGGTATGAAGGTCACCGGCCTGGGGGTGGGGGTTGGGGGCGGTCAGGGCCTCACATCATCGTGGAAACCAGCCACGACCATGAGCTAGCCAGTGACTGATCACCAGAGCCCAAGCCACCTCAGTCCAGAAGACTGGACCTTTCACCAAGAAGCTGGGAAGCAGAAACCTATGACAAAAACAGAGTTGCCTTGTTGTACAGATTTTTACTGTTGACTGCAACTACAGAAGCTGATCAACCAGCACATTGTTCCCTCTCGCCCCTGAGAGAGAACATATTCTCTTTCCCCTCCTTAGAAGATGTCTTCCCTAAGGTGTCACATAGATAGGTATCACCTCCCCTGGCTGGCCCTCCTAACTCTTCATGACAGGATGGGTTGCCCATCCTCTGTGCTCCCATGGCACTCAGCACCTTCCCCCAGTGTGTAGGATTTATCACTCTGCATCCTAAGGGCTTGTTTACTTGGATAGCATCCCTCACTGGGCCATGTACTCCTCAAGGGCAAGGAATATGTCATCACTGATGTATCCCTTGGACCTCACAATGTCCTGATAAGTGTTTGTTAGACAGATGGATGGATGAGTGGGTGGGTGGGTGGGTGGGTGCATGGGGGGGAGGGAGGGAGGAAGAGTGGGCATTAGAGAAATAAAATTGCATCTATGAACATCTGTGTGTGTGTCCTGAGCAGGTTGCGTGTTTGTACATGTTTATTACTTAAGATAATTGAAGCAAGTGCTTAAAAGCAGCAAAACCCAGCAGCTCCTAGATAAACATTTACCAGTGATTTAATTAACTCTAAGTCACTGTGGGAAGGTGATATAGTATCACAGTTAAGAGCACATGCTTTAGAAGCAAACAGACCTGGCTGGGGGTGCTGGCTCTGCCACTTATGCACTGTCTGATCTTGAGAACATCACTTAACCTGTCTAGACCTCAGTTTCCTATGAAACTGAGATAACGCCACCTCATGGGTAGCTATAAGGAGTGAAAATTCTTAATACCCTGACTGGCGTATAGCTATGCCCCACAATCATCACTATCATGATTATGATTAGAAGGTCTACGTGTTGCAAGCTGGCTCCACAGAGGCCTCAAGGAGGTAGCAGGTACCAAATGGTCCAGCTCAGAATCTTCCAGCGCTGCTGGACTTACCTTCATCGATCCCACCCTCCACCCCCTTCCACCCCCATCCACCCCCTATTCCCACAGTGAATGGTATCATCATAGTGACTCTTCAGAGTTAGTTGGAGTCAGTCCTTCCCTTTATTTACTGGTGCCCATTTGGTTGCACAAAGCATTCATTCATTCACCTCAGAGACCTAACTAACATTTTGAATCTCAAGAGAATAGTAAACAGGACATGCTGAGCATCTTCTTCAAAATAAACATCTGTAACAGTATTGTCATGGAATGTAGTTATCTTGTAAAGAATTATAGGATTGACGTTTTTCTAATACTTTCAGAAAAGGAGTTCAGAATTTATGCAATAATAAACACCAGGTCTTGAAACAATCTGCATATTATAAACTATTCAAGTGTGTAGCTTTCAATCTACAATAATAAGTTTCCCAGAAATTAAATAGGCATGAGCTGATAGTGAAAGGTATGTATGAACATGGATTAGCATGTGTGACAGTCATTAATGAAACTGAACAAGTGAATGACCTTGACAGCAGGCAGTGGCTAGAGTCAGGAAGTGGATAAACTGTGCCACTTCCTAGGTGCATCAGCCCATCTACCTGAATTTCAGGAGCCTTGATATCTGGGGGAATAGTCTATGCCAACTGGAACCCCTGGGATCCATGCCCTTGCCCAGGATCATGCTGAGAGCTAAGCGACCCCTAATGGCCCAGAAGGATGGAGGCACAGGGCACCCCAGACACCTCTAGATTCATCACAGTGTCCCAAAGACCCAGAGTCCCAAAGAAGGCCTTCATAAACATCCCTCAGGCAACAGTCACCCCAACCTGGCAGGGCCCCCTCCACTGCTACTGTCGTGCAAAGAGAAAAACTCCCTGGACTACTTATTGCAATCAATGTTTACTCTACAAATGTTTATTGAGCACCTACTATGACCAGTCAGAGAATAAGACTACATGAAGCCTGAGAGGCAGACAGCAGAAGCAAGAAGAACTACAATTCTGCAGCCTGTGGAACAAAACCACATTCACAGAAAGATAGACAAAAGGAAAAGGCAGAGGACTATGTACTATGAAGGAACAAGATAAAACCCCAGAAAAACAACTAAATGAAGTGGAGATATGCAACTTTCCAGAAAAAGAATTCAGAATAATGAGAGTGAGGATGATCCAAGACCTCGGAAAATGAATGGAGGCAAAGATCAAGAAGATGCAAGAAATGCTTAACAAAGACCTAGAAGAATTAAAGAACAAACAAACAGAGATGAACAATACAATAACTGAAATGAAAAATACACTAGAAGGAATCAATAGCAGAACAACTGAGGCAGAAGAACAGATAAGTGACCTTGGAAGACAGAATGGTGGAATCACTGCTGTGGAACAGAATAAAGAAAAAAGAATGAAAAGAAATGAAGGCAGCCTACGAGACCTCTGGGACAACATTAAATGCACCAACATTCACATTATAGGGGTCCCAGAAGGAGAAGAGAGAGAGGAAGGACCTGAGAAAATATTTGAAGAGATTATAGTTGAAAAATTCCCGAACATGGGAAAGGAAATAGTCACCCAAGTCCAGGAAGCATAGGGAGTCCCAGGCAGGATAAACCCAAAGAGAAACATGCTGAGACACATAGTAATCAAACTGACAAAAATTAAAGACAAAGAAAAATTATTAAAAGCAACAAGGGAAAAATGACAAATAACGTACATGGGAACTCCCATAAGGTTAACAGCTGATTTCACAGCAGAAACTCTACAGGCCAGCAGGGAGTGGCACGATGTATTTAAAGCGATGAAAGGGAAGAACCTACAACCAAGATTACTCTACCCAGCCAGGATCTCATTCAGATTCGATGGAGAAATCAAAAGCTTTACAGACCAGCAAAAGCTAAGAGAATTCAGCACCACCAAACCAGCTCTACAACAAATGCTAAAGGAACTACTCTAAGCGGGAAACACAAGAGAAGAAAAGGACCTACAAAAACAAACCCAAAACAATTAAGAAAATAGTAATAGGAAATGGTAATAGGAACATACATATCAATAATCACCTTAAGTGTGAATGGATTAAATGCTCCAACCAAAAGACAGAGGTTTGCTGATTGGATACAAAAACAAGACCCATCTATATGCTGTCTACAAGAGACCCACTTCAGACCTACGGACACATACAGGCTGAAAGTGAGGTGATGGAAAAAGATATTCCATGCAAATGGAAATCAAAAGAAAGCTAGAGTAGCAATAATCATAATAGATAAAATAGACTTTAAAATAAAGAATGTTACAAGAGACAAGGAAGGACACTAATAATGATCAAGGAATCAATCCACGAAAAAAATATAACAATTATAAATATACCTAAAGACCTAAATGTACGGCCAGACCCTATAAAACTCTTAGAGGAAAACATAGGCAGAATACTCTATGACATAAATCACAGCAAGATCCTTTTTGACCCTCCTAGAGAAATGGAAATAAAAACAAAAATAAACAAATGGGACCTAATGAAACTTAAAAGCTTTTGCACAGCAAAGGAAACCATAAACAAGATGAAAAGACAACCCTCAGAATGGGAGAAAATATTTGCAAATGAAGCAACTGACAAAGGATTAATCTCCAAAATATACAAGCAGCTCATGTAGTTCAATAACAAAAAACAAACAACCCAATCCAAAAATGGGCAGAAGACCTAAATAGACATTTCTCCAAAGAAGATATACAGATTGACAACAAACACATGAAAGTATGCTCAACATCAGTAATCATTAGAGAGATGCAAATCAAAACTACAATGAGGTATCACCTCACACCAGTCAGAATGGTCATCATCAAAAAAATCTACAAACAGGGCTTCCCTGGTGGTGCAGTGGTTGAGAGTCTGCCTGCCGATGCAGGGGGCACGGGTTCATGCCCCGGTCTGGAAGGATCCTGTGTGCCACAGAGCGGCTGGGCCCATGAGCCGTGGCCTCTGGGCCTGTGTGTCCGGAGCCTGTGCTCCGCAACGGGGGAGGCCACAGCAGTGAGAGGCCCGCGTACCGCAAAAAAAAAAAAAAAAAAAAAAAAAAAAATCTACAAACAATAAATGCTGGAGAGGGTGTGGAGAAAAGGGAACCCTCTTGCACTGCTGCTGGGAATGTAAATTGATACAGCCACTATGGAGAACAGTATGGAGGTTCCTTAAAAAACTAAAAATAGAACTACCATATGACCCAGCATCCCACTACTGGGCATATACCCTGAGAAAACCATAATTCAAAAAGAGTCATGTACCCCAATGTTCACTGCAGCACTATTGACAATAGCCAGGACATGGAAGCAACCTAAGTATCCATTGACAGATGAATGGATAAAGATGATGTGGTACATATATACAGTGGAATATTACTCAGCCATAAAAAGAAACGAAACTGAGTTATTTATAGTGAGGTGGATGGACCTAGAGACTGTCATACAGAGTGAAGTAAGTCAGAAAGAGAAAAACAAACAACATTCGCTAACACATATATATGGAATCTAAAAAAAAAAAAAAAAAGGTTCTGAAGAACCTAGGAGGAGGACAGGAATAAAGACACAGACGTAGAGAATGGACTTGAAGACCTGGGGAGGGGGAAGGGTAAGCTGGGACGAAGTGAGAGAGTGGCATGGACATATATACACTACCAAATGTAAAATAGATAGCTAGTGGGAAGCAGACGCATAGCACAGGGAGATCAGCTCGGTGCTTTGTGACCGCCTAGAGGGGTGGGATAGGGAGGGTGGGAGGGAGACGCAAGAGGGAGGGGATATGGAGATACATGTATACATATAGCTGATTCACTTTGGTGTACAGCAGAAACTAACACAACATTGTAAAGCAACTATATTCCAATAAAGTTGTTTAAAAAAATTATAAATATATACGCACCCCCAACATCAGAGCACCTCAGTACATAAAGAAACTGCTAACAGCTATAAAAGAGGAAATGGACAGTAACACTATAATAGTGGAGGACTTTAACACCTCACTTACACCAATGGACAGACCATCCAGACAGAAAATTAATAAGGAAACACAAGCTTTAAATGACACTTACAGGACATTCCATCCGAAAACAGCAAATTACACTTTATTCTCAAGTGCACATGGAATATTCTCCAGGATAGATCACATCTTGGGTCACAGATCAAGCCTCAGTAAATTTAAGAAAACTGAAATCATATCAAGCATCTTTTCCTACCAAAACACTATGACATTAGAAATAAATTACAGGGAAAAAAACATAAACACGTGGAGGCTAAACAATACATTACTAAATAACCAAGAGATCACTAAAGAGATCAAGGAGGAAATCAAAAAATATGTAGAGACAAATGACAACGAAAACACAATGATCCAAAACCTATGGGATGCAGGGACTTCCATCGTGGTGCAGTGGTTAAGAATCCGCCTGCCAATGCAGGGGACATGGGTTAAAGCCCTGGTCCGGGAAGATCCTACATGCCACAGAGCAGCTAAGCCCATGTGCCCCAATTACTGAGCCTGTGCTCTAGAGCCCACGAGCCACAACTACTGAGCCCGAGTGCCACAACTACTGAAGCTTGCATGCCTAGAGCCTCTGCTCTGCGACAAGAGAAGCGACTGCAATTAGAAGCCCGTGCACCACAACGAAGAGTAGCCCCCGCTCACCACAACTTGAAAAAGCCCATGCACAGCAACGAAGACCCAACGCAGCCAGAAATAAATAAATAAATTTATTTTTTTAAAACCTATGGGATGCAGCAAAAGCAGTTCTAAGATGGAAGTTTATAGCAATACAATCCTACCTCAAGAAACAAGAAAACTCTCAAATAAACAATCTAACATTACACCTAAAGTAAGTAGAAGAAGAAGAACAAACAAAACCCAAAGTAGCAGAAGGAAAGGGATCATAAAGATCAGAGCAGAAATAAATGAAACAGAAACAAAGAAAACAATAGCAAAGATCAATAAAACTAAAAGCTGGTTCTTTGAGAAGATAAACAAAATTGATAAACCTTTAGCCAGACTCATCAAGAAAAAGAGGGAGAAGACTCAAATCAGTAAAATTAGAAACGAAAAAGGAGAAGTAACAATGGACATTGCAGAAATACAAAGCATCCTAAGAGAATACTACAAGCAACTCTATGCCAATAAAATGGACAACCTGGAAGAAATGGACAAATTCTTAGAAAGGTATGACCTTCCAATACTGAACCAGGAAGAAATAGAAAATATGAACAGACCAATCACAAGTAATGAAATTGAAACTGTGATTAAAAATCTTCCAACAAACAAAAGCCCAGGACCAGATGGCTTCACAGGTGAATTCTATCAAACATTTAGAGAAGAGCTAACACCCATCCTTCTCAAACTCTTACAAAAAATTGCAGAGGAAGGGGCTTCCCTGGAGGCACAGTGGTTGAGAGTCCGCCTGCCGATGCAGGTGACACGGGTTGGTGCCCCAGTCTGGGAAGATCCCACATGCCATGGAGCGGCTAGGCCCATGAGCCATGGCCACTGAGTCTGCGGGTCCGGAGCCTGTGCTCCGCAATGGGAGAGGCCACAACAGCGAGAGGCCCGTGTACCGCCAAAAAAAAAAAAAAAAAAAAAAAAAAATTGCAGAGGAAGGAACAATCCCAAACTCATTCTGTAGGCCACCATCATCTTGATACCAAAACCAGACAGAGATGCTACAAAAAAAGAAAATTACAGAATATCACTGATGAATATAGATGCAAAAATCCTCAACAAAATACCGGCAAACAAAATCCAACAACACATTGAAAGGATCATACACCATAATCAAGTGGGATTTATCCCAGGGATGCAAGGATTCTTCAATATACACAAATCAATCAATGTGAGACACCGTATTAACAAACTGAAGAAGAAAAACCATATGATCATCTCAATAGAGGCAGAAAAAGCTTTTGACAAAATTCAGCACCCATTTATGATAAAAAATCTCTGGAAAGTGGGCATAGAGGGAAACTACCTCAACATAATAAAGGCCATATATGACAAACCCACAGCAAACATCATTCTCAATGGTGAAAAACTGAAAGCATTTCCTCTAAGATCAGGAACAAGGCAAGGATGTCCACTCTCACCACTATTATTCAACACAGTTTTGGAAGTCCTAGCCATGGCAATCAAGAAGAAAAATAAATAAAGGGAATACAAATTGGAAAAGAAGAAGTAAAACTGTCACTGTTTGCAGATGACATGATGACATAGAGAATCCTAAAGATGCCACCAGAAAACTACTAGAGCTAATCAATGAATTTGGTAAAGTTGCAGGATACAAAATTAATGCACAGAAATCGCTTGCATTCCTTTACACTAACAATGAGAGATCAGAAAGAGAAATTAAGGAAACAATCCCATTCACCACTGCAACAAAAAGAATAAAATACCTAGGAATAAACCTACCTAAGGAGGTAAAAGACCTGTACTCAGAAAACTATAAGACACTGATGAAAGAAATCAAAGATGACACAAACAGATGGAGAGACATACCATGTTCTTGGATTGGAAGAATCAATATTCTGAAAATGACTATACTACCCAAAGCAATCTACAGATTCAGTGCAATCCCTATCAAATTACCAATGGCATTTTTTACAGAACTAGAACAAAAAATCTTAAAATTTGTATGGAGACAGAAAAGACCTTGAATAGCCAAAGTAATCTTGAGGGAAAAAAACGGAGCTGGAGGAATCAGACTCCCTGACTTCAGACTATACTACAAAACTACAGTAGTCAAGACAATATGGTACTGGCACAAAAACAGAAATATAGATCAATGGAACAGGACAGAAAGACCAGAGATAAACCCATGCACCTATGGTCACCTTATCTTTGATAAAGGAGGCAAGAATATACAGTGGAGAAAAGACAGCCTCTTCAATAAGTGGTGCTGGGAAAACTGGACAGCTACATGTAAAAGAATGAAATTAGAACACTCGCTAACACCATACACAAAAATAAATTCAAAATGAATTAAAGACCTAAATGTAAGACCAGACAATATAAAACTCGTAGAGGAAAACATAGGCAGAATGCTCTATGACGTAAATCACAGAAAGATCTTTTTGGACCCACCTCCTAGAGTAATGGAAATAAAAACAAAAATAAACAAATGGGACCTAATGAAACTTGAAATCTTTTGCACAGCAAAGGAAACCAAAAACAAGCCTAGAAAACAACCCTTAGAATGGGAGAAAATATTTGCAAATGAATCAATGGACAAATGATTAATCTCTAAAATATATAAACAGCTCATGCAGCTCAATATTAAAAAAAACAAACAACGCAATCCAAAAATGGGCAGAAGACCTAAATAGACATTTCTCCAAAGAAGACATACAGATGGCCAAGAGGCACATGAAAAGATGCTCAGCATCACTAATTCTCTGAGAAATGTAAATCAAAACTACAATGAGGTATCACTTCACCCGGTTAGAATGGGCATCATCAGAAAATCTACAAACGACAAATGCTGGAGAGGGTGTGGAGAAAAGGGAACCCTCTTGCACTGTTGGTGGGAATGTAAATTGATACAGCCACTATAGAGAACAGTTTGGAGGTTCCTTAAAAAACTAAAAATAGAATTACTATATGACCCAGCAATCCCACTACTGGACATATACCCAGAGAAAACCATACTTCAAAAAGACACATGCACCCCAATGTTCATTGCAGCACTATTGACAATAGCCAGGTCATGGAAATAACCTAAATGCCCATCAATAGACGAATGAATAAAGAAGATGTGGTACATATATACAATGTAATATTACTCAGCCATAAAAAGGAACAAAATTGGGTCATTTGTAGAGACGTGGATGCATCTAGAGACTGTCATACAGAGTGAAGTATGTCAGAAAGAGAAAAACAAATATCGTATATTAACGCATATATGTGGAATCTAGAAAAATGGTACAGATGAACTGGTTGCAGAGCAGAAATTGAGACACAGAAGTAGAGAAAAAACATATGGACACCAAGGGGGGTAAAGCGCGGTGTGGGTGGAGTGGTGGTGTGATGAACTGGGAGAGTGGGATTGACATATATACACTAATATGTATAAAACGGATAACTAATAAGAACCTGCTGTGTAAAAAATAAAAAATATAAAACTTTTAAATAAAGAGCACGTGAAGCCTGCTCTTAAATTGCTCACAGCCAGGGACAGAGATAAGTCAACGTAATAGTGGGGCGTTCACGCCATCACAGGGTCAACTGTCCTGTCAACTCTGTAGCCAGACCAATGGGTCACCTCAGGCCTACCGAGCTGCCACGCAAGCAAGCAGAGGCCCCGGGGAACCACACCGATTTATGAACTATCTTTGAGCACCAGCCGCTCCCTCCTGCACCCTCCCATGCAGATCCCCCCTGGGTGGAGCACCTGTCCCAC
The DNA here is from genome assembly GCF_964341445.2 of Mesoplodon mirus. Classification (NCBI taxonomy): domain Eukaryota; kingdom Metazoa; phylum Chordata; class Mammalia; order Artiodactyla; family Ziphiidae; genus Mesoplodon; species Mesoplodon mirus. The sequence goes on along the minus strand of NC_138978.1, from coordinate 5,065,380 downwards.
TTAAAGGCAGCCCCTCTGAGCAAAGGAAACTGAATTCCCAGAGGCAGGCTTCCTCCTGTGTCATATTCACATTGACTAAGCCCCAGAGCTGGACTCAACCACCAGGGAGCATCGTTGCACTGCTGTCTGGCTCCCAGCTGGATGGGGCGTGTCTGGGTCACCTGTCTACTCCCAGACCCGTGCTGCCCAGCCCATTCCCCTTATTCTGGTTCTGATTTGTCTCATCATCAGATGGGCAGACCATGGGCCAGACCCTGCCTCCCCAAAGCTTAGGATCTTTTTGGGGAGAGAGCTAGGCACACCCCCAAAGAACCACAAAGAACAGAAGATGCTAAATAGTGTGGAACAAAGTGAGAACCATCAAAATTCAGAGTAAGGAGAGCCATCTGGGCTAGGAAGGGGAATGATTTCAGGGGGAGAGGGGCTTCATCATCTGTGTCATCATTACCATCATAACAGCTAACATTGGCAGAGTGATGTCTAAGGCCAGCGACTGCTCTAGGACTTCATGGGGGATAGTCTCACTTAATCTTCAAAACAAACTACAAAGTGAGAACATGCCCGTTTTACAAGTGGGGAAACTTGAGGCACAGAGGAGTTAAGTGGCTTGCCCAAGGTCACACGGCTAAACTCTGTAGAACCCAAACCCATGCACAATGGTTCCAGAGCCCACACTCTCCACTACTGATCTGAATTTCTTTAAAGAACGGCTACGGTGTGTTGAGATGGAGAAAAGGAAAACCTGCACGTGTACAGTCATGCTTTCCTAACTCAGGCTAACAGCCTCCTGCTTCCCACTGAGCTGGAGTCACCTCAGTGCCCCACCTCCCTTCAGGGAGACAGGAGGAGCCAGACTGAACATCCATCAGCAGGATTCTCTCCTTCCAGCAGGATCAGGCTCATTGCCACCCATAACCCTTGTATGATCCATGGGGTCATCTTCAGTGATAGGAAACGTTTTTTATATCCAGGAACCATTTGCTTTAAATGTCTTACGATACAGACAAAACAACAGACAAAAAGAGAGACAAACACTCTAGCTGAAGAGGGGAAGAGGTTTTGAAAAAAAGCATCTTCATCCCAACTGTCTGGCCCTCCCCCCCTTTCCCCAAAGCTCCAGCCACCTAGGGCTCCGAAGAAGACAGACAGAAACACAGATCCGGGCCATCTCACTTTCACAGAGCAGGAAACTGAGGCCCAGAGAAGGAGAGGGACTCGGCCAAGGTCACGTGTTTGTGGCTCAGCCAAGCTGGGACCCGGGACTCCCAACGCCCAGTGCATGATGTTCTTTCCCCTCCTGCCTGTTGCCTCTCAAACTCAAGTCTGGCCCAGGAAATTCATAGAATGCTCAAACCAAGAGAGAGTGTGTCCCAGAGAAGTGAAAACTGGGACTCAAACAAAATCATGTACACAAATGTTCACAGCAGCATCATTCACAATCGCCAAAAGCCAGAAGCACCCCAGGTGTCTGTCAACAGACGGACAGACGGATAAACAGAGAATGGTCTTTCCACACAATAGGTTATTCAGCCACAGAAAGGAATGAAGTTCAAACGCACACTACAACACGGATGAACCTTGAAAACATGCTGGCAAAAGAAGCCAGACACACAAGGCCGCATGTTGTATGAGCCCACTGATGTGAAATGTCCAGAACAGGCAAATCCGTAGAGATGGAAGATAGGCTGGTGGTTGCCAGGAGCTGGACGAAGAGGGGTGGTGGGGAGTGACTGCTAAGGGGTGTGGGGTCTCCTTTTGAGGGGATGAGAATATCTGGAACTAAATAGTGGTGAAGGTTATACAACATCGAGAATACACTAAATGCCACTAAGGTAAATGTTGTGTGCATTTTGCCACAATAAAAAAGAACAAGAAGAGAGTGCAGACGTCCAGGTAGATGTAGCCGGAGATGAAGAAATTGCCAGCCCTCCCTTCCTACAAGGTTGGACCCTGAACCCAAAGGGCCACCCGCATGCCTGCAAGCCTGCTCAGCTCCCTGGCTCCCGTGGTATCTGTTTTTCCTGGATCCTAAACACTGCATCAGTGCCGAGAAGAACGACTCGACTGTCAAGATGAAGGAATTCACTGCAGCATCCAAAGCGAAGACTGTCCAGCTTGCAGATTTTCAATGTTTAGTTTGCCCTTTGGATGTTCAAATAGAAAAACTGCCACCGAGGTATGATGTCTGTGTGTGGCAGGGGCTCAGGGGACAGGCTGTAGCAGAATCCCACAGGCCCCTGTATCTTTTTGGCATGGGTTCAGTCCCTGCAGGTCAGGGAGGTGGGTGGGCCCCTCCCCAAGGCACTGACCAAGCCCCACCAAGAAGGACAGAGTGGGCAGGACTTCCTGGCATTGTCGCCTGGTCACATGCTCTGTCGCCGTGCAACTCTGCCACCCAAAGTCATGCCGACCGCCCACCATCCAACTGCCAGATGGGCCTGGTCCTGTCTGCCCCCAGGTGACGGGTCAGACAGAAAGCTGCAAAGCCCATCTCGGTGGTGAGCCAGCGAGGCTCGGGGTCATCCTCAGAGGCTGCCCCCAGGACTGGCAGGTGGGAATGCATTGTGCCAGCCTGACTTTTCTTGCCCCTTCCCACCTCGGCCCCCATGCGCTGATTCATCCTGCAGAACCTGTCTGGCCTTGTTCACGGTTCACCTCTTCCAGGGAGTCTTCTCTGCTGTCTCACTCCACAGTGAACACCGGCTTCCAGAACCTTCTCAGCAGTGGTTGCATGACTCCTGGACTCCTAGCAGGCAGGGTTTTCTGTGGTTGGTGTTTCTGTGCCTGGGGGTTCTCCCTTCCTAGTTCCACAATGTCTGGGGAGGGTCTGAGTCTCAGTCCCTCCCTCACTGTAGAGCCCTGAGTGGTTCCTGTACCCAAAGATGACTGTTGGCAGATAGAGGTTGAGTGAACGAATGCAAAGTTCTCTTCTAAAGGATGCAGACAGAAGGAGCCCACGTATGAGCCAACTCTTGCTGCAAGCTGGGTGGCTGGGGGTGGACAAATGAAGATGCAGCTGCCATTGAAGCGCGATGCCCTACATGAAGAGCCTGGACAGAAATGTTCCACTAAGCGCTCCACATTCGGAAAGGCAGCACCTGGCCAGCCCATCAGCACCAGGGCAGCACTGTCCAGTACAAACATGACGTGAGTCACAAAGGCAAGCCACAGCTGTGATTTTAAAACTTCTAGAAGCTACATGTTTTGTAAAGTAAAAAGAAATAGAAATTAATTGTAATAATATATTTTGCAATATATTTTCTATTTTAACCCGGTATGTCCAAAATATTATGACTTCACAAATTTTTTTAAAAAGCAGTCATGAGCTATTTCACAAATTTTTTCATACTAAGTTTTCAAACCTCATTGTGTATTTTCCATTTCTAGCCCATCCTAATTGAGAGCAGCCATATTTCAAGTGCTGGGCAGCTACCTGCGGCTGCCATATTGGACAGAGCAGCTCCAGATACAGACATCACAGGAGCCTGAAAAACACAACATGCCTTCTGGAGCCAAGCCCTCTGCGTCCACAGGGCTTGTGTGGAGCCCAGGTGTGATTGAAGATGCAGCTGCATCTTTTGCTTCAACGCTTCCTTTGAAGCAGGGCTCACTGCCCCATTGGTCCCCCTCAGAGGTCCACCACACCGTGTCCTGCCTCCGGTGTGTGGGAGGCTATGCCTGTTTGGAGGAGGATACGGGATTCTCAGAGGGGCCGAATTCACCTCCATCTCTCAGCCCGAGCTCACTGTCACTTCCATTCCCTCTCCAGGAGCCACCCACTGAGGACACCCCATAGAATCACCCAGCCCAGAGAAACTGGCTTCCCCTTCAGCCATTTCCCCTGAAGCAGTCCTCAGAAAAAGGACCGGTCCCTTCTACTGGCTCTCCATTCTTCATCTGGGGGTCCAATGTCAGTGAGAGAGAAAGGTCAGTCTCGAGGGGTTTTTAGTGCTTATTGGGACAAACTCAACAAGCAAACAAACAAAAGCAACAACAAGCTATATAGAGATATGTTTTGTTTGTTATTCTCCTGAGTCCAAGTAAAGAAAATATCTGTGGTCTACACAATCTCAGATATTTTGCACACACACACCAAAAAAAAGAATAAATCTTTCAACCTAAGGGATAATTTTTTTAAGTTTGTTTTTTATGAGAGTTCTGCACACGGGTTTTATCTGTACGGGACCAAAGCTGAGGGGGGGAAAAAAGCCAGGACTCTCCTAGCAGCTGGCCCCAGCATCTGCTAGAGCCACAAAATGCAACTATATTACTCCCAAACGAGAAGTAAAAATATCTTGTTTCCAATACTCTTGGTTTTAAGACTCATACTTTATGTCCTCTGGGTATTTCAATGGTTCCAGATCTCTGTGTTATGTACTTTATTAGGGATGTGTGAATGTCATATTAATGACTTCTAACCAACATGTTTACAGTGGAAGCAAATTTTCCCAGAACCCACTGCTCACTGCACTTTACAAAAAATAATTGGCCTTAATTTAAATAAAGTTTAAAAAAACATTAATGAGAATGACTTCAAAGTTAACACTGTTTTTTATTATCTTAAAATCAATAGTGGATACTCAAGTGATCAATGTATCATTATTTATGTCTTCATGTATTTTATATTATTTTGTACTTATTCATGCTTGAATAAAAATAAAACGATAAAAATAAATAAATAAATAGCCATTCCTTACCCCACTCCCAGTGGCATCCCTCACCTGCTCTCTCCAGGGCACCCCATGCATGAAGCTGGTGGGTCTCCTCCTCCATGATAAATATTCCAACCCTGGGTCCAAGAGTGCCATGCTCCCTCTTTATACATCCTGTCTCCATCCACTGAAGTACTTCCCGAGAGCCCAGCTGGCCAAGCCAACACCCTCCACGGGATGTTCTGGGTCCCCACCGCAGGTCAAAACCAACACCCCAGATCATGCTTTTAAAATAACCAGCTCTTGTGATAAACAACAGCATACAGAATAATGGCTTCTACTTTATATATAGGGTATATAAAGGGTATACAAAAGGTAGCATACAATTTGACAATTTATGAGTGTGGTGGCAATTAAGATCTCAGGGACCCAAGGGTGTCTGGAAGACTTTCTACAAAATGGTAAGTAGCAATTCAGGATAAATTCCTAACAGCCCAGATTTGTGACATAAAGCCTGGCTCAGTTGGCTGTCTGTTATTTAGATGTGGTAAAGCATTCTCATGACCACCAAAGTGCCAATCAGAGCAGAAACAATGAGCTATCATAAAAACAGTCAGAGGAAGATTCAGTGAAGGAGCAATTCCTCCTGTCTCTCCTTCATTTCCTTATCCACTCTTTGGTTCAATCATTTGATGAATTATTGAGCACCTACTGTATGCCAGGCACTACACGAGGCCCTAATGATACAAAGACATATGGGTGATGGCCCTGGGAAATAGAACGGGGAAGACAGACAGAGCTGCAGGATCCAGGGCTATTGTCAACAGCAAAACAGATGATGAATGCTAAATTAGCAGCAAAAATGATGTGTTCATACTGGGAAGAGAAGGGAAGGTTTTTGCCAAGGAGCCAACATCCAAACTGGGTCTTGAAGGATGAGTAGGAGGTTGCCAGGCTGACAAATGGTAACGGCATTAGCGAAAGAAACAGCATGTGCAGAAACAGGAAAGTGGGGAAAGCAAATGTATTTGGGAGACTTGGAGTAACATGAAGTCGTAGAGTCTGAAGGGTATAGAACAACAGGACCCAAAGATGGAAAGGGTACAGAGGCAGCAGACTGTGGAGGAATGAAGAGGCCAGGAGAACGCAGCTTTATCCACAAGAGCCAGGGAGCCGTGGAAAGCTTTTAAGTGGAGAGGAGGCACAAAAAGAGCCGTGCTTCAGAAACATCACTCTGATGGTGCCGGGGCAGAGAGGGGGCTACCGACTGTGATTACAGCCCAGGAAGGAGACGGTGAGATCCTGGACTATGACAGTGGAGATGGGCAAGATGGAACTAACTTGAATTTTTTCAAAAGTGAATAAGTGTGGCTTGAAAGCCAATTGGCTGGAGAAAATGAGGGACAGTGAGGTAGTGAGGACATCCAAAGCAAAGGAAGCCCAGGGGTTGAATCCACCCGAGATCTGCTTGCTTGGTAAACACAGTATTTGTTCCCATTTGGTTTATTTGCCAACATTTAAAGATTGGGAAATGGGGATTTGCAGTTCTCCTAAAACTTAAAGTCTGGCCACTCTGGGACCACATCCCTAGAGATCACCCACTGGTTGAGTTGAGGAGCAGCTGCCCACCATCCCCACCTGGCTGGTCTTTTCACTCACAATACGTGCCTGGACCTAGCAGGCATGCGACTTTGGGACTCCCACTCTGATGTTTCTGGCATTGGAAACTGAGTAGATTGTAGGACCATGCACCATATATGTTATCCAGAAAGAAATACATTTAGAGCAATAGATTTTAGAAAGAGAGATATGTTAACCAGAGTACTCATTGCTTTTTTTTTTCTTTTTTTTTTTTGTGTGGTACGCGGGCCTCTCACTGTTGTGGCCTCTCCCGTTGCGGAGCACAGGCTCCAGACACGCAGGCTCAGCGGCCATGGCTCACGGGCCCAGCCACTCCACGGCATGTGGGATCCTCCCAGACCGGGGCACGAACCCATGTCCCCTGCATCGGCAGGCAGACTCTCAACCACTGCGCCACCAGGGAAGCCCCTCATTGCTTCTTAATACAATGACATTTGCCAATTAATCTGGACCCAAGATTGCCCCAACTTCTATTTCAATATTGTCCCAGTTGTCAATTTGTTTTTCTCTTAGCTCCAATTTTACCCTTATTTGTCCTGCTTTGTGACACGGAAGATGGGCCCTATAAACATTTTCCCATGCTGGCTTGGCAGGATGTCAAGCTTCTTCCATAGAGCAATGAACTGCCCCTGCAAGAGGATGGTGGCCAGACATCCCTTCTAGTTTCTGTACTCTGTCACTATTAGTATGATCATCATTATTATTCAAAGCAGGAGCCCACTGACCATGCAGATGAACGCCAGCCACACCCCCAGGACACCCTCCCTCTACTGGCAGGCTGCAGCTCTGGCCCACCTGACACCATCAAGCGACAGTGAACCATGTCTGCAGACCAACTGTAGCCCATGCCCTTTGGCAGCCAGCGTGTTCCTGTGGTGGCCCTGTGCTCTGAAGAGGTCCGAATTTCAGCCTATGCAGTGAGGGGGGACTCTTCCAGGCCTTAGTTTATTTATTGTCTACTCTTTCTCAGCCTACAGGTAGTTGCTGCTCTTAGAAGTACCAGATACTTCTAGAACACTTAGAATTCTCTTTTATCACTATTAGTAGCCAACCACCTTTTACTAGTTAACAATTCTTTACCTTAAATTTTCTCTGTTCAAATACCCAATATGGTTTCTGTGTCCTGACTGGACCCTGACTGATATAAGGATCGTCCACAGCCCTGAAGATACTTATAACCTCACTGCTGTGTCATCTTAAAAGACATACTAAATGTATAACGGATTCACTTTGTTATAAAGCAGAAACTAACACACCATTGTAAAGCAATTATACTCCAAAAAAAAAAAAAAAGACACACTAAAAAGTACAGGGGGAATAAAAAGACACCTGAAGGAAAAGAAGCATGTATTGAGGGAAATATATAAATTACTCCAGTGAGGAATCTATAGCAAGTTTCCTAGATGCCAGCCACATAGTAGTTTGAAAGCCACTGGAACAGTGTACATCCTACACTTTAATTTGTGAGAAGACTGAATCTGCCTATTTGGGGAGATAAAAAGCATTTCTTGTAGAGTAGGAAAAAGTTACTCTATCTCCCTTTGGCCATACGATTTGGGGTACGTCACTTGACATTTCCTCACCTAAAATGAAGGATAATATAATTGTATTACATGAGGTAATATATGCAGATTCTTGGCACACTGGGTTAAAACTTTTTAAAAATCAGGTCCACTGAGGTATAATTCACATACAGTAAAATGCAACTCATTTTAAATGCACAGTTCAATGAATGCTAACAAACAAATCTATTATGTATCTATCACCACATTCAAGATATAAAACATTTTCAGCACCATGAAAAGTTCCTTCATACCCTTTTCAGTTAATCTCTCTCATACCTCAGCCTCAAGCAAGCATTGATCTGCTTTCTGTCATTGTAGATTAGTTCTGCCTGTTCTCAAATCTTATGTAAATGAAATCATACAGTATGTACTCTCTTTGTTTCTGTTTTCGTTCATTCAAGATAATGTTTTTGAGATTAATCCATGTTGTTGTGTGTATCAGTAGTAATCCATTCCTTTTCATTGCAGAGCATTATTCCATTGTATGGATATATCATAATTTGTTTAGCCATTCAAATGTTGATGAACATTTGTGTTGTTTCCAGTTTGGGGCTGTTATGAATAAACTATTATTAACATTTATATACAAGTCTTTGTGTGGACATATGTTTTCATTTCTCTTTGGTAAAAACCTAGGCATGAAATGGCTTTGTCATACGTTAAATATGTGTTTAACTTTATATGAAACTGCCAAAGTGTTTTCCAAAGAGATTGCACTATTTTATATTTCCGTCAGAAATGTGTATGAATTAAAGTTGCTCCACATCTTTGTCAACATTTGGAACAACCTGTCTTTTCAATTGTAGCCATTGTCATGGGTGTGCAGTTATCTCATTGCAGCTTCACTTTGCTTTTCCCTAATGACTAATAATTTGTGACATTTATTCATGCACTTATTGACTATTTATATACTTTCTTTTGTAAAGTCTATTTTAATGTTTGCCCAATTTTTAATTGGGTTGTTTGTCTTTCTACAGTTGAATATTAATAGTTCTTTTTGTATTTTGGATATGAGGGCTTCATCAGGTTTATGCATTATAAATATTTTCCTCCAGTCTCTGGATTACTTTTTCATTTTCTTAGGGGTATATTTCAAAGACCAAAAGTTTTTAAATTTGGTTAAGTCTAATTTATCATTTTTCTTTTTCTGGCCAATTTAAGAAATTTTGTCTACTCCAAGTTATCTGCTTTTTATTTGAAATGTTTAGACGGTTTGTGTTTCGTGTAATTACTGATGTGGTTGAGTTTACGTTTACCAGCATGCTATTTTTTTCTATTTGTTCCATTTGTTCTTTGTTCCCTTTTCCTCCTTTTCTTGCCTTCTGTTGGATTAACTGATTTTTTTTTTTTTAGTATTCCATTTAATCTCCACTATTGGCTTATTAGGTTTGCTTCTGTTTTATTTGTGGTTGCTCTAGGATTTACATTATGTATCCTTAACAGAATCCACCTTCAAATAATATTATCCCACTTGTGTATATCAGAAGGGACTTAAACAGCATGCTTCCATTTTGCCCGTTCTTTTATTCCTGTTATTGTTTGTTGTCATTTTTTATTTATTTATTTATTTATTTATTTATTTATGGGTGCGTTGGGTCTTCGTTGTTGTGCACGGGCTTTCTCTAGTTGTGGCGAGCGGGGGCTACTCTTTGTTGCGGTGCGCAGGTTTCTCACTGCAGTGGCTTCTTTTGTTGTGAAGCATGGGCTCAGGGCTCTAGGCATGTAGGCTTCAGTAGCTGTGGCACATGGGCTCAGTAGTTGTGGTGCAAGGACTTAGTTGCCCCACGGCATGTGGGATCTTCCTGGACCAGGGCTCGAACCTGTGTCCCCTGCATTGGCAGGCAGATTCTCAAACCACTGCACCACCAGGGAAGTCCTGTTGTCATATATTTTACATCTCTCTCTGTTCTAGACCCCCAATGCAGTGATTTAAACAATTCATTATGTTTTAAAGAAATTTAAAATGAAGAAAAATCTCTGATATTTACCTATGTATTTACCATTTTCAGCACTGAGTCCTCACTGTATAGCTCCAAGTTTTCATATTGTGTCATTCTTCTTCACATGAACTTCCTTTAACATTTCTTATAGTATGGGTCTCCAAGCAATGAATTCTCTGAAGTGTGCATGTGTCTGTGTATCTGTCTGTCTGTTAGAAAACGTCTTTACTTCCCTTTCATTTCTTAAGGGTAATTTCACCAAATATAGAATTCTAGCCTGACAGGATTTTTCCCTTTCAGCACTTAAGAGATTTCAGTCCATTGTTTTCTGGCTTGCATGGTTTCTGATGAGAAATCTGCAGAAATTCTTTGCCCCACCCCTACCTCCCCACCCTGGTTGATTTTAGGATTTTCTCTTTATCACTGATTTGAAGCTATTTATGGTGTTCCTTGCTGTGGTTTTCTTTGTTTTTAACTTGCTTGGGGTGTGTTGAGCTTCTTGGACCATTGGGTTTATAGTTTTCATCAAATTTGGAAAGTTGTCAGGCATTACATCTTTAACTAAAGACGGTTAGGCTTTGCTCCAGCAGGCATTTGAACTTCTTGTGGATCAACCTGATCCTCTGCAGACTTATTTTTAATCTTTGTAAAGATGGGTCTGCAGTACCGCTTACTGTAGAAATGTTTTAGCCCTGCTTTTTTTTTTTCTTTCTTTCTGTACTGAATGTCCCATTTATTCAAGGAGACTCTCCAATCTGGCTGGTCAGAATTTGAATACCTCCAAGTGCTGTATGAATTCTGGGGATTTTTCACCTTACAGCCTAGGTGCTTTTAGCCCAACTTTGCAGTTTATTCTTATACTTCAGCAGCTTAGAAATCAACAGAACTTTCCAGGGGACCCATGCAGATATCTGGAACACTTTCTCTTCAAGGCTCTCTCCTCTCTGATATTCTGCCTTGTGAATTCTGGCCATCTCAACCTCCCCAAACTCTGGTATCTGTCTCCTCAACTCAGCAAGATGACTGTATTCTACATGGGGTACCTCCCTGAAACCAGTCTTGAAATGCCTCCAAGCAGAAATACAGAGTGATTGTCAGACTCACAACCTCCTCTTGGAAACCACGGTCCTACCCTGACTATTGTGTAACATCTGAAAATATTCATCTCACATATTTTGTCCAGTTTTATCCTTGTTGATGGCAAGAGGACAAATCTGGTCCCAGTTACCCCATCATGGATAGCAGCAAATGCCTTGCCATGATTTTTTAGATTTTTATTTTATTCTTTGAGAAGTCAGCAATCTCTGGATAAAAGAGAAAGCCAGACTAAAGCAAAAGGGTTAAAACTTTGAGGGCGTCATTGTGGCCTCAGAGAGAGGCTTCCATGAAGCCTATGCAGATCCAGGCTTTCTCAAATACCAAAAAGTGGGAGGGGGAGATAGTGTCCGGGGAGATAGTGTCCAGTGACAACTGAATTCTGATTCTGCTTTAACAACACCCACACTTCACCTCTACCCCTGGATGAAGATGTAGACTTGCTGCTTTGACAGATTCAGTTCAAGAATCAGAAGAGCCTAAAAGAGCACAGATTGTTGTTACAAGTCCTTCCAGAATAGCGATATAAGCCTGAATATAAAACAGAAGTAGTGTTGCAAGAATTTGGCTTCTTTTTCAACCTTGGCAGGATTCTATCTGCACAGAAAGTGTCACTGACAGCCACATGCTGCCAACTCCCATGAAGAACTAGGGACAAGGGACAAGCTATGTAAAAATATCTCACATCTACTTGGTCTTTGTGTAGATGCCTCCCTTCGAGATAAATCCTGAATCCCTGGTGAAATAAATCAGGGATTTAGATCAGGGTGTGTGTGTGTTCCCTTCCTACCAATAGATAACCCCACCCACAATGCCCCAAGCCTCCACCTCTGATCTAACGCATTAACAAATAGAGCCCTTTGGAAATGGGTCTTAAATCATTCAAAGAGGTCAGAAAAGTCTTTGAAGGTAGCAGATGATGGCTCTGGTGAATGGAGGTGGGTGTCTTGCCTTGCTCCAGTCCCTTCCTAACTCTGAGCGACTAAATTTCCTTGCAGAACAAACACCAACACTCATCCCAAGCCTTCCCCTATCCCCAGACCCAATAAAAGTAATAAACACAGAAGCAAGCCATCTTAAAATTAACACATCCAAGATACAAGCAGAAACCACTGATCAAAACCTGCTATCTTCCTTCACAGCCGACAGTTCCAGAGCAGCCTAACACCCCATAATGGAATCCCATTATCTACAAAAGAAACTCGTTCCAGAGGAAAGCCACAAATAAAGAGCGAATCAAAGGCAGCAGGCAAAGGGGGAGACTCTGGAGCTCCCTCTGCTCCGACAGAAGGGGTGCGACACTCAAGCTGAGAGAGCCGTCAGAGCAGCAGCAAGGAGGAGGTACTCCCCACGAGTTACGAAACTGAGAACGAAATTAAAGAAGAGTCCAGTGGGGAAGGAACGCTGGAGAGCCGACTTCTTCCCATCTGTGCAAAAGCAAAACAAGCTGATTTCATGGAGGAAGAAAATAGAGGCAACAAATACCTCTCCTTAAATTCCAGAACTGCCTCAATTCAGAAAATACAGGGATTCCAGCTAACGTAGGGAGTAAGACTCATTAGCAAATGCCTCAAATCCTTCATTTGCACTTCAAACAAACAAGTTAATTGTGCAGCTAACAGAGTGTGACTTGATTATAAGCCACTGGTGGCCATTAATAGATGAAAGGTGTTTGGATTTCATAACCCGCCTTCACAGGAGAAGTTAAGCTTAGGCACCACCTCTGTTGGCAACACCTGTGATCATGAATCCCATGTGCCAGGCCAGCACCCCAGCTCTCAGCTTTTAGAACTGAAGAGTAAACCGGAGGAGAAGTCATACATTTTCTAGAGGTAATTGTTCTATCCCGCTTTGAAGCGCAGTTGAGTTTGGTCTCGGAAGACCTTAACATATTCGTGAACACAGCCTTTCTAGCTGACACACAACTCAAAAGGCCCACTGCTATGCTGCTTCAGCAGGAATCCCATTGAGAAAGCTGACCAGGACCTGGCTCCAGTCCTCAGATATTATTGATCAATCATGCAGATGCCCTATTCCCAAAGACACAAGCCTAGGTCCAAATGAGGCCTTAAATAAAACTATGGAAGTAGACGCATCCAAAAACTGACCATTGACAAATCTGTATCAATCTTTACTTTGACCAGGTGGGCCCTATCGTCAGAATTTCTGATTCCATTAAAAGGGAAAAAAAAGATCTCCCTCTTTCTTTCTTCTTGATAATGTCAAGCAGTAATATGAAAGATAAGGAACCCGAAAGCCTCATATTGTGTCATCTGAAGAGCACCAAGGGCTGCAGAGTAAAAAATGCAGTCAGTCAAATGTATCTTCCAGAGAACTTCGGGATGTGATGATGCATGTAATGTCAAAACTTTTATAAAAGGGAACCTTACTCTTCAAAGGGTCCCGATAGGGCAATATCAATAGTAGGAGGACTAAATTGGTCCTTTTCTTCTGGTCATGTAAAAAAGAAAGAGATTCCAATAAAAGGAGGCCCTCCCTGTCCAATGGGATGACCATCTACCAAGTCAACCCCAGTGGATCTGCGGCCAGCCGCATCCCCAGGGGAGCAGCCTCAAAGCAATATTCTTATCCTCACTGGTTGGGCTCTGTTAATTCCCTGAGAATCTGGGTCAAGCATTATGGGGGATGTAAGCCATGGAGAAGACCTGGCCTTCTCTTTAGGAAGCTTATGATCTTGGAAGACTAGGCACCTAAATTAGAGAGTGTCACGTGACCTTAAGGCCACTAAGATCCAAAGTAGGCCTTGGAAGTCCAGGAGGAGACATGTCAACACAGGCTGGAGGAGTCAGAACAAGAAATCAAATATAATTTGTCCATTATACTTCAATAAAAAATATAAATTAAAAAAAAAAAAGAATAAGAAACCAAAATGTGACCTCAGGGGAAGGAGAAAGGGGGTGGCTGTCCTTGGTCCTGAACCAACATTGTGTTCAAGGGGCAGCAATTTCTTACTGCTTGTTGTAACCCATTAACCTATTACTGAGTCTTGAAATCAGTCTAGGGTGGAAATTGGTATTTTCTTAATGGAACAGAATGGGATGGGATGGGGTGGGGTGGGATGGAGTGGAAAATATCAGAATGCACCATGAGTATTATTGTTTCTTGAAACTTCTGTTCAGATATTTCATCACAGATGAATATATGTATGTGTGCTCTGGGTCATGACAGGAAATGTCTTTCTGGATGTGAAGGGCAAAGTATTGGGAAATCATCGCTCTAAGGTAAGTTGTTTCTTTCCATCCCTGAACACTGAAGACTCCTGTCCCAGGAATTCTAACTGAAGTTTCAACTAAGAGGCAGTGGCAGGAGAAAACACAGGATGAAAATCAAGAAAAACAAATAAATAGAAAACCTCAGCCACTAAGAGATTGTGAGGGGAGAGCTGAGGGGAGACTTTGTTGTTTTTACATCACAGATACCAAAATTTGGGGGACTTTTCCCTGAAACGTTAAAGTGGGAGGCACATCTCCAACCTCTGCTCCCAACACTGCAGGGGTTTTGAGAGGAAGGTGGCTGCCTGGCAAACCCAGGCAACAGTGGCTGTTAAAGGAACGTCAGTTCCCTCATCCTTTCATCCTCAAATTCAAAGAAGGGCTTTAACTCAGCATTAAAGTCTTTTCTGTAAACTGGGAGTAATGAGTGTACCTGTGTCAGAAGGTGGTAATGAGGATTAAATGAGCTAATTTATGTAAACTACTTAAAACAGAGCCTGGAACACAGCAGATGCTATACAAGGGTTAACTATTATTATCATTTTACTCCAGTATAAGTTTAGGTGGCAAACTCAGATTCCATGCTGCATAGCCATTAAAAACATTCAAGAGAATTTAGTGCTTATAATACAATGTTGAGAAGGAAAACCAAGAAATGAAGCTGTGTAACAGTATAACATTTCAAATATGTTTTAAACATAGAAACAGTACAACAATCTCAAATGTTTTCAAAGAGTTCATAAAAATATTGGAAAAACATTTACTGAAATGTTCACAGCAGTTGGATTCGGGTGTGAGGCCCTAGATAAATTTCTCTTTTATACATTTTCTTCAACTTTCCCATTTATTTTTCTACAATTAGTATGTGTTTTTATAATCAGAAGAGAAAAACCGAGACTTCAAAGACTCTAACTCAAAGTCAAAATGGCTTTCATCTTGAGATGCACCATTTTGCAAAGCAGGCAAAACTGAAAGTAGGAAGGAAGGAAGCAACGTGTTTCATCTGTAGAGTCATACAGATGAGCCACCCACTTAGCAGGAATATGGCGTTTCTGACTTTCTGATCTTCCTGTAACATTTCACAACCGCTGGAAATGGGGGATTTACCCCAAATTTTTTAAAATAAATTTATTTATTTATTTTTGGCTGCATTGGGTCTTCGTTGCTGCGCGTGGGCTTTCTCTAGTTGCGGCGAGCGGGGGCTACTCTTCGTTGCAGTGCACGAGCTTCTCAAAGCGGTGGCTTCCCTTGCTGCGGAGCACCGACTCTAGGCACGCAGGCTTCAGCAGTTGTTTGCACACAGGCTCAGTAGTTGTGGCGCATGGGCTTAGTTGCTCCACGGCATGTTGGATCTTCCCGGACCAGGGATCAAACTCGTGTCCCCTGCATTGGCAGGAGGATTCTTAACCACTGCGCCACCAGGGAAGCCCATCTGCCTCATCAGCATCTTCTGATATCACTTGCCCCCTTGTTGAAACACTATCTTTCCTCGACCTCTAAGACTCCCCACTCTCTCTTGGTCTTCTGCTTCTCTGGCTGTTATTCTTGGTGTTTGCTCGTTCCTCCTCATCCTCCTTTCTACCCTCTAAACCTGGGACGGTCCCCAAAGCTTGGTCCCTGGACCTCTTCTCCACCCCCACCCACTCCCTGTCATCTCATCAAGACTCGCAGCTCTAAACATCATCTCTACACTGACTACCCCAGAATTTATATTTTCAACCTGAACGTCTACCCTGAACTGCCTGTTAGATAACTCCACCTGAATACCTGCTAGGTCTCTTAAACTTCACGTCTCACCTATGAACTCTTGACCTCCCCCCCACACACACACACAAACCCCCTCATCCTCTAGTTTCCCCCATCTCAGCAGATGACAGCCCCATCCTTCCAGTGGCTCAGGCCCGACATCTAAGAGCCATCCTCATCTCCTCTGCTTCTCAAACATTCATGAGCAAATTCTGTTCACACTACTTTCAAAATCTGTCCGAAATCCAATATATCTCCCACCTTCTTTGCTGCCCCCTTGGTTCAAGCCACCAGCACCTCCCACCTGGAGGACTGCAATGGTCTCCTATCTGGTCTCCCTCTTTGCACCCTTGCTCCCAGACACCAGCATCCTGAGGCGCATCCTGAAGACGGCTCCCACCTCACTCAAAGTCAAAGCCAAAGTCCTCTCAGGAGCCCAGCAGCCCTGCGTGATCCAGTCCCACACATCTCTAATCTATTCCCTACCACTCTGCTCTAGCCACACTGCTCCTTCCGTTGCTGGTCCCCAAACAGATCAGCATGTTCCTGCCCCAGGGCCTTTGCATTTCCATTCCCCTGCGTCTAGAAGAGCCTCTTCTCTCAGAATTCCACTTGGCCACATCCTCACTTGCTTTGGGTCTCAGTTCAACTGTCCTTTTATCAAGAAGTCCCTCCCTAATCACTGTATAAAATAGTAGCATCCTCTTACACACTCCCTCTCCCCCTCACCCGTGTGATTTTTTTCTCCATAGTATATATTCCCATGTGACATCCTGCAATATACTATATAAATTGCTATACAATTTTTGTTATTGTCCCTCTCTGTTCCCTACCACCATCCCCACTGGAATGCAGAGATTTTGTCCATTTGATCACAGCCTCCAGAACAGTGCTTGACCCAGATTCAGTGAATATTTATTGAATGAATAAACAAACAAATAAGCCTGTTCAAGGCCATCTGGCTAACAAATTCTGGTGGCAGGTTTCAGACCTCAACCTTGTGTCTCCAGAGCCCACACACCTCACATCTCCTGCCTCTGGTTGCCAAGACACGTTGCCTGACAACCTTGCAAAGTCAGAAATATCCAACCAGCATGCAGCCAGGGAGAAGCTGGTGTGAGCCCCCATGTGATTAATGGGGCCAAATATTTGAAATAAGAGGTTTGCACTGGGAAATTTCGGACATCTGATCATGACACGGATACCATGTACCATGTAGTGCAGTTCGGATGAGTTCAGTGCTGAGAGAGTGGTCAGGAAGCTGATCTCCATGTGGACCTGACTGCACGCAGAGCCCCAGCAAGCATGTAACAAGGATTTGCCCTTGACCTCAAGAAGGCTCAGATAGGCCAACACAGTCCATTGTTACCACTGGAGAAATAGCCCCCAACCCCGATCTTACCAGGTCCCCCCAACAGAGCCTCTAGCCTCTCTGCTTCATCTTTCAAAGTCAGAGTGGACAGTCACCCCCATCCTCTCAGCTCATTTCAGTAATAATCCCCCAGGCAAGAAGGCATGGGGTATTTTCACCACATTATGGTCCAAATCCTTCGTTTTAATTGGTCCCAGGCATTTCCACTTTCAGAGCTTCCTTCACTTATTTGGTTTAAAAAGTCAATCTCTGCACGATCCAATAAGAGCTCAGAGAATAGATAAGATGGTGAGACTAATCTATAGCATTTGTGTTTAATGGTTAGATATTAATTGGGTTTTTAAAAAGTGTGTAAATCGGTCCATTTTCAGTCTTTGTAATCTGTTCGTTCTCATTAATGGAGGAGCAATACTCATCAACAGCTCGGCACTACACATCACCTTGTAAAACTAGAGTCCATTTGTTTAAAAAATAAAAAATAGATTTAGCACAATTTGAAAGACAGAAAGTCATTAAAATAATTAAAAACACAACTACAAGCACAATAAAAATTTCCATGATAATAAACTACATTTTAATGTACACTAATTCTCCTAATGATTTACTGGATACGTCTTACAGGGTCAAATCAATGTCTGTACCAAAAAAAAAAAAATTCAATTAAATTCTATTCACTGTATCTTTCAAGTGAGTCTATTGTTTGCTTTTGTTTCCTATCAGGCCATGTGTCAGTTGTTCTAGCCCAAGATTACAAATAGAAGGGACATGGCCCCATCAAGGTCAGGAGAAACACGTCCAAATCCTACCCAATCCACCTCCACCATCTCCTGTTCATTTGTGATTTATGACCTCGTTGGACGAGGGGGAGGGGGGTGCCATTCCACCTTCTCTCCGCAGCAAGCCAGGGCCGGACCCTGATTCACCCTCCCCTCCCACTCAGTCAGCACGGGTACCCCCTGCGGGAGCCCGCAGGAGTCCCACCAATAACTAGTCGCTTCTGCCAGCGGTGGCAGCCCGGCGTTCAGACTGTCCCTCTTTAAGCTTCTTCTTGCCCAGAAACACACACAAAATCAGTCCTCCCTTCTGAAGTGCACCTCGCCTGGGTGTTCAGAGCCAGAAAAAGCGTATCTGCGTCCCAGTGCTTTTTGCACCGAAGCACGTTCCTCACCAAGTCTTTGCCTTGCCTGAGTGATTTTTCCCGAGTGAAAACACACACACAGAGATGGTTTCTATGCTTAGAGAAAACTGGTGCGACTGACAGTTTGAGGAGGTGGAGGGATGGACGGTGGGGACAACTGGGGAGGACTTGCCTCCCTGTCCCCTCCCTGCCACCAACAGGGAACGGCACTGCCCCAGGGATGCATCAGAGCCGGCGGGAAGGCCGTTCGCGGTGCAGGCCTGTGTTTTAGTTGACCACTCCCTTTGTTGTCCCCACTAGGGGTCACTAGGCAGAACCTGCATATCAGAGATAAAGCTGGGTTCTCAAACAGCAACTGTTTTATGGTTTTTTTAACTTTTTTGGAGTGGAGTTGATTCACAATGTGTGTTAGTCTCAGGTGCACAGCAAAGTGAATCAGTTATACATGTATTAATACATATACCCACTCTTTGTTAGATTCTTGAGTAGAGTTCCCTGTGCTATACAGTAGGTCCTTATTAGTTACCTATTTCATATGTAGTAGGTGTGCATATGTCTTTGCAAAGCCCAGTGAGCTTTAGAATCTGGAAACGGAAATGAATGATCCCAGAGCCTCACTCTACAGCAATGGGGCACCAACAGTGACCACCAGCAGCACAGCTTTCAAGCCCATTTTTCAGATGATTTACGTGGACCCAACATGAATTAATGACGAAGCTGAAATAAAGCCAGAAGTGGCTGTATAATATCCACGCCCTTTCTTCAAACCCTAGAAAGTTCAGTGCAATGTACACATCTCTTTTCTGGCCCCTTCCTGGCTGTGATGTCAGGAGAGCCTGTGAGCCTTCCTGAGATGTGGCCCCTCTCCTGTGAGCTGCCCTGGTTTGGCTGTCTCCCTTGTCGTTGGCAGCAGAAAGGAGAGGTGCCTGCAGCCCCTGAAGTTTCACGCCCAGGGAGCTGGCAGTTCCAGGCCCTTCCAGGCCCACCTCTCAGCGGAGCCCTCCTTCCTTCCTCCAGAGAACAAAGGGAGCATCCTTCCAAGGAGCCACCCTTGGACCCCGAGGCCCAAGAGCATCAGAAGAGGAGCAGCCAGCCTGGGGGAGGCTGAGGGAACGAGCAGGAAGCTGCAGACGTTCTCACTAACCTAGACGGTCTCGCGCTGGCGCCAGGCTTTTTAAGTCTCAACTGCACGATGCTTTTTACAATATAGGTGCAATTTGGGCCTGTGGTTAATACTGTTTAATTTTATTTTGTACTGTGTAATATTTCCCCAAGCTGGGCCTAGAGTAAGTCTTGAGTCTCAGCTCCAGACCTGGCTGGCTTGGCAAGTTCACCCGGTCAGGTAGCTGTGTGCACGGCCACCCCATGGACGGCCGCGCTCCCGAGCCATGGTCAAGGCCCACAGCAACAGGGAATGCTGCTGTCCAGGCTCTGCTGTGCTGCTCCTCCCAGCCCTCCCTCCAAAGAGGGGAGACACACCTGGAGGCCTCTGAGACCAGATGGCCCAGAACTGTCCACTGACGCAAGATCCATCCTGCTGACTGAGCCGTGTTCCGATTCATTTGTTTATTCCTTCAACAACTATTTATTGTCTCCTTCCTCTGTGCCAGGATGGTCTGCATCCAATTTTTGGTTTGGAAAATATGATCACTGTGATCTCAATGGAAGGAACTGAGGCTCCAAAAAAGAAACTGCAGATTCTAAACCCAGTTCCAGCACTTCCAAGCTGTGCGAGCCCAGGCAAGCCCCCTGAAGTCTAAGGGTCTCCTTCTGGTCCCCTGAGGGTCTCTGGGAGGTGAAGCTGGGAAAGCCCTGGCCCAGAGTGTGGCATAAAGCAGGGACTCAATGAATGATGACTACTCCTTTGTGGTGAGTGATGCCAGACTTTCCCAGTTGCCTTTGGGTTAAGGAACAACCATAAAATAAAGATGTTATGTGAAATGGGAAGATAACCATAAGACCCCAGGGGCCTAGTGGGATCAAGGGCGTGACAGAGGGCCCATGAGGGGTGTGGGTGTCCACAACCTGTCTTTCCTGCTTAACAGCCCTGCAGAGGCCAGGCCTGCATCCAGCTCCAGCCATTCCTCCCGCTGCCCCAAGGGTTCTCCAGGAAGAAAATGAAGAAGGCCAACACAGAAGGCCATCTTCCCCTCCTCCTGTCGGTCACCTACATGAAAACACACCAATAATTCCACGTGGCCAAAACACACCCTAAATAACACTGTGTAAAAAGAAAGCGAAAGAAGATGCTCGTGCCCAGCATGCCAGAAAATAAGAAAGAGACTCAGGGCTTCCCTGGTGGTGCAGTGGTTGAGAGTCCGCCTGCCGATGCAGGGGACACGGGTTCGTGCCCCGGTCCGGGAGGATCCCACATGCCGCGGAGCGGCTGGGCCCATGAGCCATGGCCGCTGAGCCTGCGCGTCCGGAGCCTGTGCTCCGCAACGGGAGAGGCGACAACAGTGAGAGGCCCGCGTACTGCAAAAAAAAAAAAAAAAAAAAGAAAGAGACTCAGTCTCAGGGCAGCCCCTGGACGGCCAGGAGGGTTCCCCGTGATGCAGTGAGACACTGGCAGCTAATCGGGAGCTGGGGAGTGAGACTGGGCCAAGGTTCTGTATCCATGAATGTTTCTAAATCCTAATAAACTGCATTTTACTTTATTTGTCCAGATTATTTATAAATGGATTTTTCAATGAAAATCAGAGCTCAGGACACATGATGGATTTTCCCTGGCACCTTGCATGGGGCCGGTTCATCCCCACTCCCCGATAGCCCATCTCAGCAGTCCAGGCCCTGGTCAGCCCATCCTCCCTTTGGGCCACGGACTGGCTTTCAGTAATTTCTCAGAAGCCTGTGGGTAGTCACTAAATTTAAATTCCTGTCCTAAAAACTCAAACTCAACTCAATAAGCACTTATTGATATGCTACTGCATGCAAGACCTGAGGCTAGCCAAGAGCTGTGCTGGGGGAAGGTCACAGAAGAGAGAAGCAAAGAGGACCCTAAGCACCTGCCAAGTCAGAAAAGAATATGCTTGTGCACAAAACTGCACACAATACAAGGAGGCTGGATGAGGATTAAAACAGGGGATGCAGTGACAGCGGATACTTCTGGCTGCAAAAAAAAAAATTACAGGAAAGAAAATAATGACAGAAATCCAACCTAAACCTTAAACAAGAAGGCAAGTGAGGGCTTCCCTGGTGGCGCAGTGGTTAAGAATCCCCCTGCCAGTGCAAGGGACGCGGGTTCGAGCCCTGGTCCAGGAAGATCCCACGTGCCGCAGAGCAACTAAGCCCGTGCGCCACAACTACTGAGCCCGCACGCCACAACTACTGAAGCCTGCGCGCCTAGAGCCCGTGCTCCGCAACAAGAGAAGCCACCGCAATGAGAAGCCCGTGCACCACAATGAAGAGTAGCCTCCGCTCGCCACAACTAGAGAAAGCCCGCGCACAGCAATGAAGACCCAACACAGCCAAAAATAAATAAAATTTAAAAAAAAGAAGGCAAGTGAGTATCTCAGGTTCCAGGAGGCCTGGAGGCACGGCTGACAACGTCATGGGGAACCTGGGCCCCTCTTTCAGCTTGGCCATCCTCTGACCGCGGGCTGGACCCAAACAGCTGCCCGGTGATCACAGCAGCACCCCCATGAGCACATTTTTCCAAAGCCCAGAAGACACAACTCTCACACCCCTTTTTAAGAGGCAGGACATTTCTCCAGGAGCTCCTACATATCTCAGCAGCAATAACTGAGTCACAGGAGGCCCCTAACCCAACTACTGACATGAGGGGCTGAGACTGACCCCGATTTACTCCCTGAGACTGGAGAGAGGCCTCCCCCCTGCCAAAGAATCTGGTCACTGATACCTGTGAGCAAGAAATGAGAGGGGATTATTGTTGGACAAACAATCAAAAGTTGCCCAGCCTGGAGAAATTGATACTCTCCGGAGAGGTTTTGCGTTAAACTAGCAAAATATACACACAATAAAAGCAGGGGAACTGGTCTATGTGTCTTTGCTGTATCCTTTGCAAGTAACACGGTGCTTGACATATAGTAGACACTCAAATATTTGCTGAAAGGAAGGAAAGAGGGAGGGAGGAAGGGAGGAGAGACAGAGAGAGAGAGAGAGAAAGAAAGAAAGAAAGAAAGAGAGAGAGAGGGAGAGAGAGAGAGAGGAAGGGAGGGAGGGAAATAAAGAGATGGCATTAGGCCAAAAGACCGCCTGGAAATAGGCTAGAGAACATTCAAACCCCCAGTGGGTCCCAGGGAATCAGATGTGCTCCTCCAAACCATGAGCCCATGGTACCTCCCAGGTGAAAATTTAATCTGGCAAGGAAGCAAAAAATCCTTTCTCTTGATTTCACCTATTATTCGGGTACACTCTAGCCCAGATGCTTACCTGAGACATTGCAGGGCTCACATAGCCATTTGGGAAGTTGACTGTCACGTGTCACAGACATTATTGGTATCAGGAAAGTAGGCAACCACTCACTCAAGCAGACACGTGGGCCTTTAACCCGTGTGCTCCTTCTTTAACCACGACCAGCTTCAACTCCCTGCACGTGCCATGTGATACAAGGTCTACCGAATCCATCAGATCAAGGGGAGCAGGTAAATTATTCCATCCTTGGAGGTTACTGGGTACCAAAAGTAAGCAGGTTTATCTTGAAAGCGGTAAAGTCTGATCTCTAGGTAACTAAGTCAAAGGTATGTTCGGAGACCAGAAAAATCTGCCTCGACTTTTTTAAATGACAGGCCCTGTTTATCACACACACAGACAAATGTGCCTTTCATACTCCACAGGGCCAGGGTAGCTCACAGAAGCCCACCTGAGATGAGACCCTGGAGGTGGAAGGGCCCCAAACACCCAGCAAGGCAACCAGCTGAAGCCACAGGAGCTGAAGATGTGGCCGGTGAGGCTGTCACCGCTGGTGGAAGGAGGAGATGGCTGTGGAGCCGCAGAAAGGAGAGAGAAAAGTGCTGGGCAAGAGCAGCGTCCAGAAGGGGAGGGGGCGCTGGACAGGAAGCAAGTCGATAGGACACGAGCAGTGTGAGGCCAAGGTCAGCAACCTCAGACCCACGGCTCAGACCCACCCCTACCACGAAAGCCAGCCCACCCTGGGGTTAGCACTGTACGTGTCACGTCTTCGTTCAGGATTTGGGGCTGCCCCCAGTAAGCGCATATGCCCCAGTCGGGATGAAACAACTGCCGTGTTCTTCGCTACTTCCCTTTCCTCAATCTAAATACTGCTGCGCTTTCAAATGTGGCAGGGAGTGAACACTGATAAACATGCCTGAGGCCACCTGCCCTTTTTTTTTTTTTTTGGCTGCGTTGGGTCTTTGTTGCTGCGCACGGGCTTTCTCTAGTTGCGGCGAGCGGGGGCTACTCTTCGTTGTGGTGCACGGGCTTCTCATTGTGGTGTCTTCTCTTTTTGCGGAGCACGGGCTCTAGGCACACGGGCTTCAGTACTTGTGGCGCGTGGGCTCAGTAGTTGTGGCTCGCGGGCTCTAGAGCGCAGGCTCAGTAGTTGTGGCGCAGGGACTTCGTTGCTCCACGGCATGTGGGATCTTAGTTCCCCGACCACGACTCAAACCTGTGTCCCCTGCATTGGCAGGCGGATTCTTAACCACTGCGCCACCAGGGAAGTCCCCACCACCTGCTCTTTGAAAGAAGGAAAATCCTTCACTGGGTTGGAAGAGAAAAATCATTTCCCTGGTTGGTCTTTTCTACAGTCAGATATTGTGACTTAGATGCCCATCTCCCTTTTCTGGATTCCTCCAATCAGCTCGCACCCGTCTCCTCCACTTGCCCTCCTGCTGCAACAGAGTCAGCATCCCTGCCCCGTCCAAGGCAAATCCCTCATATTTGCTCTGTATCCCATCTTCTCTCTCTTTCCCAAGGACCCCGCTCCTAAGGCTTTCCTTCCTCTGCATCGTCCATCAATTAGACTCATTTCTCTCCTCTCCTCCCTCCAACCCTCCGTCAGTTCATTCCATTCCTGCCCCTTTCGACAACTCCACGTTCACTATGAAACTTCTCCATGGCCACGTTCAACCTGGAGACACCAAATCCAGTGCCACCTTTCTCTTTTTTTTTTTTTACAAATTTATTGGAGTATAATTGCTTTACAATTGTGTGTTAGTTTCTGCTTTATAACAAAGTGAATCAGTTATACATATACATCTGTTCCCATATCCCTTCCCCCTTGCGTCTCCCTCCCACCCTCCCTATCCCACCCCTCCAGGCGGTCACAAAGCACCGAGCTGATCTCCCTGTGCTATGCTGCTGCTTCCCACTAGCTATCTACCTTACGTTTGGTACCGTATGCTAACACATATATATGGAATTTAAGGGGGAAAAAAAAAGTCATGAAGAACCTAGGGGTAAAACAGGAATAAAGACACAGACCTACTTGAGAATGGACTTGAGGATATGGGGAGGGGAAAGGGTAAGGTGTGACAAAGCGAGAGAGGCATGGACATATATAGCCACCTTTCTCTGGTCTTAGCTTCTCGGTGGTCTCTCACGGAGCTGGCCGGCACCTTCCACGTCCCCTCCCCTCTCGGCTTCTGGGAAACCCGCCCAGACCTGCTTCTCCAGGCAGCCCCGCCTGTCCTCCAGCACCTTCTCCTGAGGTCTCCCTAATCTCTCAGCCTCTGTGCAGACCAGGAGCTGCCACTGGCCCCCTCACTCTTATCTCCGCACTTTCTCCTGTTGGGGTGGGGGGAGGGCCCTCTCCTGGTTTACAGCTTTGCACACCAAGTCCTTGTTGATGACACACAAGCTTACTTCTCTGAGTTCCTGACGCCAGTATCCATCTGCCTGCCTGGGCTCTCCATGGGGATGTATGATGGACATCTCGCATTAAACGTGTCCAAAAGAGGTTCTTTTCCCCCTCCTTAAACCTGTTTCTTCTCGGGCCTCACCCTCCCCATATACTGCACTGCTGATCATCCGGCTACTGGAGTCGAGAACCTTCAAATTCCTTGGTTCTAACTCTAAGGGAAATCTCAAAGCTGTCCATGTCTCTCCACCCGCACACTGCCATAGTCCCCAGCCGGCCCCCGACCACCCTCAGGATGCTGTCATCGAGAAGGACCTAGGAATCCACTTGTCACTTCTCCCACCAGGCCCGGATGGCCCCACCGCCTCCCCCTCTGTGATCTCAGGGCTCCAGCCTCGGCCACCCCCCGTCCCCGTCCCCCAGGCGCTCGGGCCTGGGACACACCGAACTCTCTCCACCCCAGGCCCTTCGCAACCGCCGTTCTCTTAGCAGGTATTTTTCTCCCGCCCTCCCCAGAATACAAACTGCAAGAGACAGAAAGTGTCTCTGACTTGTTCACCATGTGCCCCCCGACCCCGTGCTAGCAGGACACCCACAGATGCGTGTCCCCCAAAAAGGTGTGACTGCTAAGCTTGTTCCCACTTTGTATCTACAACTTGATGGCTTTCGTAAGAAGAAAACGTCTAATTCTCTAAATCTAAATGCAAATTTAGAGCCAGGGAAGATATTTCAGATCCAAGAGAGCTTTAAAACCAAAAACAAAAAAAGGGGGGGGAGGGTGGGGGGGGCACGGTCACGCAGCAATATTTCTTAAGACGAAAGCTTTCATTTCAAGGGCTGGAATGTCTGTCTGTCCCTGCCCCCAACCTGCGGGGCAGCGAAGCTAGCGTTTCCTACGGTGTGCGTGGGCCACACAACGGTTCTCTCCACAGATGCTCTCCTAAGGTGAAGGGGATCGGGCGGCGAGGGGCAGAAAGGTGCTCATGGTCAAACAAGTTAGTGAAGCAATAACCCGAGGATGCTTCCCTCCGGGGAGGCCGTGTCTCCGCACGTCGATATGCCTTGAGAGGTGTTGCAGTTTTAACATTTCTTTCCGCTGGCACTTCCAGACCAGATGTGGCCTGTGGTTATGGGTCTGTGTTCCCCAAAACGACTCCTTTGAAGTCCTAACCCCGGCACCTGTGAATGTGACCTTACTTGGAAACAGGGTCTTCACAGACGTGACCAAGTTAAGATGAAGTCGCACTGGAGAGGGTGGGCCCTAATATACATAATGGTGCCCTAATACATGTGGCGCATGAGGACAGACGCACAGGAGGAAGGCCATGGAAGCAGAGATTGGAGGGATAGGGCTGCAAGCCAGGAGCGCCAAGGAGGGACAGCCACCACCCGAGCCTGGGGGGAAGCAAGGAAACGCTCACATCTCAGAGTCTCAGCTGGCCCTGCGGCACCTTGAATACGGACTTCTGCCTCTGGAACTGGGAGAGAATAAATTTCTGTTGTCGTCAGCTGGCCAGTCTGCGGTGCTTCGTTACAGCAGCTATAGGAGACTCATACACCTGCAACCCTCAGAGCGAAGATGTCCAGGTCTTCTGGAGCCTCCTCTTCCCTCGCAGTGCCCACACACTTGCCCCGCCCCCTGACTGAGCGTGAGCCCCAAGGCCCCGCGTCCACCCAGTGGAGAGTCTCTCCCCGGAGCGCCCTCTTCAGCTGTCTCCCAGCATCCTTGCCTGAGCCTCAATGACACTTTCTTCTCCTCACGGGATGCTCCAAACACGCAATCATATCTGAGAGCCAGTTACATGTCACATGTCTTAATCTCGCCTCATCTTCTCTTCCTTTTCCTCATTTTTTGCACCAAAAGTATTTAACTGACTGTATTATATGTCTCTTTACAATTTACTTTAAATATATCATTTATTACACAGCTATTTATTGAGCACCAGCTGTGTGCCAGGAACCTAAATCCTTTCTGGAACAAGGTAGAATATATACATATATACAGTTTTTAAATATTACAGGACCATAGTCATCGAAATAAACCCTTCACTCGCTCCTCCTCGCGGCCTCTGGCACCGTGGCATGGCTTTCCAGTCCTTGTGTTCTCTGAATCCTGCCCTTCTTTGCAGCTCCTTTCTCTGACAGGGCTACCCTCTACTCAGCCACCACAGACCACCCAGGCGCTGCCCCCTGGTGTTTCCTCCTCTCTTCTCCCCCCACTGCTCCATCACCACTTTACTAAAACCCACCATGCTATTTCCTGCCTCAGTGCCTTTGCACAGCCTAGATGCACTACTTAGAATGGCCTTCCGCCTGCTCCTCCCTGGTCCGTCTTGACCTCCTCCAAAAGGCCTTTCCCAGCACTTGGCACTCAACCCAAGCCCTCCCATCCATGTGCCCTCCACAGGGGTAACATTTAAAATGTTTAACAACTGGTCCGGCACAGACAGCGTTACTCAGAATGGATGCGGGCCAGAGCAGCAGGGGCACCCAGGGAGCTCAGGGTGGCACCTTCTTATTAGCAGTTATGAAATGGTTTCGATGGGTCCACAGCCTATGAGCCCAGGTGGCTAGCAGCCCCGCCGGATATATATTCCGGGGCTGTGAGGGACACACCCTGAGAATAAGCGTGTGTTTGCACGTCTGCCTCGCTCAGGACAGGAATGGGTTTTACCCAACTTCGGAGCCTTGGCACCTGACATCGTACCTGGCACAAAGGAGGCGCTCAATTAATATTTGTTGAACTGAACCGAACTCTTTCAGGCAAAGACAAAATGGAAAGACTGGGGATTTTCCCAGACTGTCACATCGACGCCGTGAGCCAAAGAAAACCTGTTCCTGGACAGTCTGTTTGCTCAGATGGTGAGTCTGTCAGATTTCACAGCTTCAGCGACCTCATGAAGCCCTGACCTGAAAATAAATTGAGAGGGAATAAAAAAAGAAGGAGGAAGAACAAGAGAAAATGATCTGCTCCTTCTGAGGCTGTGCTTTTGGCAAGTGCCCTCCAGTCAGTTCCAAGAAACAAAGGGAAATCTTCGTTGTGTCAGAAAAACCGACATAAATCTCCAGTAATTCTGCTTTCCTGGCAACACTTTATGTGCTCCTGGGAAACTGGAACCTGATTCCTGAACAATTTCAATGCAGAGGCTTTTCTTGTGTTATACAAGCGGCCACAAAACTTTCCACAGTCTGAAGGAAATGGATGCTGTTCTGGATGGGACACAAAATCCGGAGGCGAGGGGACAGTGGCTGTGACCACTTCCAACGCATTCATGACCTGCAGCTCTGGGCTTGCTCAGCCCCCCTGGAGGCCTGAGGACATGTGCACAGGTAGAAAGGGTACAACCCCAAAGAGAGCCCTCCAACACGAAGCAGAGGCCCCTATTATAGCCTCAGTTGTGTCCCCCCAAAATTCGTAAGTTGAAGTCATAACCCCCCCCCACGCCCAGCACCTCAGTATGTGGCTGTATTTGGAGAAGGGCCTTGAAAGATGTGATTAAGTTAAAATAAGGCCATTGGGCCCTAATCTGGTGTGACTGGTATCCCTATAAGAAGAGCAGGGATGCGTGCACAGAGGAAAGGCCACATGAGGGCACAGCGAGAAGGAGGCCGTCTGCAAGCCACCGGGAGAGGCCTTGGGAGACACCAGACCTGCCAGCATCTTGATCTTGGAATTCCTCTCCAGGACGGTGAGAGAATAAATTTCCCTTGTTTCAGCCCCCAGGTCTCTAGTATTTTGTCGTGGTGGCCCAAGCAGACGAATACAGCCCCTTAGAAGGGGGATTTACCGATTTTAAGGTCCCCAGCTCACACATTAGCCACTGCAGACATGTGGGCACCATAGCTCATGCCCATAAAGACACAGCAACAACCCCAGTGGTCCTGGGGCCGCGTCTGGTGACAGCAGCTGCTGCCCAGACTGGGGCTTAGTGATCAGGCTCCAACCCTGGCTCTTCAGCTGATTTGCTATTTTACCTGGGCCTCAGTTTGCCCGTCTAAGATGGGCGTCATAGTAGCATCTGTTGCTTAGCATTTTTGTGAGGTTTGGATCCAATCATATCTTAAAAGCACTAAGCGTTAAGTGCCCAGCATAATGGAAAGTCAATCAATTCCACTCGTTATACCCTGTTTTCAATCCCTCCTCGACACACGTGATCCCTCTCCCTTCGGACGTGAGGACTGGGAGGAAGCTCCCTTGAGAGGAAAAAAGGGAAAAAGGAGGGTCCACTGGAACAAGAGTGGACACAAGGGGACCAGAGCGGTCATCAGATCATAAGGTTTCTAAGACTCTTCTAACTTCCCCAGATCTGTGACCACGACCCCTGTCCACCCCACCACCTACTAGACGATTCTTAACCTGAGCCAGACTCAGTCTCTTGGAGTCAGTAAAGATGCAGGGTATTCAGTGGGGTTCTCCTCCCAAGCCTTTCTAGACACAGAAACATCTAGGGATGGGACAGGGACGGCGATCTGAGATGGAAAGGATGGCAGGATAACCTGGGGAGGCCGGGGCCAGCGGGGAGGCGAAAGGAGAGCCCAGGGACCAAGCAGCGACGCTGGATGTAGAACCTGCCAGAGGCTGGGGGAGACCTTAATGTGCAACTTCCTGGCCCAGAACTCACCTCACTGAGCCTAGAAGAAGTCAGTCTACAGAGCCTACAGAAGAGTGGCCTGGGAATCCACAAGAGGAATGTGTGTGTGTGTGTGTGTGTGTGTGCGCGCGTGCACATGCCATTCTCTACAGTAGCCTTAGCCATTGGAATTGTCTGATTTATCAGAAATATTTTTCATCCTTCCATGGGCCAGGATGACATCTAGAATATTCTAGTTTAAGGAGAGGAGGGGATTTTAGTAAGCCCTGGCCTCTACGCTCAGACCCTAGAACCTAAGCGAATCTATCCATCCAGATGCCCTTCCTGGCAAAGGAGAGCCCGGCTTCGTGGACTCTGCGGCCCTCAGAACTCCCACGGACGTGCCAACTACCCTTCTACTCTTTGAGCATCACTCATCATCCTTCGCTTGTTCATTCACTCCATGAACGTCTACTGGGCATGGCTCTGCACAGAGAAACTAGATTACTGCCTACCCTGGGCTTTCAAGCAGTAGTAGCATCTCTATAGCAAAGAACTTTATGTAGTTCCCACCAGCCCAGAAACAAGGATTCTCGGGTGAGGGTTCCCCAGGCAGGTCAGTGGCCCATGAACGAGGTGTCGGGATATCTTTCTTTACTATTTCCCCCCAAAGAGATCAGGCCTAGGACAGAAATGAGAAAACCCAAGCCACTCCTGGTTAAGAAACACATGCTGAGCGTGAAACAAATCAGCAAAGGCAGGGACTCTCCTTCCAGTCCCAGAGGGAAAACGGTGGAGACTCCAGTGCAGGGGAATCCAGTCCTGGATGTGATCGAGGTATCACGCTGGCAAAAGAGCCCCAAGCAGGCACAGCCGGATGCCCACAGGGCTGTTTCTGGTGTGAGAGGGAAGGAGGGGGACCCCTCTCCCACACCCCTGCCTGGGTGTTCCTCCTGGGAAGGACATAAGCCAAGGTCATGGAATGAGACCGTGGGCAATGCCGACCTCCACAACAGGGCGTGGCTATGACCAAACCTGGTCTTGCTGGAAGTGTCCCCTCCCTGTCTCTGGAGTGGAAGGTTGCTTTTAGTACCCCTGATTCTACTGTGACCAAATGGCCCGGCCTGGCTCAGCCTCTGGGGTCTGGAGTCCAGTGAGGGGTGCCCTCAGATAGGAAAACCTCTTCCTAGCACTGAGAAGTGGCTGGGTCCGCTCCAGCTCAGAGGGGAAGGCTCTATGGTCAGAGTAGAAGCTTCATCCACTCTCTACTCATGGAGCAATGACATAAACCGTGACTACCCTGGGCCTGGGGACCTGCTACACTGAAAGCTTGGGCGTGTCAATCTGAGTGTTATCAAGAAAGGCCCCACATACGAGTAAACAAAACCACAGGCCTGCACTTGACCTGGATGGATTTCACCCACACGGGTCAGGCCAGTCCAGGGGCAGCTGGACCCAGGCCTCCAAAGAGGGCCCAGAAATCCCAGCCCTTCTCTGGGAGGAAGAGAGCCGGAACAGAGCGCAACCTGAATGCAGCAAGAGCTGTCCCGCCAACCGGAGAATCTGCCAAGCCTGCTGCATAAAGGTGTCGTAAAATCCACTTTAAATCTATGTTTAAATACCTGTAACATTGGCCTTTTAAAATCTGCTGCTCTGGCAGGGATACAAGCTCTTTCAAAGATCAATACCCGAGGCCGCTGCTGCCCCGGTCCTCCAGAAGGACCTCAGGTTGCAAAGAGACCAAAGGAAAGTCCCGGAGCCGGAGCCTGGACCCCTGCCTCGAACCGGTTGGGAGGAGAGGAGAGCGAGAGACCCAGCCTCTCCCCACTTTCATTCCATCGCCCCTCAAAGGGGCCAGCCTGGAGCCACGAGGATGCGAAGGAGGAAGCTAGGTCCAGGGAAGAGGTGAACAGAAAGGAGAAAGGCGTGAGCCTGCCAGGTCGGCTTTGGGGCCCGTAACAAAGCATCCTCAGGTGGGGCTCCCTGTGCAGCCCCCAAAATGGGACAGGATTAGCCCTCAAGGTCCCCATAGAAGGACACACTTCCGCCTGTGTCCACTCCCCGGAGATCTTCCAGGCCTCAGGCCTCCCCAGGCTTCTCTCCAGAACCATCCTTCTGCTCACGCCCCTTCCTCGGCACCTGCCAGCGGTTCCTCAGCGACCTTCTCCCCATCCATCCGCAGACTCCGAGCTGCTCCCTCAGGGGAGACCAAGTCACACCCATCTCTGCATCCCCAGGGCCAGAGACGGGACTGGATTTAAAAGGTACTCGGTAAACACTGGCTATATCCACCCACCCTTCCTCGAGTGCCTACCTCTGGTTTTCTAGAACATTGTTTTTGATGTCTATTTTAACAGAGCACTTTTTTTATTTTCTAAAATAAAAAGAGCTGGAAAAGAAATTACTCCCAAACGTCTTTCAGATAATCACACAGAGCTTAAGCAAACAGGTCAGATCATGGTCCCCTTTCCCACTTGGTGGCAGCGTGTTCTAATTGCAGGTTCAGCTATCTAAGTGGTTAAAAATAAATCATTGAAACCGTAAATTTAAATATTCAAAAGCACCACAGTAACATCAAACGAGGTCATCAAACCATGCATGTCTGTGATGTGCCATTTTCCCAGCTGGCTCCAGGTGAGGGACGATCCGAAAGATGTGTGATTCAAAGCCCCCTGAGCTGTCACTCCCGGGCAGCCTCTGGGCTCCAGGGATCCGCTCTGTGTCCTCGGGTGTTAACAGTCACCTTCTGCCCTTCCTGAGCATTAGGGGAGTCACAGGATTCACAGGGGACCATCCAGAAACTTTGGGTGAGAACTAAAACAGCCCCCTTGGTGCAGAGTGAGCAGCGGGGCATGACCTCACTTGGAGGGCGTCCCAGGAAGGCACCTGGGACCAGAAGTTGTTCGCCACTGGGGTTGCTCAGCCCCCAAATCCTTCCAGTCGGGGCTCACGGTGGAGAGAGAAGAACACGGCCTCCGAGGGCCTGAGTGCCGGGCAGGTAAACCCCTGCATGAGAGAGACCGAGCAAAGGGCCTGGGGCATCCCACGGTGAAGCGGCCGCAGCCCCCAGATGAGGGCAGAGCCGTCCAGGTGAAGGAGCCCGGGACACCCGGCCGCTGCACGGCCCTCTCTCTACACGGGGGCCGCCACCTCCCATGGCATCCAAAACAGAAAGGGCACAATGGCTGCTCTCTGCGTAAGCAAAGATTAACAAATCACGGTCCCTAAGATGTGAGCTGTGCCCAAGCGGCCAGAGTCCCTTCTCGTGTGTTCTCTCGGTGGTCCCCCTTCACTCGAGAGGAAGGAGGGGCCCAGGGGCGCTAAGTTCCCCTGGAGCCACTGAGAGGCGGAGCTGAACCAACCCAGGGCTTTGAGGGGCCGCACACAGACGTTTAACACTGTCGTAAAGGGAAATCCCTGGTTCGCAATTTAGGGCTTTGCTTAAAATAATACCAGTTACCAGTTAAGACTTACTGTACGCTAGTCACCTGTTTTCATTTAGTCTCATAATAACCCAACAAGCCCATCCTACAGATGACAACACAGACCAGAGAGGCTGCCTTTGCCGGGCTCACAGGAGTAGGAAGTGGTGGCTGTACGTCAAGTTTAGGTCAGCCTGACCGCGAAGGCCACGGTGCTGGCTGCTCTGCCCGGCAGCCTCGAGGTGGCATGGACCCCCTGCGAGCCTCTCCCCTCGGTACAGACCACCTGCACCAGGGCTGGGCCAGTTTCTGGGGTGCCATCCCAGAGACCTGGAAGAAACGGGGCCGACCCGGCCTCCTGCCACCTCAGGCCCTGCCCAGCCCCTCCTCCAGAGGACAGGAATTGTCACTTGGCCTCACTAGTTGCTTCTGACAAACCACACAGTACAGAAACGAAAAACAAAGGATTAGAAGGTGAATATGCACATAATGTGCTCTGGCAGGAATAAGACCCCAGATCGTCCATCAATGTTGCCAACCATCCTCAAACTCAGAAAAACCCAGGGGAGGCTCTTTGTTGTAGGAACCAAGAGATGCGGGGCAGCCGGGCTCTCTTCCCATCCTTCCTCCTGGGGGGGGGATGGGAGTTCTCCCGAGGGGTTGGGGGGAGCCGTGCATGAGCCAGCAGGAAGCCTCCGGTCCCCACCCCCCAGCTCATGGTGTTAACCTCGGGGTGAGAACAGCAGGAAAAGAAGTGGGTTGCTCGGAAGGCCCCTGCCTGTGGGGCCCATGTGCCAGCAGTGATTCACTCAGAGGTGGTGAGGATGGACGGTCTGTGATGAGCTGGGCAAGCCGAGGGACACCCCCGCTGGGACTCACTGCAGCAAAGGCTGTGGGAGCACACAGTCAGCAGGGAAGGGGTCCCCAAGGCGGGTGAGGACAGAGGGACGGGGGAACAGCAGCAAGATCAAAACCTGAGGCCAGGCCAGGGTGAGGGGACTGCCGGCATGCTGCGTTGCTAAGTGCCGTCTCTCGTCAGGAGAACTCGGTGCTCCTGGAAGCAGCATTCATTCGCTCATCTGTTCGTTCATTCCACAAATGTGCATGGAGCACCAAGCACTCGCCAGGCCTTGCTGGAGGTGCTGGGGACACAGCAAAACAGATAGACATCCCTGTCCACAGGGTTGAGAGGGACCCATGTAGATGCATGGAGGAAGAGCACCCCAGGCAAGAACAGCCAGTGCAAAGGCCCTGGGGTGAGAAATGATGAAGAGGCCCACGTACCCAGAGCAGAGTGAGCAGGGGGAGAGTTGAGGGTGAGCTCAGAGGGACATGCGTGGGCAGGTCCTATACCAAGGACTCTGGCTTCTATTCAGAGTGACAAGGGGACCACCGAAGGGCTCTGAGCAAAGAAGTGACATGACCTGACCTCTCGGGCAGCTGTGTGGAGAATGTATGATAGGAAAGCAGGGGTGAATCAGGGGAACGTAGTACAGGAAAGCAGAGAGGAGGCTGTTGCCATGTATTCTTGTATCTAACCACGAGGTGGAGGTGAACCTGGAGGGAGAGTATACAACTCATCCTTCAAGGTTAGCTGTAAAGGGGAAAACAGAAATGGAGTCAGAGCTGGAGGCGGAAATGAGTGGACAGGGATCTTTTTACAATGGGAGCATATGTGGATGCTGATGGGAAAGAGGGAAAGGGAAAGAAAGGCCGAAGAGGAAACTGCCAGGGCTGGAGAGGGAGAGGAAACCGGCAGCAGCAACCGCTTGGAATAGACAGGGGCACAGGGTCAAGTTCACAAGTGAAAAGTGTCCTCAGCGAAAAGCATGAAGAGCCCATCCTTCCCACGGACCCAGCCATGTCCTTCTCCCCTGCAAGGCCATGTTCCGCTCTGTGCCCTGCTCCAAGCGAGCCAGGGGACGGGGTGAGGACGTGGAACGCTCTGTTCTGATGGCCCAGGCTTCCCGGTGAGAGAGGAAGCAAGTAAGCATGGGGGAGGAGAGAGCGGAGGCCTGGGGAGAGGAGGGGAGGGAAGACGGTCGGGAATAGACCAGGAACACGTGGGAGGGTGTCGGGCCAGGGGAAGACTGCACTCAAGAATGGGGGTCATGGGGCTTCCCTGGTGACGCAGTGGTTGAGAGTCCGCCTGCCGATGCAGGGGACACGGGTTCGTGCCCCGGTCCGGGAAGATCCCACATGCCGCGGAGCGGCTGGGCCCGTGAGCCGTGGCCGCTGAGCCTGCGCGTCCGGAGCCTGTGCTCTGCAACGGGAGAGGCCACAGCAGTGAGAGGCCCACATACTGCAAAAAAAAAAAAAAAAAAAAAAAAAAAGAATGGGGGTCACGAATTTAGGACCAGCCGGTCAGCGTGGCGCCACAGTTCTCTTCAGGGCAGCGAGGCGGGTGCGGGCCCAGAGCAGGAGGGACTTTGGTCTAAGGATGGCTGGCGTGTCTGATGATGTGCAAGAGGGCAAGGGACCAGGTGGAGGATGCAGGGGAGCGACGGGCACGACTGCTGGTGGAATCTGAGCTGAGTCAGAAGGACCGTGAGACTCTGAAGGATGGCGGGGACCACCGGGCTCTGGAGGATTCCGGTGGCCAAGGAAGGGCAGGACGCTGGGCAGCAGAAAGGGAGAGCGCAGAGGACAGGGCTGGTCCCGAAAGGGGTTTCTGGACCTGAGAGCACGAAGGGTATAAAAGCATTGACACCAGATCTATGGCAAGGGGAGCGAGTAGGTGAGAACGTGGAGGAGGAGGCGGGGGGAGGGGAGGGAGTCAAGGTCCCGAGAACCTGAAACAGAGAGGCTTGGGCTGGAGAACGAGCCAGCAGGTCAGGCAATGCGACCTCCAGGGAAGGAAGGAGAGTGACCCCAGCCCGTCGATGACCCCAACGAGGCAGGGGAGAGAGGAGCCATCTGGGGACAAGGGTTCAGGGAGGAGGGGTACCATGACCCAGAAGAGGCACGGAGGTCCAAGGGAGCATCCATTCCCCTGGCCCAACAAGACGCAGGAGAGAGGGAGAAAGCAGCCCACCTGAAGGGCCAATGGGAGCAGAGTCCTGGGGCGGGGGCGGGGTCGGGAGGCGCCAGAGCCCCTCGAAGGCAGAAGGGGGAGCTGGCACTCAGGGACGAGCAGGGCATGTAGGGAGTTTGCTGGTAAGTGTCAGCGAGGTCCAGTGGGCCCAGCAGAAAGTTCCAGGAGCTGGGAGAGGGGAAGATGGGGTCAGAAAGGGGGTGTGCGCACCCATATGGGAATTCGAGTCCAGGGGTGGGGGGTGATTTGGGAGACCAGGTGAGCTCAGAGGGGCCACTTATTAGAATGAATATGGACCCAAGGGGAGCAGCTTCTGCTTTGGAAAGGTTCTGAGTCTTTCCCAGCAAACAGCAATGCCTCCTCAGAAAGGACATCCTGTCAAAGAGCAGAGAGCCACTGAGCCCCCAGATGCATCACCAACAACCTCAAACCCCCAGGCTGGGCGCCTGAAGTGAGCCCTGAGGATCCCCTGCACGCGGCTTTGAGAGGCCAGAGGCGGAAGGACCAAACCCCAGCCCCACCCACCAGCCCTACGCAGACGCAGGATTTAGTGGAAGGACGGGTTCAGAAGGGTCACCTGGGACAGGAACTGCAATGACAGCAGGTAATCTCCATGCTCCCAGGGGCTGCACGGATCACCGAGTCGCTGACGAGCCCAGATCAGCCACCGCTGCTGACTGCACCAGGCCACCGCCCTGCCAGCGCACAGGATTCTGCACAAACTCGAAACTCGCCTGCCCTGGTTCTCAGATTTGCTCACGAGCGTCAGGAGAGAGCTTTCAGACCCAAGGTGCGGCATCCATCCCCTGTGAAGTTCTCCTGGCGACACACGCAACGCTATCCTCCCGGCATCTCTGGGCACCTCACCCCAGCTTCTCACCAGCCAAGACCAAAATGTAAAGAGCCCACTTGGAGGTGGAGTCCTGGGCACACGGACTCCAAAGCACCCCCAGAAATGGGCAGCACAGCCATCGTGGTCTTGTGTTGAGGACAAACTCTGCCGAGGTTGTGCTTCCAAAACTGTGCGGCCCGTTCTCAGCCACTTTTGTGCCCAGCTCCCAGAAACATGCCACAGTTTGGGTTTCTCTTTCTCCTTAAAGGAGCCCCCTCTTCTTTGCCTGTCTCACCACGACCCCACCCCAATCCCCGCCCCCCCCCACACACACACACAGGGCAAGAGATTCACGGAGGCAAGGGCTTCCTGGGGGCTCCTTCTAACCTGCGTCACACTCTCTCCTCCACCTAGCCCCACTGCTACCACTCCCCCTCAAATCCACTTCTCCACTCAGAGTTCCTCACATACAGAAATGGGGCCCAGCACTGAACTTGTCCGCCTGAGCGTAAGGAATCAGGGTGACACGCCAGCAACCACAGCTCCCAGTAGCCTGCATGTGCCAAGACAGATGCTTCTTTGCAGTCTGAGGTCTGTCCGGCACCGGCTGCATTCCACGTGCTGCCCCGGGACGGTATCTGGTGCGGCCCAGGCCCGTGTGGGGATCCATGTCTAAACCACATCAGGACCCAGAGGAGCAAAGAGCAGCCTGTCACGCCCCCGGGCTCAGGTTCGGGCTTGTTGCCCTGAGCATCTCACTGCTCGTGGAGGCCTCCCGGCCTGTCTCCCAGGGAGGCGAGATGCAGGCCGTGGTCCTACCCACAGCCCTCCACCTCGGAGGAAGAGCAGCCCCAGCCCCTCGCAGCAGCCTACGTCCCACACAGCCCACCGCCCCGTCACTTCTCTGTTCTCACGTCCGTCGACGTTCCCCCCTCCCGTTCACCCAGGTCCAGCTCACAGTCTCCTGGCCGTCCTTCAGAGGGGACGTCCTGCTGGGACAATCCCGCCAGCAGGACACTGTGCTTGCTGTTCCCTCTCAAGGGGACGTCCTTCCCCAGATGTGCACGTGGCTCACTCCCTCCTCCCCCAGGCTTTACCCAAACATTGCTGGGGGT
Organism: Mesoplodon mirus; assembly: GCF_964341445.2. Taxonomy (NCBI): domain Eukaryota; kingdom Metazoa; phylum Chordata; class Mammalia; order Artiodactyla; family Ziphiidae; genus Mesoplodon; species Mesoplodon mirus. The sequence goes on along the minus strand of NC_138978.1, from coordinate 5,027,246 downwards.
GGCCTTCCTGATGGCCCGACTCCCTACTTAATATCCCCCGCCCCGTGCTCTCTACCCCCTGCCCCTCCTTACTTTCTCTCAGGGCACAGGTCCCCCTCTGAGACATCATGAAATCCACCTACTCCTCCTGTTGTCTGCCCCAACCTCCTGCTCCCACTAGAATGTCAACTCCATGAAGGCAGGGGCCCCTGACTGTTTTAACTGCTGTATCCCCAGCAACGGGGATGGTGCCTGGCATACACCAAGTGCTTAATAAGTGTTCATGGGATGAGTAAACACTTTGAAAAGCATCTCATCTTATCGGCTGTTAGTTGTTTCTTTGAAAAGAGAAGACACAAAATAAGGATGGAATGGATCAGAACGTGTAGCGTCATTCATCGCATTTCCCCCAAATCGAGGATCCAAGTGAAGGTGGGAAGGAGGGTGGGTCGTCCACACTGGCCATCAGCTCTGCCTACTCACCGGGTCTTCCTTACCAATGTTTCCAGCTCCAGAGACGAACCAGGCAGTCTCCCTCTGTATCGTTCGTATTGACCCCACTGATCTCCAGCTTGGGCCAAAACCTCAGAACCAACATGCAGGGAGTGTGTGATGCCCACACACTGAAACGCGCTGAGCCCATGGTCCACAGGGCAGCTGATGTTTGGTGACAAGTTAACCAATTGACGTTCAGCCACGTTTCCCTCGTGTACAATATCGGGGAACTACTCATGAAAATGAAGACATGCTTTCCCAAGTCAGCCTGGGACTAGGGAGATTTGGCCTGTCTGTAACTTTAATTTTAAACTAATTCCTAAAGCTAGAGGAGATTTGCAATACAGGTTGATGGATCATCTTAAAGTCTCAAAAGTCCTATGAACAGTTTCAAGTGCATCTGGGGAAAGCCTCATCGCAAAGCTCAGCTTCCAGGGGTCGCCCCCACCTAGGAAGACATAGAGACGGTTCAGGCATCGCGTCTCCACACAACCGCAGAGCCGTCTGCACAGATGCAAGCCACTATCCCAGTGACAAATGAAAGGAAGGCAAGGGTTTAGTAAGGGAACGCTCAAGACTCTTCCGAAGAATGCTGGATTTCTTGCATAGCTCAACAGGATAACAACTCACGGGTGACGTGGAAAAAGCCTCTCCAGGCAAAGGCTGGAGGAGCAGTGCCCACCACGCCCCCAGGTGCCTGGCCTTTCCAAAGCAATCAGTAGTCTCTCCCTTCTCTCAAGGAGATCCGTTCCCGCAACTTTTAACTTACTGATTCCATCAAATATTAAACTTGTAAGTGTATTTTGTTTTTCAAATGACCCCCACTGTGACTATCTAGTTAGTGTTTGTCTCACTCTAGCAATTACCCGGACTTTCCAAATGCAGTGGTTTATTTTACCTTGGAGTGACTCTTTCATCCCTTTTTCCACACTCAAAAATTTCTCCTTGTCATAATAATTAATAGGTTCTGTTCCTACAGTGATTATATTCAGATTATCTTAATAAAGCATAGCTCTGAGTGCCATCCAGCGAAAGTCTGATCCCCACTAAGCCGGAAAGACTCCACTTTCCCTGCCCCCCCCCAAAAAAAAGAAAGAAAGAAAAATTCTCTGCATCCCAGGCCCCCAAATAGGCTGTACAATTATGACCAGCAGCCTTCCCTACTCTCAGGATGACTTAGCTTGGAATTCACTAACTGACTAAATGGAATTAATTGGAGAGAAAGTGTGAGTGAAGCCCTAAAGTCTCTCCTTTGTCAATGTAAACCAGAAAGTCACCTGGTGATAGAAACTGCAGGGTTTTTACAGAATCTACCCAGGACACAAGAGCTGTGTTCCTGGGGAGGCATTGAACTTGGGTGGACGCCATTCGAACACATCTCTTGCAGGGCTGACACCTCACCGCTGTCCCCACTCAGCCAGTGGAGAATTTGTACTTATCAGCTTCACTATCTAATCCTCATCACCTCTGAGAAATGAGACGGCAACAAGAAACCCAGAAAACAGGAAAAAATGATGCTGCAAAGAGCTTCGAGACAACCTCTCTGGGGACACAGACCAGTTAGATGACAACTTCCAGGACCACCCGAGCCTCAGGACTCCTGGCCAGTGAAGAGAGCAGAGGGAGGCTGCTGGAGGGGAGGAGAACGGGAGTGAGGAAGAGAGAAAGAGGAGGTGGATGAAAGGGAGGGGGAGGGGCAGACAAAGAGGACACAGAAACCCACCGGAGGGAGCCCGAGACGCCTCACTCCAGGCCTCGGTGCTTGTCCCTCCATCCGGAATCCCTATGCTCCTCTGCAGCTGACTTCAGACTGTGCCCAAAGTTCATCTTCTCTGTGGAGCACCGACTTCTCACCAAAGGGAGAAAATGCGTCCTCACAAATGTCTAGTCAGTAGCAATCAACCCTAAAATTTCAGTGGCTTAAAACAAAACAGTTTGTTTCTTGGTCACACCACAGGTCCAGTGCACATTGTGGGGGAAGGGACCCTGCCCCTTGTGGTCATCCTCAGGGATCCAGGCTGACTGATGGATCCAGGGAAGGGCACGTAGCAAACAACATACTGGTTTTTAAAGCCTCTGTCCAGAAGAGACCCACGTCACTCTGCTCATGCTGCATTGGCCAAAGCTGGTCGAATAGCCCCCCCCCATAACCTCACAGAGGAGAGGGGAGTGCAGTCCCTCCATGTGCCCCCAGGAGGAAATGCAGATACATGACGATCAGCACGAGGTCACCTCCCAGGTCACCCTAGGGCAATAGCCCCATGACAGCCATTGTACGTTCACTTTCAGAGTACATCCTTTTAACAAGCCTGAAAGAAAAGCATGACTCTGTGCATTTTTTACAGATGAAGAAACCAAGGCTCAAAGCAATTAAACATCTTCACTGAGGCGAGGTGTCTAATAAGAAAAGAGCAGTCTTCAAAGACTGTCCTATATGAGTCCACCACGCACAGTCCTCCCCCACCCCATGCTCTATCCTAAATGGAATATCGCCCTCTCCTCTCTCCCGCTGTGCAGGATGATAAGGCCAAGTGCCGAGAGCACTGGGAGCTCTGCCCTTTCCCCAGGTCGGGGACCATGGACAGCTCCTGTGGTCCCTAGCCTTTGGGAACCGTGGACAGCTCCTGCGGTCCCTAGCCTTTGGGGACCGTGGACAGCTCCTGCGGTCCCTAGCCTTTGGGGACCGTGGACAGCTCCTGTGGTCCCTAGTCTTTGGGGACCATGGACAGCTCCTGTGGTCCCTAGCCTTTGGGGACCATGGATAGCTCCTGTGGTCCCTAGCCTTTGGGAACCATGGACAGCTCCTTCAGTCACTAGCTGTAAGCTGATGTCTCAGGCAGCTGGGGCTGGTGTGGGAGTTCTAAACGCCCGAGAGAGCTCTGCTGTCCTGGCCCCTTGCTGCTCCAGACCAACATGCTCAGACCCAAACAAGCCAGCCAGAAAAATCTGGGGGGCTGTAAACAAAAGCCCCCGCCCAAGTTTTTGTCAGTGTGGGCTTAAATTAATCACGTTGGCGGCCACTTATTAAATAAAGTAAATTACTTCTCAATCATTTGCTTGCACACCAGGCAGGAAAAATGAAATTTTCCATTTAAAAGTAATATTGTTATTATTATGCAGAAGCGATTCTGAAATCGCTTTGGGCATTTTTTTTTTTTTTTGCGGTACGCGGGCCTCTCACTGTTGTGGCCTCTCCCGTTGCGGAGCACAGGCTCCAGACACGCAGGCTCAGGGGCCATGGCTCACGGGCCCAGCCGCTCCGCGGCATGTGGGATCTTCCCGGACCGGGGCACGAACCCGTGTCCCCTGCATCGGCAGGCGGACTCTCAACCAGTGCGCCACCACGGAAGCCCTGGGCTTCTTAACTTTGGGCTTTTTGTACACTTCTGCCAAGAGAGGTCAGAAGTGAGAGATTCCCCAAAGGGGTGTCTTTCCCATCAAGTCACCCGGTCGGAGGAACCCCAGGCCCCTTCAGAGGACCTGGGTTCTGGGCCCCTGGAAAAGCAGTTTGGGCGGGAACAGCAGCACCTAAGCTGTGTATTTAATCTTCTCTTTCCTTTTATTCAGGTTTAAATTCCAAATCATTGCCAAACGCCCTGATTAACACTGCCTTTCAGTATCAAAAAATCTAAACCAGGCACATTCAAGGCCTCTGAATTTACATTTTCTAATGGAAAGGGAGAACCAGTATCAGGTAAGGATGTGTTAACTCCAAGCCCTTATCAGTCACCCAATCCAACAGCAGACACTGGAGGACATCTTCAAAGAGGAAACCCTTGAAATCCACTCCTGCCACTTTATTTGGGCTCCATCGGCACAGCGTGCTTGAAAAGCCAATTTCGTATCTTGAATTGGAAGAACCAGGATTCAGTAACGTTGGTCCCATTCTAGGTCCCCCCTTGCAGAAACCCTTTTTCCTCAAGGGCATGTACATTAAGTAAACAATGGTTCTAATGGAATAAAAGTAATCTTTCAAATGTAGATATATTTAAAAGTTTAAAGAGTTTGAGTTTGGTCTGGGGGCACCTCAATGACTAGCCAGATGTACACGAGGGGGGATTTTGAGCAGGATGGAGACCAGCTGGTTTCTATTTCAGCTGGGGACAGAATGACCAGGAAAGACGCTTCCAAGTGTGCCACAGAAGGAAGGCAGACTGTCAGGTGTGGCTGGTGACAGCCGGGACTTCCCGGGAGAGGTTGACCAGTGCCCCAGGAGGTGACGTGTCAGAGCGGGAGAGGGCAGGCTTTGGGGTTCTGCCCCGTTTCAGCTGGGTGACCTCAGGCAAGTTATCTTTTAAATGCCCCAAACTTCCGTTCCGCATCTAAAAAATGGGGATAGCATTAGCACCAGCTCCTTGGGTTTTTTTAAAAAGATAAGCATCTAAAACGTTTGCTTGGAGTCTGGCACATAGTTACAAACAGGATAGATTCATCTGTGCAGAGTTTGGGGGTAGAGGTTCTATTTTACAAGGTCTCTTTGTGTAGAAGTTATCACCAATGGAAGAGATTGATTCATTGGGTTTATAACGAGGGCTGCTACCAAAACACTCCAGAATCTGTATAGAAACCCCTTACACATGTGGGTTTGGGGCTTTGTTTTAAGTCAAAATGACAGGATGAGGTGGTAAGAGGAGATGCGGCTGGCAGACAGGAATAGAAAAGAAAAACGCAGGAGGCAGTGGGAGAGAGGAGATAAGGAGGAGGCTGGGAGGAAAGACACCAGGCAGGATGCAAGGGGACACCACGCAGGGATAAGTTCCCTCTCCAGAGCACCGTGAAGGGCTGCGCTTCAGAAGGTCTCCGGGGGAGTAGGGGAAAGAACTTCCTGCCTCGGGCTCGTTCAGGCTCTAAATGCCGTGGCCTCAAGGTCGGAGAGCACGTCCCCTCTCTCAGCTCCACTACGTCGGTGCGCTGGATGCCCATCCTCATTTGCTAATTATGCCTGTGCCTTTCCAGCCTGAGCCTTTCGGACCCGCTGAAGCCCCCAAAATTCATGCCACCCATCACACCAGAAGGCACACTGCAAACGCCAGGGTCTGTCTCTCTGGTCTCCCGCCTTCCCAGCCAGTCAGGGTAAGACCCTGTGGCCAGTCTGCGGGCTTGAGCTCACAGGCCCAACAGCTGCAGCCCCATGGTCACGGTGCCGCGCACCTGCTCTGCAGCCCTGGTGATTTTCCGTGTCTCTGTGTGTGTGTGTGTGTGTGTGTGTGTGCGCGCGCACGCGCGCGCCCGTGTAGCACCTCCGCAGAGACATCCAGGGGAAATTACTGCTGAAAGCGGATGGCAGCGGTGTGTCCTGTAGATCACTGCCCCTGACCTCCTCCACTGGCAGCCCAAACGGCCCCCCAGAGGACCCAGGTAATGCATCCACCTTCCCCAAGACCCATATATCCTGCAAATGTTCCCAGGGAGGAATGTGAGCACCTGCACCCCAAACTGCCCTCTCCCCACGCTGCCTGCCCCCTCCCAGAGATCCGCGCGCATCTCTCATTCCACTGCATTCAGGCAACTCAGGCATTTAAGACTGGAAGAGAAACGTGCATGAGAAGCCTCACAAAGGCTCCAGCCCAGAGGACCCCAGTGTTTGCTAAATGCAGCCCACCGACCTCCCCGTCAAAGCCCTAAATTTCTCCTACCAGCCACCGGCCAAGGATGAGAACATCTTCCCCAGAACAAACATCCCGGAAATGCTGCCAGTAAAGGCCAGCACTTCCTACTTCGCCCCGACAGCATCAACATACAGGGAAGACGACCAAAGAGGGCAGGGAGGGGAGCTTCCTGACTCCCCAAGAGAGTCCAAGCCACTGTTTGGAGGTGTGAGTGTTTCCTTTGATATTCCCCCTACGGAGGGCATCATTATGGCTGACGTTCATCACGCACAAGATACGGGCCAAGCACTAGGCTTTTCAGCCCTCACATCGCGCATCATCTCTTTTTAACACCAAACAGCTCTAGGTGGACGACAGCACTATTACCGAACCCACGTTCAGAGGGGGGAGTGCGCGCGCACACACACACACACACCCACACGCACGCACACTCCTAAGAGAGCCTAACCCCCAAGATTGCCTCGGGGCATGTGCTGGGGGGAGGGGAAGAGAGCGCCTCCCGCTGAGTGCGGGGCCCTCGGGCACCTGGAGAGCCAGGCTGCAGGGGGCCTTGGGAGTTGTATGTTCCCTAAGCAGCCACCTGCCTTGGTCCTGCCAGGCTCTGCAGCTGGGTAGACCCTCCACAAGTGAGAAGAAAGCAGGGACCGCAGGCCCATGCCCCAGAGTGCACTGCAGCACACCCAAGCCAGTTAGAAAATTCAGGGCGATTTTGTTTGGTTTCTTTTTTCTTTTCTTTTTTTTTTTTTTTTTTTTGAGCCAACTACCAACTTAAGACTCTCTGAAACACCTGCTTTCTACCTTATTACAGTGACCTCTGGTGGTCAAGAAGGAGACATTGCAGGCCCAAATTAGAAGTACCTAAATAACTTAATTTCAAGTAACTCTATGTAGCAAAGGCCTTGAGGTCCTTTAAGAGCCTCCAAGAAGAAGCAAAGAGGGTGAGAGATGGGAGCGACCGCCAGCCTCGTTTAAGACGTGAGCTGGCTGTCCCCTGACCCGAGTATAACCCAGCACGGGGCTCCTCAGATGACAGTCCCTGCACCAATGCCAAAGGTGTCTGAGCTCCAGCTCAGGGTGAATCTCAGCCTCTGTTCCCCACCCCCACCCCACAGCTGGTGGCATCTCAATGCCGGGCTTAGAGGGCACAGTCCCCGGGAGGTCTTTGGAAAAGCTTCAACCCTGCCAGAGGACCTGCTAGGAGGTGGTAGGGGGTGGGAAGGGTGGGGGAGGTTTTCTAGAAGGCCTGTCCCCTTTGCCCACCGGAATCACAGCTGCAGCCAAAAGAGGGTCTGCAGGCACAAGAGGGGGAACGGGGCCTCTGCCCACACCCCACCCGTGCCAAGGGGCCAGGGTAGCCCAGGTGAGGGGTGAGCTGAGGCGAGAAGAGAAGCATTTGCTCTGAGAGTCACTTTGGAGACTGGAGCCGTGGGCTTCAGGGTGGGAGGAAGGCAGGATGAAATCCCAGGGATGTGACAAATATCCGTTTAGCCCTAAGCCAGGTCAGGGGGCATCTGAGGCAGGGGAAAGAGGCTGAGCAGGGTCTCCTGGGAGGTACAGCGCGATGGGCATACGAAACACGGCCCTGCCCCCAGCTGAAAGCAATAAAGCTCAGTCCAAGCTGAGTGTCATCCTATCCCTAAGACCACCCCAAACCATCCTAGACAGGATGACGCTTATAAACCCTAAAAGCTTTTCAGATAAAGGAATCAACAACTCAGAATCGTCCGATCTAGTAGCCTCTAGCAGCTTCAGGTTCACAGCAACCACATGTGATCTCAACCTCTCGGTCCATCCATGGTGTGCAGGCTTCAGCCAAATCCCCAAAAGCACAAACGACAGAGTCTCCCAGGGTCCCTGCAGGCATCAGTCTGAACGGGCCAGGCCTCAGTGTTTAGAATATGAAACAGACTGGATCGCTCTCCTGGTCTTCTCTGAAACTCAGAATGGATGTAGAGTATCAATATTGTCTCAATTTTCCTTTATCTGTGAGGAGACATCAGCAAACCTTTCTGCCAAGGATTGTACAAGGATCATTAAAAGGAAAATGTCCATGGTAATTGTGCCTTTCTGCATATTTCTTCATTCCAATATTCTATAACATAATAACGTTTCACATTTCTACAGAACTGTCTTTTCAGCATGTTTTCGCCTTATGCTTAATTTTGTAAGAGTTTCTCAGCCCCACATAACGACACAGTTCAATGCAAAATCAGATATAAATCTAGCTTAAGAGACTCTCAACAGGAATTTCATTTAAAACTGTAAATGTTAAAAGATTCCGGCTCTGATTTATGTTATGTTGTGTGTGTGTGTTTCAAAGAGCGAGCTTCACCAGCCCTCTTAAACAATAGATGCACACGAAATCCAGGCTTTCACAGGTCTAACCAGACCCGTCATGCAGGCAAGACGCGCAGACAGGCCAGCCTGTGGTCAAAGCGCCAGCTCCCAGCCCAGCCGGGGCCACATGTGTGAAACGGGAGGAGTATTTGACTCCAATACCTGTGCTGGCCCAGGGGCTACTTTTAAGGAGTAGTTTTTCAGCTTCCTCTCATCTCTCTGCTCCTCCAAACACTGGGCCACCACATAAGGGCCCTCCGTGTCTCAGCTCCCACTTGGCCCCGTCTTTAGAAAACATGGAGAGAGATGGAAGAAAGTCCCCAGGCAGAAAGTCCTGGGGCTGATTTCACCTGCACGCCACTGGCTGTGTTCATAACCCTGCACGATAAACCCCAGTTCCTGTTCACAAATACAGGCCCAAGCCTTCAGGAGCTGTGAACTGCAAATTCTTGATGGAATGAATGAATCTAGGGAAGGCATTCGCACCCATTGTCTCAGCACATTTAAGACAATTTTAAAATGCGGATTATTTACATACTGGGCTCTAATGACTCCGAAGCAACTATTACAGGCCTTCATGTAAAACCACATCCAGGCAATTTTATTGCAGCCTATCACACACATGCTGCGTTTAGACAACTTATAATACACAAATTATTTACATCGTGAAAACATCTCTGTGGCCCTGGCATTATGCTACCGACAAGAGACAGCACAGCAGCAGTAGATTGAATTGAAATATGCTTGCGGCTTCTGAACCTTTAAACTCTATTCCAAAATGCTAAAAGTGAAACAATTCCCAGTTAGCATTTTGGAACCCACCGTGTCTAAAATTTCACTTGAAAGGTGGAGCTATTGTGAGTTGCAACCCCCCAAAAGAGTAAGCCACCACTCTGCAACTGTAAAATCCATTTATTTTCGGAAGATTGAGGAATCCAAACCCTCTGATAGCACTTAACATATTAAAAAAACATGCACTGCGAAGCTCTGAAAGCTCCTGAATTCCTCAAAAAAAAATATATTTTTGCCACTTCTAATGGACTCCACCCAACTCCAGGCAGGATCTGTGGGATACACGCCCCCAGAAAAAAAGCAATTGAAATGACTTGACTATATGTCTTTCCAGGAAAGTAAATTATATATAGGTCTGTATTCACGCCCCCCAACTCCCCTGTAGGTTACCCATTTTTCCTCCCACTCGCCCCGGCCCACAGAGATGAAGAGAAAATTACCAAGTGGGTTTAAGCACTTGGATACCTAATTGCAACAAATCTCAGAGCCTCATCTTTCTGCCTTTTAGGACTTTGGTTTCAGACTTTAAAGCGAGTCCCATTAGCCAAGATGACACATGCCAATTAGCTTCATGTGTTTCACAGAATAAAACACCCCTTGAGATAAACCACCCCACATACCTACACAATTTCCACATAGCCCCACTGGTTTCTCAGTATTTCATTAAAATCAGGCTTTTACATGAGGATGCAGATGTTTAGAGAGTGCCCTTCGTTTTAATTCAGAGTTCTCAGACAAAGATACCACAAAGGACCCCAGACTTAATTAAGGATGAAGCAAGTGTCTCCAATCAGAACAGGGCCCCCATTTTTGTCCCTTGTTCCACTTGAAATGCAGGGGATGCCTGAGTGTTTTGTGTCTTTACAACAGAAGCAGAGCTTCCTGTAAGTATGCTTGATGACGACGATGATGATCATGATGATGATGTTGGAGGAAGAAGGAGAAGAAGGAGAAGAAACCACAATGCAAGAATGTATTAAATGGTACAATTCAAACTTTATCTACTTACAAAGTACATTGCTTGGTAACCCTACTCCTAACAGATGACTATCCAAAGTGGTTTGCTATGATCCATGTGGACCTGCATATATAAACACCTTTGGTTTTCATATAAATGTGTTCATATAATACCTGTATTGTTATAAAACTAATTTTTCAAAAGAACTGTAAACAAATGATGAACTCTAGTATATATATATATATATATATATGCATGCTGAAGTATTTGGGGAAGTGTATTGATGTCTGCAACTTTCTCTGAAATGAATCAAAACATTAAGATGGATGGATGGACGGACTATGGATGGATGGATAGATGGATGGATGGACGGCTGGGTGGACAGATAAAGCACACAGAATAAAATGTTAATTGTAGAAGCTAGTTGGTGGACGTATGGGTTTCACCACAAAATGATTTCAACTTAATTGTATATTTAAATTTTTCAAACTGAAATGTCAAAAAACTAATTTTTTAATTTAATAATATGGCATGGATCTCTTTCCATGTCAATATACACAAATCTCTTTATCCTTTTGAATGACTGCACGAGATTCCATTTTACGGGTACACCACAATTGGGTAACAAATCCCTCATTGATGGATGCTCGGGTTACTTTACAATGACAATGCGACAGTGTCTATCCATGTACATATGTCTTTGAATACTTACGACAGCTTCTCCATAGGATGAATTCCTAAACGTGGAATTGTTGACTCAAAGAGAATACAATTGTTTTTACGTTTGCTATATAATAACAACAGCTCACACCTACTGCAAGTTTGCTCTGTGCCCACACTGCTGGAAGCACTGCTTCCGTAAGTGCTGTCTCTTACATCCTTCACAGCAACTGAATTAAGTAGGTACTATGTAGCCTCATTTTATAATTAAGGAAACTGAGGCACAAAGAGATAAAACTACTTGCCCCCGGTCTGACAGCCAGCAAGTGGCAGTCAGACTCCAGTGCTCTTCACCATCATGCTTACAAATTATGGTCAAAAAGATTAAATCAATACATACATTCCTACCAACAATGTTTGAGAGTGATTACTTTCCCAGGTTGTATTGTTTTCGAATTTATCTGAAACATAAAGAAAACACTGTCCATATTTCCAGATACTATGAAGACAGATGTGAAGACCACAGAGAAAGTACAGATTGGATAAGGCAGGGAATGAATGCCTTGTTAATTAGACAAGGGCACAAGGAAAAGTGCAACGTTCTACCTCCATGTGGGATTCTCTCCGTGCTAATCTCACTGCCTCTCTGCAGTAGGGAGCCTCTCTGCGTTCTGCAGTAACGCTGGCAGGTAAACATACCTATGAAACTCTCAAACTTCTATTTTTTAAACTCTATAAATCCCCAACCACCTTCCTAGATGAATTAATGTAATCGCAAGTATTCTGCCTCGTTTTTCTTTATCAGACAGCTGCAAGCAGAAAGGCCTACATGAGTATGTATATCATCTCTCTTTCCATCATCTCCTCAATTAATTCAAATAAATCTTAAGACAAAGCTTGATGTGTCAGTGGGATATTATTATCAACAACCTCAAAAGGTTCTTTTGTTTTACTACCTGAAACATTATAGATGGTCCCATTACAAAACTGATTAAGTCTTCCCATAGCAGGCTATAGTACCAGCCCAAATTTCCAAGGTCTCACCAAAACACAGCCTGGATACAATTAGCCTCAAAGACAAGAAAGCTACAGCCACTGAAAAGAGCCCTTTGCAGACAGCAGGGCATCAGCCTAGCTGAATCTCGCAACACAATGGAACAGTAATAATATCTAATAACACCGCTGCATCATTGTTACTGTAGGAACAAACACAAGGTAATGGATACAGCTGGCTCAGTTAGTAGAAACACAACAAACTACCCCAAAAGATGAGTTTGGAAGAAAAGCTAAAGGAGAAACAGAAACAGAACAACTTCACATGAAAAGCCAATCATCTCAGACATTAGCAGAGAAGAAAAAGCACAGACCTCGAACCCAAAAGATTTGGGTTCCAGTTATGGCTTCTCAACTGACTCACTGTATGATCTCAGGCAAGTTACATACTTCGAGGAGTCTCAGCTGCAGAACTGGTATAACAATTCCCACTTCATAGGTGACGGAAAAGCTAAGTGTGAAGCTGGGCGAAGTCCCTGGAAGATCAGTCTCTCCATACATGGCGGCTGTTGGCACCAGGATAATACATGGTGAGCTCGCCAACGAGTCCTCACTGAGCAGTGTTCATGTAGAACTGGGAATCTACCATGTACTCACTCATATTCTCTTTTTGTGTTAATTGTATTAATTAATTGCATGTTAATTGAGGAGGCGGAGGAGGAATATGAAGGATTTTAAACTTTCCAAAAACAACTGAGAAAAATATCATAAAAACCCACCTGCCAGGAGTGTAAGTTGGTGCAGCCACTATGGAAAACAGTATGGAGTTTCCTCAAAAAACTAAATATAGAGTTGCCCTATGATACAGCAATCCCACTCCTGGGCTTATATTGAGACAAAACTCTAATTTAAAAAGATACGTGCACCCCTATATTCATAGAAGCACTATTCACAATAGCCAAGACATGGAAGCAACCTAAATGTCCATCAACAGATAAATGAATAAGGAAGATGTGGTATATACGTAAAGTGGAATATTACTCAGCCATAAAATGAATGAAGTAATGCCATTTGCAACAACACGGATGGACCTAGAGATTATCACACTAAGTGAAGTAAGTCAGAAAGAGAAAGACAAATACCGTATATTACTTATGTGTGGAATCTAAAATACGACATAAATGAAACAGAAACAGACTCACAGACATAGAGAACAGACTTGTGGTTGCCAAGGGAGAGGGCGGGTGGGGGAGGTATGGATTGGGAGTTTGGGATCAGAAGATGCAAACTATTGTATATAGACTGGATAAACAACAAGGTCCTACTGTATAGCACAGGGAACTATATTCAATATCCTGTGACAAACCATAATGGAAAAGAATATAAAAAAAGAATGTATACATGCTATACAGTAGAAACTAACACAACATTGCAAATCAACTATCCTTCAATAAAAAAAAAAAAAACACCTGCCAACCAACCATATTTTCAAGTCTTACTATTCCATAGATTTCCTCAGAGTTATTTTTTAGAAATAAAAAATAAGAATTACAAATATAACTAGAGCTCCTATTACCTAGCCCATCTCATTCTCTTTCCTCCAAGAGGTAGCCACTATTTTCTATTTCATTTTTATTTTAGTACATATGTAAGTATCCATAAACAACACACATTTTTTACATTTAGGCTTTTGTAAATGGTACCATACAATACATCTCTTTCTGCAACTTGTCTGTGTATGGTATGGTCTGTGGATCCTTGGGGGATCCCCAAGACCCTGTTTACAGGACCGTGAGGTCGAAACTTTTTGCAAAACACTAAGAAGTCATTTGCCTTTTTCACTGTGTTGCCATTTGCACTCCTGGAGCAAAAGTAATGGTGGGTAAAACTGCGAGGGCCTTGGCACAAATTAAGGCAGCAGTGACAGACTGTGCTAGGAGTCATGTATCTCCATCAACATGCACTTCCAGAAACACACACCAGTTTTACTCAAGGATTCCTTAATGAAGCAGTACAAATTATTGATTTTATTAAACCTCAATCTCCAATTAGATGTCTCTTCCACATTCTGTGTGACAAAATGGAAGTATACATAAAGCTCTTCTACTGCAAACTGAAGTATGATGGCTGTCTTGAAGAAGACCTCTGTGTGATTAAGTTGCAAGCTCTCCCAGCCACTTTTCCCACAGAACACCACCTTTACTTGAAAGAATGACTGACAAACTGGCTATTCACACTCAGGTGTTTGGCAGGACTTCTTCTGGCCAAGATGCAGGAATAACTAGGGCTGGATATAACCTCCCGCTTGGAACAACTAAAAAGCTGGACACATATAGGAAACATCAGTTTTCTAGACATTGGACATCAGGCAATGAAGGACAGTGATCCCTGAGAGATGGGAAATAAACAAACTGAGACCTATGACTGCCCCAGTTTCTTGCTAGAGAAAGTTTCCAGGCCATGGCACAGGAAAGGGACCCAGGCAGAGCCCAGTAATCTATCTCCCTGAATTGAGGTGAAGGAACTAGGAGTCCAAGGAGGTCAGGGCAGTTGGGGGTCCTGGGGCAGAGTACCGGATAACTCCAGAGCTCCACAGGGGTTCTCCCTCAAGTATTCAAATAAATACAGAGCAGTGTATGTGCGTAATGAAGAAACTATCTGAAGCCATGAAATGAATCACCCAGAAGAATTAGAGAGAACAATCATCATCATTCACACTTGGGCCTCGAAATTGGCTGTTCCCACCAAAACATCATAGTATATAGGGCTTAGGGTAGACTACTCAATAGAATATTACATCAGTAGTGGGAGAAAATTAGCTCTACACCCAATGCTTGCTGTGCACCCACCTAACAAAATGAAAAAGCAAGACCTGAACAGATGAAACTGATTCCAATTAATGTAACCACATTCCAGGACAAAGCTCAAGAATATTTATAGGAACAAAAAATGTATACAGGGCTTCCATGGTGGCTCAGTGGTTAAGAATCCACCTGCCAATTCAGGGGACATGGGTTCAAGCCCTGGTCCAGGAAGATCCCTCATGCCACAGAGTAACTAAGCCTGTGTGCCACAACTACTGAGCCTGCACTCTAGAGTCCATGAGCCACAACTACTGAGCCCACGCACCACAACTGCTGAAGCCCGTGCACCTAGAGCCTGTGCTTCACAACAAAAGAAGCCACTGCAATGAGAAGCCTGCGCACCACAATGAAGAGTAGCCCCCACTCGCCACAACTAGAGAAAGCCCACATGCATTAACGAAGACCCAACAAAGTCAAAAATGAATAAATAAAATAAATAAATATTTTTAAAATTATAAAAAATGTATACAGTACCCATTATGGTGAAATTCATAATATCTGGGATCAAACAGAAATTTTCCAGTCATGCAAAGAAGTACAAATCACAATGAGAAGAAAAATAAATCACAACCAAACCAAAAATTATACAATAATAATATTAGTAGATAAGAAAATTGAGCATGTTAATAAGAGGAGGCGTGGAGGTTTTAAACAGACCCAAGTAAAACTTCTAAAGAAGAAAACTGCAATGAAAACCTAAAACGCGATCTGAGATGAAAAACACACTGAGTAGGATTAACAGAAAATTAGACATTGCAAAAGAAAATATTAGTGAACTTAAAGACATAGCGATAGAAACTATCCAAAATGAAACACAGAGAGAAAAAAGAAAAAAAAATGAAAAAACATCAGTGACAACTTCAAGCAGTCTATACCACTATATATGAAGTGGTATAATGTCACTTGAAAGGAAACTGTGATAAGTTAAAGATGTATACTAAAAACTCTAAAATAACCACTAAAATAATAAAGGGTTATAGCTAATAAGCCAAAAAAGGAGATAAAATGGAATCATAAAAACTCTCAGTTAATCCAAAAGAAGGTAGAAAAAGAAAAAAGGGGGGAAAAAGCAGATGGAAAAAATAGAAATCAAATGGAAATCCAACCATATCACATTAAATGTAAATGATCTAAATACTTCAAATAAAAGACAGAGATTATAAGATGGGTTACAAAGCAAGATTCAACCATATACTGTCTACAAGCCCACTTTAACTATAAAGACAAAAAGTAAGTTGAAAGTAAAGGGATTGAAGAAGCTCTACCATGCCAATGCTAATCAAAAGAAATCTGGATTAGCTTTATTAATATCACACAAAATAGACTTCATCACAAAAAATACTACCAAGGATAAAAAGGATGAGTTCATAATGATAAAGAAGTCATAATCAAAAATACCTAACAGTCATAAATGTTTAGGCACCAAACAAGAGAGCTTCAACATATATAAAGCAAAAACTGATAGCAATACAAAGAGAAATAGACAAATCCACAATTCTAGTTAGAGATTTCCACACTCCTCCCTTAATAATTGACAAAACAAGTAGACACAAATACAGTAAGGATGTAGAAGACCTGAACAACACTATCAATCAACCTGACCTAGTTGATATTTATAGAACATTCCAACTAACAACAGCAGAATACACATTCTTTACAAGTGCACACAACATTTACAAGATACATCATATTCTGAGCCATAAAATAACTCTTGATAAATTTTAAAGAATTAAAAGAATTCAAGTCATACAACATATGTTCTCTAACCACAATGAAATAAAATTAGAAATTAATAACACATATTTGGCAGACATTTTTTAATGAATATAAGACTATCACTTCAGCTGAGCATATTTTCTGCAAAAGACAAAATTTGAGTTTTCAAGTAAAAGTTAGAATTTGGCAAAATTGTATTCACTACCATGAACTTGACAGCTTACAAAACTTAAAAATCTTTCTGATGACATCCATTGATAATGATATTAACAAAGGATTTGGTATTGTACAATGAAATATGTCAACTTTTGCAAGGTCTGCATAACTGAGTAAACCAATGTTTTCAAAATGACCAGTATGATTTTACAAAACCATGCCCGGGTGGAAGATTGTTTCAAAGATTCATATCAAAAGATACCTCCCCCTGATTAAAAATAAAGGATAGGCTAATGGATTTTAATGTAAAAGGGTACCAAAAAATTCACTGATGTAATTTAAGATTCCACATTGCAACTCACATCTAAGAAAGTACCACTTGTCAAGTTTTGGTATGGTATCAAAGAAGAATATTCACAATTCTCTGAAAAGGCAGTTAAAATACTTCTTCCTTTTCTAATTACATATCAGAGTAAGGCTAGATTTCTTCATCTACTTCAAATATTGCAACAGATTAAAGGCAGAAGCAGATATGAGAATTCAGTTGACTTTTATTAAGCTAGACATTAAAGAGATTTGTAAAAATGTAAAACACAATACTATTCTTCTCACTACATTCTGTTTTGTTTTGGAAAATACAGTTACCTTTCATTAAATAACATGCTATTTATATGAACATGAAATGAGTTTATTACTGTTATGTTTTAATGAATTAATACAAATTTTAATAATTTCTGTTTTAATTTCTAATGAAGCAAATATTATAGCTCTCTCCCGTAAACAAAAGATCTTTGGGGTCCTCAATAAGTTTTAAGACTGTAAAGAGATCCTGAAACCAGAAAGTTGGGTAACTGTTGCTCTAGAGATGTTTAGTTGCTCAGTCACAGGCTCTGCAAAAAAAGGAGGTACTTCTTTTTTTTTTTTTTTTTTAGTTTCTGCTTTATAACAAAGTGAATCAGTCATACATATACATCTGTTCCCACATCCCTTCCCTCATGCATCTCCCTCCCTCCCACCCTCCCCATCCCACCCCTCCAGGCGGTCACAAAGCACCAAGCTGATCTCCCTGTGCTCTGCGGCTGCTTCCCACTATCTATCTACCTTACGTTTGGTAGTGTATATATGTCCATGCCTCTCTTTCGTTTTGTCACAGCTTACCCTTCCCCCTCCCCATATCCTCAAGTCCATTCTCAAGTAGGTCTGTGTCTTTATTCCCGTTTTACCCCTAGGTTCTTCATGATTTTTTTTTAATTCCATATATATGTGTTAGCATACGGTATTTGTCTTTCTCTTTCTGACTTACTTCACTCTGTATGACAGACTCTAGGTCTATCCACCTCATTACAAATAGCTCAGTTTCGTTTCTTTTTATGGCTGAGTAATATTCCATTGTATATATGTGCCACATCTTCTTTATCCATTCTTCCGATGATGGACACTTAGGTTGTTTCCAGCTCCGGGCTATTGTGAATAGAGCTGCAATGAACATTTTGGTACATGTCTCTTTTTGAATTATGGTTTTCTCAGGGTATATGCCCAGTAGTGGGATTGCTGGATCATATGGTAGTTCTATTTTTAGTTTTTTAAGGAACCTCCATACTGTTCTCCATAGTGGCTGCACCAATTCACATTCCCACCAGCAGTGCAAGAGTGTTCCCTTTTCTCCACACCCTCTCCAGCATTTATTGTTTCTAGATTTCTTGATGATGGCCATTCTGACTGGTGTGAGATGATATCTCATTGTAGTTTTGATTTGCATTTCTCTAATGATTAATGATGTTGAGCATTCTTTCATGTGTTTGTTGGCAGTCTGTATATCTTCTTTGGAGAAATGCCTATTTAAGTCTTCTGCCCATTTTTGGATTGGGTTGTTTGTTTTTTTGCTATTGAGCTGCATGAGCTGTTTA
This sequence comes from Mesoplodon mirus, assembly GCF_964341445.2. Taxonomy (NCBI): domain Eukaryota; kingdom Metazoa; phylum Chordata; class Mammalia; order Artiodactyla; family Ziphiidae; genus Mesoplodon; species Mesoplodon mirus. Next base: position 5,008,780 of record NC_138978.1, on the reverse strand, counting down.
TAAATTTTGGAGATTAATCCTTTGTCAGTTGCTTCATTTGCAAATATTTTCTCCCATTCTGAGGGTTGTCTTTTGGTCTTGTTTATGGTTTCCTTTGCTGTGCAAAAGCTTTGAAGTTTCATTAGGTCCCATCTGTTTATCTTTGTTTTTATTTCCATTTCTCTAGGAGGTGGGTCAAAAAGGATCTTGCTGTGATTTATGTCATAGAGTGTTCTGCCTATGTTTTCCTCTAAGAGTTTGATAGTTTCTGGCCTTACATTTAGGTCTTTAATCCATTTTGAGCTTATTTTTGTGTATGGTGTTAGGGAATGATCTAATCTCATAAGGGAGGTACTTCTTGATATTTGCAAAATCACTGGGAGATTCCAGGCTAAGCAACAGACAGTTGAATGTGATGACTAACATAGCCCTTGATTTTATAGGAATAATAATAATGCTGACCCCATGTATTAAACTCTTACTACATGATAGTCATTATACTCAAACTAAAATCCTCAACAACCCTGGAAAATGAGTATCATTCACTTGTTATGAATAAAGAAACTGAGGGTCAGAGAGGTTAAATTAGTTGCCCTAGAAGATGAGAGTCAAAATCTGAGTCCATTTCTGTCTGATTCCAAACCAATAACATCTCCCGCTTTGAAATGTCTCTGAAACTGTGCCGTGACATTCTATCTTTTTACTCGGCTGTGTTTTCCTTCTTAGCACTTGCCTGACATGTCACATACCAATTGTGTATTGTCTTTCTCTGCCCTGTTAGAATGTAACTCCATGAGGTCAGCAGAGATTTTTATCCGTTCTCCTGCATCACAAGGTCTACAGCAGTATCTGGGGCATCATAACAGTCAGCCAATGAATAGTTGCTGGATGTGTGAAGGAGTGATACATCACGGTAACAGACAATTCTGTGGCTTGTGCTCAGAGCTCCAATTGCATTGACATTTGTTTTAGCCCTCACAAATTTTTAATATGGCTTAATCTATGCAGACCACATATTCATACCATAGATAAGGGCAGGTATCAAGCCACCCATTTTATGGAAGGAGAACTCAAGTTCCCGATGGCTGTTTGCTCCAGGTCCTGCAGGCTTCAGGAGAAGCTCCCTGGCTTTGGATTAGTGTTCAGTCCCCAGATTTTAGGATAGGAACTAGGCATTCAGTCTTTAATCTGTTTTGGGTTATTTAAAGTTACCAAAAATCGTAACTTGAGAATACTTTGAGGGCCAGGTCAGAAAGAACAAGAGTGCACGTTTATTCACCTCTGACAGCGCACACACTTACTGAGCATGTGCAGACTGTTTTGTGATGCTCTGGGTAGGCAAACAGGTAAGATAGACCTCAAAGCTGGTTGGGGGGAGGGAGGCTGGGGACACCCACACGTATGTATGCATGCGCACACACACACACTGTGACAAATGACAATACCAAAGTACCTCCCCAAGCCCCATGGGGATGCCAATGGACAAGTTCTGCAGGGAGTCCAGAGCCAAGCATGGTGGCCAAGGGTTAGGTTGATGAGCGAAACATCAGGAGAAAGGATAACCTTGAGAGGGGGACCTAGATTCATGGGCAGAAACAAGAAGGAGGCTCTGTAGGAAATCAAATTGTAGTTTCAGAGAGCAATCGGGGACCTGCCTGGAGAGGATACCTGTGCCTAAAACAGCTTCTTAAGTTGGAGGAACCGGGAGGTCAAGTGTGCTTGGCAGTTCTCAGTGGCTCATGCTGTGATCTCCGGCAGTAGGACCCCTCTGACCACCAGCTCTACCACCCAGAAATTCCCTGGCACTAATACCTGTGCTCAAGAAGACAGGACAACGCCTCGTGGCCATTTCACTGCTTGCTAGTCCATACTTTTCCTCTTCAGCTTTGTTTCTGCCATAAACTTGGATCCAGAGAAGTAACGCTAAAGAAAAACGCTAAAGAATATTTCTGGTTGAACAGTAAATGCAGACCCAGGCCTTACTACAGAAGGGAACAAATTAAAAAGTCACAGTCACCACATCTGCCACCAAAAGCACCAAGCTGACTGAGGACACTAAAATGATGGACCCAAGAGAGGACCAAGATTTAAAGAACAGGTAAGAAAATGTAATCTGGCATGTATTGATCCCTAGGTCATTGAAATATGTAACTAAGGTTCAGTTCATCCCGTCCCCCAGGTCCAACTGGCCTCCCAGGAGTCATGCTTTCAAGCTTCGACCTTAATGGCTGATATTTAAATGCAGCACGTGTATTGCTATTGATCCTCAAAGCAGCCGTTAATGCTGATATTCATGATGTCATCATGAATCTCAGCAGCTAGTGAGTGATGTGTGTGTGTCTGTGTGTGAGTGAATGATGCGTGTGTGCATGCGTGCACACACGCCTATCCAAATACAAGCAGGAAAGGTGGGTTTTTGCTTGTTTGGTTTTGACTTTATCCCCCAATGGTGAGAAAGAGAATGCTGTGCATGGATCCTCCAGCTGTTTCCCACCCCCTTCTCCAGCCCTAGAGGTGGAAATTTCTTGAAGAAAAGACTCCAACCATAGCTCAAAAGAATCCCAGGACGAGGGATCCACCCCCAACCTGGCTTTGCCACCTCTCAGGGAAAGTTACCAGCGCGAGGATAAGGCCTATTGAAGTGGCTGGGGGATTTCAAGCCAGAGACAGGGGATGGACAGCTGTGGATCCTCCCAGCCCTTAATTTTTGGATCGAAGTTTAGAGAAATGCCTCCCAGCCAGCCTCTATCTTCCTGTTATTGGAAATACCCCGTGAAGGCCTCTAAAACCTTTTGAAGCTAATTTTATGTTTTTAGCTTGTATCCAAATTCTGGCAACAGTAGCCACAAGATAACAGGACCCTATTAGCCGCTGCCCCGAGTCCCTTCCCTTTTTCCTCCTTCCTCCACCCTCGGAAATCCACTCATCTGAATTACACATCAGCCGTGCCACACAGCCTGCCTAAACATAAACCGAAAAAGAGTGGGATTAAGCCCAAGAATCTTACAGGTCTGAGCGGCAATCTACCACCCAGCTTTTTGCTAGTCTCACTTCCTCCTACCTCAGGCTCTAAGCCACCATCAACCACAACCTCTCAGCCCTGGCCGTGATGGCGGGTCACCCTTCTGGCCCTTTGTCCTCATGTCCCCTCCTCACCTGCCCTTGGTCAAATCTGAATGACTCCTTAGATTTTGCTCAGACACCACTTCTCTAGGAGGCCTTACCCAGGCCCCCTCTTCCACCTCCACCCCCAAACTGGGGAAGCAGGGGTTATCTGTGCATTGATCAAACATCTACCACTGCACCAATCTGGTTCACTGAAATCATCTGTTTGGGTCTCTGCCTTTCCCATCCCCCCGGGAGCACCTTGGAGGCAGAGGCAAGGTCTTAATTCTGTACGTGTCTCCCCAGCACCTGGCCAGAGCCTGGCACAGAGGTGCACCCCAGTTCCTGATCAATGCAGCTACACCCACCCTCCTCAACCACCCCCACCCGGCTGGGGCCAGAGGGGCTGATGAGATGGACTGCAGAAACAGATGGCAACCCTACATCCCGCCTGCATCCCACGGTTCCCTCCAACACCCTGCAGCCCTTTCATTTAAGAGACCCCAGCTCTCTGCGTGCCAGCTCTCTCCACAGCGCACGCATGGCTGGGGCCCCCAGGCCTCCAGAGCCAGCCCTCCTGTCCTGCGGCATCAACTCCCACGGGGGAAAGTCATTGCATTCAGATCAGCTGCCGCGGCAATAGGTCAGGCTTCCAAAAGCCTCCCCCAAACGCTGATTAATGGGCAGGAGAGGCTCCTGCGCATCTCATTATGCACAGAGCTGCAATGAAACCATCTTTGCTTTACAGTTTTGTGCAGGACATAAAAGCGGGAAATAGCCCAGCCTTCCGAGGGAACAGGCTATGAATATTGAAGCAGCCCTCGGTCATTAATCCAGCAGCATTAGTCTTAAGGAGTCACCCTAGCACTGACCCCCTAGAAGGAAATTTCTTTTGCTGTCCATTTCTCATTTCAAATTATCCATAGAGCCACCCTACCTACCACCTGTGAATTATTTGATATTTTGGAGAGGAAAGTAAACAGTATAAAAAATCAGCAGAACTTAGGGGATCTATAAATTCTGAGCAAGTTATGTTCAGAGTGAGGAAAGCTGATTCATATGGCACTTTACTTCCCAAGGTTCATTTAGTTTATTTTTCTCTTTTATTAATAGGAGGTAAGCACCCTGGAAAGATCACATTTTCGTTCTCAGCAGCACCTGTCAAGGGATCCCAAGCCCACAGCCCATATTTGAAAGTTTATTCCTGAAAGGTATTCATGGAGCAGACACTGCACTAGCAACATGTCTGGCGAACAAGACTTCACAAAGCACCAGGAACAGACACACGCGATGTTTTTGTTTTTAAAGGCCAGCATTACATGGCTAGTGCAGATCAACTGAAGAACCAAAAGTATCACATTTTCCCCTGTAATTTTCCTAGCAAGACATATTAAAATAGAGAAAGCAGCCGCTATTCTGCATTTTCCCCATTTTATATTTATCCAACTTAGTGAGGTCTTACTGTGGTTGTTTTCCTGGTGGTTTTCAAGATATCTCCTTATCTCTGATGTTCACCAGTTCCACCATGATATATCCACATGGGGATTTTTGCTCAAAAAACAAAAATTGACCTGTGTTCCATTTCAATAGGAGGGCTTGTGACTTTATTCCTTCAGCTATATTTCTTTCAAATATAAGTCCTGGGGTGGTGGAACTAGATCTCCTGCATGAAACTGGGAGCAAGAAGGCGCCGTCCTTTCTGTCAGCACAAACTAGAAATATTCCATCCCTTGGCCCATTCTACCTTTTTCCTCACCCTGTCTTCTCCTTCTGAGACTCCCATTAGATACATGTTGGACCTTCTCATTCATATTTCCCATCTGTACTTCCCTGAGCTACAGTCTGGGTGACCTCCTCTGGGTTATCTTATGGTTTACCAACTCTTTCTTTAGAAGTACATCTATTCTTTTGTTTACCCCATCTATTTGGGTTTTTTTGGTTTGCTTTTTTCAAGTTTCAAGTACTATATATATATTTTTTTACTTCTAGAATAACTAATTGATTCTTTAAAAAAAAAAAAAAAACCTGCTCCATTATCTCCTTTTCAAGTCATGGATTTTATTTCATATTTCATCTCTCCAAACACTGTAAACCAATTTGGTCTAATATTCTGCCCAGATTGCTCTGTTATCCATAGTTCCTGACACATGAATCCTCCCCTCACAGCATCTGTTGATTACCTCTTGTGGTGGTGGATTTTCTTGCTTGCTTTACAATTTTTGTCTAAGGGTTTATCTACATTGGGAGTCTCCCAGTTTTTCCCCATGGGAGCCCCATATGTGCCCTATGCTGAGGAAGCATCTATACAGGGCAGTTTTACACTTATGCCTGACAAAGCCCTAGGGTCCCACTAGTCCTGGACCGAATTTACGTTCGGTCCTCAGTTCAGGGTTTCTGCCCTGCAGAGACAGTGTATGATTTGCTCTCTTATTTATAGATGTTGTAGGCTTGCTTTCCCCCTTTCTTGCAGGAAACTCTTTTCATAGCTATAGGTTGGGATAGGGGCATATCATTCCCTGGGCCAATGGACAGAATCTTTCTAGTTTTTATTGACATGAAGGACATCCCCCTCTTGCTTCCAGTTTCATGCAGGAGATCTAGTCCACCTCTCCAGGACCTGTGAAAACCCAGCCCTTACGGGATTTCCTGTGAAAACCCCAGCAGGACTACTCAACTTCCACTCTGAATTTCATCTTCAAGTTCTGACCCCTGGAAATCCCCCAATCTCAAGTTCGTGTTTGCGCTGCTGTTATAAACCTAATATTTCTATGGGTTTAGAGTTAGAGGGGCAATTCCCACAAGTGCATGGTCTGTGTCTTGATTGGAAGTTCGGCTGTAATCCCTCCACCCCAAGGGAATTATACGCTTGCCTGATAGTCAGTAAGCACATACTAAACCATAGACATAGCTGGCTCTCCTTCAAGTACCTCAGGCATGTGTTCAGTAAATGCCATCCAATTTGATAGAGAAATGATAACGGCAAAAAAAAAAAAAAAATGTCCCCCAGCATTTCGGGCCCACATACGTCTCCAGGATTTCAGAAGTTGCCACTGCAATTCTGCCTGGATATTCCAAAAATTTGGAAACCAAGATCTGATCAAATTTGACTCTTTTTATAGAGAGCCTGTTTTATGTCATCCTGGACTCATCAGGGAGGCCAAACCAAGATAAAAGTCTCTCTTCTCGTGTCCCCTTGTTGCATAACCAGACACAGAATACCAGCTCCACCCAAAGCTCATGTCCGGGCCACCCTAGGGCCTTTCGACAGCCAGCCAGACAAGCTCTGGACAAAGAGATGATAAGGAGCCCCTCCCCCAGCACAGTGGCACACTGCTGGGAATGGGGACACGGCAGAGAGAGGCAAAGGGGCAACGTCCATGAGCAAGAGAAGCAGAGAACTTCTGCTCTGCAAACTCAAACCCAATCTCCAGGGTAGGTGACAGGCAATTTCCAACGCTCTCTCTGCTGATTGTTCTGAGTGACATTTTGTCCCATCTCTCGATTGGTGGTGGAGGAGAGGTCACACTCTGGAGACCTGGGTGTGGTGCAGAATTTTACAATTGACTTGCTGTGCGGCCTTGGGCAGGTCACCTCACTTCCCCTCTCTAAGTCTCTGGCAACAGACACAAGAGGTATTTCATAGGTTTGTCGTGCAGACTCAGCTGCTCCCCAAACAGCAGTAGTCGTGGACGCTGTTAATAAAGATCTCAGAGAAACTAACACAACGTTGTAAATCAACTATACTGCAATCAAAAAAATGAAAATAAAAGAATGATCTTAGAGCACCCAAACCGCCCTATGCTGGGTCTCAGCCTCCCTCTGGTTGACAGGGAAGCAGAACACAAGCTTTGCTAAAAGTTAAATATTCAAAAACATTTCCTCATTGCTCTCCTACTCCAAACGGGTGAGGTTTTTAAAAACAGCTTAATTGGAGTAGAACTGACATACAGTGAGCTGCATATACTTAGGGTGTACAAGTGACGGGTTCTGACAGGTGTTACACCTGCAAAACCATCACCAAATCAAGACAGTGAACTTACCCGTCTTCTCCAAATTTCCCTGGTGCCCTTGTCTCCCCTCCCTCCCACCCCTTCTCCCCCTGTCCAACAGGCAGAAGGAAAGAGGGCTTCCCTGGTGGCGCAGTGGTTAGGAATCCGTTTGTCAATGCAGGGGACACAGGTTCGTGCCCTGGTCCAGGAAGATCCCACATGCCACAGAGCAACTAAGCCCATGAGCCACAACTGCTGAGCCCACGTGCCACAACTACTGAAACCCAAGTGCCACAACTACTGAAGCTCGCACGCCTAGAGCCCGTGCTCCACAAGAGAAACCACCGCAGTGAGAAGCCCGCGCACCACAACAAAGAGTAGCCGTCGCTCGCGGTAACTAGAGAAAGCCCACGGGCAGCAACAAAGACCCAACGTAGCCCAAAATAAAATAAATTAATTAAGAAAAAAAAGAAAAGAATGATTAAAGAAAGAAGGAAAGAGAAAGGTGGAAAGGGAGAGAAAGGGGGTGGGGGGTAAGCGAGGAAGCAGGAGAACATGTGTTTGACGGCCTGGAGAGACATAGGGAGAAACAGAAAGATGACGTGTGTGCAGGGAACAGAGCAGGACTGGAGAGAAGCTGAGGACAGCTGTGCACATCTGTCCGCGTCCCCTGGTGGGGGAGGAGGCCCCACTGCTTCCGGTGGCTCAAGGCCCCGCTCAGCAGGGACCCCGCCATCACGCCCCATCGCACTGCCCCATTTTTCACTGTCAAGACCCTGCTAGAGCACAATTCATCATGGCCATGTTCGGAAACTACCCATGTAAATGCAGAGTGATTCCCCCTGACAAGGGCTTAATTGCCCTGCAGGGGGGTTCTCAAAGCATCTCTGACACCCTTGTCTGGTCTGCATCCGCCATCACAGCCCCCCGCATCTGGGTGGGTCCACGGACTCACTCCTGAGCCAGAGCACAGAGAAGGCTTAAAAGCAGGGGGTGAGCGGGCCTGGGCGGCCCACACCTCTGCAAGATGCAGCAGCCGTGGCCTGAGCCTGGAATCCAAGAGGCTGGTCCAGGGCCGGTGTGGGCTCCAAGGGCCCAGCGCAGGAGATCCACCCAGCTCGGTGCAACAGCCTGTGAGAGTGAGTGTGGAGCTCAGGCCCCTGCAGAGGAGGACGGCCTGGCTGCTTCCTACAGCCTTGGGTCAGCCCCGCCCATCCCCAGGCCGCACGTCTGTCCTGATCATTGTACTGCCTGTGTCACAGCTCAAGGCCAAGCCCACAGTATGCAGCCCCAGCTCTCAGCCCAGCGCTGTGACAGAAGCAAGGAGCACATCCCGCAGGAGTCCTCAGAGGGTCGTAACCCCTAAGCCTTGGGCATCAGGTGGTAGGAAATTGTTTCCTTAGCTACGTATTTATTTGTTGCCTGTATATGTTTTGGAATACATGCTTAGCCCTAACTGACTCCAACTCACCCTCCTGATTACAGCATACACTCCTTCAGAGCTCGGAGCAGAACTGCCTGTTAGAAAACACAGGATGTCTTCCAGTGGGTGATACTGACATGCACGCATCATCACGGTGCTTCCGGAAAAGCAGACATGTGCTGTGTTGGCTTCAGTCAACCCCCAGGGGGCCCCCTGGATGAGGAACCATCAATGCCTGTCACTCTAGGGCTTGAGTCTAAATCATTCCTGAAACCACGAACCCCATAATCAGGAAAGAGGAGAAGAGGGAGCCGTTGACCTTCAAGGCTGTGTCACAAGACAGTGTTTCCCCAGGAGCTGGGATGGGGAGGGTCCAGGTGGAACAGGGTAGGGGTTAGCCGGTCACAGGTGCCTGCACGCAGCAGACCGGGTTTCTCCAGGAAGTCGTTTGGTTTCAGGGTGGAAGGGTTGTGTGTCCTTGTCTTCAAGCTGGATGAAAATTTTTACCGTGTTTACACAGTAGCAGAACAAACAGACTCTGGCTTGTGGTGTCATCATTCCTGTGGCTGATTTCTTGTACTCAGACGGTCCTAGAGCATTTCTGACCGTGAAACACTGTCCCCTCTGGGAAGCAGGGGGGGCATCCGGTGCCAGACCCAGAGTGTCGTTAAGAGGGGCTGCCCTCAACCACTTCACTCCTCCCTGGGGGCTTTGTGATCGCTGTCCCACAGTCCCCCTGGGGCTGCCCCGACCCGTGTGTCTCCTCATACACAGGGAACCCTGTTAAATTTACACACACAACCTAGAATCCTATCCCTATCCCCAACACACCTTCACAGGACTGTTCAAGCTGACAACAGAGGCTTAGACCACAGGGACGCTTGGGGACGTTGCCCAGCCCACTGAGCCAGCTTCTCAATGTGCCAACCTGAGAGCCCACCCAAGTCCAAGGGCTCAGGGGAGCACTGAACCACAGCCCCAAGAAACGTCGGCACTTTTGAGGCACTGGGGGACCTGGGCCTCCACATGCTCCCGGGCCAGTCCACCTCGCCACCAGGGACCAAAGTTGTGCAGACGACCACTCTGCCCCCCCACCCCACGGCCCTCTTGGCAGGATGGCAGCCCATGGAGCCAGAGCTGGAACAGACACCCTGATGCCAGGAGTGTCTGTGCCCTGATTCCCGTCCCCAGGGCCCTCTCTTCTGGGTCCCCAGCTGCTTCCCTGATGCTGAGCAGAGATAGCAGGGCCAGGGCATCGGGTCAGGCCGGCTTCTCTCGGGATAAAATGATGCCAGAAGAGCCTAGAAGCTTTAATGGCTGGGAGGGGAAAGCATGGGTTGAAAACCCAGAAATGACTCCAAAAATGGTTTTGACCTCACGACGGGAAACATCCCCTCAGATATACACGCTCTGTGATTACCGCAGCTGGTGGCTGCAAGGGGGGTAGAGTCTAGGATTTGTTATTGAGATCATATTGTTAGCTATTGAAAAGGTATCTATTAAAGCAGCCTTTTTCTCAGGGAACTTTCTTTTGCTAGGCTAGTATAATTGGCGTATAAATTTGCACAGGGAGTTGTGGGGGGGGCGGGGTTGGAAGGATAGAGAATATTTGTAAAATCATCATGGCGTTCTCCAGATGGGGAAAGGAGAGTCCTACATGAATCTCACCCCTACCTGTTCTTTCTGGGATAAAGATAAAAATAAAACGTTGTCCCCCCTCAGAGCAAGCCCACCGGGGACAGAAAACATCTGCATTCCCTATGCCGCAAGCACGGTTACCCACAGGCAGATCTGACACTTTCCCGCTGTAGCCTTCAGCTGGGTCTTATTCATTTCCTCCACAATTTCTTTCTTGTTAAACCCATTTGAGACCATAAAAAAATCTGCTCAGTGGAGCGACTTTCTGATGTAGGAATCAACAGATGTGTCCTAACCTGCAGCTCCACCCACCGCCTGCATCACATGGACAAGCCCTTGGACCCTCAGAGCCCAGGAGGACCAGACAGTGGTCCATGCAGAGACTTTGGTGACCACCGAGGGTGGGGCAGAGAAAGGGTGCCGTTGTAGGAATCCTTGACAATGGAGGCCTCCAAGACTCTCAGAAATCGAGGCTCAGAGGAGCGAGCCCAGACGTTCACATGAAGGACCTCGCTGCAGCCAGTTCTGCACCAAATCTCTTTTGGAGAAAAAGCAACCGCCAAGGAGCCCCTCAGGCTGCTCTTCTGCTGGGGCAGTGAAGGCTGCTCAGAGAGCAATGGGTGCAGGCTCAGGTCCCAACCGCACAACCCATGTTTCTGGGGCACTTGGGCGTTCCGTCCTCAGGAGGTTCATCTGAAGGACACCAACCTGAATCAGGTCATCCAAGGAAAAAAGGCAGGAGAAAAGAGAACAGTCCGTAAAAACTAGACGGGGCCACGAGAGCACTGTCCTCTCTTCATTTAAAGAATAAATCTAAAGACATCAGACAGTTTTTCCAAATCCTACCGACACTAAAACTCTCAAGTTCAAAATGGCACATAGTGGGCACCTAATAAACACTTGCTGAGTATAGGCACAAATAAGCAAGGAATTTACATTTCACGAAGAACAAAAGCTACCTCGTTAGAAAATCCTCCTTGTTTGTGTTTATATATGTCTGTGTGTGCATTGATGTCATCTCATCCCAAAATCACACCATTTCAGAGCTTGAAGAGACCACAGAAATCATCTGTTGCAGTTTCATTGTTTAACAGATGTGTACAAAATAAAGAAAACAAAGACCAGAGAGGGGAAGCTACCTAAACAAGGTCACACAGTGGGGACCAGCAGAGCCAGACCACAGTCAGGGGTCTCAGCTTCCAGGCTGAGCCCATCTCATTCCGTTGCTGGGCCCACCTCCCCGGGAGGTTCAGAGGAGTGAAACTTCTCGGACTTGGCCTGTTCAGGACCTTCCGGAAGTGTGGCCTTCTTCTCCTACACTCGAGTTGCTGAAGACTATTGACGGTGCGGCTTAAGAAATGGGAAGGATGGTTACAGATCTGATGACACAGCCTAGAAGATGCTTGCCCAAAAAAAGGAGATAAGAAGGTGCACAGGCAGGTAGAAAGACATCCCTGTTATCAGACTACCTTGATTTCTTTTCTCCTGTCTCTCCTGCTAACAGAAGGTAGGGGAAAATTAATTGTTTTAAATTCAGGAAATTGAAGCTTATGTTTACGCAGAGGAAATACCAAAGTTCTATAAAATGAATTTCACTTTCGTGTCACGTGCTGGGGTTCATTCATTCATCCATTCGACAACCGAGTTCCTACTATTTGCACAGCACTTGGAAGGTTAGAAAAATGAATGAGACACTGACCCTGACCCCTGTTCTAGCGACACAGGACATGCACAAAAGAAGGTAAAATTCACCAGGAGAAGGTGCAAATGAGCTGCGGGAACCGGATTCATACCCAGCCGCCAAAAGGAGACACACAACTTGGATGAATGTCAGAGGCGTCAGGCTGAGGAAGAGGCAGCCTCTGGATCACATTCTCGAAAAGACCAGATTCTGGGACAGAGGGCATCTCAGTGACCTCAGGGTTGGGCAGGGGCAGGACGGGGTACAAAGGGGCAGCACAAGGGGTGTTTGGGGCGACAGGGATGCTCTGCACACTGACCGCAGTTGTGGTTATGTGAGTTAAAGTTCATAGAACCCCACACACTGCAAAAAATCAATTTTACATGATGACAATTTAAAAATAAAATTTTTTCAATTGAAAACACATAACACGATGGGCACCCAGTGGAGAGGCAGACCACGTCTGGCTCCGGTCCCGTCGGAAGACTCTGATCAGACCCCGCAGGTTGACAGGACTGGGACGCAGGGAGCAGCGAGCGCTCCAGGCACAGAGGACAAGCCAGGCTGAGGCGCTCGGTGGGACCGCGTGGCGGACGCACTAGTGGGGGGGAGACATCGAATTTAACTGTCTCCATTTGGTCCAACGAAAGGGTTACTGTGCCGTGAAGACAGCACAGCTCACCGAGCAGGAGATGAGAGCCTCTTGGAAGATTTGAAATTTTGAAGATTCCAAGGTGCTGGTCCATCTAGCAAAACCCACTGCGGCAGTGGGAGTGGAAACTTCCAAATGCCTAGCATCTGTTCTGAGAGAGAATGAGCTCCTATAACTTTCAAAATTTCTTGACTTGGAATAATAGGACCATAGACAATCAGGATGGAAGAAAATTTAAAGTTCATTTAATTTGTGCCTGGTGAGTCAGGGAGCCTCTAAAAATCAGGAAGAAAAGCTTCATACTCTTTCTCCAGAAAAAGACACGTAGAGATGGAGTTATGCAAATGATTTTCAGACCTTCCTCATCTCCCTGGTGCTCACCCCTGGACACACTGTGGGTGGGAGACTGTCCACAAGTCCCAGATTAAGATTCCCAGACAGGACCCCGAGGGGCCCGGCTTCCCCAGGTCCCAGATCGCACACAGAATGTGTAATCTCCAGCTCACTCAACCCCACCCAGTCCCACCAGGGAAAAGGAGCCTGGAGATGGCATCAAAGAGAAGATGGTTCCTTTTTGGGAACTGGTTACTAGAAATAATTCGAGGCTGGAAGGCAAGGGCCCAAGCTCACACTCTGTCTTGCTGCCTTAAAACGGAAGCTCGCATATTTCTACCTGCAGTTGGTTTGGGCTTTAGTTACCAAAGGGCCGGTCCCTGCAGCCACCAGCTCTGTGGCTGCGGTGTGTAATAAGCAGAGATGAGCTCACACATCTAGAGGGCGTTGGGATTCCCGGGAAAAGGAGCCTGTATCCAGCTTGTTCACAGTTGACTGCATCTCCACCCCCCTCAGGCCTCCTGGGCTATTTATAGCCTCACCCCCAAAACAAGAACTGTTGTCTGCAGCTTTTCCAAGGTCTAGCCCAAGGCTCTGCTTCAATTCCGATTTCCATACGTGCAAACGTGCAGCAGGTAATGGACACTGCCTCCTGATGGGGTTTCAAGAGCAAGGATGGGGCCACCCCAGAACACGAGCCCCTGGAACAGAGCCTGGGCCTCGCCTTCCCCACACGATGGGGTGAGACCACAGGCACCTTCCAAGGGCACAGCTGCCCAACGCACACACCACCCAGCAGGCTCCATCCCCTCGGCGGCGCCTGCACCATGGGCGGGCTCCCCCGTCCCACGTGGACCGGTCTATTCTAAGAGCTGTATTTTTAGGACAAGCAAATGCGCTGGGTTTCCATAGACCAAGATCACGGCCTCGCCTCTGGCGGCCGCTGCCCTGCCAGGCCTCCTTGTCTTTGACTTTGGAGGCTGCTTTCAGCCGGCTGTTTGTGGTCTGGGCCTAAGGAAATGGAATCTTGAGGAGGGTAGCGTTAGGGGCTGGTTTCGGGTCTGGAAGAGGAGAGTCAGTGCGTGACGGAAAATTCCACCAGCTCCTGGAAGCTGAGAATTGCAAAGGCATTCCCCGGCCTCACTGCCAAGAACATACCAGGAACCAAGAGACTGTGAAGGGCCCTCTCCACACCGGGGAGGTGGCGAGTCGGGCACCCCAGTGTTCAACTCCTGGCTCCATCCTGAACCCGTTACCTGCAGCCAGGAGCACAACACCTCTGAGCCACACCTGCTCACCTGCGCACTGAGGTGAGGACAGCCAGGCCTCCCTGGTGGGATCATTGTGAATGAGCGAGATGAAGCAGTCAGACTACTGAGTCCTGATGACTCACCTGAGGGATAGCTATTCCGCTAGCATTGCTGTGAAGCCTCCAGGATCGCTCCATCGTGGGAAGGAGCACAGGGTCTCCAGGAAGACTTCCTCCTGGCTTTCTCCACCGTGCACCAGGCCTGGTGACACTATCTGGGACGTGGCCCTAGTGTGGTCCTCCCTTTGCCGTCTCTCTGTCAACGGGGCTCTCCCTGTCCATCACCTAACACCCATCCCTGCCTGCCTCTCTCCCCGGCCTGGTCCATCCTGTACCACCACCTGGGTAAGCATCCCAAAGCACATGTCTGAGCAGTCACTCCTCTGCTCAGAAGCCTTCCATTCCTCCCTTGCTCCCCAGGATAAAATGCAGCTTCTTTAGGCCTCACAGGCAAACCAGGCTCATCCAAAACCTCACCCAACTCAATAACAAAATGCCAAACAACCCAACTCAAAAGATGAACAAAGGACTTGAATAGACTTTTCTCCAAAGCAGACATACAAAGGGCCAACAAGCACATGAAAAGATGCTCAGCATCCCTAGCACCATGCATTGCGGGAGCTGGCAATGCAAGAGGAAGGAAGAGCGCTTCCTTCCAGAAGAAGGAAAAGAAAGAAAGGCAAATGCAAACAGCCTGCTTGGCCACCCTGAACCAGGAGGAGTGAGCACGGAGGCCAGTGTGGCTGGAGCAGAGGGCGGAGGGGAGAGGCAAGAAGAGGGGCCAGGCGCCCAGGGGCCGGGGCTCAGCGGGAGGACGCTGCCCCTTGCTCTTGGTGAGATGGGAGCCACTGGGGGCTCTGAGTGCAGGGTGCCCTTCATCTTAGCACAATCACTCGGGCTGCCAGGGCAGGAGAGTCTGAGGAAGGACAAGGGCAGAAGACAGCAGGGAGGAGGCTGCAACCATCCGAGGGAGGGACACTGGCCACGTGCGTGTGTCAAAAGGTGGGAGACACGAGACTGCCTTCAAAGGCAGAGCCAACAGGCTTGTGGACGGGTTGGATATGGAGAGACAGAGAGAATTCGAAGATGTCCCCGAGGCTTTTGGCCTAAGACTGAGGTTGGCATGAACCGAGACGGGAGAGAGAATCAGAAGAGCAGATTTGGGGAGAAATCAGAGGAGTTGAGTTTTGGACCGTTAACAAGTGGAGGCATCAGAAAAGCGGCTGGACCAGCGAGTCTGGAGTCCAGACTACAGACACCTGGTCAGGGTGATATTTAGAAGCCCAAGCGCAGGTGTGAGTGGTAAGCACACAGGGATTCCAAGGGCAGAGCCTGGAGCGCTACAAAATTTACAACAGGGGAGATGAGGAGGAAAGGAAAGGAAGCCCAGAGAAGGAGCCCCAAGAGGTGAACGGAAACCGAGCAAGTCCAGGGGGCAGCCGGGGCGGAAGGGGAAGGGAGTGTGGCGAGGACAGCCCAGTGCTGCGGGCGGGTAGGAGGTGACGGAGAACAGACCATGGGGCCGACAAGGTGGAGGTCACAGGTGGCCTTGAGAGCATGGAGGGCTCTCAGGAGAACGGGGATCAGCTGGCCCTACAGGGCGAAGGAACCTCTCCCAGAGCCTCACCGTAAAAGGGAAGGAGAGAGACGGGCCAGAGCTGGAGGGGAATGGGGTCAAGGGAGGAAGTGTGTATTTTAATTTTCTTCTTCACAACTTTCTAGACTTTCCAAGCTTCTGTATGTTACGTTTATTAAATTCTTAATTGTGGTAAAATACACATAACATACACTTTACCATCTTAACCGTATTTAGTGTGCAGTTCGGTGGCATTAAGTACATTCCCACTGCTGTGCAACCATCACCCCGTCCATCTCCAGAACTCTTCATCTTGCAAAACTGAAACTCTGCCCCCAGTAAACACTAACGCGCCATTCTCCCTTCTCCCCAGCCCCTGGAACCCACCCTTCTACTTTCGGTCTCTATGAATTTTGACTGCTCTAAGTAACTCATAAAAGAGAAATCATACAGTATTTGTCCTTTTGGGACTAGTTTATTTCCGTGAGCACAATATCGTCAAGGTTCATTCATGTTGTAGCTGGTGTCAGAATTTCATTCCTTTTTAAGGCTGAATAATATTCCATTGTATGGATCTACCACATTTTATTTATCCATTCAACCCTTGATGGACCTTTGTGTTGTTTCCAGCTTTTGGTTACTGTGAATAATGCTGCTGTGAATGTGGGTATACAAATACCTCTTTGAGACCCTGCTTTCAGTTCTTTTGGGTCTATACCCAGAAATGGAATTACAGGATCATCTGCTAATTCTATTTTTAATTTTTTGAGGAACAGTCATACTGTTTTCCATAGCAGCTGCACCATTTTACATCCCCACCAGCCATGCACAAGGGTTCCAATTTCTCCACATCGAGAGGGATATTTTTAAGATGGGAGGAATCATGGCACGTTTGTATGCTGACGGGAAGATCCAGGAGAGAAAAACAGATGCTTGGGAGGGTGGAGAAGAACAGCGAGGACGGAGCCAGGGCCTCCCGGCAACCGTGGAGAAAGTCGCTCATGGCACAGGTGCAGGAGCTGGCAGGTTTGGCAGGAGGAGCCTGAGGAAGTTCTATGGGATGGCGTCTGATTAGCAAGGTCGTCGGCCAGAGAGGGCAGGAGAAGTGTTGGGGCTGGAGGAAAGGGAGCAGGGGTATACGAGTCGCCTTGGAGAGCAGATAGGGGACCATGGGTGCCTCTGGGCAGCATCACAGAACTGTGCGGCCAGCCCACCGGCCAAGCGAGGAGCAGGCAGGAGCAGACTTAACCCGGGCTGTGGCTTCACCAAGTGAGAACAATGCGGTGGAGAACGGGGCAGAGTCAGAAGGAGCGTGACTGTGCATTTAGTCAAGGAGGTGAGGCTGGAAGAGGGCCCGGGCATCCACAGTTTGCAGTCCCAGGGGCCTGGGGGAACTGGGAGGAGGGGTGACTATTGGGAAGGACAAGGTCTCAGACAACACATATTAACAGGACCGTGGAGTCTCCTCCTTCACAGAGTTTACATTCCAGGGGAGAATGGACCAAAAAGGAAAGGAACAAAACAATAAAATAGCTACAGACTGAGACAAATGTCCTGAAGGAAACAAACATGCCAGGAGACAGAGAACAGGGGAGGGGCTGATTTAAACAGAGTGATCAGTGGTCGCCCCTTGAGGAGGTTCCAGCTGAGACCTGAATGATGAGAAGGTGTGAGCCTGTGTGTCATATTGAGGGAGGACCTGCTATCTGCAGAACAGAGAGCGTGGGGAAGGGCCAGAGGCGGTGCTAGAAACTTGGGAAGAAGTCCAGAGGCTTAGTGTAAGGGCAGCTGGAGCATCTGAAGAGTTTTCATAGCAAGGTAACACAATCCAAACTGGAACGTCTAACCGCCAGTTCGACCCCAACATTACCAAGGAGCCACGAAGTCTGTGGTGCATTCCTTCAGGGCCAAGACAGAAATCAGTAGCTAGCGCTCGTACACACAACAGCAGGTTCCAAACCAGGAGGTGTCTGTACGGATGCTGTATGGACAGCGGTTGGGATGTTTGGGGCTAGAGCTTTTTCCCCCAAATTAAGGACTGGCCAGCAGAAGCCATCCTCTGCTGGTACCTGCACCTGGGCCCAGGTGCAAGCTCTGGCCTGTCCCTGCAGACAGACTAGCCTGCCCCAAAGAGGCCACCACAGCTTCCACGCTCCCTTCTGCCTGAGCCCCCTCCAGCCCCCATACCTCCCATCCCACCACGCCCTGGGGAAGCAGGCCTTGCCCAGATCTGCCTGGGCTCCTGAGAGGCTCCAGACAAGGAGGGAAACAGGAAGGTCCCCTCCCCAGTCCTGGCCAAGCCCCACCTCCCTCCGCAAGCAGGACCAGTGCTGAACTGGGGGAGGAAAAAGCAGAAAGAAAAGGGAGGAAGAGGAAAAAGAGCAAAGCCAGCCCGAGAGATGCAGCAGAAATTTCCCAAGCTGTGATTTCCACCAAAATTGCCCATCCCTATGCTGCCCGAGAGCAGAGGGTTCAGTCAGACAGCTCTGAGGGCCTCTCCCACCTGCACTGCAGTCTGTGGGCCGGGGACTGGATCCAGGTTATGCAGTCAAATCCCTACACCACCCTGAGGAATAAGGATTGTCATGCCAGGTTGAAGACGAGGAGACTGAGACTCAGTGAGGGATGCGACCTTGACCAAGGTCACATAGCCAAAAGTGAACTGCCAGCTTCCTTGCTCCCTCCCATCCAGGAACGGCCACCACTGGAGAAAAGGGAGAACCACGGCCAAGGGGATGTGACACTTGGCCCCCTTGCCCAGGGTTAGTGGACGAGCGGCCCCTGCTGACCCCTAACCCTAATTCCTTGGGAGGCTGTCTGGCCTCCCAAGGGCTTCTCACCCAGGAAGGTTGGCAGGAGGCCTGAAGCATCTGTTTATTTCCCTTGGTCTCATCTCCAGCACTAAACCATAACATTTATCTTTAGGTCACTTAAAGCATATAAATTGGGTTAAACATTTAATTCACTAGATAGCTCAGATAGTTATGAATTCTACCATAAGTGAGCAGAAAGTTAATTCTTTCTACACTTACTCAATAATATGAAATAATCATCTTAAATGAATATTTTACAGTTTGCATTTATTAGCAATGCAATTCCTTTCAGAGCCACTCCTAAGGGGTCCCAATGCCTTAGGAAATTTAAACAGTTGAGACAAAGTCATCAACTTGTAAAAGTTCTACTGATTCTGTGTAGATGTGGGGTTAGAATGTGCCCTCCTGGCCAGACCCAGCTCCTTGTTTCTTCACAGACCTTCTGGCTGGGATGGGCAGGTCTCTTGCCCCACACGGAGCCAAGCTCATCCCTGGCCTGTCCGGATTCTCCCTGGCATCCTGTTCATGTCAGTTAAAGCAAGAAACCAACAAGCCACTGAAGTTTTATTCAGCACGTGCCCTGTGCAAGGGCTGTGTCTGCCTGTCCCCCCCCCCCAACCCTCCTGTCACCATCAGGGTCCCCTCACACCTTTGCCAATGGCTCCAGCTCAGAGTTTCCTTTACCTCCTCTCATTTCTGTGCATGCTGTTTCTCTGCATGACTCAGCCAGTGTTTATCTTGTATCCCCATGGTTGGCTCTAAGAGAATCTCGCTGGAATAAATCTGAGGCCCTAGGTAGGAATTAAAGGTTCCTTAAGAGGCTGACTCCTTTTGCACCTTCCTCCTACTCCCAGGGTGCCCCGGATGGCACTGACCACAAGGTTGACCCTCCATCACTGCCCTGCTTTCCAAATCCCGCTGCGAGAGAAACACACAGACGGAGGCAGGGCTCCAAGTCTTCCCTTTCAAAGCCCTCCTTTCCTCCTCCTGAATGAGGAAGGGGTTCCCACCCAGGCCTCCCTCTTGTCCCCTCTGAGTGTCTGTCTGCACTCAGGACTTTGTGCACTAATTGTGTGGGATGCTGTTCTTCAGGCCTTGCAAACTCTAGGCGCTTCGTGGGTCAACTCAGCTAACAGGAATTAAGTACCTATTCAGTGCAAAGGCCTAGGGGAAGGAAAGCAAGTGGAAAGAGCCACGGCCTCTCTCTCTGTGGGGTTTACAACCTAGTGGGGGGTCAGGCCTAGGGGAAGGAAAACAAGTGGAAAGAGCCACGGCCTCTCTCTCTGTGGGGTTTACAACCTAGTGGGGGGTAGGCCTAGGGGAAGGAAAGCAAGTGGAAAGAGCCACGGCCTCTCTCTCTGTGGGGTTTACAACCTAGTGGGGGGTAGGCCTAGGGGAAGGAAAACAAGTGGAAAGCGCCACGGCCTCTCTCTCTGTGGGGTTTACAACCTAGTGGGGGGTAGGCCTAGGGGAAGGAAAACAAGTGGAAAGAGCCACGGCCTCTCTCTCTGTGGGGTTTACAACCTAGTGGGGGGTAGGCCTAGGGGAAGGAAAACAAGTGGAAAGAGCCACGGCCTCTCTCTCTGTGGGGTTTACAACCTAGTGGGGGGTAGGCCTAGGGGAAGGAAAACAAGTGGAAAGAGCCACGGCCTCTCTCTCTGTGGGGTTTACAACCTAGTGGGGGGTCAGGCAGACAAGCACAGAGGCAGTGCAGGCACTGGTGCCGTACGGACAGAAGCAGGATTCTGGGAGCCCACCAAGGGGCCTTTGGGAAGGACACAGAGCTGGGCATCGCAGGGCAGTGGGACTGAAGTGTTACCAGCCAGAGCCAGAACTGAACTCAGGTTCAGCTGCTCGTCACCCAAATGTCAAGGTCCAAGAGATGAGGGTTGGTAGAAAAAGAAAGATGCTTTATTCAGGAAGCCGGCAGACTTCGGCAAGCCAGCCAGGAGACTAGCACCCAAAAGACTCCTCTGGTCTCCCGCCAGGGGCTTCCCACAGTAGGACGATCACTGGGACCCAAGGGCGCCCGTCAGCTGCTCGTGGCTAGCCAACCCTGGAACAGTGAGTTGCAGGACGCTCCCAAGAAGTTGCCAAAGCTATTTTGCCCCAGGGGGTGAAGGGCGGGGTGAGGAGGAGGTGGGTGAGAGCTAAAGGCAGGAAGGTAAACTGAGTCCCAACCATCAGGACCATGAAAGGAGTCCTAAGGAGTTTGAACTAGTTCCTCTAGCGGGAAGTGGGAATACCCTCAGGGGTCTTGAACAAGGGAAGGACCTAGGAGCGACGTCCCACCTCCCCAACTGGACTGGAAGCTCCGTCAGCACATCCAAGGGTTCCAGCACATGGCTACTCACCATGAGGACTCAGCACACTGGTCCCTAGCAGGGGTCCCTGTTTTCAGACCCCTCACTTCCCAAGTCCTGTTCTATTAGGCCACAACTCATTAAGAGATGGTTACAGGAAACACATGTGCTCTAAGCCATGTAAGGCCCAGCATGGGCCTTTATCTTGGCTAACGTCCCTCAAGTAAGACCCTGGGCAATCAGCTCCTCAGAGGACTTAGTGACAGAGTGTCCCTGTGCTCTGAGTTGATCTGTTTCCACCTAAACAAATAATCATGCACCATCATCGTTTCCTCCTGCTACCAGGGCACTCATAGCTAAACATAAATTACAGTAATGTTAGGAATACTGTTATTTTTAGTTTTTACTTTTATTTGGCAGCCCTGTTGAAAAGTGAATTTTATAACTAGCCATCATAAACCCTTCTGGAAGCAAAGGGGATGTAAACCGAAGTAAATAAGTCCTCTGACCAGGAAAACAAAAAACTAAAAATTATACATTTCCAATGTTTGACTTCATAAAGAGGTTGAAGGAGAAGTCACAGAATGTGAATGTGGAGAGGAAGGAAAGAGAACTCTTGCAGCTCAGATGGAGACAGGCTTCTGCCCTCCGCCCTGGAGGTGAGTTCAGATGTGTCAGGTGTAGACCATCCCCCATGATGGGTGATCCAAGCTCAGTCATGGCAATTGCCCAATGCCAGTGGTGGCCCGTGGGGGACTCACCCAGCTCAGTGCTTTGGAGAAGGTCGTCACCATCTCACACCCCCCAACCGTGTTCCTGAGCTTGCCTTAAGGATGGGGAACTTCTTCTCAGCTGTATCATTTTCCTTGTAATTACTAAGATAATTTGTTATGCCTGAGCCTCAGGGTGATTCCGAAAGGAGCACAGGGCTTGGTTTTTGTGGGGATTTTTTTCATCAAACAAGAAATAAAAGGAATAAAGCCTGCCATCTTCCACTCAATGAAATTTCTAGAACTAATGCCACACATCAGTAAAACACAACCACTTATTTTTTTTCTTTCTACTTTTCTATACTTTCTGAATCTTCTGTACTAAGCATATATTAGTTTATAATGGGAAAAAGTAAACTCAATTCTTAACAACCTCTTTACTTACCAGATCTCACTATTCAGGGTTTTAAGAACAGAGTTAGGAGAATTTGAAGACATCTCATTGCCCAAAGCAAGACTAGATTTAAATCTGGAAAGTTTCCAAACCCAAACACTGTGGGCGGGTCTAAGAAGCAATTTCCAGATTTGCTCCAAGTCTAGCTAAGCCCAGAACACAGCACTGGCATGCCCCCCCACCCTCTTCTCCACCCTCCAAATGCTTCAGGCCAACCTTAGTCAAAATTCCTCTAATTTTCCCTGGCCTACCAAGACAGTGTTCTTTCCTGTGTTCTTCCTCCATCATACTCCCTGCCTTTGTCTGGTCTGCACCATCTCCTACTCAGCCAGCTCTTACAGCTGCCACTCCACCAGGGAGGCACCCTCCTCCAGACCCTGTGTCCAGTTGTGCAGGCTCTGTGAATGGCTGGGTGCGTCTGAGGGCTCAGTGCACTTGTTAGAATGGCTTACAGCACTCTGAGTACATAGGGCGTGAGCTAGCCCTGGCTGGAAACCTCCTCTCCCTCTTCTTTCCTGCATGACGCCATCAGTCTTAGACTGCTCTAGCTGCTGTAACAAAATATCACAGACTGAGTGGCTTAAAAAACAAAACTTAATTTTATCACAGTGCTGGAGCCCAGAAGGTTCACGATCAAGGTGTGGCAGGGTTCGGTGTCTGGTGAAGCCCCGTTCCTGAATGGCAGACAGCCACCTTCTCCCTGTGTCCTCACACGGTAGAGAGTGAACTCTGTTCTGAACTCTAATTGCATCATGAGGGCCCCAGGACCTCATCTAACCCTAACTGCCCCCAGAAAAGCCTCACCTCCAAATACACTGAAAGTTAAGACTTCAACATGTGAATGTGGGGGGACACAGTTCATTCCAAAGCACAGTCTCATCCTTCTGTTTCGAGGTTCCTACCCACAGAAAGCCACCCTGACCCTCCTAGACTAGGTTGGTCCCCTTCCTAACTAACCTCTACTCTCTGTAAAACACTTTTTGTCATTATCTGTATAATGATCAGGCTTCCCCCTCACACCCAGTAGGTAAGATCCATGAAGGCAAAGATCAGACCCATCTTGCCTATCTTGTACCCTAGCACCCGAAGACTTTCTGTGTTCAGAAAGTATCTGTTGAAAGGAAGAAAGGAGAAAAGACAGGAAGAAGAAAGGGGAGAGGGAGAGTTTAATGAATTCATTCACTGATGGGTTGATTGGTCATTTTTCCCAGATAACTGAACCTGGACTCCTGGGGGCTCCAAAGAGGCCCCACCCTCTTCATTTCACCAGGAGCCTCAAATGGGTACTCAGCACCGGTCTGGGTTCTGTCTGGGAAACTGACCTGAATGTAATCTGATGACACAGAAGCCTGGCTCCAAGGTTGGCATCTAAGAATTTCTCAGGTGGGAAAAGCAGACGCGGCAAAATAGTTATAGTCAGTCCATCGAGGTGAAGGGTGGACAGGTATTCATTACATCCCTTTTGCAACTTCTCTGTAGGTTTAAAACTTGTCAAGCTCAAAAAACTGAGAAAACAGACAAAACTAAATTATCATTTTAGAAATCAAGGTAGTGGTTGTCTTTAAGGAGGGGGTGATTAGGGGAGTGGGCTTCTTAGGTGCTGGCACATTACTGAAATAGATGCTTTTCACACTTTCACTGACCTGTCCAGTTTTGTTTGGCACACTTTTTGTTTTGTTTTGTTTTTGGATTTGGCAATAATTTCTTTGATATGCCACCAAAAGTACAGGCAGCAAAGGAAAAAGAATAGATAAATTAACTATATCACAGTTAAAGACTTCTTGTTTGGCACACTTTTTTGTGTATATGCTTAATGTCACCATAAAAACACAAGTTTTTTTAAAAAGCAAACAAAATACACATATTTCTGAATGCTCTGTGGGCTCATGAGAACATTCTAGCAGGAGGGCGGGACGGCCTGAGCTCTGTCCAGCTGATGGGCCAAGGCCCAGGTCGGATTCCGGAAGCCAGTCCAGGGCAGCTGCCTCCCCTTCCTGACCCAGTTTTGGGTTCCCACCCAAGTTCTCCAGCTGAGGTCCCAGCTGCCACATACAAAAGTCCAAGTGAAATTGATGCCAAACCCCAATTTTTGGAAGAAAAAAAAAAAAAAAAAAAACAGACTTGGCCTCTCTGCTCCTAGGCAATTACTCTCTCTTCAAATAGACAATTTTTCACCATTAACTGGATGACGGGCCTTTAGTTGGTAAGGTGATCAATCTAGAAAATAATGTAGTGGCCACCATAATTCCCATTTCCTAGGCATGTTGGGCTATTTTTTATTTCAAGAAAAGCTAGGGAGGGGGTTTCCTGGTGGCGCAGTGGTTAAGAATCTGCCTGCCAATGCAGGGGACACGGTTCGAGCCTTGGTCCAGGAAGATCCCACATGCCGTGGAGCAACTAAGCCCATGTGCCACAACTACTGAGCCTGCATGCCACGACTACTGAGCCCGCGTGCCTAGAGCCTGTGCTCCATAACAAGAGAAGTCACCACAATGAGAAGCCCACAAACTGCAACAAAGAGTAGCCCCCACTCACCGCAACCAGAGAAAAGCCCATGTGCAGCAACCAAGACCCAACACAGCCAAAAATAAAATTTATTAAAAAGAAAAAAAAAGAAAGAAAAGCTAGGGAAATTATTTTCTGTAACTGGACGCATTCTTATGCTCAGATAATCTCAAAACAGCTTACATTTTAAAGTGGAAATGTACCTTCGAGAAGCAAAGCACAGCCTGGACCCTTTGGAGAGTGAATTTTCAAAATAAAGATAATAATGATGAATAATCTCTTGTTTGACAGGCTTTGACTCACCTCTCACAATTGCTATTACCTCCCAGGGCATAAACCAGATACTTTGGTAAAGTTGGAGATTTCCCATTATTCTCATCCTCAGCCTGTGATAACATAGGCTTATTCTTGCTGGTAGATGAAAATCATTACTCTTTCTAATGGAAACAATAACTTCTGAACAAAGCACCTGTGTGGTCTCCCCTGACCACCAACCTACCTGCATGAGTGATTACTTAACACCAAAGGAGCTTAAGAGATTCCCCTTTATTTGGTTTTGCCGTCTCAGACCACAGTAATAAAGTCCCGAAGCTCCTTCGCTATAGACATGCACCGATGAGACCTGGGATTCCATCAACATCTCCTCCAAGAGTCAAGTCCGACTCCGGTTGCTCTCTCGTGGACCACCCACTTAACCAGTTATCTAGGCCCCGAGTATTATTCTCAATCTTGTTCCCCCCCATGCCTGCCCCAGTCACCAAACATGCTACTGGACCACATTACTCAATGTTGACAGAGCAAAATCAAAGCAATATGAACTCATTTTAATGCTGACCTTTGCAAAACACAATTAGGGCAGCAAACTAGTGTGATTCTGAAGCCAAGTTCAGAAAACATGGTAGTAATGGTTGATATCATTGTCCTAAATATTTCTGCCCTCTCTCTTTTAGTTAGACCCACAGTCCTCAACAGGGGCAATTCCACTCCTACCTCTCCACCCAAGAGACATTTGGCGATGTCGGGAGACATTCTGTACTGTTCCAGCTAGAGGTGAACACTACTGGTACCCGGTACGTAGAGGACAGGGATGTTGCTAAACATCCTACAATACACAGGCCAGCCCCCCACCCCAGTGAGCAGTTATCCTGCCCAAGATGTCAGTAGTGCCGAGATTGAGAGACCCTGAGTTAGATCAGCAGCAGTTCACCGTGGTCTTTACCAGGTGCCTTCATGGAGTTGCTGGGACTTGTTTATTTTGTCCTCTGTGATCACATGCCAGGGATTACAGGTTTGGGGAGCACTTAGACCGCCAGGAGCTGATGAGCATCATCAGAGTGAGTCATGACAAACCATCTCATCTCTATTGACAGGACTCGCATTCTGTAAGTCTCAGTGCCTCTAGATTTCGGTCAGGCAGCCAGCAAAGTCCCTTGTGTATCCTTGAAAATTAGATGGTGGTACAGGTGGGGAGATTCATCCTTGGTTGAATGACCAAACTTGCAAAGTAGGGAATAACAGATCCCAGTCACCCCAGAGGGAGGCCAAAGCCCATCACAGGCTTTGCCCTCCACCCTACCACATGAGACATTTCAATCGACGGCTTGAACAAGGGCACAGAAAGTATTCTTATGAAATCCCATGAATAACATTATTGAGAAGGACGCTGCTGATATTCTGGTAGGCTGAGACACAATTCAAACAGACCTCAAGGGATTTATAATAGAATAAACCAGCTGCATGGCAGTAATAGGTAGCCTTGGACATCTTTATGGCTTTCAAAGCATTTTTCACTAGGCTATTTCATTTGATCATCATCGCCAGGCCATAATGTGGGTGGGTCTCCTGACTCCCAGCCCAGCGTCCATTCTATATTCCACCTTGCTGAGGGGTCAAGAGGCTGCACCTCTCCTGGCTGGAGTCCAGGTCCGGGGAGAGAGTCCTTTAGAAAAAGGTTCTAGCTGAGCACCAACTTGAAAGGCGTTCACTTGGCTGAGTTAATGCGAGGATAACATCAATGAAAAGAAGGTGGCAATGCCATTCCTCTGCCCTGATCAGCAGCACATTCATGGCTTGGCGTTGGTTTGGCTACCACATTTCAAAGCAGAACTGAAAAAAAGAGCTCACCCAGAGAAGGATGATTAAGACAGAGAATAGCAACAGCAAGTCCTGTGAAGAAGAAGGAAAGAAGAAGAGACATTTGCTCATTAGAGACGCCCAAGGGCACCCACAACGCTGTCTTCAAAGGCAGAGCTGCTGTCATGGACAAGATGGATTCAAGGCATTCTCTGTGGTTCTGGAGGACAGGTGCAGGGCTAATATATATTCAACGGGAATCATTTAAGCTCAACAGACAGAACTTCCTGACCATTTATTTATACCACTCAGAAGTGGCAGGCGGGTCGCCGTGCCAGATGGTGAGCTCCCCAGCCTTGAAAGTGTTCAAGCTCAGGATGGAGCTAAGAGAAGGGCAGGGCTTCAGGGGTAAGGTTCTAAACTATGTCACTTGTTTTTTCAGCAAATACGTATTGAGAGCATGGTCCTAGGAGCTGCAGGGGAGAGCAGGGAACAAAAGACAAATTCCGTTCTCATGGAGCTTAGAGGGTCAGCAATGATGAGGTGCTGGGGAGTGCTGTGAAGGCTCCGGGCTTTCGTGATACATAAGAACTTCCCATCAGATCATCACCCAACACTATTACTCCAATATCCAGGTCCTTAAAACTTAAAGAAACTAGACATGTAATAACAAATAACTGTAAATATTTAAGTTTGCAGCCAAAAGAAAGTGTGAGGGTTTTCCCATCAGCATGGGATCTGAGTTCATTAAATGAGTCACTAGTGAGTGAAACATAAGATCATCTGAGACCAACAAGACCCGTCACCTCCAAAGTTCCTTCCTGCCCGAAGACACTGGAATTCTATAAAAACATGTCTGTGGCTTCCCACGAAGTCTCTTTCTGAAACAAGCCTGACCACTTTGCAACACCGAGCTGAGACTAGGGACTCGCTGGCAGCCCACTGGGCAAGAGGAGGAGCAGGCATGGGGGAAGGTTAACAAATAAGGGCGGGAAAGCGGAGAAACCGACTTTGAAAGTAACTGGGTCAATGGCACCAAGGTCAGAGCCAAGGGAAGCCACATAACCCAGGACCTCAAGCCGCAAGGGGAAGAGGCCCCAAGGAAAGGGCTGCAGGCACCTGCTGACCCGCTCTGTCCCTAGCAGGACTGTGGCCCCTGAGGCCTGGCCTGCTCCACAGGATGGGGAGACTTCCAGACTGTTCCTCTGCTCGCTCTCCGGGCCTCTCCCCACAGGACATGCTCCTCGAGGCCTCACCCCAAGCATGGCCGTTTGCTACAATTCCCCCGCCCCTTCGCCCTTTGGAACAAAGCAGCTTCAAAGCAGAGGTAGCTCAGGAGGAGGGAGGCATGTGCCAGCTCCTCTGGAGAGACCCCTGAGCAAGAAGTAGAAGTGGCGAGAACTTCTTAGGGGAAGGAAGGAAGACGGAGGCATTTGCAGGCCTGGGAACTGGGAGGGGAGCCAGCTCCAGGCTGAGTGGGGCCGCAAGAGAGCTTTCCAGAGCCCCAAGACTCACTTCACCTTCCCCAGACGGTCATGGCTCACCCTGCTGCTAGGGAAGGACAGCAAAAGAGAAGAAGCACCAGCCCCGCGCCCCGTGTCAGCCGTGGTGGCTGGGCTCGGAGAAGGCGGGAGCATGCGACAACGGGGACAGGCAGTGGGGTGACCTCCAAGCTCTCCGCCCCACAGACGAGGGGCTTGCTGCAAAGGCTGGCAGCTTTCAGAAGAGGGTCCGGTTGGCCAGGGTGCGAGCGGGGGCACCAGAAATCAGGGAACGAGCAAGCCCAGCTTTAACACCCAGGTCTCCATACTGAGGGGCACCCCTGCCCCCGCCCGTTCGTAAAAACTCATCGGGAAAAGCCCCAGTATGGGTCTGGCACTACCTCTCCCAAGTCCTGTTGTCATCCAAGATGGCTGGGACCCCCGGGGGGGAAATCACAAGGCCTCTAAGGAGAGCAGCCACCCTGAGAGAAAGACAGGAGATACTGCTGTCCACGAAGGAGGGGTAATAGCCCAAACACAAGAATTCAAGCTAAGAAATAAATATCCTCCAAGAGATAAGGGCAGATATGGGGAAAATAAAGTAGGAACAGGCAGTTGCAAAGCAGAACCAGGTGGAAACACTGGGTATGAAACACAAAAAAGCTTTGTTTCATGGGGACAGAGTTTCAGCCTGGGGAGATGAAAAAGGTCTGGAGGTGGACGGGGTGATGGCTGCACAAGAATGTGAACGTACTCAGTGCCAACGAACTATCCACCTAAAAAGGGTTAAAGTGATGAATTTTATATTACACATATTTTTCCACAATAAGAATCTAGAGAAATTAATAAATAAATATGTAAATAATGCCATGAATATAAAGACCCTAGCACTCTTTCTGCCGCAAAGAAGCTGTTCAATAAAGGGTAGCTCTAAAAAATTAATAATAATAATAGGTGAAATAAAGAAAGACTGTAGTACAATCATTGATTCACTTAGCAAATATTTATTGAGTGTCCACTACATGCCAGATGCTGGGGAAATATTAGAGAACAAAACAGACAAGAAGTGCTGCCTTCCTGGCCCTTACATTCTGGCAGGAGAGACAGAAAATAAATAAGGTAAAGAAATAAAATGCAGCAAATACCAGATGGTGATAGATATGATGGAGAAGGTAAAAAGGATGAGAGTGGATTCCCCATGGAATGGTGAGGAAAGGTCTCCCTGGGGAAGGGTCCTGGGACTCCGAGATCCTTGTGGTGGTCGATGATAAGAGGTAGGGAGTGGGGGCTCGCCTGGTGGCACAGTGGTTAGGAATCCGCCTGCCAATGCAGGGGATACGGATTCAAGCCCTGGCCCGGGCAGATCCCACATGCCGCGGAGCAACTAAGCCCACAAGCCACAACTACTGAAGCCCGCATGCACCGTGCTCTGCAATAAGAGAGGCCACTGCAATGAGAAGCCCGTGCACCACAATGAAGACCCAATGCAGCCAAAAATTTTTAAAAATAACTAAAATAATTTTTTTTTAAAAAGGGGTAGGGAGTGGTGGTGAGGGGACACATGGGAAGTGTGGGGACAGTGCCAAGGGTGCACAGAGCTCCAGGCACCCCTCTGGACTCACATGAGGGGATGAAATCTACCGGAGGTGCAGACTTACATTTTATTCCTAAAATCAAGCACTCAGTAACAACCAAGGAATAATCTAGTGAGCTAGAAGATCACATCAGGGAACTTTCCCAGAAAGCATCAGGAAAGGATAAAGAGATAGGAAATATTTTTTAGGTAGATAAATAAAAGGAAATTTGGAGAACAGAAGTTGACCTGTCAACATCCATATTCTAGGAGACTCAGAAGGACAGAGACATAAATGGAGGGGGAAACAAATGAAGAACTAATAACCAAGAATTTCCCAGAATTAAAGAGAGATGTAAAAACCTTACACTCAAAGGATGCACAGAGCCAAAGGATGGAGAGGAGAGATAGACGGACATTAGATGCTTCCGAAAGGAGCCATAACTCAAGAAGATACAAAAATCGTGAAAAGATAGGAGACCTAAGAATTTAGCCTTAAAAAAAAAAAAAAGAAAGAAAGAAAGAAAGAAAAAATCAGAATAACAACTGACAGAGCTATGAAAAGAAACCAATAAATCAAGAGATTTGGTTGGAGACTTTAACACATCCCTCTTGGAAATTGATGGTTTAAACACCACAAAAAGCAAAAAACAAAGATATTTATTACGGTTAAACTAATAAATACATGGAGAATTCACCCAACAGAGAATACACATCGTTTTTGAGTGCACATAGATCATTCACAAAAATTAAACGTGCACCAGGCCATAAAGGAAGATTCAGCAAATGCCAGAGAATCAACATCATACAAACCATGTTGAGAGCATAACATAATAAATTTTTAAAATATTAACAAAAGGATCGCTTGTAAATACAATATATCTAGGAGCTAAGAAACATTCTATTGATCCTTGTTAACGGAAAAATCAAAAGGGAGATTTTTTCAATGTTTAGAGCATGCAGTAAAATTGCTATATGTCAAAATTTATGGGACACAAAGAAATTCCTCTTCCAATAATGGAGGAGTAGCTAGTATTGGACAAACTCTCCAAATTTAAAATATATATCTTTTAATCTGAAGACACCTGTGAGAGACCAAAAGCAGGCAGAAATTGGAGAGATCTGGACACTTAGGAGAAGCTGATAGTACCGGGTGAGTTTCTGAGGGTTTTTTGGGTTTTTTTTCTTTACAGCTTTTTGCCTGAGGCAGACCACAGTCAGTATCAGGGAGCAATTAATACTCAGATAGAAACCTGCAGTTTGCTGGCTGTAGAATCAGAGGACAGAGTGTGGGTGACCACGGCATCTAGAAAATGCAGGAGGAAATCCCCAAAAAGAGAGAGCCAACAGCCGTAGTTCCAAATTCTGTGTGTAAACTCAGCCCAAATCTCTGGCTAATCCCTGAATTATACACGCATGGAGCAGGCTCTAAGCAACCCAGCTAAGGCTACAGACCTGAACTGAGATTTCTGCTGCTGCCCAGCTCAAAAGGAACAGTTTAGAGTTTGAATTTGGCAAAGTTAAGTGTCTGCTAAAACAAAAACTTGATATTATTCAGAATAACATAACAGAACCCCAAGTCCTTGCATATTATCATTCACAAGGTCCAGAATACAATCCCAACTTACAAAAACATACAAGCAGGAAAATGTGACTCATACTCAAGAGAAAACTAAAGACTGACTCTGAGATGCCACAAATGTCTGTATCAAGCTAGTCTTTTCATCTGGATTTTTTGACATCTGGGGGCCTTGCTGATACTGGAAGGGACTGTTCCTCCTAGGGTTAGCTAATTCCTAGAGATAGCAAACAGCTTGCCCAGGAGCGTACCTTTCATATGAAAACCAACCAATCTGAAAGCCATACCCTGATCATCTCCTTTACTGGGCTCTCACATACAGACCACTATTCTCTTGCCCTAATCACCCCAGGGCCAGTACCAGACAACTAGGGGCAGCCTCTACCCCCTAGAGCCCACTGGAGTTATTCCAACTAGCCAATCCTATCCCTGCTTACCCTGCCTTGCTTTGCCCTTCCCTCAAAAACTACAACAAAGGCTCTTGTTCACATTTTTTCCTTTTGCTCCTTCTGCCTCTGGACCAGCTCTGGTGCTTCCCATGTAGCCCAGTATGACATGCTGTGCCCCTTCCTCTTGGGAGCTGTGAATAACAAATTATATTTTCAATGGCAATCATCTCCTGATGGGTTAGACTCACCATATATGAATAATAATAAGACCTATATTTTAAAACAATGCTGGAATTCTAATTTGTAAAAAATTCTGTTTGTAATGAATGTACAGATAGGTCATCTCATTAAAGAAGTAGAAACGACAAAAAAAAAGAACCAAATGAAAATGCTATAACTAAAAGATAAAATGTCTGAAATGTATTTACTGGACTCGAGATAACAGAGGAAGAGTCAGTGAACTTGAAGCCTGGATAATTTCTGTTGATTTATTTCAGTGATTTTCAACTGGAGGTGATTTTGTCCCCCAACAGATATTCAGGAATGTCTGGAGACATTTTTGGTTGTCACAACTGGGAGGCTATGCTACTGGCATCCAGTGTAGAGGCCAGGGATTCTGCTAATCATCTGACAATACACAGGAAACCCTTCCCACACAGGGCAACCAGTTGATCTGGCCCAAAATGTCAGTCGTGCTGGGGTTAATAAATCCTGATCTATTGGGAAAACAAAAATGTTTTTTAAAAGTGAACAAGTTTTGATGATCTGTGAGAAAATAATGCAAGGTCAAATATACATATACCTGGAGTCCCAGAAGACAACAATGAGAATAGGGCAGAAAAAAATTATTTGAGGAAATAATGGACCAAATGTTCCCAAATGTGTTGAAAGACATAGATTTTCAGGTTCAAGAAGTTCAGCAAACCCCAAACAAAATAAACAAACGAAGCAAAAAATTTCTCAGCACATCAAGGTCAAAGTGACTAACATCAAAGATACAGAGAAGGCACCCAGAGATAACACATTACATAAAAGATATAAATAAATAAATGCTGAATAACTTCTTATCAAGAACAAGAGGATAGAAGAGAGGAGAACAACATCTTTAATATGCTAAAAGGAAAAACTGTCAACCAAGAACTCTATACACAATGAAAATATCTCCCAATAATGAAGGTAAATAGAGACATTTGGAAAAATAAAATATAAGAAAATTTACTACCATAACATGTTCCCTATGAAAAAATTTAAGTGAAATTCTTCAGGCTGAAGAGAAGTCATACAAACGGGAATTCTGATTTCAGGGAGGAACAAAGATCCTCAGAAATGTGAGCGATTATAAAAAATATCATTTTCTTCTCTTATTTTCCTAAAATATATGTGACTATTTACAGCAAAAAAAAAAATAAAAGAAAAGTACAATATGAGGTTTACAGCATATATAGATGTAATACGTATAACAAGTATAGCATGAAGGAGTAGAGATACATTAAACTATATTTTTGCAAGATCCTTACAATGAACAATTCTTACCATGAAGTGGTATAAATACTAACTATAAGTAGACTATGAAAATTTATATAATATATATTATATTCCCTAGTGCAATCACCCCCAAAATGCACAACATGCAAAGAACACAGCTAAAAAGAGAAATTAAAATGAAACTATTTTTAAACATTCAATTAACCCCAAGATGAGACAAACAGAAAACAATTATCAACACTGTAGACCTAAATCCAACTATATCAATAATTACATTATATGTAAATAGACTAAGCACTCCAGAGACTGTTAGAACTGTTGAAAAAACAAGACCCAACCATATGCTGTCTACAAGAAAAATACTTTAAATATAGAGACAAAGAAAGTAATATGTGAAAACAGAAAAACCATGCAAACCATAAGCATAGGACGGCAGGAGTGGCTATATAAATTTCAAGGTCAAGAGTGTTATCAGAAGTAGAAACATTCCATTATGATAAATGGTAATTAATCAGGGAGACATTTCAATCATAAATTTGAATGTGCCCAATAATAAGGCTTAAAAGACAAAAAGCAAAAACTGACAGATATAAAGAAAGAAATAGAAAAATCCATTGTCTTAATTGGGACACAGTAGTGTCCAAAAAACATAAAATGCCTAGAAATAAAGTAACAAATGATGTGCAAAACCTCTACACTGAAAACTACAAAACATTACTGAGGAAGATTAAAGAAGACCTAAATAAACGGAGAGATATACCATACTTATGGATTGGAAGACTCAGTATTTTAAAGATGACAATTGTCTCCAAGTTGATCTATACCTCTAACACCATTCCACTGAAAACACCTGCAGGATTTTTTTTTTTATAAATTGACAAAGTGATTCTAAAATTTTAAAGGAAAATGCAAAGGAAGTAGAATAGCCAAAGCTATTTTTAAAAAGAACAGAGTCGGAAGCCTGTCTTCAAGACTTGCTATGAAGCTACAGCAATCAAGATGGCAACGTACTGACACAGGACAAACAAATAGATTAGTGGAACAGAAAAGAGCCCAGAATACACCCACTCTTATATGGTTAATTCATTTTAGGTACCAGAGCAATCCAATGGGGAAAGGAAGGTCTTTTCAGCAAACAATACTGACACAACTGGACATCAATATGGAAATTAACCTTACACTTCTCCTACCTTACACCATATACAAAAATTAATTTAAGATGGATAACAGACTCACATGTAAAAGCTAAAACTATAAAGCTTCTAGAAGAAAACATAGGAGAATATCTTCAGAATGAGGTAGCAAGCAAAGATTTCTTAGAGAGGACATGGAGAGCAACAACCAAAAGGAAAAGAGTGATAAATTAAACTTCAGCAAAATTTAAAACTGCTCCTAAAAAGACACCATTATAAAAATGAAAAAGCAGGCCACACCCTAGGGGAAAATATTTGCAAAACATACCGCTGACTAAGGACTTGTATCCAGACTAGATAAAGAACTCCTACAAGCCTATAATAAAAATAAAATCCAAAAATTTTAATGGGCAAAAGATTGGAACAGACACTTCATAAAGGAAGATATATGAATGGCCAATAGCACATCAAAAATATTGTTAGTCATCAGGGAAATGTAAATTGAAACTATAATGAGATCCACTATACACCCACCAGAATGGCTAAAATTAAAAAGACTGACAACATTAAATGTTGGCAAGCATGTGGAGCAACTGGAACCGTCATACATTGTTGGTGGAAATGTGAAATGGTCCAATCACTTTAGGGGAAAAGTCTGCCAGTTTCTTTTAAAAGAAAAAATAGCACCCAACAATTTTCTCTTAGGCATTTATTCCAGAGATATAAAAACACAAATCCCCAAAAAAAGATTTGTACAAAATATTCATGGCAGTTTTATTCATAATAGCCAAAAACTGGAAACACACCAGATGTCCATTAACAAATGGATAAACAAACTCTGGTACATTCATACAATAGATTATTACTCATCAATAAAAAGAAAAAAAAACAACTACTGATACATGGAACGACATAGATGAATCTCAAAATCATGCTGAGTGAAGAAAGCCTTATCCAGAAAAGTACACATTATACGAATTCATTTATGTGAAGTTCTAGAACAGACAAAAACAATCTGGTGAAAAAAATAATCAAAACAGTGGTTGCCTGTGGTATGGGTGTACTGACTGGGGAGAGGCAAAAAAAGGGAGGCTTTTGGGATGATGGAAGTGTCTGTATCTTAAAAGACACGTGATGTGGGTGTACGCATTTGTCAGAGCTCATCAAAAGGCAACTTAAGATTGTGCATTTCACTATATGTAAATTTTACCTTAAAAACTAAATAAACAGTTCATAATATGCGTTCCTAAATATTTAGGAGTGACATGGACTGTTATCTGCAATTCACTATGAAATGCATCCAAAACTAAGATCGACTGATGAATAGATACATGAATGGATATGTGATTGGGCAAACAGAGCAAAATGTTAAAGGGATGGGTATAAGGACGTAAGGTACAATTTTTTCCACTTTTCTTTATGTTTGAGATTTTTCCTAATATAACGTTGGGAAAAAAAGAAAATTGTGGAACACAGCTTAAGCAGTATCGAAGGGGAATTTTATCGTTCGAATGCATTTAACAGAAAACAAGAAAAACTAAAAATAAATGCGCTAAGCATTTGTGCTACCAATAACCATTCTCCCGTTCTTCCTAAGCAACACACCCAGATTTTATCACTGGCAGGAAAGTACTGAATAAAGACCACCCGTCCCAGCCCCCTTTGCACATGGAGTTGGCCAGTGAGATGTTACCAGAAGTGGTTGGGTGGAACTTCCAAGAAAGCTCCTTAAGAGGCCGACAGCTCTTCTGTTGACTCCTTGCCTGGAGTCCAGAAGTCCTGTGGCTTTCTACTCCTGCACCCTCCGTTGCTCCGATCCAGCTGCTTCCCTATATTCCTCAAGCCCAGGGCCAGCCCACCAAGCTCTGGGGGCAGTCAACGATGATGACAAAATAAATTGAATTTTTAAAAAAAATACATCCAGGTGGTGGAAACTATTTAAACCTCTTTTAGTCGTTAGCAAACCAACGACGTGAGCTTCCAGAGTCGAAAGGCTCCTCTTAAAGTAGACTCTTCCCACAGCAGCACCAGTGTCCGGACCCGGGCCTGGCCAGGGCGATGGCTCTTCGTCAAGGATGCAGGCACCACCCAAGTGAAGGGATTACTGCTTCACTTTGGAGTAATAACAAAGCAGATACCTTGAACCACGGGTTCTCATAAATCTTGTTTGGGGGGAAAAAAACCCTTTCAATTCCCAGCGGAAATATGCAAAACAGCCTCCACACTGTAAATCTTCCTTTTCAGTTCTAAGGAGAAAAGTCGGACCTATTAACCTTCCATGCTATTTTCAACTTCATTATCTGAGCTGACACAACGAGGGAGCGGTGACGGCTCTTTCTGGCAGAGTGCATGTAAATCGCTTTCTCAAAGGAAATTACTTCTCCGGCCTGAATGCTATTAATCTAAATTCTCCGTTAGTCAAATTGTTGCCCATAATAAATATGGTACAGGTTGTGATACCTACTGAGTGTGGCAAGTTAGTGGCTGCCACATTCGTCCCATGGAACTGACCCCTGGGGGGAGGCCCGTCCCAGAGGGCTCCCGATGCATGGGGCCCCTGATGGTGGGAGGTGGGAGGTGGGAGGTGGCTCTCCCGAGGAGTGGTCCTCAGCTCTGCTCTGGTGTCCAAGGCACCTCCATCCCTCCTGTCCCCCTGCCCCTCCTGCCTCATCAGAAGGGAAAGCAACTCCTGGCCTAGGGGACCGCTTCTGCTGGCCTCCCACACTGGAAGAGCATCTTTAGGAAAACTACCAGGAGGAGGCTTGAGTCACCTGCCGAGGATGAGCTCCGTCTAGACTCTGTCTGCCCGATGCTTCAAAGACCAGGTCTCCCTGATCCCCCTGGCAGCCAGCCAGATCATCCACCAGCTGACACCGGGGTTATGGGTAAAACTCTTCACAATACCACTTAAGTCACATTCTGCTCAGTGCCAAAGTCTTTGCAAATCACCCTATTTTCAGAACCTGGGGCGGGAGGAGGGAGTTGGCTAATTTGCATGTGGCCCAACCCTACCCGCTGGCCAGGCCCCGAAGAACTCTTCGCATAAAGATACTCATTTCCGACAAGGCAATCTTAAAGATGGAGAAAGCCGGCTGCCATGAAGCAGGATGGGGGAATACAAAGAGCTTTTTTTTGGTTTCTACCAGGGTTCCTTCCAGGGTAATTACAAGAAGTTTTAGGATCCAATCGGGGACTTGTAGTTCATTAAATGAATTTCCATCTGTGTCCCCACCACCTAAGAAGTACTGCTTGGTACAATACTTGGGTTTTTATTGTATATTAAGTCAGACTGTTAATTTGCAGCATGCAGCACGGGAAGGATCATTTCAGTAGCGTCTGATTATGCAGAATGAGACTGGGTTTCCATTAGGTTTGGTGCCTGAGCTCCTTAACACTTGATGGGGTGCCAGGATGCAGGAGGGAGCCCTGAACAGGGAAGGAAGCCCAGCACCAGCTCTCAGAGCATCCCGGGCCCTCTCCCAGCAGGGCCATCCAGCCCAGCACAGCCATGCCACCCCTCCACCGCAGAGGGGCCCTCTCTGAGCCCCTGCCTGTGCACCCACTCCCACTCCCCCAACCCTGCACGGCCCAGCGATGGCCACTAGGAGAACTCTAACAGCAAGGCAGAACTTGTGAAAGATGAGATTCTAGATTCCAAGCATGTCCTGGGCCTACTGATTTTAGTTAAGGTATAATGTTCCCAGGGAGGAGGGAAGGGAGGCGAAGCAACATCTGCTGATGGTTCAGCACCAGAGTCAAACAGAGCCGGCTGAGCCCCACAGAGTTACAGGAGGAGATCAAAGATTACAGACGCCAGCCCTCGCTGCAGATGATGCTCGCCCAGGGACCATGAGGCTGGGGTGGGTAACACACGGCACAGGCCGGGAATGGAGGAGGGAAGGAAGGAGAGACAGGGAGGAAGGGAAACCTGGATTCCCAGGACCAAGGGCAAGGAGGCCCCTTTGCACATCACCCTATGGGACGTGGTCCTGTGCATCCTGCATTGCGTCTGATAGCAAAGAGTATCTGCAGGTTATCCAAGGAGAGAAAGGAAGAGCGGGGGACTCTGTAAACACCCCCACTTGTCCACAGCTGAATTACTGATCTGCTCAGACCTACATTCCTCCAGCTATTGCACCTGAAGGCCAGCTCACCTGCCTGTATGGTTACAGGGGTCCTCCACCTGGGTTGAGCATTAGAATCTTTAGGGCACCTGAGCACCACCTCAGACCATGTAAAATAAAATCTCTGAGGTCCCCTGGCACCAGTATTTTTAAAAGTTTCCCCAAGTGATGATAATGAACAGACAGGGGTGAGAAGGCCTGGATCAGATCGTCCTTGAGAAGTTTGCCAAAATGCTCATCCTAAGTCAGAGACACACAGAGGAGCATCGGAGTGAACTGACCCCAGGGGTCTCATATGCCACTGGGGGCCCAATCAAATTACAGAATCTGCCCAAGAGTTTCTAAGCTATTGGCCCCCAAGTCACCAAGGGTCTGTGTCCTGAAAGCAAGCAGCAAAGGGAGCTTGGGTTGAAAACTCATCCCCACTGCTCCAGAGGCTGGGGGGCTTTCTCCCTGAATTAACTCCCATCCTCAGTGTTTTTCTAACCCACTTTGCGCCAGATATAGACAATATACCAGGAACCACCTTCCTGGAGACCTGAAGACTTGCAGACCCTTCCAGGAAGCCTCCCCTGATTGATGAGGTAACCACGGATGGCATTTGTCCACATGCCCCCGCACTCACTCTCGTGGTTTGTATGCAACCACTGACAACTGTTAGAAAATGATGCAAGAACACTGTCCTTTCCTCCACTTTCTCTCTCATTAAGTTATAAATCCCTCCAGGGTGCCTAAGTCCTTTATAAAACGCTCAGCCCCTCCCAGGACAAGACTGTTCACATGGGCAGTCAGCCCACCCTGACCCTGACCCTGACCAGAGTCCACTTCCCCCTCTCTGGGATCCAGTCTGCCCAGCAACACCTCCCTCCAAGACTCCCTCTGTCACATCTGGGCTGTGTTCCCTGCCTCCGCTGGGGACAGAAGGCTGCTTGACCCTTTGCCGAAAGGAGATCTGAACTTTCCATCCAACGACCATCCCCTGATGCCGAAAGGACCCCCACCCCACCCGTCAACTCCAGCGCCTGAGCAGGGATCGTCTCGTGAGGAGGATGCCCTGCAGGGTGGGGTGTGGAAGCAGAGCCCAGGCCTCTCCTGACCTGCTCCCCTGGACCCTGCATCCTCTTGAGAGCTACCCTCGGATGCCAACAGGGAAATGCAGAGAAAGTCCCAGGAGGGCTGGACCCGGCAGCCACCTCTTACAAGTCTGAAAGTGCAAAGCCTGCGTTTCCAGAATGTCCTCCCATCCCGGAAGGAAGAAGGGAAGCCTAGGAAGAGTTAATCCTCCCGTGGTCAGAGGTTAAAAGATGAAGCGCTTGCCCACACAGAGGTGCAGAGAACACCCGGCTCACAATAAATCTGAGAGTCCAGAGGCCTCTCTCCTCATTTGTTAGCCAGCGATGTGTGAAAATGTTAATGAAGGGAGTTATAATCTATGAGAATTTCACTATTAAAATGTAGTTCACGTCTGAAGGCTTCTGCTGACACGCGGCCCACTGTACATCAATCCTACCCGAGCGCTGCTAATAATAGACGTAATTGCCTCACTCTGGCTAGCCACATTCACCCCGGCAATTCTAAGATTTGCTACAACTGTTATTGTAGAAATAATTTTCATGCTATTAACTTTGAGTTTTATTATATGTGTTCTTAAGAGAAAATAAATGCAGAGAGACTGTAAGTGTATATCGGGCCTCCGATGAAAGTATTTTTTAAAAATACAATGTAATGACAAGAAGCACTGAAGTAGGGTGATATAATGGTTCCTTCCTTTATTGAAACCGAAATTAGATTCTGCATTATAAAAGCACATAAAGAGGTTTCTTTCTTTTCGTGGAGAAAATTTCTGTTCTGAAATGGCAGCATGTTGCCTGATGCAAAACTCAATTGAGGGGAAGGGTAGGGCTGGTCTGAAGAAGCCGGGCACTGCCTGCTTCCTGTTCCATGGTGGGTGTATGACACACCCCAGGGCAAAGCCATGAAGCCTTTACTTGGGGACCACTGTGGCTACAGCCGCAGTCCTCTCCCCAAAACCAGGCCGGGCCCGGCTGGGCTGACCTTCTCAGCTCTGCAGCGCAGCCTCACTCTCCCTGTGTTCCAAACGGGCAGGTTTCCCGGGCTCGCAGCTGAGGGGAGAGCCTCACAATTAGTGCAGGCTTCCAGGCCTGGGATCTCACAGGCAACCGGCCAGGCAGTCATCCAATGGGATGTAAGAACTTTAGCCAAAACTGGAAATAAGATCCACAGGACAGCCTACAATCCCCTTCTCTGGGAAGGGAAGCCGGCACCACAGGGCTGTGCCCCAGCGGTCCACACATGTGACCCTGCCCCACCCCCAGCAATAGATGACTCCAGACTCTCTTCCCCAGGAATCTGGGACTGGATTTGAGGGCCTGCCAGTTGCCTCTCTGTGTGGCTGGCCTGATAATGTATGACTACAGGACTGAGGGTATCAGTGTCCTGCCGTGGAACTGAGGACAGAACCAAGCCAGTAGCCGCGAGACAAGACAGCAACGTGTAGAGAGGCGCGAAATGGAGAGACAGTGTCTGGATGGCCTCCCAATCCCTTACTCCAGGTTCTAACTAAACCTACTTCCCCCTGTGAGATATTCCTATGCCCTCACAATAAGTTCTCTTTTTCTCAAGCTGGCTTGAATTTTCTTCTGTACCGTGTGACCAAGAGTCAGAATATAGTTGGCTAATGTAGGATGGGTTTAGAGACATTTTGAGATGCTTAGCTTAATTTTTATGGAATGCCCCAGAAGTACTTGGTATTGCCATCCATCCACGTATCCATCCATCCATCCACCCATACATCCACACATGCATCCACACATCCATCCACACATCCATCCACCCATCCATCCACGTATCCATCCATCCATCCATCCATACACACATCCACTCAAACATCCATCCACACATCCATCCATCCATCCACCCATCCATCCACGTATCCATCCACGTATCCATCCATCCATCTACCCATCCATCCACACATCCATCCACATATCCATCCACACATCCATCCATCCATCCACCCATCCATCCACCCATCCATCCACACATCCATCCACACATCCATCCATCCATCCACCCATCCATCCACCCATCCATCCATCCATCCACACATCCATCCACACATCCATCCATCCATCCACCCATCCATCCACCCATCTATCCATCTACCCATCTATCCATCCATTCAGCTAACCATCCATCCATCCATCCATCCATCCATCCATCCCTCCATCCACCCATCCATCCATCCATCCCTCCATCCACCCATCCATCCATCCATCCTACCATCCACCCATCCATCCATGTATCCATCCATCCATCCACCCATCCATCCACACATCCATCCACACATCCATCCATCCATCCACACGTCCATCCATCTATCCTTCCATCTACCCAATCATCCACCCATCTATCCATCTACCCATCTATCCATCCATTCAGCTAACCATCTATCCATCCATCCATCCATCCATCCATCCATCCATTTAATAGATCTATTTATTTAGTAACTACCATATGCCAGGCACTGGGCTAGAGAGAAGGTAAATATGAAATAAAGCACTAAAATAAAGATATAATACGAGAGTATTATGAAGGAAAAGCACATAGTGTGATGGCAGATTATGACGGGGCACCTGGTAGGTTTGGGGGGTTGAGATTTAAGCTGAGACCTAGTAAGAGGCAGCCAATGAGGAAGGGGAGGAAGAGGGAGAGTGGGTACCAGAGGCCAGAGGCCAGAACAGCGTCAGTACCTTGGGAACCAGAAGGCGGCCAGTAGAACTGGAATGCGGTGGAGGGAGGGAGGGGACAATGCTGAGGGGGTTACACAGGGCTTAAAGACCAGCTCTTTCTGAGAGCAAATATGCTTTCTAAGGACGTCTAGATAGGAAGGGTTTCCAGGAATGCAGGTTTCCCAACACACACTCTGGGTTTCTTTCTGGAATTCACATTTGTATGACCTGCCTCAGGGGAGAGTAACATAGGATAAAGACAGCAAAGAGGACCCAAACACCCAGCACGTTCCATAAGCCCTAGTGGCTCTTCCCAAACCCCAAGCAGAGTTCTGGAGGATGACCATCTGGAAAAGTATAAGCAGGGCAGTTCAGAGGCTCCCCTACTCGGAAAGGACTTCGAAGTCGTGGAGTCCGAAATCCCCATCTCCAGAAAGCCTGCAAGCCGGGACCAGTAGTTTCCAGTGGCCTGCTTCCCATCAAGCCCAGTCCGCCCCCACCCCTCCCCATCAGGCCCTTCCAGGCCAGTGCACTCACCCCGGGCCACGGCAGAGAGCTGAAGGAGGACCCCTGCAGGTAGAGGGGGAGGTGGCGAGACGGTCCTCTCAGGACCAAGGTCCTGGAGCCACTCCCTGCTACCTCCCTAGGGGCAGGCAGCCGGCACCAGGGCGATGTTGCCTGCGACTCAGAGTAGGGACCCTGGGTCCCAGGAGAAGTACTTGACACCCCGAGGAACAAATAAAGGGCCCTTGTGTGCGAAAGGCAGGCAGGAAACCCTTGCTTCGAGGGCCGTTTCACCCACCCACATGGGGAGCCTGGGGAAGACCCCCACTCTGACCCTCCTTCCACCCTCCACACGTGCGGACAAACACAGAGCCCCCTCCCCAAGATCTTCCCTCCTTGTCCAAGCTGCCGGGATTCCCAATTGCCTGTGGCCAGCATGGTGAGGGAAACATTCTGGAAACAGCCCCCTGAGCTCTGCCCCGGAAGACTTCTCCCGCCACACAGCTCCTGCAGACCTCAGCCGGGGCCCATTCCCAAGGGGACTCCCAGATGCTGGAGAACATTCTGGGAACTGGGAGGATGCTCTGGATGGGGGGCGAGGAGTGGGGTAATAATCTGACGGGTGGAGGAGCAGCGTGTGCTGTAGGGAGAAAAGCTACAGGCTGAGAGTCAAGACACCCAGCTTCCAACACAGTGACTTTCAAAAAGCTTAGGAGTTCAGAAACATAGAAAAGTATTTATTATGTAAAACAAAGTGAAAAAAGTAGGGTACAAAACTGCACAGAGTAAGAACCCAGCTGTGTACAAATCTAGAGGCAAAGGTGTAGAGATTGGTGAAATCGGGGCAACTGCCAAGTTCTTCTAAAGGTACTTTTTTAAACCTTTCGATCTTTCCTTCAGGAGCACATGTCGCTACGAGACCTGGATGGCCACATCCTTTATTGGAAATTCTGAAATCCACAAAAGCTCAGGAAACCCAGTTTTCTTCTTAAATTTAGCAGCATGTGGTGGCGAGACTTAATCTGAACTGACACAAGTCCTAGCCCTTATTTACCCCACTTTGTGTGAATATTCATATGTTTCGCTGCGGAAATATCAACGTGTTTGCTTATCGGGCTTTGCTCCAAAGCCACTGGGGTTGAGCC
Source organism: Mesoplodon mirus (assembly GCF_964341445.2). NCBI lineage: Eukaryota > Metazoa > Chordata > Mammalia > Artiodactyla > Ziphiidae > Mesoplodon > Mesoplodon mirus. Next base: position 4,965,072 of record NC_138978.1, on the reverse strand, counting down.
AGCACACACACCGATGACTCTTCCCAAATCTGAAGGATTCTGAATTCGGCAAACAACTGACCCAAGGGCTCCTGAGAGGGGAACAGAAATTTAAAACACACACCCAGTAACAGCAAGGAAGCCCCGGTTTTCAACCGAGTCTCAGGTTTCGGGTCTGATACTGCTGACTTCCTGTGCGATCTTACAGGAGTCACGTCTCTCTGGGCCTCAGTTTCTGGATTTGCACCATGAAGGAGGAAGATCTTACATCTCTCCTGGGTCTGCCTTTCCATACGCTCGTGATTCCTGGTGCCACAATGATGGGAAGAGTCCCCAAAGAGGGCCCATCCCCGCAGCCTACCCAGTGGCTCTTCCATCCCTGGCCAGCCAGACAGAGGAGCCCCAGGCCCATGGGAGGGGAAGAAGGTTCCCGGACATCTGGTGGCAACAGAATGGTAACTGCCCAAGGGGAAGGCAGTGCCTGCCCTTGATCCCACCCCGAACTTGCAGGCCCCCGATGGGCAAGCCCTAAGTATGACTGCAAGTTCCAGCAAGTGTTCCTGCCAGGTCATCAGTAAGGGGCAGGGGGAGGGGCCAGCAAGCTGCCTCTCCAAAGGGCTCCCTCCAAGGGCGCTCCTCCCTGGAAGAAAGCCCCAAGGGAGCCAAGTCCCATTGGTGGGATTTTAGGGACTTGAATGACAGGATGGGGTGGGGGGATGGAGGGGCATTCCTTTCTGTCCCAAAGTTCGAAGCACTATGATACCCCCTCTCCATGTGCAATGGATCCTCCTGACACCTGTGATGTGCAAAGAAAGCACAATGAACTTGAACGGGATGGAGAAAGCATCCCACACCCCAGGGGTCGTCTCTCCCAAATTACACCACCACCCCACGGCTTTGTGATTTTTTACTTTCTTCTAATTTTAGGATCCTAGCAGCGTTCTGAGAACCCCTCTAAGTGTTTTAGGGAGATGGTAATGGTCCTACACTAAAATAATTCAACCAACACTATAATTTTAGTGCCACCATCAAAATGAAATAATGGCTGTTTACTATGTTACACCTTTCAAATGACCTTCATTTGAATACAAATTGTGGCTTGAAACTCTAAAAGCTGCTCTGTTCCAGAAGGCTGCAAAACGCAAGAACTCAGTGAGGGCTCCTCTACCCGAGCTTCCTCCCCGGGACCACCGGGGACCGCAGTTTAAATGGATCTCTTTCTCTGGAGCTGCCGGAGACCCATTTAGCGCCTCCATGCAGAATGGAAGGGCCCCCATTAGTGTTCCTTGAACTGAAATCTCGACTCTAGAAGCTTCCTATCCAGTCTAAAACATGCTGTCATTAATACTGCCTTTCCTTTACACCCAAATAAAAGCTTTTTAAGAACCCAAGTTCAGCACTTTTCAGATATGTGACTTAGGGTAAGCACTTAATTTCTCTACATCTTAAGTTTCCACATCTGTAGAACAGTAATAAAAATAAAACCTACCCTGTAGGTTGTTGTCAAGAGTAACATAAAAAGCTTAACCCAGTGCTTGGCACACAGAGCGTGCTCGGTTTCTTTGCTGTGTTTACACCACCCCACCTGCCCTGCTGCTTCTCTCAGGCTCTCTGTGGGGTGCAGGGTCCAGTCTAGGGCTGGACCCTCATTCCCTCTCTCCCATCCAGTGCCCCTGCTCCTGCTGTTTGCCTGGCTTGGAACCAGAATATTCCCTTCCCTCCTCTCTGCCTATTCATGGCTCATCCATCCTTCAGGGAGAACTTGGCTCCTGCCTTCCAGAAAGCCCCCTGGACCATCCTGGCCTGTGCTCACCTCCTCGTGGGTGACTCAGTGCCCATCACAGATGTGCCAGCTGCTCCAAGGGCCTGACTTTCAGGTGGATGCTCTCTCTCTCTCTCAAAGGCAGTTTCCTCAAGGAAGGAGCCCTTGTCTCCAGGTCCTCCCTCCTAGGTCCCTTATACGCTTCACAGAAGGTCCTATGGACATGTCTTCTTCAATATCTTGCCCATTCATGCTTCTCTTTCTTTTCCCTGGTTCTGACTTTCATCACTTCCTACCAAGAAACCCAAGAAAGCCTCCATGTTGGTCTCTGCCTCCAGACGCGCCCCTCTGTTTCATTTGATGCTGCTGCCCATTGAGATTCCCACAATTCCCATCTGCTTAGTTCAGGCTCCTGCCCCAGCAGCTTCAGTGTAGGTGTCCCTGTGCCTAACTTGAGTCCGTTCCAGTTGCCCAACCTAAATCCACGTCCATCATGTGGCAACAGAAAGGAAGGGAGCCCTGGCACACACCACAGCACAGGAGAACCTTGAAAACATTACACGGAGTGAAAGAAGCCGGACACAAAACGTCACATATTGTAGGATTCCATAGACATGAAATGTTCAGAGTACAAAAAGCCATAGAGACAGAAAGTAGATTAGTGGTCTCCAGGGGCTGTGGGGTCCCTTCTTGGGGTGATAAAAACATTCTAGGCTTCCCTGGTGGCGCAGTGATTGAGAGTCGCCTGCTGATGCAGGGGACACGGGTTCGTGCCCCGGTCCAGGAAGATCCCACATGCCGCGGAGCGGCTGGGCCCGTGAGCCATGGCCGCTGAGCCTGCGCGTCCGGAGCCTGTGGTCCGCAACGGGAGAGGCCAAAACAGTGAGAGGCCCGCGTACCGCAAAAACAAACAAACAAAAACATTCTAAAATTAATTGTAGTGATCTATGCAAAACTCTGAATGTACTAAAAACCACTGAACTGTACATCTTAAATGGATGAATTCTTTCTCAATAAAGCTGTTTTTATGCTCCAATCAGGCTCTACCTCCATTTTCTCCCACCATCCTCCCCTACCAGCCTGAACTGGGATTTGTCATTCCATTCAACCCATCCAAAGAATATGCATCCTTCAAGGCCCAGCTCCTCAAGTTCCTGTGGCACTCATTCATTCATTCACTCACACATGCTTCCAACAAATGATGACTGTGGACGTACCGAGAATTCAAGAGCACCCAGAGCCTTAATGAAAAACAAACAACAACGAGAAACAGGAAAGCAAGCCAAAGGAGGGTTACAGTGCAGTGGCGCTAACCATTCCATTCCCTTGGTCCTTAATATTTTTACTGAGTTTTCCAGGTTTCTCTTATTCCTCTTGAGAAGATCCTGGACAAGAACAATGTTCTGCAGTCTCTCTTTCCCCCCACAGCTCACACAGCCTGTACTGGGTGGAGCAAGTGCTGGAATTGGCTTCAGAAGACCCAAGATCGGCTTCCAGCTCCATCGACTGTGTGACCCTGGGCAGCCACTTCATCTCTGCCCACTGTTGTCCCCCTAGAAAACAGTGATGGCGCCTCCTCCATGAGAAAAGCCGTGTGTAGCAGGGTGATTTATTGGGAATTTAATTTGGCAAGAGAATCTGTTGAAAAACTAACTTGTATCTTGTAGACTCAACAGAAATGAAAGAAAGGTAGTCTCCCCTTCTCCCAGGAAGATGGCATGGCTTTTATTCGTTCCGACAAATGCTTGATATTTGTTGGATGAGTGGATGACTTTTTTTCTGATTAGGTACCCCTATGGAGAAGGTTTCAGGGCTGGAAGAAGAAGTTGTTTGACTGCCCTGAAGGAGTATCCCTGGACAGAGGTCTCTGTACTTCCAAGGTCTCTGAGCTGACTCCTGAGATGGGAGAGGGCCGAGTTTCCACCCAGAGGAGGCCTGATCCTGGGGCGTCAGCTCGTTCATGGTCTGGAGAGGACGCAAGTGGAGGATTTCCGGGTGCAGGGACCTGCACTTGACCAGACACGGCAATGCAGGACCTCAGAAGTGGGGTGGGGGCCCGTGAGCACCAGGCACCAAAGCAAGGCTATCAGTGACCCTGCTTGGCAAGTAGAGCCACCAGAGGGGCCACCCAGCCCACAAAGTCCTCTGCTTTCCTCCGCTGGCCTCAGCAAAGCTGGGCAAGCCACACACAGAGGGGCTCCTCTGGACTCGTCTAAGACCCCAGGGGGACCCTGAGAACTCTGGATGTGGGACGAACCTCTCCTCGTGGCAGATGGGGCCTTGAGCTGGATTTCACTGGATTTAAGCAAAGAAATGTAACCTTGCCTGCACTCCCAGAATCTTGGAACAGTTCCAACCTGACATTTAGGGGGGATTCTCAGAGATGATTCATTCATAACTACCTCACCAGCCGAGCACAGGTCCTAGACTGGGAAACAACGGATGTTTTATTTTTTGAGACAAGACCAGAAAACCATCAGAGAACTGGGGCTGAGAGAAAAGCATGGTCTCTCAAAAGCTCCTGCTGGTTCGGGGATCCCAGAAAAGTAAGGAAAGAAACAAGCTGAAAAAGATCATGAAGAATGCTTCAAAACCCTGGGACAGACAGACAGAGAACGGGCACAGAATATTCAGGAAAAAAGGCTGGGAACAGAAGAGAGTGGGAGCCCTGTTAAAAATGAAAGAGCCCTGCGACTCCCAAAGTGCTGTTGGAATAAGAGGTGAGTCTCTCAATATTGATTTACTGATTAATAATATTGAAATCTTAGAGATTAGTCCTAATCTCGAGGACAGCCTGTGGCTGGGAGCCCGATGGCAGGGGTCCCAGGAACACATCATTTCCCTTGCCAGGGCTTAGGCAGGTGGCTGTGAATCTCAGTGGGAGAATATTTTCCAAAAACAAATAGGTTCTAGACAGCAAACGTAGGGCTCTAAACCATGGGAGATGGACCAAGACAAATATCCCAATTCGATGTGGCTCAGAGCTCACCCCCAGTCCTGCTTCAAACCAATCTGCAGCACACAGCTTCCCCCAACACACGCCAAACGTAAGCCTTCTGTGCCCAGTTGCAAAGGGCCAAGAAATGACAGTCCTGACACCTGGACGATCCTCCAGGACATCCGGCCAGGTGAAAGGAGCCCAGCTTCCTCAAAGCCTCCCCTTTGGGAGCCTCTGTGCCAGCCGGGGCCCGAGCAAGACATCCACTGGCATGGAGAACGGAGCCGACAGGAGGCTGTGGGACAAGCTTCCCCAGCCATCTCCCCGGCCACCACCCAACTCCCCAGTTCACAGAGAGCCCTTTGCTCTGGGACAGAACCCAGCAGAGCAGCTCTCTCCATCATTCTCTCAGCTTATTTAAGAAGAATTGCCTGCCTATGATTAAAGACCGCCATGCTGTGTGCCACCCCATTCAGAGTTTATTTTACATTAAATCTCCAAGCCAGAGACCCTCCAGTCTGTCTGCATAAGGCAGAGTTATTGGTCCAAGTGTTTTTAAAAATAGATGCAACTCCAGACCCCAAGAAACTGAAGGGATATTATGGGAACACACAGCTGTATTGTTGTGCTGCTGTAGGAAAAACTGAAGTCTCAGCTCTTCTGATCTCCTCCTGCTCTCCCTCTCCTGCTTCCTCACCTGAGACACTGCAGCTCCCGGCACCAAGATCAGTACATACTACAAATGACCTCCCTGTCAGAACAGCCCAAACCAAGCTGCAGGGGCCCGAGCTGCCCTGTGTGCTGCGCAGGGGGTCCGATAAACTCCAGCTTCTGTCTTTCTTCAGACCAGAATGCCATTCCAGGTCAAATTTTAACTAATGACAGCCCCACCAAAAAGTCAGCCACAGCTTCAAGCTGGATTTGGGAATCACATTTCACCACGGGCCTCCCAGGTAAGCCGGCCCTGACACGGGAAGTCCATTTTGGCTCTGAGATTTGGTGTGAAAGTTTCTTCCCCAGGCCAGACTTCCTGGATGTGGCAGGCAGCCTCTCCAGCTCAGGCTCCCCGCCAGACACAGTGGAAGTCAGAAGAAGGGGATCCTTTATTCATGCTAATGGCCACAGGAACAGCCAACACTCATGAGCAGTTGCCACAGTTCACAGTTCAGCCTGTGTGTGGATACAGAAAGTAAAGTCTACCCCACTTGGACTTCCCTCCACTATCAGCCCCTGCTATAAACTGAATGTTTGTTTCCCCCCAAAACTCACATGTTGAAATCCTAACCCCTAATGTGATGGGGTTAGGAGGTGGGGCCCACAGGAGGTGACTAGGTCATGAGGGTGAGGCCCTCATGAATGGGATTAGTGCTCCTATAAAAGGTACCCCAGAGAGCGACTCCCCAGCCCTCAGAATTATGAGAAATAAACGTCTGTTGCTTATGAGACACGTGTTCTATGGCATTTTATTATCCTAGCCCAAATAAACTAAGTTCCCCGAACCAAGATTTCCCTGGCCAGTCGCCAGCCCCTCAGGTAGCTGGGTAGGCAGCATTCTTCTTAGAATATAAGCTCAGTGAGGGCAAAGACCATGCTTGCCTGGTTAGCCACCTTAATGCCTGGAAAAAGCAGCCTGGCACCCAGCAGGCACTCAATGGAATCGACCAGAATGAATAAAGATTCATTGCAGACATTGGCACAAGACAGTGCTTACTAAACATGGATCCTCACTCCAAATGCAGAAAAAGTATCAATTCAGACACTTGTCAAATGTCCAATCAATACTAATTTACTCAACGGCACGAGTAAATGTATTAAACGAGGCTTTTTTGTCTTTATTAAAGACAAATGACCAGGTGTGTCACTAGGAGTACACACAGGACTCTTTAAGTTGCTTATTATGCTGCCCTGCAACTTACAGAAGCTTACGCTCCTTAGACACTCTGGAAACCAAGTCGTCCCCCACCCCCAGCCCCCGTCTAGAGCAAGGGAACAGTTCTCTCCTGGGCGCGAGACCCTGCCTTATCAAACCTTCTCTGTGCAGACGCTCCTTGCTGGGAGGCAGAGAGAAGGCGCCTGCTCCTTCCAGAGCCCTCAACATCACCCCCTGCTCTCCTCCTTCCCAACAATGCCAAGTGCAAAGCCGGGCTGGCGCTTTGCCTGCCCTGAGGCACTGCGCTAAGACCATCCGCCTCCTGCTCACAGCCTGTCAGAGACACACAAGGTCTCCCCTCGAAAAAGCAGCCAGCAGCTCCAGCGGGAGGCTGAGGGGCAGGTGGAGAGTGCACTAAGTCACACCTTGGTGGCAGCGATGATGCCGCCAGGGGACCCAGGGACCCGGCGCAGACAAGCCCACCTGCTTCTCCAGCACAGCCCTGTCCTTCTCTTTCCTTCCTTCTTCAGGAAGCAGGAACTCCATCCCCATCACTTACCTGCTAATGATGGAGAACAGTCATGGGTGTTTTCATCCTGGCCACAGACACCATTATCCTGCAGCAAATCAGCTCTAATACAATGAAGATTTCAAAGTTATTCAATGCCTTTTTATCAAAGGCCTGCCTGTGGATCTATTCTTCAGTTAGAAATCTACCTAGAAGGTGCTTTTGCCACTGTGCAGCTTACGAGACAACCGTAAAAGTCATAGTAAGGGTGGAGGGGAAAGAACTGCCCCCCCCTCCCCCAGAGTGCGTACAAACGCCGTGGGATATTACAATTTCAAATTTTCTGTTTTCTATCTATTTGTGATCCTAATTGAAGTTGCAGCAGAATGACACAATACAACTGCACATCCTGCTATCTGATTACCTTTTCAGAAGCGTAGTGCCACAAAGAAGAAATTTTGACACTCCAGCAAAAGAGACATTGCTATAAATACTCCCACTCCCAGACACCTACGTGTAATTACTCATGACGAGTGAGGAGGGTGAGGAGAGCGCGAGGCCCCGTCATGTGCTTTTCTTCTTCAGGAACTTCTCGTGCTCCCTCTGTTAATTACTTTCAAGGTTTACTCCATCTCGGCTTTCTGCTCCTTGACAGTCTGAAGATGACAGAGAACCAGCAGCTGGGTGACGGAGAGGCAGGTCACTCTGGAAAGCAAAGGGGCTTCAGAGCCCCTGGAGGATGGCAGGCAAGGCTGAGGGAGGCCCCCAGAGCCTCTTCTCCAGTGCCTGGTCCCTGCCCCGGCCTCCGCTCTCCTGCAGTGTCCCCACCACCCGATCCGTAACCTGGGAGCTATTTGCATCTCACTGTTCTGCTCCCCGCAGCACATATGGAGAATGCATATGATATGTCAGGCGGAAACAGCAGGACATAAAATCCTATATAGAGTAGGATTACACATACGTTAAAATATATGCATACGTACAAAAGAAGGCACGGAAGATGTACATGGAAATGACAACGGTGAGTGGCCAACAGGCACATGAAAAGATGCTCAACATCGCTAATGATTAGAGAAATGCAACTCAAAACTACAGTGAGGTATCCCCTCACACCAGTTAGAATGGGTAGCATCAGAAAATCTACAAACAACAAGTGCTGGAGAGGGTGTGGAGAAAAGGGAACCCTCCTGCACTGTTGGTGGGAACGTAAACGGGTACAACCATTATGGAGAACAGTATGGAGGTTCCTTAAAAAACTAAAAATAGGGTTACCATATGATCTAGCAATCCTACTCCTGGGCATATATCCAGAGAAAACTATAATGCGAAAAGATACATGCACATGCAAAGATACATGCAATGTTCACTGCAACACTATTGACAATAGCCAGGTCATGGAAACAACCTAAATGCCCATCGACAGATGAATGGATAAAGAAGATGTGGTACATATACATACAATGGAATATTACTCAGCCATAAAAAAGAATGAAATATTGCCATTTGCAGCAACATGGAGGGCCCTAGAGATGATCATACTAAGTGAAGTAAATTAGACAAGTATCATATAATATCACATATGTGGAATCTTAAAAAATGATACAAATGAACTTATTTACAAAACAGAAGCAGACTCACAGACATAGAAAACAATCTTATGGTTAACAAAGGGGAAAGGTGGCGGGGGAGGAGGGACAAATTAGGAGTTGGGGATTTACAGATACACACTGCTATATATAAAATAGATAGGGACTTCCCTGGTGGTCCAGTGGTTAAGAATCTGCCTTGCAATGCAGGGGATGAGGGTTTGATTCCTGGTCGGGGAAATAAGATCTCACATGCCACAGGGCAACTAAGCCCACATGCACCACAACTACAGAGCACACATGCTCTGGAGCCCAGTCACCACACCTAGAAAGAAGCCCATGTGCCACAACAAAAGATCTCACGTGCCACAGCTAAGACCCAATGCAGCCAAAAATAAACAAATAAATAAATTTTAAAAATAAACACATAAAATAGATAGACAAGGGAATTCCCTGGCGGTCCAGTGGTTAGAATTGCACGCTTTCACTGCCAAGGGCACGGGTTCAATCCCTGGTCAGGGAACTAAGATCCCACAAGCTGCACAGTGCAGCCAAAAAACGAAAATCAAAAATAAAATCAAACAGATAGACAATAAGGACCTACTGTACAGCACAGGGAATTATATTCAATATCTTGTAATAACCGATAATGTAATAACCTATATGTATATATAACTGAATTACTTTTCTATATACCTGAAACTAACACAATGTTGTAAATCAACTATACTTCAATTTAAAAAGAAAATATTATAATAATAGATGATACAAACTTTTTAAAAAATGGCAATGGTGGCTGTGTGTGTGGCAAAGCAATGGAAATATTTTCTTCTCACATTCCTAAAGTTTCTGGAAGATCATTACTATACATTATTTAATTAATAAAAATAAATAAATTCATAATTTAAAATGATCTTACAGAGAAGGAGAACAAACTAGTGGTTGACTGGGGTTAGAGACAGGGGGAGGGGAAGACCGGTTGACTATGAAGGGTAGCGGGAAAGCTTCGTGGTGATGGACCAGTTCTGGATCTTAATTGCGGTGGAGGTTACACGAATCTACACACGCGACATGAAGTGACTAGACACTTACACCCACACTGTGTCAATGCCTGTTTCCAGCTTGTGACATGGTACTACAGTTAGGTGAGAGGTGGCCCTGGGGAGAGGGGCTGGGTGAAGGGTACATGGGTCTCTCCATACCATCTTGGCAACTCCCTGTAATTTTCTAATGATTTCAAGATAAAAGTTTGAACTAGATCTAACTGGTCCACATCTAATGGAGAGGAAGATGGGCGAAGCCTAAACTGTGGGTCTACACTAGCTTTTAAGGCCAATGAACACCCATTCAACCTTTGTCTGGTAAACACAGAAAGGAGCAAGATCGCACACTTTCCCATTGTATTTAGCCCTCCCAGAAACCCAGAAAGTAGGTCCCCATGTTACGGATGAGGACACCAAGGCAGGAAGTGTGCACAGAGCTCAAATAAGCCCATCTGACCACGGTCTGCATCCAAAAGTTCATCTCCCATGGGTACCACTTACAGCCAGCATGTCACTGAGCCCCTGCACAGTTTTGAGGGGGAGCCTGACCAGGTCATGGGATAAGAAACGTCACAGCAACTGGGTCCAGTACTCTGCCTGCCGGGCGGGCACACACCCCTCCCCGGCTGCCTCACTTCTGCGGCCCCACCCCCACCCCAGCCCGGCTCCGTTCAGGTCACGTGCATCCCACTGCCGCCGCCACAGATCACAAACCCCACCTCCTTCCTGCCCAGACCCCACGTTCAGGCCTGCAACCTGTATCCTGTTCGTAAGTTGCCTGATTTAGCCCAGCTCGGGCTGATGTGACAGTGCGCCCGGCAGTGGCTGAGGCAGCTGGTTTAGCCCGTGCTGCAAATGCTCCCGGAGGCCAAGCAAGGACCCTCCCCCCAGGCCCCACCCCACCCCCCAACAGTGTCTGTCAGCTGCCAGCCTTGCCCCTTTGATCTACTCACCAGGATGCAGCCAGGAGCTTCCTAAGGCAAGACGGTTGCCTTCCTCAGTGGCTCCTCTCTCACTTAGGATAAAACCCGAACTCCTTAAATGTCCCCCAACCCTTGAAGACAGGCCCTTGCAGCCCACCTCACCACACCTCTCCTCCCCTCGCTCCACGCTGCAGCCACACTCACACCCTGCACTGTCATCTCCAAGCCATGCACATTCTGTTCCCTCCGCCCAGCGTGCTCTTCCCTGGAACCCAGCCACCACCTCTACGCTCTATCCATCCACCTCCTTCTGCCAGGGTGTCTCCAGTTCACCCTCAGCACTTCCTGTGGGACTCTTCCCTGACCCACCAGGACTGGATTACATGCCCTGAACAAGTGCTCCAGGAACCCCTGCCACACTTCCAATGCACACATTGATCACATCCTTCATCACTGCCTGTTGCTTGTCTACCTCCCCCAGAGGGCTGTCAGCTCCAAGACAGCCCAGCACAGCGCCTGGCACACAGGAGGGACACAGTAGATATTTATCAAGTTCATCGGTTTCAGACAAGCAAGCTGACATGACTTCCCAAGGTCAGGTTCACAGGTGGAAAGCTGGGACAGGAACTCAGGTAAGGTGGACCCTGGAGGCTGTGACCTTTCCAACTTAACCAAGGATGAGGAGAAGGGCAAGGCCAATCCCATCAGCCTTGATTTCTGGTCTTGTCCCAGCACAGACTGAAGCCGTGGGCAGGCCAGGCCACAGCACGGCCCGCTGTCCTCAGTAGAGATCTGGAGAACACAGCCGGAGCCTCATTTGGAGCAGTTCCCTGGGCAAAGGAAGGGGGCAGCCGGCTACTCCTGAGGGTGCCATCTAGGGCAGGGTGAGCCAAGGGAATTCAGGGGTTCCATGACTCAGGGCATGGGGGTGGTCTCGGCAGCAAAGGGAACAAGCTGCTGAATGCTTCAGGTTCAGTTTGGCAATGTGTCGACGTTCCTGGAGTTTAATGCATTATTATTAGTTTGCATGTTTATAATGTGCCCTCTAGTTATTAGCGGTGATATAATGCCAACCGAGAAAACCAAGAGACCTCAGAAATATTTACATAGCAGCATAATTAAGACTAAAAGCTGAGTCACCCAGGGATCCTACTGATTTTCCTGGAGGGGAAAAAATGGGACAATCTGACTTCACACGCTGCCCTAAGACCCTCCCTAAATCTGCGCCAGGCAGAAGCCCCCTGTGCCTCCCCCGTGACCACCCTCTGACGTCAGCAGAAGACAGACGCTCTATGAAATGCGCACTTGCTGCCCCCCCTCAGCAGACTCAGCCCAGACCTTCCAAGTGCGGGACGCCCCACGTGCACGGCATGGCTAGAGCTGTGGGGAGGAGGGGGCCAAGGCAGGGAGGGACATGAGGCCCCCAACCCAAGGGGCCTCTCCATGCTGACATCCCCCAGGGAATCCTTGAACATAGGCGCTGAGGGTCCCCTTTGATACAGAAAACTCTCTGAATGACCAGCAGCAAAGCCCCGCTGGGACTCCAACATCAATTATGGGGTCAGAGGCAGCGGACCTCTCACTGAATGAGCCCCTTGGCCAGGTCTGATAGCAAAGAAGCAGCTCCATCTTTTCAAGAGGAAATGTCATTCTGAGGTCCATCACCCAGCCCCTCCCCACATTCTCTGCTTCTTCCTCCATCCAGAGCTCTACTTTCCAAGGGGAAAACTCAGGTTTGTTGCAGTGAGTTCAACCACGATTTTTCCACGAGTATCTTTTAAAATGAAAAAGGAAATAGGTTTTAAAAGCGAGGGCAATCAACTGATGAAAACATAAATAAAATGTGGTCTCATCCACACAACGGAATATTACTCAGACACCAAAAGGAAAGAAGCACTGACACAAGCTACCACGTGGGTGAACCTTGAAAATATGATGCTAAGTGAAAGAAACCAGATACAAAGGTCACAGATTGTATGATTCCATAGATATGTAGGGTCCGGAGTAAGCAAATCCGTAGAGACAGAAATTAGTGGTCATTGAGGGCTGGAAGGCATTAGGGCATTGGAGGTGATGGTAAAGGGTTGCTTTGGGGGGTGATGAAAATCTTCAACAATTGACTGTGGTGATGGTTACACAATTCTGGGAATATAGTAAAAGGCACTGAATTGTCCACTTTAAATGGGTGAATTGTTTGCTATATGGATTCTATCTCAATTTAAAAAAAAAAAAAGAAGCACTTGGAAGAAATTCCTGTTTCTCCTGCATGGGGCCTGATTCTTAGCATGGCCGTGTCCCCCAGGTCTGCCGACTAGAGCCTGGGCAAAGCTTAACGCCCCTTCCCCTGTCCAAGGCTGCCCATTCCCCACCCCCCGTCCCCACTCCAAAAGCCCTAGCTTGCTCTTGACACAGGAAGCTGCTGCGACAGTGCCAGAAAGATCCCAAGACTGAAGATCTACATTCCACAGGACACAACGAGCAGTAACCAATGCCAGACGAGCTTGCAATAAATGTCCCCCTGTTTGGCTTCTGAAAGGGTCTCCGATACGCAGTTAATGCCGCATTCAGGCTCCATCCAGGCTCCATCACAGGCGGTATGCAAATGAGGCTTTTGTCACAACTGGCACCAATTCTAATAACTCCCAACAGGGAAAATGTTCCCATAAAAACCACCATAAAAAGTTCCTTACTTTATTGCCAGCTAAGTTTTCTTTACTTGTTGTCAGGACTTTCTCCTTACCGTTGATTAGCTAACAGGCGGCACGTCATTTTTTTTCCTTTAGGGAAATCGGGGCTCACAATCGCCGACCCGTCGTCCCCTGCCTCCATCTGGCGTGTGCCTGGCTTCAGCTGCCACCACTGCCCAGCCCCCTCTGAGCCAGAGGGGCGTATAAACCACATTTACCTTTCCCCACGGGCGGCTGAAATGTATTACCTTTGGTCTGCTGGTTGCCCTCCCTGGTCAACTGGGAATATAAAACTCAGCCTTATTTATAACAACAGAATGTTCTGTTCCCCCAGTGAGACCTGGCCCTGCCATGTACACGCATTCATGCACACACAGCACATACATGCACACATCACACACACAGAAGCACACACGGGCATGAAAGCACACACATGCAAGCATGCACATGTGCACACGTGTACATATCACACTGCTTTTCCCAAAGCAACATCCATCCATCCATCCAACTCCCTGCTGGGCCCTGCCACTCTGTGCCTTGGTGGAGAAACCTGTCTCTCTTCTCTCCTGGCACTATGCACCCAGGTAAGAGAGGATGGGGCAGCTCTCCAAGACAAGACCCTTCCTCTCTGAACACAACGAAATCTCCACCTGCCGCTCTGAGATCCTTGGAGGAGGGCCTCAAACCCCCCAACACGAGACAGCTCTTTCCCTGGCTGACCCAGCCTCCCCTCCGTGAGCCCTTCCAGAAGATGACATGATGGAAGACACATTTTTCAGCCACAAAGGCCCACAGGCCCGCGACTGATTCATCTTTGCAGAGAAACCTCTTGGTCCTCCTTCCAGAGAATTCCTGGTGGCATCCCATGAGCAAGACACACTAACTGCTTCCACCAAAAGGGCCGGTGGAGAAGAGAATCCAGCCACCCGTCTACGCACTGCACAGGGACCAAAGCAAAAGGATGTCTGCAAAGGTTTCCTACAAAACTGTAGACAGGAATGAGTGAGTCAGTCACCTTTCTATGTATGACCATTGCCTCTGGGAGCAGGAGAGTGAGAAAATGCAGCCTCTTAGTGTAAAGCGCCCATGTGGACCAGAGCGGCCACTGCTCTCCTACACTGGAGGGAAGCGGCCACCACCCGCACGTTTTCCATCCAAGCAAGAAAGACCCGCAGTCTCAGATGACATGCAGGACTGAGGTACAGTGATTCTCCCAGGCTCTTTGCCAGTCCCCAAGTCACTGCAGAAGGGACACCCAGAGCCCCCAAATGCTGCTCCCCTACCCAGGCTCCCAGAACACTGGGCCGCCACCCAGGCACCAGGCCCTACCCGGGGCAGTCTCAGGCTAAGTTCGGGTAACATCAGGATGAAGCAGGACGCCCCAGCCTTCATGACGAGCCCCCCACCATCCCCCAGGGGACCATCTTTCCCCACTAAAGCCATCAGGGGTCCGGACTTGGTGAGGAACATTTCCCACCCACTCGCTTTTCGCCCAGGATTGGTGACCACCCGCAGGAGCGGGCATTAGGGTGCAAATCGCTACCTCCCGTCCCCAAAGGGCGCCCCCAGCGCCTCCACCCCTCTGGGAACCGCAAGCCCCCAGCCCTGAGCGGGTTGGGGCAGGGGTCGTAAAGCCCGCCTGCCCCATTCTTCTCCTCCTGGTAGCTTTGATTCCTTTACTTGGGGTTTTAAAGGTCATGTTCTCCGTCCGCGGAAACATTCTACATGACACTTCTGAGGCAGAGGCTCTTTTCAGAGGCATTTAATCCAAGAGCAGGCACCCTCTGAAGAACAGGGTTTATGGGTCACCGCCCAGACGGCCTTATAAATCACGCTGGCTCAGGCGGGCGGCGGAGGGGAGGCGGGCAGGAGGGGGCGGGGCCAGAGAGAGGAGAGGGGCCGGGAAAGGAGGGGCGGGGGCAGATGGAGGGGAGGGGCCGGATTTGGAAAGGTGGGGCCGCGGGGCGGGGCCAGAGGGGCAGGACCATTCAAGAAGAGAGAGGAGGGGCGAGAGCGGGAGGGGAGGGGCGAAAAGGGCCTGAAGGACGGAGTCAAAGGGGAGGGGCCTGACAGGGACGGGGCAAAGGGGGAGGAGAGGGGCGGGACCAGACAGGCAGGGAGGGGCGGGGCGCTCTGGCCACCGACTCCTTGACCTGGGAATCAGGGCGCTCACACCGAGGCCCACCTGCCAGCAAGGGCGAGCTGACCTTGACGGAAGCGAGGCGGGATCAGAGGAGGGGCTAGAGGAGGGGCGGGCCCCTCAGCCAGGGCCACCTGCCTGTCTCGGAGCAGAGACCCTGTCTGCCCGCTTCGCACTGCGCTCTGTGCCCAACGCAGAGCAGACGCTCCTTGCCTATCCGTGTAATGAATACATAAAGGCGCCTCGGAGAGGCATGAAGGCCATCAGACCAGTAGGTGCCGATGCTCTGGTACGGCGGACACCGGGAGATACAGCCCGCGACCTGGGCAGGGCCGGGAGACACACGTTAGTGGGACAGTGGCGGGGAACAGCAGAGGCTGGGGACTTGGATTTGACAAAACGGGGCAAGATGATTCCCATCCCGGAAGGCCCTGGACTGGCTACCGTGGAGCGATGCACACCAAGCAGCCCCTCTACCACCCCTGCAAATGGCGCCCCTCCACCCGGTCCTGGACCAGGGCAACAACCTCTGAGAAGGTCCGCTGAGTCTGCCCAGGGCCCCTGGGACAGCCTGGTCCCACCTTCCCGTTTCAGAGGCTGGTGCCAACCCAGTGAGAGAGAGGCGCCATCTAGCCTGGGTTTGCCCCCGTTGCCAAACCTCCAAGCTGGGTTGGCCCTGTGGTGTTCCCGTCCTTTGGAGGATAACAATGAACGGGCTTGGATCAATTCAGTCAATCCCCGCAAAATGTTAAAAACCTAAGAAAGGCCGCTGCTGGAGAATATTCCTTCCAGGGATAATCACCCTGCCCACACCCAACTCCACAACTATGTCTCAAGGAAATATGACTGTGAGGCTTGAGCCCTCGTGCCCCTCGGCCCTGTGACCAGGCTGCGGGTGTGAAGGGGGGGTGAACAGTGGGGGAGGACAACGAAGCACCCACCCATGGTCACAGTGTGAACAGCGCTGTGAACAGCGCGGGTCTTCCCCGCTTCACCGGGCAGACACAGTGGTGATGGGCCACGGGGCCGAGGAATCTACACGGGGGTGGGGGAGTGGTGACATGAGGACACAGCAGGGGCAAGTGCATCCCAGCAAGTCCGTCCTCGGCTCCTGCTAGGAGGTCCGCTGGCCTCTTCCCAAATCTCCTTCTTCCAGTGCGTCCACCCTGCAAACTACCCAGATCCTCACAATAGAATCCACTTTCACTTAACTTAGCTAGAGCTGATTTCTGTGGCTTACAACCGCGGAACCTTAATTGCATCACAGCTCCAACCTTCCTAAATTCAGATATTTTTTATAAATGAAATAAGAATTAATTCCAGAGATTCCCCTAGTAAGAATCACTACTCACAATCAAAATGGGCTTATCTGCAAGATTGCTTTAAGCAGATGTGTCCACCCCAGACTGCCTGGGGTTTAATCCCAGCTCCATTACTTACTATCTGTATGATATGGAGAAGGTACGTAACCTCTCTGGGCCTCAGTTTCCTCACCTGTAAAATGGAGATGGTAAGAGAACTGATCTCACGGGGTTGTCACAAAGACTAATAAGTTCATCCACGTAAAGGGCTCACGGCCAGACCTGCACATAAGTGTCTGCTGAATGAAATCAAATTCAACCTCTTCTCGGTCCGTCAATTGTGCCCTCATCATTTATTTAGTACCCAATGCATACACAGAACTGCTCCAGGCAGGAGGACACAAAGGCAGAGAGTGGCAGGGGACCTGTGCTTGAGAAGTCCCTGTGAGCTGGAGAGAGACTTGTAAACACATAAATCTGAGTCGATGTGATAAGACTCTTCTGGAGGTGTCACCAGAGCTGTGGGAGCCAAGAGGAGGGGTGATTAATTTTGCTTTGGGGGTGGGGGGAGTCTTTGCAGAGGAGGTGACATTTGAGCAGGACTGAAAGACGAGCTCTCCACTGAACTAAATCTGGACCCGGTGCCAAGAGAGTCATCCTGGAAAATCAATCCAGCCCCCAGGGGGAGGGGCAGCGGGCCACAGGCCGGCTGGGCTCACTGCCCCGAGGAGTGTTGAGGCCTGGCTCTCCCTGGAGGCCCAGCCAGGCCTCTGTTGACACCTTTTCCAACCACCTGGCCATCCACTCACCTCTAGCTAAGAGCTCTCTGTTCCAGGAAAGGTCCCCTGGACTCTGCCTCTTGAATGCAACTTGCATCTTCTTCCTCCAAGAATAAAAATAATCACGATTGCACCTAAATTATATCCTTCCTTTGTAGAATGCTTTACAGATTTCAAGAGAGAAGCGATAACAGAATATCTGTCAAGGGCAGAGCTTAATCCCAGCTCTGTAGCCAGCTGCTTCGTGATTTGGGCTGGTTATTTGACTCCTCGTGCCTCAGTTTCCACATCTGTAAAATGGAGTAACAGGGTTGCTATGGGGATGAAATGATTCAGAGACATGAAGTTTCTAGAACAGTTTCAGTCCAACAGTGGGCACTCAGGGAGTTCTGATAGGTTCCTGGGTATTTCCTCCCACCCAAGGTCTCTGCTCTGGCCATGGCAACCCAGCTACTTTGTGATCCAGTGCAGGGGCGCTGCAGGAGTCCGACGTGGATCTGAATCCTGGCTCAGCTACACGCTGACTATGTGACTTCAGGCAAGTGCCTTAACCTCCCCAAGGAAGACGGGACAGCCGGGGCCACCCCCCCAGACCGTAGCGCAGGACTAGAGAATGCATGCCACACGCTTCGCACCTGGACTCAGTAAACATTAGCTATTTTAATGAACAATACACGCTTCCCTGGCACCTGACTTTTCTGTGCCTTGTCTGCCCAACGAGACTGTGACCTTCTGGAAGTCTGGGACACATCTCACCGGCACTTGCATTGCTGACGGTCTGATTCTCAGTAGTCCTGGGCCTGCTCTGAGCAAGCGGCTTCATCCAAGTCGGGGCCAGAGTGGTGAGCAGTGGTGCCCGATGCCACCATCGCCACTTCCTGCAGACCCCGTCACGGTGTCCCCACATACACACGCTCATCCTCCCCTGGTGTTACTTGAACTGCCTGTTCGGAGAGGACTCTGGTTCCCCTTTTCTCCCAGATCACACTGTGTACAAACCTGTGATTTTCCCTGGATACCTATATCATTTTTTTTTCAACTCAAACTGAACCGAGAATGAACATGTTTTCAGGACTCTCTGCAGAACTGCTGATGTTATTTTCCAATTGTCAGCAGCAAGGGCTCCGCCAAAATACTCAAGGTCAAGAGACCAGCATGGTTCTAGGCAATCTGTACCTCTTAAAACAGTGACAAATATGTTATTTAATTTTAATGAGCTTTTTCACATCTCAAATCTAATTACAGCATTATCAAGTACTGCTTTGAACTGCAGGTGGCTTCTCATTACGTGTTCGAAGCCTGCCATGAGCATTTTTCGTGAATGCTAATAACTGCTTAATTTTACTATCCGCTTAAAAAAAAATAACTTTCAGCAACGTATAAGGCTGGGCTTTGTAAGGCACCTGTGGAGGGTGGGTCACACAGCAACGCAGCTTAATTAAAAAAAATAAATAGCGTATGTGGCCACCCTCAAGGATGACAGCTCGGGAAGCCGCGGCAGTGTGGCAGACGGGGGCTGGGAGGAGATGCGTCTCCTGCACTTCTCGGAGACTCTGTTTTATTGAAGCTTATTGCATCACATTCAAATTTCCCAATTTGCTTGCAGTTCAGAGAGAACAGTTCCGTCAACAGATTTTCTGGGTTACGGACTTCAGTAATAGGCCTGGAGCTAGAGGTCCCTGAGGACATGCTCCAGAAATCCATTGTGCGGACAGGTCCAGGGAGATGCCTGCAAATCATCATGAAAGCTCTCTGAGAGGAAGGTCCAGCAGCCTCCTACCCAGGCTGGGTTGGGAGACAGTGGAGGCAGCCTGTTGGTCCACGGCTATGGGTGAAAGGCTTTGTAGTCCCCGAACGGTGAGTTATCAAGCCCACGGCCATGACACCCACCAGTGGGTCTGTGGCATTTCTGGGGTTTGCTGTGTGTTCATTTATTTTGAAAACTGTTAACACGGAACAATCTTTTAAAGCCAGCTTCCTGATTTACACCTTCTCCAAGAGGAAAAGGTTGCCACTGACCCTCCCCACTTGTGATTTTAATCCAGGAAGACTCTGGCACAGTCCGTGACACTGTGGGGTACATCTGCTTCTGGGTTTTGTTCACACGAGTTCACACTCTGTCTCTGAGCAGGAGTTCCTGGAAAACGCAAGTCACATCTGCAGTGTAGACAGCCCCCTGATCCGACTGCACTTCCTTCTTTCTGATTTCAAGTAAGACCAGCTCAGCTCTACCTTCCTCAAGTCCCAGCCTTGCCCGTGTGAGCTCAGAGGGCACAGAGGTCAAACTGGCCCATGGTCCTGCTCTCCCCTGACTCTGGTCAGGAGGACACCACCCCCCTGAAGACGTGCACGTCATCACCCTCAGCACCTGTGTATACGTCATGTTACAGGGCAAAAGGAAATTCAGACTGCAGGTGGAATTAAGGCTGCTCATCAGCTGATCCTGAGATGGGAAGGTTATCCTGGGTACAATGTAATCACATGAATCCTTAAGAATGGAAGCGAAGAAGAAGGCCGGAGACAGGGTCAGAGAGAGGTGACAGGAGAAGGACTCCGCCACTGCTGGCCTTGAAGATGGAGCCAAGGGATGCAGGCGGTCCCTAGAAGCTGCCCTGTCCACTGCTTGATTTTAGCCTGGTGAGATCTATGTCAGCCTTCTGACTTTGGAGACATCAAATAATAAATCTGTGCTGTTTTAAGCCACAAAGTCCAGGGTAGTTTGTTACGGCAGCAAAAGGAAGTGAATGCCCTTCTGAGAGCCGTGTGGAGACAGACAGCAGAGACTCCCATGAGAGTGTCACTGAGTCAGGTGCCAGCCGAAGTCAGGGTAGGGCGGGGACAAAAGGCCTTATCAGCCTGCCGGTCTTCATCCTTCTTAGTTTTGCGCTATACAACGTTTGCTTTCGAATAACAAACTGGAGGAAAGCCTCCATCATCCCCCATTGAATCTCACAGTTTTACAGCTCCCAGACCCACATCCCTGGCAGGTGCCCTGCCCTCAGGGATTTCATCTTTAACGGGTTGTTAAGGTCAAAGTGGCAGGCCTTGCTAGCCCACCTGGAGGCCTGCAGAAGCTCACCGGGGCCCCCATAGAGGCCACGCTTGCCGCCCGCTACTCACTAAATCCCACCCAGGCCGCTTGCTGGCACTGCATCCACATGAGGCTCAGAGAAGGCCACACCTCAAGGCAGGAGAGGACGCCTGGTGCCCACTTATCAAACGATGCTCCGCCACCGCGGTCCCTAACAGACAGAGGGAGTTAATGGGCCAACACTGAGCCCTTTGTTTTTATAAGAGAACAAGTGGTTTATGGCAAAGAACAAAGTTTCCTTCTTGACGAGGCCGTCCTGGGTGCTCCCTCTCCGAGCCCATTAAGCCTCGTTATCGCCCGCACAACGCTGCCACACAGGTACCGTTGCCACCGACAAGTTCACTGCAGAGGATTTATAGCCTAATTGCGCAGCTGTTGCCTTCTGAGTCAGCTTTAAGAGACGGTTACACAAGCTGTGACATAATTTAGTCATGTTTTCATCTCACAACTGTACTGTAATTACTGTTGTTAACGGCGAACGGTAAACAAGAGAGCGAGGCAGACCAGCCAAGAGAGTGCTAACAAACCACTGATCAAACAGGGCAGAGGGAGGGACGACACCTGGGACCCCACAGAGCTCTCCAGAAGCCCACACAGCCCGGCAGCCCCTCGGGCCGGCCGTGAACTTCAAGCACGCGGTGTGCACCTGAGTACCCAACCTGGCCGCGGTGAGGGGCGGAGTACTGCCTGCCTCCCAAATTCCCACTAGGAGCTGGGGCACCGATAGGGCTGCCGGGGCCGGAAGTCGGCAGGACCCAGGTGGTTCTGGACCTGGGAAATGGGGTGCCCCAAGCAGCGTGCCTGGAACAGAGTAGACACCCAAGATGTATCTGTCCAGTGAAAAAAGATGAGCTCTGGCTCCAAAATGAGGCCCTGCTGCAGCAACTTCTCAAGCAGAAAATGCTGGAAGATACTGCTGCAGAGGGGCTGAGGGCACCACGGAAGCAGCCCTGAAACCTCACTTCCTCTGATGCGTGCACTTCTCTCCCAGCTCTGCCTGAAGGATTATTTATTTGCACAGAAAGACCCAGTGGAGGAAATCTCTCCGAGCGTTTTGAGTCTTCTCCCACTGGCCAAGGGGCGGGATGGAGGTCAGATCCCACAGTCCTGGCACCTGACGGTGAGGCTCAGCAGCCCCTGTCACGTTGAGGAACGAGTGCCTTTGACCCCTGGGCACAGGGGAGGAGCAGACGTGGGAGAGACGGTGAGACAGGCAGCCGGGGTGGTGCCCGCACCTGGTGTCATCCATCCCTTGGGCCCGCCTGCGGCCTCCAGGCAGCCCCCAACACTGCAGCCCCCATTCCCTGGCCCAGCTCAGTCGAAGCCACCGGCCACAACTCGCTGGAGCTGATCAGGGAAAGGTCGAATGCTCTTCAGAATACAGTGGCTAATGAGGCTGGAAGACTCATTTTCAGATTGCAGGAGCTGCAGAGAAAAACGGAAGGTCCGGAGACAACAATCAGTAAACGCGAAGCCCTTCTAACAGAGGAGAATATAAAGGCCGGGACATGAAGAGGAGTCCAAACGGCGACCTGGAAGCAGGCGCACACCGTGGAATGTCGGGGTGGATCCTGAGAGGGGGCGCTGGAGCCCAGACTGGAGGCCGGCAAGGGCCAGCCCACCCTGCTTCCTGCCCCACCCACCCCAGCCAAGAAGCCACCCTGCCCTGGGCGAGGAGAGGGAGGGGGGCATCCCAGGAGGTGGGCATCCCGGGAGGTGGCAGAGTTGCAGCCAGCCCCATCTGCTCAGAAACACACGCTCGCTGGTGCTGTTCCAACTCCCAGCTGCCCCAGGGGCCCCACTGGGTTTTCAAAGGGGCTCACGATCCTTGACCAGTCTGCTCCGAGCTCAGGGCCTGTCTCCTGTGTGGCCTTGGGCAAGTGACTTAACCTCTCTGAATCTCTCATGGTCTCACTGGTAGAGTCCCCACCGCTTGGGCCGCTAGGCAGCAGAGACAAGCTGGCACAGAGTGAACACGCCATGAACAGAAACACTATTTCTATTCTGCAAAGCAAAACTCAGATCTCAAGCTCTGACAAAATAATTGTGTGCAATTTGTAGGTTTGCGAGGTGATTTGGGAGATCCGCTTAGGATAATGAAATATTGGAACGTGCAGGACAAGCGGGACAGCGCTGTGGTGTAAGAGGGTAAACGGAAGAGTCATGGTTATGAGGATACTTAGAACTGGAGCATCTCCCCCTCCGAGCCAACCTGGACTTGAGCCGCAGCTGCATGCTAACCCGCCCCAGGCGCCACGCACCGGGCTGGGGGCCTCCCAGGTGTAAGTGCGCTCAAACCCCACAACGGTCTGGGATCTGTGGCCAAGCTGGTCCAGTCTCCTCACTTCTGCACAGTCATCACCCCTTCCCGGCCTATGGACCGGTCAATCATCAAGCCACCATCCAGGGGCCACATTAAAGAAGCCACGACATGGGACCAGCTTTCCCAGCCTGCCTCACGGAAGCAACGCAGACTGTTCACAAATGATGGGAAAAGGGACAAGCACAAAACAGCTCATGCAGCTGACTCTGGAGGTCAGGGTTCAAGCCACATCAGAGTCAGCCCCCAGGAAGGGGGTCTGAGCCTCCCTCCCCAAGAACTCGACGACCTGAGGGCTGCCCTCAGGGTCAGCGAGGACAAGCCTTGCCCTAGAACCCGGAACCCCTCAGGGCTGGAGAACTGAGGCTTCTCCCACGGAAGCGGGCCCATAACTCCACGGCCGTTCACATCCACGCTAGGTTTTTACGCCAGTGTAATGCTCAACCATTTCATGTGGGATTATGTGCTGTGTGTACCAAAAAGCTCATAAAAAAAAAAAAGAAAAAAATTGAATGAACATTGTTTTTAAAAGGCCCTTAAAAGGCTATAAAGTGCAGTGACTTTCATACCCTTGGGTTTTTTCCATCTTGTATGAGAGAGTTCCTCAATTAAAGCAGGCTCTGGGCAGAAGGAGGTAACAAAGAGGTGAGCAAAGTAGATTCCAAGGTCAGGGAGATGGGAAATTCCCCGGGCGCAGGCTTAGGTCCTAAGCCTGCTGTCCACGAGGAAGTCAGCCCAGAGCCAGAAAGGCAGGTCCTGGGTGATCTGTGCTTCTCCAGGCATGTGGGTGTGATGGTGAGGATGCCCCCCACCCTACCCAACTCCCGCCAGGGCTGAGACGGGCATGCCTGGGGGAGGGGCCGCAGAGCAGGGTCGGGACCGAGGACACAGAGTGAAGGAACACAGACGGCTCTGGTCTCCGCCAAGTCCCCAGGGTGGGACCCTGGCCCCTCTGAGCTCTTCCGGTCTCTGCACAGCTGGCACTGGCCAGGGCCATTTCTAGAATCTTCCTCTCTCTCAGACTGGGCTGGACTCCACAAAGGGAATCCATACTGAATTCCTTGAAGCTAGAACAGCAATGTAGAGAGAAAATGATGGGACGGCCGCTGGATGGGCTATTAAGCAAACATTAAAAACGATGTTTGCAGAGAATGACCAGGGGAAGTGCTCACAATATGTTGTTAAATGAAAAAGTAAGCTACCAACAACATGACCCCAATTTTATGAAACAAAACAGAACAAACACATGCGTAAATAGACGGAAAGGGGCTGGAAGGAAATCAACCACAGGGTCAAGTTGTGACCTCCGGGCTCAGTGTTGGCCCATTAACTCCCTCCGTCTGTCAGGGACGCAGTGGCAGAGCATCATTTCACCCCACAGAAAAGCGGGAACAGGCACGTTTCCTTTCTCTGGGACCTTGTGCTTAGGCCCTAATCGCGACTCCCGACCCCAGATCAGAAAGCTTGTCTGCAAATCCCAGCCAACGCTAAAAGAAAAGCACAGCAGAGTTCACTCTGCCGCCTCTTCTTTCTGCTCCAGGAACAAAGGCTGGGCCCTGTTTGCAGTCTCTCCCGGAGCAGGAACAATGCAGACCCCCCGCAGGAGGCCAGCACAGGCCTCAGGAACACCCGCCAGATACCCTGCTTGCTGGGCAGCCCATGATGGCAAGTCCCCCACCTCGCAGAGCACCGGTCCCACTTCTCTGCCCCCGCTGTGGTGGTCCTCGCTGCTATGACCCGCTCTCCCCTCACAGCATGTCGCAGGATTGCCCCTCGGTCCCACCCGGGTTGGGGGTGGGGGGCGGGGATGGGACTAGCTGTGGCCAATGAGCTGTGAAGTAACACATCACTTCTGGCCGGAATATTTCATACCCAGGTCAGGACCCCAGAGCTCTCGCTTGCCCGCCAGAGCAGGGACCCGTGTGCCTGAGATGGGGGCTGCCCCATCGGCCAGGTCCCTGTGTGGCCACAGCGAGCCCCCGCTACCTGCAGTGACCTGAGGCAGGAGTGAGCAGTCACCTGCTGCTGTTTCAAGTCGCCGAGGCTTGGGGGCCGCTGTTCCCAGTCTCTCCTGACATGCAGGTTGGAGGAACCAGGCACAGAAGGCACTTGGGCTCTTTTTTCACCATGCAAAACCCCCAAACTCTCAGCCCTGAATGCCAAGGGAACACCCCACTGTCTGTGATCTAAACATGTAACATACAACACACCGTCAAGATAGGAGGCTGCCAAGACGTTGCAGGAGCTGACAGCCTCCACGGGCCCCAGGCTCCTCTTCGCGGTTAGGCTCGTGTGCAAAGGGAGAGCGTGCGGAGCAGCCTGGGGGGCAGGAGAAGGCCGTCCCCTTCCTCTCCGCCTCCTCCCCGGGCTCCCCCAGCTGACACTGTCCCCTGCCCCAGGCAGAGAAGGCCCCTGCTCAAGCATCCAGGAGGCAATGGTGGTGGCCGAGCCGAGAGCCAGACGGCAGAGGGAAAGGCCCAAGGACTCATCCATCCCTGCGCATCGTGGGACCCACACGGGGCCTGGAGTCAGGCACATGTGGATTCTAGCCTGGCTCTGCCTGCCTTTTGCTGTGTGGCCTCAGCAGAGGAACCTGCCCATCCGAGTTTCTTTCTCCTTCCCTGTCAGATGGGGTAACGCCAGCTCTGCTGAGGCCGGTTGTGAAGACAGGATGAGAGCGTGGACCCAGCAGAGCCTGGCGTTTCGTGGGCCAGCAACAGAAGTTACCACCCTGCCCTCCTGTCACTGACTCGTTGTGTGGCTTTGGTGACGACCCCAAAATTCTGTGCCTTCTTCTGAAAAATGAACCTGAACTAAGTGAGCTCTAAGATGGGAAAACTGAGGATCAAAAATACAAAATCACGGCTGAAGGCCAGACGGAGAGCGAGTTGCCCAAGGCTCTGACTCCAAAGTCCAGGTTCTGTCTACTCCAGTCTGGGTCTCCAGACGGTGAGGGTCTGAAGGGTGGGCTGGGTGGGTGGATTCCTGTCCAGCAGCCTCTCTTCAGCACTTCACAGCTTTGTCGACTCTGTCCCTGTCTGCAGTGAGCTTTGGAGGGCTTAGGGTTTTATTTTTTACTTTTTTAAATTGAAATATAGTTGACTTACAGTGTTATGTTAATTTCTGCTGTACAGCAAGGTCACTCAGTTATACACATATATACATTCTTTTTTATATTTTTTTCCATTACGGTTTATCCCAGGATATTGAATATAGTTCCCTGTGCTATACAGTAGGGCCTTGTTATCCACCCATTCTCTATATATGTAACAGTTTGCGTCTACTAACCCCAAACGCCCAGTTTATCCCTCCCCCACCCTGCCGGGAGTCTCATAATCTTGGAGCAGAATACTGGATCTTGGAATACAGAGGGAAAGGAAAGTCACAAAGAGGACAGCATCATCTTCCCAGAATTCTCACCCACAGCATCACCCCTCACATCTGTAAAAAGGGGACCACCCTGTGTACGTCTGTCCCCATGGCATCTGGTGCTGCCCCGAGCATCCAAACGGAATCACCTTGACATCAGCATAAGAGGCGCAGTTCCCACGTGGGATTGGCCCCAGGCCCGTCTGCTGGCAACTTTGAGATCCCAGCAGTTCAAAGACCCTCACGCCTACGAGGCGCCAAAGCCATTATCACCCTCCTCCCCTAACCCCACTTCTCCCAGGGAACTGCCAGGTTCCCTGAAATGGGACCAACTTAACCCATTTCAGTTAATCATCAGCTCTAAAGATAAAGTCAGGGAGAGAATTAGTCACAGGGACTGGATTAGTCAGACTTCTCTCGGAAAAGGCAGGAGTTCATGTAAGCAGGTCTCAGCTTTTCCCTGAAACATTATCCAGCCTCTCTTGACAGCAGCTAAACCACAGTGGGGGGGGGGGGCGGGGAGGGGGGGACACAGTGAGGGGACACATCTCAAGGAGAGACAGAACCTGGCAAGGCTGGCCTTGTGGGGATGGGTCTTATTCCATGTTTGTTTCCCTTTAATGAATTTCCTTAATTGTCTCAGGCCTTGGGTGTGCGTGGAGTCGCTCACTTAGCCCCTTTACCCATCAGTTTTCTGAGCAGCAGCAAGGAGATGGTGGTGCTGTGTGAGGATGAAGCACAAATGGTATGTAAAGTGTCCAGCGGAGTCTCTGGTGCATGGAAGACATTCAATCCACATCACCTCCCACCCCATCCCTACCATGCCAGCATTTCCCAGAGGCCAGGTCAGCCACTCAACCTTTCTGAGCGTCTGTTCCTCATCAGTAAAATGGGGACAATAAAACTCATCCCTTTTATCTGACAGGGTTGCTAGCGGATGAAATGAGATATGGAAGAGGGAGCCCCCTGTAGGCCACACAAGTATTACAGTCTCCATTCTGCTCTCTTGCCTACACGTGTCCACATGGGGGGTCATCCAGCCACACAGAGAGGAACTTAGTGCTGCTAGTGAGACTTTCAGAGTTTGTCATTAAAGCCTCTGGACGTCATCAATCAGCTTGGCCTTGGCCTCTTTCCAAGTCCCCACCATTTTTAGAGAGGGTACTGTGGGAGGAGAAGGCATTCCAACAAATAAACTGCAGGGAGCAGTTCTGGGCTGACTCCACAGCCTACCACTCGCCAGCTGGTAGGCTGTGGGGTCTTAACTTGTCTAAGCCTCAGTTTGGCTATCTGTCGAGTAGGAATAAAAACTATAATTACTGCGCTTCCCTGGTGGCGCAGTGGTTGAGAGTCCGCCTGCCGATGCGGGAGACACGGGTTTGTGCCCCGGTCCGGGAGGATCCCACGTGCCACGGAGCGGCTGGGCCCGTGAGCCATGGCCGCTGAGCCTGCACGTCCGGAGCCTGTGCTCCGCAACGGGAGAGGCCACAGCAGTGAGAGGCCCGCATACCGCACACACACACACAAAAAAAACTATAATTACTTTACTGGGATGATGTGAGGATTAATTAAAATTCATTTATTCCTTCGATTCAACATTGTACTTGAGGTTCTAGTCAGGGAAATTAAGCAAGAAAATAAAATAAAAGGTATCCAGATTGGAAAGGAAGAAATAAAACTATCTTTATTCACAGATGAAATGATCTCATACATAGAAAATCCTAAGGAATACACACACACACACACACACACACACACACACCCCTACTAGAACTAATAAACAAATTTAGCAAGGTTGCAGGATACAAGATCAATATACAAAAATCAATTTGTATACACTTGCAATGAACAAGTCCAAAAATGAAATTAAGAAAACAATTCCATTTGTAATAGCATCAAAGGGATAAAATACTTAGGAATAAATTTAACAAAAGTAGTGCAAAACCTATACTCTGAAAACTACAAAACACTGTTAAAAGAAATTTAAGATCTAAATAAATGGAAAGACATCCCCTGCTCATGGATTAGAAGGCTTAATAGTGTTAAAACGACAATATTCCCCCACACTGATCTACAAATTCAACACAATCTCTATCCAGCTGGCTTCTTTGCAGAAATTGACAAGCTGATTCTAAAATTCATATGGAAATACAAGGGAGCCAGAATAGCCAAACAATCTTTAGTAGAACAAGTTGGAGGCCTCCCACTTCCCAATTTCAAAATTTACTACAGAGCTACAATAATCAAGACAGTGTGGTACTGACGTAAGGACAGATATATAGATCAACAGAATAGAACAGAGCGTTCAGAAATAAACCCTCACATTTATGGTCAATTGATTTTCTTTCTTGCTTTTTTATTTATTTATTTATTTTTTGGGTCATGCTGCGCACCATGACGGCTCTAAGTTACTTGACCAGGGATCAAACCCATGCCCCCTGCAGTGGAAGCGCAGAGTCTTAACACTGGACCTCCAGGGAAGTCCCTGGTCAACTGATTTTCAACAAGGATGTCAAGACCATTTAATAGGGGGAGAATTGTCTTTTTAACAAACAGTGCTGGGACAACTGGAAATCCACAGAAGAATGAAGTTGGACCCCTACTTCACACCATATAAAAAAATAACTCAAAATGGGTCATAGACCTAAATGTAAGAGTGAAAACTATAAAACTCGTAAAAGAAAACAGGGATAAATTTTCATGAGTTTGTATTTGGCAATGGTTTCTTATGTGTGACATCAAAAGCACAAGCAATCAAAGAAAAATAAATCGGACTTCATCAAAATGTAAAACTTTTACGCTGCAAGGAACAGATCAAGAAAGTGAAAAGGCAACCCACAGAATAGGAGAGAATGTTTCAAATCATGAGGAACTTGCATCTAGAATATATTTAGAAACTCTTACAACAATAATAAAAAGACAGATAATTTAAAAATGGGCGAAGAATGTGAACTGACATTTCTCCAAAAAAGATAAGCAAATGGAAGATATACAAATATGCAGCTGGAAGTCTCCAAATCATCAGTCACCAGGGAAATGCAAATCAAAACCACATGAGAAAAATAATAATTAAAAAAAACCACATGAGACACCACCTCACACCCATTTTGGATGGCTATTATCAAAAAGAAAGATAATGTTGGTGAAGATGCAGGGAAATTAAAATTCTCATATACAGCTGGGAGGAATGTAAGATAGTGCAGCCACTTTGGAAAACAATCTAGCAGTTCCTCAAAAGGTTAAAAGTAAAGTTTCCATATGCCCCAGCCATTCCACTCCTAGGTATACACCTAAGAGAAATCAAAATATATGTCCACACAAAAGGGATTGTGCATGAATGGTCACAGCAGCATTATTCATAACAGCCAAAAAGTAGAAACAACCCAAATGTCCATCAGCTAATGAATGGCTAAACAAAATATGATATATCTACACAGTGGAATATTATCCAGCAATACAGAAACGAATGAAGTACTGATACCTGCTACAATATGGATGAACCTTGGAAACACTGTGCTAAGGGAAAGAAGCCAGACACAAAGGACCACCTATTATATGATCCCGTTTATATGAAATGTCCAGAAGACAGTAATCTATAGAGACAGAAAACAGATGAGCGGTTGCCTAGGGCTAGAGAGATTGGGGAGTGACAGCTAAAGGGGTTCTTTGGAGGGTTATGAAAATGCCCCAAAATCGGCTGTGCTGATGGTAGCAAAACTCAGTGAATATACTAAACCCACTGAATTGTGTGCTTTAATGGGTGAATCATAAGCTGTAGGAATTATATCATAATAAAGCTGCTACAGAAATAGAATCATGTATTCATTCAACACATATTTACTGAGTACCTATTACATACCAAGCACTATTCTAGGTGCTCAGGAAACATCAGTGAACAAAACAGAAAACATTTCTGCCCTCTAAGAGTAGAAAACAGATAATCCACATAATGCAATAGTAAATTATATGCTAGAAAGTGATCAGTGCTAATATTTTGAGAAGGAGAACCAGGTCGGGAGGATTGGAAGTGCAGAGGAGGGGGGATGACACAACGTCAACTGGGGTGATCAGGGCAGGTGTAACACCCGAACAAAGACCTAAGGGAGGTGAGGGAGAAAGCCCTCAGGAAAGGGTGTCCGGGCGGAGGGCACAGAGGGCACAGTCTGTGCCTGTGCCTGTACCGGAAGCAGGGGTGAGCCCAGCTCGGCGTGGCCGCAGGGCAGTGAGGAGTAGAGGGCAGGAGTAAATGAGGCCACGTGGCATCGTGTGGCCGTGGGCTTCTCCACCAAGAGAACTAAAACGCCATGTGGTCTGATGTGTGGGGTTTTTTGTGTTGTTTTTTTTCCTTTAAGTATAGTTGATGAACAATATTTTTTTTCATTTTTTATACAGCAGGTTCTCATCAGTTATCCATTTTATACATATTAGTGTATATATGTCAATCCCAATCTCCCAATTCATCCCACCACCCCCACCCCCCGCCACTTTCCCTCCTTGGTGTCCGTACGTTTGTTCTCTACAACTGTGTCTCTTATTTCTGCCTTGCAAACCGGTTCATCTGTACCATTTTTCTAGATTCCACACATATGCGTGAATATACGATATTTGTTTTTCTCTTTCTGACTTACTTCACTCTGTATGACAGTCTCTAGATGCACAATATTTCTTAAGTTATAGGTGAACAGTATAGTGAGTCAACATTTTTGAAGGTTATACTCCATTTACAGTTACTATAAAGTATTGGGTATATTCCCTGTGTTGTACAATGTATCCTTGTGGCTTATTTTATACATGGCAGTTTGTACCTTCCACTCCCCTCCCCCTACACTGCCCCTCCCCGTTCCCCTCTCCCCACTGGTAACCACAGGTTTGTTCTCTGTATCTGTGAGTCTGTTTCTTTTTTGTCATATTCACTAGGTTGTTGTATTTTTAGAGTCCACGTAAAAGGGATACCATATAGTGTATGTCTTTCTCTGTCTGAATTATTTCACTTAGCATAAAACCCTCCAAGTCCATCCATGTTGTTGCAAATGGCAAAATTTCCTTTTTTATGGCTGAGTAATATTCCATTGTATATATAGACACCACATCTTCTCTATCCATTCATCTGCTGAGGGACGCTTAGGTTGCTTCCATATCTTGGCTATTGTAAACAGCGCTGCCGTGAACACTGGAGCGCGTGTATCTTTTCAAATCAGTGTTTTTGTTTTTTTCAAATATATACCCAGGAGTGGGATTGCTGGGTCACAGGGTAGTCTGACTTGTGTTTTAAAGAATCACTCTGTATCTGTGCACCCACATTCAAAGAACATCATTCACAAGAGCCAAAGGGTAGAAGCAACCCAAGTGTCCACGGACAGATGAATGGACAGACAAAATGCGGTCCATCCACACAACGGAATGTTAATCAGCCTTAAAAAGAAGGAAATTCTGCCACAAGCTACAATGTGGCTGAGCCTTGAAGACATCTTCCTCAGTGAAATAAGTCAGTTGCAGAAGGACAAGTACTCTATGATTCCACTCACATGAGGTGCTCAGAGGGGTCAAAATCGCAGAGAAAGGAAGTAGATGGTGGGTGCCAGGAGCTGGAGAAGGGAGAAGCAAGAAGTCAGTGTTTAATGGAGGCAGAGTTTCTGTTTTGTAAGATGAAAAGAATTCTGGAAATGGATGGTGGTGACGGCTGAACAACAGTGGGAATGCACTTAATGCCACTGAACTGCACACTTAAAATGGCTAAAATGGTCAATTTTATGGTATGTGTATTGCAATTACCACAATTGTAAATAATTTAAAAGAAAGAAAGGAATCACTCTGGCGGACAAGCCGGGAGTGGACTGAAGGGAGGCGAGGGCAGAGGTGGGAGATGAGGTAGGAGGCTGGTGGGCAGCGGTGTCCACCACGTGTTTCTGGCACTTCCCCACCCTCCGATGACGCCCCATAACCTCTTTCCCTTGACTTCGGGGGCAATAACTTTCCAGAGTGCAGCAGCCCCAAGGGACTCAGCGGGAGAGAAGGGGACCACAGCCGGGCCCTGAGGCCTCCAGAGGAGATAGAGGTGGCAGGAAACCAGGAAACCATGGCGTCCCAGAAGCCAAGTGGACCACTCCAGAGAGGAGGAGGGATCAGCCGTGTTAGATGCTGCTGGCCATCAAGGGACATAAGGACCATCCACTGCATCAGCCACGGGCAGGTCACTGTGACCTTGAGGAGGGCTAACACCCGCCGAGTGGTCGGTACAATCCCCAGCACGATAGGAGGAGGCCCTCAGAAATGACTGGAAGCTGGCAGGGCGGGCCCTCCCTGCACTGACGTTCCCATTCTGCCCCGAGGCAGCACCTCGTGCTCCCCCCACCCGCTCCGGGCACGCGACAGGCTGCCCAGGTGTGAGTAGCACCGCTGAGTCAGGGTTGCCCAAGCCACCGGCTGAATGCCCACCTCCCAGCACAGGTGCAGTGGAATCACCAGGGAGGGGACGGCCTGGCCTGCACGTTGCCCTCCCCCTTCTGAGCTCTCTCCCTTCTCTGCTGGTTGCACAGAGAGCCCATGGTTTTAACTCCAGGGTTTATCCGCCAGCCAAATGAAGAGGACTGTTTTACGGAATTATAATACTGCATGAAATTGCTAAGTACATATATAAGGCTAATGTCATTGTAATATTAAAATACTAAATTCATTTATATACTTTTTATTTAAATTGCTGGGGCAACTTGCCATCGTTGATGAAAAATTCTGAACAGGGTGTATTGTATGGGCCAATTATGAAACAGGGTGTAAGCGCTGCGAACGGCACTTGTAATGTGCGGGAAACCATTTGTAAAATGAGATTTCTTTAAAGAAAAAAATGGTGAGAAGAGAATGAGGGCATGGAGGCAGGCCTGCGTGCAGCCCGTGGAACCACTAAGGGCACAGGTTCCCACGCTGAACCCCGTGGGCAAGGCTCCCCCCTGTGACGGCAGCACAGCCCCACGTGCACCCCCAGCCGTGCTGCCCCAGCAAGGCCAGCTGGACTCCCCTGGTTTTCAGACTCTGGTGGCTGAATTTATCAAGACTCAGGCCCCCCACCGCTCCTTCTGGAGTCCTGGGAAAGAGCCCTGAGAGGCCACACCTGGCTTCTGGACCATCTCAGGCACTGCCTGGCTCGGCAAGGTTACAGGGCAGTCCAGCCCTCCTGTACAGCCTCCACCTGGCCAGAGGTCACCCACAGACCACTCTGAGCATTTGACCACTGCTCTCAGGCTGGGCTCAGTCGGCCTGCAGGGCTGCCCAGAAGTGCCCCTCAGCCCATGGGGACAGGGGCTGGTGGATCAATGCCCCGGCTCCGTCCCCCCACACCGGGGCCACTTTGCGGTGTGCTCTAACTGTCTCTGAGCCCACAGCGCTGACTGCTCATTGACTCCTGAGGGGTGGCCTCCAACACAAAGCACTTGCACCCAAATCTGTGCCTCAGGGTCGGGAGACACATGATGACGTCAAGGCCCTGTGCTCTGCAGATCACAGCTTCCTCGATGTCGAATGGACACACTAGCGTCTGACCCTGGAGGCACTGGGATCAGGGAAGAGCTGCTGGAGAGCTGGGAACCTGTGAGATCCCAGGCGGCAGGGGCTCCCGACGGTGTCCTGCGGCTCCTGCTGGGACTCCCCTACAGGTGTGAGATGCCCCCTGGGGTGCGCCCAGAGAGGCAGCGGCAGGTGGAGGGAGGAGAGGGTCCCAAGTCCTTCCCTGCCCCGCACTTACTGGCTGGGGGGCTCCTCCGGGGTAAGGGACTATCCCTGCCCACCTGTCAGGAGTCTGAGGATGCCACGAGCAGGTGGGGCTCGCGCTGGCCTGGCCCGGCACAGGAAGAAACAGGCGATGATGGTGACCAAGATGGAGGCAAAGGCGATGATGACACCTGC
This sequence comes from Mesoplodon mirus, assembly GCF_964341445.2. Lineage (NCBI taxonomy): Eukaryota > Metazoa > Chordata > Mammalia > Artiodactyla > Ziphiidae > Mesoplodon > Mesoplodon mirus. The sequence goes on along the minus strand of NC_138978.1, from coordinate 4,930,880 downwards.
AGAGGGGACACCGGCCTTCTCCGTCCTCCCTGCTATGACCCACGTCACACCATCGCACCCCTGATTCTACCGCTCCTGGAGTCCCTGGATGGTTACTCGTTTCAGGCTCCTGGCTCCCCAAAAAGCTCAGAAACCTCTTCTGAGCTTTCACTAAACAATCCACAGCCCCTAGCCCAGCACCGGTTCCCCGACAGCAGCTCCGTCCCGGCCTCCCGGCTGGACTGTTTAAGGCTCCACAGAGATGCAGGGAGTGGCACCGGGATGCTTGGTGCTGCTCTTGGGGAGCTCACAGTCCAGGGAGGAGACATTCATTCATTCATTCATTCCCACAATAAATATTTGTTGCAGGCCTACTAGGCGCTGTGGGTGGGCTAGTTACTAGAGATGCTGGGATGGACAGATAAGGCCCCTGGTCTCGTGGAGCTCGAGGCAGCGAGGAGACAAATGCTAAGCAAAAGCCCTCCAGGTAAATCAACGCCATGATGAAAACAGACCTTGCACTGTGATCAGGAGCGACCGGGGTTACTTGCTTTGACCAGGAAGGAAGGCTTCCCTGAGGGGACACCTGAGCAGCAAGAAGGACCTGTGTGATGTGTCCAGTGATGGAGGAGAAAAGGGTGCTGGCCACAGAGGCCGGGGGAGGGAACGGGGCTGAGCAGAAGCCCTGTAGCCCGAGACGAAGGGCCAGGAGGCTGCCCCACAGGGTCGGGCGCCGCCACTGTCCCAAGGACGGGGTGGCACTGGCTCGTGAGCCCAGACTGTGGGCAGTGCCGCCAGTTCCAAGGCCTGTCCACACATCACCATGGTGATTTCCTTCTACTGGAAAACAATCATGTTTACTTTCTTTTCTACATTCTGGACTGAGGCCATATGGTAATTACCAAACGCACAACCCATAATGTGTTCTAAACTGTGTCTGCATACTCTGTGGTTATGGAATAATACATAAAATGCTTAATAAAAATTAATGTGGTAAAGAGAGTCATCAGCCTCACTTGGAAATAAAATCGGCATTAATTTGTTGTCCATAGTTACCCTGATGAGCCAGTCATGACATGGCCCGTCTCCTCGACCTTTGATATAATCCACGTGGGAGATGTCTGCTCCTCTGGCCATGGCCGCAAGTCCCGCTGGCCCAGGGTCTGGTGATGACAGCGTGAATGTGGGTGCAGCCCTGTGAGCCATCACGACCCCCTGAGTTCCATGAGCCTTGGGTCCCTGGCGCCGGGCCTACAGCAGACACATAACTAGTATCTGCTGAGAGCTGGTCTCTGAGACACAGATCGGTCTGGCTCTGTGGTCGTGGGGAGCTGGTGTGAACCCCGAGATCCTGCTGTGAGTGAGCAGCTGCGGGCAGCAGACGAGGGTGCAGGATGTCCCCGTGCCCTGGGGGCTGCCACCCTGTCACATGTCCAGGCAGCTCAGCCCGGAAGATGGAGTCACAATCCCGCTCAGCCTACACGACAATCAAGCGTCAAACACAGAGCCCCAGATGGGCCGGCCACTGTGTGCCAGAGGAGTCACGGGAGACCAGAGAGACAAAGGTCAGGCCTCCTGGAGGCCGTGTGGCCAGGGCAGAGGGGGATCAGAGTGCGGGCGATTGAGCACGGCACCACTTGCTCTGACTTATCACAAGAAAACAAGCGACACCAACAGGACCAACACACACAGGGGACAGTGCAGCTTGTGAGGGATGGCAGAGACCATGTAGGAGACCTGGGAGGACAGCGCGGTTGTGCGTCTGTGCCCAGGCCTGCCAGGCAAGCCACCAAAGGGCCCCGTCCCTGTCCCAGTCCAGGGGTGACGGCTCCAGCACTGCCAGGATGGAACAGAGGCTCCCTTCCCACTGGGGCTCCCTGCTGCAGGCTGTGACTCTCCCTGGGGAGTCCTGGGGCCAGGACCCCCAGCACCTCCTCCATGTACCCTCACGGCTCTGCCCACCCCTCCGCCAGCCTTCTCCCAGAGGTCCCGGTCCCCAGAGCCGAGGGGCTGTCAGCCACACGGGAACAGAAATCCCCAAGCATCAGTCTTCAAGCTCAAAATTGTTGATGTCCTCAAACGTTTTTCTTAAAAAGGACAGAGTTGGCTTTCTCTTTCCTTCCTTTAACCTATCAAATTAAATCTATATGTTTAAATTTCCTAAATGAAAAAGTATAATTGAGGGAATGGGCTCCAGGGTCTGGCTTCAAGTCCCAGCTCTGTCATTTACCTAAACTTCAGTTTTCTCAACTGTAAAATAAGCAAAATCATATCTACCTCGTGGGATTACAGGAGATGACAAATTTAAAAGACTCAGCCGAGGGCCTGGTACATAATAAGTGATGAGGAGGAGGAGGGGGAGGAATACGGTGATGGTGACGATGATGGGGAAGACGGTGGTAATGAAGATGGACTCTCTCTGGTTTACAGACAAAAGCTGATCAATACGTGGAAAGCTTGGTGGCTAAGAACTCTGCTCACAGCCCACATCCATAAGACAGAACTCTCCTTCCTCCCCCAAGCCTCAGGTCCTGCAGGCTCAGCAGATGCAATCGTGCATCCTTACTCATCACAGAGAAGGTCAGAGGAAACGAGCCCCTCCCTGTGTCAGCTCACATTCACAGAAACCTCATCCCCTCGTGCCCCCATCCACAGGCATCCACCTCCAGCCACCGGCAACACAAGGCACCGTCAGAAACACTCAGCATCATCTCTCCCTTGTATCCCAACTGCTAATCCAGTTATTGTATTTTACTTTCAGTGGCAATTCCATCTCTTTGTACTAAATCCCACCATATACAAAACGTTGAGTGGCTTCTCCTGATAAGAAGAGATACAGCCGTAATATTGCCACATTATGTACTGCCTATTATCTGGGCTTTTCTTGTCGAAAATTGCATCATCTTAGGTGCCGGTTAATGGTACACACTCCTGACAGCCAAGCCAGGTTCCCCCTGACCTGCCCTCCACGAAATCGGACACATTTCACCCAAGTCGGAGTGCTGCTGCCTTTCCCGGGGTTTCACTGTCCAGAGGCTCCAACAGAAGACAAACAGGAGGGCAGTTCTGTGGATCATCCTCTAGGCTCAGGCTCACCTCTCCAAATGGCTGGACCTCTCACAGACACAAGTCAGAAGCACACAGGGGCTGCCCCGGAGCCAGGAGGCCAGGGCTCCAGTCCCAGACTTCCCACCGTGGGAGCCCCGGCGCCTGCCCTCTGGACTCTGTCCTCCTCTGGGGAAGAAGAGGGTCCAGCCAGGGCCTCTCTAGGGCTCCTCCTGTCTGAGACGCTTCTCCAGAAACATGAGCATCCACCTTCAGCTTCACAGTCTAGGGAGGAAAATCATTCATTTCCACTGAGAAAGGCCACGGAAAAGTTTACTTCTTGCAAATGTTTTCTTTACAAAAGCCAAATCCCAGAGCTGATATGATGTGGGGCGGATTAGACAATTAAAGCAGGTGCACAGAATACAAATCTGCATTTGTTCGGCTGGGGCTCGAGAAGATCGCCACCCTTTCCTCCCACAAGTCAATTTACTCAGAGCCAGCAGCCTTCGCTCCAGATAAGCACATTGACTTTAAAATAAAGTGTGCGCCAACAGCTGCAGCCCTGTGACTGGAGCAGGCAGAGATGTGGCGTGGAATGATAATTAAATATATTTTCATCATCCGTCATTTTTTTTTGCTGCAGGTGCCAGGGTAATAAATCTGGACTCGCCTCTTTTGTCAGCTGGCAGTGAACACATTTTAACATGAAATCTCCTGGGAGGAATTAAGAGTCACTTGGCCTTGTAAAGGAGAAAGGGTTTTACTTCCAAACTGCCAAGTGGGGAGATCACAGCTGATTGGTTTCGTAATACTTTATTATTTGACAATATATATGCCCCAGGTTGTATTTCAGAATACCGCACCTATGGGATAACCAGTGCTCCAGGAGATTTGCCATCCCATTCTAGAATAAAAACTTATTTGGGGAGATTTTCACCGTTATTACTTTTTATGAATCCCAAATTTAATGTATTATTGACTAGGTAGATTCCAGTATTTTAAAACTTTCCCTCTGTTCTTTCAATTCCCCAACAGCCTTTCCCCCCACCACCACCATAACACACTGCAGGGAAATCTGCTGCCTTTGCTGCCTGTCGTGTGAGTTAAGTGCTTTCGATTGGCTAAGGAGTTTGGATGACTTTTTTATTTCGACAGTTTAACAGCTCCTTCTCCCCAGGGGCAGCCCCTAGTGCACAGTCCTCGGAAAAGCCCACTGAAATGGCCCATCAGAGCTTCCTCGAAGCCTTTCCCTCCTCTCCGACCACACGGCCCCTGCAGAACACCTTCCCTGAAGAGCTGGCCCAGGAAAGCAGAGGGAACGGGGCACCTGCCACAGGGTTTCAGGCAGCTCCTGCGGGCCACACACCACCCCTGGAAGGAGGTGAGGGGTTCCACGCACATGTTAAGGCCAGGAACACACGGAGACATGGCCAGCCAGGCAGGGCCACAGTTACCGAGTCTCCTCCTTCCTCCTCAAAGGAATGTTCTAGAAGGAAATACTTGCCCGGTGCCCACTCGCAGGGTCACCTGTGGCTCCACCCAGGTCGGCGGGCGTTCACACCTGTGGAACCTCTGGCAGGCCACCCAGGCGGATTAAAGCTCCACGTGTACTTTGCAAAAGGAAGAGCGGTTTCCTTGCCAGGACTGACCCAGGACCACAAGTGATGGAAGCTTCCACAAGCATCTAGGAATCTGTCAGGTCTGCATTCCTCAGCAGAGACCCCCCAGCTCAACAACAACAAAGAAAATCACATCTTGACACCCTAAGGTCAGTGCAAAGTGTCTCTGAAAACGCTTTATAAATACTAACCCCCTCTCCTTCTACTGACTGCAGTGTCTTCCCACCAGGCCGCTCATTTGACCCCTGAGCTGCCCCATGTAGGGGGAAGCAGGTGACGACTCCGGAGGAGGGAACCCACAGAGAATACAGTGTGAGGCTGGATCCCAATCACGATCCCAGCAGGCTTTGTTTTAGAAACGGGAGCCAATTCTAAAGTCCATATGGAAGCACAAAGGACCCAGAGCTGCCAAAATGCTCTGAAAGAGAAGAATGAAGTTGGAGAGTTAACATGGCTTTGATTCTAAGGATTTTAAGATTTATTATAAAGCTACGGCAGTCAAGTCAGTGGGTTTGGCGTGAAGACAGACAACCGATCACTGAAATAGAACAGGGTCCAGAAACAGACCCTCATACTTGTGAACGAATGATTTTCCATAAAGCAGCAAAAGGCAACTCAGTGGAGAAGCGGGAGGCCTTCCAACAAATAGTGCTGGAATAACTGGACATCCACATGCAAAAAAAAAAGAAAAATGAACCTCACCCCAAACCTCACCCCATATACAAAAATGAACTCAAAGTGGCTTATAGACCTAAGTTTAAATCTATAACATTTTGGTAAGAAAAGATAGGAGAAAATATCTGTGACCCTGGGTTAGGCAAAGATTGCTTCGATACAACACCAAAAGCATGAGCTATGAAAACAAAATGATCCATAAATTGGGCTTCATCAAAATTAACTTCTGTTCTTCAAAAGATACCGTTACGAGAATGAGGAGGAGTCACAGACTAGAAGAAAATCTTTGTAAAGCCTATATCTGCTAACGGACTTTTTCTAGACTATATATAAAGAACTCTCAAAACCCAATAATGAAAACACAGGTAACCCAATTTTTTGGAAATGGACAAAAGATTTGAACAGATATTTCACCAAGAAGACACAGGGGTGGCAATTAAGTGTGTGAACATCATTAGTTATTAAGGAAATGCAGATTAAAACCACAACCAGGTGCCACCAACCACCTACTAGAATGGCTGAAATTAAAGCAAATCCAAAACGAAAGCAGACTCTCAGACACAGAGAACAGACTCGTGGTTGCCAGGGGGCGGCGGGGGGTGGGGGGGGGAGTGTGGGAGTCTGAGGTTAGCAGATGCAAACTGTTACATATAAGATGGATAAACAACAAGGTCCTACTGTAGAGCCCAGGGAGCTATAGTCAATAGCCTGTGGTAAACCATAATGGAAAAGAATAGGAAAAAGAATGTATATATATATGTATAACTGAATCACTTCACTGTACAGTAGAAATGAACACAGCATTGTAAATCAACTATACTTCAATAACATAAATCTAAAAAAATAATAAAAAGAAAGCGAATGACCATACAAAGTGCTGGCAAGGATGTGAGGGGACTGGGACTCCCATGCCCTGCTGCTGGTCGGAATGTAAAGTGGTACAGCTGCTTTGGAAAGCAGTTTGGCAGTTTCCACATGATCCGGGCTTTCCACTTTTAGGTATTTACCCAAGAGAAGAGAAAGCATACGACCATACAGAGACTTGCACACGAATGTTCATATCAGCTTTATTTGTAATAGTAAAAAACTGGAAACATGGGCTTCCCTGGTGGCGCAGCAGTTGAGAGTCCGCCTGCCGATGCAGGAGACACGGGTTCGTGCCCCAGTCCGGGAAGATCCCACATGCCGCGGAGCGGCTGGGCCCGTGAGCCATGGCCGCTGAGCCTGCGCGTCCAGAGCCTGTGCTCTGCAATGGGAGAGGCCACAACAGTGAGAGGCCTGCGTACCGCAAAAAAAAAAAAACAACCGGAAACAACCCAAAGGTCCATCCACAGGTGAACAGACAAATCACCTCCTATCCACACAGTGGAACACTGCTCTTCGATAAAAAGAAATGAACTGATACCTGCAACACGGATGAGCCGCCAAATGATTGTGTGGAGTGAAAGAAGGCAGACGGAAAAGAGTGCAGACTGTATGGTTCCATTTCTACAACACTCTAGGAAATGCAAACTAACTACGGTGACGGAAAGCAGAACAGCAGTGCCAGGGAAGGAGGCGGGGCGGACCTGGAGCGAGGAATTACAAAGGGGTCCAGGACACTTCTGGGGGGGCTGGGCATTTCATTCTCTTGATCTGGTGATGGTGATGTCAAAACCCACCAAGGTGTACGTTTTAAATATGTGCAGTTTATCATATGTCGATGATGCCTCAATGACGCTACTTTTATATAAAGACTAAAAAGGTGAAGGGGGCCCCTGGAGCTGTGTGAGGAGGCCCCCAGGATGTGCGCGTGCTGTGAGCAGGGAAAGGAAAGAAAGGGGCCAACAGGAGGAACAGTAATTTGCCCGTGACTCGTGGAGGAAAAGCATGCATCAGAATTCATTCATTCATTCATTCATTCATTCAGTAAACTGGTGTTCCGAGCCCTGAGGATACAGAGGAAAATACGGTTCTTCTCCTGAAAGAAACTGGGACAAGAACCCTGACTGGTGGATGCATCACTGTTGCGTATCTTGGCCATAAATTCGTACCCTGTGTGCAGGTGTACAGTGTGAGTGCACCGCCAGGCTCCCCAGCGGACTGACTTTAGACAAATCACACAAACACTTTGTGCCTCAGCATCCTCCTCTGTAAAATGAGGATAACAGTCGTATCCACCCTACAGGGTTGTTATGATTCAATCAATTAATATCTGTGTGATTCTTAGAAGGAGGCATTGTAAGCACTCAGTGCAAGAGCCATATTTGGTGCTCTAATTATCACTGCTTTTATGACTAACCCATCTCAGAGACACCCACCAAGATGTAAAGATAAATCCAGGTGCTGAGATAAATGACTGATTCTACTTGTCTGTCTCTCCTTACTTTTCCTCATTAAACATGTATTACTTCTAAAGTGAAAGTTTTAAGCAAACACAAATGCACAAGTGAACAAATAATCTAGAACACTTGACAGCTCCAGTAGGTACTGGCCCACATCCCCTTTGAACAAGCTCCCTATGGGTGCTCAGCCCGCACCCTCCCTCCTTCCTCAGACATCCTAGAAGTCTCCCCGCAAAAGCCCTGACCAGAACCTTTATCTGCAGCAGGTTCACAGGTGGGAGGTGTGAATAGAGGTTTTTCTTGGCCCCCCGCTTCCTTGTAGCCTTTTATGAGAATCAGACTGAGGGCATCTCTGCCCCAGGCAAGGGCTGGTGCGTGGAACAGAGAACAGAAGAAGCAAAGCCATGTGGGTGTGGTCCCACCTGCTCCCGCCCTGGCGACAGGTGACATGAGGACCCCAGAGAGGCCCACCGTCCCCAGCAGGGGTCTTCTTCCTTACGTGGTGCCAACGGCATGCACCCTATGCCCCAGAGAACAGAGAGGGCTGCTGGGGGACAGGCAGCAAAAGGGTCCCTCAGCCCCCAAGAGGGGTGTAGAAGCAGCTGAGGAAACCTGGCCCTGGAGAGGCCAGGGGACAGGGGGCAGAGCAGTGACCCATACAGGGTGGCAGCCAGGAACCTGAGGAAACGGCAGTAACTGAGGGCCAGACCCCTCCCTCCACCTGCCCCTCACACACCGACAAACCCGGTGGTGGTTTAGGGGCAGCTTTAAATGTGCGGAGAAACCCCAGAATTAAATGAGATTATGTTTCTGCGTCCTGGTGGAAGGAAGGATTGAAGTAGAAACTAAATTCCGTATTGGAGAGACAGACAGACAGACAGACAGCTCCGTGTCGCATACCCTGCATTGTGGCCTGAGGGTGGTCTCTGTCATGGACTTGTCCGCGTTCACCACCGGCTGAGGGTTTGTCTTCAGCGGATCGAAGCTACAGGAGAGGGCATTTGGGCAGATCTGGAAGCTTCCAGAGACCCACACGGGCATGTGAAGCCCAGCAAAGACAACTTAAGTCTAAAGTGTGGTTCCCCCCACCGTCACAGCTCAGTGACGGGGACAAACGTCACGAGAACGAAACAAGGACGGCCTTGGGAGGGTGACCACGGAGTCCCCAAAGCGCTCACTGACGGACTCAGGTCGTGTCGTGAGGGTTTCCGTCCATCCTCCTTGAGATGAGAGAAGGGCCAATGCAACACGTCCCCAGTAAAGCCAAATTGATTTCATCTGAAGAACTGTCCTTCATCCGGAGACTATGTCCTTCCAACTTCTCTGTTCTGAAACGCCGATGATATATGGTCGCTGGAATTTTTCAAAGTCTTACTTGGCAAAATTCAAAGTTGGCGACCCTGAAAGTCCTTTCCGTTAAAAAAGTTCCCCGCTCTGAGAAAGCGCTGGGTGCCGAGAAAACGGCACGATGCAGACGGGGTCTCTGCCGGGGCTGAGCCATGGGGACTGAACAGAGGGGCTGGGGGCCTCCTTTAGACGGGGGCTCACGGACGGCCTTTTTGGGAAGCGACATTTAAAGTGAGACCAAAATGAGCTGCGGGGGCACGGGAACGGCTGAGGACAGAGAGGCGGGGGGGAGGCGACAGCAAGAGCAAAGGCCCCGAGTGACCCGAGCCGGGTGAGATCCTGGAACTGACCCAGGCGAAGGAGGGAGGGTGCAGTGGCCGCAGCTGGAACGGCAGGGAAGGGCCTGTCTGGGAACAAGGCAGGCAGGGGCATCTTCCCGGGGAGACGGAGGTAATCAACTCTTCCCTGGGAGGGTTAAGATGGGGAAGGCAGGCGGGAGTAAAGGTGAAGAGGAGGGGCTGTGTGAGAGCAGGAATAGCCCAGAGGACCTGGGGTGAAGAACCCGTTTAATAAGATGCAGCCCTGCCCACCTGGTCTACCATCGACCTAAGACATACGCACCTGCTGAACAGGAAGGTACAGACACCTGGTTCCCCCTCTGATGCTTGCAAAGTGAGCACAGCACTTTAGAAGTCTTTCCAGACTCGCTGTCTTGTAAACCGAGTGGTTTGGGGAGCTCCCTGCCCGTTGAAGCAACAGATTTCAGTCCTTCAGGCAGAGGAGAGGACACGTTACCCACCGAAACGACAAAGGGAATCGTCAGCTCTGAACGGCTGGCGTGATTTTTGTTAGTGTCAGCAGCATGGCCACAGATCGGACAGCATTTTGTGCAGAGGGAGGGTTTTTTCTTTTCTTTTCTTTTCTGCTTTGCGGTACGCGGGTCTCTCACTGTTGTGGCCTATCCCGTTGCAGAGCACAGGCCCCGGACGCGCAGGCTCAGCGGCCATGGCTCACGGGCCCAGCCGCTCCACGGCATGTGGGATCTTCCCGGACTGGGGCACGAACCCGTGTCCCCTGCATCAGCAGGCAGACTCTCAACCACTGCGCCACCAGGGAAGCCCCAGAGGGAGGGTTTTCTGAATCCGGGGCCTGGGTTCTTCCTCGAGTGTGGAGAAGATGCCCCTCCAGACCCTCACCCCTTGGCTGATGCCCAGGCAGGAGGAGAAAGAAATGCAGAGGGAGGGAGTGCAGGGAACACCCCTTCCTGTCCGGAGAGACTGGGGAGGGGCCGAGAGGGAGGACGGAGGTGGGCACGAGACCCTTGTCGTCTCTCCCGCAGGCACCACCCCCCAGGTGGGTACCAGGAGTCTGAGACCTGAGGGTCAATGATCTGCTTCCTGGGTAACAAAGAGGAACCAAAGGCTCTAGGAACACGGTTCCCAAACTGTGCACCCAGGCACCCTGGAGAGCCTCCAAGAACTCATGAGACCGCAGGATATTTTAAGTTATTGAGGGAAACAGGCAATACTAAATATCTGTCGGACCCGTCAGACACGGCTGGAATAACAGTTTCACCGCGAGATGAGCCTACGAGCCTTTTGAGGACATCATGTCACTGTGAAGCTGAGTTTTCAGTGATTGCTGAGATAAGAAAGAAGGACCCAGAAAAAATCTGGATGGAACAGGAAGTGGGGTTGGCGGCACCCAACCTGACTCCGGGATTTGAAAAGATGTCCGGCCCCCGATGGGCACACATATCCCATTAGTAAGTAACTGGGTGATTTAAGAATGAAATAAAAAATTATGAGTATGATATTTTCAAGCAGCTGTTGTTAGGACACAAATATTTATTAAGGCGTTCGGATCTAACTGCTTAATAAACAGAACTGTTAGGTATTCTTTGAACTATTAAGTATTCTTAATAAACAGAACAGTTAAGTATTCTTAACGGAACCGTTAAGTATTCTAGGGATGCCATAAAAAAAAAAAGAAAATCACTGAGGCACTCGGGGTGCCAAGAACCAAGCAAGTTTGGAAACTTCTGCTCCGGAGCAGGTGGATGGACAAGAGGGACAGCAATCGTGGATGACAGACCACCCAGGGCTCACACTCCGGCTGCCGGGTACCAGTCTGAGCAACTGACTTTGGAAGAACTGGTTTCATCCGCTAATAACCCTCTTTGCCTTGGAGAGGAATCAGCACCTACACAGGAGGGTGCAGAACTCTGCTGGGCACAGAGCAGGGGACCAGCGAGTGGTGACTGTTGATTATTCTTATTATCATTATTACCTTTATTATGGACGTGATACCCCTAGGAGGCGGGGGCACAGAGAGGAAATAAGTCCCCCGCAGCTGTTCAGTGAGGGGAGGAGCCCCCCAAGAACTGCCCCCTGGTGGACAGACTCCCCCAGCGGGCGGCTTAGTGCCCCATGACCTGCAGGCCCCAGCGCCTCGGTGGGAGAAGGCAGGAAGGCTGAGGCCTCTGATGGTCAGGATGCGGAGGCCACTTTAGAAGGGGCCTTGGAAGATAAAAGTGGACCAGCTCCACCTCCGGGGCTGCCTCCCCAGAGGCCAGATGGGCCGGTGGCTCCTGGGGCTCATCCGTCCAGCCTTTCTGCAAGCAGCACCCAAGGAGCCACCCGTGGAGTGCAGGGACCCCTCCCTCAGCCACCACCAGGTCACGAGCACACACCCCTCTCCAAACCCCGAGGGGCAGGGGGAAGCGGGGGAGGGGCGCTCCGAAAGACTGAACAGGGACCCAAAACATCCAGGCAGAGAGGGGTTCCCTCAGGGGCTGATACAAGCCATTCGACTACACTCCCAGAGTGGACCTAAAGTCTAGGAGCCCAGCCCTCCCCTCTCGAAAGCAAGGTCAGGCCACGTGGAGAGAAGGAGGGAAGCTACGTTTTCTGTGCACACACGGGGCACAATGTACGGGGACCGGTGACCCTGCAACACACGGGCCGAGACATCAGAGACGGAGGACGTGAGAGAAGGTGAGCCCTGGGCCGAGCCAGCAGCCATGGAACGGGCCACGGCCCCGTTGCCCCCAAAGGATGGATGAGCGATTCCGAAATTCCCCAAGTCCCCAGTCTTCGGGCACCCGCCACCCTGGGGACCTGCAGCCCCCGAGGGCCCAGTGGGGCCAGGGTCAGACTGTGTGGTCCACTTGCCACACCCAGGAAAGCTAGACTAGGTCTCACGAAGAAAACGCCCAGAGAAATCCGACCACGAGGCAAACCCATCCTGCCAGAGTGCATCAAAATCACTGTTTGCAAGATTTCTATCTGCCCCAGTTGACTGGTTTCAAATCCGAAGTGCTGGATCCCCGGTGTAGTAATAGAAAGGGTATTCATAGGCACTCTGGCTTCCAGTAAGATGCAAAAAACTTAGCGCACATTTTTTAAAGTTTATAAATAGCCTCGGAAGAGGAGCTGGAACACGCTTCTTAGTAAATACAGCTGACCCATTTTCCTCATTCTTCACCAGGAATAAAGAGACTGTTACCACGGCAAGTACAGAAGGGTCTAAATATATATTTCCTCCTCACAGGCACTAGATCAGAAAAGCAGCGTCGACACCCAGGAGGCGAAGGAGGGAGAGGCCAGGCCCCTGGTTACCACCCCACACTTCCAAGGGCCAGGGTGGCAGCGGGTGCCTCTGCGGAGCCCACGCCCCAGGCCTGACTCTCGGCTCCAGCAGCCCTGCTCAAGGTCACGGGGCTCGGCCAGGCCTTCCTTGACCTGCCCCCTCCCCAGCAGCTCCTGTGTCCCCACCGTCTGTCTCCCCAGCTAGTAGGAAAGTTCCAGAACGGGGACGTCGCCCCTTGGGTTCACTATTTACACCCATTCCTGGAACGTGGCATGTGGTAAGTCAACTCTATGAAATGAACGAGGAGGTGACAGCCAGGCCTGCTTGGCCTGTGCTCCCAGCGCCGTTTCTAATCCTGGTCAGCCTCCATCTCCTTTCTATGTGGGAACGTACCCCAGTCGCCCCTTCATCTGCAAAGCTGCAAACCAGCTTGCGTGATGGCCTCGGAGGGGGTCCTTGTTTCTGGTGACTTCCGTACCTTGGGGAACTGTTTTTCCCCCTTCTTTTAGCAAGAGCTGTAGTATGGGGCCTCCCTGGTGGCGCAGTGGTTGAGAGTCCGCCTGCCGATGCAGGGGATACGGGTTCGTGCCCCGGTCTGGGAGGATCCCATATGCCGCGGAGCGGCTGGGCCCGTGAGCCATGGCCGCTGAGCCTGCGCGTCCGGAGCCTGTGCTCCGCAACGGGAGAGGCCACAACAGTGAGAGGCCCGCGTACAGCAAAAAAAAAAAAAAAAAAAAAAAAAGAGCTGTAGTATGAAACAATTACCCACCAACCCAGCAGGTCTCAGTGATTCAGAGGGAAAGAACAAGGCCTCTGGGCAGTCCGTGGGGAAAGTTAAGTGTGTCTGTCCATCCACTGCTCTGTCCCGGGTGCTGGCACCTCCGCAGACCCACGGGTAGGCGTCTGGCCAGCTTCCCCGGGAACTCATTCACGGCCCCCATGCTTCGCCTGGTGCTGGGGGAAGAGAGGTCTCAGAGGGGCCGCGGGCTGGGCAGAAATGCAAAGCCTTCCCCGCTGTTTTCCCAGGAGTCGCAGGGGCCGCAGGGGGCGGGTATGTGGTGGGGCGGCTCTGCAGGACCTCCTGGGGACGGCGACTGTCACCCTGAGCAAACAAGAAGGCTCCCCGCTGAGGCTTCAAAGGACTGAGGTCTCTGGGGTGCCTGCTACCCAAGCAGGGAGACACATGAATAGACACAGCTCGTGGGGCGGAGGCCAGGGGCACCCCAGAAGGCTTTCATGGGAGCCGGGGTCCCCGTGGAGGCAGGACACTGGGCCAGACCCGGGCGGGGCTGGGGGATCACCTGGTGTCCAGTAACTAGGAAACGGTGATGGACATGGACTTGCTGCCCCAGCTGACCCTAAACCCCCCGTCTGGGCAGCTCATCCCCACGGAAAGCAACCACGCAGGACCCTCCCCAGGCTGGTGGAAACCTATCTCCCCGCCCCACCTGCCCGCACTTCACCCAGTGCGGCTTGAACAGGCTGCTGGCCCCGTGCTGGGGGCTGGGCTGTGGGCGTCCCCACAGGGCCTGGCCACGTGGCTCTGGGGTGGCCTGCTATTCCTCCTCACCTCCCTGCGAGCCCTTACAGACCTCCCGGACGGGGAGCTGCAGAGCTGAAGGCCAGCAGCCCACGAGCCCACCCCGAGCAGAGGGATTCAGTAAGGGCCTGCTGTCATCCCTGCCCGCGCTCTGGTCCCGACGGGGTGACACGAGGAGGCCCCCAACCTGATCACGGATACTCGGGGGCTCAGGCGCGCAGCCCCCTCACCTCTGCACACCACTGGGCCTGCACGCAGCAGGTGCTCAAGCAGGGCTGCAGGCCGCCTTCTTAGAAAGAGCGCTTGGAATTCTGCGAGTTTACGCTGTATTCCCGAAGCCTCTGTTCTTTATCAGTTATTCCTCTAGATTAACTTTAATTCATCATCTCGCTTATGATCATCAAAGAGCTTACCTGATACTTATTTGATGGAATCGACCTTATCTATGAAATTTACTACTTCAGAGAAGTGCAAGCAGCGACCAGCAAGCGGGAACTGCCCCCCATCACCAGAGAGCCACCTGCTTTATCCTCCACCAGACTTGTTCCTGGAACGGGTAAGGGGAGGGGGGATCTAAGGTCCCAGCACCCCAGATTAAAACCTGGCTCTCAGGGGAACTTGGGAGCCGTGGGGTGGCTTTAGAGCATGTCAGCCAACCCTTTGGCATTTCTCCCAGCAAGAAGGGTATGTAACTCCCCCCTCCTTGAATACAAGCTCACAGAAGTGATGCTATGTGACTTCATGAAGGCAACACAGCTTCCCCTGGATTCCCTGTCAGGACTCGCACCTCTAGGGCCCACGTGAGAAGTCTGGCTGTCCTGCCGCTGCCGTGGAGACCACACAGGAGGAGGGAGGCCCAAGGAGTCCCTCGCTGCTCTGCCCCCGGTGGTTTGCATCTTCTCAGACATGGAGTGAGGGGCCCTCCAGACGACTCAGCAGCAGTGGGACCCCAAGTGAGGGCCCCTGGCCCGGCCCAGCCACCCCCAGAACCAGGAGAGGTGATAATAAAAAATGATTCTGCGAAGACTGAGGTGACTTGTTATGAAGCCAGAATTAGCTGGAACGATACACAAGCCTTGCTGGCTGTGGGGCTCCGGCCAGACACCTTCCCTCCTTTTGCTCGCCCGAAATGAGGGGACCGGGGACCAGGAACAGATTTTTGCCAGACTTTTCTCTCGGTTTTAAAAAACGAGAGACAAAAAGAAAAAACAAAACAAAACAGGTATAATGGAACAAATTCTTCATAAAGCGAAATGTATTCCATTTGAGAAATACTCTTTATCTTCAAATTATGTCTCTCTTATATTGCTGGTATTAGAATATTCTTCCACTTATGAAATGATGATATAGTAGCTGGCCTCTGGCTTTTAATGGCCTCACTTGGTCAAATTAAAACTTTTAAAATTTGACCAGTCTGTGACATCCAAAGTCGGGGATCCACCTGGCCTCAGATCACTTCCATATCTGATAGGCCATGATTTACGAAATTCCCTACAGAAAAGGGGAGCTACCTCTCCTCCCGTCAAATATACTCCACAAAGCCCTGCCCCGGCTCATCAGCCCAGACATCTGGCTCTGGTCTAACACAGCTCGTTGGTCACACAGAGTCGGTCCTTAACAGGCCTGCAAGCCCTCCCACCCGAGGCAGCCCCCTGCCTCAGGTCCCTGGCGTGCCCACCCCGCTTCTGGGGGTGCCCACTCCTCCCACTGGGCCCTGCAGGGCTCCAGGAACCCTGAGTGGACGAAGAGCCTGAGGCTCAAGCAGAAAGAATTCCTTCAAATCCCAGCAAAAAGGGCCTCGCTTCCTAAGCCCAGCGCCTTCTCCAGCAGCATCTGGCCCATCCAAGGCAGGGCAGCTCGCCCCAGAGAGAAACACACAAACCTCCAGAAAAGGGTGTCTGTCAGCAGATCTGCACTTTCCAAAAACAGCGTGTTTTCAGGTCATGGAACAGAGAGACGCCAGCCAAAAAAACGCTGTGGGCTTGATTTCTGAAACGGTGAAGCCGCCTGGAAGCGTCTGGCCCTCTGGCCTTGCAACCCGGCCAGGTTCACATCCTTTTCTCCCCTGCATCCAAGGGTCTGTGGCCATGGAGAGGGAAGGTGCAAATCCCTCTAGCCATGGGACGACCACCAGGGTGTCACGGCGGGATTACTGGGCTGGAGCGTTTTCTAACCCTCATGGCATCAGCCACCCGAAAGCACCCGGGAGCCGGCAGCATCCCTCCATTTGCCCAAATCCAGGTGTGCTGTGGCCCCAGGCTGAGGCCCCTGGGGGGAGTCCAGGCTTCCTTGGGAGAGGGTGTGAGTAGGACAGGCTGGTGTTGATGGCTTCCTGATGCCAGATGTAACCATTCTGAAGCCACCACAGTATTTCTCGAGCACAAACAGTACACTAAAGCTGAGACATTTATATATGCAATTGGGAGACATTTATCCTGTGACATTCCATTCCAATGACTTTTCTATTGCCACCAATGATTAATGATGTAAATTCTGTCACTTGGGATGATGGATGCAGGGCACCTAAGGGGCCTTGCATAGATTACCCAAACCCCGGCTTCCCACTGGCTCCCAGGACAAAAGGGGCCTGTGCTTCAGTCAAGCATAAATGTAAAGTTCTTCTAGATTAAAAAAGCAGCCTTCTCGTCCAGAAGCGGCCGGTTCAGGACTGGGGGAAAGGCTCCTCTTCCTCAAACATGTTTTCTCTCTTTGGCGTCAGGGCTGCTCCATGAGCTCCAGTCAAGAAGAACTGCGTAATTCTTTGCAAAGAGAAGCTGGGAAGGCCTTCGCCACAGCAGGAAAGTTAGAGACAGGCGAGCAGGGCCCAGGGGCTCAGGGGGTCTGGGCCGCCAGGTGCTGGGTCTGATGCAGCCCCACCAACCTAGGTCCCAGGCAGACCAAGCTCCTCCCTCCTTCTCTGCTGTGGTCCTGCTGGGCCACTTGGTCCAGTGACCCGCGTCTTCTCCCAGGGCCCCAGGGTCTCTGAGGTCCTGCCATTGTCCTGCACCAAAGAGGGCGTGCAAACGTCCCCCTTGAGAAGGCCTCGCTGCTACTGCTTGGCGGTTCTGCCTCTGTCTCCCCTTAAATGCTGTGTCTCTGGGGCGGCTCCCTGAGGCTCTCCTTCCCTCTCACTCCACTGCGCCCCTTGGGGGTTTCTATCTACTCCCCGAGCTGTAGCTGCTGCTGACTCCCGAAGCTGTATCTCCCAGGCCCTCCTTGATTCTGAGCTTTACACTCACAGATCCTACTGCCCGCGGGTGTCTCCTAGGGGCCTCCAACCGCAGGCTTCCGTACACCCCGGGGTCCCACGTGGCAGTGAACGCGACCTCCTCCAGCCCAGCGGGCCAAGACGGAAGCCCTGGAGCTGTGCTGGCTCCCCTCCGGCCCTCACCATCCAGGTCGGACTGGATGACCAAGTCCTACAGAGTCCTCTCCTTAACAGTGTCTCGAATCTGTCACTTCTCTCCCACTCTGGCCCAGTTGTCACTGAGATTAATGACAGCAAGTTCAGGGTCTCTGAACAGTTTTCCTCACGTACGGTCTTGCCACCGTGGCCCTTCCTCCGAGCAACAGAAATCGCATCAGCCGCCCGACCCGGGCCCCCCGGTGTCTCCCCAGGCTCGTCACACACGCTGGCCACCGCCGTCTGGACTCCGCTCCGCCTGGGGCGGAGACAGCTCCAGCACCCCGACCTCTGCCTCGCTCCACGCTGCACACTCTCTGGACTTCGGGCGGTTTCTCGGACACGCCGTGCTCTCTCTGGATGCCACATCTTCACGGGGCAACTCCACCTGCCTGGAACGATTCCCTCCCCCCCGCCCCCTCCACCTGCGACCTCCTGCTCAGCCCCCAGGTCTCAGCTTAGCCATCGCGCAGAGAAACCATCCCTGACCCACCCACCAGACCACACGGGCTTTGCTGTGGGCTCCACGAGTGGTCTGTGATCCTGTCCTCCTATCCCCTGACGCACCGCCCCCTCCCCACGGGGGGAGCTCGGGGACCTCGTCGGTCCTGGCCATCAGCACTTGGCCCGAGCACTTCACAAGGCATCGGCACAGAATAGCATCCGTTACAGGGTTGCTCAGTGGGGACACCGCGTAGAGAACTTCTCTGCAGGTTGGGCATCTTCCCTCCCCCACCCCGTGAATGCGAAGTCCTTGAGGCCCAGAACTCTTGACAAGTTCATTTCTGGACCCCTGGGGAGCCCGTCACAGGTCTTGCACAGAGTAGGTGTTCAGAACATGTTTACGGAGAAACCAGCAGAGAAGAAAGAAAAAGACCTCATATCAAAAGCCCAGGGAACCTAGAAAATCAGTGGCCTCATTCATAAGGCAAAGGCTTAAAAGTTTAAAGACGGAGAGAGAATGGATGTGCAGTGTGCAGCGAACATGCGGGCCTGTAAATCAAGCTGTTGTAAATGCCACGGGGAGAGCGGCTTGGTTTCCCTGCAGAAACGCGGAAAGCAGCTGTAATTCAGAGGTAGGGCGGGCCTTACAGGAACTCGTGGGTCTGGATTCCTGGCACTCCTAACTCAATTTGGCCATCTCTCTCAGCGTCCTTTCTTGGAAAACAGATGCGCTTTCTACTTTGTGATGCCTGGGAAAGGCCTGGCTCTGTGCTGACAGGTGGGGGAGCCCCAGCCAGGGAGACACCCGGATATTTCTGCTGCCCTGGGGATTCCCACCTGGTGGCAGGAGAAAGCACAGAGGAAGAACGCAGAGACACCGTGTACCCCGGCCCCCTCCTCGCCCAGGCAGCGTGGTCACCTCCGAGGCAGCTGGGCCTGGGAACAGGAGGGCGTTCACAGGACGTGCCCTGGAGATTTGGGGGCTCCACTGCCCACACGCAGCGTGAGGGACCCACCAGAGAGCAACCGGCCACAGACCGGGGTGGGGAGGGGGGCATCAGTCCCACGCCGGCACCTGGGAGTGGCATGATGCTGGGACCAGACTCTTGGTTGTAAGGTGGAGGGCCACCCCGCCTCCAGACCCGGACCTCAGAGAAAGGCTTGGTCAGCAGCAGGGCTGCCTGTTCGCTTTCTCAGCGACCGTACACATCACTGACTCTATCCCCGTCCCCAGACCAGCGCCTCCCACCATGCCAGTGGCCACAGCTGCTGGAGGGGGAGGCCAGAGGCCCACGGCTGCCTCTGGCTCATTCACCACGTGGGCCCTCACGCCCTCCACGGCACACCACCTCCTCTCGCCCTCAGGCTCTGCCCGTGGACCTGCCTCCAGCAAAGAAAGTCCAGCCCTCCCTCTCCATCCGGGCTGCACTGGGCTCCCCCACCTTGAAAAGCAAGGTTCGCTCAGCTCTATTCTCCCCATCCCCCCTTCTCTGGCCACTCCTCACCTTCTTGTGAAACTTCTCAAACTGCAGTCACACCGACACCTCCAAATCAGGAGGCTGGGCAGGAAAAGAACTCAGGAGCAAGTCCCCAAGAGGACTGGACAAAGAAATTATGGGATGCAGAAATTCTGAGACCTTCGAAAACTGCTACATTTCTTAGCTGAGTGAATGCACATACCCCACTACAAAAATTATCTTCCAAGTTTGGTTTTTAGGTTCCTGGAGTAAAAGAAGTGAAAAATCTAATTTTTGAAACCTTCATAAATATGTGCATTTTTTTGGATAAAACTACCTAAATGAATCCACTTTTGCCTGACAAAGTAGAGGAATCCAAAGCTCCTGGATTTTAAAAGTGTCCATTAAGGCAGCTTTTCTTTTTTCAAAAAATAGTGAATAGAAAAATAACTCAGAAGGCTTAATTAAGCCCAAGGCCAATAGGAGACAGCCAGGACGAGGCTCCCTGACAAGTCCAGCAAGCCCGAGCAGGGCTGTGTCTCCTACTTTTCTTATTTCTGAAGCAGCTCCAAAGGCGTGCCTTTGAATCGTACAGAATTAGAATTCGGCTGTGTTTTTTTTCCCCAGGCAGTCCAGTATGTCTTCATTGGTGCTACAGCAGGCTCGTAAATTAAGATAAAAAGCTGGTGAGCATGTGGGCGCCGGCGCGCGGGGTCGCCATCGCAGAGCTGCAGCAGCTCCGGGTGCAGGAGGCGGTGGGCTGTGTGGTGAAGAGTCTGGAGAGAGAACATCCGGAAGACGCAGGGCCTCACGTTCCGGTGCAGCACCGGCTGTTGTGAGGACGGCCAGGCATCCATGCAGCGAGGGCACCAGCGCACTGAGTGCTGCCATGCACCTCTGGCTCACGCCCAGGCCCTGGTGACCTGCGAGTTGGAGAAGTTCCAGGACCGCCTGGCCCTGTGCACTATACACTGCAACGACAAAGCCAGAGATTCAACGGATGTGGGGAGAAAAGAGCTTCAGGTGAAGAGGCAGCGGGACAGCTGCGTGACCACGTGTGTGGATGGCCACGTGAACCTCATCCCAACCAAGACCAAGAAGGTGGAGGAGTCTCTCCCGTCCATTGGGAAATAGCTGTCTGCTATTGGCCATCGGGGCTGAAGGCAGGAATCTATTTAAAAAGAGGAACGGGGATTTGGGTTTTCTAAGGAAAGTTTATGAATCAGGAAATTAAGGATGGCAGCAAGTTTAAGGCCTATGTCACTTGCCTCTGGACACTGGTTCTTTGTGTGTGAATCCTAGAAAGTGAAAAAAAACGGGTACTAAAATTTGGGTCAGAGATAGCACAGGAGAGTTTCTGTGAGCCTGAATTTCACGTGGCAAGTGCTTATCCTGGCAACAGGGAGTCTCCCCTGCACCAAACCAGAGCCCTCCAAGGTACCAGATTCTCTTAGTACACAGATACCAGCAGGCTGGCAGGTTCACCTGACCCGCCTATGAGCTGGTGGGGTGTGAGGAGAGCTGTTTCTGTTCATTGCCAGCCTCCTGTTTGCCAGAAGGATCACTACAACATGTTCCACAAACTGAAAGTAAAACAAAATCCAGGACGTCACGAATTTAGAAGGGGAAAGGGGGCTTCTGGGGATTTGTTTTGCTTGGTTTTGTTTTATATACAAGGACGTGAAGTTACTTTAAGATGTAGAGTTGGGAGAGGTAGTTTGGATAAAAACTTTGAAAGGGTCCTTGTGGATATTCATTTCTGGCCGTCAGAGTGTGCATGCGCATTTCTTAAAATTCTCACACATGACATCTTTCAGCCTGGAGACCCTGCAAAAATATAAGAAGTGCTATCACACTGGTAGGGGAAGCAAACCTCCCCTCTGACTGGCAGCCATGATGAGCCCTGAGGCTGTCTGCAGCAGAGTCAGCAGAGTGACAAGACAGTCTTGCACTGACACTCATCCTTGAAGGGAACGGGGATTTTGACTGTGCTGTGTGCTGGTATTCAGGAATGAACAGCGGAAGAGGCATTGTTAGCTGCTTAATTAAGAGAGTTATGAAGTACTGGCTTTGGAAATATCTGGTTTCCATAAAACAAAATAGAATGAAAGCCTAAACCCAGCATTGCTTACTTTGTTCCCTGTGATAACAGAGCTCTGTTGGAACAATCCCTTGGCAACACGAAGGTCAAAGGAGAAACAGTCAGCAACTCAGGGGAGAGCTGTGACTCCTTTAAACCACGGGACAGCCCCCGTTACCAGACACCACTTGTGCACACGCATTGTCCTTGCCCCAGTTCAGGCTCCTTGTTGCTTTATTACGGACCTCGCTGTGTTTTTACCAACTTATTACCTGATAATATAGCCTGTCTGCTTGCTGTATCAAGACTGTGATACATTTTCCTAGTGGTTTGGTTTTAAAAATAAATAAGACAAGTTTTCTTCAAAAAACAAAGCTGGTGGGATGGAGACAAGAATGGGTTCCTGAGGAGGGGAGAGAAAGCAGCAGAACACTGGCCCCAGAGTTGGGGGCTCCTGGCACCTCCCTGGCTAACAGGGGCTCCCCATTTCCTCAGACCTGCTGAACTGAAAGCCCCGACTTCCGCAAGCCAGGCCTAAGCGGGCTGCATCTCAAAGAGGGAAAGGTCTGTGACCCAACCATGCACCTGTGCCATGCTCCCTATGGGTCTGCCTGGGACCAGGCTCTGAGAAGAGACAGAGAGCACCCCATGAGGCCTACATCTAGTACCACTGGCCAGAGGCCACAATAAATGGCCACTAGCTAGGCCATCCTAGCTAGTAGCTCTGTGTGTGAATTGCTCTGCCTTAATTCAAGTGCACATTCATTTACTTGAGAACTCAGTACCTGTTAAATATATCAGGTGCTGTCCTAACACCAGAGGCACAAGAGTGAAAAAGCCCTGCCTTCTTGCAACGTACATTCAACTAGGGGGAGGAAGGCAGCAACCAGAATCCCTCAGAAACAATCAATTGTGATTATGCTCAGCACCCCCAGAGGCAGTTCAGACCATTTGACAGAGACCCCGGCCCTCCTCTCAAGATGCTGACACGAGCCCTGTGCTCCAGACAAAATGGACTATTCATTTGCCTCCAAATCCACCCTTGCCTGCTCCCATGCCTGCATCTGTGCTATTCCTTCCCCTAGGAAGGGCCCCCTCTTTACCTCTCAAACATCCTACTCTGCCTTCAGAACCGAAATCCATGCCACCTCCTCTGCGAGTCTCTCCTGGTCCCCTCCCCACATCTCCCTCCTCTGCACGTTCCTCAGCTTGGTCTCCAGCATGGAGTGCAGAGCCCGGCACAGCACAGTTTGAGGGGCTCACACAGAAATGCTCATCCATAAAGCGACTTGAAAACACTCAGGAAGAGAAAGAACAGCATTCAGGGTAGGAAACAGTTAGTGGAAGCTTCCAGGAAGAAGCTGACCTGAGTCTCTGCTGGAAGAAGCTAAGTGGAGTAAGGCAGGAGCAAGGTACTCTAGGCAGGGGCCAGCACCTGGCCAAAAATTCCCGGGGATCAAGCAGGGTGCCGGCCACCAGGGGCAGAATGCCTCCCTTGCTATGATGGCACTGTGCTGGGGAGGGCAGCCCAACAAGGATGGGGGGTGTGGGGAACCCCAAAGGCAAGTGGCTCTGGGGGGACCCGTAGGCTCCCCAGCAGAGCACTGAGCAACGTGATGGAGCCGGTGTCCAGCTGTGTGGGACTCACAGGTGGGGGGTGTAGGGGACTCAACCTCCCCAAGCATCTGAGCCAGAGGATGTGGCGGCCAGAGCAAAGATGAGGGCTCCAATCTAGAGGCCAAGCGGAGAAACTGGCCCCAGAAGTCCAACCCCTCCTCCATGGCCTCGTCCCCGGGAACGTTCACACATAGAGAAGGACGGATGGCACTTAGGTCCTTTCAGAGAGGGGGAACTGAAGCATAGATAACGTGACTCACTCAAGGTCATGGCACACTGACGGCAACCTGAGTAGGTCACACCTGTAGCCGGCGGGGTTGCTGGGGAAAGCAGCCCAGCGCTGGCGTTACGGGGTGTGGGCTGGGTTCAAATCCTGCCTCTGACTTTGGGCAGGCCACTTGACCTCACGGAGCCCAAGCTGCCTTCCCTGCAAAGTGGGAACAGAAACGCCTCCCCAGCTGCCTGACCCGGTAGTGGGGAGTTTCTGTGACCCATGCATGGCAACTGGCAGTG
This sequence comes from Mesoplodon mirus, assembly GCF_964341445.2. Taxonomy (NCBI): domain Eukaryota; kingdom Metazoa; phylum Chordata; class Mammalia; order Artiodactyla; family Ziphiidae; genus Mesoplodon; species Mesoplodon mirus. The sequence goes on along the minus strand of NC_138978.1, from coordinate 4,907,243 downwards.
GCCTGGCTCAGCCCAGAGTGGCTACGACAGAGTATCCCCTGAGCACTGGGGTCAAGTCTTCTGCTGAGAGGGAGACAGTGGGTACCACAAGGGAGCTGGGAGCTGTCAGCCAGGGGGGCAGGTGCTGGGAGGACTGATCAAAGGGACCCCCCCCAGGTAGGGCACCCCTGCAGAGGGAGAGCGCCTCAACCCAGCCGGTCACCAAGTGGAAATTACGAACTTCTCCACTGCGGCAGCAGAAATACCAAGGTTATTTTGAAAAGTATAAGAAATGTTAATTCCCTGGGGCTCTTTATGTAAAGATAGACTAGAATCAAGAGGATCGAGTGGCTCCCAGGAAACTGACAGGAAGAGAGATGCACTTTAATATTTCATTAGTGTCACATTAGCAAGATAACACAGATTTTCACACTTGGTGACTTCTTGGGAATAATGTCTTATTCAGAAACAAACGGGGACACCACGGCCGCTTACCCTGCTGGCCTGCGAAGCATCCTGAAGCAGCCAATCGGAAAGGACTTGACCTTCAGGGTTATGGCTACCCAAGCCAATGAACTCAAGAGTGTGTGACTCCCTGGGAGGCTCCTAAAAAACCTGCTAATCCAGATGAAACCCAAGCAACTGAGGTGAAAAAGTAAGCAGGCAGAGCCTTTCTTATGCTTCTCAAACCAGGCTTGTACTGCTCACCCCTCCAGGCCACCCACCAACTGAGGGATCCTAACGCCCTGGCCTCACCTCTCGCCCTACAGTTACAGCTACAGTGGAGGGCAGGGGAGGGGAGGCAAGGGGGCAGGGATTCAGGAAGACAAGGGGTGGGGTGTCCTTAGCTACCATTGTGCAAATCATTGTCACTTTCACTTGCTCAGCAAATATGTACTGAGCACCTAGCGTGTGCCAGGAATAAGCTTGAGGCTGGGCACAGGACAGGAAGCAGACAGCAGGCACGGAAGCAGAGAGAAGTAATGAAGTTTGTGGGTTTACGTTTCACAGCAGATCCAAGAGGCAGGCTCGGTGCTCCCATTTCTCAGATGATGAAAATAGCTCAGGGAAGTTAACTGCCCTCCGCAGCTCAAGCCACAGACTCGGCTGCCTGTCCTTACAGCCGGAGGCAGGGATGCGATAAAGGGAGGGGCCTGGCAGGAGGGCTCTGGGTCCTGGACCTGCTCTGCCCTTGGGCAGGGGGTCCACCTGCCCCCTGTTGGTCTAGCTTTTGGGGCATTTAGAGATGACAAAACACATGCAAAGACTCTGCAGATGAGCTTTGTTTCCAGGCTTTCAGGTGTGTCACTAAGGTCTTATTTTCTGGATGGACGATAATTGCCAGCAGGTGGGACAATCGCTCAGCCCCTCCTCCCCGTCGCCCATGAGGGCACGAGGTGCCAAAGAAAATGAGCACAGGCAGGGCCCTCTCAGCTCAAAGGAGCCACCTTCATTCATGCGGCCCCCTGGGCGCCCAAACGCCCTCCAGGGACCGCCTTACAGACTGCACTTCCTGGTCCTCAGCAAAAGTCATCATCTGCGTCCGAGGAGCAGAGGGCATCTGGCCTCCAGGGACACCCTCCCCACTTCCCTCTAATTTGGTCTATTAATTTAAAGCAAAGGAAGCTGCCAGGAGTGGTGGGCACAGGGGATGGCTGTGAGGATGTAATTAACGCAGCTGCTCCAAACGCAAGGTGATGCCTCATCAACTCATTAGCAGGTGTACAGCGATTTAGAATGACAACCTGGAGGACGGCAATGGGGACACGCAGCCACCTTTCAGGTCCGTGCCTCGCCCACCACTTCAGTTCCCTGGCTGTCGAGCAATGACAAACAAAGCTCTCCCAGCAGAAGGCTCCGAGCTGCCGGAAGCCCAGCAAGAGCTGCTGGCGCTGGAATGGCTGGCGGCCTGGGGACCAGGCCCAAAGCACCCCGGACCCAGCAACCACAGGGTCCCATGCAGAGACCCACTAGGGGACAGGAGAGCACAGCTCCAGCTTTTAAATACTTCCCCATTAAAGAGTCAGCGTGGGTTCCTGACCCTGTTCGCTGCGCTCTGCAAACACAGAAGACAAAGACGGACCATGAGGACTTGGTGGCCTTCCCAAATCATGACCTGCTGGAGGGACACAAGGTAAGCAGAGGGCTGTTTCCAAACATCACATCAAGTCATTTTAGCATTTTCCCTTCAAGAAACAAGACCAGTTAACCTATAAGGGAAAAGAATCTGAAAAAGGATAGATAGAGACATAGATACATAGATACATAGATAGATGGATATATAACTGAATCACTGTGCTATACACCTGAAACACGTTGTAAATCAACTATACTTCAATTTAAAAATAAATAAATAGGGAGGGAGACGCAAGAGGGAGGAGATATGGGGACATATGTATATGTATAGCTGATTCACTTTGTTATAAAGCAGAAACTAACATACCATTGTAAAGCAATTATACTCCAATAAAGATGTAATTAATAAATAAAGTGGGGGGAAATATAAATAAATAAATAAATAAGAAACTGAATAATGAAAAAAAAAGAAAAGAAACAAGACCAGCATTTCTCCCCACTTCCAAAAAAAAAAATATTATATATATATATATATATATATATATATATATATATATATATATATATATATATAACTGGCTTCATCTTGTAAGCCTCAAATATAGCAAAAACATTTCAGTAGAGAGGGTTAACCCTGCAAAGTTATGCTCCAGCCTGGCTCCAAAGAGACACACGGGTAGTTTTGGGCCACCCAGGTGACTTTACCCCTGCAGAAGCTGGAAGATAACTGGGGAAAAAAGAAGAAAAATGGTTACCATATTGGTGTGTTGAGATGACAACCCTTCTTTTCTTTCCCAGCAGGTCACCTAGGTAAAGCCCTTGGCGGCTTTGCAATCACCTGGATTGTGAACTTTAATGATGACCCAGCAGGAGAAGATACACAAAGTGTCCCTTTGATCCCTGAGCAGCCCCCTGGGCCCAAAAAAGGTAACACTGCTTCAGCACACCTGTTCCACAAGGGCAGTGAGGGGGTGTGCCCGGACCCCAAGGCCCAGTCACGATACAGATAAAGCCAAGAGCAGAGAAGGGACGGCTGCAGACCCCACGATGGCACATCGTGAAAGGCCCACTGACTTGGGGGACCAGTGAGCGGGACGAGGTTGGCTGCTCAGAGCTCGAAACAGGCTGGGCCGCGCTCGGGGTGAAGAGCACAGCAGATGCAGGAAAGCTTCCTTGGCGTCAGGGTAACACGGGAGGGAGGAAATCCAAAAGCTGCCATCCCTTCCGAGAGCTGAGCCCAAAAGAACCAGACCTGGAAAGCTCACTTAAGGGAGGTTTTCACAAGTCTTTTCGTGTACACGGATTAATTTCACCCGGGTCACACTCAGGGTCTGAGGTCAGCCCAAGGAGGCAGGTGGGTGCACCCAGGCCTCACCTGTCACAGGGCTGCCTCTGGTGGGCCGCCCCACCTGCTGCGCTTAGACCCACATCACAAACGAACAGCTCTATAGCCGCACCAGCTCCTAGGAAGACTAAAGCCTTCTCTACCCCCGCGTTCTCGCCCCCTCGCACACAACTGCAGCTCTGCCAGGTATAGCTCATTCCTCAGCTGTGTCAACTGGCCCAGGGTCTGCTCTAGGGCCCCACCTCAGGGTGGAGACCTCGTTCACCTGGGAACTGCGCCCCTGTTGGAGAGGCCCCGGGGCCCAGCAGCCCCGAGGCAGACCCTTTCTGGCTATGAATTTCCAGATGATGGCTGTTCCCGCCCCGCCCCAAGAGGCCAGCAGCATTTCTACAATTTTTGCTTAGAAAGAAGGGTTAGTCGTATTTCTCTTCCAAATGCAGCTGGAACAGGGAGGCAAAACTGACCTTTCACACGTATTTTGCATTAACTCAGAAATACTCTATCTGAATAAAGAATATAAGGTGACTTTACTTCATGCACCCTTTCATCTAAATTATTAAAAGCCCACATATAATACTTCGGACGACCAAAGCAGACAAATTTTTTCTCTTAAGGCAAGGAAATCCTCATTTTCCTGGAGAGTAAAAGAGAACGTGCGAGTCAGCCTGCTTAATCCTACCTGCCTCCACTGAAAAAACAGAAAAGGGATTATGATGTAAAATGATCAGGATGCTTGTGGTTATTATTCTACTTCACCATGTTATTCTTTGATTCGACGCCTTTTAATTAAATTTAAATTGATCGAGCAGTTTCAGCAATGATTTCTCAATACTCATGTGTGATTCTGAAGATGTTAGAATCTGGCTAAATTAATACTTCACGCTCACCTGCCAATAACAACTCCTGGTGAAAAATTGCACATTCAGAAGCCTGGCAAAGACTGTCCCACTAAGTAGTGCCGGGAGGACGAAGCAAGGAGCATCTCAGGACAGACTCCCGGCTATCTGTAGAGTCTGGTCTCACAACGTCATACACAATACCTCGTGAATAGTATTTTTATGAAAGTTGAATCAAAGTGTATTTTTAAAAATTTTATGTCCACCTTCCCAACTCCACTCCAAGAAAATAAAATGGATGCAGACCTTGGTTCACGACTGTGAACTCAGACTGTGCCAAACCCGGAGAAGGGTGACAGGACCAGTGTCCTAAGAGGCTTGAATTTATGGGGAGAATCAGGAGGTGAGCAAATTGCCAATTCGCTGACACAAAAACCTTTTCTTGGGGAAAACGCACTGAACTTTCAATCTGCTTCTTGAATACTCTAGCTTAGCATCTGCAGTGAGCTGCAAAGAGTGTCCTGTGTGCCAGGAAACAGATAAGCTGTGGGTAAAAGGGCTGCATGGTGGGAGCAAGACAGAAGCCCCGGTACTTCCCTGGTGGTGCAGTGGTTAGGAACCCACCTGCCAGTGCAGGCAACACAGGTTCGAGCTCTGGTCCGGGAAGATCCCACACGCCGTGGAGCCCGTGCACCACGACTACTGAGCCCACACGCCACAACCACTGAGTCTGTGCGCTGCAACTACTGAGCCCACGCGCCACAACTACTGAAGCCCGTGAGCCTAGAGCCCGTACTCCACAACAAGAGAAGCCACCGCAATGAGAAGCCCGCACACGGCAACAAAGAGTAGCCCCCACTCGCCGCAACTAGAGAAAGCCCTCATGCAGCAACGAAGACCCAATGCAGCCAAAAATTAATTAATTACTTAAAAAAAAAAAAAAGACAAAAGCCCCGGCCATCCACCTGTGCAGCATGGAGAGCGGCTGGGAGTCCTCCATAGATGCCAGGCACCCACTCTGCCAGGCTCGGAAGGCCAGGGGCCACAGTGGAGGTCGGGCATTAAAAACCCCTTCCTGTGCTTTATCTCCAGGGAGACGGATAAGACACAAGGAGGTAGTGCGTGTCAGGCATCTGAGGCGCCTTGAAGAAAACCAGCAGGCACACAGGGTGAGGGGTGCTCTTCGATGGGGTGACAAGGGGAGCCGTGTGAACGGGGCATCTGAGCAGAGCTGAGGGGAGGAGGCGTGGTGAGAACGGTCTGGGGTTCCAGGCAGAAGGAACGCAAGTATGCAGCCATCAAGAACACAGGAGCTGAAGCCAGACCACCCGAGGCCCGGAGGTCACGGGCGGGCTCTAGATTTCACCACAAGCGTGATGGGATCTCAGCTGGGCTTCCGAAGGACCGCGCTGGCTTCTGTTTGGGGGCAAGCGCAGAGGGCAGGCAGGCTGGCTCTCTCTCAGAAGTCAGGGCCACAGGCTCTGGCTGGGTGGCTGCCCGTCCTCCCTGTCAGGCTGGCCCAGTACCCGCTGCTCCCTCTCCCAGAGCCTTCGGTGTCTCGCAGGGAAGGGACCAGCAACCCAGGGAACCATGCCAGCTCGCTACCTGGCAAGAGTCACATGAGCCCCGGGAGGTGCCCCAGCTCCGGAAGGTCACCGAGCGGCAGTTTGGACAAAGCCCAGGACTCCTGCCTGGCCTTCATTCGAAGCTCACCCCACAGCAGGCCTCGCCCGAGTTCCTGAATTAAGCTGCAGCGTCCCACTCTCGCCCTTCCAAACTTCTGCGCCCCTCCCACGAACCTGGGGACCAAGGGAGGCGGGCGGCCAGGAGGGGGAGGGTGCAGCAGCTGAGGCTGCAAGTTGGTTCGTCCTATCTCTTCGCAGCGAGCGTTCCCAGAGGTCAGGGACTGTGTCCCCTCCTCCGTCCCAGGGCCCAGATGTCTGGCAACTCAGCAAATAGTGAACGTGGACGCTGCTGCTCAGGCCAGGACAGCCCATAACTTTCACTGTTTCTCCAACTCAAGGACGCAGTGGAAACCACACTGGAGTTTTAAAAAGCAAACACGCTGCAAAGCACTTAGAACAGACGAATCACAAATATTTAAATATTGAGGCCTAGAAGTGATGTCTCCACTTCCTCTTCCGACCCCAGGGACAGCAAGGCCGAGTCCCGGCTCAGACGGCGCCAACCTCCTAGCGGTCACCTCCACTCTGCCTCGGTCACCCGCAGCTGCTCAGCCTGGCAGGTTTAAACTTCGCTGAAATGCATATTTTGATTTACTGAAGAAACGTGCGTTGGCCGCAGGCAAATAATAACTATGAGAATAGTTCACACAGCACCTTCCTCCCGCGCTCCCTTTAGGGAAAAGACTGCCGCACTCAAAAATGAGGGGGAGGGGAAATAAAATAAAAAATACATCGAAATAACAGCCACCTAGCGAGGAGGGGAGGCAGATGTCTGAGCCAACCTCCAAACTCACGTGGCTCTGATCTGCCTTTGAGACAATCTCATTCTGCCTTCTGTTGCTTAAACAGTCATTATTAAAGACATCAAAGAAAAACGCCCACTCCACCACTACCGGGGCCGCGATCCCCGGCCCATCCCTGCCGCCACCCTGGCTTTCTGTGTCAGTGGGGTAGGACCGGGCTAGAATAGAACCTCTTCTCTGGCACCAAGTGCCACTTCGTTTAAGGCCAGAAGAGAGACCACGGCCCACCCACGGCCCTGCCAGGAGTGAGGAGGAGCAGACACGACATGGGCCTGTTCTGCCGTCTCTAATCAGCATCAGTAGCCCAGACACAGCACCTGCACTTGGCGTGGAAGACAACTCCCCTGTTAGGAGACAGCCTTTCCGTCTCCTGTGGAAGGACGCCAGGCAGTGAGTGGGTTTCTCCCCATCCCCCTCCCCGCCCCTCCCCAGGAAGGGAAGCCTGGGAGAGTCTGGCCGCCAGGTCCACTTGGGACAACGTGACATGGAAGAGGCAACCCCTCTTCTCAGCGTCAACACTGGAAAGCTTCCAGATCCCAGAGTGGTCCCTCCTGGTCGTCAGAAGAGACGGTGGGTGACTCGGAGGGCTCCTGTGGCCAGAGCGCAGACACTCAGACAGGAAAGTGCAGCACCAGCTCCTCACCCCTTGGGGCACCCGGGGGAGCCCGGAGTGTGGGAGCGTGGAGCCTTTCCAGGGAGGGAGAGGCAGGCGCTTCCACCAGGCCACCCAGGTGGACTTCAATAACCCTATGTGAGCCCCTCTGTGTATGAGGCCCTGTGTCTGGGCCCAGGACACACGAGTGAGAGATCCAGTACTGTCCCCAGTGTGTGTATACACACTCACGAATTATTAATAAAGAAATATGTGAAGTGCCGCACAAACCCAAAGCAGGGAACAACCCATTCTGCCGGTGGACGAGGATAACACAGGAGGGAAAATGTAACTGAAACTCACGGGTGCTCCCATCACACAGGGACAGATGGGGCAGGCACTGCGTGGACCAAGGGCTTCATTGTCATTCTAAGGAGCTGAGGCTTTACCTTGCAGAGGGGGGGGTGGGGGGGGACTGAAAGCAGAAGTGCGTTGTAGAGAAAGGGGGAAGAAGGCGGGGAGACCCAGGAACAGGTCAGGGGGTCATGGGGGCCCACTCTGGGGCAGTGGTGGGAGGGATGGAGAAGACTGAAGTGGGGGAGGGACACAAAGAAGCACAGGCAGAACTTACAGATGTTCATCCACAGGCTCCAGAGAGCACCAAAGGCACCAAGGAGCGGTGGGCCTGGGCTACGGGTCTCAGGGGACACCCAGAACCAGAGGGAACAGTAGCTGGAGGATTGATGAGTTTGGTTTGGACACTGAGTGTGAAACGCTCAGTACGCAAAGACAGATGTGAAACTCAGGAGGGAGGTGGGGCCTGAAGATACAGATGCGGCGTCATGGGTGTACAAATGGAGACTGAAACCACGAGAAAGAAACAGTTTCTTTTAAGCCAGAGTCCTCTTACAAGAGAAAAGAGGGCCAAGGACACACACGGAGGCCCTGGAATCTCAAAGGGGAGCCAGGAAAAAGGCAGGGTCTGTGTGGTGAGCAGGAGAGAGGATGGCGTCCCAGACCAAGGGGGAGGATGGTCTTTCTTCGAGGAAAAAAAGGGACAATTAACATCAACAAATGTTGCAGAGAGTCCTAAAATGAGAAGGTTCTAGTGAATGGCTGGGGAGGCAGAGGCCCAACTTCTATGGTCAAGGAGAAGATGGGAAGGGAAGTGGAAAGAGAAAACAGTAGCAGAAAAGGTCTGAGAGAAACTTTACAGGAAGTGAGAACAAGAGCACATGTGTGAGTAAATGAGAAAGAGCAATTCCGAGGAGACATCTAGATCTTTACTAGCTTCAACTCAGAAGAGAAGTGTGAGCTGTGGATACCTGGGGAATCATCAAAAACGGGGTGACGGTTGAAGCCGTGCCCATGGACGACACGGCTCATGGAGAGTCTAGAGAGAAAAGCAAGGACCCTGGGGTTTAAAGGAGCTGGAGCAAGAGCTTCTTTTCCAATCCCCGTCCCCACATCCAGCTCAATCCATAAGGCTGGGATTCCAGCCACATTTCCTTCTAGAAGGGGGTGCCCCGCTTATTAAGGCACATGGAAAGTCTTCAAGTTCTTTGCGACACTGAGGTTCTATAAATGGTGAATGGGTAAATAAAGGCAGGTCCTATGGGACCCAGGGTCAAAAACACAGGTTACTTACCTGTCCCTTTGATATTCTGAAGCTTTGAGACATGTCACATCATCAATCAGAAGTTGAGCCTTCCCTCTTAACTCCAGGAGAATACTGGATAACATCAACGACGTGTACCAAATAGAAACGTGGGTTATGCAAAGTGCACGTAATGATAACCAAACAGAAGGGACAGCTAAAAAAAGTCAGGACTCAACAAAATGTCTACACAAGGGAGATGTTAAGACCTTCCATTAAAGTACAACTGCCATACAATAAAATGTAGAGACCTTAATCTGATGAGTTTTAACAACTACCTATGGCCATGTGATCCCAGCCCCAGTCGGCATCTAGTTCTTTTCCATCACCGAGGAAGCTTCCTTGCTCTTCCTGGTCACTTGCCCTCCCTGCCCTCGAGAAGCCACTTTACCACCATAGATTGGTTTGTACTTCTTTTGTTTTCTAGATCCATCCATATGGTTGTATCAGTAGTTCATTCTTTGTATTGCTCAGTGGTATTCCATTGTGATAACAATTTATTTACCCACTTTTCAGATGATAGGTATTTGGGCTGTTTCCAGTTTGGGGCTTTATATGAACATTCCTGCACAAGGCTTTTCATGAATGTGTATTTTCTTCTAAGGTACTGGAATTGCTGGATCACACTGTAGATGTTCAATTTCATAAAAAGTGCCAAACAGGTCTCCAAAGAGGTTGTACCACTGAATGCACGTAATACTCCACAATCTCACCAATATTTGATGTTGGCAGTCCTTCTTATTTGAGCCATTCTAATAGGTGGTATCTCATGGTGGTTTTCATTTGTATTCCCTGATGAGTGAGATGTCCAGCACCTTTCCACGTTTATTGGCCATCCGGGGATCTTCCATTGTGAAGTAACTGCTCAAAAGTGCACAGGTCTATACGTTCTGACAAACAGGGTTGTGTGACCACAACCATAATCAAAATATAGAAAATTTCCATCACCCCCAAAAGTTCTGGTGTGCCCTTCTTGGCCAACTCACCTCCACATCCAATGCCCAGCAACCACTCATCTGTTTTCTTTCCATATAGTTTTACCTTTTCCAGAATGTCAGATAAATGGAATTAGCCTGTTGAGTCTCTGGGTTCTTTTCACTCACAGAATGCATGTGAGATTTAGCCACATTGTATCAGTCTGTTTTTATTACTGAGTAGTATTCCAACAAAGGTGTTGATTCATTCACCAGTTGAACGAATGCCATTTGGGTCTTCAGCTATTGGAAATCATGAATAAAGCCACTGTAAATGTAACTTTTCATTCTCTTAGGTAAATACCTAGAAGTGGGATTGCTGGGTCATACTGTAAGTATAGATTTTAAATTGTTTTAAAGGGTAGATTTATAAGAAACTGCCAAACTTCTTTCCAAAATGGCTGTGCCATTCTGCCTTCCCACCAGCAAGGATGAGAGTTGGTATTATCAGGTTTTGGGGGGTTTTTGTTTTATATATTTATTTATCTGTTTATTTATTTACTTGGCTGCACCAGGTCTTAGTTGCGGCACACAGGATCTTCACTGTGGCGTGTGGGCTCTTAGTTTCGTCATGCGGGATCTAGTTCCCGGACCAGGGATCGAACCTGGCCCCCTGCACTGGGAGCATGGAGTCTTAATCACTGGACCACCAGGGAAGCCCCTGTTTTTGTTTTGAAGGCATTCTAACAGGTGTTTACCAGTATCTCACTGTGGCTTTTAGTTTCATTTCCCTGATAATGAGGTTGAACTTCTTTCAGGTGCTTTGCGGCCATCTGTACATCTTAAAGTGTCTATTCAACTCTCTTGCCCATTTTTAAACTGCATTGTTTTCATATTATTGAGTTTTAAGAGTTCTTCATATATCCTGGATATAAGTCCTTTATTAGACATATGCTTTGCAAAAGTTCCCTCCCAGTCTGTGTCTTTCCATTGTCTTAACGGTATCCTTGGAAGAACAGAATTTTAAAATTTTGATCAAGTCTGAAATACGTTTTTTTTCTCTTGTGGATTGGTCTTTTGGTCTAAGAAATCTTTGCTTGTTCCAAAGTCACAAAAACTTTCTCTTTTTTCTTCTGGAAGCTTTACAGTTTTAGAATCTAAACTTTGGCCTATAATTCATTTTTAGTTAATTTTTGTACATGGTCCAAGGTATGGGTCGAGAGGTTCATGTTTTTTGCATATGATGTCTAACTGTTCCATTATGATTTGTTGAAAAGACTATCCTTTCTCCATTGAATTGCCTTTGCACCTTTGTCAAAAATCAACTGACCATGTATGTGTGGGTCTATTTCTGTACTGTCTGTTCTATCCCATTTATCTATGTGTCTATCCTTTTGCAATACCAAACTGCCTTGATTACGGTAGCTTTATAGGAAGTCTTGAAAATCAGGCAATGCAATCTTCTAGCTTTGTTCTTTTTCAAAATTGATTTGGTTTGTCTAGGTCCTTTGCATTTCCATATAAACTTTACAGTCAACTTGTCTAAACTCTGACTAGGATGGCACAGAATTCATCAATCATTTTAGGGAAAGGGGGCATCTTAACTACATTGAATCTCTCAATCCGCAGTATAGCCCTCCATTTACGTAGCTCTCTTCTCTCATGCCTCCCAGCAATGTTTTGTAGTTTTCAGTGAAGTCTTTACAGACATTTACTTAGTTTTACTCTAAGGTATTTGATGTTTTTGAAACGACTGTAAATGGTATTGATTTTTTTTTTTTTTTTTGCGGTATGCGGGCCTCTCACTATTGCGGCCTCTCCCGTTGCAGAGCATAGGCTCCGGACACGCAGGCCCAGTGGCCACGGCTCACGGGCCCAGCGGCCACGGCTCACGGGTCCAGCCACTCCGTGGCATGTGGGATCCTCCCGGACTGGGGCACGAACCCACGTCCCCTGCATCGGCAGGTGGACTCTCAACCACTGCGCCACCAAGGAAGCCCGGTATTGATTTTTTAATTTTTCTTCATTTTCCTAATATATAGAAATACAATTGACCTTACATCTTGCAGCCTTGTTGAATTCACTCATTCTTTCATGTGCTGCATATATGTATATATTTATTCCCCAGGATTTTTCATAATCGTGTTGTTCGCAAATACAGGTTACATTCTGGAGATAGATTACTTTGTCTGAAACTACAAAGGATAGGTGCTTTTCAATGATTAGAAAGTGTTCCAAATTTCAGGGGGAAAAAAAAAAGCCTTGGAGAAAATTTACTTTAACTGCGTAAGTTGAGATGGCAGATTTTTATCTCAGAGTTTTATTTCCTTCTCTTGTTAGATTAACACCCTCTTACAACGGAGGGTGGGAGGCTGTTTCGCTGCATGGCAGTGGGATGCGGTCATCGGGGCATTCGGGTGGACGGGACAACCTACACACAGCTTCAGTTACTCCTTCTATACATCGCCTCTTTCTCGGGTGTGGTGTCAGTGTTGGCAACAAGCCTGGAGAGCACCAGCAGCCCAGGGAATGAAGCAGGCGTCTTAGTGCCTCTCCACCCTCTATCATCTGGATATTTACCATAAGCTTCTGATAATAAGATCTCGGTGGATATTTACCATAAGCTTCTGATAATAAGATCTCGGTGGGCCTGGTAAACAAACTTTGGATTTCACGGCTGATTTTTCAGAGAGCTCCAGGGAGTGGGGCTGTTAATAGCACTTTTTCCACCAGCACGTGAGGCACGTGATAAAGTCTCAATTACAGGTAACCAATAATCCAATGACAATAAACACATAGCAGTGTTTGAGATGTAAAAACTGAAAGACCCTTGTTGAACAGGAAGGCGGCATCAAGTTCACCAAGTTTATGGCTCAATTACTGAAGTCCACAGAAACAAGGAAACAGATCAACTGATGAAAGACTTGACAAGGGATTGGGTTTTAAATGTATTTCTGCCCCCATCTGACTTTTTTCCATCCTGCAATCTTATATAATTTGACTAAAGTCCTCAGTTAGATCTATGGTATCAACCACTAGGATCTGTTTGAAGTTAAAAATTGCCTCCATCACAAAAATCTAGTAATTACGTATCAGGCTAGTGCTTTTGCCCAATAGCTTCACATGTGATTTCTCTATTATGAGGAAGTGAGACTATATATGTATGTGCATTTGTGTGTTATATATATAATTTTTTTAACAGAGAAATAACTCTAGAGCACCCCGCTGCCATTCTATCAAACGCAAGGCAAGTGATTGCTGAGTTCCCAATTATGTTCAACCTTAAATCACACTGCTTGGTCTGGTTGTATATCCAGCCCTACAGGGAGTTGTGCAAAGGCATATATTTGGCAAGCTTTCAAACCATGGCTACAAAACATGTGCTGAAGAAAATGATTCAAAATATTAAGAAAGCAGTCATTTATTTTAGAAAGCCTGTTCATGTGAGACAATAAGCTGCTTCCCAGAATAGGCTCCATCCATCAGGAAAACACTACAAGCCAGCACACACTGGCTGGGGCCTGAGGCTCAGCCACTACACTGCCATGATTATGATTCATCATCCACGGTGCATCTAAGATGGATAAGCGGGCTGGCCACGCTTCCACGATGGCGGCCGAGCTGTGCAGGGTGGCAAACCCTCCCCCACCCTGGAGGAGCACCCCAAGCACAGATGATCTCATGGACCCTAGAAAACCACCTGGTTTTCCCTGTGGATCCTCATGAGAGCACTGAGGCACAGAAGAGGGATGGAAGGCCTGAGCACCTTGGTGCTGGGTCCAGATCAGCTACTACTCCATTAAGAGGTAACAGTTCAAACAAAACAAACCAGGGCTCCATGGCAACCAAGTACCTGTTGTCAACCAGGAGGTCTGCTATGTGATAAGAGGCCAGTGGCCCTTCTAGGGATCAGGCTAGCTGGGCCAGCTAACCTTGGCCAACTGAAGCAAAGGAGGTTCCGTCTGAGATGAGACTCGGGAAATCTCTTTCCAGTGTCTTCCCTGAACTCCCCCTGGAAACCTTCTGTACCACCCTGAGGGGCCAACCCACAAGCCAATTCCACCCAGAATAACTGTTCCCAGTGACCAGCCCATTCTCTCACTGTCTGTGAGCTTCAACTTATCTGCCTGAAAGAGAGAATTTCTAACCTCTCCTTCCATCACTCCAACCTGAGGAATGGGCAACAGATGAATCTTGTAAAGTATACATAATGATTAGTTTTCTCTAGATCAGGACATACTAAAATTTAAAAAATATTTAAGTCTCTCAACCAACTTTAAGAAACATTTAGGGACTTCCCTGGTGGCACAGTGGTTAAGAATCCGCCTGCCAATGCAGGGGACACGGGTTCAATCCCTGGTCCAGGAAGACCCTACATGCTGGGAAGCAACCAAGCCCGTGCACCACAACTACTGAGCCTGCGCTCTAGGGCCCGCGAGCCACAACTACTGAGCCCGCACGCCTAGAGCCCGTGCTCCACAACAAGAAAAGCCACCGTGATGAGAAGCCTGCACACCGCAAGGAAGAGTAGCCCCCTCTCGCCTCAACTAGAGAAAGCCCGCGGGCAGCAACGAAGACCCAGCGCAGCCAAAAACAAATTTATTTATTTATTTATTTAAAAAAATAATAAGAAGAAACATTTAATGAGCCAACCACAGTACCAAGACAAGGAACATAAAACTGCATCTTACTAACTGAACCACTGGAATCTCAGCTTTCCTAAGGCAACCACTTTGAATCAGTGGGGGGTTTCAGATACCACTAAACACAGCATCTGCAATGAAGACAGAAGTACTGGCTGGTGGACAGCCAGAAATGTCTGCAAATATCTAAGACAAGAGAAGACATACCAGAAAAAGACAACCAAGCAGTTCGTGAGCAGGAAATCATTGAGGCTCTTTTAAGGGTTAGAAAGGAGAAATGAACAATGGTAAATGAGTGCTTTTCCCTTGCTAACATCCAAGGTCAGTGAAATATGGCCAGTGAAATGCAACCAGTGTGTCCAATCAAGAAGGGCCAGCCTCATTTATTCAAGCTGGGTCAGAGGGCCCTGTCTGTTTCATTTTCAAACAATTAAATAACGAGGACCATACACACTAAATGTGTGTCACACACACTGTCACGTGTACCGTACACACTAATTTCTAATAAGCCACATGGGAAGTCACTGCCCTTCAAATACTGAACGGGATTATTGACCACTAGTAGCCAGGTATGTACGGGAATAGGTTTAGAGTATTCAGTTGACTAAGCCAGCATGTTAATCTCAAAAGCAATCAACCAAAGGCTCGAATCAGGAAAGTGAGACCATTTAAGAGTATGCAGGGGATGGTTTCTAGTGTTTGTTATCAGAGAAAAGTGGCTCCAGTAGAGACAGGCCTATTGAGTGTTTGGTAACTAGGAAACCAATGACTGACAGGCACTCCCAACTCTTCTCCCTGCGACCAGCTGACCCTAAACACACACCAGCAACTCATGGTGGGAACACTGCCTGCTGTGCTGCCCACTTCTTACAAACGAGACCCTCCATAAACTGGTCAAAACCCATCTTCCAGCCCTATCTACCCACCTTCATCTCACATGCCTCAATCCTGCACAGGCCAGGCAAGGTGGGACCGGGCAGTCAAGTACCTTGACTTGGGTGGCGTTAGACTCCATCACACGTGGAAGGGGGAGATTGCCTTAAACCGAGTCCAACGAGCTGATGCTCAAAAACGACTCAACTCCTCCTGCTCAAGGGCTCTGTCCATAGGTCTGAGTTCTAAAGAGGTCCATTTCACTATAAATTATCTGAGAAGTTACTGGTTTTATTCATAAAACCTAACCACTGTAACAACGTGCTGATCAAGGTAGCAGCAAGAATGGAAAGCTGCACAGGGGAGATTTTGCTTAGCAGACGGGTCTCCTGGGTTCTACAACCCAGTCCCCAACTAGCACATTTGAGACCAAAGTAAATGCTTCAATCGCCAGCATGGAATGGCATGATATAGTTGAGATTCAGTGAGCTGGAAATATGATTCTTTTCTCCCTGAGGAAGGTGAACGTGAGGGGTTCAATTAACTACTTCCAGGCACTGTCACCAACTTTCTAGGTATCGGCAGACTTACCACATTTTCCTCCTACAAATCTCAGATGTCTCCAGGAGGAAAACCAAGGAAGCAAAAAGAAAGCTCCCCACCAAAGTTTAGATTTCTGCAAATATCGGTATCTTAGCAGATTTGCTCCCTCACCCCAGAATGAAGGTTGAACGTAACGTCCCCATCACGCTCATAGGAAACACGCCACAGGAGAAAACACAGAAAATGAGGCCTGGCTTTCAAGCTGGGTGCAAGTGAGTTCAAATTCAGCCTCTGGCAAGGGAGGCAGCGCTGCCCTGTCCCACGGCCCCAGCAAAGACGCACAGCACCGCTGGGGGGCTCCACTGAGAGCCAAGAACGCGGCAACGTTAACTGTTCATGGGCGGGGGGCGGGGGCAACCACATTCACATCCTCCTCAGGACACAGGCCGATTCTGTTGAAGTACAGCCACCCCGTGAATCCCGGAATGCCAACTTTCAACGTCTAAAGGCAAGGCTTACAGCAGTGTTTCCTCAACGGTTCCCCAAAGGACTTCAGGACTGTCCTTCTAGGGGCCCAGTTATACCAGGTCAGCGCTCCCCTAGGACAGCAGTGACCTCCGGGGTTCCTCGCCTACATCCACTTTCTCAGTGATGATCTGTGCACTTACAGTCACTTCTAGCTGCTGGGAATAGAGCTGAGGAGACAAGGTCCCTGCCCTGAAAGAGCATTCATTCTAGTGGGGTGGGGAGGAGAGGAGAAAAGTAAGGAAAAGAAAGATAAAACGTTTCAGACAGTAATAAATGCTATTAAAAACACAGACACAAAACCTGCCAGACGACAGAATGACGGGGGACTATGCTAGACTGGGTTGACCGGGAAGGGCCTCTCTAGGGAGATGACATTTGAGGGGAGACCTGAATGGCATGAAGAAGCCAGCACAGCAAGAGGGGGAGGAGGGGAGGGCATCACGTAGAAGAAACAGCCAGTGGGAGAGAAGCACACTTGATGTGTTCCGGGCACAGGCAGCGTCCGTGTGCCCAGGAGGAGGGCGAACGGCGGGAAGTGTGAGCCGTGGCAGGACCAGACCACGAAGGCGGACTGTACGTCACGCGGATGGAAGGTCACCGCAGGGTTCAAGCGAGCTAGTGACCTCATCCTGATTACATTCTGAATAACTCGCCCTGGCCCCGTCCAGGGAACCGAGGAGTCCACCGGGGAAAAGGTGATGGATGTCCAGGCAAAGAAAACGAGGGATGCCTGGACTCGGGAGGTACCCGTGCAGACGTGCAAAGCGGAACACATCCTGGAAGGAGAACCGAAGGACTTACAGATGGAGTCACGTTTGGGTTGGGGGAAAGGGCAGAATCAAGGACACTCCTGAGCCTCTGGCTTGAAGCACGGCCGGGTTTGGATGTCAGCCCTTGTCTTCACTTTCACAAGGTCCTCCGGGCCCTTTCCACCAACAGGGAACTTCAACCCTCACCAGTCACCTTTTAACGGTGGACAGAGAACACTGCACCCCCTGCAAAACTGAAAGGCAGACTTAGGAACTAATGCTTATCATCGTGCTCCAAAATGAAAGGTAAGTTCCAGCCTAAGGGAGACCTGACAAGAGTCTAGAAGAAGCTGCCTGAGCTACTCACCCGAACCCGCCCGTGACACCACCCTCTGGACTGGGAAGACTCCGTTTCCTGGCTCCGCCCAGGCCCTCCAGATGAAGAGCTGCGCACCGAGCATTTTCAGCTTCCTTTAACCAGGCTTTTTAAAACAGATACTCTTTCTACCCTAAGTTTGTCACCATTTAAAATGTTGTGCTGGTGACTGCTAATTATGTAAATGCAAGCAGCCATGTCTATTTTTAAAAGGGAACCCCATTTTGCATTCTTACATCCCGAA
Source organism: Mesoplodon mirus (assembly GCF_964341445.2). Classification (NCBI taxonomy): domain Eukaryota; kingdom Metazoa; phylum Chordata; class Mammalia; order Artiodactyla; family Ziphiidae; genus Mesoplodon; species Mesoplodon mirus. The sequence goes on along the minus strand of NC_138978.1, from coordinate 4,889,400 downwards.
ATGTTTAAAATAGCTAGTCCAGTGATGTTTTCACTTTAGTCGCACCGTTTGTGTGGATTTAAATACAGGTTCAGCAGAAACCAAAGCAAGTCACACATTTACTTTCTATTAAACATCTAAATCAGAAGATTAAAGGCCTATTTTACATTTAACAGAAAGAAGCCGTCAAATCAGCAAAGCAACAGCCTCACTGTATTTACTGCCAAGCAGGGCTGAGGTTTGAGAGGTAATCAATTTCGGAAGGGAGGGTGGGTTTCTTTAAACTCTTCAAAAGAGGAAAACTACATGTGAGCAAACCTTTAATTACAGTATCTTTCAAAGAACCTACAGGCCTTTATTCTTTCCAAACCTAATGCTTCTTAAAGCAGCTCTTGCCCCTTAATTCCACATGAAATATTCAGTATAGCATAATTAAATTTTATTCCACGCTATTTTTGTTGGATTCATGGAAATAGAGGGTGGTAGCATCTTTTAAAACAAACTTCCCAGCAACTTCACTTTCACAGTGAATGGCTGGTTCTCAAAACTGAATTTAAAATGCAAACCCCACTCCAAATGCATATTTCAGTCCAGGACAGACAGGTGGGTTGTAACACCCAACCTGCAAAGAAACGACTGCCCCCTCCTCCACTCCCTGAACTGCGTGTGCCACAAGGTACCTCTGAACACAGATCTCATTTTTCAACATGTAAATACCGGGGCCTTGTTTAGTTCTTCATATGAATCTATCCGGTGGGTAAAGAAAACAGAAAGGAAAAAGACAGGGAAAGAAGCACCCGTCTGTGGCAGAAAGATGTGTAATCTGAGTAACTATTTGGGTAACTGGATCATTTGTGGGGACTGGGCTCGAGGTTTCTGATCATTATTATAACTTACAGAACCAAAATCTTAATCTCTTTTCCAATCAGTGTCAGTAAGCTACAAGTGGACACAAACCCTCTCTCTCTCTGCCTGGTGACCCAGATCACAGGACTCAAAGAAAGAGAAGTGGTAACACACTTCTCGAGTGATCCACAGCAAAGTCCACCAGCCACAGGAAGCCTGGGACCCCATCTAGTCTGACTTTCCGGCATCAGTCCCATGGGAGCACCCCCGATGGGACATAATCCTATTAAAACATGCATCTCCCCCATAATGTGCACAGGAAGCTTAAGTCTTCATTTTACATTTTGCAAACATATCAATAGGGACCATCTCAGATCAATGGTGACCCAACCTCTCAGTCCAGCCAGACCATCCCATTTGCTCTATAACTTCCTAAAAGGCACCAAACCTAAAGAGGGTAACCAAAACAACGACAACAAAGATTTATCAAGTGACATCCGACATTGCTGTAAGAGAGCAGCATGTCCACCCAGGCTAGAGGCCATTAGAAAAGCCACTGGGGATTTATCCCGGATGCTGCACCAGAATTCTGAGCTGCCAGGCTAGAACCGGGCAAACACCTGGATGCTTTGTCAGCTTAAAAAAAATTTTTTTAAAAGATGGTTCTTAATGAGACTGTTAGAACTTCAAAAGATTAAAATGTATCTTAAAATAATAAAATAAAATGTGTCTTAATTCTTACACTTGACTTTGGCTTTGTAGATTAGTCTACTTTATTGATTTTAAAAAAGACCACCGGGCTTCCCTGGTGGCACAGTGGTTGGGAGTCCGTCCGCCTGCCGATGCGGGGGACACGGGTTCGTGCCCCAGTCTGGGAGGATCCCACATGCCGCGGAGCGGCTGGGCCCGTGAGCCATGGCCACTGAGCCTGTGCATCCAGAGCGGCCCACGAACCGCAAAAAAAAAAAAAAAAAGACCACCCACCAAACTCAGCCAAGTGATCAGTGACAACTTAACAGCCTGGGAAAAGCTGCCACTACAGCCACCAGTGGGTTCCTCTGAACTCATGGTTCCAGAAGGGTTAAAATGAGCTGCTAAAAATAGAGACCTAACCAAAGCCAAACAAACAAACGTGACGACAAAATTAAATTTTTAAACCACAGAAACAGGTATTCGAATTTAAAGCATCTACCCCACCATATTTGCAGAAAAAAATTTTTGAGACTCATTTTTGTTTTCTGTTCAGATCTAAATGTTTAAATAAGACGTCTGCTAGCTTTCCAAAAAACCTGGCCCATTTATCACTTTTTCGAACTACATCATCTTCCCATTCAAATATTTCAGTGACTCTTGTAGGAAAGATGCTGCTCGTGTCCCTAATGTCAAGGTGTCTCTGCAGCACAGGGTGTACCCAAAGATCACAAACAGGATGCCGCCTCATAAGAAGTTGCAGTTATACTGGGGCCTGCGGAGGCTCGGTGACGGCACAGACCAGTTATTTCCCCTGAAGGCACAGCATAGGGAGACTCTGTTAAATCAAGCCTAATATTGCTGATTTCACAATACTCAGTAAGGATCTGGGCTGAAACAAAATACATCAACTGTCAATTAAGTATTGAAGAAGTGTTTTGCATATTAAAAGCATAAATATCACTGGGGTGGAAGTTGGCCAATTTAAACGGGGGAGGAAAGGAGCATTTCCACAGCCACATCCTTGCAGGAGTACCAGGCAGACATGGGCCGGAGGGGCTCAGTCTATATCTGCAAGATGCCTCTACTGAACTTCAACTCCAACTCTTGCTATGTGACCTCAACCAGGGGTGACAAAGCTTTCCCTGCCTCTCTCTCGGGGCTGTTAAGAAACCAAATAACATGTCTGTGAAATCATTTGCTTAACCATAAAGGCACATAAAATTTGAGTTGCTGCTATTTTTGGTTTACATAATAATGCTAATTATAGATTATTGATATATTAAAACTAGCCAGTGGGGCCTCCCTGGTGGCGCAGTGGTTGAGAGTCCGCCTGCCGATGCAGGGGATACGGGTTCGTGCCCCGGTCTGGGAGGATCCCATATGCCGCGGAGCGGCTGGGCCCGTGAGCCATGGCCGCTGGGCCTGCGCATCCGGAGCCTGTGCTCCGCAACGGGAGAGGCCACAACAGTGAGAGGCCCGCATACCGCAAAAAGAAAAAAAAAAAAAAAAAAAAAAACTAGCCAGTGAACTTTTAACTGGGAAACCCAGCAAGTTTCTTTCTGTATTTCTGAATATTAGAAATAGTGGGGGATTGGGGGAGGGGGGGACTGAAAACGCATGTGCTTCTACCTTGACTTAAACTGATGGTGTGAGAAGTAGCTCTGAGACTGCAAAAATGCCCAGTTGAAATAATGACATAAACTGCCTATTTCGTCTTTCCTTTGGTTGCACAGCTCATTAACTGCATAAACAGGGAAACTATTTAGGTGTTAAGATCCTGGAAAATCAAAGAAGGTATTCTGATGTCAAACAGTCACAGACATGGACCAACGTAAAAACAGAAAGATGGTTTGGAAGCAAATGCCACATCTACAGCAAAACTCAGGTATTCAAGGCCATCATTTCAGCCTTAGCAAAGCAGTGAATTGGCACTTAAAGCCAAATTTGATCAAAGTTCACAGGGATTATATATGAAAAGTTATCGGGAAAATTCAACAGTATAAAAGTGAGGCTTGCAGGAAAAACTAGGTAAGGAGTATATGAGAACTCTGTACCATTTTTGCAACTTTGCTGTAAATATAAAACTATTCCAAAATTAAAAGTTCATTTTTCAAAATGATCTGTTAAATTTAAAAAGGGGGGAGAAGCTTGCTTTTGAGGAAGAAAAGGAAGCTAACGTATTTAATAGCACTCTGTGCAGTTCAATATAAGACTTTTTCACACAGCAACTCATTTCAACCTCACAACCATCTCCTGACACAGGTTAGAATCAGCAGCAGCAGTCCTACCTGACATCTAAAGAAACGCATAAAAGAACGATCTTCCCAGGGGATCCCACAGCTTTTCAGAGGTGGAGGTGGGATCCAGTTCCTGGTCCGCCTGACCCCAAAGCCCAAAGCCCAAAACATAACCAGGTCTGGCCAGGGGACCTAAGTGGGAAAGGTGGGGCTGCTCTCTAGGGAAGATGGAAACGGGACACGGACGTCCACATAATACTAATCTACTGTGCAGGCTCATCTCAGCCGTACCAGTGAGTCACCCAAAGGCCATCAGTCCAGGAAGTGACATGGTCCCCTCCTTGAGAAGGCAAGTTAAGAGATACATCTAAAAATGGATGTCCTGGTGACCTGTGGAAAACCTTGACGTTGGTATACCTTCTTACAGCAAGTTCACCTGAAAATGCTTTCAACCCAGAAATCGACCCACAAGCTAAGCTTCTAAAGAAGGCTCCCTGGGTACTTCCCGGGTGGCAGCAGTGGTTAAGAATCCACCTGCCAATGCAGGGGACACGGGTTTGAGCCCTGGTCCGGGAAGATCACACATGCCGCGGAGCAACTAAGCCCGTGCGCCACAACTACTGAGCCTGCGCTCTAGAGCCCATGTGCCACACCTGCTGAACCCGGGCGTCACAACTACTGAAGCCCACGCGTTGAGAGCCCATGCTCCACGACAAGAGAAGCCACCACAATAAGAAGCCCACGCACAGCAACGAAGAGTAGCCCCCGCTCGCTGCAACTAGAGAAAGCCCGAGCACAGCAACAAAGACCCAATGCAGCCAAAAATAAATAAATAAATAGATTTATTTTTTAAAAATAAAATAAAGGAGGCTCCCTGAAAGGCTGTTACTAGTGAACTCAGGGCCACAGCTCCACGGAATAGGAAACTGACAAGCACCACATACGTGAAAAATACAAAATCACAGGTGGGCATAAACCAACCCTAATGCGACTTTTCAAAACCCACCAAAAAGGAAAGCTCAGAAATAACCAATTATAAGGTGGCTCCCCTTTAGAAGAGCCATCTGAAGGCTCATGGGTCACCCTCTCTGCCTGACGTCCTGTGTGCCACCAGAGGGCACTAACTCATGTAATCCCTCTTGAAATCCTAAAGTCACACATTTTGAACTGCAGGAATGTTGAATGAAAGCTAAATTTCAAATCAATGAAAGGACCAATTTGATAGGGGCTTTAAGGACTCGGTAGTCATAAATTTCAATTTAATTCCATAAAACTTAGAAGCACACATATGACGCGGCAGAGTATGCTAAAAACAGTAAGTTAACCAACTCCTCAGATTTATGAAAATAATGGATTTCAAAATAAAGCTAAGAGTTACACATTTGCTCCTGCATCTTTTGTCACTGGGGCTGTCATTTGTATAACATGTCCCAGCAGCTTTGACATGTGGACACAAAAGAGCACAAAGAAAAACATTTCACTTCTTTGTTGCTTTAAAAAGCCACTCTTCATTGAATTATCAGTGGACATTTACCACAATAAAATTATAGTAGTTTATTATGCATGATTAAAACATGATTTAATCTTTTGTACGAAAATCCCTGTAAGAATAAATAGCGAACATTTACCGGTGCTCATTACGCCCTAGGTTGCTATTCTGAGTACATTACACTTATTTAATACAACATCCCTCTGAGAGGCTGTAAAACTCTATTTTAGTAAAAAGTTCAACCTTGCATTTCTTGAAGGCAATCAAGAATTTTTCTTTACATTTGTATCTTCCACCGATGATTTATTTGTCCACAAGACTATAAATTCAGATTTGTGAGTTCTGCTTCATTAACCCCCTTCTGCAATTATTTCTTCATCCCAGAATTCACACTTCTTACACTTCCATGCCACGATAAGATTACATAATCAAGAGTTCAGTGATCAGCTTAATGAAAAATGCATTATGCCCTGAAAGGGGTTTTTGTTTTGCTTTGTGGTACATAAAAATCATAAAAATCTTGGCTTTTCACACTTAATTTAAAAGGAACTGAAACATGAAACATATTTACTGTTTGATCAGAAATGCTGGTTACCTCTCTGTGTGACATAAAATGCAAGTTCAATTGGTCCTGCTTTTTCTGCTTTTAGTTGATGCCTTCAGTGTCCAATAAATAACTGAAGTTTACACTGAAATGGACAAAATCAGACCAATAAAATACACTACACCTGAAAAGAAGTTTCAGTTCTTTAAATAATTCGTCACAAGCTGGTGCCACAAATAAACTCACCTTGAGATAACAGCCCACATCACAGGATACTGTCTCCTTGGTTTTGTTTTTGCAGGAGGGAGGGAGGGAGGGAAGGAAGGAAGGAAGGAAGGGAGGAAGGGAGGGGGGGAGGGAGGGAGGAAGGGAGGAAGGAAGGGAGGGAGGGAGGAAGGGAGGGAGGGAGGGAGGGAGGGAGGAAGGAAGGGAGGGAGGAAGGGAGGAAGGGAGGGAGGGAGGGAGGGAGGAGGAAGGAAGGGAGGGAGGGAGGGAGGGAGGAAGGGAGGAAGGGAGGGAGGGAGGGAGGGAGGAGGAAGGAAGGGAGGGAGGAAGGGAGGGAGGAAGGGAGGGAGGGAGGAAGGGAGGGAGGAGGAAGGGAGGGAGGGAGGAAGGGAGGGAGGAAGGGAGGGAGGAAGGGAGGGAGGAGGAAGGGAGGGAGGGAGGGAGGGAGGGAGGAAGGGAGGGAGGAGGAAGGGAGGGTGGGAGGGAGGGAGGAGGAAGGAAGGGAGGGAGGGGGGAAGGAGGGAGGAAGGGAGGAAGGGAGGGAAGGGGGAGGGTGGGAGGGAAGGGGGAGGGTGGGAGGGAGGGAAGGAACAAACCCCTCAAAGAACAACATCTTCAAGGACAACATCGGTATTCCGGGCTATGCCAACACACAAAGAATAAAGATGGAGTCCCTGTCACATTCATGAAGGTAATCTGGAACAAAAGTACTCTGTTACTACCATGTAAATAAATAGCTCCAAGTTCCCTCTGTATCTTTGTTAATGCCCATTTGATCTAGGAAATATTTTGGTTTACCTTGTTTACTTGATGCCAAATCTTATTATCTTAAATGATTAAATATCAAGAAAAGATTTTAATGTCTGCTTATTTTCTACCTCCCTATTTTATTTTTCAATGTTTCTTTCTAGACTCTCATTAGATGTCTTGATATTAAAATATTCCAGAGACATGACTCATATTTTACCTGCATCTATTTCTTCATCAGGAGGCATGGATACCATAACACGTAGTAAGATTTATAATTCATAATTCCAAGTCTTGATATGCTCTTATGAACACCCTCTACTAGTCTGACAGTCATTTCAATCACAACAAAATTTTTATATTTCTCCCCAAATTTCACTGCTTTATCATTTTTAGAAGTCATGTATAAAAGGCAAATTAAAAGGGAAACATTCAGGAAGGATGCAAAGCTAGGCGACCCATTCACCCATTCAGCAGCATTTATTTAGACTCCACGCTGTGCAGGCTCTGTCCTACGCGCTGGGGACACAGGGTGGACACGACAGAGGCCCTGCTCTCATGGAGCTTCCATTCTCCCAGGAGTCAGACCAACAAACAGACGGTTGCTCTTACAAAAAGAGCAGCTCGCTAAGGGAACCGAGTGGCATCTGGGCATATGGTTGGTCACAAGGCCTCTGTGACCAGGTGACATGTGGACAGAGACCCCCCCCTACCTGAGCTAGGTCAGGCCAGAGATCTCCTTCATAATAACTCTGGATGAAGCAAGACTGGGTCACTTTAATCTTTTTAGTAACATTCAGTTCAAATTAATTTCAGGTTTTGAGTACAATTAATTCACTAATAGAATTGTCTTGAAGCCAGATATGGAGCTGGCAGGATGGCAAAGCTCTCCCTACGAATTCTGCCAGCTTTCATTCCAATATGTCAGCCCTCACGGCTCCAGCTCTGTGGTTCCCTCTTCTTGCTGAGCCCATGAACAAGTGTGTGGTGAGAGCCTGAAATAAATAAGTGTAAAATGGGTCAAGACCGTCGCTTCTATTTCTGTTTTTAACTGAAGAAAATTTGCCCCATTTCCAGAGGCAGAGAGAGGAGACCTCTGGGTAAAGGTAAACTAAAGTATATATTAAACGCATATATATGTATGTATATGTACATGCATATATGTACATATATGTTCCCACACATCTGACTTATTTCCCTATGGTAATTCAAAATTGGTTCTTTTACAACCGTTCTTTTCGTAATCATTACAGCATAACTTCTATTGGGTTGTAGGCTGTATCTTTAAGAAGCCACAGAACTTTTTTAAAGGATCAAATTAAAAATGAAAGGTTTGAAGATGATCAAGGTTCAGATTCAATTAACATTAATTTCAGAAGAATTTTTTACTGACTATGCATATTCAGTAAACTACCTAAGTTTTTGTCTTGTTTTTTTCTAACATAGCATCCCGGGGGAGTCATTATGTACAATCAGCTCTCTAATTCAGATTAATGTGTCTAAGTACACATTGATACAACAGAACACAATGTTTCGAGAGGCTCCCCTGCTAGAGACTATTAGTTGAAGCACAGGACTAAAAAGGTGAACTTCTTAAACTGAATTCCAAGCACTCCCGATCGTTACTTCCTAGGCCAGTTTCACAGGTTAGAAAAATACAGGATTTCAAAGGATACAGAATAAGGAAACGGACTACCAGTTGCTAATTACGGAAGATCCTAATAATAAGCTATAGGTGATTTCTACAGTCCCCTTAAAATTACCCAAATGCACACTGATGGTGAAGGAAAGCCTCCGATCTGTTTTCTCGAATCTGTCTCTCATTTACAACCCCTTGCTTAGAGGTACTCTTGCGGGGAAGAGCCATAAAGTGAGTGATTTGGGGTAAAACACTGAACACTGTACCAATGAGTCTTACAGAGCAAGTTGGGAACGCAACACTGTACCAATGAGTCTTACAAGGCAAGTTGGGAACGCATCGTGTTCTGGGGCGAGTGATGCTGTCTAATTTGTTTTTTGATTTTGGGACTGATTTCCAACCAGTCCTCAAATTGACTGAATATTAGCATGACCACTGAATTCCAGTGAGTCGAGGTAAGTAAAAAAGAACCATCATATTCAGGCACGTGTCCAATGCTCAGAGGACAGTCAATTTCACAAGCCTTGAAGGTGTCCTGAAAAGGACACATTACAAAAAGAAAAGAGCTTCTTACAAGGGAAGTTCTCATGACATCTCTATCTATTTCCCTAGGTGCTATTGAATTAAATAATTAGTTAATTAAGACAGCAGAACAACAGATGGAAGGTTTCAAGGCAATCAAATGTAAATTTTATATATACATATATATGTGTGTGTGTATGTGTGTGTGTGTTTTTAACCATAACGTGATTGCCTCTATGGAATCAGACAGCAGTTTCTGACTTGTTTTCTATCACTCTTTGCCCATCTGCTTTCTGCTACCAAAATTTTAAGATCTGTATCAACAAAAACAGTATTTATTCTCCTCCCTCAAAACAGTTATTAAGTGTACCTCTTTGGCTTGAAGGTACATGACCACAGTGTGTCACCTGCCCCATTCAGCCACCCCACAACTACACGCAGATGCTGGGCTGGGTGCTATGGAAACAGAAGTAGGTGAGGCCCAGCACCTGCTCCAGACTCACAGCTTAGCGAATTAAAGATGCCAATAAAGAGAGAATTACAATACAAGGTGGCAAGGGCCCTTGTAAGAGTGAACCAACAGGTCAGGCTGTGCAGAAAGGGTGTGTGGAGAAGTGACAGCTGGGCTGGCCTCTAGAAGGAACTTCTGCCAGATAAAGCAGATCTGGGGAGGAAGGGCCAGGGGAGAGAAAGAAACAGCACGTGTGAAAGGACAGAAGTGTCCGGCAGTGGGGGTGAGGTGAGAGGTGGCTGGTGCAGGCGTGCTGTACTTGATCACGAAGGGCTGTGGGCTCTGGTATTTCTCTACCTGCACCTACGTCTACATCCAGAGACGGGAGCATCAGGTTAATGAGTGCGTTACTAGTAACGGCAGGTCCAGATGACAGTGCACAGAACCATCCAGAGAGCTGGCGTGCGTGTGGGTTCTCTGTACCCTGAGGAGGCAGGAGGGGCAAGAGCTTGCCTACTGCAGGCCAGACACCTGCCTTGGTTGAGGTTACACCAACTACGTGGTTAAAGCTTAAATTTCAGCAGTAAATTTCTGAAGGAATAAATTACAAATTTAAATGCTATACTCTGGATTTTTTGAGGCAAGAATTACAACAAGAGCACGCTAGCGACCCACGTCTAAATTTTTAAAAAATGAACAAATGTCCAAATGCTCACCTTCCTGGTCTCCTAGACACGCTGACCTTCACTTTCTAAGAAACCAGAATTGTGTGTGTAGCAAATTAATTGGGCTAACGATGATTTTAAAAAGCTAATCCTTTGGTTCTCTAACATAACGAGTTATAATTTACAAGTGGCATCATAAAATAGCTCTTCTTTTGCTGGGATACATTCCAGTCCATTCGTCACAAAGATCTGTGTGTAAAAGAGTGACTTTATAAGTAAAATACCACTTACTGGGGAGGAAAACCTCAAAACAAACGGCAATTAAGCCATTAACGTTCTTTTAATTTCTTGCTTAATTTCCAGCTCTTGGTATTCATTTCCCCATCAGATTGGAAACATTTTAATTAGAATAAAGGGAGTTCAAGAAAACTTATATAATGAGTAAGCTTTCATTATTACTAAATTGTGTTTACTGAGTTTTTTCTTTCATGTGACTACAATGGGCGAGAAGGCCATCATACTTAAAAGATGAACTTAAAATAAAGAAGTGCACAGTCAGGGACCAAGCGGATTCTCTGTGATACTGAGGGCATTACTGAAGTTGGGATGCTGGAAACAGACTACCTAGGTAGACCCCGCTTTCTCGTGATGTCAGCTCACACGAAATCAACAAGCAATGACTCCCTCAACACGAAGTCATCCAAGGGCATATGGTTCACAAATGCATGGCTCAAAGTGGGCTCCCCCTAATTTGGGGGCTGATAGGACTTTTGAGGATTTGGGGGTTAATCTTCATACAGAAAACAAACTAAAGGGAACCTAAAGTAATTTAAACTTGATAAAGGGACAGAATCAGGGTAGCCATGCACCTTTTCCCCGGGGGTTCATTACTGGTATGGGAAGTATTAAGAGCGTGTGTGCTGCTGAGGTGTCCTGTTCAGTCTTTCCAAACAGTTCACTTTCCCTAGCCTACAAGGCTAAAAAGTAGCTTTCCAACCTCACCTTCAATGTTGATTAACCTTTAAAGACACGCTGTGGATCAAAGCCTATACATACACATACATACACACACACACACACAGAGGCATACCTCGTTTTATTGAACCTCACAATATCTCATTTTTGACAAATTGGAAGGTTGGTGGCAGCCCTGTAACAAGCAAGTCTATAAGCACCATTTTCCCAACAGCATTTGCCTACTTCATGTCTCTGTGTCACGTTCTGGTAACTCTTGCAATATTTCAAACTTTTCTATTATTATTCTACAATCTTTGATACTACTCTTGCAGAAACGTTACGACTTGCTGAAGGCTTGACGATGGTTAACATTTTCTAGCAATAAAGTATGTTTTTAATTAAAGTATGTACTGTGTTTTTTAGACATAACGCTATTATTGCACACTTAACAGAGTATAGTGTAAACATAACTTTTGAATGCACTGGGAAACCAACAAAAGTCATGTGACTCTCTTTACTGCATTATCTAATTTACTGCAGTGGTCTGGAACCAAACCCGCAGTATCTCTGACGTCTGCCTGTACACACACACACACACACACACACACACACACACACACACGTATGTAAAGTCTTTGCATAATAAAAGGCTGACCACGCCTGCTTTTAAAAGCATCAGAGGGCAGGCAGGTCCTGTATACTCTATGCCATGGGACTGCCTCAAAGCTACTAAATGTGGGCTTCTGCAGGGATTCAAACACATTTAGGATTGTTAAATACAATTAATAGAATTTGAGGAATTTGTAGATTATGCCAAAATAAAGACAGGAATCTAAAGATATGACAAAATAAAGATAAGACTCTAAAGGATAAAGGTAAAAACCCCAGTGAAAAGTTGCCATTTGGGGGAGATCCTGCAAAATTATGGCCCTGTATTCTGATGTTTTCTGTGACTCAGAAATCTTGCCTCAAACCCCTAATTCCAAGGAGTTACCACTTGGATCTGACTTGAGGCAAGAACAATCCCCCAGAACCTCACAGATGCTTTGAGAAATGTAACGGGATCAGGGGCAGAAAGGCTCCTTGGTGGGTAGAAAGTTAGAGCAGAGGCCACTGAAGCAGCAACCCTACCGACAGCCCCGGTCTCCCTCTCCTGCCTCTCCGACCCTGCTCGTCTCATCAGGATCATAAGTGGTTTCAGATCCACACGGACAATCCTTCACAAACCCTGGCCTCCCTGTTCCTTGACCCAGTCCCCCCCAGTACCCTTGGACTGTATTTCCATGATCATTCCCAAGACCTACGCTGTCCAGTATGGTAGCCACAAGCCACGTGTGGCTATTGAAATGTGCCTAGTCTGAACTAAGATGCTTTGGAAGCATAAAATCCACATCAAATGTCAAAGATGTAGTACAAAATAAAGGTAAAATATCTCAACAATTTTTATATTGATTACATGCTCACATAATACATGGATCTAAATAAAATATATTATTAAAATTAATCTTGTTTGTTTATACTTTTTAAAAATATGGGTCCTAGAACATTACAAATTACACATGCGGCTCACATTATATTTCTACTGGACAGCACTGCCCTAGACCGTGAGGTTAACCATAACTGCACCCCTTGGTAATACCAGATTCAAGCATCCCACTCCTTGACTGTCCCTCCACCAACAAGTCCACGGCCCTACTCCTCGAGTCCAGCGGCCCCAGGGCTTCATGTTGCCCCTCGTCTCCCTCATGCTCCACTTTCGCTCCCGGCAGGCTCAGAGCCCACTGCCCACCGTCACAACAGTGCTCAGCTCAGCTCCCTTGCCCTCCCTCCCTTCCCAGCACTTCCCTGGCAAAATCCCCATCCCAGGTTAAACCCAACTCTCTGCCCTCTCCTGGCCCGCACTGGGGCAGCAGAAACCACGACTCCTTGAAAGCACCTGCTCTGCTTCCTCTCCTCCCATTTTTGCTTGAACCAGCTGGAATTGCTGACGTCCTCACCATTTCACTCATCTGGCTCTTATCGAAGTCACCAATGACCTCCACGCTGCCAGATCCAGGGTCAGTTCTTCGCCCGTATCTTACCCGACGATTAGCAACACTTGAACAGAGACGATCACGCTCTCTGCTTTGAAACATGTTCCTTCAGGACACCCCGCCCTCCCCGGTTTCCTTCCCTCGTGCTCCTTCTCATCTCCTTCGCTTCCTTCTCACCCCTCCTCTTATCACTGGGTACCTCCCGTGCTCTGTGTTTGAACTTCTCCATCCATCCACAGCCACTACGGAGTTCATCCATCCCAGAGCTTTAAGAACTTTCGATACGCTGACAACACTGAAGACTCTGGCTCAAGGCTAGGGCCCTCCTCTGAACTGTGACTGCCTACTGGACACCTCCACGCGGCATCACGAAGTTAACACAGCCCAGAGCTTTCTCCTCACCCACCTCCCCAGCCTGCTGCTCCCACCGTCTTCCCCATCTCGGTGAATGGGAACTGCATTTACAGTTGCTCAGTGCAAAAACACTGGCGTCACCAACTCCTCACGTCTGCAGAGAGCCAATCAGCTCTCCCTTTGAAACACATCCAGCATCTGACCACTTCTGGCTGCTCTGGTCCAAGGCACCCCCAGCCCCTGTAACACTCTCCTCACTGGCCTCCCTGACTCCATCCCTATCCCCCTAAACCAGGAATCAGCAAACTTTTTCTTAAAGAGCCAGACAGTAAATACTGTAGACTCTGTGGGCCAGATGGTCTCTGCTGCAACGACTCAACTTGGCTGTTGCAGCTTGGAAGCAGCCTCAGACAACACGCAGACAAATGAGCGTGGCCCCGTGCGAATAAAACTGGAACTTAAACGGACACTGAAATCTGGACTTCATGTAAGTTTCAGGTGCCACAAAATATTACTATTCACCTTACTTTTTCAGCCATCTAAAAATGTGAAAAGCATTCTTAGTTTGCTGGCTGCACAAAAACAGGTGGCAGGCTGGATTTGGCCCTCAGGCCTACACAGTATTGCCGACCCCGGCCCTAGACTACTCTCTGCACTGCATTCAAAGTGATCCTTTTAATCATGTTGTTTTCCGGGTCAAAAGTTCTTGGATGGCTCCCCTTCTCACTCAGTAAAACCAAAGACCTTCCCACGCCTTATCAGGCCCCGTGGGATCTCGCTCCTGACCGCATCTGCTCCTGTCCACTGTGTTCACTCAATGCCACCGTGGCGGCCTCCCTGCTTCTCTTTTGCTATTGCCAAGCCCACATCTACCCTGGGGCCTCTGCCTTTGCTGCTCCCTCTGCTTGGAATACTCTTAGCCCAGATATCTACATGCATCAATGTGTCACTTCCTTCAAATCACCTTAGGAGAGACACCTGCTCCAGCCATGTCAGCCAAAGCCACGCACGCAGGCACACCAACATCCAGGGACCCTTAAAACGGTTTACCTTGCTTCGTTGTTCTGCATCACACTTCCTGTCATATGATGTTTCTTTATGATATTTATTTAGGTAGAAATAAACTGATCAGGCAGTTTTTTTAACAGGGAGACAAAAGAGCACGGTGTTTACGAGCATGAAATCTGGAGGCAGATTACCTGGGTTGGAATGCCAACAGCACCATGTACGAGCTGTGTGACACTGAGCGAGTTATTTTTACCTCTCTGTACCTCAGTCTCCTCCTCTGTGAAATGGGGACAATAACAGCGGCTACCTCCTCAGTGTTCTGAGCGCCAATGAGGTAATAAATGTAACTGGCACATGTAATCGCTCAGTTAGTGTTACTTGCTTTTTGTTGACTGTTTACTGACCCTTCCCAGAAAACAGGCTCTTTGTGAGAGAAATGGCCTTGTTTTGTTTACTGCTTTACTCCGGGCACCTAGGACAGTGCCTGGTACTAGGCATTCCATATATACTTACTGAACGAATGTATAAACCTTTGAATTTAAGTCCCTCTCAGAGAGGGCAGGACACTCCCCCACCCCCAGCACCACACAGATACCAGGAAGGGCAAAGCTTTCTGAAAACCCACCGCAGAAAGAGAAATGAAAACCGGCCTATTCCAGGTGGGTTTGCTGATGCTGCTCTCTGTGGAGAAACCTTGAAGTGCGCCAGAACCGCCATATGCTCCGAGGAGCACCAGTGTCACTCCGTAAGGAGTCTTCTACCACCTCAAACTGTGCTGCGGCCACAGAGGGCACGTGCTCAGGTCTCTAACCAGGTTAGAGAAGAAAGAGACTCCACAGTCAGGTTCAAATTCCGCACGCAAAATGCCAACCCAGTAGGACAGTTCTGTACGGGCCTGACCAAATTTCCTGGATACAAGCACAAAAGACAGCTTACTCAAAGGAGCTGACGTTTAATTGACTTCTAAAAACGAAGAACATCTCGTCAAGTGAAAGTCTTTCCTGAGCAACAAGGTGGTAAAAACACTTCCATCCACCCGTCATCCACACTCAGTCACTCCAACCATCACGGTGCTATGGATTCGGCCACTCTCCTAAGAGGACTGAGTTTTGATTTATAAATAGTATTAACATGAGCTAAAGTACTTCCAAGTTCTACCATTCTGGGGACGAGTCTTTAATGTGAAGATACTGATACATGTCCTGGTGTCACACGGGCTCTTCTTTCAGTGAGAACCCCCTACTTCCTTTAAAAGAAACAGGAACGATAGGGTCACACACCATTAAGCAAAGCAGACAACTGCCCTCCTGACCCTCTAAGATGTTTCCCTGTGAAATAAGGAACATCTTCAGTATTGGTTCTACCAACTGGGAAACAAATGAGTGAGATGTAGGCGGTAAAAACACACCTATAGGGCTTCCCTGGTGGCGCAGTGGTTAAGAATCCGCTCGCCAATGCAGGGGACACGGGTTCGAGCCCTGGTCCAGGAAGATCCCACATGCCGCGGAGTAACTAAGCCCGTGCACCACAACTACTAAGCCTGCGCTCTAGAGTCCGCAAGCCACAACCAGTGAAGCCTGCAAGCCACAACTACTGAAGCCCATGCGCCTAGAGCCCATACTCCGCAACCAGAGAAGCCACCGCAATGAGAAGTCCGCACACCGCAACTAGAGAAAGCCCACGCGCAGCAACAAAGACCCAACACAGCCAAAAATAAATTTAAAAAAAAAAAAAAACCTATATCCACTAGTAGAGAATTCAGGTGTATAAGTGCCTCCCTGCACTGAATGCCGTGTGCCTGGATAAGTAAAAGACTATGAGGAAGGGTAAGAAATTGGGGGTCAAGGAGGGGATGAACCCCAAGAGGTCAAGGTGAACTGCCTGCCCCCTGCCTGCATGGCTCTGGCCTCCTGCTGACAGGGACATAGCAGAGCAAATGGCCAGGGTCACTGGGGGCAGGTTTTTTCCCAGAAATGATGAGACCTGAGATTTGTCTTTTCCTGGTATCCCAGTGATGGTTTCGTTTGTTCATTCTGCAGTTGGCTGGTCACTCGGGTCACCGTGACACAGCACAGAGGACACACATGAGGCAGGCAGCACCCGTCCCATCTCAGTCCTACACTGCTACATGGGGGCAAGAACCTGAAAAGTCAGGATGATAGCGCTCTAATTTAATACTGTATTTAGCTGATGATCCTAAATAACACTTTGTCAGCTTTTGTGATCTAGCACAAAACCACATGCCTTGTGATATACCAGCTGGGCTCTGGTAATGCCCTTGACTTGAGGCTTAAGAGCTTTGGCTGGGACATAACTTTGATGTATTGAATTTCCATTTCAAACTGCGATGATTATCCCTGGCTTTGGCATCGCACAGAGTGCTACCAAAATTAGATTATGGCTAGTTAATAAGACTATCTCTCCCCTCTGGTCCACTTCTGGGAGCGCCGCTGCTACCCTCTGCTTTGCTTGTTTGCAAGATCAAAAAGCCATGGCTGTTTAGTTTACAGGATGCGGGGATAAGAACCATCTGCCTGGTCTGGTGTTTCTTTAATTAAAACTTTAATTACAGATATATCTCTGCACAGATACGTGAAGTCTATCAGCTCCTGCTCTTAATTACCTGTGCTAATGACAGCTGAAAGGAGAGTGAACGTTTGCTGCGTGTCTCCTCCGTGCCAGCACTTGTACCAGATGCTGTAAAACATGCCAGAGCAGGTAAGAGAAACTCAAACGGCCGCCAACAACTTGCCACCCTCCCTGCCAGTCCTCTTCCCATTGCTACGGAAGAAGGAGGAATGTCCTTCGGGCTTCTCCCAGGGGAAAATGAGGAGCGGTGAGGGGTGAAATACTCCAAAGGATCAATAAGGAGAGAAGAACTCGGCATCACAGGCTGACTAATATCCACGTTCTGTGCGGGTACGTGTGTCTATCACATGGTATACTTCTGAACCCACCTAGAGACACATGTGGAAAGTGGAAAGTCTGGTCTAAATCCTATGATTCAGAGGCATGTCACCTGGTGCCACGGTAACCAGGGCCACGGTTTCCCAGGGAGATGACACCCACAAATGAGAACAAACAGGAGATGCTTCCCGTTTGCTCCTGACTGAGCAATGATCCTGCTGCCGCCTTGGCCTTCAGTCACCCCCTGCTGGCGAGGGCACATTTTCACTGAAGAATGACAAAAAATATCTTTTCACACTTGGACCATGTTTCTTGGTCTCCTACTACCTCCAGAGGGGTGAAACGCCATCAGAACTGCCCCCCAAGGGGCCTGCTCAGCGCAGGGGTCCCTCCTACCCACCACCCTACCCACCAGGGCGGGGTATTTCTCCTTCATCTCCCGAGGCACACAGGTCACCGCGCACGGCCACGGGGCATCCACGCGCCCCGGCGCTGGCTCTGCCCCCCTCCCCGGGCAGCAAGTCTGGACTGGCTGAGGGACTCCGGGCAGGGCTCGCCCTCTCAGGAATGGCTCCTCCTCACCAAAATGGGGGGCCTGACCCATGACCTCAGACCTTCAGCAGCAAATACACTAAAAGCCGGATGCATGTGCCTCTAGAAGGGTCAAGTCCATCACTGTCCAGCATTGTCCTAGTTAGTGATGGAGTTTCTCAAACTGTCATGCCAGATTATCTGAATTTTCAAGATAAAGCACCCAACTTAAGGTTGATGATCACAGACAAAATCTGACAACTTTCAGGGTGACTCAGGGTAGCGCTTTCACCTCTGAAAGATCCCAGGACATACCGAGACGCGTCAACTGCTAGGAACACCCGCGATGTGCCCGGCCCCTTGCAGGATTTCAAGTATTTACAGTCTGACGACAGATACACTCAGAAGCATTTGGCAGACGATGGAGAAAAAGAGAAACAGAGGAAAGATAAGAGAGGGAAGGGTTGGGGAGGAGAGGGAAGGAGGGTTGTAAAAAATAAATGCACGCAAGCGGGGCAGAGAAAAGAAAGTGAAAAGGCGAAGGAGAAAGGAGACAGTCCACTGCTTCATTTCGCCCCATGAGCGACCTCAAACCTGCTTTTTGTGATGGTCAGGTGCCCACTTCCAGAAGACTACATCCTACCGAAAGGACAGCTGGGACTCTTCCCACAAAAAGCCTGCTGGTTGCTGGTGAGTGCACCACCAAACTGGTCCACAAAGGCCCACTGTAGCTTACAATGCAGCTAACTATAGAATTAACAGCACTGGCCCGTGTTCTGGAAGCATGGGTCCACACATGCACAGATTAGTGATGGTTTTTTCTTACTTACAAATAACATAAACATCCTGCATCTTTGTGCTGTTGATCAATGGTTCTCTGCTAGAACAGGCAGCTCAGAGTCTGGGACGGGGCCAGTGCTCCACATTTTAAAGCTGTACAAGGGATCCTGGATGTGCAGCCAAGAGCAAGGAAGCCGCTGCTACGCAGCCCCTCAAGGCGCCATGCGAATGGCGGGGCCTTCCTGGTGATGCGGGTGGTGGGGTGCTGGAGGCCTCACTAAGTCAGTCTGGGGCACTGACGGCTGAGGGACACAAATGCATGCGCAGGAGACCCCTGCAACCAAATGGCAGAACCTCTGGTCAGGGGTGCAGCCAGGTTTGCCGGCAAACACAAGGCAGCAGGTACCAGAAGGGCCGCACCTGGATTCAAGTCCCAGTTTTGCAATCTACTAGGGGTGCGACCCTGCACGAGTTTATTTAACCTACCTGAGTGTCGGTGTTCTCAGGTGCAAAACAGGGTTAACAAACACCACCGACCTCATAGATAAATATAATTATGTGGAAACACCTGGGGATATGTGACACATAGCAGTGACTTTCTTCCCCCTTATTCTACTGAGGATAAAGCAGTGAAGCCTCCTACAGCAAGGTAAAAATCTCTCAACACATAAATGCTTTCTGACTCCATGAAAGCTCACTAGACAGCTGACTGAAGCTGAGAGAATGAGTAGTGCTGACTAAGTAAAGGATGGGGTCTCTCCCACGGGTCTTTCCTGGGTCTCCATAGCCAAAAATAGCTAAAACAAAACAACCTATCAACAAAGGGCCAATCAGCTCTTAATTATCTAAACTTTTCTTCCTAAAAGGTTAGGAGCCCAGATTTAACTTGCAGCACCTGAACCTGCATTGTTTTAGAGGTGCCTGATTCCCATAAACTATCTAGTGCCTCTGCCTGTAAGCATGCCTGGGCCTCCAAGACAATAGTAGAATACTAACAGGGACACTCTTTCAAGTTTAGTTTTCTGCAAGGTGTAGAAAATTCCATTTCACGGGAACTCCCACGCTGCCTGGGTTTCTCCTGGTGCGCAGGGTCGGGCCCAGATGCCACGGCCACGGCCACGGCCACACTGCCTGCCGGCCGCTGCTCTAAGTACACACTTCACATGCAGCAGCTCACCTAGGACTCTTCACGACCCTCTGAGGAGGTACTGTTATTATCAACCCCACTTTAAGGAGGAGGAAGCTGCGGCACAGAGGGGTTAGATAACTGCCTCGATCCGACCACTTGCAAAGGGCCGAGGTGGGATGCGACGCGAGGCAGCCTGGCCCCGGCGCCCACGCTCCCGGCCGCTCCCCAGAGGATGCACTACAGCAGCCTCTCAGCATGAAGACTGCCGCTGCTGAGAGCACAGCCCTCGCATGAGGTTTACTTTCAAAGGCACCTTTCTTCTGGGTTCCCAGGGTGTCCGTCACGCATTTTCATTTATCCTGCCAACAACCCTAAAAAGCAAGTAGGAGACATACAATATCTACGTTTCACACAGGATAAAACTGAAGTCGAATCAGTGAAATGTTCTACACACTCCTGTACGTTAAGTGGAACAACTGATTTCACTGTTTTCAACCCTAACGTGGAAGTCTTTTGAAGTCTTGCTATTTGAGTTTCTGAGTTTTGTGTGTCGCTACCTCACAAGATACCCCTGGCACATCCAGAGACCCGGCTGGTCCAAAGCAGGTTTTCTGACTCTCAGCCTAGGGTTTTCTCACTGAACCATGCTCACAGAAACTACATCCATGTGGCTTACAACTCACTAGGATTCCTAAATACTAACCAAATAAGTACTGCTCATTGAAAATAGGTAATGAATGTGTCCGTATACCAGCTCTCTTCGACGTAACTGCAAAATAAAATTATCACAATAAAAACATTTCTCTTGGGTGCCTATTAATGTCTCCTTAGCTCCTACTGGACTTATGAATAAAGTATCTGACTGTCTCTAGAGGACCTAGGAGCCTTCAGGGAGATGTCAAGAGGCCCTGATTCTGTCAACAGGGAGCTTGTGACTCTCATCAGCTAGCTCCCCCTCAGGGGTCGGGCAGGTGTAGGGCTGCTTAAGCAAGAGGAGTGCAGCAGACCGCCACCCACAGCCCCTTTCAGCCCTGTGACGCCTGTTCGATAAACTCCAAGCTACACATTATTCTTCTGGTGCTAGAAGGATATGGAATACATTCCTATGCAACTCTGAAAGCATTATCATAAAAAAAAAATCACCTTAAAATGCAAGGTTGGATAAATAAATGCTCCTAACTTCTGGAACATTCATTCCATGTGCTTTCTGGCTTTGTAATCATGGGATGTTTTACCTACTCGTACTTCTCAGCTCTGGTATTTTGCAATTCTGTGAAAAGATACCCAACAGGCCAAAGGCAATTTCCCAGGGATGTAAGTATAACAGACAAAGACGAGCTAGTAAGCCTGAAGAAGTGTTCCTAAGAGTTCCAATCTCTTGTAGTGAGCAGCTCACTACAACTAATTTTAATTTGTGGTTCTAATGAATGACATAAACTTTTATAGGTATCAACAAAGCTCAGAGAGGACTTAAATCCATTTCAGTGCTCATTTAGCAGCTTCAGCTGTGTGCAATTAAAGCATCAGCATTAAATGTTGGAGAATAAAATAATGAGACACTTAAAAAATGATCTGTGCTTCAGCAGGCCATGCTAGGAGATTTCACATGATTTTTTTTTTTTTTAAAGAACATGAATTCTCAGGAATATCTTGTCAGTTCCAAGAATTAACTCAAGTTTCATTTTTTAGATTTCAGTTTTTTTGCTTTTGAATAAGAATTTTTTGAAAAGTGGAATACAATTAAAAATGCATTGTCTGAAAAACAGTCATGAAACAGCATATGGCATAAAGCAATCTGGTATATGGACCATCACAGCTGACTGACCAGGTTTCAGCAAACACAAAAGGCCACTTTTGATCAGGTTAAAAATGTTGCTCGTTCTTAACTTATACCTCAAATAAAGAATAAAATACTGAAGGAGGGGGAAAGGTGAATTTTGGAAATGAGACAACTTTCTTATCTTCCAGCCCCTACATGGAATTAAAGGGCTAAACTTTTCCTCCCACCAACACTTGAAAATATAAAACATAATGTGAGGTTGTAGAATGTGGCAGCTGAGACCAGTAAGTTCAAGTTGCCACTATTTCTGAAAGATGAGTTAATCTGCAAAGGAAAGGGTGTGTGGTGATGGTGAAGGGGTGTGTGTGAGAAGGGGCGGGGCAGGGGCATGGAGGCGGGGGGGGGGGGGGCGCTCTGGGTGTCCACTGGTGTATGCGAGTTATGTGTGAACACCAAGTTCATTTGGCTATTGCAAAACATGAATAGAAGAGGAAATATACTGCATGGGGAAATGCACTCATTAAACTTAAATTTTAAAAGGATGAAAACACAGATTACACTTTATTTTTAAAACTGAAATGAATTTTAATACAGAAAATGAAGACAGCATTTTGCAAATTTATCGCTCAAAGGGGTATCTCTATTTGAGGAAATCAGCGTGTTACACTTTGAGAGATGAAATGTTACAGCTTGTACACCAAAATCAAAAAATGAAATTAAATTAAAAAATGAAATGGTTACCAAGGTAATGCAGGTCAGGGGATCAAAGGTGAAGGGTCACACATTATTAAAAAGAAATCCAAAAGGACGGCTGCATCATGATCTCTGCAAAACAAAGGAGCTCCAGTAAGTAAAACTAATATCTCCGAGAATTTAAAATCAAGTTCTTGAAAAGAAGACTCCCCTGTAATTGAACACAGTCATTCCTGATTCCATGTAGAGCCATTTTTATTTAGGTACAACACCAAATTTTAATTACCTTTTTGTAAAAATTTAACCATTCAATCATATTAAAACCCCAAATATCCCCCATTATAAGTGACTAAGAAGTGCTGAGAACTCCACTGGACCCCACACCCTGTTTTCTGGAAATGACAGTGCTTGTTAAGTTGCCAACATATCAGAAATCTAATTTGGTCACAGCGTGGTGAGTTTTTTTCCTCTCCTCAAGGAATGAGTTCCAAAATTGAGTTTTTGCAAATTTGTTTCATTTGAAGTAGCTGCATAAAATTTCCATTATTGGAACATTTAGTATAACAATGTTCTAGAAGACAGCAATAAAGTGATACATGATAAAATAAACTGTGTAACTATATCTATTAAGATCTGTTCTCACATTCAACTCTCACTGTGGGACGGGGTGGGGGGTGGAGGGACATGACATTTTAAGCAAAATAACTTGCTGTCTCCACTGGAATTACACAGAATTAATAGAAGCTTGACACCAGCAATATCTTAACAGAAAAAGAGTATATGACAGTTTAGGCCTCAATTTCCTGTTATTATTTACTCATCTCCCTCATTAACAAACTAAAAAGGACATTAATAAACCTTAAAAGGACAGAAAGAGTTAAGGTTTTGTTTTGCATCACGCGGCCACCACGGATATCATGACAAACATACTTATTAACTTTGCGGCAAAAGCAAGCATAACGATTAGGAGTTACAGTAAATAATCTCCATATTCCTTTCACTAGTAAATAAAATGACTACTATTAGTGATCTTTAGTCTCATCTCTAAAACTAAACTTGAGCAGGCTACACGTCCCTGATTTCAGGACCCAAATTCCTTACTTGTTGCTGGACAGGCAATAGAAATAATGCCTCTCCATCTACGAGGGTAAATGGGAGCATCACTAGCAAAAAAGAACCTTAAGTACCATTCCTTCTTCCAGTCTCCTAGTTCAGTTTCACTCTTACAATATCTAGCATTTGAGTTTACCCTGATAAAATCAAATTCCCAAAATACTTCCATATCAAAATACAGACAACTGCCCCAAAGGATTTTATTAAGAGGACCAGAACACTCTTTCTGGTGGCTTAGAGCAATCAATACAAAAACTCTATGAAGATTTTGTTCTCCTGATTAGGCTTTGTTAAAAAATAACTTGCAGAGCTTCACGCACTAGACAGAAGTGTGTTAGCGCCTCAAGGCCACATTTCTAAAAAACGACTTTTTTTTAAGTTCCAGAGCTACTGAAAAGTAAACTAGCATTTCATTTATCTGGGATGCTCATCTCATGTAAAGTCTGTCACATACGTATTTGTTGCTGGGAGGCATGCAAGCAATTTTGAACACTATAGAAGGAATCGATACCCCATCAAAACAAGGCATATGTTGTTTTAGTAGCACTGTTATTCAGACCACTTTAGCACGTTTGTAAGAAAAGGCAAGAAGCCAGTAAGTATACCATTAGCCAAGTTTTGTTTTATTAAAATATTTCCTATTAAAAATGAGAAAAAGTATATTCAGATCAAATATATGTACCCCTTCATTATCAAAACACATGTATTTACTAAAAAAACTTCTTGACAACAAGAGAATACTTATAGATGCTTCTTGAAATTCTAAATCATTTCTAAAATTCACCGACTCAGAAAAAAAAAATGTGTTAGCCCAAATTTTCTACTAGCTTAAGCCCTGCCCCAAGTTGCACATGCCAGCCGATGCCAACATGATGCGACCCCCAGATATAAGGAGCTGCTCTTAGAGGACCTGAAAGCATTACAACCAACGGAATTCCCACAGATAAATTCACGGAACTGAATATAATCTAAGTAATAAACACGAAACAAACAGAACACTCCCCATCTAGGCACTTAGAAGTTCCAACAAACAATTTGAATAAATTTGTGCCAGTAATGATAACATTTTAGGTGATTTAAGAAAATCTGTAATATGAAGGATTGCAGCTAATGTTTTCAAATGTGTTTGCTATTTGGGGTGGAAGAAGGGAAGGGCTACCAGGAAGGAGTTTACCACGTCCCTAATATTCAAGGATCCTAGAATATAATTTAATAAGTAATAAGAGGGCTAGAAACAGCCAGGGGCCAGCACAACTGGGGGAGCACGGATTGAGCCGCAACAACGAAGAGCTGAGGCCAGAGCCCCTTCGTGGAGGCAGGTATCTGGGACACACATCCTTCTTCCCACAGAAACAGGCTGACACCTGCCTACTTAACCGGAAGTCTGTTGAAGCAACAGTTCTGCTCCAAATTCTAGAGGCTATGGGACCTGAGGAGCTTTTTGTTTTTTCCCGAAGGGCTGGCCCAAGCTGAAATGTAGGAAACAGAACATTCTACTGGCCCCGTTCCTGGGCCCCAGACAGAGTGCCTCAAGGACTACGAATGAACTGGATGCATACATACCAATACATGCAAAGATTCAGGGTGTAGGAGGTGGGGGGGGGGATGTTCTTTAACCCAAAACAAATCCTAAGTGGCAGAACTAGCACTTTTACATCAAGGGGTAGAGAAGGAGAGTCCTCTTACAAATGACAAGCAGTAACTGAACTAAACAGGGAATGCTCAAAAATCCTACTAACTCCTAAAACCTTAGGAGCGTAACTAGCATATACCCTATCCTCAACCTAAAACTGGAAAGAAAACTGTACTACCGCACTGGTGAGTTATGGTACTGAAGTAAGAAACACACCAAGTTTCATTTCACAAGACCAACAAGTCACTGGAGTTCTAGCAAAGAAGACTTTGCCAGGGAAATTCTCACCCATATTAAGCTCTCACTTCCTGGACAACTTTTTGTAGGGATATGTTTTCCAACATGCTCAATTTGTACTCTAAGTATTGGGGGGGTTGTTTTTTGCGCTTTTTGCTTTGGTTTGGTGTTTTTTGTTTGTTGTTGATGGTTTTGGGGTTTTGATTTTTTTTATTTTGGGCCAAGGACCAGCCAGCATTTATAAGCAAAGAGAATTGGTTTATTTCTCAACTAAGCAGACATAGAACAATAAAACAAAGAACATCACTTCTAATAAGGTTAAATCATGACAGGAATGCTGCCATTCTCACCTCAAGCATATTACTTTCAAAACACATAGAAGAACCAGAAAGAAATAAAAAAATAAAGAGCCAAGAAAATTCAGAGAGTCAGAGAAGCTACGAGACAGCTGAAGAAACCCATTAAAATAGAGCCCTATATATTTTACTAATTCTTTACAAAATGGCTATTAACTCAACAATATAATGCCCTCTGCAGCAGAAACTAATCTCGTCAAGTGTATTCAGAGAGTAAAAGGAGAAATGTCCAGCCAAAAGTTTATTATAGTGATGAGGCAGAAAAAATTTTTAATCTATAAACATAAATAAATAAATCACCAAAACATCACTCAATAGAACAGGTAATTCACTAGAATAAAATGTACTTGAGCTAAGTACATCCTTCTGTTAAGTGGGGATTATATTTCTATTACCCTTTCATGTTAGAATTTGTTAGTTTTTTCAACATATTAGAAATACTGCCTGGCTGAAAAACCAAGAAAACAAAAGCATTTGGTCTCCATGTCTGTGGCTCCTCCAAGTGGGGCCCAGGGCAGCACAGCCAGCAAGAGGTACCCCCTCCCTGACCCCCTTCCCACAACAGACACCATCTCTGCCATTTTTTTCAACCTTTCTGAAAATATATTTCCTCTGTCAAGCTTCTCAAAGATAGTCTGTTCTAAAATATGTGCCTGTTTCTCAAAATATTTTATAAATGATATAGCAACATACACCTACAATCATATTATTTCCGCTACAATCCTCAAAAAGACAACAAAAGCTAAAGCTACAAGTTAAATACCTTTCTACCTAGGACTTTATCCTGAACAATATAATTTTTTCCCTAATAGCTTCAAAGATTTCACAAAAGGAGAAAGCAAGTGGGAGGAAGGGGCTGCCGTGAGCACAAGGGAACTCTTAAGAGTGATGGATACACTCATTCTGGTGGAATGGTGATGGCCACGGGGTGTGTGCATGTGCACACTTCTCAAAAGTATGTGCAATTTATTATATGCCAATTATACCTCAAAAAAGCTATTTAAGAATGGGGTCAGAGACGGAAAAACTCTAAATTCACCAAGCACTGGGCAGAGTACTCAAGCACTGTGTAGAAGGCCTCAGGAGTGGAGAAAAAATTAGCCTTAGACTGAGCACTACTGCAGACCCACCTAACAAAGCAAAACCTTAAAGGTTCCAACTGCTTAAAAGTAACTTAGTTGCATCCCAGAACAAAGTTCAAGAAGAATTAAAGGGTCCTGCTTTCTTAAATCTAGTCTGTCAATCTCCCACCTTTTAACCAGGATGTTTAGTCCATTTACAGTTAATAAAATTATAGATACAGTTGGGTTTTAGTGAACCATCCTGTTGTTTTCTATTTATTTCCTGTGTTCTTTGTTCCTTTGCTCTTCCTTTCTGCCTTCTTTTGGATTAATCAAGTATTTTTAGTTTAAGAAAAAAATTTTTTTGAAGAATAGGGGGCGGTCAAAAGGCAGGAATTTTGCCCTCTCCCTGCACACTTTAAACCACACAGCCATGCTGTAGCCACCATGCAGAAGAAGCCAAGAGTCACAGGGGAGACAGTGGGAGCCACCTTCCAAGTCACTGAACCAATTCTGGAACCACCTGGTTCCAATTCTGGAACCACCTGGTTCTGGTCTTCTTAGGTGAAATAAGAAAAGTAATCTCATTGTTTAAAATAAATGCATATAGCACAGGGAGATCAGCTAGGTGCTTTGTGACCACCTAGAGGGGAGGGAGGGAGGCTCAAAAGGGAGGGGATATGGGGATATATGTATGCATATAGCTGATTCACTTTGTTGTACAGCAGAAATTAACACACATTGTAAAGCCATTATACTCCAATAAAGATGTATATATATAAATAAATAAATAAAAACTGGGCAAAGAAACTGGAAAAAATTGTTAATAAAATAAAATAAAATAAATGCATAAATAAATAAATACATATTATATATTTAAAACATATGATACTAATTACTAGCTTTCATATTAGCCACAAACCTGAAATTACCATCGTTTCTAAATTGAAAATCAAGGCACAATATGACAGTTTCTCTAAGAGATTTGAAAAATCAGCTTTAGACATACTCCTAGCTTTGCAAATGATATGCAAATTCACCAAATATTCTTAAATTTCTTCCTCAGATTTAGCATTTATATTATGTCAACTCTATCACAACTGAGACCCATTCCTTTCAGGTACTATCCCCACCAGGGAAAAAGAATAATACAATATATGCCAAATTTCCCCAAACACAAATTTATAAGAAATAAAACAAAAGCGAAACAGACCCACCCACTGTTGACTTTATTTCTATATGACCCGTTTTTAAGCTAACTAACCTACACGCAGTGCTTATTTTAATTGCTCTACTGGCTTCCTACAATGACAGTCAGAACGATTAGACTCCAACATTTCCCACTTCCTCTAGTCATGGATTCTCAAGCTTCAGATGAATAAGAATCCCCTATTTAAACCAAGTCATTTGTAAAAATAGTTCTCAAGTCCTTCCCCTAAGAGATTACAGTTTAGTACATCAAAAGAGGAGCTAAACAATCTGCATTAGTAAAACCCCAGGTGAGTCTGACTAGAACAGTCCACAATCCTCACTTTAAGAAATACTGCCCAGGACTTCCCTGGTGGCACAGTGGTTAAGAATCCGCCTGCCAATGCAGGGGACACGGGTTCAAGCCCTGGTCCAGGAAGATCCCACATGCCATGGAGCAACTAAGCCCATGCACCACAACTACTGAGCCTGCGCTCTAGAACCCACGAGCTACAACTACTGAGTCTGCACACCACAACTACTTAAGCCCGCATGCCTAGAGCCCGCGCACCTAGAGCCTGTGCTCCGCAACGAGAAGCCACCGCAATGAGAAGCCCACGCACCACAACGAAAAGTAGCCCCCCCTCGCCACAACTAGAGAAAGCCTGCGTGCAGCAATGAAGACCCAAAGCAGCCAAAAATAATTTTATTTACAAAAATATTTAATGTTTTATTTATTTATTTACTTTAAAGAAGAGAAAAGAAAAACTGCCCAGGTGGGTCCACCCCATCCTCCAGTCTCCACACACACCCACCTCCTGCAGACACCCAGGCACAGATGTCAGAGCTGCCAAAGGGTAAAGAAACAAATTCCAGCTGCTATCGGCTTAAGGTGGCCCTTAAGTTTTTAAATGCCAATGGATGCCTAAAAAGTCTCGAAAACCGCAAAGAATAAAGCTATACTGAAAGACAGGGTAGCTGTATAAGATACAGGGAGTTCTTTTCCAATTAGAACCAATTCTAGGTTCCAGTAATAGCTCTACCACTTACTACTTCTATGACCTTGGACAAATTATTTAGTTTTTTAAAGTAAGTCACATTTTCTTCATTTATAACATGAAGATAACAACATCCCTACCTTATAGGGTTGCTGTGAGTATCAACGAAAACAAGTAATATAAACTGAGTAGCATATGGTGCTGAGGACTTAAAAAGCAATAAACATAAAGAAGATGTGGCACATATATACAATGGAATATTACTCAGCCATAAAAAGAAACGAAATTGAGTTACCTGTAGTGAAGTGGATGGACCTAGAGTCTGTCATACAGAGTGAAGTGAGGCAGAAAGAGAAAAACAAATACCATATGCTAACACATATATATGTAATCTAAAAAAAAAAAAAAAAGGTTCTGAAGAACCTAGGGGCAGGACAGGAATAAAGATGCAGACGTAAAGAATGGACTTGAGGATGTGGGGAGGGGGAAGGGGAAGCTGGGACGAAGTGAGAGAGAGGCATGGACATATATACACTACCAAATGTAAGGTAGATAGCTAGTGGGAAGCAGCCGCAGAGCACAGGGAGATCAGCTCGGTGCTTTGTGACCGCCTGGAGGGGTGAGATAGGGAGGGTGGGAGGGAGGGAGCCGCAAGAGGGAAGGGATATGGGAACAGATGTATATGTATAACTGATTCACTTTGTTATAACGCAGAAACTAACACACCATTGGAAAGCAATTGTACTCCAATAAAGATGTAAAAAAAAAAGATGTTTTTAACAAAAAAGCAATGAACACTGGCTCTGTGATTACTATGATTATGATGCTGATCATCTCGCATTCTTTTGCTTATCTGATTCTTTCCAAGGTTTACAAGAGGGATACTGATATCCCCATTTTTTCAGATGAGCAACGGTTAAGGTTCAAGACGTAAATCTTAAAAATGTGTTAGAGCTGGAATTGAAACTCCATCTGTCCAGGTCTGTCCTACTCCACGGCTCTGGCCCTGACAGGTATGGAAGGTGTTCCACCAGCCCTGACAGCCTCCCATGTCCGTGCTCTGCACAGGGCTCTGCACACTGAGGCTCCCAATCATGTTTGGGGAATAAGGCAATGAATGAATAGTAAGGTCCTCAGGGGCAGCAGAGGGGAATGTACTCTTCTAGATCCACTACCGTACCTATCCCACCGCCCCTTACACAATGCATTTATTAGAAGGATACATGTGGGACCTCAATCAGGGGAACCACAGATATAAATTCAAGAACTTGCACACAAAAAAAGGAAGAGTAATGATTTTCCACTCTGCAGTTCTACTCACTAATTTAACTTAAAGACAAATTCATTCGTTCAACAAATGTATACTGAGCACCTAACCATGGGGCAGGCTCGGTTACTAGGTGCCCGGGATGTGTGATGAAGAGCAGAGAAGAGGTCCCAGCTGTGTCTATCTTAGCCACTGAGGCAAGGATTCAGACACAGAACAAGTCATTCCAAGCACCATGAGCAGAGTGCAGGATGCTACGGAAATACACGGCAAGGGTACCTCATCGATTCTGCTAGGGGGCCAGGCAATTTTCCCTGGGGAAGTAATGTTTAGCTGAGATCTGGAAGATGACAAGGTGGAGAGGGACCATATTCTAAGAAGAAAAAATGACAAACGACACATAAAAGGCAACGTGGGAGGAAGAACATGAGTGTAGAAGGGACTCAGGGGGAGGACAGAGAACAAGGGGAGGAGAGAGGCCAGGCAGGGGGCTGGAGGGGTGACAGACAAGATTACACAGGCCTTGAGGACCATGTTGAGAAGTTGGATGGCATCTTAAGTATACGATGGAAAATTATTCAAAGGATTGAGAAGTGGGGTACCATAATCCAACTGGCATTTTTAAAAAACCACTCTGGCATCTGGGCGGAGACTGGGCTGGGAAGGGGCAAGGGTGCAAGTAGGGACAGGGGCCAGGAGATCTCTAGAAGCCGTCTGGACACAGGTAATCGTGGCCTGGACTGGAGAGGTGGCTGTAAAGAGTGATTTAGACTGAATGGAAATTTATTTGGAAATAGAACTAGTAGTCTTGGATTCAATACGTAAAAGATGAAGGAGGTGTCAAAAATGACCTCTGAGAGGAAAATAATAGTAACTCTAGATTGGAGAAACCTGATAAGCACTGCCTCAGCCGGGTGATGAAGGCTAAGAGCATCACAGTGAGAAGTCTTGTTGACAGCAGGCACCCCTGATAAGATGAGAGGAGAAGGGCCCTGCACCTTCGTGGTCTTCCTTCCCAAACCCCATAAGCCCAGCCTAATCACAAGCAAAACAGCAGACACACCCAAACTGAAGGACATCACACCAATACCTGATCTGTCAAGGTCACCAAAAACAAGGAAAGTCTGAGAAACTGTCACAGTCCAGAGGAGCCTGAGGAGACACGATGACTAAATGTCAGGTGGCCTCCTGGATGGGGTCCTGGAGCAGAAAAGGACATCAGGGGAAAACTAAGGAAATCTGAAGAATGTGTGGAGTTTAGCTTATAATCCTATATCAGTACCGGTTACTGGCTGGGATGAACGTACCACCCTAATGTTATTAGGGGAAACTGGGTGTGTGGTACACAGGAACTCTGTAATATTCTTGCAACTTTCCTGTAAATCTAAAACTACTCTAAATGTAAAAGTTTATCTTAAAACTGGCCCCTTGGTCTGACTTAAGCACCTGGGAGGTGCCCTTTATTGAGACAGGAGAGACAGACGGGAAGACCACAAGCTCATTTCAGACATGTGAAACAGGACAAGACCCTGCACTGGAGGAATCAGATATCAGGTGGGCAGCTCTGGTGGGGCCCTCGGCAGAGAGAGCTGAGCTCAAAACAAATGCAGGAGCCCTCAGCAGGCTGAAACTATGGGAGTGGGCAGGGTCACTGAGAGCAAAAGTGGATATCAGGAGGTGAAGGGCCTCGGTTGCTTCCTGAGAAATATCCACGTTTACCAGTCACACGAGAAGAAGATCTAGTCTCAAGCCCTGAGGAAATCCCACCTTAGATGCTGGGTAGAAGAGAGCAAGATGGAACATCCAACACGGGGGAGAAAAACCCAGGGGTGCGTGCCAACCCCAGAGGCCAAGGGAAAAGGCACAGTCAACTTGTGTGAATATGTCTGAGAAATCAAATAAGCCCTGGAAAATGCTCCTTATCTTTAGCAATTCTGAGATCACTAGTGATCTATGAAAGAGCTTTCAGAAGAATAATGGGAATTAAACTCAGACTGGAATAGCTGAGTAAGAGGTGAGAAAATGAGGAAAAACTCTTACAAGAAGTCTGGCTCTCAGATTTGCACACCCATGGTCACAGCAACATCACTCACAATACCTATAGGTGGAGGCAACCTAGGCATCTATCGATGGATGAATGGATAAACAGTGTGGTATCTACATAATGAAATATTATTCAGCCTTTAAAAAGGAAAGAAATGACGTGTGGATGAACCTTGAGGACATTATGCTAAGAGAAGTAAGCTAGTCACGAAAAGACAAACGCTGTACAATCCCACTTATATGAGGCACTCAGAGTTATCAAATTCAGAGAGACCGGAATTAGCAAGGCGTGTGCCGGGGCTGGAGGGAGAAGGGAACAGGAAGTTAGTTGCACAACAGTGTGAATTTATTTAATGCCAAGGAACTGTATACTTTAAAATGGTGAAGATGGTAAAGTTTACGTTATGTACGTCTTAGCACAATTAAAACTTCTTAAGAGGAAGTCCGAGTCTCAGAATGTTAAATTCGTATCAAGTTATAATGATTTACAGTGAAAAATATTTGAAGCTGGATACTTGAACCTAGATCAGCACTTTCCAAACACGTCCCTAATGATGTGTGACACAACACACACAAGTCACAGATGCTGATCCCCTCATGCTCTGCAAGGGGGCCTGGGCCACCCAGACCCCAGACCAGTGGTCTCTGATCTCAAGAGTACTCATCCATTAATCCCATATGCCTTATAAATACTTTTATTTTTGATGTGTTCTAAAATGTGAGAAAAGCTGAGAAACAATGGCTAAAGAAATGAAGATTAGAGATTATTTCAATTCTATTTTCAGTGGCAAGAAAACTTGCTTTAAATTAGTTTTCTTCATCAACCCACAACTTCTGTTGCCAAAAGGAAAAAAAAAAAAGGGAAAGAAAGATTGTCACCTCAACTTAGAGAAACAAATGAACCTCTACTACAAAGCCACACCTCACTTTTGCTAGATTTTTAAGGATAGAATAGGAGCAACAATTTTCTCTTCACACCAAGTCAGATTGACAAAAACTAAATCAATGTGTAAGGGACAAAAAAAGAAAAAAGAAAGAACAATGTGGTACTGATGCAGGCATAAGATAAGCAGATCAATGAACAGAGAGCATCCAGATACAAAACCGTGTATTTGTGGAAATTCAGCACAAGGTAAAGGCAACATTTCAAATCAGTAGGAAAAGATCAATGATTCAATAATAAGCATCTATTTGGGGGGAAAAAAGAAATAAGAAGCTCTACCTCACTCTGCCAATATATACAAAATGTCTATGTGTATTAAACATCTAAGGATAAAAATTCAAAACAAAGAAGAAAATCCAGGGAGAATAATTAATAACTGAGGTAAGGAAGCCTTTCCTAGGTATGCTGTCAAGGCCAGAAAGAGCCAAAGTTTGAATGCGTGACTCACGGGACTGAGGTGAGGATGTAATGAAGACAATTAAGACTGAAATAAAGATTTCTAGCCAGGAAAAAATTATACATACACACTTTTTAAGAAAAACACATAGAAATCAGAAATAAGAAGGGTGAAGAATCTACGAGAAAAAAGAACAAAAGAATGAACAGACAATTCAAAAAAGTAACACAAGTGGCCAAAACATGCTAAATCTCAGCACACAAAGAAATGCAAATTAAAAGGAGACATAATTTTTTCACCCACTGGACTAAGAAAGATTTAAAAACCTGATAATCCCTAGTGTTGGTTCGAGTTTAGGGAACCGAACGTTCTCATATTCAGCTACCGAGAGTACAGATCAGTGCCTCTCTAGAGGGAATATGGCAAATGCTTGTGCTCTTTGGTGAGCAGCTGTGTCGGCAGGCCTCTCTCCTGAGAAAATAACTGGAGAGGTGTGCAGAATACTGGGTAAGCAATAAGGGACTGGTTAACAATTTTTATAGAAAATCCATGCTCTGCAGTTATGTACATCCACCTCCACACACACGCACTGGCATGCAAATGACCACAACAGATTTTGGCATGGGGAGAAAAACAGAGAAGAGGTATCTGTGATTCCTCGTGGGGGGGGGGGCGGCGGAGGGGAGTGACACACACACATACATACACATACACATGCACACACACACACACACATATACACACATACACACACATATACACACATATACATATACACACACATATACATACACACACATACACACACACACACACCACTTTAAGGCAGTATAACGCTTAAAGCAAGACAAGCTGGAAAAGAACTTCAATATATAAATCAATATATGATTCCAATTTGATTTGATTTCAAGATTACTAAAAACAGTCACCTCTCAATTGGGTAATGCCTGGAAGGATGAGTAGATCTGTAAATTATATTAATACAACTGAGAAACAGTGGACAAAACTAACGCCATGAAACAAAGCTAACTCAAAGAATTCCAAATATAATTGGATAATTAAATCCTTTCAAAGAAAATATAATTGTAATTTGAATTGGGGATATCAGTACTACTATCCCTACAACATGCAGACCCTCCCTACAATAAATCTTCATCTACAACTGATCTCATTTGGGTCCCTCAGTGTGGGATAATAGTAAATATATACTGGTCTCTGGCCCCAGTTCCTGGCAGAGAACTCCTAAAACCCTTGTTATTTCCCAAGTGATAAGAACATCTTTTGTTCCCATATTTGGTCTCTGACCTGTCCCTGACACAGGGCTCCTGAAACCCTTGTAGATTCTAAGTGATAAAAGCACTGAGAGCATCTTTTGTTCTAGTGAGGCTACCTGTTGGGGGGGGCAGGAGAGGGGGCCCTCCAGGATGGCTCTGGATGGGGGCGGGTCGCCAGAAAGACCAAGCCCCAAAAGAAAGCTTGGAATTTTCAGCCCCGCCCCCCATTCTTCAGAGAGGGAGGGAGGCTGGAAATGGAATTAATAATTGATCAAGAGGAAGCCTCCATAAAACCCCAATAGCACCGGATTCAGAAAGCTTCCAGACTGTGGATGTGAACACATCCACACTGGGAGAGTGACACACCCCAACTCCACGGGGACAGATGCCCCTGTACTCAGGACCCTCCCAAGACCTCGGCCTATGTACCTCTTCGTCTGGGTGTTCATCTGTGTTCTGTATCACACCCTTTAATAAAGTGGTAGTAAGTATCTCCCTGAGTTCTGTGAGTGACCCTAGCAAATTAACTGAACCTGAGGGAGGCGGTCACGGAACCTCCGGTCAGCAGCACAGGTGACAACCTGGACTTGCGACTGGCATCTGAAGTGGGTAAATAGACTTTTTTTCCTACAATGCACTTGGCACCTCATTTTATTTTTAGCCTCCCCTTTAGAAATTAAGCTCACTGCAGACAGGGTTTTGTTTTTTTTTTTTTCTATTCCAGGAGTTTAGAAACTGCCTGGCACAGAGACACTCGCGTTATTTGTTGGGTTAATGATGGCCTCTTCTCCTCTCTGTGGTCTCTCCCTCCCAGCACAGGTCGCTCACACCTACCAGCCTGCTCTAGACGCCGGCCCAGCCGCCCAGCCTCCAGCGCGGCTCCTCTCGGAGGCCCCTGCCACCCTCAGCGCACCCTGCCCTCCAGCCACCCTGCCTCTCCCACTCCTTCCGACGTGTCAGGCTCTCCACCCCGGAGAGCCTGCCCGCAAGCCTGCCTCTGTCCACAACACTCCCCTCCCTGACCACTGATCTCTCGAACCCTCCTATCACAAGAAGATCACTTTCTGGGAGTCCTTCCCTGGTTTCTTATCTGTATTAGGTCCTCCACTCTTGAATAACCTTTCACAGCCTTCATTCTGTAAATACACACTTATTCTTACAATTATCTGCTTAATGGCTGTTTCCCTTTAAAGGCAAACTGTGTCTTGATGACCACGCTATACGTCCCCAGGGACTGGAACCGTGCCTGAAAAAAGGAGCTCAACTGACCAAATGAATGGCTGGCTGTCCTACTAGACCACAGACTCGGCAAAAGCAAGTTCAACGTCTATTTTGTCCTCTCTTCCGTATCTGCTGACAAATACGCTGTCTGGCACAGAGAGAATGTTTAACAACATTTATTACATAAATGCTGAACGAACACGGGGCTTAGGGACACCATAATCCTATTCCTGAGGAAAAGAAACAACTGCTCCCACCTTGACATCTTGATACACAGAGCCTTCCTTCCGGATGATCTTACTTAGGTGTGTTCCTCCACAGCATCCACCTCCTACAGCCCAGGCGTCTTCACCTGCATGTGCAGCGTCCCCTTCGCTCAGCTCCTGCCGTGCGGGCCGCCTCCCAGGCCTCTGGAGATGGCAGCACACACAGCCCAGCAACCCCCCGCAGCTTCCCCCAGGCGCCTCCAGTGAGACGTCTCCACAAGGCACCTTCCTCCCGCACATGAGAGTGGCTTACGGCAAGTTCCAGAGGGCCATAAGAGAGGGCTTTCCATCAAGTTCCACCAGCGTGACACCACCACGACTTCTCCGCCTTGCAGTAAGCCTCACATCACAGCCTGCCCTGGGGACGAGGCCTGGGTCTCAGCCCTGGGCAGGGCGGGACTCTTCCTTGGGGGCTCTACCTCAGCTCTAGAGGATGCAGCTACCCTGTACGTCTGCTATTCTTATATCCTTTAGAGTTCTCTTCACTTTTTATGAGCCAATCCCTCATTACTTCCATTCCCTGTTATGGTGAAAAATGTTCATTTCTTTTAAAATTACGTTTTATATCAGCAAAACGAAAAGACAACCTACTGAGTGGGAAAAAATATTTGCAAGTGATATGACTGATAAGGGATTAATACCCCAAATATATAAACAGCTCATACAACTCAACATCAAAAGAACAAACAACCCGATTAAATATGTTCATATTAAACTTTTTCTTTCAATTTACTCTTTGTTTTTTTTTCTCCTGCTTTGATCCAGACTGATACAGATTTGGCATTAATGTGTGCAGTGTAAGGGTCGCATTTCTTTCCCCCTCCCTACATGCATATCTAACTAACTAAACACACTTACTGAAAAGACTGTTCTTTCTCTGCCGTCCTGCAGAGCCTCCTGTGCAATAAATCAGGTGTCCAGAGACGAGTGGATCTGTGTCTGGACTATTGTGCTTGGTTGGTCAACTTGTCTAGCCTTTTACTAAAACCATATTATTTTAATTACTATAGCTTTACAATAAGTCTTGCTACCCAGTACAGTAAGTCTGCTCAGTTTGTTTTTCTTCAAAATTATTTTGGCCATCCCTGCTGTCTGCATTCCTGTGTTAACATCAGTTCGTCAAGTCCATCAAGAAAACATCTGCTGGCATTTTGATTAGTACTATACTGAAGGCATAGTTGAATTTGCGAAGAATCAGCATCTTAACAACACTGATTCTTCTAATCCATTAACATGGTATATCCATCTATTGATTTAGACCTTTAACTTCTCTCAGTGTTTATTTTTTCCCTGTATAGATGCCTTACATTTCTTTACATTCTGAAAAATCTGATTGTATATGTTACTACAAATGATATTTTAATTTCACTTTCTATTTGTTGTTGATACACAAAATTGCAATTGTGTCCAGAGTTACTCTGAATCTTGCAACCTTATTTATTAATTACAATAAGTTACAAGGAGATTGTTTTTTCTACATACACAATCATGTCATATACAAAAACAGTTCTATTCGTTCCTTTCTGATCCTTGTACCTTTTATTTTTCTTGTCATATTGAACTAGGTAGGGTCTCTAAATAATATAATTAATAAAGTAGTGGTAATGGTGAAAATAACTTATTTCTATTCCCAGTCTCAGGAGGAAAACTTTCAACACTGCACCATTAAACATGATGTTCGCTATAGGATTTTTCTAAGTAATCTCTATCAAATTAAGGAATTTACCTTTTACTCATAATGTCTTAAGGGATTTCATTTTGAACAGATGCTGAATTTTACCAAAGGCAATTTTTACATCGATTGACATTATCACATTATTTTTCTGCTTTACCCTATTAACTCAGTGATTTCTACTGATTGATTTTTCAAATAGTAAACCTATCTTTGTAATAAGTCTGATAACTCTGATTTAAATCTTTTGAAATTTGTCAACACTTGCTTTATAGATCAGCAATTTTTATAAATGTTCCATGTTTATATAAAAAGCATGTATAATCTAATAGTTATTGGGTGCAGTGTCCTATTTATTTCATATTTCATTTTATTCTGTATTGCATTTTCAATATTTGTTATTCTCAATCTCCTAGGTCTCTCCTACTGTATCTAATCTACTGGCAAACCCACTGTGGCCTCAATTAGGTCAAGATTGTTAGGTGTGTTATTGAGATCACCAATAGTGATTCTCTGTTTATTCAATCAGTTAATAAAGTGTATTAAGACTTCCCACTATGATTGTGGATGTGTCTATTCTTTGTTACTTTTGCCAATTTTTCCTTTGTGTATTTTGAGGCCATGTTTTTAGGCACGTACAGATGTAGAACTACTGAATTGAGTATTTTATCATTATGAAATGTCTCTCTTTATCTCTAATAATGCTTTTCTGCCCTAAATTCCACTTTATTAACATAGGTACACCAGTTTTCTTTTGGTTAGTGTTTGAGTGATATGTCTTTTTCTACCATTTTACTTTCCTTCCACTTTTATGCATCCTTGCAAGCAGTAGAGTTGTGATCCACCTTTTTTTTAAATTTAATCTCTCAATCTTTGTCTTTTAATTGAAATTTTTAGTTCATTTTTATTTATCAATAATACAATTACTGATATCCTGTGTAAATCTATCATCTTACCATTTGCTTCCTATTATTCCCACAAACTCTATGTTCCTTTTCTGACTTCTTTTGGATTAATCAAGTTTCCTTGGGCTACTACTAACTACTACTACTACTCCTCTTTCTCCTCCTCCTCTATATTTCCTCTCCATTAGCTAGTGGGTATATATTATTTTACTGTTCTTTTAATGAATATCCTAGAGATTATAATATGCATCCTTGACTTATCAAAGTCTCAAGTAGATTAATAATTTTACTACTTCCTGGACAATGCAAAGACCACAGGATACTAACCCTATTTACATCCCCACAACTGATATGCTATTATTAAAAATTTTAATTCCACTTCCGGGTAAGATGGCGGAAGAGTAAGACGCGGAGATCACCTTCCTCCCCACGGATACACCAGAAATACAGCTACACGTGGAACAACTCCTACAGAACACCTACTGAACGCTGGCAGAAGACCCCAGACCTCCCAAAAGGCAAGAAACTCCCCACATACCTGGGTAGGGCAAAGCGGAGAGATCCGCACACAGAGGATCGGTGCCGAGCGGCACTCACCAGCCCGAGAGGCTTGTCTGCTCGCCCGCCGGGGCGCGCAGCGCTGGAAGCTGAGGCTCGGGCTTCGGTCAGAGCGCAGGGAGAGGACTGGGGCTGGCGGCGAGAACTCAGCCTGAAGGGGGCTAATGTGCCACAGCTAGCCGGGAGGGAGTCCGTGAAAACTCTGGAGCTGCCGAAGAGGCAAGAGACTTTTTCTTCCCTCTTGGTTTCCTGGTGCGCGAGGAGAGGGGATTAAGAGCGCTGCTTAAAGGGGCTCCACAGACGAGCGCGAGTCGCGACTGAAAGCGCGGAGCCCAGTGACGGGCGTGGGACGCTGGGGCTGCTGCTGCCGCCGCCAAGAAGCCTGTGTGCGAGCGCAGGTCACTGCCCACACCGCCCTTCCGGGAGCCTGTGCAGCCCGCCACTGCCGGGGTCCCGGGATCCAGGGGCGGCTTCCCTGGGAGAACGCACGGCGCGCCTCGGGCTGGTGCAACGTCACGCCGACCTCTGCGGCTGCAGGCTCGCCCCGCACTCAGTGCCCCTCCCTCCCTCCCGGCCTGAGTGAGCCAGAGTCCCCGAAGAGGCTGCTCCTTTAACCCTGTCCTATCTGAGCGAAGAGCAGACGCCCTCCGGCTACCTACACGCAGAGGCGGGGCCAAATCCAAAGCTGAGACCCAGGAGCTGTGAGAACAAAGAAGAGAAAGGGAAACCTCTCCCAGCAGCCTCAGAAGCAGCGGATTAAAGCTCCACAATCAACTTGATGTATCCTGCATCTGTGGAATACACGAATAGACAACACATCATCCCAAATTGAGGAGCCCGGAGTCAGTGCTGTGCCTCTGAGGTGGGAGAGCCAACTTCAGGACACTGGTCCACAAGAGACCTCCCAGCTCCACATAATATCAAACGGCGAAAATCTTCCAGAGATCTCCATCTCAACACCAGCACCCAGCTTCACTCAACGACCAGCAGGCTACAGTGCTGGACACCCTGAGCCAAACAACTAGCAAGACAGGAACACAACGCCACCCATTAGCAGAGAGGTGGCCTAAAATCATAAAAAGTCCACAGACACCCCAAAACACACCACCAGACGTGGACCTGCCCACCAGAAAGACAAGATCCAGCCTCATCCACCAGAACACAGGCACTAGTCCCCTCCACCAGGAAGCCTACACAACCCACTAAACCAACCTTAGCCACTGGGGACAGACACCAAAAACAACAGGAACTACGAACCTGCAGCCTGCAAAAAGGAGACCCCAAACACAGTAACATAAGCAAAATGAGAAGACAGAAAAACACACAGCAGGAGAAGGAGCAAGATAAAAACCCACCAGACCTAACAAATGAAGAGGTAATAGGCACTCTACCTGAAAAAGAATTCAGAATAATGATGGTAAAGATGATCCAAGATTCTATTTCCCAGATCCAAAATCTTGGAAATAGAATAGACAAAATGCAAGAAACAGTTAACAAGGACCTAGAAGAACTAAAGATGAATCAATCATCGATTAAAAACACAATAAATGAAATAAAAAATACTCTAGATGGGATCAATAGCAGAATAACTGAGGCAGAGGAACGGATAAGTGAGGTGGAAGATAAAATAGTGGAAATAACTGCTGCAGAGCAAAATAAAGAAAAAAGAATGAAAAGAACAGAGGACAGTCTCAGAGACCTCTGGGACAACATTAAACGCACCAACATTCGAATTATAGGGGTTCCAGAAGAAGAAGAGAAAAAGAAAGGGACTGAGAAAATATTTGAAGAGATTATAGTTGAAAACTTCCCTAATATGGGAAAGGAAATAGTTAATCAAGTCCAGGAGGCACAGAGAGTCCCATACAGAATAAATCCAAGGAGAAATACGCCAAGACACATATTAATCAAACTGTCAAAAATTAAACACAAAGAAATCATATTAAAAGCAGCAAGGCAAAAACAACAAATAACACACAAGGGAATCCCCATCAGGATAACAGCTGATCTCTCAGCAGAAACTCTACAAGCCAGAAGGGAGTGGCAGGACATACTTAAAGTGACGAAGGAGAAAAACCTGCAACCAAGATTACTCTACCCAGCAAGGATCTCATTCAGATTTGATGGAGAAATTAAAACGTTTACAGACAAGCAAAAGCTGAGAGAGTTCAGCACCACCAAACCAGCTTTACAACAAATGCTAAAGGAACTTCTCTAGGCAAGAAACACAACAGAAGGAATATACCTACAATAATGAACCCAAAACAATTAAGAAAATGGGAATAGGAACATACATATCGATAATTACCTTAAATGTAAATGGACTAAATGCTCCCACCAAAAGACACAGAGTGGCTGAATGGATACAAAAACAAGACCCATCTATATGCTGTCTACAAGAGACCCACTTCAGACCTAGAGACACATACAGACTGAAAGTAAGGGGATGGAAAAAGATATTCCATGCAAATGGAAACCAAAAGAAAGCTGGAGTAGCAATTCTCATATCAGACAAAATAGACTTTAAAATAAGGACTACTAGAAGAGACAAAGAAGGACACTACATAATGATCAAGGGATCGATCCAAGAAGAAGATATAACAATTGTAAATATTTATGCACCCAACATAGGAGCACCTCAATACATAAGGCAAATACTAACAGCCATAAAAGGAGAAATCGACAGTAACACAATCATAGTAGGGGACTTTAACACCCCACTTTCACCAATGGACAGATCATCCAAAATGAAAATAAATAAGGAAACACAAGCTTTAAATGATACATTAAACAAGATGGACTTAATTGATATTTATAGGACATTCCATCCAAAAACAACAGAATACACATTTTTCTCAAGTGCTCATGGAACATTCTCCAGGATAGATCATATCTTGGGTCACAAATCAAGCCTTGGTAAATTTAAGAAAATTGAAATTGTATCAAGTATCTTTTCCGACCACAATGCTATGAGACTAGATATCAATTACAGGAAAAGAGCTGTAAAAAATACAAACACATGGAGGCTAAACAATACACTACTTAATAACGAAGTGATCACTGAAGAAATCAAAGAGGAAATTAAAAAATACCTAGAAACAAATGACAATGGAGACACGACGACCCAAAACCTATGGGATGCAGCAAAAGCAGTTCTAAGAGGGAAGTTTATAGCAATACAATCCCACCTTAAGAAACAGGAAACATCTCGAATAAACAACCTAACCTTGCACCTAAAGCAATTAGAGAAAGAAGAACAAAAACATCCCAAAGTTAGCAGAAGGAAAGAAATCATAAAAATCAGATCAGAAATAAATGAAAAAGAAATGAAGGAAACGATAGCAAAGATCAATAAAACTAAAAGCTGGTTCTTTGAGAAGATAAACAAAATTGATAAACCATTAGCCAGACTCATCAAGAAAAAAAGGGAGAAGACTCAAATCAATAGAATTAGAAATGAAAAAGGAGAAGTAACAACTGACACTACAGAAATACAAAAGATCATGAGAGATTACTATAAGCAACTCTACGCCAATAAAATGGACAACCTGGAAGAAATGGACAAATTCTTAGAAATGCACAACCTGCCAAGACTGAATCAGGAAGAAATAGAAAATATGAACAGACCAATCACAAGCACTGAAATTGAAACTGTGATAAAAAATCTTCCAACAAACAAAAGCCCAGGACCAGATGGCTTCACAGGCGAATTCTATCAAGCATTTAGAGAAGAGCTAACACCTATCCTTCTGAAACTCTTCCAAAATATAGCAGAGGGAGGAACACTCCCAAACTCATTCTACGAGGCCACCATCACCTTGATACCAAAACCAGGCAAGGATGTCACAAAGAAAGAAAACTACAGGCCAATATCACTGATGAACATAGATGCAAAAATCCTCAACAAAATACTAGCAAACAGAATCCAACAGCACATTAAAAGGATCATACACCATGATCAAGTGGGGTTTATTCCAGGAATGCAAGGATTCTTCAATATACGCAAATCAATCAACGTGATACACCATATTAACAAACTGAAGGAGAAAAACCATATGATCATCTCAATAGATGCAGAGAAAGCTTTCGACAAAATTCAACACCCATTTATGATAAAAACCCTGCAGAAAGTAGGCATAGAGGGAACTTTCCTCAACATAATAAAGGCCATATATGACAAACCCACAGCCAGCATCGTCCTC
The DNA here is from genome assembly GCF_964341445.2 of Mesoplodon mirus. Lineage (NCBI taxonomy): Eukaryota > Metazoa > Chordata > Mammalia > Artiodactyla > Ziphiidae > Mesoplodon > Mesoplodon mirus. Next base: position 4,845,857 of record NC_138978.1, on the reverse strand, counting down.
AATGGTGAAAAACTGAAACCATTTCCACTAAGATCAGGAACTAGACAAGGTTGCCCACTTTCACCACTCTTATTCAACCTAGTTTTGGAAGTTTTAGCCACAGCAATCAGAGAAGAAAAGGAAATAAAAGGAATCCAAATTGGAAAAGAAGAAGTAAAGCTGTCACTGTTTGCAGATGACATGATACTATACATAGAGAATCCTAAAGATGCTACCAGAAAACTACTAGAGTTAATCAATGAATTTGGTAAAGTAGCAGGATACAAAATTAATGCACAGAAATCTCTGGCATTCCTATATACTGATGATGAAAAATCTGAAAGTGAAATCAAGGAAACACTCCCATTTACCATTGCAACAAAAAGAATAAAATATCTAGGAATAAACCTACCTAAGGAGACAAAAGACCTGTATGCAGAAAATTATAAGACACTGATGAAAGAAATTAAAGATGATACAAATAGATGGAGAGATGTACCATGTTCTTGGATTGGAAGAATCAACATTGTGAAAATGACTCTACTACCCAAAGCAATCTACAGGTTCAATGCAATCCCTATCAAACTACCACTGGCATTTTTCACAGAACTAGAACAAAAAATTTCACAATTTGTATGGAAACACAAAAGACCCCGAATAGCCAAAGCAATCTTGAGAACGAAAAATGGAGCTGGAGGAATCAGGCTCCCTGACTTCAGACTATACTACAAAGCTACAGTAATCAAGACAGTATGGTACTGGCACAAAAACAGAAAGATAGATCAATGGAACAGGATAGAAAGCCCAGAGTTAAACCCACGGACATATGGTCACCTTATCTTTGATAAAGGAGGCAGGAATGTACAGTGGAGAAAGGACAGTCTCTTCAATAAGTGGTGCTGGGAAAACTGGATAGGGACATGTAAAAGTATGAGATTAGATCACTCCCTAACACCATACACAAAAATAAGCTCAAAATGGATTAAAGACCTAAATGTAAGGCCAGACACTATCAAACTCTTAGAGGAACACATAGGCAGAACACTCTATGACATAAATCACAGCAAGATCCTTTTGGACCCACCTCCTAGAGAAATGGAAATAAAGACAAAAATCAACACATGGGACCTAATGAAACTTAAAAGCTTTTGCACAGCAAAGGAAACCATAAACAAGACCAAAAGACAACCCTCAGAATGGGAGAAAATATTTGCAAATGAAGCAACTGACAAAGGATTAATCTCCAAAATTTATAAGCAGCTCATGCAGCTCAATAACAAAAAAACAAACAACCCAATCCAAAAATGGGCAGAAGACCTAAATAGACATTTCTCCACAGAAGATATACAGACTGCCAACAAACACATGAAAGGATGCTCAACATCTTTACTCATTAGAGAAATGCAAATCAAAACTACAATGAGATATCATCTCACACCAGTCAGAATGGCCATCATCAAAAAATCTAGAAACAATAAATGCTGGAGAGGGTGTGGAAAAAAGGGAACACTCTTGCACTGCTGGTGGGAATGTGAATTGGTACAGCCGCTATGGAGAACGGTATGGAGGTTCCTTAAAAAACTACAAATAGAACTACCATATGACCCAGCAATCCCACTACTGGGCATATACCCTGAGAAAACCATAATTCAAAAAGAGACATGTACCAAAATGTTCATAGCAGCCCTATTTACAATAGCCCGGAGATGGAAACAACCTAAGTGTCCATCATCGGATGAATGGATAAAGAAGATGTGGCACATATATACAATGGAATATTACTCAGCCATAAAAAGAAATGAAATTGAGCTATTTGTAATGAGGTGGATAGACCTAGAGTCTGTCATACAGAGTGAAGTAAGTCAGAAAGAGAAAGACAAATACTGTATGCTAACACATATATATGGAATTTAAGAAAAAAAAAAAGTCATGAAGAACATAGGGGTAAGACAGGAATAAAGACACAGACCTACTAGAGAATGGACTTGAGGATATGGGGAGGGGGAAGGGTAAGCTGTGACAAAGTGAAAGAGCGGCATGGACATATATACACTACCAAACGTGAGGTAGATAGCTAGTGGGAAGCAGCCGCATAGCACAGGGAGGTCAGCTCGGTACTTTGTGACCGCCTGGAGGGGTGGGATAGGGAGGGTGGGAGGGAGACGCAAAAGGGAGGGGTTATGGAAACATATGTATATGTATAACTGATTAAATTTGTTATAAAAAAAATAAAATAAAATAAAATAAAAAAAAAATAAAAAAAAAAAAATTTTAATTCCATACATATTTTAAACCACACAAGACATTATTATTGTTGTTTCATATAACAACATTCATTTGCATTTACCCTCTCTTTGGTCTTCACCTTTTCCTACACCTTAAAGCTGCCATCCAGGATCATTTCCCTTCTGCCCAGAGAAGAATCTTTATTATTACTCCCCTTTAGTGCAGGCCTGGTGTATATTAATTCTTTCCATTTTGTTGATCTAAAAGGATGATTTTTTTGCCTTCCCTTTTGCAGGATGTTTTGCTGGGTACAGAATTCCAGTCTGGCAGTTTACCTTCTTGAAAATACTGTTTACATTTTTAAAATACCGTTTACATTTTGAAAAGACTGTTCCATTGTCTTCTGACTTCTGTTGCTTGTGTTGACAAATCAGCTGTCAGCCTTACTGCTCTTTTGAATGTAATAGGTAATTTTTCTCTAGGTATTTAAGATTCTCTCATTCTCTTTGGTTTTCAGCAATCTTAGGTTTCAGTGGAATTTTATTTGAATGTATCTGGTGCAGGGTCTACAGTATTTCTTGATTTGAGAGGCCTGTCTGTTACAGAGAATTCTCAGCCATTATCTCTACAGATATTGCTCCTGTACTATCCCTCCTGCCTTTCCTACTCAGATTTCAATTATACATTGTTAAATATTTTCACTGAATCCCATGTCGTTCAGAATCTTTTATGTATTTCCCATCATTTTTTTCTCCATATTCTATCATTCTGAATATTTATTTTCAATTTATTACTACTACAAATCTACTGTTAAACCCATCTATTGAGATCTTCATCTCAATTAATTCAGTTATAGTCCTTCAATTCTAGAATTTATGTTTCGTTCTTTTTTTAAGTTCTAGTTCCCCGATTCTTAATCTTGTCTTTTATTTCTTTAAACATATTATATACTATGTGATGGTATTTAAATACTCTATTATCTGGATCGCAGACAATCCATTGGCACAGTCTGCTGTTCCTCTTGATTTTCAGTCAAATTGTCCTAAATTCTCATCTGGTGGGTAAGTACCAGACACTGTAAATAAATGTAGAGATCATTTGAGGCTCTGGGTGACGTTATTTTCTTCCAGAAAGAATTCACATTTGGTGCTGTCAAGATCACCTGGATCTAATCAAGGACCGAGGGGATTTGAAATTCAACTTCAGTACTTCTCACAGATCACTGTTCCCAGGATACAGGCCTTTGGGACTCAAAAGCCTAAGGAGTTTTCCAGGGCCCCTTCCTCCCTGACTTATACCAAACTCCAATTTTTGCCCCCCACTCTCCAGTTCCTTAAATCTATCCAAATCTCCTCAGCTTTCCAACTTCTCATTTGCTTGCTTCTTGAATCAGCAGATCGATCCTCCAGGGCAGAAGTGGATGCAAATCTGGTCTTGCATCTATGAGCTTCCTTACTTCCCCAGATCTCAAGCCCACAAATCTTCACTGTTTTGTTACCTCTATTACCTTCATACAAATTTTGTCTTAAATTTTGTCCAGCTTTTCTACTTGCAGGAAAGAGGGCCCAACCACTCTGTCTACCATTAGCAAAAAATTTCCCCACTCCCATATTTTTTATCTTTGTGGGTTTATATTTTGTGATTCTTTTCTGCCATTTTACCAAATTTTGGAAGGTAGATAAATACATCTTCGATGAGTAACTGCTTAACCTGTTACTCATCACAGCTTAACCAGAAATCTCCAGTCATTCATTTTACTGATAGATCTTTTATATATTAAGGATATTAAACCTCTGTCAAATATGTGCCAAATACTTCTCCTAGTTTCCCATTTACATTTTAATTTTATGGTATTTTTAGCACACAGAAATGTTGAATTTACATGTAGTCCAGTTTATCCATCTTCTCCTTTCTAATTCTGATGTCATGATAAGAACACTGAACATTATGTAAATATAGACTCATATTTTCTTCTAGTGTATTATCATTTCCACTTTTTACATTTACTTCTTTAGACTTATTTTGGTATAAGGTATGAGATAGACTTAACTTATTTTTTAATTGGTAAGCCAACTGTCCCAAATTCATTTAAATAATTATCCCTCTATTTCCTCCTCTAAATAGTGTATAAATCTCTTATAAATCAAAAACTATTTTCTTGATATTTGTATAATTTTACTTTGCTATCTGGCACTGCTGACCCTTTTGTTCATTCTCCTTGCTACTCCAACTTCTCTTGGCTTCTATAACCCCTCAGCTCTATTCCTCTTCAACTACTCCTTCTGAGTCTCCTCTACAAGCTTAATTTTCTTCCCATTTCCCTTATTCAGTCTCATGCTCCAGAGAAGATGACAGAAACCGTTCATTACTAGAACCTTTCTCTTCTCTCATTCTCCCTACTCTCCTTGTTCACCTGTACTGTCACTTTCTTCCAGCTCTCTCTTGACTTCCCAGATCTATATCCAACTACCTTCAAAGATCTCTACCTACATGTTCCACAGGCACTCTCTAAGACCCACTATACAAATATAATTTCAGTGCCTCCTCAAACCTCCTTTTCTTTCTGTATTTCATTATCTACATACCACTATCATTCAAGCCAGAATCTCAGTAGTTCCTCCTCTCCTTTGCCATCACACCTTAGAGGTCATGATATACCCTACTGATTCTAGGTCTCTGGTCAGATCCTTCTCTACTGCCGCTGCATTAAAATAGGTCTTGGGGGCCTCCCTGGTGGCGCAGTGGTTGAGAGTCCGCCTGCCGATGCAGGGGATACGGGTTCGTGCCCCGGTCTGGGAGGATCCCATATGCCGCGGAGCGGCTGGGCCCGTGAGCCATGGCCGCTGAGCCTGCACATCCGGAGCCTGTGCTCCGCAACGGGAGAGGCCACAACAGTGAGAGGCCCGCGTACGGAAAAAAAAAAAAAAAAAAAAAAATAGGTCTTGGGCTTCCCTGGTGGCGCAGTAGCTGAGAGTCCGCCTGCCGATGCAGGGGACACGAGTTCACGCCCCAGTATGGGAGGATCCCACATGCCGTGGAGCGGCTGGGCCCGTGAGCCATGGCCACTGAGCCTGTGTGTCCAGAGCCTGTGCTCCACAGCGGGAGAGGCCACAGCAGTGAGACTAACCTTAATTCATCTATCTCCTTAAAACCTGACCCAGCCATACCTAATTACTCAAGCAAGCCAAACTACTGCCTTCTTCCAATCCTTTGCTCACGTGGTTCCTTCAGCCTAGAAAGTTTTCTTGCTGATTCTTTGCCAAGCAAACTCATAATCATCTTCAAAATACAGTCTTAGTGTCATACTTTATAAAACATCCACCACTTATATGCCTCAAATTTATCTTGTACACACATACCTCACAATTCCATTTTATCCCTTATCACACCACTTTGCAATTATTTTTTATGTGTCTTCCCCATATGACTGTGACACACTTTTATTCACCTCTGAATGGCCAGGCTTACCTCAGGGCTTGGGCACACAGTAGGCACTCAAAATGGTCACTGAATAAGAAGATTAACAGACATGATGCTTACTTAACAAACTGGTTTATAAAAATTATCAAAAATATATTTCTTGGGACTTCCCTGGTGGCGCAGTGGTTGAGAGTCCGCCTGCCGATGCAGGGGACACGGGTTTGTGCCCCGGTCCGGGAAGATCCCACATGCCGTGGAGTGGCTAGGCCCGTGAGCCATGCCGCTGAGCCTGCGTGTCCAGAGTCTGTGCTCCGCAACAGGAGAGGCCACAACAATGAGAGAGAGGCCCGTGTACCGCAAAATATATATATATATATATATATATATATATATATATATATATATTTCTCAATGGAAAACTATGAAGAGTGACATTTGACTCAAATTGTAATCTCATTAGGTAACATGTATCTCTGAAGTTTTACAAATAGCTTAGAAGCACTCTAAGTAATACTAATGAGGCTCTGTATTATAAATTTAACCCGTGTAAAAATCACTTGTTCAAGGGCTCCTCCTGTTAGTTAAGGAGTTAAATAATCTCATTCAAAAAACATGAGATAGATAGATATAGTTCTACACCAAGAAAAGAAGCTAAAAGTCTACATAACTACAGCAAAAATTTTTCTAGTCTTTGCATACAAATGGTTCAAGACACTTTGTTTTTGAACTTTTGTAAAAACCTTCACATCTATTTCCTAACTATGGTACAACTACAGCCCTAGGCAGCACAGCTGCATATCTTTCTTTATTTGGGCAATTGCTTCCTCATTACAAAGATAAAAAAAGAGCCACAACAAACATTCAAAAGAAAAGTGGCTCCATGTAAATGGAGAGTAGATAAAGGCATTTTCCAATAAGTTAGATGATAAGAATGTTTTGATTTCTCAGATTATCAAAAAGGATTTGATATGAAAGTTTTAATAAATCTGTAAAATGTACTTTTAAGCACAAAGAAATCTTAGTTCAAATTTTAAAATCAAATATATACAGTGAAGTGACAGAAATATCCCATTAACCTATTTTCAAAACTCACTCACAGACCTGTCAGGAGACATGAAGACCTTGTTAAAAAACAGACCACAGGTACTACCTTCCAGTTTAGAGTGACATGGATACAAACTGATAGGAAGCCATGACTACTGAAACTTCCAGATCTCAAGAGGGAGCATTTCAATCAGCCATGTTAACATCTTCCAGTTATTAAAAAACAAGAAAACGAAGACTACAGCATACGGTACCCCCATAACCTTATAAACGGCACTGATTTCTCCGCCTACCACACTAGACTGTGAATTCATGTCTTTTGTGTGTTCTGCAATATGTGTTTACACAAGACTGTATAATAATAAAGCAAACACTTGTGGAACGCCCCCCCAACCTACAACAAGGGGGGAGTTTTTAACACCTCAAAACTGCTTTTCACAACCCCTCCTCTCTCCCAAAGGTAAACACTATCCTGACTTTTGTACCAATTATTTCCTTGCTTTTCTTCAGAGTTTTCACAACCTGTGGCAGTTTTCTTTAAATAACAGCTTTATTGAGATATAATTCACATACCATAAAGAGTACTTTTAGGATATTCACAGAGTTGTGCGACCATCACTGCGGCAGTTTTTATCTCCATCGATGTGGTTAAGTTGGAATTTCCCAGGATCCCCTTCCCTGAGTCTGCCCAAGATTTAAAAGGTGGAACAGAACAGCCTCCACTCTCTGAATGCCTGCACGGTTAGAGGTGGTGACAGATAGAAACTGAGGTGCCAGAGAGTTCCAGCTCATCCACATGTTTCCTCTTTGGACACTAGCTTGAGTTCCCCTAACACTAGAAGCTGGGCAGCAAACACATGAAAGGACAGCCTGTCCTCCCAGAAGTCTCCCAGACTCCGGCAGGCTGCCTGGGCCACCCACCCCAGTGTTTCAGGAGGTGGTTCATGACCCTTCTCTGACCTTCTAATTCCTCCTCTGGGGTCTATTTTTTCAACTTCTCCCAGGATTATATACAGACTTACTTCTGTAATAAATAAATCCGTTATTCCATAATACTCCCAGTGGTTCTGCTTCCCTGACTGAATCCTGATACACACCAGCTACGTGTTTCCCTAAACAATAGCTCAGCATTGACTCTTTTCGAACTTCGTAAACACAGAATCAAACACTGTGTTTTGTGAGATTCCTCCATGCTGTTGCACACAGCTGTTCCTTGCTCACTTCTCACTTGCACTTTAATAAACTATTTTATACCATATACCATTTCAATGAACTTTTTATTGAAATGTAACATACAAAAAGAGCACAAGTCATAAGTGTACCTGTGTCTCCGTACATGTATCACACCCAAAATCAAGAAATAGAACCTTACCAGCACCCCAGAAGCTCCACTAATACACCCTCCCTACTCCCCAAAGGTAACTACTCCTGACTACAACCATAAATTATTTTTCCTGGTTTTGAACTGTTCTGAACTTGTATCCAGAATCATATAATAAATAAATTTGAGAGTCTGGTTTCTTTCATGCCATACTATGTTTGTGAGAGTTATTCGTTTCTTGAATATACCATCAGTTCATTCATTTTCATGGCTGTCCAGGTTACAGTATATGAATTTATCACAATTAATTTTTCCATTCTGTTGTTGTGAGCATTCAGGCAGTTCTAGTTTTGAGCAACTTGGAATCACACTCCTGAGGACATTCTTGCACGTGTCTTTGGAACGTATATGCACATACTTCTGCTGGGAACATACATCAGGAGAGGAACTGCTGAGACACACGGTGCAGACAATTCTAGATAATTCTAGATTTCCAGCACTGATGTAGATGACCCTCAGCAGTGCGTGAAAGCCCCCACTGCTCTGTTCCTTGCCAGCACCTGCCATTATCTTTTTGAATGCAGTCATCAGGGTGTGTGATGGCATCCCACTGTGGCTTATTCTACGTCTGTCTGATGACGGATGAGGTGAAGCACCTTTTCCCATGTTTCCTGACCGTCTGTGAAGTGCCTGTTCAAGTACCTTGCCCATTTTCCTATTGTGCTTGTCTGTCTCTTTCTTACTAACCTGCAGGACTTCTCAAAATATTCTGATTATATTACATTCTGTTGGCCAATCCCACATTATGACTTGACTTTTCATTCATATAATAGCGTCTTTTGATAAACAGAAGTTATTTTAATGTAATCCAACATATCAACCCTTTACTTTATATAAAGTTAGTACTTTTGGTGTCTTATTTAACATTTATTTACTACCAACCATGGGCAAGTGAACTAATGGTTTATAATTATTATGTTACGTGTTGCCCCTGTTAACTCATGGAATCCTCCAAACCATCCTACAAAAAGAAAGAATGATTCTCCCGGAGGCACAGGGTGCTGGCAGTGGACTGAACAGAGGGGAGGCTGCCGGATCCAGCAAGCAGACTCTTACCAGCTTAGTGCTGCCCACTCAGCTGTGCCCACTCGTGTGGGAGTACAACTCCCACCAAGAGAGCTCTTACCACCACAACTCATCCTTACCCACATACACGGAACATGCACAGACATACATATATACAACATGCACATAACATTTCTCACGTGCCTAGGAAACTCCCAGCCCACATTTCAAAAATTAAAGAGTAGGGCAAAAGAAAAAACAGAGACAAAAGAAAAGGGATGGGACCTGCACCTCTGGGAGGGAGCTGTGAAGGAGGAAAAGTTTCCACACACTAGGAAGCGCCTTCACTGATGGAGATGGGGAGTGGGCAGGGAGGAAGCTTCAGAGCCATGGAGGAGAGCGCAGCAGTAGGGGTGCAGAGGGCAAAGCAGAGAGATTCCCGCACAGAGGATCAGTGCCGACCAGCACTCAACAACCCAAGAGGCTTGTCTGCTCACCCGCTGGGGCGGGTGAGGGCTGGGAGCTGAGGCTCGGGCTTCGGAGGTCAGATCCCAGGGAGAGGACTGGGGTTGGCTGTGCGAACACAGCCTGAAGGGGGCTAGTGCACCACAGCTACCCAGGAGGCAGTCTGGGGAAAAGTCTGGAACTGCCTAAGAGGCAAGAGACCATTGTTTCGGGGTGCATGAGGAGAGGGGATTCAGAGTACTGCCTAAATGAGCTCCAGAGACGGGCGTGAGCCACGGCTATCAGAGCGGACACCAGAGACGGGCATGAAACGCTAAGGCTGCTGCTGCAGCCACCAAGAAGACTGTGTGCAATATTAGTATAGTTTTTAGCGCTTATTACCATTGCTGGATTTGTTTATTGGTTTGGTTGTTCTCTCCTCTTTTTTAATATTATTACTTTTTTATTTCTTATTTATTTTAATAATTTTTTTCTTTCTTTTTTTCTCCCTTTTTTTCAGGCTGACAGGACCTTGGTGCTCTGGCCTGGTGTCAGGCCTGAGCCTCTGAGGTGGGAGAGCCAAGCTCAGGACACTGGGCCACCAGAGACCTCCCAGCCCCAAGTAATACCAATCGGCAAGAGCTCTCGCAAAGATATCCGTCTCAACACTGAGACACAGCTCCACCCAACAGCCAGCAAGCTCCAGTGCTGGATGCCACATGACAAACAACTAGCAAGACAGGAACACAACCCCACCCATTAGCAGAGAGGTTGCCTAAAATCATACTAGGTTCACAGACACCCCAAAACATACCACCGGATGCAACCCTGACCACCAGAAAGACAAGATCCAGCCCCACCCACCAGAACAGAGGCACCAGTCCCCTCCACCAGGAAGCCTACACAAGCCACTGAACCAACCTTACCCACTGGGGGCAGACACCAAAAACAATGGGAATTACGAACCTGAAGCCTGCGAAAAGGGGACCCCAAACACAGTAAGTTAAGCAAAATGACAAGACAGAGAAATATGCAGCAGATAAAGGAGCAAGGTAAAAACCCACCAGACCAAACAAATGAAGAGGAAATAGGCAGCCTACCTGAAAAAGAATTCAGAGTAATGATAGTAAAGATGACCCAAAATCTTGGAAACAGAATGGAGAAAATATAAGAAACGTTTAACAAGGACATAGTAGAACTAAAGAGCAAACAAACAATGATGAACAACACAATAAATGAAATTAGAAATTCTCTAGAAGGAATGAATAGCAGAATAACTGAGGCAGAAGAACAGATAAGTGACCTGGAAGATAAAATAGTGGAAATAACTACCACAGAGCAGAATAAAGAAAAAAGAATGAAAAGAATTGACGACAGTCTCAGAGACCTCTGGGACAACATTAAACGCAACAACATTCGAATTATAGGGGTCGCAAAAAAAGAAGAGAAAAAGAAAGGGTCTGAGAAAACATTCGAAGAGATTATACTTCAAAACTTCCCTAACATGGGAATGGAAATAGTCAATCAAGTCCAGGAAGCGCAGAGTCCCATACAGGATAAATCCAAGGAGAAAGACAAGAAAAATATTAATCAAACCATCAAAAATTAAATACAAAGAAAAAATATTAAAAGCAACAAGGGAAAAGCAACAAATAACATACAAGGGAATCCCCATAAGGTTAACAGCTGATCTTTAAGCAGAAACTCTGCAAGCCAGAAGGGAGTGGCAGGACATATTTAAAATGATGAAAGGGAAAAACCAAGATTACAACCAAGATTACTCTACCCAACAAGGATCTCATTCAGATTCAGCGGAGAAATTAAAACCTTTACAGACAAGCAAAAGTTAAGAGAATTCAGCACCACCAAACCAGCTTTGCAACAAATGCTAAAGGGACTTCTCTAGGCAGGAAACACAAGATAAGAAAAAGACCTACAAAATCAAACCCAAAACACTTAAGAAAATGTTAATAGGAACATACATTTCGATAATTACCTTAAATGTAAATGGATTAAATGCTCCGACCAAAAGACATAGACTGGCTGAATGGATACAAAAACAAGACCCATATACATGCTGTCTACAAGAGACCCACTTCAGAGCTGAGGACACATACAGACTGCAAGTGAGGGATGGAAAAAGATATTCCATGCAAATGGAAATCAAAAGAAAGCTGGAGTAGCAATTCTCGTATCAGACAAAATAGATTTTAAAATAAAGACTATTACAAGAGACAAAGAAGGACACTACATAATGATCAAGGGATCAATCCAAGAAGAAGATATAACAATTGTAAATATTTATGCACCCAACATAGGAGCACATCAATACATAAGGCAAATGCTAACAACCATAAAACAGGAAATCGACAATAACACAATCATAGTAGGGGACTTTTAACACTCCACTTTCACCAAAGGACAGATCATCCAAAATGAAAATAAATAAGGCAACACACGCTTTAAATGACACATGAAACAAGATGGACTTAATTGATATTTATAGGACATTCCATCCAAAAACAACAGAATACACTTTCTTCTCAATTGTTCATGGAACATTCTCCAGGATACATCGTATCTTGGGTCACAAATCAAGCCTTGGTAAATTTAAGAAAACTGAAATCGTATCAAGTAACTTTTCCAACCACAACACTATGAGGCTAGCTATCAATTACAGAAAAAAATCTATAAAAAATACAAACACATGGAGGCTAAACAATACACTACTAAATAACCAAGAGATCACTGAAGAAATCAAAGAGGAAATCAAAAAGTACCCAGAAACAAATTACAGTGAGAACACAATGACCCAAAACCTATAGGATGCAGCAAAAGCAGTTCTAAGAGGGAAGTTTATAGCAATACAATTCTACCTCAAGAAACAAGAAACATCTCAAATAAACAACCTAATAGTACACCTAAAGCAATTAGAGAAACAACAAAAAAAACCCAAAGTTAGCAAAAGGAAAGAAATCATAAAGATCAGATCAGAAATGAAGGAAACAATAGCAAAGATCAATAAAACTAAAAGCTGGTTCTTTGAGAAGATAAAACAAAATTGATAAACCATTAGCCAGACTCATCAAGAAAAAAAGGGAGAAGACTCAAATCAATAGAATTAGAAATGAAAAAGGAGAAGTAACAACGGACACTGCAGAAATACAAAAGATCATGAGAGATTACTACAAGAAACTCTATGCCAATAAAATGGACAACCTGGAAGAAATGGACACATTCTTAGAAAAGCACAACTTTCTGAGGCTGAACCAGGAAGAAAGAGAAAATATAAACAGACCTATCACAAGCACTGAAATTGAGACTGTGATTAAAAATCTTCCAACAAACAAAAGCCCAGGACCAGATGGCTTCACAGGCGAATTCTATCAAGCATTTACAGAGAGCTAACACCTATCCTTCTCAAACTCTTCCAAAATAGAGCAGAGGACGGAACACTCCCAAACCCATTCTATGAGGTCACCATCACCCTGATACCAAAACCAGACAAACATGTCACAAAGAAAGAAAACTAAAGGCCAATATGACTGATGAACATAAATGCAAAAATCCTCAACAAAATACTAGCAAACAGAATCCAACAGCACATTAAAAGGATCATACACCAAGATCAAGTGGGGTTTATCCCAGGAATGCAAGGGTTCTTCAATATATGCAAAGCAATCAATGTAATAAACCATATTAACAAATTGAAGGAGAAAAAGCATATGATCACCTCAATAGATGCAGAAACAGGTTACGACAAAATACAACACCCATTTATGATAAAAAAAAACCCTCCAGAAAGTAGGCATAGAGGGAACTTACCTCAACATAATAAAGGCCATATATGACAAACCCACAGCCAACATCATTCTCAATGGTGAAAAACTGAAACCATTTCCTCTAAGACCAGGAACAAAACACGGCTGTCCACTCTCCCCACTATTATTCAACATAGTTTTGGAAGTTTTAGCCACAGCAATCAGAGAAGAAAAAGAAACAAAAGGAATCCAAATAGGAAAAGAAGAAGTAAAGCTGTCAGTTTGCAGATGACATGATACTATACATAGAGAATCCTAAAGATGTTACCAGAAAACTACTAGAGCTAATCAATGAATCTGGTAAAGTAGCAGGGTACAAAATTAATGCACAGAAATCTCTTGCATTCCTATATACTGATGATGAAAAATCTGAAAGTGAAATTAAGGAAACACTCCCATTTACCACTGCAACAAAAAGAATAAAATACCAGGGAATAAACCTACCTAATGAGACAGAGACATGTATGCAGAAAACTATAAGACACTGATGAAAGAAATTAAAGATGATACAAACAGATGGAGAGATATACCATGTTCTTGACTGGAAGAATCAACATCGTGAAAATGACTATACTACCCAAAGCAATCTACATATTCAATGCAATCCCTATCCAACTACCAATGGCGTTTTTCACAGAACTAGAACAAAAAATTTCACAATTTGTATGGAAACACAAAAGACCCCAAATAGCCAAAGCAATCTTGTGAAAGCAAAACGGAGCTGGAGGAATCAGGCTCCCGGACTTCAGACTATACTATAAAGCTACAGTAATCAAGACAATATGGCACTGGCAATAAAACAGAAATATACATCAATGGAACAGGATAGAAAGCCCAGAGATAAACCCATGCACATACGGTCACCTTATCTTTGATAAAGGAGGCAAGAATATACAATGGAAAAAGGACAGCCTCTTCAATAAGTGGTGCTGGGAAAACTGGACAGGGACATGTAAAAGAATGAAATTAGAACACTCCCTAACACAATACACAAAAATAAACTCAAAATGGATTAAAGACCTAAATGTAAGGCCAGACACTATAAAACTCTTAGAGGAAAACAGAGGCAGAACGCTCTATGACATAAATCACAGCAATACCCTTTTTGACCCCCCTCCTAGAGAAATGGAAATAAAAACAAAAATAAACAAACAGGACCTAATGAAACTTAAAAGCTTTTGCACAGCACAGGAAACCATAAACAAGACAAAAAGACAACCCTCAGAGTGGGAGAAAATATTTGCAAATGAAGCAACTGACAAAGGATTAATCTGCAAAATTTACAAGCAGCTCATGCAGCTCAATATCAAAAAAACAAACAACGCAATCCAAAAATGGGCAGAAGACCTAAACAGACATTTCTCCAAAGAAGACGTACAGATGTCCAAAAAACACATGAAAGGATGCTCAACATCACTAATCATTAGAGAAATGCAAATCAAAACTATAATGATCCAATAAAGATGTTAAAAAAAAAAAAACTACAATGAGACATCACCTCACACTGGTCAGAATGGCCATCATCAAAAACTCTACAAACAATAAATGCTGGAGAGGGTGTGGAGAAAAGGGAACCCTCTTGCACTGTTGGTGGGAACGTAAATTGATAACAGCCACTGTGGAGAACAGTATGGAGGTTCCTTAAAAAACTAAAAATAGAACTACCACATGACCCAGCAATCCCACTACTGGGCATATACCCTGAGAAAACCATAATTCAGAAAGAGGCATGTACCACAATGTTCACTGCAGCTCTATTTACAATAGCCAGGTCATGGAAGCAACCTAAGTGTCCATCGACAGGTGAATGGATAAAGAAGATGTGGCACATATATACAATGGAATATTACTCAGCCATAAAAAGAAACGAAATTGAGTTATCTGTAGTGAAGTGGATGGACCTAGAGTCTGTCATACAGAGTGAAGCAAGTCAGAAAGAGAAAAACAAATACCATTCACTAACACATATATATGGAATCTAAAAAAAAAAAAAAAAAAAAAGGTTCTTAAGAACCTAGGAGCAGGACAGGAATAAAGACGCAGAGGTAGAGAATGGACTTGAGGACATGGGGAGGGGGAAGGGTAAGCTGGGACGAAGTGAGAGAGTGGCATGGACATGTATACACTACCAAATGTAAAATAGATAGCTAGTGGGAAGCAGCCGCATAGCACAGGGAGAACAGCTCAGTGCTTTGTGACCACCTAGAGGGGTGGGATAGGGAGGGTGGGAGGGAGACACAAGAGGGAGGGGATATGGGGATATATGTATACGTATAGCTGATTCACTTTGTGATACAGCAGAAACTAACACACCATTGTAAAGCAATTATACTCCAATAAAGATGTTTAAAAAAAAGATGCTAAAATAATAAATAAATAAAGTTTTTTTAAAAAGTCAACCTGACTAAAGATTAAATTGTATTTCCAATGCAATCTCATAAAAGAGTGAAATGGTACAGGGCTAAACCATTTAGACTTGGCATCAATTTGCAGAAAATGACAAGCAGATAATTCAATGGTACAGATGAATAATGCAAAGAAAAAGAATTAAACAGTAAGAAATCAAAAATTAATGAGTGGGCATGGAGGAAAACAAATATTTTGGTAAGAGCTAGAAAGCAAAGTGAGATTAATCTTCACTATATATTTGTGAAGTATTTTAAAAATCATACTAAATTTGTTGTCATAGTGAGATTATGTCAGTTTCAGACAGAAACAGTACAATAAAAGAACTATGGGAATGTACAATGAGGATGCTTATAATTACTTTCAGACTAGTATGACTATCCTCAATGAAAAGTTATGAGAGACCATTAATAACCAATACCTACCGTCACAACTCCTTCCATGAGGTCTGAGCTAACATCTTGGTCATTTTTCCAGATCTTTCCCCGAGCCAACAATATAAAGTTTTCTAACAACTTAAGTTTCTCAGAAACTGATCATCTTGTAAAGTACGGTGTCTTTCCAAACTGGATGGCCACTTTATCAGATATGCTCACTGTCACAGCGTTTTGGGACTGGGTGGGTAATGGAACAGACAGAAAAGAACCTTAAGGTATGAATAAAGAAGAGCATCTAACTGATGGAGATGGACTATGGGAAGGAAAGAAAAAGTGATTTGTTACAAATAGGTGTTTCAAATCAGGCTGAAATATTCAGAAGGGAAAAAAGGATAAAGAAGCCTACGGAAGAAAACAGAAACAGAAAACCTGTGCCCTCACAGACACCAGACTTTGATGTTATCCCTGGCTTAAGGAGTTTTAATCCAAATTCCAAAGTGTCAGTTCGTTCCAATGATCTGTGTTCTTCTAATAAAGTAACTGCACATTTAATAAAGCCCACTTATCTATTACAGATGTTCCCCTCTAGATTTCCTTTTGCTTACCTTTAACAACAATTGTTTAATTACAGTGGAGACTTCTTCTGAAAGCAGTCAACAGAAGATTTAAGGCGGTGATTCCCAACCTGGCTGCACCTTAGAATCTCCCAGGGAGCTTTTAAAACCCCAAGCCCGGGGCCCCACCCCAGAGACCTCAGTTTAATTGCTCAAGGGTGGGGCCCAGGTCCTGGTATGTTTAAAAAGCTGTTCAGGACTTCCCTGGCGGCGCAGTGGTTGAGAATCCACCTGCCAAAGCAGGGGACACGGGTTCGAGCCCTGGTCCGGGAAGATCCCACATGCCGTGGAGCAACTAAGCCCGTGCACCACAACTACTGAGCCTGCGCTCTAGAGCCCACGAGCCACAACTACTGAGCCCACGCGCCTAGAGCCCATGCTCCGCAACAAGAGAAGCCACCACAATGAGAAGCCCGCGCACCCCAACAAAGAGTAGACCCCGCTCACCGCAACTAGAGAAAGCCCGCGCGCAACAACAAACGCAGACCCAACGCAGCCATAAAAAAAAAAAAAAGAAAAAAAAACGCTGTCCAGGTGACTCTAATATGCGGCCAGGGGTGAGAACCACCAACACAGAGACAGAACGCAGGCCTGGGAGCAGGAGCAGGACTGGGCTTCTCGGGGGGCATGCTGACCACTTTGCACAGAATCACGGAATACCCCCCACACACACTCACTCTGACACCCCAAAAGCTCTCCCACTTGTTGCTAAACACCCTCTGAAGGGGCGGCACGGGCCCCATGTGAGAGCCGCTGGTCCAGAGAGTGCGTGGACCTGGTCTGCACTAACTTGGTCTCCCCCTCTGGGCGGCAGCTTCCTGTGCTCCAGTGCTGGCGTGGACGACAGCAGTCGTGTTCTAACCTTGCTTCCTAACAGCCAGGGTTAAGGGCTGCTGGGGCAGCTGCCGCTGGAGGCGGCCAGAAGCCCAAGCGGGAAGAGCTGGCCCCACTCCCCAGCTTCAAGCAGAGCATCTCCACTTTCATCTGTTTTACAGATTCAGCTTACCCATAAGTTTATGTTTGGAAAGAATGGCTCAAACACTCAAAAAAAATTTTAAAGTTTGAAAACTGCCAGACCTTCCGGTTCAAAAATACAAGTATTCAACTGAGAAACACAGTTCCAAACTGCAAGCTCCTGTCGTGTTCCTCCTGTTTCTAACCCCAGCACTTGGCACATGGTAGGAATTGTGTACATGATGGTGAATGAAAGGAAGAAAGAAAAGAGGAATGAGGAAAAATCTGAGAAAGACGTCCTCTCCCCCTTGTTTGAATCTACTACCTTGAGCACTCCTGCTTGACGTCTTCAGGACCGCAAATTCATAAAGAGGTAGATTCAGCTCCTGCGTGTCGTGTACAGTTTGGCACACGGTGGCCTGACCACAGCGATCCTTTATGGGAGGCATTTCTCCGGAGAGGCATGTGGAAATTTGTTTCTTCTTTCAAGTATAGGTGTGTGGACGGAGGGTGGGGTGGGAGGGGGCTGGACCAGCTCTACAGTGATTCCCATGACCCTGTCCTCCTGTGCAAACCCCCTCCTTTGAACGTGGGCATGACCGTGAATCGATTCTTACCCACAGAACACAGCCAAGGGATGGGAGTGAGTGCGTGCATGTGATTCCATCACATAAGACTGTAGCATCCTTCTTGCTAGGACTCTCTCCCCCTTGCTGGCTTTTAGCCAAGTGGCCGTGTTAGGAAGACACAGGTAAAGAGGCACTGAGGGCCATCTTCAGCTGATAACCAGTGAGACACTGAAGTCCACAGTACATTGGCTCACCTGGAAATAAACGCCGCCGACAACCTCCTTAGCTACAAAGAGTCTCCTTCCACCATCAAGCCTTCAGATAAGTTTCCACCCCTGCCCGACAACCTGACTGCAGCCTTAAGGCAGAGGGCCCAGCTAAGCCGGGCCTGGACACCAGACCCACAAAAACTTGTGAGATAAAAAAACACATGGTGTTTAAAGCTGCTAAGTTTATGGTAACACCGTCATGCGGCAATAGATTACCGAGTGTAACTAAGGGTGGAAACAGCATGTTCCAGGGCCCTGAGGTGGGGAAGAGCCAGGCACAGATGAAGACCTGGAAGCGGGGAGGGGTGGCTGGAGCTCAGCAAGCGTGGGAGGGAGGGAGGGCCCCGGGTGGGGCTAGAGAGAGGCAGGCTCCGCCGGGCACCTTAATGTGCTTGAGTTTATATCCAGGGAACAGTGAAAGCTCCTGAAGAGTGCAAGCTGGGGAAGAAACGTGATTTGATTCGCATTTTACTATTTTAAAAAGGTAACTCTGGCTGCTGTGGGGAGAATGAACCAGAGGAGGTCCAGAGTCGAGGCATGGCAGTCACGTAAGATGCTCCTGTGGATGTGCAGGTGAGCAGCGGTGACAGTGACGATGGGAAGTGGAAGGATTAAACAAGTGAAGATAGAACAGGGGGTCCATGAACTGGGATGAGAAAAGAACTCCACCCTTATGTCAGTAACCTCCAAACGAAATACAGTATTGTGTTTAATTGTGAATACAGGCAACAACTCAGCAACACGGGCAGTACCTGTGACTTTTGAATCTCAGACTCTTTTTTAACCCCAGTTACTATCATTACTATGAAGTATCATTTGTGTTTATCATTACTTCACATTTATGGTAGTTACAGACCCACCACTAGATCTGTTATTTAAGAACATTCAAGAAGTATATATAGCATCATGTCACAAATCTGTGTTTCATTAAGAGTTTTATAACTATTTAAGACTGATTCTGAAAACGTGTCCACAGGCTTCCTCACTCGAATGCCAAAGGGCCCGAGAAACCCTGTGACAGAGAGGAGGAGGGCGGCGTGATAGGGTTTGGTGCTGCACTTGCTCTTGGGGGTGAAATAAAAAATAAGGACCACTGTAGGGGCAGCAGATCTGGGGAAAGACCAATAGTTCAGTTCTGGGTGATTATGTCTGAGGTGCAAGTAAGGCATCTGAGTAAATGAGGAAAAGTCAGGGCTTAATTTGAAACATGTAGACAGTATTTTGAGCTCTGTTAGGAGATGAAACTACTTAAAGAGAGAACGTTGTATGAGAAGAGGCATGGAGGGCAGAAACCCCAGGGAACTTCACCCTGGAAAGGCTGGACTGAGAAGACATCTGATGGGGCGGGGGGGGGGGGGGGCGCGGTCCGAGAGGCAGGAGCAACACCCAGAGGAGGGTGGCAGCACAGAGAAGCGTCTCGGGAGGAACGCTGAAAGCTGTTCAGAGGCTGCATAAGGTGAGGATCGTGTCCCCTGGGTCTGGCGATTTGTATGATGCTGGAAAAGATGGGCAGTTTCAGGCAGGGGAGGGAGGGGGGACAGGAATAGGTGAAGAATAACTGGAAACCGATAAAGTGGAAGAAATATGTGGATTACTTTCTTGAGAAGTTTTGATGTTGAGGATTTTAAAATGGGGCTATTGATGGAGAGGGAGGCTGTTTATTTTCTGTTGCAGGTTGGGCACACCCAGAAGACCTCTGTACGTGAATCAGAACGATCTCGTAGAAACAGAGGGACTGATGATGCAGGAGAACACAAAATGACTGCCGGACGGAAGTCCCTGGAGAGGAGAGGGTCCGGGTCCAGACCTCATGTGAACAGACCAGCCTCTGACAGGAGGAGGGAAGACACAGTCCCGGCTTGGTGGCAGGAAGCTCCGGAGCACCCGCTGCCTTTATCTGCTAAATGTTGGGGGGATTCAGGGGCTGAGAGGCGTGGGGTGGTGGTGACGGCGAAGGGGTGGTCTAGCAGGAAGAATGCAGACAGTATGACGTGGTTGTGGAGAGTGAGAACACGCGCAGCTGGAGGGGAATCTCACAAAACTGTGGGTAGTGGTCACTGCCCACTTGACGCTGGGGATCAAGAATTTACAGAGAGACGGAAGTCTGAGTCTTTATCTTGTTTCTCCAGCTACACTGAACTGCTTGGGTGAAGGCACAGAGAAGCCAGCAGGTAGGGTTCATTCGGGATCGGGATTTGTCCAGCTCGATGTGACAGGAGGAGGAGAGGAGGGCAGGAAGAGTCAAGGGTACCTGTAAGAGAGTGATTATGTACTACGAACTCTGGAATTTAAGCTGGAGAAGGATGAAAGAAAGGAAAAGAAGACCTCTCAGAGAAAGAGCCTAAGTGGAATTAGGAAATTAGCTCCTAAGAGCGGGGGTAACCGCAGGCAGCTGCGGGTAAGGAGCAGGAAACACGGGTCACCTCCAGCAGGTGCCACAGTAATGAGGTAAACGGAGGGTCCACCAGCTGGTTGGAGCACCCGAGATTTCCAGAAGAGAGTGGACCGCGCAAACTTAATGCCTCGCCTCCAGGGAGATGACAGCTTTATGACAGCTTCGGATGTACCCATTCGTTTGAGACAGGTCCTCCAGAAGGCAAGCTCCACAGAGCAGGGATCTGTTTGGTTCGCCCCTGTTTTCCCCAGAGCCTAGTGTTCGATAAATACTGTTGGGTATGAATGTCATTAAAATGTAATGAACTAAGGAAAGGACAGGAAGGGACTGCAGCTCTGCACTGCACACAGGACACACACTCACCGAAGCACTGAGTCGTGGCCAGACCACAGCCGGTCCCCGAGGGATAAAAGGCACGGGTTCCACGCTGACTTCAGAAATGTGGCCAACCGCCCGTGGGGTGACGGAGCACCTGACGTGGTGAGGCGCCGCAGCCGCTGACCGGGGTTCCACCCACTGACCCAGGGGCAGCAGAGAGTCATCGGTACGTCTGCTTCTTATTTCAGAATAACCGCATTAATTCTTTCTTCAGATACCTTCATCTCTACAAACCATGTCTTGGTTTGACTGTGGGTTCTTCATTCAGGTAACCTATCCCAAAAGACACTGCACTCATGCCTGCCTCAGAGAGGCCTCCCCGCACCTCGGCGCTACATTAGGGCTCCCACTGCACGCTGCTCCTCTGGAATTCGTGGCCCAACTTTCTCTCCTCCGCTGCAGAACTCCCGGAAGAATCCTTATCACCTGCCGTCCTCGCCTCATTGGCTCTTCCACCCACATCCCACTGGAACCATTCACCAGGGTGCCCAAACCCAGCGGTGGCGGCCCCGCCCTCACCTGACTTGACTACTCCGTCCCCTCTGACGACACCCTCTGTGGCAGGAAGAACAGTGCCCCCCCCAGGAGAGCCATGTTCTAATCACCAGAACCTGTAAACATAGAACAATTAAGGTTGCTAATCAGCCGGCCTTAAAATAGGGAAAGGATCCTGGATGATCTGTGTGGACCCAATGGAACCACAGGGGCCCTTAAAACTGAAGAGGGAGAAGAGAGAGGTCAGGTCGGAGAAAGAGAAGTGACGGCACAGCAGGGTCGGAGAGACCCCACGTTGATGGCTTTGAACGGGGAGGGAGGGGCCCCGAGCCCCAGAGCCTGAGCAGCCTCTAGAAGGTGCAACAGGCCAGGGAACAGTCTCCCCTGGGGCCTCCAGAAAGGAACGCAGCCCTGGCCACACCGTGATTCTGGCCCAGTGAGACCCTTGCCAGACGGCTGACCTACAGAACTCTAACAATAAATCTGCGCTGCTTTAGGCCACTCGGTTTGTGGTCATTTTGTTACAGCAGCAAATAGAAAACCGATACAGCCTCCTTGGGCCCCTCCTTCTCCCGGCTCCCAGCTCCCGCTTGCCTGGTTCCCCGCTACTCCCTGGCTCTCCGCAGCCTGCGTGGCTGGCTCCGCCCACTCCACTCAGGGCTTATCTCCTCCCTTCTCCATCCATCCTTTGCCTCAGAGTGATCTCATCCCGTCTAGCAGCTCTCCAATTTATGTCTCCAGACAGGACCTCATTCAGGCTTCGAGACAGTGGCCCACTGAGCACAGCCACTTCAGTGTCTAAGAGACATCTCCAGTAGATACAGCCCGGGAGAGCTCACGACCCACCCCCACCACGCCTCTCCGGCCTCCTTTGTCTCAGCTATGAGCACCAGCACGAGTGTGGTAGCTGAGGCTGCAAACGAGGAAACCGTCTTGATCTCTCCTCCCTCACCCCCCATATCCAATCCCATGAGTCCTGACACCTCTGCCTCCAAAAGACACCCCACTTTCCACCTTCTCCACTGCTTCCATGGTCTCTTCCCAAGATGGCCAATTACTGCACAGCCTCTAACTGCTCTCTCTGCTTCCCCGTCAGTCACGGAGCAGCCAGAGAACAGCTTTGAAAACACAGAATCCACATTACGCCTATCACCTCCTGACAGTTCAGCCTCCGATGACTTCCTGTTCCTCGTAAAATTCGAAGTCTTTGTGCCTACAAAGCGCTTCAGGATCCAGCCCCTGCCTACCTGCCGATCTCACCTTCCCGATGTCCACTCTGCTCGAGCCACAATGCTGTCTATATTGTTCCTCAAGCCAAATGCATTCCTGCCTCAGGGCATTTGCACTTCTATTCCCTCTGCCTAAAATGTTCCCGTAGATCCCCAAGCAGCCCTCCTTCATCATTCGGATCTCCACTCAAATGCCTCTAACAAAGGCCTTCCACAACCAACCCACCTCACGTGCTCACACCTCAGTATTCTGTTCTATTTTCTTCTCAGCACTCTCTGAAATTCTTATCTACTTACTTGCTCGTGTACTGTCTTCCCTTCTAAACTATAAGCTGCATGGGAAGGTGGAAAGTGGGGTGTCTTTTGGAGGCAGAGGTGTCAGGACTCATGGGATTGGATATGGGGGGTGGGGGAGGAGAGATCAAGACGGGTTCCTCGTTTGCAGCCTGGGATCCTTAGCATCCTCAACCAGTGCGTGGCACGTATTAGCCCGCAAAGATATTGCCGAAGGCATGAAGGAAGGCATGAAACCCAATGGAATACCAGCATGCTGTGGTCAATAAACACGACGCTGTGGCTCACTGTCCAAAAGGCCCAAGATATACATTAACATATTAGGAGAAAAGCCAGGCTACAAAACTACATGTATAGTAAACCCATTCTGAGCTAACAAATAATAAAATACATGCCCGCATCAGCACAGGAAAATGTCTGAAGAGACATACATCAGAAAGTCAACTGCTCCTCTCTGATGGCAGACTTCGGGGTGACCTGGCCGTCTTTCAACCTGGGCGGCACTGTGTGAAGTGGGGGTGGGGAAAGTCCTGCCTCCCCCAAGGCTTCCTGCCTTGCTTCCAGCCTCACCCTCACTCACCCTGATGCAGAGAACCGCGGGGTCTGAGACAAAGAAGTGAGCGTGCTGCCTCAGTCCTCCCTCCCGTGACTGAGGGAAGCTGGAAGCTGCTCGCGTGCAGGGAGCACACACTCCCACCCTCTCCTCCAGGTCTCAAGTTCTTCAGGGGCAGCCCCCGCAGATTTGTTTGGCGACACCAATGACTATCACTAAGCCGGGCTGTCGCACTCAGGGATGACGTATTAGCAGCACACTTGAGTACAGACCTAAGCAGTATCTGTTGCTGGATTCTTCATGCACTCATTCATTCAAGGAACAGTCACTGAACACCCATAGGTGCCCCTAACTTAATTCTAAGCTCTTGGGATCCATCAATGAACAGAGCACATGAAGATTCCCGTCCACCAGGACCTGACAGCAGGGGCAGCCACACAATACACAATAAAAAGAAGTAAATTATACGCTATATCAGATGATGATCAATGCTAAATCCAAAACACTTATGTCTCAATACCCTCATTTATGAAATAAAAGATACATAATCACCACACAGCAGGTTCTCTGAATTGCCTGAGGAATGGATTGTTAAAAATTACTGGAAAATGCTTAAATATAAAGTTTTGATTGATAATAATTAAAGCATTTAACAAAAATGATTCTTAAATGATTAGAGTTAGGAAGTCTAAATTTGGCTCAACAGCACAAAAATAAAATAAAACTTTAACATGCACATTAACAACCGGTCTTCTGATGCCGGGAAAGGGGAGCCTGTCACCACATAGTTTAAAGACATGTCAGGAAAAATGGGAAATGACTACACTCTGACCTCGATTTTATAGATCCTGCTTAATGTGAAGCTATTTTAATGTATCCTTCCTCAGAAATGGGAAGCAGATGACATTTTCCCTTTCTTTCAATTCTTTCTAAACTTGTATTTAAGTGTTTTTTCCCCTTCTCTTTCTGAAAAAGCAGCCTTTTGCAGCCTTTTCTAAATAAGAACCCCAGGTCCACTCGGAAAGCCTCCCTCTTGGCAGCTTCTCTGTCCCCCCCCACAGCGCACTAAGAGGGTGTGACCTCTCAACACTTTGTCCTTGACCTTCTGTGTTGAGACTTTCCTCCTTCCCAACAGTGATACCCACTGACCTCTTTAAAAGAGAACTATTTCAGGCATGAGCTACACACAAAATGATGGTCTCTCTTTCGGGGGCCTGACTTCTTGAAAAATTCCTGGAGCTAATAAGCAATTATACAAGATTAATAATAGAAAGTCTATCACTTTCCTATACGTCAGAAATGAACGAGCAAAATTTGAAATTTAAAACACAATACTATTTACATTAGCACACCCCCCAAAAAAGGAATTAGGTATAAAAACAAAATATGTATAAGAGCTATATGAGGAAAACTCCAAAACTCTGATGAATTAAATTTTAAAAAACTAAATAAATGGAGAGATAGTCCATATTCATGGATAGGAAGACTCACTATTGTCAAGATGTCAGTTCTTCTCAACTTGACCTATAGATTCAACACAATCCTAATCAAAATCCCAGCAACAAACTGATTCTAAAGTTTACAAGGAGAAGCAAAAGACCTAGAATAACCAACTCAGTACTGAATGAGAAGAACAAAATCAGAGGACTGGCGCCATCCGATCTCAAAACTTACTACAAAGCTACAATAATCACGACAGTGCGATACTGTCCAAAGAATAGACAAATAGATCAGTGAAACACAGAATAGAAAGCCCAAATATAGACCCACATAAACATAATCAACTGATCTTTGACAAAAGAGCAAAGGCAATACAGTGGAGTAAAGACAGTCTTTCCAACACTTCCAGATAGTGTTGGAATAACTGGACATCCGTGTGCCAAAAACAGTGAATCTAGATACAGGCCTTACATCCTTCACAAAAATCAACTTGAGGGACTTCCCTGGTGGCACAGTGGTTAAGAATCCGCTTGCCAAAGCAGGGGACACGGGTTCGAGCCCTGGTCCAGGAAGATCCCACATGCCGCAGAGCAACTAAATCCATGCACCACAACCACTGAGCCTGCGCCTTGGAGCCTGTGAGCCACAACTACTGAGCCCGTGTGCCATAACTACTGAAGCCCACGCACCTAGACCCTGTGCTCCACAACAAGAGAAGCCCCCCCAATGAGAAGCCAACACACCACAATGAAGAGTAGACCCAGCTCTCCGCAACTAGAGAAAGCCCACGTGCAGCAATGAAGACCCAACGCAGACAAAAACAGATAAAAATTTTTTAAATAAATAAATTTATAAAAAACAAAAAAAAGATGCTCCACATCACATGTCACCAAGGAAATGCAAACTAAGACAACAATGAGATACCACTATGTACCTATTAGAACGGCCAAAATCCAGAACATGGACAACACCAAACGTTGGTAAGGATGCGGAGCAAAAAGAACTCTCATTCATTGCTGGTGGGAACACAAAACAGTACAGCCACTCTGGAAGACAGTTTGGCAGTTTCTTACTAAACTAAACATAGTCTTACCATACGATCCAGCAATTGCACTCTTTGATATTTACCCAAAGGAGTTGGAAACTTATGTCTATGCAAAATCCTGAACATGAATGTTTATATCAGCTTTATTCATAATTGCCAAAACCTGGAAGCAACCAAGATGTCCTTCAGCAGGTGAATGGATAAATAAACTGCAGTTCACCCAGACAATGGAGTATTATTTAGCGCTAAAAAGAAATGAGCTACCAAGCCATAAAAGGACATGGAGGAACCTTAAGTGCATATTACTAAGTGCAAGAAACCAATCTGAAAAGGTTACGTGCTGTATGATTCCAACTCTATGACATTCTGGAAAAGGCAAAACCGTGGAGACAATAAAGAGATCAGCAGTTGCCAGGGGCTGGGGGGATAAACTGGCAGAGCACAGAGGATTGTTAGGGCAGTAAAACTAATCAAATCATTGTGTGAAACTAATCTAATCATTGTACGAAACTACACTAATGGATGCACGTCATTATACATTTGTCCAAACCCACAGAATGTGCAACACCAAGAGTGAACCGTCATGTAAACTATGGACTCTGGATGATGATGATGTGTCGACGACGACGTAAGTTCACTGGCTACAGAAAGGTACCACTCCAGTGGGGGATGCTGACAGTGGGAGAGAGTGCACATATGAGGGGGCAGGGGGTGTATGGGAACTCCCTGTACCCTCCCCTCAATTTTCCTGTGAACCTTAAACCACTCTAAAACTTAAATCTTAATAATAAAAAACAGCAAAAAATAGAAGGCGTGGCCTGGGTTCAAGGGTTTCAGCTGTGACTATACCTGGAGCCCAGCCCCTCAGGCACCTGCTCACTTTAACTTCAGGCTCAGGTGGCTCTAGTTTCCAGCCCAGGTCAAGCTACTTTTCAGCCTCCTGGTTTCTTGGACACAGGAACCTTTCCCTTTTTTCCATCAACTCCTTTGGAATCCCAGTAAAGTGAATTCAGCGCTAAATGAAGCCTGCCTCAGAATTCCACCTTGGTTCTACCGCAGCTGCCTGACCTGGACGTGCACACACACCCACTGAACGCTGTTCAATTCCCCAGAGCTGGAGCTTCTCCCACTTTCCACATTTCTCCCCAAATGTAAACAGCAGGTTCTTTAAATGTTACATTTATTTCAACTCTACACCCTTCACCAGACCAGAGAACACACAACCACTGAAGCATATGAGAAAGCTCCATGAAATCCACACATCCTGCCCATAAAATTCTACCTAACAGAGAAAACACTCTCCCAAACACATACTTATCTTTCATCACATTCACCCCAGCCCATCTGTGGTTTCTCATCCATCTAGAAAGGAATTCTTTTTGCACTTTTTCTTCTTTTCCCCCAGGCTTCTAAAAAGCATTAAAACTAGAAAACAGGTTATTTTTTTAGGAACTTCTTTTAAAATCTCCAACAGAATTTCATAATCACCAAGACAACATAACTTATCATTAGAAACATTTGGTAGGTAGTATTAAAAAGACTGGAAGGCTGGGCTTCCCTGGTGGTGCAGTGGTTGAGAGTCCGCCTGCCGATGCAGGGGGCATGGGGGTTCGTGCCCCGGTCCGGGAAGATCCCACATGCCGTGGAGCGGCTGGGCCCGTGAGCCACGGCTGCTGGGCCTGCGCGTCCGGGGCCTGTGCTCCGCAACAGGAGAGGCCACAACAGTGAGAGGCCCGCGTATCACAAAAAAAAAAGACTGGAAGGTGGTAGACAGGTAGGTAGGTAAGTAGGTAGATGCTGTCAGCTTTAGGGTTTGGCTGTTTTCAGCTATCTGGGCCAAATGGAGATGGAAGGAGGGGATGGGGTGGAGATTATCCTCATGCTCCCTCTTCAAAAAAAAAAAAAAGTCACAAAAACTGGAATATGCCTCCACATACCCCTACCACTGCCACCCACACTTTAAAAAGGGCTCCCTATATTACTTTAGGTAAATACCCAAAAAATAACTTTGCATTTCCTGACTTCTAGGCACATGAGACATGAGAAAAAGACTCTAGAAAGCATAACTGCAACACATATAGCCAAAGCACACTGAAATATACTTGAGTGGTTGAGAGATAGCAAAGCTGAGACTAAAGCCAAGTGAAGTTGCTCAGAATACATGTCCGGGAGGCTGGGAGTCCTCATCTTGATGAGTTTCACCTGACACGCCCATTCTCAGGCCCCACCCCAGACCTACTAGGGCAGAAATGCTGGGGTGGAGCCCAGCAATCTGGGTTCTAACAAGCCCTCCAGGTAATTCTGACGCCAGCTCAGCAGGAAAATCACTAAGCTAAAGAACTGCCAGGCTTCCCTGGTGGCGCAGTGGTTAAGAACCCGCCTGGCAATGCAGCGGACACACGTTCGAGCCCTGGTCCTGGAAGATCCCACATGCCACGAAGCAACTAAGCCCGTGCACCACAACTACTGAGCCCGCGCTCTAGAGCCCACGAGCCACAACTACTGAAGCCCACGTGCCACAACTACTGAAGCCCGCACACCTAGAGCCTGTGCTCCTCAACAAGAGAAGCCACTGCAATGAGAAGCCCACGCACCGCGACAAAGAGTAACCCCCACTCGCCGCAACTAGAGAAAGCCCGCGCACAGCAACAAAGACCCAACACAGCCAAAAATAAATAAATTTTAAAAAAAATTTTTTTTAAGAATGCCAGCCTTTCCCGGTGTTCTTCCCTCTTCGGTCTCAGCTGACGTTTCAGTGGGGCTCAGCTTCTCCTCACATGAGTCACCACCACCAAAATCTCCCAACATTACTGAAAACAGTGGGCTCTTTTATCCCCACACAACCCATCGATAAAGAGTCCACAGAATATACAGAGTTTTAATGCAACTGAAAACTCTACAAGCCCCTACCATCCAACTTAAAAAATGTGGGTCCAAAATGCATCCTCCTTTGCACTTTAACATTTTAAAAAACAAGGTCAGGAGACAGCGCTATACGTTAAGACCTGGGTAAAAGCTCAGTCTCTTCAGTTGTCAACTCCAGTGCTAGACGGGTATGAAAACTGGAGAAGATACCAAAGAAGAACAGGCAGCCCCCTGAAGAGAGGCTGCCTGCCCCTTGAAGGTGCCGACTCCACCAAGGCCAGAGGGACAGAAAACCCCCAGAGGGTGATGAAAATGTTGTGGAATTAGATGGTGGTGATGGGCACACCACTTTGTGTACATACTACAGACCACTGAATTGTACACCTTAAACATAAAATTAAATGAAAGGATGATTAAGAGTTTGTTGTGTTGGTTTTTTTTTTAAAGTAAACTCCCAAGCTGGCACTCTCAAACAACTCTGGAAGCAACAATGATCTAGCCTCCAAAACTGGAGAGCTCGCTTAAGACAAATCTTTAAAGGTCTCAAAGCATAACCTCACACGACCACCAAAGACACAAAAGAGGCTTAGCAGGTATCTTACCTGCTAAGTAACACTCAGCTGACTGGGGGCAGAGCCAACTCTGTATCCTTTCCAAGACATCAGTGATCCTTGAGTTCACTAAGAAAGCTTTCATTTCACATCTTAATTCACAACCTGAAAAAGTAAAACCTATAACAAATATATTCTAACATGCAAATTCATTGCTCAAGTCTGTGATTTGCAGTTACAGTGGCAGGGGTATCCAGTAGTGTCATTTAAATTGTTCTTGGACTAATGAGAAAAATCAGAAGTGAACTTCAGACTAAATGATATATTTGCGCCAAGGCCTAATGACAGACTTAGAGAAAGGCTTGCTGAGCAAAAAGCTGTTTATGACTAGTTCAGTGGCGGAGGGGAGGGGTAACTGCAGGGCACACAGTAGCGCCACATGCCAAATTCAAAAGAACCTGCCTAAGAACAGTCAGGGTTATATTCATGTTGCAAGAGACAATTTAGTTTGGGCAAAACATCATCCACTGCATTGAACTAATGTTCTTAATATAAATTTTATTAGTTTTGTGGTTTCTTTTATGTAATGTATATATCTATTTGAGTTTTATATTCACAGAAGAATTCTAAGAATTAAGAAATTTATCCTGAGTTTTTTGTGTTTTTCCATATTTCACTCATTCAGCAAATATTTACTGAACACTGAGTATGGGCCAAATATTCTTCTATGTGCTACATTTTGAAGTAATATAATAAAAATAGCTTAGGTCAAACTGTGCTGGGTCTACAGAAATGTTCTTCCTTTAAATAAGGATTTCTTTAACATCTTATTCAAATTTTATAAACACTACCCCACTCTCTGCAGGTAAGATCTGCTTCTTTTACTGCTCCTCAGAGCCAAACCCCATCCGTATTCATCTCTCTTCTCCTGTCTCCCCTCACTGACATGGAAGGACACGCTGCCCCCAGCTTGCCAATGCACCCTCTGCTGCTACCTCTGCTACCTCTGCTACCACCAATGCCAAGGTGATGCAGGCTGTCTGACAAACAGGCCTGTGCTCATTTGGATCTCAGTATCCATTTACCTCACTTCATACTAAGTTAAACAGAGGAATTATGGTTAATCAAACTGCTACAAAATTAACATTTAATTACAAATTTGGTACCATATATAAAAATCAAACGCTTTCACTCTTAAAACCTGGCTCTGTGTATTGTGGGTCATATGTGCATTTTCCTTTTTGTGATTTAACCAGAAAAGCCCTGCCTGGCCTCAGAGAATGACCTGGGACCAGTCAAACCCTTAACACTGGAGCTCCCTTGGTGGTTAAGAACCCACCTGCCAATTCAGGGGACATGGGTTCGAGCCCTGGTCCAGGAAGATCCCACATGCCGCGGAGCAACTAAGCCCATGTGCCACAACTACTGGGCCTGTGCTCTAGAGCCCGCGAGCCACAACTACTGAGCCTGCATGCCATAACTACTGAAGCCCACGCGCTAGAGCCTGTGCTCTGCACGCAACGAGAAGCCACTGCAATGAGCAGCACATGCACCACAACGAAGAGTAGCCCCTGCTCACCCCAACTAGAGAAAGCCCACGCACAGCAACGAAGACCCAATGCAGCCAAAAATAAATTAATTAAATTTTAAAAACCCTTAACACTGCCAAAATATCTCACTCACCTTTAAAATCAGAGTATAGAAATACTTCTCAGTTTAGCTCACATCTTGGAAATTTGAAGTCTTAAATGATCCCCCAAAAATGTGGGTCTATGTTTCAAAAAGATAATATGTCAATACACTAGTAAAACCAATCAATGAAAAAATTACAGCCCTAAATCTATGACTTTATAAGTTATACAGACAAAAATTAAACATACAAAAATACTCAAGAATATATGCCTATACAAAAAAATGATTTTAAAACTTTTTTAAAGGTGGTTTCTTGTTGTTAAGACAAAATAACTGAAATGAAATATAATTTAATAATTTTCAAAGTCATAAAGTCCATTTTTCTTACTTGAATATAAAAAGTTGAGGGAAAAAAGTATTCAGGATTTAAAAGGGTAATTCTCTCCCTTCGAAAAGCATTATACTCAAGGAGTTTTTCTTCTTCAGCTTCTCTGGTATGGCTGAGAATGCATCAGTCTATATGTGTACTGCTCCCTCGGCAGACATTTTTACCATTAAAAAAAAATGCATTTAACATGAAAATCTCTGAAGCTATCACTAACTACAAACCTGTGCTGCAACTTTCTTTAAGATCAATACAAACTAGAAATTTCTTTTTTGTTTGCTTACTCTGGAGAAACTTTGTATTAGAGGAAAAACAAACAAAAGAAAGAGCATTAATAGTTCAAAAATAACAGCACACAACAATGATCTGAACATATGTAAGGAGAACATTTTCATTATAAAAGGCTCACGGTGCTGCATTAGTCTGGCTTTGGAAGAATGCCACTGGAAATCCAGATCCAGCAAGTGGGGACTGCAGTAGTTACATTTTAAGTCAAACAGCTAATTAACGACTAAACAAAAGGAATTTCAGTCTGGACAACATATATGGAGCACTAATATGTGTAATTATGAAGCAGTCATTTGTGTAATCAGAAAGCTGCATTAGCATAATTATTTCTGGCTCTGGGCCTTAAAAATATTAACTTAAAATGCAGAAAATTGTAATAGTTCACCTCATGAAGATGTGGATACCAAACTGATTATGAAATAAGAGTTGGTTCTTTAACAAATGTGCTCTGTGTTTAATACATTCTTTCTCTCTTGCTCAGGATATAAAAATCAAACCTATCAACCCTCCAGTTGTGCACAGGTACAAAATTTCTATTTTTTAATATATTTTCTTCCGCATCCAGAGCCCACATGTGAATATTCATTATTAAGAATCAAAACTCCTTCCCTAAGAAATGAGTGTTTGCTATTTTTTTTAAATCCTCAGAAAAAAATACATTATGTTTACGTATAATACTGGAAAATGCAAAACGAAGAAAGCAAATGAATAAAACAAAAGGATTGCAAGTCACTAAACAGCACGAGATCTCGGGAAAGTCTTATTTGAAATCGTTCTCTGGGACAGAACTGTAGAAAGTATGGACTCCAAAACAGGCTATATGCTTGGACTTCCAAGGCCACCACTTTCAGGTATTTTAACATCTCTGTGGCTCAAGTTTCCTCATCTATATTGTAAGAATAATCACAAAACCTACCTCATGGTATTAGTTCAAGGAGTAAATGTGACTATTCACAGAAAGAACTCAACAGTGCCTAGCATACAGTAGATGGTCAATAAATGTTAGCTGCCATAATGACCATCATCACCATCTCCATATTGTTTTCAGAACCTGGGAAAGGAGCATTTACGGCTGAGAAAGCATATTCTAAAATTGATTTGTTTTTAGATATTATTTTGCAATTGCAAATAACATTCAAGAAGGGCAGGAGATCTTACTTATTCCAGTGAGTTAGAAAAGGTTAAAAGTGCTTAAGTAGGCCCTAAAATCGGTCTTATCTTCTAAGAGTCTTCCTTTTCAGTGACTTTCAGCTTTACCAAATTTGCATGTGAACCCACAATACTAATCTTATATTAACTCTTTTTAACCCGAAACTAAATTCCAGAATGGATCTGCCAGGTGCGCTAATGTGGTTAACGGTTATGCGTCTTTAATTCAAAGCCTAGACGACACACAGTAGAATGAATGTTCCCAAGAATTAATCAGCAACGTAGAAGAAATGAAGCTCAGACAGAGAGAGACAGGCCCTGTCAAGTGCGCTACCTTGACCGAATTATTTCACCACTTTCAACCCACACTCCCTCATCTGTAAAAGGAAACATTACGCACCTTGCAATAGCATTAGAAGGCTCAGAACTAACGATACGCAGCACCCAGTCACCAGCAGGGAGCGGGTGCTGATACGCGGCGACACGTGAAAGGGCCCCATCTCGCCCTCCCTCTCTCAACGGACGCACACGCACGTACACATCGTGGGTTTTCTCAGGAAACCGCACACGTTACAACACAGGTCTGAGGAAAGGACTCCCTCTAAAGTACAGAGGAGCCAAATCATACCCAGGAACTCAACGGTATCCACCCATCAGAGAGAGAGAGAGAGAACACGGGCGACAGAGAAAGATGACAGTTGACATCTCATACAGGC
Source organism: Mesoplodon mirus (assembly GCF_964341445.2). Lineage (NCBI taxonomy): Eukaryota > Metazoa > Chordata > Mammalia > Artiodactyla > Ziphiidae > Mesoplodon > Mesoplodon mirus. Next base: position 4,811,933 of record NC_138978.1, on the reverse strand, counting down.
AACCCCGGCCGCCAGTCTACTGGGCGAACAGATGCTGTGCAGAGAGTGCGATGGAAAACACCCACATCGGCTGTGCTCGCGACTGCGCTGGGGCCACACGCCCCTCCCAGCGCGAGTGCCTGGTCCCAGGAAGGGGGATCAACAGGCATGTAGTTTCTGCACAACACGGCTCCTAAATACCAGCCGACTCCTTCACGGGGTCCTCCGCCAGGACACGGCGCGCTACGCCGACCCCAGGGGGAGGGCGGGCCCTTCGCAGAGCGCGGTGGCTACACTCTACTCCCGGAGCCACTGAAGAGACTCCACGGGCAACGCTGCCTGAACGGGACTCCGCCTCACCCGGGGCCACAAAGCCCCACCGCGACACACCCCCTTCAGGTCTCAGTGGCGACATTAAGGATGGCAGGCTGAAAGACATGGGAAAATGCCAAACCCAGCCAGGTCAGAGAAACAAGTACTTTCACAGGAGTTCTAATTGTTTTGTTCCTATTATCCGAGCCAGTAAAAAAAAAAAAAAAATGACATGTCACCATCACCACGTAACACCCTACAGAATTAACAACTCCTGCTGTCACTCCAGGATTCACGTTTTTTTCCTAAAGCCAAAAATCGACAAGAAAAAAAAGCCAAAGTCCTCCACACAGAAATATGGGCCAACCTTTGAATTCAGTTCTGTCGTAGGAGTTTTTGTCGGTTTTCAGCAGGGAGATCACCGAAAGCACAGCCGATGGCAAGGGAAGAGGGCGTGTGCCGTGGCCCCTGCCAGCCGAGCCCCCCTGCCACGCCCCCGCCTTCCACAGGAGCACACACTCTTCTACCCACATTTCAGCAGAGTGACAGCTCGTGCAAACACCCCACATTTCTCAGACCCCAGTCTCACACTGCACCGGTCGCAAGGGGATGCAGTCTCCCCTCTTAGGACTTGAACTTAAGCCACACTGGGACCTAAACCAGTGGTCTCCGAGGGGCTAGGTGTACTGGGTCCTAGAAGAAAATGCAGAACGACTTCTTATCTGCCTCTTAATTTTGTCCTCTATAAAAATTCCTTATTGGGTGTTTCATAATGTATCTAAAATATTAGTAAGGTGGAACATGTAAATAATCCAGAGGTAAACAAACGTGTGAAAGTTGAAGGACTGTGCTCAAAAGTTCCCGAAAAGTTTTGAAACCACTCATCTAAATAATCTACCAACTAAATTTCTGACACCATTACCTCCAGCTTTGTAAGACTCTTAAGACCACTAACTTTAATTCACTAAGCAATTGCTGGTTTCAAATATAATTTCAAGTCATAATTAAAATAAATTGCCAATTACATAAAAAGATAATACTGAAAAAATTATGTTTTGTTACATTTATAAAAAAAACTGGAACCAATGTATAATAACATAGTATCAAATCCTGTTTCAGGGATTACTAAGAAACTTACTGAGTTCTTTAATATTTCATGACCTAGTTTTGACCTACTGAATGGTTCCCAAATTGTACTATTTTGCTGATAGAGTAATGATCTACGATTAGGACTAATTTTCAGCACCTTTACTTTGTTTTCATGTCTAAAATGTTCGAAACAGTTAATAGATGACTGATTAAAACAACAGGCCTCCAAACTCGCTGTTTGTCAAAACAAAAGTATTCTGTCTGAGGGGGGAAATGTAATTTATTCAAATAATCAAAATATACATACCTTAACAGAAGTTTAAAATCAGTTGAGACAAGGTAACAAAACTATGAGGTTCTAGTGAGTATTTAACTCTGTAAACTAGGGTAAGTGAAGAGACTTTCACATAACCTCATAACTCAAAACGAAAGCATTGTAAATCAAGAATTTGAGAAAACAATTTTTTTAAAATAAGGGTAAATAGGCAGCACTATTTTCTTCTTGTATCTTAACAAAACTGAGTGCCCAATACAGGGCAGGGTGTTATATTTATAACTTAACTTGGAAGTATTGATAAATGTTGAACGAGCTACACGAATTGATTGAGACCAACTTTGCAAAACCAATAACCCCAGCCATTTGAATTAAAGGAATAGAATTCCCAGCATGATGGACACAGACCCAATTCTCATCACCACACTAAATGGGTATTACCCTAAATTGAAATAGATTTCAAAATAAAAAAGATGACAAAGCAATCCACCCCTAATATTAAGACTTCCAGATTAAGATTTACCAAAAAAGGAAACATCATCCAACAAAATAAACTCTGATTCACTCTACTTCATCAATCTTCCTTCTAACTGAATGTCAGATCAACAACCTACTATACAGCCTTCACTCTTAATACAAATTCCTATCGTTAAGGTAAACCAGTTAATTCTCCATGCAAACTTTCTTCATCAGAGAGGACAAGAGCTATTTTGCTAATAAGAACCCTGCCCTTCCAAATTCTACAGAAACTTCACATTGTCAAAACACGGCACATTCTGTAGAACACTGGAGCTGTACCCTTATCAATTCATGACAACATAAGAACTAAGGTTTAACTGAGATGCGAACAGAGTCAACCACCAAATGCAACACACCAAAATGCAAGAAAACACAAAGACAGAAACTCATGCTACCTTAGTAAGTCAGCGTGCACATTTGATATTTTTCAACACAAGCCAAGCAGATCAGAGACAGGTCAAAAAACATGTTGGTTTCTGTCAAATCCAAATTAAGTATTCTTCTCATTTACAATTTCCTAGTTCAATATTTTGAATTTAAAGCTAATATAAAGTAGTAGTACTATGCAAAATGACCTAGCGAGTTTGCCCTTAAAAAAGAATTGTACCCCTAAAAATAGAAATTTATCTACCTCATTAGTGTTCCAACGGTGCCTCTCTTTGGGTAAACTTGAACATTTCGGCAGACATTCAAGCAGCTTTTTCGGTAAAAAGATTTTTACATGACTACTATTGCTGTTCCCATGATCATCTATAAAGAAGAAAACAATAAATTCAGAGAAGATCATAGAGAAAGTCTCCTGTTAAGTACACTGGCAAGGTCAGAAACAGCAGCTGAGTTTTAGTCACTGGGAGACCAACAGCATCATTCCTCTTAGTTAACAAAACTCATTTACACACTTATCAGATAGATGGCAGCAGGAATCTGGTCAAGAGGCTCTAAAATAAGATTGAGCTTTTTTGCTCCATGGCGAGCCAATGAACAGGGAAAATACCCCAGCAGCTGCCCATAAACAGAACGTTGCTTTTAAAGGGTCTTTCACCAGGTTTCCATGAAGTACATCAAAACTATAAAATGATTTAAACTCACAACACCTAGAAATCTTCTATTAACAGCTGAAAATGTTTTTAAGGTTTTTAGAAAAGAGGAATTATAATATGACTGCTTACTTTATTGATAAACTAATACTACTTCATCCCCTAGAAAACAAATGAAAACAAATGAGACTTATCCTTTCCAAAGAAAATTACAAATCTTATACATATAAGGAATTTAAACCTCCAGTTAGCTACCGAGGTAATAGAGGCTGGCCTTTCTAGCCTAAATCTAAAAACATACACTTTTAATTAATTTGATTTACATATATATCTATACGATTAATGTATTTCATCAAAACGTAACTCTTCTAAATCAGTGAGGGAAAAGCTCCTTACTTTCAGACTAGATGGTATGTCTATCTGATAATCAGTCACCCTGATACTTTCTGCAAGAGATCATTTCCTTTTTTCATTCACTTATTTATTTACATATCATTTCTTGTTTCATTCCTGTAACAAAGTCCCTTTGCCTGGCTCCTAATTTCTTGCCAGGTTTGACACATTTAGGTCAAAGTTTCAAATTACCCACTCCAATTTTTTTTTAATGCCAAATGGAAGCCCCAACATCCACAGGGTACAATGCATAACTGGGTGCCAAGGAGCAATACATTAAAATACTGAAGACTGAATTCGCTCCAGAAAGTCACAGGTGAAATGACTTACTCTGATATCAGTAAGGTAAGAAAGGACTCCAAGTCAAGAGCCCAGGATTCTGGCCCAGTTCTGCTACTTTCTAATTGTGTGACCTTGGGTAAGTTACTTAATATTTTCAGCTTTCCCAAATCAAGGAGAATGAGATCATCTCTAATTCTCCTCCAGGCATAGATCCCTAGAGAATTTACTGTCACATTCGGTAATTTTAAATGCCTTACAATTAAACAACCTTATATAGGCATACGGGTATTAGTTAAGAATGCTGAAAGTGAAATACAGTAGTATATTTTTCCAGTCATTTACTACAATTTTGTTTAGCATAAACTATTTTTTGAACATGTGAAAAACATAAAAGAATAAAAAACACTTCTACAGTCATAATAAAATCTTCTCCGAACACTTTTCATCTGATTAACCCGTTTCTTCTCAAGGAAAAGATCTTAACAGGGAAATACGGGGTATAGAAATAACATCTAAAAAATTTACTACATCTTCCTATAGGGAAGAACTTGAGAGTTTTAGCATATTAAATCTTTTTTGGTCCATGAACTACACAACCAGTTGAATTATAATGCCTATCCTCTATTTCTATAAGCAGTATAAAAACTTGAAAAACTTAAAAATTGACTGCAAAATTTTAATTTAATAGCAAACTAAAATTAAACTTTTAAAAAACCTTGCTACGAAACCAAAAAAAAAGGGTTTAACTAAAATCAAGTTCATAGAAAGTTCTGTATTAATTACACACTGTAAAACCTTTGTAGTTTTATGTGCTTATGCATGCTCCCTGCACGTCATCCTCCCAAGGGAGGTACCATGGGCCATAAAACTTTAAAGTGCACAATACCAAATCACATGAGCCTTTACCTCCCTTCTCTCTTTCCCTAAAGTGGTTTTACTCTGCTCTTTAAAAATCTCCCCTGATGTGTATAATCTTCAAAGAAGAGGTGAAAAACTTCTAAAATCTATACTCAATTCCGATATCCACCGATTCCAGGGTACCTTCTATGAAAACAGTGCTATGCTAGATACTCCATCAACTGGCTTACTTTGAATAGTATATGACTAGTCATAGCTCTGAAAAAACTATTTACGTATAATTTTGACAATGAATGGAATATGAAACCCCCGCTTCTATTTCTGTCTGTGGTCACAACCTGATGTTAATCATCTGTCCTTTTAGCCTCCTTGAAGAACCCAGCTGTCCTGCGGCATAGGAAGCATATGAGTGAGTGTGTGGGTGTATGTGTGGGGGTGTGGGGGGGTGGGGAGGGAGGGAGAGAGAGAGCGAGTGAGCACTCTCCTCAACAGCACAGCTAACTGCTAGAGAAAAGGCTTCTTTCTATCTTCCACTCTGATACCAAATCAGGCAGCGGTGAATCGGCCCAAAGGCTTTTAAAGAGGAAAAGGAGAATAGCTGTGTGAGCACTGTCTCAATCAAGTTTCTAAATTTAGCACTTTATGGGGATGTGCGGCCATGGGTTCAAAAGGAACAGAAGTATGACAGGCCAACGGGTTCCCCTTAATCAGTTTTTAAACTGTGCTATTTCCAGAATTTTAGGTTCATGCTGTATATAAATTGGATGTTTTTAAGAAACATAACGATGGGTAAATTTTCCCACTGTGCATTATGAAGAGGGCAGTTTTAATACTGGGAAAAGAATATCAGGAATTCAAACAGCCAAAGCGTTAAAACTCGTATTTTCAAATTTCAGTTTTTCTAGTTAAAATGGAATAAAGAGTAACTTTGCTTTCACATTAGAAAAGAACTGCTCACGTGGCTATACTGTATAAAATTGTCTTGTTTAATTAAATGTTGTTTTTTAATCTTTTTGGAGTAACTATAATTGATATCATAATTAGATAACACATGTACCAGTTTTTAAATCCTTGTCTCAGTACAAGGATTCCAACAGTATCTTGAGTTAATGTTAAAAGTAAGTTATACAGTGGTTTCAACTGCATCTCGGTATTTAAATCCAGAGAGTTAAACTCTGACACAGCAAAATGTAAGTGTCAACCAAATACAGTAAAACACTTCACTATCATTATCTAGCAAAATATGTGTGTCTGATACATGACTTCACAAAATAATTTTCTAACCTACTTCACAATAAAAATAACTTGTGAAGCTCTTGAAATTGACAGATGATTTGTTTGGCTGACAGCTATTAATTCCAGAGAATGAACCACCTTTTCCAATCAACCTTCAAATATATTCCAAATAATAACTTTAGAGGCATAGTATAACTCAACTAAAACTTTCTAAAATGTACGAGAATGCTCATTCACTTAGTTAATTAGGCAAAAAGCAGAATTCTTATTTTCATGTTTTAGTTCTAAATCTGAGATTTCACATTACCAAATCCTTCATTTAAATCCAAAGAAATGTATTTGACCTTTTCCTTGGAACACACTGTTGACTTCTACAAGGTAAATCATAACTGTATTAAGTCTAACCTGGAAGTGATGTATCCATTTTATTTTGATTCATAATTAATAAAAATTCAATAATTTTGGTTTTGTGAATAATTACAAACACTGTTATTCAATCAAGTTGATTATGATTAACCTCTCAACCTCTAGAACAAACTGTTCAAAATAAGTTGGTCTAACAGTGTACCAAACTGCTCAATCTTACTGGGAATATATCTGATCAACAACTTGGAGTGGTAAAATTAAAAGGAAGCGCTACAATTTTCTGTTTAGCTCTAATTATTATGTGCTTAGATTTAATTAGTAGGATAGGAACTGATTCAGGAAAACATAAGCGCATATTGTTAAATTCAAGTCAGCACAGTGCTCACACAGCAGCAAACACTGCCATTACTAATCTAAGACCTTCAAATCGCTATCCATCCAAAATAAATATTAATTAAGCACCAACGATGTGCCAAGCCTTGGTATGATTTCTTCTTATTCTTCTCGAAAGAAATTCTCCAAAATGAATTAAACTCAGTTGTAATTATCCACAAGATTTTTTAAAGGTTAAAAAAATAGTAAGTTTTTTTAATAGAAAAGTATAACTAGTTTAGCTATTTCACAACCCCTTTCCTGTTCTTAGAGTGCGTGTGATCATCAAATCTTATCCTTTCTATTTTTAGGTGGCCAGATACCCTCTCCCTGTCAATCATATTACCAAACCTCTGACCCAGGTATAGGTCAACTCAAACTCAGGTTTAATAAACTTCTCACCATTTACCTGAATTTTATATTTTCAATCTAAAAACATGTAGGTGGGGGCAGATAAAGTGGCGAGGCCCAGAAGCCTTGCGATCAACTGCCGTCAATTTGGGTTTGGGGCATCCTCTCCTGCTTCGTCCCATTCAACTTCAATCTGAGCTACATGTGATCAAGTACATTTATTTTCTACTATTTATGAGGGAGCAGACATTTGTGGGACTCCATATCAGGCACCCAGAAAGGATTTTACATTGTACTCCTTCATTTAATCGTCACAATAACCCGTCTGGGCATAATCACCCCCATTTTACAGATGAAGAACCTGAGGTCCAGATTCATTTGCCCAAGATCTACAGCTAGTAAGTGGCTCAAATGGGATTCAGACATGACCTCTGGCTTTCCCCGCAATACCACAAGGCTCCTTCTCTAAGTCACCCAGAATTTGACACTAGAATTAGAGAATCGTTGTATTAATGTACCTAACACTTGCAGAGTGCTCTGAGTTTTCCATGTGATTAAACCCTTTGCCTTTGTAATCCTCACAGAAACTTAACGAGGGGAGTATTATTTTGCTACCCCCAGATGGATTAAGTAACTCATCTAAGATCACACAGCAAGTTAAAGGCAGAACCCAGGCCTTCTCACTCCTCATCACAGGCTTTCCTGCACTACAATGACGGAATTACTCGCACTGCCGAGCCCACCCCTTCCTGTAAGTCAAAAGCTTTCGAGTCCTACCTTCTATAGGAGGCACGGTGTTGAGAACACAGTAGGTGCTAGTTCCGCAGAACACACTTTGGGAAACGCTCTAAGGAAACAGAAAATAAAATGTAAAACTAATCTTTGAAAAAGATAAATACTGGCTCTTCTGTGATATTCCTGCCAAAGATGCAAAACCTGAATCTAATCATGAGGAAACATGGGACAAATCCAAATTGAGGAACATTCCACAAAATGGCCTGTAGTCTTCACAAACGTCAAGGTCATGAAAGTCAGAAAGGACTGAGAACTGTTCTGGATCAAAGGAGGCTGAGGAGACAAGTGCCACCCAGGGTCCCCGCGGGGCCTTTCTCTACAAGGTCGGCACTGGGTCAACTGGCACCACCAGAATAGCTCGGAGGATTCGACGGTAGAGGAGTCTGTGTGTTCATTTCCTGATTTTGGTTCCTGCATTGTGGTGATGGAGGAGAATGTTCTTGTTTGTAGGAAACACGTAATAAAGTACTGACAGTCAAGGGCGATGAAACATACCGGCAACTCACTCTCTCACATAGTTCGTGGGGAAAGAAGTCCGCTGCACTACACCTACAATGTTTCTGTAGGCTAAGAGTGTTTCAAAATGTAAAGTGCACATGTGTGAAAAAAAGATATATGCTGCTGAACCTCTGGTACCTGTGCAGTTGTTTTTTAACAGGGAGCATATGTGCTGTACGTACAGTAAATTGTTACTAAGAAGAACCAATGCCATTTCATTCTGCAGCTCAGTCAACATTCAACAACATCACTACCGCTTCCCAACAGCAAGGCCCATACCTGACTCATTCAAACGGACCTGTGAGTGCCAACTAACGGCACGGCGGGTGGAGTGGGTCAGGGAGATGTTGGAAGACCAGGTCTCTGCTCTCAGGCTGCTTCACATAGATAAAATTAAAGCTTTCATATAAAAACCTACACCATGTTGTACAGCAGAAACTAACACCACATTGTAAAGCAGTTATACTCCAATAAAGATTTAAAAAAAAAAAAACCTACACCACGGTAACTTTTAAAACGGGGGGAGGGAAATTTCTCTGAGTCTTGCCAGCCAATTAGTCTGGGTCCCTTTTTGTTCAGTTGCAATATTAAACAAATTTTTAGATTATTCCTCCAGCACTATAAACCACAGATTTATATACCTAGAAAACCAAAGACAGGGCTTCCCTGGTGGCGCAGTGGTTGAGAGTCCGCTTGCCGATGCAGGGGACACGGGTTCGTGCCCCGGTCCGGGAAGATCCCACGTGCCGCGGAGCGGCTGGGCCCGTGAGCCATGGCCGCTGAGCCTGCGCGTCCGGAGCCTGTGCTCCGCAACGGGAGAGGCCACAGCAGTGAGAGGCCAGCGTACCGCAAAAAAAAAAAAAAAAAAAAGCCAAAAACAGTTCAACAATCACCCTCAACATTTTATGTTTAAAATATTAAAAACTCAGTTCTCTCACTTACTTGCTGTCCTTGGGAAAGTAATTTAACCTCTCTGTATTACCTCATCCAAAAAAGTACAGAGAATTGGATGGGACAATGCACACTGGGCTTTAGATTCAAGAGCACCCCTCGCTATAAAATGCCATTGTTACTGCGGCTAATGAGGACAATCGTTAACAATGTTAACATTTCCTGACAATAAACTGATGGCTGCCTGGATTTCTTGTGCCACAAAGAGTGCTGAAATCTGACGAAGCTTACTCCCGCGAGGTTCCGATCTTCCTCTCCCTTAGAGCCATGGGAAGTGAGTGCTTCACCACAGAACAAGTCTTTCTCCACAATGTGACCCCGAGCTACCAGGCTAACCATCCGTTCCTAATCATTTCTTGTTCCTGGAAAATTCTTGTTCCAGTACTTTTACTGTCCTTCTTCTGCTTGATTTAATCAATAGTGGTGACCACTGATTAGCAATCTGGGCCTGAGGATTCTCCCTGTGAGCTATGGACTGACCTCAGCATTCATGTTCCTTTGGAAAATTCAACATTAGTCTCTCCCCCTGACCGAGTGTGGGATTCCAGACTTCAGGCAACATCTTTGAGAGTCACCAGCAACAGCCTTCTCAGCACAGTAATGCAACATCTCATCTTCATGTGGTTTCCAAACTGAAACTTGAAATTTTACGGTGTTGAAAAGAATGTTTTACGTTCAAGACTTAACATTTTCTGGCTTCCTATTACCAAAAAACAAGATAGCTTAGGTTTACCACTGATCAAGACATCTCACAATGGTCTTCTCAAAAGTTTTAAAAACCACTAATGTACAGTGGAACACATTAGTGAATGACTTCATAAAAAGAACTTTTACACCTGACTTCAAAGTTTGATGACAGGTAAATTAGTGGTAAAATATACCAAATAACAAATCGAAAGAATTAAATGCTAAAAACAACATATGTAACAGAAATATCACGAACAACCAACCATGACTTCTCAACAGCACTAGCGTAATAAATGAAGTCTTTTTTTTTTTAATGAAGTCTTAATAGTTCATTTAACCAGGAAAGAAACTCACTCACATAATTTGAGAGTGAAATCAAATGACATCCTGCCCTAAAAAACACAATGTTCTCAAAGCAAATAAGGCGAAACAAGCAAACTCATATAAGCAATGGCTACCTTGTATGAAGTACCCAGGGGCCAGCCTCTGAGCTAGGTCCTTTCACGGGGCCCCTGAGACCTGTCTCTGAAAGCCAGACTGGCTCTGGAGCGCAGAGAGGAGCACTGGTCTGAGGATCTGGAGCCACGGGGTCCTGAGCCAGGCCCGCCACTGCCTGCTGACAAGGCCGGGGCAGACAGCTGAGCTCTCTGTGCACAGGCAAGGGCGCAGTGGGAAAAGTACAAGCTCTAACGCCAGCTCTGGACTCCAGTCTTCACGCTGCCCTCCCTGGCTGGCTCTCAAGTCTGACTCGGACCTCTCTTCCCTCGGGAGCCTCCCGCTGACTGAGGCGAGCCGCCCAACTGGTGCTGTCTGAACAGCCTGTATTTCCCTCCTGCCGGATGCCTCCATCTTTATCATAACTCCTTCCATGTGTTCTACACACATGAAAGGAGCACCTCACGTGTGCCAGACACCATCCTAGGAGCTGGGACCCCGCAGTGAACAAGACCAACAAAGGTCCCACACTCATGGGGTACATGCCAGTGGGGGAGGCAGGTGGTAAGGGGGATAAATGCTGTGAAGGAAATAAAACGGAGTGATGCTCTATGATGAAAAATCAGGTGGGGAGAGCTCTGTTTCTGAAAGTACACGTGTGGAGCAAAGGGACTACTTGAGCAGAGCATCAGGAAACCCGGATTCTCTCATTAACTAGGTTGAGCGGCTCTCAGCGTGGCTGCACTTCAGTCATCTAGGGAGATTTTTTAAATTCTGATGCCCAGCCTGCAATCCTGACCACTTCAGCCAGAATGTATGGAGATGGGAACCCAGGCATCAGCATTTTTTAAAGGTTCCCAAGTGATCCCAAGGTGTATCCAAGGATGGGAGCCACTGAAACAAACAGCTGTATGACACTGCTAACTCTCTGACTTTGCCAGTTTTCTCGAGAATAAAATCACAGGTTGACCTTGAGCAGCGCAGCCCCAACTTTAACGCACGTGTGGGTCATCTGAGGCTCTTGCAGGTTCTGACTCAGGTCTGAGTGGTGCCTGAGCCTGTGCCTCTGAGACACCCCCATGATTCACGGCCACACCTAGACTATCAGAAACTAGATGATCTAAAAGATCAGGAATTAGATCTAATAAAGATCCAGTCCCAACACTCCTGACTGCACAATTCCATGGATTCCTAACAGACTGAGAAAGTACTTTTGTCTGTTAACACAAACTATAATACAAAACTATACCAGAATATCCAAGCAAGAAAAGCAAAAGAAACTGCAAGGATGGTTACTCAATTAAGTACAGTCCAGTGTCTGCTAGAAGTACCCAAGAGAGGACACAGAAGCTCTTTAAAGTATTCCCTGCCTACAAAAGGTATATCTAATTGGAGACAATACTAAAAAAGAAAGAAAAAAAATGTAATGAAGAAATAATACATGATTTATTAAAGCCTGAAGCGAGGAGATGAGAGCAGTATGGAAACCTAGTAACTATCTGTGTACCAGCACAAACTCCTTGCAGGCATGGAATATGTTTTATCCATTTTTGCCTCCCTTCAGAGAACCTAGGTCAGAGGGCTACACATAGCCACATTCGTTTTATATACTAAAAAAAAAAAAAAAAAAAATATATATATATATATATATAGTTTTGGATGATGAAATAAATAAAACAAAATGCTATATAATGAGAAGTGATTACTGGCTTTTGGACAGAGAAGCTGCATGATGAAAACTGTATTTACAGTTCTTTGAAATAAGGACTGACAATGCTTAAGTCTCCATAGAGTCCCTTTAAAGCTACCTGAGGACCCACATAGCTTATTAAAACAAAGGCAGAGAGATGCCCCATTGAATGCAATAAACCAGCTGTATCAATTAGAAGTGATACATTAAAAAGATTTTTGTCACACAGTTTTAAATTGAGCCTTGAAATTCACTGATCATTACATATAACATGACATATAAATAATCAAAATTAAGGCAGAGTCCGAAATTCTCAGCACCTTTACTAAACTCACCAGTTTTGCCTAGCATTCTAGGCATCGTGCCTAGTTAGGCAGGCTAACTCTTAGAACAAACTGTGTCATGGCTCAAATACCATAAATATTTACTTCTTGCTCGTGTAAAGTCCAAAACAGTAGATCAGGAGGCAGCTCTCCTCCAAGCAGCGGCTCGGGCCCCACATCTCCTTCCATCTCATGGCAGGAGCCTTCCTACGTCACTGGGCTCTTCTGCATCAGCCAGCAGAGGGAAAGACACGGATAACCAAGCCGGACGGTTCTTCGGGCCAGGCCTGGAAGTGGCACACTTCTCAGCTCTCACGCCATTGGCTAGGATATGGCCACAAAGCCACACCTAATTGCAAGGGAGGTTGGGAAATGCAGTCTGGCTACCTGCCCAGGAAGAGGAGATAGGTTTCACGATCAGCTAGCAGCCTCTGCCACAATGTCATCTGTAACTGCTTGTTTTTTTTTTTAATTATAGAAGAGTCATTCCTTTCAGAAATACCTTCTAAACCTACAACCTCCACCTTTAATCCCTAAGGCCATTCAGCATCTAAACCCAATCTAGCAGTTTTTCTACTCTGATAAATATTTTTCTAGCATATTCAAAATAAGACTACATCCAGGGCATCCTTGAAGGGATGTCTGGCTTTTTTGGTACTTAATGTCTGGCACATAACAGAAGCGCAAGTATTCGTTGAATTCATGGATGAATGGCATTCCCAGAAGTTCATGGAAAGGAAAAAGAATGGTCCCGTCTCTTGCCCTGGTGGTGGTAGGATTTACTGAAGACCATCAGTCTTTTTAAGAACCTCTGTCTCCCTCTCCTAAGGCCACCCCGAGTTGCCACCTGTCTTCTGGAACCTGAACAATCAAGCAGTAAGACAAAAGCTACTTTCGACCCAGTAAGAAGAACTAAGGGGGTGAAAATACTCTACCATGTTCACAGACAACAACAGAGCCAAGGCTACCACTGAGAGCCCAGGGCTGCTCAACAAAGAGGAACACAGGGTCTGCCAGAGACCAGGCTCTGGAGGCCTCCATAAAACCGGGCTAAGGACCTCTGAGACTAGAAAGCCAACATGCACCCTCAACACAAACCACAAAAGGTTAGTGGGGGAAAACATGACATGGTACAGTACAAACGTATTTTGTGCTCACGTGTTACCTCTTTTCAAGAAGTTCAAAGTACACCCTAAGTACTACCGTAATAACCCTCACAGTACTCCTATGGGATAGAGACAAAATTAAAGCGTGTACTCACGTTAAAAGGAAAACGTCTGCTAGGTGGCTGGCTTCCTACTACGGGGGCCAGCGCAGTGAGAAAGTGAAGCAGTAACCTCTAAGGTAACTGGGGCACAAGCCATTTTAGGCTCTCAAATTGAGTTCAACACCTAGAATTGAGTTCAAAATCAAACAAGCTGCTAGAACAAACCACAAAACAGTTGAAGAGCTCAGAAGCTAATACAGGCACTAATACTACAATATATCAAGCCTGATTTATGACCTGAGAAATCACATTAATTGATTCACTATTACCAGAGATTCATGTAAAGTGTATTTAAACTGATTTCAGAATGAAAAAAAAAAATTCTTTCTAGGTATGAATTGCAATATCATTAGAATTTTTATAAATTTAATTTGTCTAGGAAGCCAGTATACTCAATACTCTGAAAAAAATCAAAGAGCACTTATTAAATGTCCTCACTTGTATAAATAGATTCTAGTAGAACATATTCAGAAAAAAAAGCACTATATGAAATTGAAAATTACACTGTCTCAGTAGCACTTATCATTACTGATACTGATAACTTGTTTAACTACTCAAAGAGAGACATAAAATATCAACCCAACAGGCTAGGCATTCCATGTGATATTATGTACATATACCAAGCATTTTCACATTTACAATCTTATTCTGGCCCCAGAAGGCAGCAGAGCAGACATGATGTCTGTTCTAGAAAAGGCACAAGGCACAGGCAGAGACACTTGTCAAGGGCCACAGGCTGGAAGGGGACAGAGCAAGAGCCAGGAGCAGGGCTCCCTACATGACTCCTGGGCTGTTCCCACAGAGCACAGGCTGTCCCCCAATAATGCAATAACGCTTCTCCACAAAGAACCAATGCAAAAGTTGGGGCAGAAAATGTTCACAAGTTGCTCTGACAGAAAAGCCAAAGCACACGAGGAACGTGGAAGAATACCTAGTAATCCAAGCTGGGAGTTCAACATCCTAAAGGAAAGGCCAGCAACACAACCGCTACACACACACACGTCTGGATGTTGATCTGGTAGAAAGATTTTCTGTGCTTCTCAAACATTTTTTAGTCCATGAACCACAGACCGCCCATCACCATCACTATTTGCTACAGCCCCAAAACTAAAACCTCATCAAAACCAAAGGGGAGGGGACTTCCCTGGTGGCGCAGCGGTTAAGAATCCGCCTGCCAATGCAGGGGACACGGGTTTGAGCTCTGGTCCGGGAAGATTCCACATGCCGCGGAGCAACTAAGCCCGTGCGCCACAACTACTGAGCCTGTGAGCCACAATTACTGAAGCCCGCGTGCCTAGAGCTCGTGCTCCACAAGAGAAGCCACCGCAATGAGAAGCCCGCGCACCGCAACGAAGAGTAGGCCCCGCTTGCCGCAACTAGAGAAAAGCCCGCGCGCAGCAACGAGGACCCAACATAGCCAAAAATAAATAAATAAATAAAAATTTTAAAAAGAAAAACAAAACCAAAGGGGAAGAGGACACTGTTTCTCACAGCAGAGCAATGAGGTGTCCCCTTGAATGGAACCTGGCCGCGTGGGGCCTCACCTCATCCAAATGCAGCCAGAACTAGGAAGGACGCCAAGACACTCTCAGCAGCCAAAGACATCTGTCCACGCGCAAAAGCTCACACACTTCACTGTGAGAAGGGCTCTCTGATCTATAGTCCTAGCTTGATTACTATTAAACCACGCATAGTTCTAATAAGCTTAATTATCGGGTTGCCAAGCCCAGAGAAGATCAGAAGCAACAAATCAGAAGGGGAAAGGACAGCTAGAGACTGACAGATAAGTAGAAGCAAAAGTGACAAGGGACAGCAAGGACACATTTTTAAAAAACAATAAACTAGATACAAGGACTTGAAAGGTGCAGCAGTTTGGGGTCATTTATCATAAAAGCAAACAGTCTACTGAAAAAGTCCTAAAAATATCACAGCATTAAATAAAGCCCAGTTCAGTAACTTAGGTACAACAAAATGAACCCAAGTTAACAAGTAAAATGTACGCTACAGTCCATGTGCCCTACTGAACATGGGGGAAAAGTAGTAATGCCTTTTGTTTGCAAATCTCTTTACATTCCATAAAATACTTCCATATGAATTACCTGATTTTATCCTTAGCAACATCCTAAGGCAAGCAGGACAGATACCCCCACTGGCCAAGAATTTGCTGATAAATAATTCAATTTTCGCAAAGCAGAGGGTTTATCAATGACAATTACGATACAGTCTGTTAATCCATCTAATAGGAGAGAGCACTTCAAGAGGCACCTATGCCTCTCATCAGGGATGAAGGGAGACGGCAGGGAAGGCTTCCTCAGAAGGGTCCCCAATGCGACGTACCTGAACCCTCCTCACACCTGGAACTTCAACTCCAAAACTTCCCATCCTGCCCTACAGGGCATCTTCCCGAAGAACTGCCCTATGCCCGCTAGGGCCATCATCCCTCCCTACTGGAACTCCAAGGTGGACTGCCCATGAACCTCACCCCCTGAAGTTAGCACACACTCTTGTATAACCTCCTCCCCTTGAGTGTGCACTGGACCTAGTGACTTGCTTCTGACAACAGAATGTGGCACTGGGACATCACTTCCATGAATAGGCAACGTGCATCGTGCCTCCTGTCTTGCTAGCAGACTCTCCTTTGCTGGTTCTGATGAAGCAAGCTACCGTGCTGGCTCTGCCCATGAAGGAACCATGTGAGC
Source organism: Mesoplodon mirus (assembly GCF_964341445.2). NCBI lineage: Eukaryota > Metazoa > Chordata > Mammalia > Artiodactyla > Ziphiidae > Mesoplodon > Mesoplodon mirus. The sequence goes on along the minus strand of NC_138978.1, from coordinate 4,795,520 downwards.
TTAGAAGAGTACCCTTCCCCAGTCGGGCCTTCAAATGAGCCCTTGACTGCAGGCTTGGGAGGCCATGAAGCAGCAGGTCCAGCAAAGCCCTGCCTGAACTCCGGACCCACAGAACCAGGTAATAAATGTGTCTTTTTCTAAACCACTAAGTTTGTGGTAATTTGTTACAGCAGCAAAGATAACTAATACACTGATCAGGGCCCAGTGATTTCTTTTCTCACCTTGGACTTGATCAATCATTTCACTATCATTTTACCAGCACTCTGCATTTACCACCAAAACCCTTGAAAGAATTGTCTACTCTCTCACTACCTCTTTCTCATCCTCTCAACTCACTATCAAATTGACAAAATCAGTACCTTTTTCTTAGTCTTCATTCTACTCAACCTCTCGGCATTACAACTGATAACCTCCTTACAACCCTTTGCACTTAAGCGTCCCTGACTTTATGTTCTTGTTCTACCACACCTCTCTGACCATTCTTCCTCAGTCTCCTCTGGTCCTCTCCCCTCTGGTGTCACTTAAATGGAAGCATTCACCACATTTCTGCCCACAAGTCCCTTCTCTTTTCCCATGACAATTTCACCCACTACTATGAATTCTACTCCTAATTCACCTGAACTGATTCATTCTTTCAGCCAACAGGCACTGTTCTGGGCACAGAGCTCTATAATAGCAACAAGCAAGACAATCAAGGTTCTACATTCATGAAACATACATACTCTGCCGGAGGCTCTATTTGCCCCTCCAGGTCTACTCACCACCCTTCTCCACCCTGCCCTGTGCCAGGGAGGCTGACCTCCATGGACTCCATCACCAGGGCTCCCTCGCCCTCTGAAAGTTCAATGAAGAGAAGAAACAGGGTGATATGAATGACTCCCTAATCTCTGATCCACATTCCCAATGTCATATTGTACGCACACATGCTAACGCTACCCCAGTTACACCTAAAACAGAACCGATAACATTTGCATCCAGTCTCCCCAAAACGTATCCCTCCTTATTCCTCCCTCCCTCAGTTAATGGCCTCACTAACACCAGCTGTTGAGGTTCACAAGCTAAAGTCACCTCCAACTCTCCTCATCCCTCGAGGCCCGTGGTCAGTCAAGCACAAACCTGTGCCTCTCTCACACATGCACACACGGCTCAGTCGCACCAGCTCCTTGTTCCAACCCACGGCTACAGACGTTCCTGCCAGGAGCTACTGTCTCCCAACTCCAGTCCTTCCTCTTCGCTCGTTCATTCATTCAACCAACAAACATTTACTAAGCCCGCCCCAGGTGCCAGGTATTCAAGCCTGTGACCACTGAAGATGTAAATCTAACTGAAGGAGAAAGAGAAGTAAACAAGCAAGTTCAACACAAGTAAAAGAGCTAGGACCAGGAAAACCAAAAAGTACTACGGGTGCACCAGGGAAGGGCACACAACCCAATCCGAAAAGAGGCAAGGTCAAGAAGGCTTACTCCGAAAAGTGTTATTTAAGCAGAAACCCAGAGGACAAAGAGAGGCAGCGAAACAGAGCATATGTGTAAGTATGTGTGTATTTGTTTTAGAGGAAAGTGCACCTTCTAAGCCAAGGCAAAGACAATGCGCAAGGCCTAAAACCAAGAGAAAGCCTGGTGCCCTGAGACAGCCAGAATCTAAAAAAATTCACCACAGCTGGAGAGTGGCGAGGACGCTGGAGCAGTAAGCAGGCGGTCCTTATTAGCACCTTCAAGCAGAACTGACTAACCAATCGATCCCACTCCTCCGCTAAAAAAACAAACAAACAAACAAACAACCCTAAAGCCTCTCCCAAAGCAGAGAGAGTAAACGCCAGGCTCCTCAGTCTGACTTTCCAAGCTCTGACAACCTGGCCCCCACCTACTTTGCCAGGCTCATCTACCCACATGCACCAGGAACCCCAGCCTCCCCGGTACTCCTGGCTCTGTGCCTTTGCTCCATTTCCTCCGCTTGGAATTTCTCGTCAAACCATCATGTTTGCCTGTCAATAATGCCAGGTCAAATTCTACCTCCTTCCAGAAGTCTTCCCAGTTCATTCCAGCACATGATTACACCATTCACTATGACCTGCCTTGACTCAGTTACATCCATATCTGCTCCCCTGCAGGCTAGAAGCTTCTGGAGTATTATGAACAGAAGTGAATCCTAATTTCTAAGACTAGGAAAAATGTTCAGAAAAATACTCAATTTGTCAGCATTGCACTTTTAAGTAAACAACCAAAGAGGGTCATGAAAAAATAATTATTTTTGAATTATATAAATACAATCAATCAAAAGCCTATATTTCTGTATGTTTTCAGTAAGTATCTCTAAGTAAAAATGGCTACACACTGCCTCATAAGATTAAAAAACAGTAAGTAGATAAGCTCAGAAAGGCTGTTACTTGCTCAAAGTCACAAGGCACTTAAGGGGTAAAGACCAGAGTCAAGGCTTCAGGAACTCCTCAAAAGCTACGAACAGCCAGATATAACCACAGTATGCCCATGTATCTCCCTAACCAGCCATCCGATTACCTAAAACTTCCTTCCTTCACTCTTCCCTCAATTAATTCCCATTTTCCTTCCGAGTTCAGCTCAAGAAGCTCCTCCAAGCTTTCAGGTGAGCCAATCCCTTTCTGATGCACTACACTCGCCTGCATAGCATGGACGTGATACAGCACTAGGAAGGCAAGTGCAGTGTATCAGTTGTACTCACACGTGGCACCTTGATTAACGCTGGTTTCCCTGTCAGCTGCGTGAGGACAGGGACCATGACTGTCCTCCTCTGGGCCTGGCACTTTATTATTATGTGTTGAGTAAACGAACTGCCTTAAGAGTATAACAGTAACGGATAGTCACATGGCCTCCACAGGACTACAAGGTCCTAAAATAATTTCTGACACCTCCAATAATAATGACAATTACATAAAATTTAATGTCACATTATTGTAATATATTCTAGCTCTTTTATAATTAAATATTCATGAATGCAATCTGTTAATTCTCTATTAATCAGAATGAGTGTTAACCAGAATACCACATTTTTTCTAAACACGCAAGGCATCAGCAAACTTTCACATCAAAAGAACCCACACCACAAGAAGTCGACCTATACAGGCTATATGAGTAGCTATTTGCTCTCTTGGAACCTGAAAAGTCCAATTCCAGCCTCATAGGGAATTAGGTTTTTCAACAACACAGCCTACTATATTAATAAGTTTAAACAACAATTTTTTTAAGGCAAGATGCTTGGGTGCTTGAGTTAGGCAGGACTAGTTCCCAAACAGCAGATCCATAAAAAGGATTTAAACTCCCCAGATTGATCCACCCATTTAATATATAATCCCTATCAATATCAAAACAGCCTTTTTTGTAGAAATTGACAAGCTGATCTGGATATTCATATGGAAAATCAAGGAACCCAGAATATTCAGAACAATCTTGAAAAAGAAGAACGGTTGGGGGACAGACACTTCCCAATTTCAAAACTTAACTACAAAGCTACAGTAATCAAGACAGTGTGGTACTGGCATAAGGATAGACATGCAGATCAATGGATTAGAACTGAGACTCCAAAACAAAGCCCACACACTTATGGCCAACTGATTTTTTGGCTAGGGTGCCAAGATACTTCAGTGGGAAAAGAATGGTCTTTTCAACAAATGGTACTGGGACAACTGGATATCCACATGCAAAAAAGGATGAAGCTGGAGGCCTACCTACCTCACAACATACAAAAACCCAAAATGAATCCGAGGCCTAAATGTAAAAGCTAAAACTATTAAACTCTGACAAGAAAACATAGGTGTAAATCTTCATGACCTTGGATTAGGCAATGGTTTCTTAATTATGAGAGCAAAAGCATAAGCAACAGAAGAAAAAACAGATAAACTGAACTCAATCAAAATTTAAAACTTTTGTGCTTCAAAGGAAACCAGCAAGAAAGTGAAAAGACAATCCACAGAATGGGAGAAAATATGTGCAAATCATACATCTGATGAGGGACTGATATCCAGAATATCTCAAAAATGCCTACAACTCAAAAGCAAAAAACCAAACAACTCCATTCAAAAATGGGCCAAGGCCTTGAATACACATTCCTTCAAAGGAGACACACTAATGGCCAATAAGCACAGGAAGAGATGCTCAACATCATTAGCCTTTAGAAAATGCAAATCAAAACCACAATAAGATACCACTTCACATCCACTAGAATGGCTGTAATCAAAAAGACAGATAACAACAAGTGCCAGCAAGGATGTGGAGAAATTGGAACCTTCAAACATCACTGGCGGGAATGTAACATGATGCAGCCACTTTAGAAAGCAGTCGGGCAGTTCCTCAAAAGTTAATCACAGAGTCACCATATGACCTAGCAATTCCACTCCTAGGTGGACACCGGACAGAACTGAAAACACATGTCCATGCAAAAACATGTACACAAATGTTCATAGCAGCATTATTCATAGTAGCCAAAGAGTGGAAATAACTCAAATGTCCATCAACTGGTGGACAGATAAATAAAATGCCGTATATCTATATAATAGATGATCATTCCACCATAAAGAAATGAAGTTCTGATATACAGTATAACGTGGATGAAAACATTATGCTAAGGGAAAGAAGCCAGTCACAAAAGGCCACATATTGTAGGATTCCATCTATATGAAATGTCCAGAATTGGCAAATCCATAAAGACAGAGAGTGGACTTCTAATTGCCTAGAGCAGAGGAGAGGGAGGAAAGGAGAGTGCCTACTCACGGGTAGAGGTTTCTTTTTGGAGTGATGAAGATGTGCTAGAATTAGATAGTGGTGATAGTTACACAACTGTGTAAATATACTAAAAACCACTTAATTGTATATTTTAAAAGGGTGAATTTTATGTTATATGAATTATACCTCAATAAAGCTGTTATTAAAAAGGAATCAAATCCCTTTATGTATCTTTAAAACATTATATACTTTCCTCTTTTGTTAAGCATAGCATACTTAGTATTGCTTCTGTGAATACACTCAAGGTCATCACTATGAAACATCAATTGCTAAGCAGCTGTATATTCACAGACTTCAGTGGTGTGCTGGCTACTAGCCCTTTTACATAGACCTCCAAACCACTGCTTTCAGCCTTCTACCTGTTTACTACAATTTTACTTCCTCCTTCTACCATGAGAAATCAAGAAAAACCTGAGATTAGATGCAGGAAGGATACGAAGGAAAAGCCAAACAAGTATGCATACAGGTAGCCACATGTGCTTAAGACAGAGGCTGTTCCGTTTCCACCCTCCAGACCCCCTCTTCAGAGGCAACGTCTCCAACCGTCCAGGTTTAGTGGTCCACAAGAAGGGGAAAGGCAAGGGAGCCCACCCAAGCATCTCAACCGTGGGACACCTCAGAAGACACTGGCATCCCTCAAGCTGCCTGGTTCTCCCTGAGAACCACCAGGGCAATGGCTGCCAGACCACCAGGTTCCCACGTGTCCCAGCTGCTTCACCACCACTCCAAGCACGAGCCCTGGGACAGCAGCCACACCCACTGCTGACTTGCTCCACACACAAGAGGGCTGGCTGGCTGAGGATGCTCCGCCTCAAAGCTGTAGCCACAGGGAACATTTTCTCTGCAAAAAGTTTACTCGCTATAGCGAGTGGACATGAGAAATCCATTTTGGAGTCAATATTCTTTCTTTTACACTGTTTGATGGAGACAGAGGTCAAGGCGTCAGGACCCCCTGCTACAGTCCCCTTCTCCCACAATCCACCTTAAGCCCCTCTAAGTGATCAGCAGGCCAGCAACCCAAACCAGCTCCCTCTCAGCGTGCACGGGACCGGGGTGAACGCCCAGCCGTGGAAACAAAGCAAGTGGTTGAGAGGAATCAGTCCAACCCTCAGTCTGGAGTATTTTAAACACATGCCATAGAGACTGGAGTCAGATGACGGTGAGCCCTGGAACCAGAGTCAGGATGCGCAGAAGCCATGACCGGGACCCCTGCCCACTGCATGCAAACTACGGTGAGGCAAGGAGGCTGCACGCGAGTGAGAAGCCTTGTGTGCAAGGAGGAACGGGGAGCAGCAGAGAGGGGGGCCGGCAGAGCCATGACCCCCGCTCAGCCCCAGGGGCTCCAGAGGAAAAGGCCACTCCAGGCTCTCCGGGTGCAGTTCCCAGACTGTCCAGTTCACTGCAGTCTCCCATCCTGGGAGGCTGAGATGGCCTCTGCTCTTCTTACACAAAAACCACCTTCACTTAACCTAAGTGGCTTGTGTTCCCTGCAAGAAAAACAGCTCCAGCTAAAGGAGGGCCAGCTTCCCCTCTCTGACGTCAAGTGTCCTAGTGTCCACTTTCTATATAAATGAACCTCAGAGCCATCTGATGTTCGGTGTGTGCGTGTGTGTGTGTGTGTGTGTGCGCGCACACGCGCGCGCACATGCAGGGGTCAGCGGGGTGGGGGGGGGATCTTGATGATTTAAGGCACAACCTGCCAACTTAGTGTAATGAAAATATTGCCACACGTTTACTTTTAGCTCCGTATAGCTACTTTTGTCATTGGGTTTTAAATCCATTGGGTTTTTTTTTTTTAATTGTGGAAAAATACACATAACCTAAAATGTACCACTTTAACCTTTTCTGAGTGTACAACTCAGTGGCATTAAGGACATTCATGCCGTTGTGCACCATCACTGCTCACCACTGTTTATCTTTACAAGCGCTCTGAAAACCATGACTTTTTCATTCTTTTGTATTAAACAGCACCATCACTGCTCACCACTGTTTATCTTTACAAGCGCTCTGAAAACCATGACTTTTTCATTCTTTTGTATTAAACAGGGATTTCCGTCTAGGCTCTGTCATCAAGCGACAAGGTGGTGCTGGAGGCGCTGGAGGGAGACGGCAGAGAACACCCGCAACCACCTGGAGCAGCCCCAGGGTGGCTAAGTCCATCCTCGGCTCCTCCAGCCCCGGCCACAGAAGCTGGAGCCTAAAAATACCGGCAGAGGACACACACCGGCTGTCAAGGAGATCCAGCCCAGTTAGAAAGGCTGCCACTATCACCTGATTTGCATCAGAAGACACCCATACGGGCAGCAATGGGTCATCTGGAGAATCATCAGATTCAGTGGAAAAAGACTGATGGTCCTCGCCTCCCAGAGTGCCTGGAATAAATCTCTGGGCCTTGAACTCGGTCAAGTAATCCATGATCAATTTCTGGAGGACCCCTAGGAAGAAAAACAAGTACTTCAAAAATGTTGAGTACCCACTCGCCACCTTCCGCTTATTATAGCTCTCTTTGTAAGCACAACAGCCTGTTACGGATAAAATTAAATGAGGAAGAGACCTCCATCAGAAGCTTTGTCAAAGCAAATGATTCAGCCAGCATGTTTCATAATGGCAGAGACAGAAAGGATAAGGCAGAGAATGTTGCCAAGAACACCGGGAACTTTAACTTGACCCTCAGTATCTTTAAATATGAAAGAAACTTTCAAAAACTAAATTATATTCAAGGTATCTCCAAACGCCAGGCCTGGAGCGGCCCAGGGAGTATGCCCAAGTGAAGATGCTGTATGATCAATTACAGTGGACTCAGCGAAACTCCCCAATCCACAAGAGTTTCTTAGTAGGAAGAGTCTAGCAATCGATACATCCTAATAACAGTTATACTAATCAACTCCAGGAAATAAAGCTAAATGAATATAAATAATACTACCTTAAACATAAAATGTCTGAGGTTAGCAGACACTTTTGCATCTGTAATCGTGTATTATTTAAGTCTGTTTTTCCAACACTATAAACTCTCATCCATATTAGAATAAAGACCTGAAATGTGTCATAGGGAATAACTAAGCAGAATGAACAGTTTTGTGCTGTGCATCTTTAACAACTTTAACAATTTCTTTTGCAATTTTTAACTCGCAACGTGTTAGGCCTAAAAAATTAAGCCTTCTCCGTATACCAGAAAGGAGGCACCTCGGTGACTATAGTTCAAATTCCTCGTACACAGCCGGCCTGACCTGGAGCAAGTACCTCAAAAGGAAAAGAGAGAGTTACACAGAATAAGACAGCTGCACACCAGCACAGCAAGCCATGAAGCGAAATCCCACACATGCAACTTCATTTTCTTAGCATCATAAGTCAGATTGGGAAGGAGCTTTAGAGGCTGTCACTAGGACTACCCTCTACCCAACACGTGAATCCCCTTAAAATTATAACCGACTAACTCATTATACTAGAGCAGAAGCCTAGGAAAAGCAAGAGGAGATGCGGAGCCAGAATCAAGAGCGACGAGGTAGGATGTGGTAAGGAAGAGAAGGCTGCAGAGGCCAGGGAGAGAGGCTTCTAGCATCCGGCCTACAGAAGTGGCAGCAAGCACAGCAGAAAATACACCTCTAGCCGGGGCCCTCGTTCCCGTTCGCCAGTGCTCCTGGCTACTGAAAGAGAAGAGTACGAGCTGGGAACCACAGTGGACTTGTTCTCAAAGCCATACAGGAAACCTAAGCCTTTGTGGCCAGAGGACTCATCTAGCACTGTTTGGTCCGGGGTAAGACAAAAATGATATTGCTGGCACTACAGCCAGGCTGCCCAACATTTTGAAATCTGATATCAAAACCCGTAACTTTTCATATATCCTACAGCAGCACACAGTAGAACACCGTTTTGAAAATGACTGAGTGTTTACGGAAACCCTCTACCATTAAAGATTCCTTTCTTCAATAGTATTTACAATTAGATTCCTTCCTGGAGATTGTATTTAAATAATTTTAAAATGATTTAGTTCTTAGAGAAAATAATAAATGTCATTTAAGTCAGCTTCAAATGCTTATGCGTGTCTACTTGCTCTCCTTTTTTTTCTCAGAGCATCTACTTAAAGGAGAAAGCTAAATAACAGACCACAAATCTCTGTTCCCCACCAGAAACCTTGGCTCAACCTAAAGGAACACCAAGCTCTCATTTCATTTAAGGCCGGGAGAAGACAATATCTCTGAGTTGTCAGGAGGTTTAAAAAGTCATCTCAGGAGTAACACTGGGTATCAATCAAAATGGTTGCAATTCGAATCATCTCTAACCATAAATTGTAACTGGGCCGAAATGATTTTTAAATATAACACATTTTACTTCTAGATGTTTCTTGGCAATTAAATAACTGGAAAGTCAACAAACCCCCAAGAAACCAGAGAAAATGAACTTTTTTTTAAAGCTCACCATTCGTCAACTACAGGAGGCCCGAAAGATGCCAGACGCCAGAGGCTCAGCCTCCAACGCGGCCCTGCAGAGGCAAACTCCAAACAAGATTTCTTCAAGAACGGCTCTCACGCAGCACTGAATTACAAGCAGTGACCTCCCTGGAGGAGAAGCTAGAGTCAACAGCTACAGGAGTATGTGATCTAGGAAGATAAAACCCAACTCCGACACAAGAGCTGCCATGCCAGTTACATAATTATAATCACAACATACTGAAACTCTAAGTATCAAACAATAGTTATTTAAAATATTTCAAGAGCAAGAGAATCGCTCCCCCCTCAAAAAAAATCCAAATGTATTCCAAAAGTAATTTGCATAGAATATAATTTAATCTGCAGGCCTAACCTCTCTGAAATAAAGTAGAATCCTCTGATTTAGCCAAATTACAACAGAAATGCTACTTTATAACAAAGGAGCTACAGCACAGCACCCTGAACTTCATGGGAGAACAAAAATGTAGTGTCAATATGTTCACAACACAGCTCAATCCACAAAATCATGAGATAATTAAACTGACTGTTTTTAGGATTCAATCTGTTTCGCCAGAAACCTTGTCCAAGCTACACTGATGCAAATCAGCATGAGCAACTCCAGCTCTGTTGAAACAACTCCAGTATCTTATCTTTTGTTTTACCTTTTATCACTGATTTATGGGCTGATGGTAAACTGATTTGTCCATGTGCCAGAACTCAGCTTGGGAACACCGAACAAGAGAAGAGATTTGGAAGAACCAAACTCATGAATGAAAACGCTGACGTCATAGTTCAGCTCCCAGCAGAGCTCAGGGTAGTCTGTGAAGAAACAGTGCATCTTTGGGGATATTAAACCACTAGTCATTTAATAAAGGGTATAAGACAGAAGAAGCCCTTGCTCAAAACAAGGGAGGGGAAAAAAGGGGACAGAAGAGAGAGAGAGAGAAAGAACCCCATTAACAACCTTTTCCCTAGGCCAAATATGAAAAATACACAGTGTACATGCCACGAACAATCATAACTTCTAAACCACGGAAATATTTCATATTATTGTTAAAAGTACTATTTTTTTAAAAGTATGGTTAGCTATGTCTCTAAATAAGAACAAAGTCTCATTCGCACCTTAAATCTTCCTCCCACCGTGTGCCATCACATTCAAAAAAGAGCACACAACATAGTTTCAGTTCTTCACTAAAAACTATCTGGCGTTGCCAAACCATGCCTAATTTTTAAACAATTCTGAATATAACAGGGTGGGACTCAGTGACCTCAGGCAAGCTACTGGAATTTTTATGTAAGAGGGGAAAAAAATGCTTTTATCTAATGATGTAATATAAACTAATAAAAAAAGAGATTATAAAAATTTGATTTACTTAGAACTATTAAGAATAGCTAGTATGTGGACTATTCACATTTTTCATCTCTTGACAGAATTTAAAATACAACTAGTAATACAAACTTCTATGAAGTTTAGACACAATTTACTAAAACCCTATTATTCAGGACACTTAAGTAACTGATTCCTAGATTCCTAACGTTTCTCAGGAAATTTAACATTATTACAGTCTTAGAAAATAAGTGACCCTGAGAGCCTCGATCACCTCTCCAGAGCACAAAACTACAGGGACATTTTCTCTTCTTTACCACTCACATGGCTTAAAATAGCCATTCACCCAAAATGGATTTTTTTTTTAATTTAAGCAGTAAACAATTTCGCCAATAAACATTTTTAAAAGATGTTATTAAGTTAAAATGCAAACATACCGGTTTTATCTGAAAATCTAAAATGTTAAAAGAGATCATCTCACATTTCCACCACAAATATCTTTGATAGAACATCACTACCCCCTTGTGGATTCACAATAAAAAATCCTTATCTTCAAATTTCACTTTTTAAATGTTTCATTCTGCTGAACTTCCATTAAAGTTTACATTCTCTTCACTAAGGGTTACTTTATTTCAATTACTTTTTAAAAGAGAAAAAACACTTAACATTTTAAAATAACCAATCCCATCAACTTCTTTATCTTCTAAGCATCCCCATTTTGGGGAGTGTTCTTCATACAATAAGAATATTTGCCGATTTCAGCATGGTAACCATACCAACGTTCCATTTTTTCCTTAGGATATCTGAATTTACACTCACAGTCATCACTTGGAGATTATTTTTTAAAAATAAATGGGTAATTTCTTCACTATCGCATCTTTTCTTTCTCTTTGATAACTTCCCACTTTGTACCAATTTATTTTTATTGCTTCCAAATGGTTTGATATCCATGTGCCCCAGAAAACCAGTGGGGCACATACCTCCTCAAGAATAACCTTTCAGGGGGCTTCCCTGGTGGCGCAGTGGTTGAGAGTCCGCCTGCCGATGCAGGGGACGCGGGTTCGTGCCCCGGTCCGGGAAGATCCCACATGCCGTGGAGCGGCTGGGCCCGTGAGCCGTGGCCGCTGAGCCTGCGCGTCCAGAGCCTGTGCCCCGCAACGGGAGAGGCCACAACAGTGAGAGGCCCCCGTACCGCAAAAAAAAAATAAATAAATAAAAAATAACTTTTCAGCTAAGAATTAAAAACCAAATCTAAGTTTTAAAAAGACTAACTCTTGATTGTATTGCTGTACCCTCAGAAATGCTTTCTGCCAATCTAAATCAACCCTGATGAAGGAAAAAAAGATAGTACCTGTTTTTCAAAGTAGAAAAAAGGCTTTGTTTTCTTTCTTTTTTGTTAGTTGCAGGAGTACCTCTGGCTGTATCTGCATATCATTCTAATACAACACAGATACATACTGTTAAACGTATGCTGTAAAAAAGATTAAATAAACTTAAATATCTGGTTTATCACTTGTTACAGACACGAGATTTAGCTGAAAGTTATAAGTCATCTCCGCAATGATGTGCAGGCCACAGAGAGAAGGTCCGAAAACTGGTGAGTCGGACTGCCGTTTCAGAGAGTTAGTGCCCCATTTTCTCATAGATGTTGGACACAAAAGTAGGGACACAGTAATTCACTATTACCATGAGAAGACAAATTCCAGTATTCATTCTAATGGTTAGGTGGAAATAAAGGAGGAAAAATCCACTTGGCAAGTGTTTTTAAGTGACTAGATACATGATCTTACCTTGTGGTAACTGCTAAGGAAAGATAGGAGAGACAGGCACGGTCTGTTAAATAACTGAACGCTCTGTGTCACCCGCCAACCCCACTGAAGGCTGTCTATGCAAAAAGGAGCGACTGACAACGTGTCCAAAGCTAGCAGCTGAGCCGCAGAGGAGGCGGGGTCAGAGCCGGCCTTCATGGTTTCCTTTTTGGGGATTTTGTTATGAGTGCTGTTTTTAGATTTGGGTGGGGGGGTGTATTTGGGTGACATTAGGAAGCGAGATCACGGGTGAGATTAATGCCACTTAATTCGTGTCCAGGTGGTGACGTGTTTAAAACTGTTCAGAACTCAGCCCCAAACGTTTACTTGAAGGCACATCACATCGGGCACCTGTAAGTACAAAGCCATACTGCAGAGAGCAGAGTGAGGGATCCAGCCCCAACCAGCACGTCTTCCTCCCCTGCCGATACCCTCTCCTAACAGGCTCAGAAAGGGATACGTTCATTACATGTCTTGAAGGGCCTGGCTAAATCTGAAAAAGAGAAATAAAATGGGACTGCACTTTTCCAAATGAGGGACTCATGTGGAAGAGAACATGCAATTCTACCAAGAATGAGCAAAACATTGGGGTGAATGTAGAAGAAGAACCATTTCAAAAATATCGCTGGTCATTCCAGCTTACGGTATGCCAATCAGCTGAAAGTAAATGAACAACCCTCTTAAAAGAAAGTGAAAAGGGAAGTAATGTGGCTGACACTTGGCCTCTCTTTGCAGTGGGGTACATAATATTTCTTTTTTAGTCCAGGGTAATGAACTAAAAAATGCTCAGGAAGCATTACCAATCTTTACACAAGGAGGCCCACAACCTTCTACTAGCAATGGCGTTCAAAGCAGAAAGATGCAATAGAACCTCAGAAATACACAGCCAGCATACTGATGGGGAAAAAAAAACACCCTCTACTTCGTCCCACCATATAAAAAATTCAAGGATGGCTGTCCTTGTCAATATATACAGAGAAACACTCTCCTTACAAATACATGACAAATATCACAGGATGGAAGACCATCTATATGTCTACAAGCCCCTCTTTCTAATGACAGAATGGTAACACATCTTAATTGCAGGACTGATGGCCACGACATCCATGGACGGCACAAGATACAGGGATCTCATAGCGTCTGGTCAACTATACCCTGAACCTGATTAGGTTTTCAAAAAATAAATAAAGAGAAAAGAAAGACAGGTTACACACTATAATCTGGAACAGGGGGTGAATGACCGTGCATCCTAACTCATGTTCTATGGACATAGAAGCGGAGCCAGAACACTTCCTGCCCTCACCCTCAAAGACACCAAAGACCAGAGATGGTACTAAGACAGGCAGCATGACATTAGAAGACCCCACATTACCTCGTGAATGAAGGCCCCAAATGAAGTATCAATAGTATACTTGCTGCCTCTGCCCAAAGAAGTGTATCATTAGCAAGCCAAAGAAACAGAAAGAAGTTGGCTAAATGCAGCAAAAACAAAAATTTCCAAAAGTCTACACGGGGAGGCCCAGGTGCCAAAAGGACACAGTGTTTCACCGAGGATGCTATCCAGTTACAAATACTACCATCACCCCTTACCTCGCGGCTTAAGTCCCATTCCATCTCCCTACAAGAAGTAACACTGCCTCTCACTACAGGACAAAAAGAATGGTGGGCATCCCTCTTTACTGAATGACAGAAAGGCTATAAATACAGTAATCTACAAATTTTTTTTATAATAACCATGAGAAGGGCAATAAACAAACCTTGTGGGAAGAAAGGGAGGTAGGATTTAAGCCATCTAGAACATCAAAAAGAAAAAAAAAGGTCACGGTAAGTGATTCTAGAACATACAGAACATTTTAGAAAATGATCTGTTATGATGGAAATACAACAGAAACACACATCACCTTGCCCCCACAGAAAATATTCAGTCACATATTCACACAGATAAAGGACCATGGCAAACCCCATACTACAACAATTTTAACAAGAGCTCCTCTTAAGAGTGAAATACTAGCAAAATTGGTTTCTACAGATATTGTAGAGGGGAAATCTGATTTAACATATGAGGAAAAGAAAAAGTGCATTTCAGGTGAATTCTTTATCATTACTGTCATCATTAGGTACACCAAACCTACACCCCAACATACTATAAGGCTATTTTACCAAAATAAAGAAAAGACACAAACAACAGTACCAATAGAAAGTGTGAAGAATTAAAAGTCACATAATAAACGAAAGCAGTGATATGTATACCAGATACCTCGCCTAAGAATGGTCTCTACAATTAGGCGTAAAATTTCGATGTAACACTTCCCGGCAGCGAAAATGTACCAGCAGCGTGTACAGCCCTTACTAACTGGTAATATGAAATTTACCAGGTAATCATGAGAAAATTTTCTATCACTTCCTTCTATAAAGGATGTATTTGATTTCATGTGCTATACACTTCCTACTCTGCTGCTGTTCAAATGTTATACAAGCATCCCAATCAACATATATCTAAATGACCTAAAAGTTACACCTAGACGTTTAGGAAGAAGATTGACTACTTTTTTCTACACACACACCCACACCCACACACACCCCACATACAGTCTGAAGGAAGGCTGTTGAGTGCTTCTCCCAGTCTGCCCTCCACCCTCTCCACCACCCCGACTCCTGCAGGGACAGGGAAAAGCTCAATGGGATAGTACACTATTAGAGGATCTCTTTGTAAGATTACAATCCAAACAAAGTTCAGAAAAGAATTCCTTACACGAATACATAAAAAGACAAGCACAAGATATACAGCAATGTCATTCACACTAAAAGGCTAACAAGACCCCTATGGTCTCAAGCAGAGTCACATAACCCCCCCACCCCATGCACACACAGATCCCTGCACGTGATACAAGCTCAGTGAATGAAGGTCTCCAGGATGAATGCACTCAGTGATGAGAACGTGGATGTAAAAACAACTTCTCTCCAAAAGGCCAAATTCAAAGGTCCCACAAAGGAGGCAATGTGTACACTAGGAGGGGAAAGGAAGAGAACGTGAGAATCACCTTCTGTTGCTTTTCCATAAGCAAATTAGAAAGAAGTACAACTGCACACAAAGATGTATTTCCCCAAAACTCAGGAAATCGGAAATGAAGAATGGCCCAGAGGAATGAGGAAGGGAAGAAATGTTAAGCTAGAAGATGGGCCAACTGCGAAGCAGCCAGAAAGAAATATAATCCCACCAGGCACAGGGGCCACACCCAGCATAAACAGAGAGCTAAAATAATGCCACGTGACTCTGAAGAATAGGTTATTTTAAGAGGAAAGTCTAAAAACTAAAGAAATGGAAAAATGTGGATAAGCAGGATATATAAAGATGTCTCAAAGAGGAGGCAAGAGCAACCCTACTGTTTGGAAAAGGAAAATCTGACCCAATCTGACTATGAGTAGAGGGTGCCGCAAACACGTCAACATTCTGAATCCACTGAACAATGAGATGAAGAAACCCAACATTTCCCAGACACGCAGGATAAGTCAGGTCTTCAAAAAGGCCAGGGAAGAGATGTCCCGTGGGTCACCCAACCTTGTCCAGAAAGCTGGGGTAAGGGGAGAGGGGGCTGCGGGCAGGGGAGAGTGATGCTCTAACAGAAAGATATAAAAAAGAAAAATCATTAAGAGAACAGAACCTGTCTACCTGACCGTGCACTGGAAAAGTAAGAGGAAAAAGCTGATCTCCAATAATCTACGGGGACGGGTGACACAGAAAGCATAACTGCATAAAACTCAAAGAAAGGAACGTTAACTTTGCACACTAACCTCCGGTGTGTTCCTCTAACCTTTACCATTTTCGTTCTACTGCCCACGGAATGGAGCACCCTGGTGGGCAGGGAAAATTCCAAAAGGCAGCCGGTGGTACAGGGAAGGGCAGGAGAGGATCCACCACTGGAAGAGAGAGGACTCTACTGGGGACACGCCAACATATACAGCAGATAGTCGACTCTTGTTTTCCCAGGGTCGTTAATACTACACCCTAAAAATACACAATTCCATCAACTGAATATACGTGCAGGCAGACTAGAAATAGCATAAAAACTTTTAAAAACCAAAAAAAAAAAGGAAATTGAGGTCAAAAGCACAACTTTCAGACAATGGGTAGGATACCCACTGGGTAACTCAATACTGACTGAGGGGCAAAGCCGTGACGTCAACGACTCATGCTGAGCAATCCTCCGGGTAACCTTGCCCTGGACTCAGTAACCCAGGTGGAGAGTCTCCTCGCTAGAAAAGTGCTTCAAGGTCCAAAAGCGCAGTCTTGACAAAGCTTGTCGGGGAGGACGGGGCTCCACACTCGACCTGTCCCAAAGTAAGACCGGGCTGCTGAGTGAGGCACCCAACAACCATTCCAGCTACGGGAGGGAGGGGAGGGAGGGGCCCCAGAGCCAAGGGGAAATGGCCAAATACACAAACTGTGATGCTCAGAGAAAACCTGGAGAATCGTCCCCCCCCACCCTTCCACAAAGTGTCACAGGCCTTCCCAAAGGTACCTTTTCCTAATGTGCACAACCTCTCTCAATTATTTAAGTGGCCAAACAAAAACAGTGACATATTTATGGCCATTCATTCCCAGTTCTGTCACAGAAACACATATTCTTCTCACCTGCCCCTATCCTTTGCCCAAAATACATGAAATATCTCTCTCCTACACGGCGGTAAAGAAGTCAAGATGGGAACTTCTCACCCCGTGAAGACCCAAGCGGAGAAGACCGCCCCTACATTCAGAATGCCTACGTTTTGGTGCACATGGGCAAGCCCTCTACACTGTGTGTATTCAGGGACTTGGTGGACATTCAGGATGTCATTCTGCTTACTCAGTACAGTACAAATGACAAAGGAAAGAGTGGTTAAGAATTGGCCATTTATCAGTCTTCTGATTCCTCTAAGCCTGAAGAGTTACCAACAACAGTGATACATAGCTATGTCCTTACACGTCAAGGTCCCCATATACACCCAAGATGTAGAGAGAGTCATCTAACGCTTCCAACTTCCTGTGTATAGATAATGGATATGATTTCACATATAAATACGTGCCTATGTGCGTGTATATATATATATATAAACAAATGCATAGTATCATTTTTTGCCAAAAGGGAACCAGAGCAGCAAAAAAACAGAAAGCATCTAAATTTCCCCTTCACCTGAAACCTATAAGATCGAAAGAAATGTTTGCATCCCACGAGAGACAACACCAGGGCCCAAGGAAGGTTCTAGTACAACAAGGAGCACACTAGCAACCTCTTCCCGAATGGCATGTGGGCGACATGGGTGTCTACACTCCCTTTTCTGGATGGAAAGGCATATGGCTTCTTCTTACCCAGCCAACATGAATACAATTTAAGAAAATTAGAAAAAGTCAAGGTAACAGGCTCACTAAATATGGCTGACTGGGAAACAGAAGCCATAAGGAGGATATGAGTTCTCTTAAAAAAGAAATGGGAAGTTTATTTCCAGGGAAGGTTCGAAGTCTCTTGAATGTAGGATGTATGAAGTCTGGTTCTCACTGCACAGAAGACAGTAATCCGAACACCAAAAGCCAAGGGCACATGAACCTCTTTCTGGGGGGGGGAGGGTAGCGTCAACTGACGAATGCTGCCCCGACCTAAGAGCAAGAGTAAACTGGAAGCAAAAATAGCCCGTTTCCCTCAGACACAGGCCGTCACTGCCGGGACCCCGGCCCTACATCTGATGGGGCAACCACCCTCACCCAGACGAGAAACTCCAAGGAGAGAGACGTGTCAGGGGAGAGAGACAGATGGGGAAAGGAGCACTGGAATGTCCAGTTCCTCCCAAAAGAGAGAGAGGGCAACTCAAAGGGTATTCAGGAAATGAGCTCACCCTAACCCAGGAAAGTGTGCGGAGAGCGTGCATAATCTGTAAGAAGTATGTGCCTTCCTATTTAGAAATGACTTCAGAGCTGCACAGGCCCCCACTATCCACTGGGTGAGGGAAGAAGAACATGGGGAGCCCGAGTCCCCTTGTCCTGACATAAGGGTCAATAAATGGTGTGCAGAGGCCCCAAAAGATTCCACAGAGGATGAGAGGATGATACGGACCCCTCTGCCAAAGGAGGATCAGGGTCACAGAAGGTAAAGGGCAAGGGAATATGGAGATCATCACTTGCCACAGAAACGGAGACCCCACCCTCCTGGCTGCGAGGGGTGCAAGGGCAAGAGTAGGATGGGAGCGACTGCTGGGGGCGGGGATGCTGCGCAGGCCCCCTCCCAGGAACGGAAGGGGGAGGGGTCACACGAGGCCCTTCGGCCGGGGACGCTCAGCAGGAGGGGGTCCCCCTGGTGGGGAGAAGCGCGGGGACCCCGCCGGCTCTGGGAGGCGCCCACGGGGCTCCAGGGTGAGGCTGGACAGCGACTGCCCGGCCCCGCCGCCGAGAACCAGGGACGGCGAGGCTGAGCGCCGGCGGTGCCCCGACGGGGACCGGTCCGGGGCAGCGGGGCGCGGGGCCGGAGGGGGCCTGAGGAGGATAAACTTTCCGCCCCGCGGCCCCCACCGGGCCCGGCGCGGGGGGCGGGGGGGCGGGGGCCGCGCCGGGCCCGGGAGCGGCGGGGATGCCCGGTCCGGGTGGGGGAGGCGCCGGCCCTCCCTCCGCGGCTCCTCCTCCTCGCTGGGCCCGGCCCCCGCCCGCCGGCCCCCCGCCCCTCCGGCCCCAGCCCGCCCCCGGGTGGGGGTGTGCGGCGCCGCGCTCCGCCGCCCCGCGTGTCACCTCAGGACCCGGCC
The DNA here is from genome assembly GCF_964341445.2 of Mesoplodon mirus. NCBI lineage: Eukaryota > Metazoa > Chordata > Mammalia > Artiodactyla > Ziphiidae > Mesoplodon > Mesoplodon mirus. Next base: position 4,776,439 of record NC_138978.1, on the reverse strand, counting down.
GCGCTCCGCCCCCCCACCCGCCGCCCCCTCCCCGGCCCGGGGCGCCCGCCCGCCGCCGCCGCCGCGCCCCCGCGCTCCCGCCCGGCGCCGCCGATGCCCGGGATGTCCGGCGGGGCCGGGTCCCGCCGCCCGCCGCGCCACCCCCGGCCCCTCACGCTCCGGCTCTTACCTTCCGGCTTGTTTTCGGCAGCCATTTCCCCTCCGCGCGCCACATCCTCCTCCTCCTCGCGACCGGGACCCCGAGCGCGCGCCTCGTACCGCCGCCGCCGCCGCCGGCCCAGCCACCCCGCCGCCGCCGCGCACCCGCCCTGGCCCCGCCCCGCGGCCCACGCACTGAGCCCGTTGGGCCGCGCGGCTGCCACTCATCGCTCCCGCCACCAATCGCCCCGCACCAGGGGTCTCACTACTCTCCGGGAGGAGCGTCCTATCCATCCGGCCCATTGGCTAGTCACCACCCAACGGAATGAAAGGATTGGTCAAAAATCAACGCCCCCTCCCCACCCACTCCCAGGAAAGCCCGCCTTCCAGACCTAAACAAAGCTTTCCAGTGGCCAGAGCACGAAAGAACTGCCCAATCAGGAAGGGGCCGACACGGAATATTTCCTCGAGGCCGAGACGTGGCGTTTTGATTGGGCGTTACTACAGTGTTTCCCAGGCCGTCCAGACCAATCAAAGGGGGTTCCCGGATCTCGGGAGCGGCGAAGGGAAGCCCCGCCCCCGAGCGTGACCGTCATGAGGAAGGCGTTCGCTCATTGGCGCGCTGGGGCTTTTCCCGCGTGCTCCCGGGGCTGAAGGACGTTCCCGGGGAAGCCGCTGCCGGCGCGTGGGGTCCCGGTGGCAGTGGAGGACGCGGCGGAATCTCCGGGATCCCTCGGCTTATCGCTTCCGGGGGGCAGCGGGGGCCTGGGGCCTCGGGGCTGGCGTCGGCCGGGTGCCGCGCTCGAGAGCCGGCCGGCCCTGGGGTCCGAGCGTCGCTGCGGGCGGTGGGGGAGGGGCGCGCCTCCGCCAGGCCCCTCCCCTTCCCCCTCCCCCCTCACCGCGCCCCGCCCCCTCGGCCCGCGCCGCCGCGGCCCCTCGAGCGGGTTCCTGGTCCGCTTGTGCCTGTCGTTGCCCGCCCCCGGTGTGCTCCGTTGTCCCCTTTTCTAGAGGCTTAAAATACTGAAACTTTATTTTGGTCACGTTGGCCATGTGACCCGCAGAGCCGATGACTCATAGATGCCTGTCCCAGGATGAGGCCGCTGAGCAGAATCTTATAGAAACGTTAAGCCTCGGCGAGCGTGCTCGGTGGGCGAGGCAAGCCAAGTTTGCTTCGGTCCTGGGCTCACATTCGTGGCTTTTCCGATCAAATATTCCGGCGTCCACCGCACTCACGCCCCATGCGGGGTGGGGAGACCAACTGGGTTTCAGTCGCGGGGAGAGAGCTCTGAAGCGGGTTAGGATCCATCCTGGGGGGGAACAGACACACCGCTGCAGCTTCTCTGGAAATCCGTCCACATCTAGTACACCAGCACACACTGTACAGACAAGCCTAAAGCCAGATGAGATGGCAAAGATGAAAATGCCCCCTCCAAGAGAAATTCAGGAATTGTGCACGTGGGCAGGTAAGACCAGAAACAAAGGAGAGGTCTGAAATCTCCAAGTTTTAAAAAAAGGAAGAAAAGTTGAATGAAAAGCAGAGCTCCAACCGCTCCGTGTGATTCTTGCACGGTTTGCAGTGAGAACCTTTCAATCCTCTACATTTTGTTTTGTCCTTTGCTTCCCGTGGATGACAGCTAGCAGCAGCAGCGAAAGGTCCTCGTTTGAGTATTTTGGCACCAAGATTGATTGTCAAAGTGAATTTTGTGCCAGTCCTAAAAACGTGTTCTTTTTCTCGTCTTCACAACTGAAAATTTCTTAAGTTTTTCAGACGTAAAGATGTCCCAAAAGAATGTTTTGTATTATACACTAATTCTTCAACAAACTTTCATTTTATGAGGGTCAAAAAATGCAAAGTTTTAACAACGAGGGTACAATATTTTATCAATTAGCATTCTTAATACCACCTATGTTGACGATCTGTGTGGTGAAACATATTCTTAAAAGTGCTGGTGGCATTGAAAATTAATGTAACCCTTTTGAAAAGCAATTTTACAGTATGTATTAAAAGCCATAAAAAGTTTGCATCTTTTGACCCAGTAATCTTACTTCTGGGAATCTATTCTAAGGAACTAACACTAAATGCCAAAAAGCTATATGTGTGAAGGTATTCTTCACAGAATCGCCGTATTTATTACAAAAAAAAAAAATTGTGCTAATGCTGGATGTTTAATAACTAAATTGTGTTGTATCTACACAATAGAACATCATGGTAGTCACAGACATTAGACACAGAAAGAAAAGTTTACCCATTGCTAGGTGGGGGGAAAAAAGTTTTCAAAATTATGGCATTCACTTGTTACATATGATGTGATTCCAGGTAAAAAAAAAACTGCATTTTGAAAAAAGACTGATATAAAATACACCCGAGAAATGATATTTGGGGTATTGTGAGTGGTTTCCCTTATTGTCTCTATTTCATATAATATAGCTATGCTGTTTTTATAATTAAAACATATACTTAAATTTAAAACTAATGTTATCCAGTGTGTACTGGAGACCAGACTCTGTTAGATCCTGAGGATGTAAGGTTGAACAAGGTTGAGTGTCTCCCTCCAAGGAGCTCACAGCCTAGCAGGGTTAACAGATATGAACAACAGCAGGTCAAGGTGCAGTGGGGACACAGGAAAAGGTAATGAATATCACCTGGGCCTCAAGTGCAGCCTGTAAAACTAAAACAGTGCTGCTCTTATCACTAACTTTTTTTGTTTTGGAAAATGTAGTTATAAAAAATACGATGTATGTTAACATGTAATGGGTCTCTATTTTTAATGAACTAATAAATTTTTTGTGTATTTCTATACAGCCCATACACAACAGATAAACAAGTCACAAAACAAAAGCTCTTTGGCGTCCTCAATTATTTTTATGAGTGTAGTAAATGTATCCTGAGACCAATGAGTTTGAAAGCCTCTGGGCTGGAGAATGAGATGTTTTTGGGTGGACTGGCTGGCTCGTGTCCTAGACCATTCCGGAAGCTGTAACAAAGTACCAAGGATTGGGTGGCTTATAACAACAGAAATTTACTTCCCCCAGTTCTGGAGGCTGGAAGTCGGAGACCAGGGAGCAGAGAGCAAAGTGTCTCATGACTCTTAAAAGGACACTAACCCCATCATGGCACACCCCATCCCCCATGGCCTCACTTAATCCTGATCACCTCCTGAAGGCCCCACCTCCTAATGCCATCACATGGGAGGTAGGGTTTCAACACATGAATCTGGGGGGAAACACAAACATTCAGTTCATAACAGCTGGTGTTTGCCTTTGCTTGGGAGGGTAACCAAGATGTGGGTACTTCCAGTAAGGGAAGTGACCTGAGTTGCTAAAAGAGCCCAGTTGGAAAGCAGAGGAGGCAGAAGATGTGCTGGACACCCCACCCCATCCTTTGAATCCTTGGCCATTTTGGCCCTAATGTTCTTCAAGGAAAGAATGTTACTGTCCAGGACCAGATGGACATAGGTAAATAGTGGAAATATTAAATGGTTACTTTTTACCTCAAAAATACTTGTAAAAGAGCGTTGTTTCCTGGTCAGCTTTCTGAAGTAATTAAAGTGACTATTATTACTGCTGATGATAATAAAAGTGCTTGGACTTGCTTCCTTAAACTCAAGGTACCGAAGCTCCATGTTACTGGGTTGAGAGACGAAAGCAAGGACTGAACTGAACCCATTTGAGAGCCTAAAGACTCCTAAAAGGGAAACTCACCAACACAGGTCAAGAAAGAAATAATTATTCTAGTTATGCCTTCCTTAGCTTAGAAAGGTAATGATGATACCCAAAAGTCCTGCTTCCAAAAAGTTTCTCCCCTTGCCTTTCCTTTAATTAATTTTTTAAATTTCGAGATCACTGTAGATTTGCACGCCATTGTAGGAAATAATACAGAGAGATCCTTTGTCCCCTCGCCTTTACAAGATAAAAAATAATGAAAACTTGTGAGCTTCTGAGAACAAACCTTTCACTAATATTCCTTGTTTTCCCTATCCTGCAAACACTCATCTTCCCTCCTCCCCCCATGTCCGTTCAGCAATTCTGGCAACCATTGCAATCTCGGAATATCTACCATCAGTATATAAGAGTAAAGACTTGTCTGATACCCCAAGTATAAGGAGATCTAGGCCTAGTAGACCTGAATTTCAGCTCGCTTGAAATATAATTTGAACATAAAAGGCCCGATTTGCGGACCAGTAATCTGCTGAAATTTTGAAATGAATAAGTGGTTTCCCTTGTTCAGTATTTACTGAAGTGTAGTAAGGCAGAATGGACAGTAGTCCAAGGACCAACCACACCACTTCTGGCTGTTTTGTTTTCCTTTTAATATTAAAACCCAGAACAGGGACTTCCCTGGCGGTTCAGTGGTTAAGACTTCGCCTTCCGGTGCAGGGGGTGCGGGTTCGATCCCAGGTTGGGGAGCTAAGATCCCACATGCCTTGAGGCCAAAAAACAAAAAAACGTAAAACAAGTAATATTGTAACAAACTCAATAAAGACTTTAAAAATGGCCCACATCGGGCTTCCCTGGTGGCGCAGTGGTTGAGAGTCTGCCTGACGATGCGGGGGACATGGGTTCGTGCCCCAGTCCAGGAGGATCCCACATGCCGCGGAGCGGCTGGGCCCATGAGCCATGGCCGCTGAGCCTGTGCGTCCGGAGCCTGTGCTCCGCAACGGGAGAGGCCACAGCAGTGAGAGGCCCGCGTACCGCAAAATAAATAAATAAATAAATAATTAATTAAAAATTTAAAAATGGTCCACATCAAAAAAAACTTAAAAAAAAATAATAATTTAAAAAAATATCAGAACAGAGCATTATCCATCACAATAGGGTTTTCAAGAGATGTTTTTAATAGAATACTACTCAGCCATGAAAAAGAATGAAATAATGCCATTTACTGCAACATGGATGGAACTAGAGATGATCATACTAAGAGAAATAAGTGAGAGAGAAAGACAAATATATGATATCACTTATATGTCGAATCTAAAATATGACACAAATGAATGTATCTAGGAAACAGAAACAGATTCACAGACATAGAGAACAGACTTGTGGATGTCCAGGGGGAGGAGGGGTGAGGATGAGATGGAGTGGGAATTTGGAATTAGCAGATGCAAATTATTATATATAGAATGGATAAACAACAGGTCCTACTGTATAGCAGAGGGAGCTGCATTCAATATCCTGTGATAAATCATAATGGAAAAGAATATTAAAAAAGAAATGTATATATATATATATGTATAACTGAATCACTTTGCTGTACAGCAGAAATTAACACAACATTGTAAATCAACTATACTTCAGTAGAAAAGGAGATGTTTAAGCAGTCATAAAATCTTTCCACATCACCCAACTATTGCATACAACATACCTGAGTGCCCTCTCTCCAGGGACCCTCCCTGGAGTTACAGCTAAACGCCTTTGATAGAATGTATCTCACCTCCATACCCTAATAAAGAGTCAACCCAGTTTTTTCTAAACTTTCCTTTTAAAACTGGAGTCTTTCCCCTCCCTCTTGAGCCTTCTGGTATGACAGCCAGATAGTTTATTTTATTCAATCCAAATTCAGGACCAAAGAAAAGCCTTTTTTTTTTTTTTTTCTAAAGAGGGAAAATGCTAAAGAGATGGGGCTTTGCTGGTTCGGATGGGCGCTTCATGACTTCCAAAGTTAACAGATCTAGGAGACCAGCAAGACAGTGGACTCGGGAACTAGACTGCCTGGGTTCACATCATGACTCTTGCTCACCAGCTGTGTGACTTCCAGCAAGTTCCTTCACCTCTCTGAGATTTCCTAACCAGAAAACGGAGATAATAACTGTACCAACCTCAGACAATTGTTGTAAGAATTAACTAGTTGATCTTTGTTAAGAACTTAGAATAATGCCTTGAACTTTGTTAACACTATATATGTATGTATTACATAAAATAAAAATACCTCTGGCCAAAAAAAGAAAAAGAAAAAACAGATCTAGGAGACCAGGGTGCCACCTCTGATTCCTGGGACCCAGAGAGACATCAGTGGAGCCCCCAAAATCTCTATAGAACAAGGACTTGGGGAGAGCAGTGTGATTGGAGGGAGGGGACAAGGGGACTTCAGCATATGCACAGCAGGGCCCAGCTTGCATGTCCATTGTCTGTTTATCTGGGGTGCTTCCAGGAGGCTGAGGGGGATGGTAAGGTTGCTGAAGTCACCCCCAGCTACCACTGAAGACTGGTGAGGCCATGTGGAGGGCTCACATGTTTGTTTTGTCCGTTTTCTCACTTATTTGCTGCAACACATTCCAATGTAATTTACGTTGACTCTCGGTCTTCCAAGGAAACTTTGTTTAGTTGTTGCAAGTAAAATGACCTGTCAAAACACCTGAAGGGAAAAGCTGCCGCTCTATCAAAGACTATCAGTAGTTTTCTTTGACAGTCACTGAGAAGCCAGTGCCCAAAAAGAATCAGACCGATGCTATCCACCCTAGAAAATAAAAAAGGTGTAGACTCAGAGGCATTTCCTTGTCATTAGCTTTTCTGTTTTTCAAACGAACTGAGCAATGTATTTTTCTTTGTGTATTAAGCTGTAGCATATTACACAGCCATTTAAAAGATGGGGGTAAATCAATGTGTGATGTTATGGAAGGTTCTTCGGCTTAAATGTGTCACTGAAAAAAAAGAAAGGCACAGGGCATAATGTATACTACTCTTGTGTGTGTATAGATACAACGTTCATTGCATATATAGATATTCTTGTATATACAGAAAAAGTTTCTGGAAGAATAACAAGAAATGTATTGCCTGTAGTTGCCTTTGAAGGTGGAACAGGAAAAAAAATAAGGCTTACTCTTCATTTGATATGGTTTAAATATTTTTGCCATGTACATTCATCCAACAAATATTTATTGGGTGCCTCCCATGTACCAGATACTGGTTCTAGGTGCTGGGGATACAACAGTGAACAAAACAGACAAAAATCCTGCTCTCCTGGAGCTGATATGGAAGTGGGAGAGACATGATAAACAAACAAATGTATGGTCGCAGGTTAGAGAAGGATAAATGCTAGGAAAAAAGTAACATAGAAGGAGAGGGTGGAGGGATGAAGGTGCTGCTTTAGATAAGGTGAGGTCTCAGGCCTGAAGGAATTGAGGAGAGCCAGGCAGTTATTGGGGGAGGAATATTCTGGGCAGAGGGAACAGCAAGTGCAAAAGCCCTGGGGCAGAAGCACACTTGGTGTGTTGTAGGAACCATGATGAAACCACTCAGAAAGAGCTCTGGAACAAGAATCCAAAGAGGAATCTGAAGCCAGTTCACACAGGTCTTTGAATTCCATGGTCCAAGAAAGCTGATGGAGGGTATTGAGCTGAGAGTATTATCTCAGTGCTGTTGTAAAAGGATCCCCCTGCCGTGATATGGAATATCCTACATGATATGGAATATCCTACAACGGAGCAAGAGAGAAAGCAGAGAGACTTGTTGGGAGACTCTTGCAGTCATCAGGACTTGACGGTGGCTTAAACAAGGTGCATTCGTTTCCTGTGGCAGCTGTAACGAGTTACCGTAGTGGCTTCAAACAACGCAAGTTTCTTCTCTCACAGCTCTGGAGGCCAGAAATCCAAAAGTCAGTTTCACTGGGCCAAAATCAAGGTGTTGGCAGTTCTGTGCTCTCTCCGGAGGCTCCAGGGAATAACCGTTCTTTGCCTCTTCCAGCTTCTAGTGGCTGCCAACCATCCTCGGCTTGTGGCCACCACGCCCATCTTTGAGGCCAGCATCAAATCTCTCTGCCCCATCTTCACATTGCCCTCTCCTGTGTGTGTGTGTTCTAAATCTCCCTCTGAGTCTCTCTTATAAGGACACTTGGATGGCATTTAGAGACCACCCAGGTAATCCTGGATCATCTGCCTCATCTCAAGATCCTTAACTTGAGCACATCTGCAAAGACACTTTTTCCAAATAAGATAACAGTTACAGGTTCCAGGGATCATGACCTGATATCTTTGGGGGCCATCATTCAGTCCAACATACCAGGGTGGGGCAAATTTTTTTCAGTAAAGGACCAGGTAGTAAATATTTAAGCTTTGCAGACCCTGTGGTCTCTGTCACAACTACTCAACTGTCACAGCTGCCACTGCAGTGCAAAAGCAACCGTGGACAATATGGAAATAAATAGGTATGCCTATGTTCCAAAAAAACTTTACAAAAACCAGCCACAGGTCTTAGACCAAAGTGGACGTCCTAAGATGTGGATTTGGAATATGTACTGAAGGTAGAGATATTGCCCAGGTTTTGCTGATGAATTGGAAGTGAATTATTTAAGAAAGAAATGCTTTGGGCCAAGGTTTGACTCTTAGAATTTTGCGTGAGCAGCTGAGTTAATGGTGTTGCCACTTAAAGACAGGGACAGAGCAGGTTAAGGATAAGAATTCCATTTAGGACTTTTAAATTCTGAAATGTCTATTAGATATCCACGTGGAGATATCAAGAAGGCAACTGGATAGATGCGCCTAAGGCCCAGAGAGGTTGTGGCTAAGAGATACAAAATTGATGAGTAAGGGCTTCCCTGGTGGCGCAGTGGTTAAGAGTCCACCTGCTGGTGCAGGGGACGTGGGTTTGTGCCCCGGTCCGGGAAGATCCCACATGCCGTGGAGCGGCTGGGCCCGTGAGCCATGGCCGCTGGGCCTGCGCGTCCGGAGCCTGTGCTCCGCAACGGGAGGGACCACGGCAGTGAGAGGCCCGCGTACCACACACACACAAAAATAATAATAATAAATAAATAAATAAAATTTTAAAAATTGATGAGTAACCAGCATTCAGTGGCATCTAAAACTATGGAACGTGATAAGGTTTCCTAGGGGAGGGAGTGTAATTCACTCTTTTACTCAATGATAATTTTCAAAAATTTTTAAATCATGAAATAAAGTGAATATGTACGGAGAATTTTCTTTAGCTCTTTAATTAATGAGGGAACTAGTAAGGCGTTGAAACCGGTTCAAAGGAGAATTTGAAGAACACAGGTATATTCATAGACAAGGAAGAATGCTTGCTAAAAGATGCAAAATTCATTCACATCCTACAGGGCAATAAAGTGTCATATTTGGGGTTATCTTTTCTGGAGGACAAAAATTAATTATATCCATGGGCCAGAATCATTTGCATTACTCTCAGTTTTCCAATTCTGCTGAGTCCATAAAAAGGAGTTAAAGGCGCTCTCGCTCCTAGAGAATCAGCTCCTCCCCAGAGGGTCCACTAGGCAATGCCCAACGCTGTGGTGAAAGGATGCTCTTCATTTCCAAATCACAGGCAAAATTTTCCTGACATTCTCATTCAGCATTTTAAAAATTTATTTTATTGAAGTATAGTTGAGGGACTTCCCTGGTGGTCCAGTGGGTGGGACTCTGTGCCCCCACTGCAGGGGGCCTGGGTTTGATCCCTGGTTGGGGAACTAGATCCCACACGCATGCTGCAACTAAGACCACATGCCTCAACTAAGATCCCACGTGCTGCAACTGGGACCCAGTGCAGCCAAAACAAATAAATAAATAAATAAATAAAATTTTTTTTTAAGAAGTATAGTTGATTTACAATGTTGTGTTACTTTCTGCTGTACCACAAAGTGATTCACTTATACATATATATATTCTTTTTCATACTCTTTTCCATTTTGGTTTATCACAGGATACTGAATATAGTTCCCTGTGCTATACACTAGGACCTTGTTGTTTATCCATTCTCTGTACAATGATTTGCGTCTGCTAACCCCAGAATCCCAATCCATCCCTCCCCCACCCCCGCCTTGGCAACCACAAGTCTGTTCTCTGTGTCTGTGAGTCTGTTTCTGTTTTGTAGATGAGTTCATTTGTGTCATATTTTAGATTCCACATGTAAGTGATATCACATGGTATTTGTCTTTCTCTGTCTGACTTACTTCACTTAGTATGATCATCTCTAGTTCCATCCATGTTGCTGCAAATGGCATTATTTCATTCTTTTTTATGGCTGAGTAGTATTCCAGTGTGTGTGTGTGTGTGTGTGTGTGTGTGTGTGTGTGTGTGTGTACACCACATCTTCTTTATCCATTCATCTGTCAATGGACATTTAGGTTGATTCCATGTCTTGGTTATTGTAGATAGTGCTGCTATGAACATAGGGGTGCATGTATCTTTTTGAGTTATAGTTTTGTCTGGATATATGCCCAGTAGTGGGATTGCTGGATCATATGGTAGCTCTATTTTTAGTTATTTGAGGAACCTCCATACTGTTCTCCATAGTAGCTGCATCATTCAGCATTTATGGAGCATCTACTAAGGGACAGGCACCCCTCTGTGAAATTAGAGTACATCACTGAACAAAACCCAGATCCCAGGTCTCTTGGGGCTTATCTTCAGGGGACAATAAACATAATAAAGAAATAAATTCTGTAGTATGTGAGAAGACTGTCAGTGTTATGGAAAAAACAGAAAGTGGAGCAGTTTGAAGGGGATCAGGAGTACCCATGCTGGGAAGATGCAATTTTTTGGTCAATGTAGATGTCATTAAGAAACTGACATTTGGACCAAGACTCGAAAGAGGTGAGGGGGTTAGCTATGTGGATATAGGAGAGAAGAATGCTGAAAATATAAAAAGAGATTGAAATTTTTAAAAGAAGGTTAATTTTGTTTTTAATTGGTGAAAAAAAGCAGTAAAATTGGAATCATAGGTTGAGTCAAAACATTTTGTTTTCCTGCCTATGACTCGTTCTTTCAAATTCTAAACAGACAGACGCTGTGAGTACGAGATAAATGTGAAATCAGAAGAATTTTAAGTCCTGATCTTTTCCCCTTTCAGAAGGAAAATTGGCTCTTCGTTTTTATTGGAGGAGAGACCCATCTGCCTTACTCTCCCACCCACAAAGACTCAGACTGCATGTGTGACAATACTTAAAGGAAAATGAACATTTTAGTAGTAAATAGCAATTCAGAAATAGGTTTCTTTAAAGAGAATATCTGCTAGTTAATGAAAGTGCTGCCCTGGAGTAGATGTGGAACTCCTGATCTGATTTCCAAAACTCTGCTGCAGTCAACGTGGGAAAATTAAGTTTTGTTTCTCTGCTGCTTATTCGGAGAGAAAGGGGGGCTAGGATTATTTCCATGTTAATTCAAACTGTGTAATGCAGAGCCTTAACACTTGTGCAAAGATTTCTCAAAGCACAGTTTTCTTCAGTGACAAAAGATTTCTTTCTTTTTCATATTGTCAAGCATAATCACTCACAGATAAAGTCAATTTGCTCTTCCTGCCTTCACGTTGGGCTATTTCCTTTTACCAGCTGACTAACGTTTTCTAGGGCAGGTTGGAATTAATCATTCAGCATCCTGAGATTTTTCAGGCCAGCCAGGGCTGAGGATTAGAAATAATAAAACCAGAGTTTGCCTTCTAACAGAAGACCTCACACTTGGCCAGGTGTCGACCTGAGACCACCTGAGTTTGGGAAATTTTAACCAAATAGCCCAACCTTGATTCTCCAGATCTGGGAAAAATGTGTTCATTTGTCACCCTAACTAGAAGTCATTTGTACTAATGATTCCAGAACTAGTGACCGTTTTCTGCTTTCCCAAGAGGCCTCACCATCAAATGCAAGCACACTTCATTGTTTTTAATTTCTGAATCCCCTTGGGCCTTCTAGGGAATTCACTGAAAATCCCAAACCCTCCTTGTGTTTTCACCTCTGTAGCTCGAAACCCTGAGTGGTGATTCTTCACTGGGCATCTTCAAGTGACCCGAAACACCATGTTCTTTCCACCAGGGTGGTGTCTTAATTGGCCCCTTCTGCAGAGCCAGCCTCCATCTGCCTGTGCTTCTAAAAAAAAAACAGGCCCTCTTGCCCTTCTCACATCTGGTGCTTCAAGACCAAAAGTCAGAGTGTGGGCCCCGGCACACGGGAGCAGCAGGCTGGGACCAGCCAGTGCTTTTAGGCTGGTTGGACAGGGCTCTGGAACAAATGTCAAGGGATATTTGCTGCAAAGAGGCTCCAGAAATAATGTAAAATTGTTCTGTCCTTTTAAAAATGGAAAATGCCTTGGCAGGGTGATATATTATTTGCCTGGCTGCATTTTCTCTCTGTCTCCGTCAAGGCTTGAAAAGTACTGGCACTTCTGCCTTTTCAAGCGGAGCTCAGTGTAACTGGACCACATCTAATGCCTCTACGATGCAAATGAAGATTGAAACTGTTGTTTCCTTTGATGTGTGTGACTAAATGCTCAAAGAGGATATTTTCTTTTCGATCCCCCAGTGGATAGAGCCTCTTTAAAAATACCTGTTGGCTCCCTCTTCCCATTGGCAATGGAAGTAATTCCTGAACTGGAGTCTGGGTACCGTCATGATGAATGCCTTGCTCTGGGAAGAATCCCCTGCCCATGTTTGCGATGATTGTTGAAGTTCTGGAGGGAATTAAGAAGCGTGAAAAGCACATTGATGATGAGTACCTGCAATGAACCACTCAGGCTCGCCTGAAAAAGTCCGGAGAGCACATTCTGAGAGCAAAGTTGGGGAGGCAGATGAGTCATGGCCAGATTCTCTAGCTCTTTCTGGCACCCAGTAGCATAAAGGACCGGGGAAGCAGGTGGAGCTGCTGATGGAGGGAGAAGCCAACCCACACGCTGGTCATTCCGTCTCACCCCTCATCTTCCCTGCCAAGAGGGGATCTGATTCTAAACAGCGCAGGCAGCATCCAGGCTCTTCGCTGAATCTGGGTGGTCTCTGGAAACACACAAACGCAGGCAAGGAAATCAATAGCTCTGCGCGCTGTCAGAGTCGTCAGCCTGCAAATTGGCTGTGCTGGGCATTTTGAACCACTTTCATAATGAAGAGAAGCATAACTAGAATCCACCTCTGTTATTTTTTCTTGCATGTCCATGTCAGCAAGGCAATCTATAAGCAAAGCTTATGTTTAAAAGCAGAAGCACACAAATCAACATTTGGAACTTGTGATTTGGATCATTTAATTTACTTTTAATGTCTCTTCTTTCTCCCTTTTCTCTAATAAATGTTTGCAGTGTCTCACTTGGAGAAGACAGTGGAGATCAGGTCATTTTGGACATGGTGGCTCCAGGAAAACAGGGACTTTGCCACAGGTACTGCTGTGTGCCTGGCACCTAGATTGGACCGGGCACAGGACACTGTGCAGTAAATACTGAATGAATGAATGAATGAATGAGTGAGTGAACATGCAGCCCGGCCCTATCCAAAGGAACCAAGTCGTTGCAGAGGCAGGAAATCCACATAGAGGAGAAGACAGCCCTTGAATGGATGCTGTATTCATCTGCTCGGGCCGTGATAACAAAGTACCACGGACAGGGTGGCATAAACAACAGAAATGTATTTTCTCACAGTTCTAGAGGCTAGAAGTCCAAGACCAAGTCAAGGTCAACCCTTCGGCGGGTTCGATTTCTCCTGAGGCCTTTCTTCTTGGTTTGTGGATGGCCGTCTTCCCTCTGTGTCCTCACAGGGTCTTTCCTCTACACCCAAGCATTCACGGTGTCTCTCTAGTGTGTCCAGATTTCCTCTCCTTATGAGGACAACAGTTATATGGAATCAGGGCCCACCCTAATGACCTCATTTTAACACCATCACCTTTTTTGAAGCCCTACCTCCAGATATAATCACGTTCTGAGGTACCCGGCGTTAGGACTTCAGGAAACGAATTTCCGGGGAGCACAATTTAGCCCATAACTTACATGGGCTATTCTCACACTAACATTCAACACTTTGGTGCTTTTTAAAAGAGCATTGGGGGCTTCCCTGGTGGCGCAGTGGTTGAGTCCGCCTACCGATGCAGGGTACGTGGGTTCGTGCCCCGGTCCGGGAAGATCCCACATGCCGCGGAGCGGCTGGGCCTATGAGCCATGGCCGCTGAGCCTGCGCGTCTGGAGCCTGTGCTCTGCAATGGGAGAGGCCACAACAGTGAGAGGCCCAAGTACCGCAAAAAAAAAAAAAAAAAAAAAAAAAAAAGAGCATTGGTCCCATTTCCTGCCATATTAACTAAGGCTACATTTCCCAGGTCTCTCATCCCACACTCAGCAAAACACGTTATATAAATATCCCTTCAATGTAAACACGGGTGCACTTTGTCTTTTAAGATCCTTGTTTTCTATCAGCTCTCATCTGTGTCCTGAGAGGCAGTGGGACATGTTCTCAGGTGCTGGTGCCCTCCTGCCTGTGCCCTCACCTGGGGCAGGTCACGCAACATCGCTGGGCCCCAGTCACGTCATCTTCAGAAAAGGCTTAGTAATCCCTGCCCTGCCTGCCCCATAGCATCGCTGTGATGGTCCCACGATGTCACGTTTCCATGCTAAAGTGGGTGCACGTGCCTGCAGAGGTGTATAAATCTCTGAATACACAAACCCATCTTTCTAGAGCAGCTGTTTTAAAATATGATCTTTATATTAAAATAAGCACAGGTGCACTAGGAAGCAGAATGGAAAATTGGTGTGAAAGGCAAATAAAACTGAAGATTTCAAATAAACCGTGTCCTTGCTGCCACCTAGCCATTTCTGCCACCCCAGGTACTTGGGTAAGAAAAGTTTCAGCAGTGCTGGTTATGCCCCTGAAGATATATGAGGCTGCCCTCCATGCATCGATAGGGAAAATTGTTGAGATATATTAAAAAGTGAAAAAATCCAGGTGCAGAACAAGGTGATCCCATTTGTTTAAAAAAGAAAGATGTGGCGGGGCATTTATAAATGCTTGTGAATGCCGAGCGCACTTCGGAGTGATACCCAGGAAAGTGGTAACAGGGGGTTACCTCTGAGATAAAGACCTGGGGTCCGGAGACAGGGGTGGGAAGGAGGCTTCTCATCATAAACCCTTCCACACTATCTGATTTTTTAAACATATACATGCTACCTATTTTTAAAACACATTGGATTTTTTAAATAAATTATTTTATTAATTAAGTAAAACTCAGAAAGGCAGTGGGAATAGCAATACATTTTGCAGGGCAGTTACAAATAAAAACACATTGTTTTTAAAAGCAGCAATTCTGCTTTTAAAACAAATTAACGGGGACTTCCTTGGCGGTCCAGTGGTTAAGACTCCTTGCTTCCAATGCATGGGGTGTGGGTTCGATCCCTGATAGGGGAACTGAGATCTCACACTGCATGACACAGCCAAAAAATAAATAAATAAAAAGATACCACTACCATGAAAGCAAGAGAAATGACTATTTTTAAATAAATAAATAAAAATAAAATGAATTCACTATTATTATTCAAATGATAGTTATCTTCTGCAGAAAAAGCAAATACTGGACAATAATTATTAAATATAATAAATAATAATAATATAAGTAAATAATTATTAAATATCATTGAATTACTTAATAGTGAAATTAAACATTTAAATTCCCTCTCTCTTAGCATCTATGAATTATTTCTCTGCTATTTCTTCCCTTGTCCAGGAAAAAAAAAATTGCATCCAATTTCACATCATGCGAGATTCTACCTACATGTAACATTTAATCATGAAAGTTTAGTTCTAAAACAACAAAAATTGAACCATTAATTTCTTTAGCAGAAGCCTGTGTGATATGTATGCATAACAGGGACACTGGTGTCAGGTGATCACGAATAAATAAAGACGGTATGAGATGCATGCTGTCCCCTCATTCATTCATACATTAAACAAGCACTAGTTGGGCACATAGTCTGACACCAAGCACTGTGGACCTGGGAATCCAGAAGTACATAAAAGTTTAAAAAAAGTTTTGCCTCTGTCCTCATATATTCTAGTCCAGTGGTAGAGACAGAGGAAAATACATGATTACATCTCAGGGTGAGAAATGTTTGTTCGAAGGAGTCTGGAATAGCCAGTAATGGTCATAATGGGGCCAGGATGAAAAACATGGACTTTGGAGTAAAGTGACCTTGAAGTTGCTTCCCTAAGCCTCAGTTTACTAAATAACAGTAAGGAGTTAACGATAGGGTTGGTGAGAGTGTCAAAGGATTAAAAACAAAGTTTAAAGGACAAAGTGCTTATAAACTACACACCCCTGTGCCTGACACAAATATTAGCTTTTTCAAATGCTTTTTAACTCCTGTTTTTATTAGATGATTGGACATACAAGTCCAGAGCTCAGGAAAATCTGGATTAGGGATAAGGATTTGAGAATCCACACCGTCCAAGCAGCAGGTGAAGTCAGGGTGTCGATGAAGTTACAATGAATATACAATGAGTAGATGGAATTTAGGAGCATATGAAGGTTAGGAATTATAGGAGTACGTGAGTTTATAGGATGAGAGAACTTGGATGAAGCCCTGGGAAATGCTAGCATGAATGAGGGGAGAAAACAACCAGAAAAGTAGAAAAGAAAACCCAAAAAATGTGGAGGAAAAGAGGGAAGGGGAAGTGTCTCTATGGACACTTCCTTTGAGAAGGAAGTGTCCATAGAGAAAAAAGCCACAGAAAAGTCAGGTTAGAACCACTTCACATCCATCAGATTGACTATTATCAAAAGAGAGAAAAAAGAAGAACAGAATAACAAGCGTTGGCAAGAATGTGGAGGAACTGGAACCCTTGTACATTACTGGTGGGAGCGTAAAACAGTGCAGTTGCTGTGGAAAATAGTATGGGGGCTCCTCAAAAAATCAAACATAGAATGATCATGTGATCCAGCAATTCTGCTTCTGGGCATATACCCCAAAGGTTTGAAAGCAAGGACTCGGACAGATATTTGTACAGCCATGTTTATAGTAGCCCTCTTCACAATAGACAAAAGGTAAAAGCAACCCAAGTGTCCATCAATGGATGAATGGATAAACAAGACATGGTATTCATACAGTGGAATACTATTCAGCTGTCAAAAAAGAATGAAGTTCTGACAGTGCTACCAAATGGATGAATCTTCAGGATATTACGCTAAGTCACAAATAAGCCAGTCACAAAAAGACAAATATTATAGGATTCTACTTATATGAGGTCCCTAGGGTAGTCAAATGCATAGAGACAGAGAATAGAATGGTGGCTGCCAAGGGCTGGGGAGAGGGGAAAATGGAGAATGAGTGTTTAATGGGTGCAGAGTTCAACTGGGGAAGATGAAAGGTTGTGGAGATGGATGGTGGTGATGGCTGCACAACAGTGGTGAGCTGTACACTGAAAAAGGGTTAATTTTAAATAGTGCTGCTATGAACAGTGGGGTGAGCAAGTCTTTTCAAATTAGAGTTTTCTCCAGATATATGCCCAAGAGTGGGATTGCTGGATGATATGGTAACTCCATTTTAGTTTTTGTGGTTTTTTTTAACATCTTTATTGGAGTATAATTGCTTTACAATGGTGTGTTAGTTTCTGCTTTATAACAAAATGAATCAGTTATACGTATACATATATCCCCATATCTCTTCCCTCTTGTGTCTCCCTGCCTCCCACCTCCCTATCCCACCCCTCTAGGTGGTCACAAAGCACCGAGCTGCTCTCTCTGTGCTATGCGGCTGCTTCCCACTAGCTATCTATTTCACATTTGGTAGTGTATATATGTCCATGCCACTCTCTCACTTCGTCCCAGCTTACCCTTCCCCCTCCCCGTATCCTCAAGTCCATTCTCTAGCAGGTCTGTGTCTTTATTCCCGTTTTGCCCCTAGGTTCTTCATGAGAGTGAAGTAAAAACAGAAAGAGAAAAACAAATACCATATGATAACACATATATATGGAATCCATTTTAGTTTTTTAAGGAACCTCCATACTGCTTTCCATAGTGGCTGAACCAGTTTCCATTCCCACTAACAGCAAGCAACTTAAATGTCGATCAACCGATGAATGGCTAAAGAAGACTCAGCCATAGAAAAGAACGAAATAATGACATTTGCAGCAACATGGATGGACGTAGAGATTATCACTAGTAAGTCAGAAAGAGAAAGACAAATACCATGTGATATCACTTATATGTGGAATCTAAACTATGATACAAATTAACTTACTTACAAAACAGAAACAGACTCTCAGACATAGAAAACAAATATTGGGGGCGTCCCTGGTGGCTCAGTGGTTAAGAATCCCCCTGCCAATGCAAGGGACACGGGTTCGAGCCCTGGTCTGGGAAGAGCTGCGGAGCAACTAAGCTCGTGTGCCACAACTACTGAGCCTGTGCTCTAGAGCCTGTGAGCCACAACTACTGAGCCTGTGTGCCACAGCTACTGAAGCCTGCATGCCTAGACCCCGTGCTCCGCAACAAGAGAAACCACGACAAAGAGAAACCCTTGCACCACAATGAAGAATGGCCCCCGCTCGCCGCAACTAGAGAAAGCCTGCATGCACAGCAACAAAGACCCAACACAGCCAAAAATAAATAAATTTAATAAATAAATTTAATAAAAAGAAAAAAAAGAAAAATTTTTGGTTACCAAAGGGGAAAGTGAGAGGGAGGGGAAGGGATAAATTAGGAGTTTGGAATTGGCAGATGCAAACTACTATATATAAAATAGACAAACAACAAGGAACTACTCTATAGCACAGGGAATTATAGTCAATATACTGTAATAAACCATAACGGAAAAGAATCTGAAAAAGTACATATATATATATGTGTGTGTATGGAGATATATATATATATATGTGTGTATAACTGAATCACTTTGCTGTACACCAGAAACTAACACAACATTGTAAATTAACTGTACTTCAATTAAAAAAATTTTAATGGTACGTTTTATGTTATGTATATTTTACCTCAGTAAAAAAATATATCAAGTTGGGGACTTCCTTGGTGGCACAGTGGTAAAGAATCCACCTGCCAATGCAGGGGACACAGGTTTAAGCCCTGGTCCAGGAAGATCCCACATGCCTCAGAGCAACCAAGCCTGTGTGCCACAACTACTGAGCCCACGAGCCACAGCTACTGAAGCCCGCATGCCTAGACCCAATGCTCCACAACAAGAGGAGCCACCGCCATGAGAAGCCTGCGCACCACAACGAAGAGTAGCCCCCGCTCGCCGCAACTAGAGAAAGCCCACGCACAGCAACAAAGACCCAACGCAGCCAAAAATAAATAAATAAATAAATTCATAAGAGAAAAAAAAAGAAAGAAACAAAAGCAGAGTCTTGCAGCTACCCCTGCAATCTGCCAGCCCCAGAGCTCGTCAGAGGCAATGGGATGCAGAGCCAGCTACCTACCTGGAGGAGAGGAAGGAAAAAGAGAAAATACATAGAGGCGGAGCTCTCAGAGGACAGTACCTCGGGCACGTGCTTCTCGGGTTCTGTGCAGCTTCTTGTCTGAGACCAAAAAGTTTGATCACCTGCCACTCACCTCCCAGACCCCCGCCTTCGCAGACCTTCCCTCCCCTCCTCCTCTCATTCCTTAGTCCACCTATTCTTACACTTGACATGGGAGTTCATTCAGCAAGTATTTATTAGCACCTACTATATGGCAGCCCCTGTAGCAAAACTGCCTTTGTGGATTTCAACATCCTTATAATGGGAGATAGATGGTAAAGTGCAAAAGTTAAGTACATATATCAGATAGTGGTAAGTGTTATGCGGAACATAACTTAAGGTTGGAAAGGGGAATGAGGGGAGTAAGAGTGAGGAATGGAATTGCAATTTCCAGAAGGGCAGTCAGGGAGGGCAGCCCTCAGGTGATATCTGGGCAAAGATAGAAGCGGGCGAGAAAGAGCCTTGTGGGTCCCTGGGGGAAGAGCATCCCAGGCAGGGGAGGGAGCCAGTGCAAAGACCCTGTCACAAGAGCTTCCCTGTGAATTGGAGGCAGAACAGGGAAGCTAAACTACAGTAACAGGACAGAACACAGTGGGAGATGTGCTCAGAGTTCAAAGCAGCAAGCGAGCAGATCTGTTGAAGTGGGGCTTTGCTAGCACTGTGAGGACTGCGGCTTTCATTCTGGGTGCAGTGGGAAGCCGTCAGAGGGGATAGGAGTGCCTTGATCTGACATAGGAATCATTAATTTGGCCACAGTGTGGAGAATAGACACTTGGGGGCCAGGAGGGGTGGCAGCGGAAAAAGCAAAAGAGACCAGTTACAAAGTAATTGCACAGTCATGGCAGGAGGTGATGGTGGGTGGCTCCGGAGTGAGAGAGGTGGGAGTGGAGAGAAGGGGGTCAGGCTCTGGATGGATGCTGAAGGCAGAGCAGTCAGGACTTCCTGGTGGACAGTATGCGGAGTGGGAGAGAAAGGGAAGAGTCCGGAATGATGGACTCTAAAACAGTGACACAAATGAACTTGTCTACAAACCAGAAACAGACTCACACAATCTTACGGTTACCAAAGGGGAAAGGGGGAGGGATAAATTAAGAGTTTGGGGCTAACAGACTCACACCACTATACATAAACTAGATAAACAACAAGGACCTACTATACAGCACAGGGAACTCTACTCAGTATCTTGTAATCACCCGTAATAGAAAAGAATCTGAAAAAGAATGCATATATATATATATATATATATATATATATATAGACCGAATCACTTTGCTGTACACCTGAAACTAACACAACATTGTAAATCAACTAGACTTCAATTAAAAAATAAAAAAAAAAAAAAAGCAGAATGATTCCAAGAAGGGGAAATGTGTTTGTGGGGGAGGATTAACCTCACCACTGGACGGCTGGATCATCCTCTGGACCAAATGCTTGCCCTGGGGGAGCTACGTCCTTCCCAGCATCCCTCCTCCAGCTTCACTTAGCAGATGTGAACTTGGAGTCCAAAGTTCATAATCAAGAGTCTACTTGCCATTTATTCGCCACTGGTGGACCAAGAATAAACATGTTGGGCTTCCCTGGTGGCGCAGTGGTTGAGAGTCCACCTGCCGATGCAGGGGACACGGGTTCGGAACGGCTGGGCCCGTGAGCCATGGCCGCTGAGCCTGCGCATCCGGAGCCTGTGCTCCGCAACAGGAGAGGCCACAACAGTGAGAGGCCCGCATACCGCAAAAAAAAAAAAAAAAAAAAGAATAAACATGTTGTCAATGTTAATCATTTAAAAATAAAATGTTAATCATCAAGAATAGTTAAGAATGAAATGTGAATAATTTTGTAGCCAGTGCCTCTTCCTAGGGAACTAGAATGCAGCCCCAACACAGCCCCATCATTTCTTGGTGAGTCAGTATCAGTGTGACTTAGGTGCCAGGAGAGAGTGAAGGGTTGACTTCAGGTTTTCTTTGTTAAATGTGGACGGTTCTGTAAATACCTGTCCACCTTCAGAATACTGAGGGGTCGGATGTGTCAGAAATGGGGACGTCTGCACCCCTTTCTTGTGGGATGTGCCTCTGGATGAGTGGTTCTCAAAGTGGGGCGGTGGGGGGGTGGGGGTCCTGGATTCGCTGCATCAGCATTTTCCAGGAAACTGTGAGAAAGGCAGATCCCAGGGTCCCACTCCAGACCTACTGAATCAGAAACTCCCAGAGAAGAGGAGCCCCGTGCTCTGTGTCTTAACACATCGCCCAGGTGATTCTGACGTGAACTGAAGTTTCAGAAGCGCTGTCCCAGATGATCAGCCTCCACGCCCTTTAGTCCTTACCTTTGGGAGGGGGAAACACTAGAAAGTTGGAGGGTGGAGTGAGAAGGGACTTTTCTTTATGCCGTTACCTTCTAGGTGCCCTGTCCGGGGCTTTCTTAACTTACAGATTGGCTCTGCTTCTTTAAGAAGCACACGTACTGTAGAGCACAGAGAACTATATTCAATATCCGATGATAAACCATAATGGAAAAAATATTTTAAAAAGAAGAATGCGGACTTCCCTTGTGGCGCAGTGGTTAAGAATCCACCTGTCAATGCAGGGGACACGGGTTTGAGCCCTGGTCCGGGAAGATCCCACATGCCGCGGAGCAACTAAGCCCGTGCTGCGCCACAACTACTGAGCCTGCGCACCACAACTACTGAAGCCCGTGCGCCTAGAGCCTGTGCTCCGCAACAAGAGAAGCCACCACAATGAGAAGTCCGCGCACTGCAACGAAGAGCAGGCCCCGCTCGCCGCAACTAGAGAAAGCCCGTGCACAGCAACAAACACCCAATGCAGCCAAAAAAAATTTTTTTTAATTAAAAAAAAGAATGTATATATATATATGTATAACTGAATCACTTTGTTATACAGCAGAAATTAACACAACATTGTAAATCAACTATGCTTCAAAAAAATTAAAATTGAAAACAGTCCCCCCCAAAAAAGATGCACCCATGTAAGCCACGGGGACCGCAGCCAAGCATTTTGTCACAGACACCCGACCAATGACACGCACACAGGTCCAGCTGCTCTCGCAAGCATAACGCAGCTGATGACTTCCACAATTTCTAATGATAAGAACGGCAACGTGGAAACCCTTTTCCTCTTGTGCCAGTTCCAAAGTTTCTCTATAGAGGAAACAGTGGTAAAAATGCCAAGTGTTGTTGTTTTTTAAACACTAGTCAAACATGAGGCTCCCTTTTTCAATGTTTGTGTGATTGAGATAAAACCAACTGTTCTTTTGGCGTGGCGTCTTTTTGGTGCTTCACTATTTCTAAATAGGGTATAGGGGAAACCCTTCCTTCTAAGCTAGCCGGCCTTACAGTTTGAAATGTGTTAAAACTCAGTCCTTTTTCCCTTTTTGTTCTAAAAGTTTGAGTCTTTACAGCAGTCCAGCAGTGGTCTTAATGAGACACTGCTGAGCTTCCCACGTGTGGACTCAGAACCACGTGGAGTTCTCTCTCCCTTCTTAGAGCTCCACAGTCTGGGGCCATCCATCTAACGGGACTGTCTTGCATTCCTTGACACATTCTCGGGATTTGCAAGAAAATAGCTATGCCAGGAATTTCCTATGAGCAGTGGGTGCTGAGTCAGCACTGAATTGGCACATCATATTTTCTTCGGTCCAATGAGACAGGTCACCAGACTGTTTCCCACCGTCCAGAGCTGCAAACCCTGGGTCAGGAAGAGAAGCTGCCTGTCCCCACGCACACAGGGGCAGGGAGAGACTTCCCTCATTTTCCATGCCATTCCTCAGAGGCCACTTTCTCTGGGTGTAAGAAGTCCCGAGTTAGAATGACAGGCTCTGCGGCGGGGAGGGAAAGCCTGGCAGAACTGTCCCTCATCAGGGGATAAACCGAGTCTGCTCCTGGACGAAGGGTCGGGGAAGTGCAGCTTGAACATAAATAGAAAAGAGACTTTGTCTACACCAAGGGGCAATGTTGATGAGCCACCCAAAGCCTAAGATGATGACGCTCAGCTGACATAACCTCTCCCCACCCACAGCAGCAGGCTTCATGGGGGACCCGTGCCAGAGCCAGGATCGGGGGTGCGAGCAAGAGAGGCCCCCGGTGTGCAGCATTTCCAGAGGTGCCCACCCTGCCTGAGCACAACCCCAGGTACCTCCCTCTAGGTCACACTCAGGTTTCCCCAAAGACACAACAAAACGCTGCAGATGATTATTTAACAAGACTCTGGCATCCTCAGGCCATGAGGATGATGACAGGCTGAAGCCACTCTCAAGCCTGATTCTCCAAACCAAAAGGATGGCAAAGGAAATGAAGAGCAAATCCAAGGACATCTGCGCCCCAATTCCTATCAATCTGGCTGTCGGTATCATGGTATCAGCAGAAACTCCTCGGCTTCCTTCACTGTGGTTCCCCGCCTTACTTTGCAATTTGGGAGCATCAGTTCTAGACTGCTGGGCGGGCCTGGGTTCTACCACCTGCCTCTGCCAAAGTCATGGGGCAGCCAGCATTGGGCAAATCATGTGACTTCTGTGAGCTCTGACCCCCTCGTCTGCAAATGTGCATAACGTCTACTGGGGCATAGCATGAGTTGTTATGAATGTCGGCATGCCTATAAAGGTTCTCTTGAAAATGCAAAAAACACTAAAATGGAAGGCATAACAATTGCTATTTTCTGTTTATCACTGGCAGCAGCCCTCTGTTTGTCTAGCCAGTCATCTCCATTTTAAATTGCAGTACCCTGTTTGAGGTTGTAGGAATTAAGAAAGTAAGCCCTGGAGACTTCAATGGAGACTTTCAAACCACGTTTTGTTTGTTTGTGGGTTTTTTTCTATGTTATTTCCTGTTTGTGTTTACAAAGTTTATTTAACCCATCATGCTAAACTCATAGAACCAGGCCGCCTTCATGCTGGATCCAGAAAGCAAGGAGGAAATGCCAGCTTCATACACATTAACTTTTAGGTAAAGGGCAGATCAAACTAGAGCCAATGACATGCTCAATATTTGTAAGAAGTGCCTTTTACAAATTCCGAACACTCAACTCCATTCATTCAGCTACCTTTGCTCATTCACTGACCTTCCAGAAACTCTAAGAATTTTGCTGGACATTAAGCTTAGAGAAGGAACTCCAAGTTGCCCTCCAGAGAGGGAGACCTAAGGGTAACTATGTTAGTGAGGGTTCTCCAGAGAAACAGAACCAGTAGGAGATAGATATAGATATAGATACATAGTTGTAGATGTAGGTGTACGTGTAGGTATAGGTATAGGTATAGGTGTAGGTATAGATATAAATAGATAGGTAGATAGAAAGAGAGATATTGAGAGAGAGAGAGATTTACTATAGGAGTTGGCTCACCCAGTGGTGGAGACTGAGAAGTCCCACCATCTGCCATCTGCAAGGTGGAGACCCAGGAAAACTGGTGATATAATTCAGACTGAGGCTAAAGGCTGAGAACCAGGGAGCCAGTGGTTTAAATCCCATCCAAGGGCTGGAGAAGGTGAGATAAGAGGTCCCAAGTGAAGCAGGCAGGCAGGAAGCAAAAAGGAATGAATCCTCCTTCCTCCCCCTTTTTTTTCTATTCAGGCCTCCATGGCTTGGGTGATGCCCACCCACATAGGAGAGGGCCATCTACTTTGCTGAGTCCACTGATTTAATTGCTAAGCTCACTCAGAAACACCCTCACAGACACACCCAGAAATAATGTTTAATCTGGGCATCCCATGGTTCTGAAGTCAACAAAGCAGAGAAATGGGATAGGAATTTCCTCGCTGGGCACCTGGGATACTGTTTTAGAGGAAGCGGTGGGAATATCTGGGGAAAATTCATGTCAGACACAGAGAACGGCCTGTGCAATGGCCCTGGGGATGGAACCAGCTCGGTCTGAGGAGCTGATATGACCACAAGATGGGGAACAAAAGAGCCAGAACTCAAGGGGACTTGTTGGCCCAGATAAGAAGTTTGGATTTTATTACAAATGTGATAGAGGTCCATTTGTAGGGTTTTCAACAGGGGAAATCACATGATTTAAACTTTTGAGGACCTACTGTAGAGCACAGGGAACTCTACTCAATGCTCTGTGGTGACCTAAATGGGAAGGAAATCCAAAAAAGAGGAGATATATACATACATATATATACACACACACACACATATATATATACATATATATGTATACATATGGCTGATTCACTTTGCTGGACAGCAGAAACTAACAAAACACTGTAAAACAACTGTACTCCAATAAAAATTAACTAAAAAAAAAAAACTTTGGGGGAGCCAGGACTCTGTTTCTCAGTAGTTTCCAATCACGTATTGAATTGAGTTGACTTTCATCCACTCTGCCAATACCAGCTATATGACCTTGGCCAAATCCCTTCACCAACAACTCTCCTTCATGCTCATCTTTGTACTTAGTAGGCATGAGCCCCGTATCTGCTGGATGAAAATTTTGGGGTTGCCTCATGGTAACAGGAAGTCTGTGAATGATGCCTGGGGTTCTTCCCAGCTCCAGCATTTGAATGAGTCTGCAAACTCAAACTGCTGAAATGGTCTGGAGTTATCCAAGCTTCTCCTAGTGCTCGGTTCCAATTGGGTTATTACAGCCTGTTTCTCTCTGGAATGACCTAAACCCTTCCCTCCGCTCTCAGCCACAAAGGGAAAATTAACAATACCATAAAAAGGTAAGAAAAGAAGGTGAGAGAACATCATCACTCTCGTCAACAATAAAATCTGCTGCTGATTTTCAGTTGTGAAGATAGGCACATCTATTATTTATAGAATACAGATTGTTAAATATTAAATACTTGAGCCCAGGACAGTGTGAGGTTAAAGCCAGGAGTGTGAACTTGTCAGAATCATAAAAATGGTAACTCTTTGCAAGGGTAGAATGTGCCTACATTTATGACTGCTTTTATTGCACTATAAATTAAGGGGGGAAACCTATGATGTGTCCATTTCAAGTTCTAAGTGATATGCATTATCTCTGGGATG
Organism: Mesoplodon mirus; assembly: GCF_964341445.2. Classification (NCBI taxonomy): domain Eukaryota; kingdom Metazoa; phylum Chordata; class Mammalia; order Artiodactyla; family Ziphiidae; genus Mesoplodon; species Mesoplodon mirus. The sequence goes on along the minus strand of NC_138978.1, from coordinate 4,750,181 downwards.
GTATCTGTTTAACTCTACTTCACAAATAGCTACTAGCCCACTTGCCTAAACTATTAATTATTTCCCCTGGGAGGTGGTCAAAAATAAGGTTTTCTTCCTTATTTACCACACGAGGGAACAGCAGACAAGTAAAACATTTTAGGAGCTGGCAGTTTTTCTTGTAGTTACTTGCACATCTGATCTAATATTTGCCCAAAGGTTTGTGTGGATGAAGGCAAAGATACTTCTTCAAAATCTTAAAAGTCACATGTAATGCCAAACGTCTTAATTTGTATATGATTTTGACATCCTTCAATTTACCTTAATGTATTTCTGGCTTGAATTTTTCATGCAAATTTAAAAATTTGAATCACTGCCATTCACTCCATAATATAAAATGGGATACCACAAGATCTGTCAGAATCTGAGCAACCACTCAGCCCGTCCCTAACACTCATAGGTGTAAAAGCTTGATTTCTTAATTTACTGCTCATAATAAATTGATTTTTCCCTCTTTTTACAAAGATTTGCACATCCAGTTTGTTTTTCCCTTTTAAAAAATGTGTTGACTTTATGGACTTCCCTGGTCGTCCAGTGGTTAAGAATCTGCCTCCCAATGCAGGGGACAAGGGTTTGATCCCTGGTCAGGGAACTAAGATCCCACATGCTGCGGGACAACTAAGCCCGTGCTCCTCAACTACTGAGCCCGTGCCCCACAACTAGAGAAGCCTGTGCGCTGCAACAAAGAGCCCACGCACCGCAGTGAAAGATCCTGCATGCTGCAACGAAGATCCCGAGTGCTGCAACTAAGACCCACTGCAACCAAATAAATAAATAAATAAATAAATATAAATAAATTAGTAAACATGTTTTTAAAAAATAAAAATGTGTCGACTTTAGCCAAAAAATTTCCAGCAAAGCACCTAGTTCTGCCCATTGAAATAGATGGTCTTATGTTTACTACGTGCTCAGCAAGGATTATGCATTAAATTATCTTCCTCAAAAACTTGCCAATAGACTTATCAATATTTGGATTGATTTTAACCTTAAAGAAGTAAATTCTTAACAGTTCCATTTTAGGAGGAAAGGAAACCGATGACTTAATTGTATAACAATTTTAACCTTGATTATCGCTTTTTCTGATTGAATGCTATACAATGATATTAAATTCAAAAATTAATCTAGCCTGCAGGATGGGTAATTAGTCAAAACCGGGGGAAAGTCACAAGAAATTAACAATGAAATCAATTCCTTGATTTTGTGTCACACCTCTTCCTCCTGGGCATTTTGAGGCAGATTTCCAATATGAGTTCATTGCCTTCTAATTCTGCTGAAGTTATATTCCAGGAAGATCTAGACTTTTCCTTTTAGGTGGGAAAACTGAGGAAAAGCAAAGTTTTATGATGACAGAAAAGAAAAAGAAAGGAAGAAATGATTCAGAAAGAGACTAACTGGGGGTGGGGGAGGAGAAGAGCCAGTGCTCAGAGTTGCTGAGATGACCCAACCAAGAAGACAGTGAGGACCAAGCGGCTAGTGGTGGAGCAGGGAGAAATGTCCTGGCCATATACTCACAGGAGTTTAAAGCAGGGACTGAAACAAATACTTGCACGCCAATGTGCATTGCAGCCAAAAAATGAAAACAACACACGCACCCATCCACAGGTGAGCAGATAAACAAAATGTGGTGTATACATACAGTGGAATATTATTCAGCCAGAAAGGAAGGAAACTCTGACCTCTGGTACCATATGGATGAAACCTGAAGACATTTTGCCAAATGAAATAAGCCAATCACAAAAAGACAAACACTGTGGGGTTCCACCTATATGAGGTACCTGGAGTTATCAAATTCATAGAAAGCAGAATGGTAGGTTCCAGGGGCTGGGGGAATGGAGAGTTATTGCTTAATGATTACAGATTTTCTTTTCTGTAATACATGTTTTGGAACTAATATATATATATATATATATAGTTGGATCAAATCAATACGTTGTACACCTTAAAATTACACAGTGTTATAAATCAATTATATCTCAAAAGAAAATAAAGCAGGGAAAAAAGGCAGCTGGGAATCTAGCAAACAACTGTCCAGTTTGGAGCAGGAAAGCAGAGAGCTCCAGGAGAATGGTCTCTGGTGAGAATAGATGGCATAATTGCAAGCTTGAAAAAGAATTGAGAATAGGATTAAGGCAAGTCATGCCAAAAAAAAAAAAAAAGAAAAGAAAGAAAAAGAAAGGCAATTAGGCCTTCCAGGAAAAACAATAAAAAGTATACAAGAAATAAAGGTCCAAAAATGAAGCAAACAAAATATGTAATCATTTCAAGCAATCAACAGAATATGATAATAATAATTTTTTTGTATTTGGAAAAATGGCACAGAGTCCACTTTTGGGACAGGCATCAACCCTCCTGAGGAGGTCATTGGAATGTAAAGCCATTCATTGGTTTTTAACTTTTCATTCAAACTGAAGACATAGTGCCCAAGACATCTGTGTCTTCAGGACAGAATACAAATGTTACCTTTTGTAAACTTTGATGTTGTAAAAGTGTAGCTAAAATATATTATAACAAGCAAAGGGGGAGGAAAGGATGGGATGTAAAAAGCCTTATCTGATAAAATAGAGGTTGAAATGAAATTGTGGAGAGCTGATGTTCAAAAAAATCAAGAGATAAGCCAATTATTTAAAGCTAGGAAAAATGACTGATAGAAGAATTTTAAATAATAATGTATAGATAAATACCAAACATGAAGGAAAACTCAACAAAGGATTCAAGAAGAAATAGGAAATATCAATAGACCTGTAATAAGTAAAGAGATTGAATTAGTAATCAAAAAACTTGCCCTCCTGCCCCCGCACACACACACACAAAAGCCCAGGCTTAGATGGCTTCACTGGTGAATCCTGCTATATGTTTAAAGAAGAATTGATACCCATCCCTCACAAACTCTTCCCAAAAAATAAAGCAGGTGAGAACACATCCTGACTCATTCTATGAGACCAGTGTTCCCTGATACCAAAACTGGATAAAGACATCACCAAAAAAAGTCACATACCAATATCCCTTCTGAATGTAGTAGATGCAAAATTCCTCAACAAAATACTAGCAAATCAAATCCAGCAACGTATAAAAAGGATTATGTAACCAAGTAGGATTTATTCCAGGAATGCAACATTGGTTTAACATATGAAAACAATCAATGTAATATACTATATTAACAGAATAAAGGACCAAAATTACACAATCATGTCATGGACACACAAAAAAAGCATGTGACAAAATACAACACTCTTTCACATTAATAGCACTGAACAAACCAGGAATAGGGACTTCCCTGGTGGTGCAGTGGTTAAGAATCCGCCTGCCAATGCAAGGGACACAGGTTCAATCCCTGGTCCGGGAAAATCCCACATGCTGCAGAGCAACTAAGCCCATGAGCCACAACTACTGAGCCCATGCGCCACAACTACTGAAGCCTGCGCACTCTAGGGCCCGTGTGCCGCAACTACTGAGCTTGTATGCTGCAACTACTGAAGCCCGCGCACCTAGAGCCTGTGTTCCGCAACAAGACAAGCCACTGCAATGAGAAGCCTGTGCACCACAACGAAGACTCAAGGCAGCCAAAAATAAATTAATTAAGTAATAAAAAAAAGAAAGAAAGAGAAAGGACAACCCATAGAATGTGAGAAAATATTTGCAAATTATATATCTGATGAGGATCTAGTTTCCAGAATATATAAAGATTTCTTAGACCTCAACAATAAACAAGAAATCCAATTGAAAAAGACAAAGGACTTGAATAGACATTTCTCCAAAGAAGATCTATAAATAACCAATCAGCTCATGAAAAGATGCTCAAAATCATTAGTAATTAGGGAAATGCAAATCAAAACCACAATCAGAAACTACTTCACATCCACTAGAATGACTGTAAGAACACAGATAACAAGTGCTGATGGGAGAAATTAGTAGTTGCTAAAGGTTGGGAGGAGGGTATGTGAGGACCAACCGCTAGCGTGTGTGGGGCTTCCTTGTGGGAGACGAAAATTCTCTGGATTTAGAGAATGATGGACACTGGGTTTAGACATCGTTGCACAACTTTGTGAACATACCAAAAACCACTGAATTGTACACTTGAACAGGGTGAATTTTATGGTATGTGAATTCTAGCTCAATAAAGCAGTTATAAAAGCAAAAGAGGGCTTCCCTGGTGGCTCAGTGGTTGAGAGTCTGCCTGCCGATGCAGGGGACGCCGGTTCATGCCCGGGTCCAGGAAGATCCCACATGCCGCGGTGCGGCTGGGCCCGTGAGCCATGGCCACTGAGCCTGCGTGTCCGGAGCCTGTGCTCCGCTACGGGAGAGGCAACAACAGTGAGAGGCCCACATACCACCAAAAAAAAAAAAAAAAAAAGCAAAAGAGAGATGACGACAAGGAGGAAAGGATGGGTAGGTGAACTAAATCTTTATCTTTCTACTTGCGAGTCAAAAGATAGTGCCCAAAATTGAAAAAAATCAAACAATAGAGGTATTATCATAGAACAGCAGAGAAAACTCCAGAAGAATTAAAGCAAGGAATAGTTAAAGTCACTTTGGGGAGTTTCAACATTATCTCTTTTCTACTTTTTTATTTGTTACCGTGTGTGTGTGTGTGTGTGTGTGTGTGTGTGTGTGTTACGTCAATACAAAGTTTCTTAAAATTCTTGAAAATGCAAGCATTTTTTTAAATCTCCTGGAACTGAGGCAAGGGAAAGGGAAGTTTTAAAAGGTACTCATGGGACACCGAGATGGAGCTTGTGGACCACGCTTCCTCCGGGAAACCGTGCTCGCGCTGAAATCTTGTCCCAGCTCCACACCTGCCGCTTCACCTGCGGCCTCCTGCTGCAGCCAGATGACCCTGTCTGAGCTCCAGCGAGGGTAATGACTGATACAGACTTTTCCCAACCAGCTGAGAGAGCCTACTGACACTGTCAAAAAAGGAAGGCTGCAAAGAATTAACTGCAAAATTAATTAAATGTCATGCACTCAAAATCACAGCAAGATTGGAACAAGAACAGGGGCTGTGGCTTCAACAGTCAGCACCCAACTTCCAGATATGTCTCTAATGTCCCCCCCGCCCCTGAAGTGAACTAAGAAATTGGGGGTTCAGTCTATCCTCAGTGGTCTTTATGTCTTTAATTCCAAATCACTCTTCTGGGTTGAGTCTGTTATTTAGCTAACATACAGCTCAGAGAGCCATACACTTGATCCAATACTCATAAAATAAAATAAAAAATAAAATATTAAAAAAACAAAAAAACAACTAATACTAAACTTTCTTTGGGTTATTTGTATGGAAATATGTTAATATAAATGTTTCAGACATTAAAAAAAAAAGTGTGTAAGGTAATTTTGTCCCAGATCTTTCCCTCCAAGTCATGAACATAATAGATTTGACTTTTTACATCATGTGCCCCCCTAAGAAGCATAAAGGAAAGGTTACACTGGCAGGCAGCTAGAAGAGAGTTTAATTAATCCCAAAGTGTGAGCTTCATTTGGTAAGAGCATCACAAAAGAACAGCGTGTTTACTGAACTAGATCCTTAGGGCCATTATCCTTCTACCAATGGCGAGATTTTTCAGAGGGAGCCTCATCCCTTGTGGTCTGGAAGGTACTGCCATTAAAAGTAAGATCCACACAGGGAACCAGAATTGAAGATGCTGAGGATGCAGGCACTTTCCCCTCGGCAGAGGTAATTGGCATCCTCTGGGAAGATGTGTAAGCCCTAATCCTGCAGACTTCACACTCTCCTGAGCTGACCAAGCCAGCTTTCCCCAGACCACTCCTGCGAGGCAGATGAGGGGTGGCTGCATTGGGCACGCTCCTAGTTTGCCATCCCTTTTTTGAAAGCAGATGTTGCCCTACCTTAGCAGACGTGGGCTAGGACTAATCAGAAACTACTTGCCAAGGGACTTCCCTGGCGGTCCAGTGGTTAAGACTCTGCACTTCCACTGCAGGGGGCCCGGTATTCTATCCCTGGTTGGGGTACTAAGATCCAATGTGCCGCGTGGTGCAGCCAAAAAAAGAAAAAAAGCTACTGGCCTAAAACAAAAAGCGTACTTGTGCTTCAATTTAGCATTACTTTTATCAGTTAGGTGAGTGAATTTTTTAAAAGCTTAGGATGCTACAACATGGATGAACCTTGAAAACAAGATGCCCAGAGAAACGTGCCAGTTGCAAAAGGATATATATTGTAGGATTCCATTCACATGAGGTCCCTAAAGCAGTCAAATGCATAGGGACAGGAAGTAGAAGGGTGGTTACCAAGGGCTGGGGGAGGGGGGATAGCGAGTTAGTGTTTAACGGAACAGACTTTCAGTTTGGGACGATGAGAAAGTTCTGGAGATGGGTGGTGGTAATGGTTGCACAACAATGAGAATGTACTTAATGCCTTGGAACTGTTCACTTAAAATGGTTAAAATGATCAATTTTATGTTACGTATATTTTACTACAATTTTTAAAATAAATTAATTTTTTAAAGCTATGGGCTTATTCTGTTTAAAAATACCACACTGTGCTTTGCTGTAGATGTAAGCGTTATGTTGATTTCAGAGACGGCTGGGAAGCCCAGGGCAGGGGGCCCTCAGTGGGCATCTGAGGGCAAGCCCAACTCTCCTGGAGACTGGGAGGGATAAGCTTGCCCTGCTCATGAGTAATGACTGTGGTTTTCTGGCAAACATTAAGAAGGAAGGAACTAAAAATACTTATCAGCCACTATGCCAAAACTCTGCAGCGCTCAGAACGTACAGGCCAACGTGTTGAAGCCCTTTCATTGTGAGAGGAATCAGACCAAACACCAAGGTCAAAGTCATTTCACACACACACACCCTTGCCTCTCGCCGAGGCTGGTGCACAGAGGAGGGACCAGGCGCCCCACGCTGCCCCGGCCAGCTGTCCAGCCACTGCCCAGGAGAGGGGCGGCGGCAGGAGGCACTGGCAGGGCCCCCAGACACGCCGGCCATGGACACTGCCCCCACCTAGCTGCGGGGTTCACCAGGTCCTGCCAGGCGATGGCTCTTCCACTGCCAACTCACGGAAGCCAAGACAGAAAGAGCAGCATAGACATTTCCCCGATGCTTCCTCCCAAGCTGCTGGCGTCAGAGCCCCAGACACCTGCGGGGAAGGTGGGAGAGAAGAACAGCCCAGATGGAGTGCGGTCCTCCAGACCCTGCTTCTCAAACTTTAACGTGCAGGTGAATCACCGAGTTTCAGATTCAGCAGGCCTGGGAGGGGTCAGAGACTCTGTGTTTCTAACAAGTGCCCGGGTAGGCTGATACTGCTGGTCCGTGGACCAGGAAGGAAACAAAACCCCACCAGGTGCACAGAGCAAATAGGGACGGGGATTGGGGGGAGGCTAATGGCAGCTCCGGTGCAATAAGCCACTGGTTTGAAGGATGGAGAACGTTTTCTGAGTCCTGGCCCTGCCACGCAGCTCAGCATCGAAGCCGACAGCCCATGGTTTTGAACCCACCACGTGGGAGAAGTTTACTCCGTGTAGGCACTGCCCAGGACCCCTGTGAGTTTGGGAGGTACAGGTACCCACTCACCACTAGGGGAGAGTGAGTCTTTGTAGAAAGGGAGCACGTTGACCCAAACAGGTGAGCCAGGGAGTCTGACACACCAAACACTGACAAATGGGGTTCGAGTTCCAAATGTTCCACACCAGCTGCGTGACCTTGGATAAGTCATTCTGCGCCTCAGTTTCCTTATTTGTAAAGTGAGACTAATAGTGGTATTTTCGATGACAGACAGAATAACGGCCCCCGAAGAAGTACATATTCTTATCCCCAGAACCTGAGACTATGTGTCCTTACATGGCAAAAGGGTCTTTGCAGGGGTGATGAAAGATCCTGAATTAGGGAGCTTAGCCTGGATTATCCAGGTGGGCCCAATGTAATCTTTACAAGAGGGAGACAGGAGGATCAGAACCAGGCAAGGAGGTGTTAGGATGAAGCAGAGGTCAGGGGGAGAGATTTGAAGATGCTTTGCTCCTGCCTTTGGGAAACGGTGGAAGAGGTCACAAACCAAGGAAAGTGGGTGGCCTCGAGAAGCGGGAAAAGGCAAGGAAATGGATTCTCCCCTAGAGCCTTGGAAAGAATGGAAGGAACACAAATCTTCCCACACCTTGGTTTTAACCCCAGATGACCCATTTCCTCCAGAATTGTAAGATAATAAGTCTGTCTTTGGGACCACTAAATTTGTGGTCATCTGTTACACCAGGCTTCGGAAACAAATACGCTTTCTTTTCCACGGGACGGTTGTAAAAATTCATGAAACAATGGATAGGTGCACCTCCCAGCACAGTGCCTGGCACCTGGTAAGGCCCACTGGTTAGCAGCGTGCACAGCAGGGACCCCCATGCTTTCCCGCTGTCATTAGCAGAGTTGCAGCCCTGTCAGGTGGTGACCTCCACCCTCACCCTGTGCCAGGAACACTGAAGGTTTCTAGGATCAATGCTCATCCGTAAATTATGACCAAGACTTCCTGCCTCTGAGCACTCTGGACGATTCTGAGGTCAGACATGCTTGGGGGAGAGGGGACCCCAAAGAAGATTTAGAATCACTGATGATGGTATTCCCTGGAGGTCCAGTGGTTAGGGCTCTGCGCTTCCACCACAGGGGACCCAGGTTCGATCCCTGGTCGGGGAACTAAGATCCCACAAGCTGCGCGGCCAAAAACCGAAAAGAAAAGAAAAGAAAAAATTCACTGATGAAGCACGAAAGGGACATTAGATGGAGGATTCCAGCCGCATCAGGCACTTTCCTTTAGCTACAAAATAAGTCCACTTTTTAAAAACCTTGATACCTCCACAATAGCTTCACAAAGAAATGCAGTTTTAGGAGCAGAGAAGAAGGAATGTAAAATGGATGATCTGCAGGCAGAGTTTCAGGTTTATGCAAACTGGAACAGACACGGAACTGAGCTGCCCAAGAAGGACTTGCTGACAGAGACGGCGGCTGCAGGGCTGCAGAGCGCTGGCTCTGACAGAGATCTCGCGAGGCTCCGGGACTGCCGGACCTGGCCCGGGACCAGGGCATAATGTATTATAACTATAGAGTAAGTTTTTCAAATTATGATCATTTCAGGAACCATTTTTTATGAGAAAATAAATTTTAAATAATAGCATTTTAAACTTTGTATGGTTACATTCATCATGTGACCTGGGACAAGGTATATTTTTGCACCAAAACTGGACACATTCTCTCCAAAGTAACACTCACTCAGTAACAATATTAGCAGGATGAAAGGACAGACCAAACCAGACAGTCGTTGTTTCCACCTGAGACACACACACACACACGCACACACACGTGCAAGCAGGATAAAGGTAGGACAGTTTGGCCCATGGGTTGAAGACAGGTCCCTGAAGGGCAGAGGAAGACCACAAACAGGGCAGTAGATGTAATTCAGGCAAAGTAGTTCATGTGGAAAAGGATAATTTAGGAGTTTGGAATTAACATATACACACTACTGTATGTACAATAGATAACTAACAAGGACCTGCCGTATAGCACAGGGAGTTCTACTCAATATCCTGTAATAACCTAAATGGGAAAAGAATCTGAAAAAGAATAGATATATGAATATGTATACCTGAATCACTTTGCTGTACACCGGAAACTAACACAACATTGTAAATCAACTCTACTCCAAAACCAAAAACAAAACAAAGTAGTCCGTGTGTGTGTGCGTTTGCTTTGCTTGTTTAACAGTTAAACGAACAGTTTAACTTTGGCCACATACTTCCCCAAACTTCTGGAGATGGAAGAAAACTTCTATGAGCAGTGGATTCTCCATCCATCTCTCCCTATTCCTATGGGAGCCCAGAGGGTCTGAGCTCACCCGCAATCTGTGCGGATTCCGGGGTTCAGGTGGCAGACAGTCGGAGTGTGTGAACGGGTCGTTTTAAATAACAATCAATGCTTTGTAGAGTGCTTTACAGTTTACAAGTCCTTTTCCATACACTGTATCACCTGCCTGGAACTGGCTGAGTCATCTGTGGGGCCAGTGCAAGATGAAAATGCAAGCCCTCATTTACAAATTTTTAGGAATCTCAGGATGGCAACAGTGGAGCATTAAGCCAAGCACAGGGCACTGTGTGACGGCCTAGGTGGCTGCCTGTAAAACTGGCCCTGCTCCCGCTGACATTCAGAAATGACCATTTGAAACATATGTACAACCCATTGCCTCCTACACCGAAGATGCTCCCCTCTCGCCCCTCCACCTCTGTAAAGCAGCAGCAAATTGCAAACTGGCTTAAACAATAAGGAAACGTATTGGATCACATGACTGGCAGTCAAGAGAAAGGTTGGGCTTCAGGACCTGCCCAGTCCACGGGCTCTGGTTATTTCCCTGGTTTGCTCTGGGTTCTGCCCACTTCGGCAGTGACATCATCCTCCAACTGGAAGCAAGAATGGCTGCAGCAGCTCTGGGCCCCCTCCACTGTGCGTCACAATGTCCCCAAGGAAGAGAAACCACCTTCCTCCACGCCTCTCTGCTGAGAACAAGGACATTCCCACCCCAGCAGTGCTCTGTTTATCTCCCCTGATTTATAAACCCACCCCTGGACCAATCCCTGCACAGAGGAATGCTGTGTGCTGACCCAACCTTGGATCCTTTGACCAAGAACTGGCAAGGGTCAGGGGAATGAAATTACCTCTATTGGTTTCAGCAGCCCCTTCCCGGTCCAGCTGAGGTCCAGCCCCTGAACCACATGGCTGCTCCACCGTGGAGGGTGTTGCAGAGACCCTGCCCACATCCCTTGGTGAAAGCGGCCATGGGCAGCCATGTGTTCTAGCACATGACATTGACCTCTAGCTATATCTGATTGGACCATGGGTACCCTGACCTGGAGACCACCCATCCATTGGCTATACATTGCCCTGTAGAGAAAGATGAATTAGGCTAGATTGTTGCTATGGGCATTTGAAGGTAGAAACTCTAGGACTGATCCATTGACAGATGAATGGGTAAAGAAGATGTATTATATATTCCATATATACAATGGAATACTACTCAGCCGTAAAAAAGAATGAAATGATGCCATTTGCAGCAACATGGAGAGAACTAGAGATTATCATACTAAGTGAAGTAAGTCAGAAAGACAAATACCATATGATATCACTTTTATGTGGAATCTAAAATATGACACAAATGAACCTATCCAGGAAACAGAAACAGACTCACAGACATAGAGAACAGACTTATGGGTGCCAAGGGGGAGGGGAGGAGGGGAGGGATGAGCTGGGAGTTTGGGATCAGAAGATGCAAACTACTGTATATAGAATGGATAAACAACAAGGTCCTACTGTATAGCACAGGGAACTATATTCAATATCCTGTGATAAAGCATAACAGAAAAGAATATGAAGAAGAATGTATAAGTGAATCACTTTGCTGTACGGCAGAAATTAAGACAACATTGTAAATCAACTATATTTTGCTATTTAGAAAAAGAGAAACTATAGGGCTGTGAGAAGAGGACCGTTAATGTGCAAAGCTGAAGTTTAAACATGGCAACAGAGAAAGAAGTCAGAGAGGCCACAGTGGATCTTGTGCAAATGAAGTGATGAGGGAGAAGAAAGTGTGGATAAGCAGAAACCATAGAGGAGAGAAAAGATGTTGACTAAAGGGTGAGAAGCACAAGAGGGAAACAGAGAGGCCCTGCGTGGCCTGGCTGACTCATGTTAATGGCAGTAACAAGAGTAAAACCTACAAATTGCTGCTCCTGAGATCCCTAGGGCAGCCCTGGGTCAGAACGGCCCGCTCGCTGCTGGAATTCTTGAGTCTGCCTGCCTAGCTTTTCCTGGGCTCCTTGCCCGGGCATAGCCCTCTCCTTCCTCTCCCACCCCCATTCTTTGAGTGTTTTTGTTTTTTCTTACCACCAAAGGAGTCCTGTCTCAAACAAGAAACCTTAGATTTAACTGCACTTGTCAGCTGAGTGAGAGGCAAGAAATACATGAAAATAGTCATTCATTCATTCATTCATTCATTCATTCTTTCTTTCATACTGAGAACACTACACTCCAAGCTACTCCACCAGACTTTGAGGACATCGGCAATGAACTGCAGTCCTTCTCAGGGACATCACAGTCGGGTTGGGGGAAGGGAGAAGAAGGCAGACAGGTAAACAAGTAATTATGCTGTGATGTGATGGGCATGATCGGGAGAGGAAGGAAATGATGGAAATGGTCCTGAAAACTCAGCTACCTCAGAGGGAAGTGTGTCCAAAGCTTCAACCACATTCGAAATTTATGCTCTGAGTGAAGATGAGATGTAAATGTCTTTGTTTTATTTGTTTGTTTTTGAAATTTATATATTTATTTATTTTGGGCTGCATTGGGTCTTCGTTGATGCAAGCCAGCTTTCTCTAGTTGCGGCGAGCGGAGGCTACTCTTCATCCCGGTGTGCGGGCTTCTCATTGCGGTGGCTTCTCTTGTCATGGAGCAGAGGCTCTAGGCACACGGGCTTCAGTAGTTGTGGCTCGCGGGCTCAGTAGTTATGGCTCACGGGCTCAGTAGTTGTGGCGCACGGGCTTAGTTGCTCCGCGGCATGTGGAATCTTCTCGGACCAGGGATCGAACCCTTGTCCCCTGCATTGGCAGGCGGATTCTTAACCACCGGACCAGCGGGGAAGTCCAAGATGCAAATGTTTGATAATAAACAAGCATATGGCAGATTTGTTTCAGTTCCCCTCCCCACTGTTTCCCCTGGATCTGTAATCCTTCCACTCCCATGAAAAAGGAAAACAAACAAACCAGGTTTATCCTGAGAGGTTTGCACAGATTGGTTCTTACAGTGGGTCGAAGCCCACAGAAGTAAGTATAGCTTGTAGTTACTAAGAACTGTGATAACCAGAGCCATATTCATGGTAACTGATCAGAAACCTAGGAAATCTATGGCATAGGAATCCCTGATGAAACAGAGTAATCGGAATAGATGATACTGACATAAATCTAGCTATGGAATTTTATGAGGGAAAGAATTATACCTGCGGAGAGAAGGAAGGGGTTCACATATCAACATAACATCCATCTGCGTCAGAACAAATAACTTCACCTTGATTCCAAGGGAACTGTCCTTTTCTCTGAAAAAGTCCAGGGATCTGAGACTCAAAAGCTGTGTGTTGATTGGTAGGGTGGTGTAGGGGAGCAGAGAACAAGGGAAAACTTGTGTATTTCTCTGGGGGGAGGGAGAAGATATAGCCACATTTTCCTGACTCATTCCATGGGCATTCAATAAGTCTACTGCAGATTCACAGATTGACACTTCATATTAAAAGGCTACTTTAAGAAAGCATTAAGTCCAGGACTTCCCTGGTGGTCCAGTGGTTAAGACTCCGCGCTTCCATTGCAGGGGATGTGAGTTCAATCCCTGGTCGGGGAACTAAGATCCCACATGCCATGTGGCGTGGCCAAAAAATTTAATTTAATTTAATTTAATTTAAAAAAAAGCATTAAGTGTTATGGGTGGGAAACCTTCTGGCCAGGTCTCTGAAGCAAAAAGCTTCAAGGACCTTGTTGTTTAACCATCTTATATATATTAGTTTACATCTGCTAATCCCAAGCTCCCAACGAGGTCCTACTGTATAGAAAAGGGAATTATATTCAATATCCTGTGATAAACCAGAATGGAAAAGAATAGGAAAAAGTATATATGTATAAGTATAACTGAATCATTTTTCTGTACGGCAGAAATTAACACAACATTGTAAATCAACTATACTTCAATAATTTTTTTTTAAAGCAAAAAAAAGGGCTTCCCTGGTGGCACAGTGGTCGAGAGTCCGCCTGCCGATGCAGGGGACGCGGGTTCGGGCCCTGGTCTGGGAGGATCCCACATGCCGCGGAGTGGCTGGGCCCGTGGGCCATGTCTGCCGAGCCTGCGCGTCCGGAGCCTGTGCTCCGCAACGGGAGAGGCCACAACAGTGAGAGGCCCGCGTACCACGAAGAAAAAAAAAAAAAAAGGGTCTAAGGAAATTTGCCCTAAACTTTGGAGAAGGACCTTAGCTTAATGCTCAGAGAGAAATAATTATAGACCATCCTCTCCCTGCCTCATTGGGACCTCGCTAACATACAAGATGTGCCATAACTTCTGAAAGAAATAGCACTGGATAAATCATAAAGACTGAAATTTAATTTTTATATTACAACAGAGAAAAGCAAGCCTAAGAAGGCCCTAAGGTCAGCTGAAGGGAACAGAAATTGATTTCTTCGTGAAGTCATCATGCCACAACCCCCTGGCCAGATGTGACTTGGCCAGTGTCCACATCTGTATCAGAGAATCCAAACTGCCCTCCTTTTGTACTTAGAAAATACATTAATAACACTGCAAGCCGTGGTCGCATTAACAGTGTCACAGCTGCCTGTCTGATGAATTGCAACGGGCAGTAGTATATATGGAAGTTACATTTTCGGAGTCAATGAGGTTTGATAATTGAGTTTATCCCTCGCAATGAGTACAGTTCTAGGAAATCTAGATAAAAGTGTTACAGGCTTTGTTCGCTTAAGTGTTTCCTGAGCAAGGACCTCTAGCTTCCTATGACTTTTTTGGACATTTTGTTGTCATTACATCCTGGATAGGATTTTCAGCAGAGCTCTCCAGCAACGTTTCCACCCCCACAGAATGGTTTTTGAATAATATATGGAAAAACAAACAAATCACACAGGAAGAAGTCAGCCAGCTCTGTTCAGTGGATGCCAGGGACAGCCTGGCCTTTATCCCTTTGTCATCCCCCCTTACACACAGAGTAGCCCCTGAGAGAGGGTCCTGGGGGGCACAGTTTGAAAACCACTGCACGATCCACGATAAACCTCCATGTCTCTTTCTTAGTTAATAGAATGTCACTGAAGCTTCGGGGAGGGGTTGGACTTGGGTTGGCCTTGGGTTGGGTCTGCATGGCTGGAGGAGGAGGTGAGCACCGCCCTGGAAGAGAATGTGCTTAGGCAAGGGGCAGGGATGGGAGGGAATCTGGGATGGGAGGAGCCTGGGAGTTGACCAGATAGGGGGACAGGAGGATAGGGACAGGACAGGAAGAAGACACACTGGGAAATGGGATGGGACAAGGACACAGAGGGTCTCAAACATCAAGAACTTTGGTCTTTGTCTTGTGACTAGTTGATTATATTGCTTTGCTTGGGCCGCCATAACAAAGACCACAGACTGGGTGGCTTAGACCACAGACTGGGTGGCTTTAACCACAGAAATTTATTTTGCCACATTTCTGGAAGCTGGAAGTCCAAGATCAAGATGTTGGCAGGTTGATTTCTTCTGAACCTTCCCTCCTTGGCTTATAGATGGCCATCGTCTCCCTATGTCTCCACGTGGTCTTCCCTCTGTGTGTGTGTGTACGTGTGTGTGTGTGTGTGTGTCCTAATCTCCTCTTCTTAAGGACACCAATCATATTGGAGTAGGGCCCACCCCAATGACCTCTTTTTAGATTAATTACCTCTTTAAAGACCCCATCTTAAATACAGTCACATTCTTAAGTACAAGGGGTTAAGACTTCAACATATGAATTTGGAAGGGACACATTTCAGCCCATAACAATGAGATTTATATTTGTATTATGTATGTATAAATACATATTTGGGGGGCTTTTTAAAAAATCATCTGGCAATAAGGCACAATAAATTGGTTGGCTCCAGGTACAGTGCAGAAGTGGAGAGAGTGAGAAAACAGTGAAGCTTGAAGACGCGGACCTCTGCAGAGCTGTAAAATAGTGCACATGCAATAGGTAGGGAATAAGAGGCAGTTGGAATTAAACGCTGCCTGGGATGGTACAGTCCAATCCATAAGTACCACAGGAGTTCAGGGGAGGGCAGAAAGTGTGGCAGGGGGCTATGCAGGGCTCACACCTCGAAGGGTGGGTGGGTTTCGGAGAGGAGAATTGAGGGAGGGTCTGCCTTAGAAAGGAGGTGAAGGCAGAACCACAAGTACGGCCTGTGCAGCTGGAACCAGCTTGTAGAACCTCCATCTGTAAGGTCCGGCCAAGACTGCATTGCTGGGGGCTTCTCGCCCAAATTTATTACATTAGGAAGCTGCTGCTCAGAGCATATTTAAATATTTATTTATTTATTTATTTATTTATTTATTTATGGCTGTGTTGGGTCTTCGTTTCTGTGCGTGGGCTCTCTCCAGTTGTGGCGAGCAGGGGCCACTCTTCATCGTGGTGCGCAGGCCTCTCACCGCCGTGGCCTCCCCCACGGCCTCCCCCGCTGTGGAGCACAAGCTCCAGATGCGCAGGCTCAGCAGTTGTGGCCCACAGGCCCAGTTGCTCCGTGGCATGTGGGATCCCCCCAGACCAGGGCTCGAACCGGTGTCCCCTGCACTGGCAGGCAGACTCTCAACTACTGCGCCACCAGGGAAGCCCCTCAGAGCATGATATTTAAATATGAAGGACTTTGCCCTTGCATCTTAACTGATCCTGAAGAGATGCCCAGAGTTAATGCTGAAAGAGAACTTGCTTCCTTCAGTGATTTGGGTTTTTGCCTTTTTTTTCCTTTTGGAATATACTAGGTGACCTCTCAGGGCCTCCAAATCCCAGCTAGGCACGAACAGCAACCCCCAACAGAGGATGGGGGAGAGGCACCTCCCATCTGAGCAAGTCACACAGAACCTAACATCCCCCATCATGTGTGTGTTTCAATGGGACTGATTTTTATAAAAGAATTTTTAGACAAGCTCAAATAACAATCTCAAAAATCCAGACTCTAGAGAACAATGAGAAAATGTAGAGAAACCAAATATAAAAACACCGGCACACGTAGAAGAAAAGAAAAGAAAAATCAATTCACTTCCACAGATTACAACTGGTAATTCCCAGAGGGACAGGTAGATTTTTGGAAGAGAAAAAGAGATTATATTTTATGGGAAGAGATACAATAACCATTCTCTTCCCATAAAGCAAGTGATGGAAGATTGTCTCTGCTGTATAGATACACACTGCACATTTTCGGGATAATACTAACAGGAAATCAATAGGATCTTTTCTATGTGAAAAGACATTATCTCTCTGGAATCCCAGCCTGGTTAATGGGGCTACAGAAGATCTTCACAAAAGCTTGCCACTCACCATTAATCTTGGTCCTGGGATAGTAAGTAGCCTTTAAATCCAGACCTTTGTTTATTTAAAAATTATCCCCATTTTTTTTTTTTTTTTAGAAATAATCATGTCCAAAGCCTTACCCTTCCTTAGAGCCAAAGAGCCTTTGGATCACGCTCCATAAGTGTCTCCACGGTGGGCCAGATGCTCTCCAGAAAGCCCCCTCCCGCCCACGTCCATGTCAGGTGAAGAGCCGTAACATTAGCCACCAGAAGTTTTATCAGGGTGTAATGTGACAGCTATGCCCCAACCACAGTGGGATTTATGGGATCTCCTGGTTTTTGCCTCCATGGATCTGAAAGAGAACCAAAGTTAATATTAACAAAAAACACTTTGTGCTGGGGTAATTTTCCCAGGAAAGGCTTTGGTGGCTGGTGGGTTTGAACACGTATTATACACGCCCTTGGTCAGGCGTCTCATACTACCCAAGAGACTGGGCATCCTTGTCTCTCCTCCCTCGGGAGGATGTAACCCCCATCCTGGCAAAGACTCTCATTTTTCCAAAAACTAATTTGATTGTCACAGGGTATAGACCCCACTCGCATCAAGTTTGGATTTAGCATTGGGTCTGCCCTTGTAGTAGCTTCCTAGGGTTGCCCTAACAAAGTACCAAAAACTGGATATTTTGAAACAACAGAAATTTGGGTGGGGCTAGAACTCCAAAATCAAGGTGTCAGCAGGGCCATGGCCTCCCTGTGGGAGGATCCTTCCTGGCCTCTTCCACCTTGGGAGGCTGCGACAATCTCTGGCATTCCTTGACTTGTAGCTGCATCACATTTCCAAAGAAGGTCACCTTGTGAGATACTAGGGTTTAGGACTTTAACATATCTTTTTTAGAGCACACTATTCAAGCTGTAACAGCCTTCAAGGAACTTACCTCTTAATAAATGCAGACTAGATAACTCCTAACATGGTTAGGTTAAATCAGGGTTTCTCAACCTTGGCGTAAATGACATTTTGTCGGGATAAGTCTTCACTGTGGGGAGGACGTTTAGCAAGCTCTCTGGCCACTACTAACTAGGGATGCCAGAACACCCTCCTCCCCCTTGTGTCTCTAGATATTCCCAAAAGTTCCCTGAGTGGGCAAAATTGCCCCTGGTTGAGAATCACTGGCTTAAATAAAATGAAAGCCAAACTCATAAAGGCGCTTCAAGTAGACTGAACATGTGTAAAGAGGTTGGGTTGGTTATGCATCAATCAAAGAATGTTTCCTTAAAGAGATGGACCCTGAGTAACTCCCTTAACATCTGGATTCTTTCATTAAGTTAACAAATATTTATTGCGTGCTGACTATGTATTGGGTGCTGATCTGAGCACTGTGAGAAAAGCAGAGAACCACATTGATCTGAAACCTCTGCCTTAAACATCATGTATTTCAGGGAATTCCCTGGTGGTCCAGTGGTTAGGACTCCGTGCTTCCACTGCAGGGGGCACGGGTTTGATTCCTGGTAGGAGAACTAAGATCTCACAAGCTATCAGTCTATTTCAGTGGGGAAGAATGAAAATAAACAAAGTAAATAAAATATACACAGTTGACCCTCAAGCAACACAGGTTTGAACTGCACCCAACTACATGCAGATTTTTTCAATAGTAAATACTACAGTACTACACGAGTCCCAGTCGGTTGAATCTGTGGATGCCCAAGTGGGGATACAGAGGGACGGTGTGTACCAGAGGGCCAACCATAAGTTACATGTGGATTTTGTGAGGAGGGTTGGCACCCCCCAACCCCTACACTTTTCAAGGGTCAAATGTAGCATCGTAGATAGTGATTCATGTGAGTGTAAAAAAAACTAAAGCTGGCAAGGAAGATAGGAAGTGTTGGGAGGATGCTGAAATTTCCAGAGTGGCCTGGGAAGGGCTCACTGAGACATGGATGCAAGCCTTAGAAATGGGGGGCCAGCCATGCAGATCTGCGTGAGGATCATTGCAGGCAGAGGGAACAGCAGGGGCAAAGACCCTGAGGCAGGGACGTTCCTGAGGTGTCTGGACAACAGGAGGCCTGTGGACAACAGAGAGAGTGGTGGGAGATAACTTCAGGGAGGTAACGGCAGGGGACAGATGATGCAGTGTTCGCGGTTCATAGTAAAGACATGCTGTCACTCCGAGTGATGTGAAAAGTCAGTGGAGGGCTTCCCTGGTGGCGCAGAGGTTGAGAGTTTGCCCGCCAATGCAGGAGACACAGGTTCGAGCCCTGGTCCGGGAAGATCCCACAGGCCACGGAGCAACCAAGCCCGTGTACCAGAACTACAGAGCCTGCGCTCTAGAGCCTGCGAGCCACAACTACTGAGCCCATGCGCCACAACTACTGAAGCCCACGCACCTAGAGCCCATGCTCTGCAACGAGAAGCCACCACAATGAGAAGCCCA
Source organism: Mesoplodon mirus (assembly GCF_964341445.2). Taxonomy (NCBI): domain Eukaryota; kingdom Metazoa; phylum Chordata; class Mammalia; order Artiodactyla; family Ziphiidae; genus Mesoplodon; species Mesoplodon mirus. The sequence continues at coordinate 4,730,691 of NC_138978.1, read as the reverse complement.
TGCACCACAACCAAGAGTAGCCCCCGCTCACTGCAACTGGAGAAAGCCCATGCGCAGCAACGAAGACCCAATGCAGCCTAAATAAATAAATAAATAAATTTATTTTTTTTAAAAAAAGTCAGTGGAGATGTGTGTGGAGGGATGATCCACAGACCAGCACGTTGGGTGATGTGAGATGTGGTGAGATTCCAAATGCATGTGTATGAAGGTAGAGCTGAGAAGACTTTCCAATGTGCTGAACGTGGGCTGAGAAAGAATCTGTCTTTGGCTTCAACAAATGGAAAAATAGAGTTGGTATTAATTGAGATGGGAAGTCTGCAGAGGGAGAAGGTTTGGGGGAGTATCAGAGTAGATTAGGGCCTTTTCATGTGGTAAATATACAGGACAGATTTTACCTTTTTTTTTTTTTTTCTTTGTGGTACACGGGCCTCTCACTGTTGTGGCCTCTCCCGTTGCGGAGCACAGGCTCCGGACGCACAGGCTCAGCGGCCATGGCTCACGGGCCCAGCCGCTCCGCGGCATGTGGGATCCTCCCGGACCGGGGCACGAACCCGCGTCCCCTGCATCGGCAGGCGGACTCTCAACCACTGCGCCACCAGGGAAGCCCCAAAATTGACCATTTTAACCATTTTAAAGTATACAGTTTGGTAGCCTTTCATTCATTCATTGTTGTACAACCATCACCACCATCCATTTCTGGAACTTTTATATCTTCCCCAGCTGATACTTTCTACCCAATAACTCCCCTTCTCCCCAGCCCCTAGCAATCACCATTCTACTTTGTCTCTATGAATTTGACTAGTCTAGGAATCTCCCATAAGAGGAATCATACGGTATTTGTCCTTTTGTGACCAGCTTATTTCACTTAGCATAATGTCTTCAAGGTTCAGCCACGTGTAGCATGTCAACATTTCCTTCTGTTTCGAGGTTGAATAATATTCCACTGTGGGTAAGTACCACATTTTGCTTATCCACTCATCCATCGGTGGACACTTGGGCTGCTTCCACCTTTTGGTTATTGTGAATAACGCTGCTATGAACTTGGGCGTACAAACACGTTTGAGCCCCTGTTTTCAGGTCTTTTGGATATACATTTCGGAGTAGAATTACAGAATCACATGGTAATTCTTTTTAAGTTTTCAAAGAACAGTCCTGCTATTTACCATGGCAGCTGCACCATTTTACATTCCTCTAAGCAATGCACAAGGGTTCCAATTTCTCCACATCTTCAGTCTGGATTTTAGCAGAGTGGTTGGGCCCGCTAGACCAATTTGGGAATCAGGGCCTACAGATAGTTGTAAAGTTATGACACTGGAACTTCCCTGGTGGCCCAGTAGGTAAGACTCTGCACTTCCAATGCAGGGGGCCAGGGTTCGATCCCTGGTCGGGGGACTAGATCCCACATGCTGCAACAAAGGGTCCACATGCCACAACTAAGAGCTCATATGTCGCAATGAAGACCTCTTGTGCCACAACTGAGACCCAACACAGCCACAATAAATAAATATTAAAATGTTTTTAAAAAGAATAAAGAGAGAAAACTTAAAAAAACAAAACCAAACTGTGACACTGGGTGAAATCATCTAGTCCGTGTCATGCAGTACAGGAGCCTCTAGCCCCATATGGTCATTTACCTTTCTACTAGTTAAAATTAAATAAAATTTTAATTTTAATTCCTTAGCCACACTAGCCACCTTTCAAGTACTCAGTAGGCACATGTGACTAGTGGCTATTGTATTGGACAGCACAGATACAGAACATTTCCATCATCGCAGAAAATTCCACTGGACAGCACTGGTGTAGGAATATGGAAGATATAAAAAAGAAGACATCCAAGCCCGGAGTCCCAAGGGTACTTCAACACTGAGATCTATAGTGGAGCTGAATACACGTCAGCCTAAAGCTGGTCACCCTCTTTCCCAGGGACAGTCCAAGCTGTGCTCATGGTCCTGGTATAATTAACAGTGGCTCCTTTCACTCTGAAAAGTGCTCCAGTGTGGGTGATAATATGGTCACCCCACCTACTCTGAAGTAAGAATTACCAGGTGGTGTCTCCTGTACAGGAAGGATGCAGAGCTGCGGTGACTCAGAATCCCCACCTGGGCTGCCCCACCAGGTGCTCATCTCATTACTGGGAGCTATTTAGAGGATTGGTTAAGGTCTACTTCTCCCTATGACTAAACCATCCTGGAGAAATCTGTGCACGTCAAAGGCTGTGCCTTGGACTTCCCTGGTGGTGCAGTGGTTAAGAATCTGCCTGCCAATGCAGGAGACATGGGTTCGAGCCCTGGTCTGGGAAGATCTCACATGCCGCAGAGCAACTAAGTCTGTGCGCCACAACTACTGAGCCCACGCGCCGCAACTACTGAAGTTCGCACGCCTAGAGCCTGTGCTCTTCAACAAGAAAAGCCACCATAGTGAGAAGCCCACGCACCACAACAAAGAGTAGCCCCCCGCTCGCCGCAATCAGAGAAAGCCCGCGGGCAGCAACGAAGACCCAATGAGGCCAAAAGTAAATAAATAAAATAAATTTATTTAAAAAAATTGCTGCAAGAAGCGGGTGTGAACTCTGGGCCCCTGTCCTCAGGGTTACGAGGGCAAGCACATAGCCTTGGGTCCTCTTTCCTCTTTCCTCTTCTGCTCACTGGTTCTGATGCGCTGACACAGGATGAGTTTAGACTGGTAAAGGCTTAGCCTCTGATATCTCCTGCTAGAATTTTCATCTCACCCACAGCCTACCCTGGGGGGATCATCTGCTTATTTACAGCACATCTCACCTCACCTGTTGACATTTACACGCACACGCCAAAACTAAAAGAAAGCCTGAAGAATAAGGGCAATGAAGATCTGGGGTGTTTCCATGCCACTCCATGCTTCCTTAGCTAGATGGGCTGGAATATGGTAGAAAAGCAGGAAGTTAGGGGTATGCATTCCCAAACCCCCTATGACATCTTCAGAATGAATGAAACTCCATGGTAGGCAAAAACAATAGCCCTTGTTTAATTCTGAAGTTTACATGCACATTGGCACCATTCTATCTCAACCTTTCATTTCCATGGAAACCATTTATGATGCTACAAAAAGAGGATTCTGACCAGAGTGAGAAAGGAGCAGTAGCAATGAAACTAGCTTTCAGATAAGCTTCTGGTAAAGGGAAGGACAGGAAAAAAACCAAGGAGCTGTACCTAAAGCTATTGTTAGGGAGAATGATGGTCTCAAGACACCCAGGATGAGAACTTGTAGCCCAAGCGGAGCCCGCAGACCCCAGAATTGATTCTGATGATCTAGGTGGTTTGGTGGTTCATCCAAAACTGCTTTATATTTTTGTTTTCTTTTCTTAAGAAAAAAATATGTTCTTCAGTCAATGGCAAGGAGCTCTCTGCTATAACTCAAGCATGGAAGGTCACAGGATGGGAGAACAGAAGTCACCCATGGTATTAGTTTCCTGTGACTGCCGTACAAAGTGTCACAAACTGGGTGGCGGAAAAAGCAGACATTTATTCTCTCACAGTTCTGGAAGCCAGAAGTCTGAAATCTGAGCGTCAGCAGAACCACACTCCCTCTGAAGGTCTAGGGAAGGATCCTCCCTGGCCTCTGCCAACTACTGGTTGTCTCCTGGCATCCACTGGCTTATGGTAGCATCACTCCAACCTCTGCCCCTGTGTTCACATGGACGCCTTCCCTCTGTGTCTGTGTCTCAGACCTCAAATCTCCCTCTGCCTTCTTCTCATTGGACTTAGGCCCCAACCAAAATCCAGGATAATATCATCTTGAGATCCTTACTTATATAGGCAAAGACCCTTTTCCCAGATAAGGTCACATTCACAGGTTCCAGAGGTTAGGACTTGAACATACCTTTTTGGGTGGACCACTATTCTACCCACTACACCCACATCCCAGGAAACTTTGCCCGGGGTGCTGCAAAAATTCATTCTGTGCACCAGCTGGGTGACGCTGTGAGCCTTGAGGCTTTGGCCAGTTTCAGAGGAATGGCAAGACCAGTGCCTATCATTCTGAGACCGGGCACGGCAGGGAATCTGAAGTGTTGCCATGGTGATTCCAAACCTTGAAACTTTTGTCCTTTTGTATTGTTTGCAAGGGACTAATTGCTCTAACATCACATGGCACTCATGAATCAAATAAGTGGGCTGTTTCTGGAGGAAAATCGTTGCTCAGAGTGGGAAATTTCGTCTTCATCGAACAAGCAGAATCTGTGACATTCTTTGGATTTTTTCCCAAATGACCATTTTCGTAGACTTAGCAACAACCTTAAATGCAAACGTAATCAGACACATTTGGTAGAAGGGGAAAGAAGTGCTTTCAGTACTCACCTCCCTCCACCACTCCATTCAGAAGAGATTTTGAAAATGCTGGTCCCTACAGAAATGCTGGTGGTAACACAGACAGGAAAGGAAAAGCCTCTGTATAAATAGCTTATCATGATGGATATGGCTCTGCCAGGCACAGAACTCGTTACAAGGAGCTGGCAGCAGGGCCAGGCAGCAGGTGAAAGCCTGGTTCTCCAGGATACGTAACAAACTTGGAGAAACCCTGGCTTTCATTCACCCTCCTGGGATTTTCATGCAGATAAGCATGTAAAAGGGAAGATTTTAGTAAATGTATCAGAGTTTCAGCCTAGACAGAGTTTTGGCTAAAGGTTCTGTGGGTGATTTCCTGCTCCATGAATAAAGACAGCTGTGACTGCTCTCTTTCGATACATCCATCACCTTGTGGATTCAGCTCCCTGCCTTGGTAGCGTGCTGGGGCCTGAACACATGGCCTTACATGGCAGTCATGGCACAGAGCCCCCGAGAACCTACCCAAAAGGAAGATGAAGAGGAAACCCCCTCCTTCTTAATAGTATTTCACAGTAGAAACAGTTTTTGCTCCTATCACCTTACAGACTGAGATCAGCTTTAAAATGAAACGTCAGGAATAGGAAAACAAAGCTAAGGTGGTCTTCAAACTTCAGGTTCTCTTTATGGAAGGGGGTTGTGCATTTTTAAAAGAATAGGACAATTAAATATATTATCTCCAAAAATATAAAAAAGACCCCACCTCTGGACAAGGAACTGATGCAGGTACCATTTTCCTGAAACCTTTCCCCCTCTCTGTTCCAAACCTTCAAGAACAATTTGCTTTGCCCACTTCTGTCGATTGGGACCACAGGTCTGCCCTCTGCTGGCTAAGGGACATTTGAGCATTATTACAACCGGGAAGGGCATGGATATTGGGTCCCTTCACCGGCTGCCTTGCCACCGATGCAGAAATGTATTTAATGTCCTAATTCATAGAGACTTTTTAAAATATAACTTTTGGGCCTCCCTGGTGGCGCAGTGGTTGAGAGTCCGCCTGCCGATGCAGGGGATACGGGTTCGTGCCCCGGTCTGGGAGGATCCCATATGCCGCGGAGCGGCTGGGCCCGTGAGCCATGGCCGCTGGGCCTGCGCATCCGGAGCCTGTGCTCCGCAACGGGAGGGGCCACAACAGTGAGAGGCCCGCATACCGCAAAAAGAAAAAAATAAATAAATAAAATAAAATAAAATAAAATATAACTTTTATTGCAGAATAGTTGATTTACAGTGTTGTGTTAGTTTCAGGTGTACAGCAAAGTGAATCAGTTATATATACACATATATCCACTCCTTTTTAGATTCTTTTCCCATATAGGCCATTACAGAGTATTGAATAGAGTCCCCTGTGCTTTACACCAGGTTCTTAATAGTTATTTATTTTATATATAGTACTGTGTTTTGTCAATCCCAATCTCCCAATTTACCCCTCCCCCTCTAATTCATAGAGACTTTATCTCGGAGTCAGAGCTATTGAATGGGCAATAGAATATTCCCCGCCTTTGTGGGTGACTGATCACATCTTTACACACCACATATCTGAAACATCATTATATAAATTAATCTGAAAGAGAAACAAACAAACAAACATAAAGGCAGTCATAAAAGGAGTCAGACCTTGGTTGGAACCCTGGTTTCGCTATTTACTTGCTCCATGAGTTGGGAAAAAGCACCTAACTTCTCTAGACCCAGTTTCCTTATCTGTAAAGTGAGGCTACTAATACTTACATCAGAGAGTTTTCCGAAAGATTCAATGACATAATGAATTGGTTGCCATAGCGTCTGGAACACAGTCAATATTCCATAAATGGTAACGTAAATATTTTTCTTTTCTCTGCAGTAGAAGCCAATTTCGGAGAAGAAAAGTGGGCCTTGAGATCCTTGTGGTTTGTGAATAACATCGTCACCGCCGGCCTAATAGTTCTTGACCTGGGTGATCGTGTTCCCCAGGGGATTTCCGGCAATGTCTGGAGATGTTTATGGTTGTCCCAACTGGGGAATGGTACCACTGGCATCTGGTGGGTGGAGGCCAGGATGCTGCTAAGCCTCCCACAGTGCACAGGACAGACCCACAGCAAACACTTAGCCAGAACCAAATGTTATTAGCACTGAGGTTGGAAGCTGCTCCAGCCTTTCTAGAAGCGTCCTTAGCTTTAACACTGAAGAACTAAGGCCTCAGCCAGCCACTGTCTACAACTGAAGCTCAAGTTGAAAACTCATTCAGAGATGTAAGCTACAAGCCCTCACTATGTGTCAGGTGTGGCCTCAAGCAGAGGTGACTCTGCTGAGTTCTGGAACTTTCAATACCTAATGGATGGGTAGCATTTCTGCTTACCGCTCAGCTTCCTAGATGACACTGAGATCAGGAGCAAGGCCTCTGGATTCAAAAGCCACCCAAAGTCAAGAGGTCAAGACTCCCAATACATACATTTTTTTTTTACTTTTAAAAATTGTAATAAATTGGGCTTCCCTGGTGGCGCAGTGGTTGAGAATCTGCCTGCTAAGGCAGGGGACACGGGTTCGAGCCCTGGGAGTATCCCACATGCCGCGGAGCAACTGGGCCCGCGTGCCACAACTACTGAGCCTGCGTGTCTGGAGCCTGGTCTCCGCAACAAGAGAGGCTGCGATAGTGAGAGGCCCGCGCACCGCGATGAAGAGTGGCCCCCGCTTGTCACAACTAGAGAAAGCCCGCGCACAGAAACAAAGACCCAACACAGCAAAAATAAATAAATTAATTAATAAACTCTTACCCCCAACATAAAAAAAAATTGTGATAAATACACATAACATACAATTTACCACCTTAACCACGTTTAAGTGTATTGTTCTGTAGTGTTAAGTACATTCCCATCGTGTGCGACCCTTCTTGAGAGCCCTTTCCATCTAGTGACTCTGAAACTCTCTCTTCAATAAACAACAATTCTCATTCCCCTCCCTCCAAGGACTTCCAGTATTTTTGTAAGACAAAATACTCATTTTTTTAAACTGACCTTTGGCAGCCATCTAGGTACCATAAGAGCATCCAGTCTCAGCAGACACAATTCCCAAGAACGGAGAGGCAACGTGGAAAGCACCTCCCTCCTTGATGATGTAGTGGAGTGGCTGGCCCGTCTACTTCCTGAACTGCCTGGCTTTGGGCTGGCTGTTATATAGGATAATAAACTTCTTACCACTGGGGGCGGGGTGGGGGGAATGTAAAAACAAATTAAAACAAAACAAAAAACTGACAAAAAACCCCAGAGGTTTTTCTTTGAAGTTGGCACTTCATTTAAAAGGAGCCATTTCTTCAATCCTGGCCTGACTCTGTGGTCAAGCCTGGTGCCCACTTAACCACCCTCAGTGACAAAGCCGCCCTGGCCTGTCTCTTCTTAGGATTCACACTGGATGGGAAGGGAGATGGACAGCGACCGAAGTGCGGAGCCATGCACTTCCTGGGATCGGGGGTGCTGGGTAGAGGGCTGGTCTACCCCAATTCAGAGGGACTGAGGGCTTTCCTTGGCATTGTTCTTCTCCGGGGGTCCTTGGCACTCCGACGTGAGCTCTATTCCTCTGCCTCTCAGTGGGTGACAACATCGTTCTGCTTCTCCATCTCCATCACCTTTTGTTTCCAGCCCCTCCACTCCTAGTTTTAGCAAACCTTAAATACATGCATGTGCCTAAAGCACTTCTTTTTTTTTGGGTGGGGGTAAGCAGGCCTCTCACTGTTGTGGCCTCTCCTGTTGCGGAGCACAGGCTCCGGACGCGCAGGCTCAGCGGCCATGGCTCACGGGCCCAGCCGCTCCACGGCATGTGGGATCTTCCCGGACTGGGGCACGAACCCGTGTCCCCTGCATCGGCAGGCAGACTCTCACCCACTGCGCCACCAGGGAAGCCCCTGAAGCACTTCTTATATGCCAAGCACACAATACTGTTGGAGATGTAGACACAAAATACACTTGCCTCGAGGAGCTTAGGGTCTATAGAGGAAATAAATGTGTAAATGATGGAAATTTGTCAGTGCACTATAAGTGGTACACATGGGGAAGTACCATAACATTTTTTTGTACAAGGGGACTTAGCTGAAAACTGACAGAACACATATAGAAGTCTGTCTCTGCTCCCTCCAGAAATCCCAGTAAAATGATAATAAAGGAATTTAACAGGTACAATTGCATATGGACAAAACGAATGGGAGAGGAGGTGACATCAAACAAAAGAGGTCAACAAACTTTTGGAAAATGGAACCTGGAGGGACCCTTGGAAATGACTTAGGCTACAGCTGTCTCCACTCCGCTAAATGCCCATGGGGTATGGGAAGACAACTGGAAAGTGGGCTGGTTTGTGCTGGAAAGGATCCAGAAGTGGTTCAGGAATTGGAGACTGGACAGTGCTGTTGATAGGGTATATAAAGAATAGTTAATAACCCCAGATCCCCCTCCCCAATCTACCCAGTCAGGCAACGATAGCACCCCCACCCCTACTGGAGGTTTATTATCTGGTAAGAAAAGGCTTTGGAGTCTAGATACTGGAGCACAAGTAGACACCAGATTTTATACTAAAGCATGGAAATTTTGTGAATGTCTAGGTACTGAAATGCTATTCCTGGCCCCTTCCTCTGCAGGGCTTTTACCTACCCCAGGCAGGAGAAAGGAGGACTCCTCTCTGGGAAAACCAATTCACCTAAGAGAGAAAGCCTACAGATCTGACATCTGGGGGACCTTACCTGACAACTCTCCAATAGGCCCACCAGAAGACTGGCCTTGAACAAGTAAATGGAGCTCCCATCAACAGACAGGCAAAGATCATCAGAGCTATGAGGGAAACACCCCCTCCCCATCCCACCCCACCCCAAAAACAGGAAAAAAATAACTGGGAGGAGATAGAAATAGTGAGGGAATGGAATAAAACTAGGTACATCCTCAGAGATATGAGGAGACAACTACTGTATCCATGAAACTATTGTAAAGAAAAAAAACAGAGAACAAGAAAGAACTCTAGAAAATCAAAAAATGTTATTACAGACATTTAAAAAAATCAATGAAAGGAATGGTATTGTTGAGATCTCCAATAAAGACTAAAAAGGGAAAGAATGGAGATTAAAAAAAGAAAAATACATTAGGAAATCAGTCCAAGAGGTCCAACATCACAATAAACTGAGTTCCAGTAAGAACAAACCAAGAAAATCAATGGAATTAAGTTATCAAACAATCAGATAAAAATTTCCAGAAGTGATGGATAGAAGTTGCCTGGTTAAAAGAGCCCACTGAGCGTGTGGCACAATTATTTTTTAAAGACCCAGACAAGGTATATCATCATGGAATTTCAGAACACCAGGAATAAAAACAATATATCCAAAGAAAAAAAGAGAGTTACAAAGCCTCAGGAATTAAAAAGAATCAGTCCTGTTGCCAGCAATACTGGGAACTGAAGATGGTAAAACAATGCCTTCAAAATTTTGAGCAAACATTTTTACAACATAGATTTTTTTTTTTTTTTTTTTTGCAGTATGTGGGCCTCTCACTGTTGTGGCCTCTCCCGTTGCGGAGCACAGGCTTCAGACGTGCAGGCTCAACGGCCATGGCTCACAGGCCCAGCTGCTCCATGGCATGTGGGATCTTCCCAGACCAGGGTACGAACCCGTGTCCCTTGCATCGGCAGGCGGACTCTCAACCACTGCACCACCAAGGAAGCCCCAACATAGATTTTTATACCCAGCCATACTATCTAACTATCAAACTAGCCATCAAATATAAAGGTAGGATAAGGGCATTCAAGTTCTCAAAAAAAAAAACTGCGGGAGCAAGATTTGCTGCATCAAAACAATGGAATAAAACAAAAATAGGAAAGAGGGCATTGGGAAACAGGGGTACCAACACTGAAGAGAGGAAAAGGGTCTTCCTGCAGTGATAGTATAGGGAAGATATAGGATGATAGCTTCGGAGCAGACTGTATGATTCCACATATAAAATTCCAGAAAATGCAAACTAATCTATAACGATAGATAGTGGATTTGTGTTTGCCTGGAGATAGGAGTAAAGAGAGGGATAGATTATAAAAGGATATGAGGAAACTTTTGGAGGTGATGAAAATATTCAGTATTTTAATTATAGTAATGGATTTATCTGTGTATATATGTCAAAACTCATTACATTGTTCATTTTAAATATATGCATTACATCTGCAACAACATGGATGAACCTAGAGATTATCATACTAAGTGAAGTAAGCCAGACAAAGAAAGACAAATATCATATGATATTGTTTATATGTGGAATCTAAAAAAAAAAAAAAAGTGATACAAATGAACTTATATACGAAACAAAAGTAGACCCAGAGACATAGAAAACAAACTTATGGTTACCAAAGGGGAAAGGAGGGGAAGGGATAAATTAGGAGTTTGGGATTAACAGATACACACTACTATACATAAAATATATAACCAGCAAGGACCTACTGTATAGCACAAGGAACTGTACTCAGTATTTTGTAATAACCTATAAGGGAAAAGAATCTGAAAAAGAATAGATATATAACTGAATCACTTTGCTGAACACCTGAAACTAACACAACATTGTAAATCAACTATACTTTAATTAAAAAAGAATAAGTATGTACATTACACTGGACCTAAACTATACTCAATAAAGTAGTTTTAAAAATTTAGGAAAAAAATTTAAGAAAATGAGAGAATTAGTGAAGTGGAAGATTGGTCAGAGGGAGCTATCCACAAAGAAGCCAAAGCAATAAAAAGAAGGAAGACAGGGCCTTCCCTGGTGGCGTAGTGGTTGAGAGTCCACCTGTCAATGCAGGGGATGCAGGTTCGTGCCCCGGTCTGGGAGGATCCCACATGCCACGGAGAGGCCACAACAGTGCGAGGCCCGCATACCACACACACACACAAACAAAAAAACAGAAAAAGAAGGAAGGCAGAAAAGAGAGAATACACTGAGACGGTGTGATTGGAGTCCCCAAAAGAGAAAAGAGAAACACTTCACAACAGCAATAGCAAAAGCCTAAAGGAAGTGAAATGATATTGCCAAAGTGCTGGAAATCAAAATAACTGCCAAACCAAATTTCTCTACCCTGAGAAAATATCCTTCAATATTAATGACGTCAGATAGAGAGATTTTCAGAAAAACAAACACCAACAGAGTTCTCAACAACAAACCCACACTCAAAGCAATCCCACAGGGACTCCCCTGGTGGCGCAGTCGTTAAGCATCCGCCTGCCAATGCAGGAGACACAGGGTCGATCCCTGGTCTGGGAAGATCCCACATGCTGCGGAGCAACTAAGCCTGTGTGCCACAACTACTGAGCCTGCGCTCTAGAAACCACAAGCCACAACTACTGAGCCCACGTGCCACAACTACTGAAGCCCACACACCTAGAGCCCATGCTCCACAACAAGAGAAGCCACCGCAATGAGAAGCCGGCGCACCGCGATGAAGAGTAGCCCCCGCTCGCCACAACTAGAGAAAGCCCGCACGCAGCAACGAAGACCAAATACAGCCAAAATAAATAAATAAATTTTAAAATTAAAAACAAAAAAAACAATTCCACAGGGTGTTTTTTAGACTGAGGATCATTGACCCTACATGGAAGTTCAGAGATGCAGCAAAAGACAAAGAGCAAAGAAGTTCAATATTTTTCTTTTCTGGCTAGAACCAAGGATCCAGGAAGGAAAGTCAGGAGGTGGAAGGCTGAAAGATCCATGAACCCAGAACACAAAATTCCTGAATCCTAGGCGGGAGGAAGAAGGGAGATCAACACAGAAATATGGAAGTTAAGCAAGAGGAAAAGTCAAGCCTTCAAGGACGGATGGAAAAGTTACAACGAAGGAGGTGAGTAACATTGAAGTAGTGGTTAGAGTCCAGACAGACGGTGATTCAACAAAAGCCATTGGGTTTGGGGTTCAAGAAGCCATAGGAATCTCTGAGAAGAGAATTTTAAGAAAGGATGGGGATGAGAGCCTGATTGCATAAATGAAAGAGTGAACAGTAAAGGAAGCAGAAACAGCAGGTGCCATTTCCACGGGGAGACCTAACAAAGACCTACTTCTCCAAAAAAGAACTCTTGGTTACTCCCCTCCCAAGCCTGCCTCTTCCATAGTCTTCCATACATGGCCTTACTACCCAGTAGCTCAAGCCAAAATGCAGGCATAACCGTTCATTCCTCTCTTTTCTCCATACCCGAGACCCAACCAATCAGCAATTCCTGCTGACTGAAGTCCAACTTGCATTCTATACCTGACCATCCCATTGCTTAGTCCAAGTCCGAGTCTACCATCTTCTCTTCCCGGAATAACCTTGAACAGGATAGGGGTGAGGGGATGCTTCCATTCCTGCCCCCTCTAACCCAGTCTGCCTGAAGTGATCCTTTGGGGGGAAAAGTCAGACCATGTCTCTTCCCTGCTTAAAATCCTTCAATGCTCCCCACTGCGGTCAGAATAAAACTTAAATTCCTGACCACCGCCCTGCCCTCCATGAGTCCCCCCAACCCCGCCCGACTGAGCCTCTCCATCTCTTCCGACTGTCCTCCCCGACCTGCACCAGCTTCGTGCTCGCTGGCTCTCTCTCCCCATCCCTGGAGCACACCAAACTTGTTCTTGTCACCAAGCCTTTGCACTGGAAGTTTCTTCCTCTGGATCCTGCAAAGCCAGATCCTCCTTGTCATTTGGTTCAAAATTACCTCCCCAGATAAATCTTCCATAACCAGCCCACTTCACGTGACCTCCCTCCATCTGAGACGTTCTGGTATCACATCACTGTGTTTTATTTTACTCATAGTACTTAGAATCTGTAGTTATCTTGCTTATTAACTAACTTGTTGAGTGTCTGTGCCCCTCCCCCCACACTGGAGTGTTAATTCCACTAGAACAGAAATCACTTCCCTCTTGCAAATTGCTGAAAGGCCAATGCCCATTCCTGCATATTGTCTCAAACTTATAAGCTGAATAGGGCTTCCCTGGTGGCGCAGTGGTTGGGAGTCCGCCTGTCGATGCAGGGGACACGGGTTCGTGACCCTGTCCGGGAAGATCCCACATGCCGCGGAGCAGCTGGGCCCGTGAGCCATGGTCGCTGAACCTGCGCGTCCGGAGCCTGTGCTCCGCAACGGGAGAGGCCACAACAGTGAGAGGCCCGCGTACCGAAAAACTGCTTGGTCCTTACATGAAAAAAAAACGTGTTTTGACTCTGTGGTGCTAAAGATTGATGTTGAAGGTTTATTCAGTCTACAGTCAGGTGATACTAAATTTTATTTTGGGATGTTGGCATTTTAGGAAGATTTAAAGTTGAGGTAAAAAATCTTTAGCAGACAAAATAGCAAACCCTCCTTATTCATGTAAAATTTTGAATACTTGTATCCTCTACTATTTTCTTTTAAATTATTGGTCAGAGTTAGGCCAGATTATTCCATTCTAAATGAAAATTAAGCACTTTGGCCCTTTGTTTTCTTAACAAATGCTAATCAAGTGAAAGAATAAGTATGACTAACACTAGTGTATCTATCAAATGTTTATGCTGTTTTATACATTTTGTGAGAAATTTTTGTTAATACCGCAATTAGGGAAATAAAGATTTAGTAAATTCTTAAAAAAAAAAAAAACTCCTCACCAAATCCTCCCAGGTTGGGACGCACGGTTTTGAGAGGCACGAGCCTGCTGTGTCCCCCTTTGCCTGGCAAAGCAATAAAGCTGTTCTTTGCTACTTCACCCAAAACTCTGTCTCCAAGATTTGATTCGACACCGGTGCACAGAGGTCGAGCTTTTGGCATCAATAAGCATCAACTTTGCATCTTCCAAGACGTTCCTCAGCTACTCTCGACAGCCTGGGAGGAGTGTGGAAAGGTAGGTAAGAGAGACAAACCAAACTGGGAATGGATGTGATGGACAGAGCCAAAGGCCAAAGGATTATGACATCACTGAGCGGCCGAGAAAGCAGATTGGAATGGGACCCCAGCTGGGAGCTGATGGATTAGGATAGATGAACACATAGGGACCACAGACGTGAAGTTGCAAACAGCAGGGAAAACCAGTAAGTACCACGGGCACAACAGATGGATGACATCGTAGGTGGAATGCTGCGTTCCAAAGGCTGAAGGTCTGAACTGGAGATTTTGGAGACGCATACTTTGACAGCATGGCAAGGTCTAAAATGGCTGAGTCCCGAGGCCTCCAGTCTATCCCTGAACTGCTGCCTGCGCCTCCTGCCACTGCTGCCAAGGCTGCCCTATCTCACTCAAGCAGGTGTGGATCTTCCTCTGGGTGACTTGACCCTCCTGCAATTATCATCTTGGCTAAAGAGGACAATGACGAGTCACTGAAATGCTAAGGGAAGAGATAACATCAAGAAAATTTAATTCTTGAGTGCCTGCAGATTCTCCCTTCTTTTCTTTAGCTAAGGTTTTTTTTTTTTTTTCTTAACTCCTCTTAACAGGGTTATCAGAGTTCACGAGGGGAGAGGGAAAGCAAGGCTATGAATGGCTCCAAGCAAGCATGACAGCCCAACCTGGGCTCAGGGACAAGAGAATAAGAAAAAGATTATAGGTGACTTTTCCTCCTGAATTACAGAGAAAGGGGTGTGGATTCAGGCTGCTCACCTCATCTCTCCGTAGCATCACTCAAGAAAAGGGGAAGGATTGTAGGGTTTCTAGTTGAGGCTGCCAGATGCAGGACATATAAAAATACAGGACACTCAGTTAAACTTGAACTTCAGATAAACAATGAATTTTTTTTTAGTATATGTGTATGCCCCTTGCAATATTACTAGCAATTACTCATTGTTTATCTGGAATTCAAATTTAATGGGCATCCTGTATTTACTCTGGGAACCCTAACCCTACATGCTAGATGGGGGGGTGGCCCAGGGTCAAGCCCTTAAACAGAGGAAACTTCTTGAGTGGCTATGCTGAGAGGCCAAATGTTCTGGGGTCATTCTGAACATGACGGTAGAAGTGAACGGCCTTATATTTACTGTTTAAGAATGAGAGAATTCAATAACAATTATGAAACTGCACAACTCAGGTTGGGACTTGAACCCAGGCAAAACTCAGATTTGGGACTTGAACCCACTGCCTTTTAAGTAAGATCACACTTAAGTCCTGGAGTCAGGACTTAATGAAGCTCAGGTTCTTTATGTCTCAGAGCAGAAGGAATTCAGTGCAAGGCAAAGTGGTAGGTAAGAAGTGGATTTATTTAGAGACATACACATTCCAGAAACAGAATGCAGTCCATCTCAAAAGGCAAGAGTAGCCCTGGGAGAAACACACTCTACAGAGTTTGAGCCATCTCAGAAGGCGAGAGGCCCCCAAATATGGGGTAGTTAGTTTTTATGAGCTGGGTAATTTCATAGGCTAATGAGTGGAAGGATTATTCCAACTATTTGGGGGAAGGGTGAGGATTTCCAGGAACTGGGCATTGCCCACTTTTGGCCTTTTATGGTTGGCCTCAGAACTGTCGTGGCACCTGTGGGTGTGTCATTTAGCATATGCTAAGGTATTATAATGAGCAGATAATGAGGCTCAAGGTCCACTGGAAGTTGGATCTTCCGCCATCTTGGACCTAATCGGTTCTAACCAATTTTTGTGATATCCTCAATGACTATGTTATTCTTTTAAAGGTTGTGTCCTGCCCCCTTCCCTCCTGTTTCAATTACATATACATGTATGATACATACACACGTACATATACTTATATGAATGTATTACATATTAGGCTTTGCAGCTAAGTGACAAATTGCTTTGCGGCTTTACCCAATAAAAAGAAAACAAAAGTGCAAGGAAGTGAGTTAACGTGGCTGAGTTTTGTCACTTGCTCTGGTGTGAGTAGTTTGTTGGACGTGTGTGTTAACTTAGAAATTTGTACTCCTCCTGGTTTTCATTATCTTGCCCACCATAGATGAGGGTTTTGGAAGGGAGAAACAAGAGAGCCAACCTCCAAAGTAAATATATTCTCAAGCCTGTGGTGTATCTAAGTTTATTTCCCATTTTTCACAACCACTTTCCAAGTAACCATAATACAAAATACTGTGGGCCCAAGAGAGGACAAAAACGCAGAGCATCCCTGAGTCACTATTTATTTTGCTAGAGTGGTGATAAAAACCAGGTCATTCTCAATCATAGCAACACAGACCTCGGCGTTCTGAGACATATGTTACGTTCCGTTCACGTAATTCCTAGAGGCAGTGTTTTCCAGAGCAGAGGGAAGATGGCAAAGGACTTCTCTACCCAGCTGAGCATTATGGCCCAATTAATGTCTACAAACCTGAGGAAAAAGGAATATCATAACGTTGTAGTTTTCCCCCCAGCCTCTCGGTAAGAAATTCTTAAAAACCAGCAAATGTCAGCGGGCAGTTTAGCCCTCATCACTGCTCTGCAATGGAGAAAAAAGGAAAAACCATAAAAAAAATTGCTGGAATAGCTGATGGAATATGAGTGTCTGTGAAAGAAAGCTGTTGTGAGGAAACCTCACGCAGATAAAGAAAAAGCTCTTAATTTACAACCTGGGCTGACAGTCTGTTCCACACTGACTCAACAGTCTTGAATAACCAGTCTCAGCACACCTAAGTGTCTCATGCCAGAAGATCCTTAAGAGGGCTGGGCAACTTGGAAGGGACCATACACAGGCCCAGATGGTGCACATCTGGTCAAAAATTAGCAAGAGAAAGAAATCAACTTCTCAAATCCACAGACAGGTGTTGGGGGCTTCCCAGGAGGCCTGCTTAGGAAGGGCAACAGGGATGGTTCTAAATCGATGGTTTACAAACCTTACTGAGAATAAATGAAGGATTGGAACAGGGCAGCAGGAACCAAACCGGTGACAAGACCATGGGAGTCCTCCTGTCCACCTCCTCTTGATAACTGCACCATGTAACCGAGACATCTTTAACAATGCACCAAGCAGCAGGCACCAGACTGAAATCAATCAGGCTCCAACGCTAAATTTTAAGACAGAAATTGACAAGAGAACAGCTCTGTGATAGGGTCTGTAGGCATACAAGCCGGCCAGAGACAATTATAGCGGGAACCCAATGGCAACTGCCTCCTCGTTTAAGCAGCAGAAAAATGGCCAGGTGCCCCTAAATATAGGGCAATAATAAAAAATGAAAATGAGGAGGCCCATCCTCTGGGCAGGGTTCCGGGTGGTCAAAAGAAAAGGCGAAGACCACTGAGGCAGGAACACATGACATTCTGGAAGTTTCCTGTGACAAGTCAGCAAGTGGGGCCTGGAGTAGCCTCCCGCGGGGGGTTGGGGGGCGGTGCTGCCGAAGCGGCCCAGGTGGGGCTATATTTGGGATCCGGATGCGCCCCGCCCTGGTGGCCGGCGGGGGAGACAGGGGGTGTAGCAGGGGCCTATCTCCTCGGTGCCCAGACGGTAACGATCCCCGGGTGTGACCGCAAAGTCGTCCTCTCCAGCCCGGGCACAGCCCCTCGGCGCCCTGGCTGGGCTTTAGGTCCGCGCGCAGCACGTGGAAGGGCCCGAAGCGCCGCGTCCCGCCCCCGGCCGCGCGGGGGCGCAGGGCGCAGGCGCGCTTCTTCAGGGTTGGGCGGCGGCGGCGCGACTCCGGGCCGCCAGGGGCCGCTGTGGAGCGGCCGCACGGGTCCACGCCGTCTGGACAGCGACCGGCCGTCCCTCTTGAGCACGGCCTTGCCGGTTTGGCGGGGTGAAAGGTTGCGAAGATGGCGACGGCCTTGAGCGAGGAGGAGCTGGACAATGAAGACTATTACTCGTTGCTGAACGTGCGCAGGGAGGTGAGGCCTGCGGTGGGCCGCCGTCGGGGCTGAGGCTAGGCCGGGTCGCTCAGGGGGGGCTGGGCTGGCGGCGACCGCCCCGTTCCCGCCTCGGGCGGCCGGAGCCTGGCGGAGAGGCCGCGTGACCCCGGCTGACGTGCGCGATCGCCGGCCGGACTGACTGTCCCCACCGCCCCGACCCTTGCGCCGGGGATGTCTTGGCCGGCCTCTGCCCCAGCTCTCCGCGGCCGGTGCGCTGCGTGCGCTGTGTCAGGGCAAGGCCAGAGGCCCCCGCGCCCCCAGGAGGGAACAGGGCCCCCGAGGTGGAGGTGGAGTGGGGGTCCAAGTCCTCCGAGACCCGGTGCCACGCTCGGCTCACACACCCGCCCAGGCCCAGGGGCTGTGTCATCGCCCCCAGCCCGCAGAGTGGGAAATCGAGTCTTAGGCACCAAGGTCAAGGTTACCCGGGAACCTCCCCAGGACTCTGTCCGATCCCTGAGTCTTCCATGGGGACATCCCGCCTCTGAAGTGAGTCCAGGCTCAGAGGCAGGTGTCTTGTGTTCTCCTTTTGTGCAGCTGTCCAGAAATTCAAGGAAGAGTCTCCCGGAAAAATAGCCTCATTTCGGAGGCCCAGGTTAGGAATAAACTCATGAATAAGCTAGGAAACAAGGGATGCCCCAAACACGTCCTCGGGATGTGCGCCCGTATCCTCACCGGATGAAAGATAACACGAGAGAGTCTCACACTATGTCTGGCACTTAGTAGGGGCCCAGTAAGTTTCCTTTCTTGTTGATTCCACATTTGAGGTCAGCGTGAAGGGCAGGGAGGCTTCCAAGGTCAGATCACGAGGTGGATTATTTCTCTCTAAACTGCTGGGTTGGGTCTTCCCAGCCCTGCCAGAGAACCTCTAATTTGGGCTTAGATTTTCCAGTGATCCGAAGTAGCCAAGTCTGGTCTAGTCAAGCTTGTGTTGACTAGACTAGAGCTGGTCAAGTCTGTGTTGGCAGTAGGTCTGCGTGATGTTAATAACAGCTAACGTTTTGTGAGGGCTTACTTTGTGCAGGGGCAGGGTGCTGAATGGACACTTTATGCTTTTGCACTTAATTCTCGTATCAGACCTTAAAGTAGGCATTCACATAATTCTTGATTGAAAGCTGAGGAAATGAAGCATAGAGGGATTAAGTAACTTGCCCAAAGCCGCACCACTAGAAATCAAGAGAGTCTGGATTCAGCCCTGGGCAGTCTGACTCTGGAATCCCAGTTCTTGACCTCTATGCTGTACTGTCACCCTAGCTTACCAGTCCTCAGACTGCAGAGCTGCCGGACTCCTTGGGCACCCCTCATAAGAATTCCTTAAGTGTGTTAGTCACTGCTTACTATGGAAACGCCCAAAGAAATATTTTTGGAAATTGCAGATCTTGTTAGGCTGCCATAGGGCCACCTGGAGATTCTTGTAACTAATCAACGGTGACCTTTGGCCTTCATTTTTTTCCCTTTGAATGGAGCTATCGGGCTAGTTATTCTTTTTGTTTTGTGTTTTGTTTTGTTTGGCCATGCCGCGCGGCTTGTGGGATCTTAGTTCCCATACCAGGGATCAAACTCGTGCCCCTTGCAGTGGAGGCACAGAGTCCCAACCACTGGACTGCCAGGGAATTCCCTGTGCGAGTTATTCTTTTTCTCCAGTTCTTAGAAGCAAAGCGGTAAATGAAACCGGCTTTTCTGAAATCAGCCTTTTTTTCCACTCATTTGTAGTTAGTCTGGTTATCAGTAATTGAGCAGCCATTTACCTGTTTACCAGGCTTACTGAATCTTAGGCCGCTGCAAATGACATAATAGCCTTGGCCAGAGTCCTAGGTAAACATTTCTCAGAGGTATAAAACTACCAGAGTGTTAGGACCCATCATTGTTATTGGACTGATGGGTGGAAGCCAAACAAATATTTCTTTAAAAAAAAAAAAGTTTACTTCTCGGGATGAGTGAAGGCACCTCCACGTTTATGGCTGTAGGTGAAATCCCTGTGAAACATGTCCTCTTGCTTAATCATCTTGTGTTGCTGTTGTCAACAAACTCAGTGTAAAACTCCATCCCCTCTGGTGTGGAGATTTTCTCTCTCAGGGTTCCACTAGAAGAGAGGCTCTGAAGGTGATCTCTGGACTTGATATTTACTAGCACTTTTTGTGAAATTAGAAATCAGCCTGAAGTTGAAATACCATGATTTAGCTGAAGAATGAGAGAAAAAATAGAAGTAATCTTTATTCTTACCTGTGTGGTCAAAAGAAGGTAATAACCCCTGTTGATGTGTTCGCATTCGGGTCTATGGCTTGATGACACTGAAATGTAACTAGGAGGCGAGGTCCTCTTCCCACCAGCGCTCCAGAGCACCTTCAGAACTCTCGTGTTCAGGAAGTTCAGAGACTTTCCGCCAGGAATCTCAGATGGAAGCAAGCTGACACAAAACCAGGGAATTCTGTTTAAAAGTTTCAGATTGGGCTTCCCTGGTGGCGCGGTGGTTGAGAGTCCGCCTGCCGATGCAGGAGACACGGGTTCGTGCCCCGGTCCGGGAAGATCCCACATGCCGCGGAGCGGGTGGGCCCGTGAGCCATGGCCGCTGAGCCTGCACGTCCGGAGCCTGTGCTCCGCAACGGGAGAGGCCACAACAGTGAGAGGCCCGCGTACCGCAAATAAATAAATAAATAAATAAATAAATAAAATTAAAAAAATAAAAGTTTCAGATTTACAGCCATAATACATGATAATAACAATGGAGTAATATAGAAATGTCCAAAATCAGCTTAAGAATCTCCCATGCCCATGTTTTACACTTTAAAATATCCCCTTAAGTTGTATCCCAGAGAGTGAAGCAGGCAGCTAGACAGGACTTCCATGACCTTTAATCATTCCCTTTCTCTTAAAAAAAAACCTCCCTTTCTCTAGTGTTCTGCATTTCCTGTTTGCGGAGTGGAGCTGTTGTCTGCCTGCCACACATTGAGGGGAAGGAGTAGTTTATCATTAACTGGGCACATTGAAACCAGATTGGCATCTCTGGTTTAGGTAGTCAGATGCATCATCAGGGGCCTGAAATCTAACTGATTTGAGATTTCTGAGATGATTTGCCAAAATTTATTGGGAGAAAGGATTCCTAAAGAGGAAGAGTGAGATTTTCTTGATCTCTGTGCTCTTTATAGACATTATAATCGACACATTTTAAACCTGATTTATTCCTAAATACTTGAGTTTAATTCCTACTTAACCCATGTTGTAGTTGAAAGAGTTTCATTTTTATGCATGTCTGCAGTGTTTATAACCTGCTTTAAGATCTCCGGTCCCAGTGGATTGAGCCTTAAAGGAGCCAATCTCCTTTTCAACTTTTAAACACTTTTGAAAAAAAAACAGTCGTTAAATAAAACATGAACTTAAGTAAAAATGTATTTTCTTGTAGTCCACATATGGAGGTCAGCGTTCTGGGATCTTTATCCTTCCATGACAGCTGTGAAACTAGAAGCGTAAAATCAACACCTAAATAAAAAAAGCATTTTCAGGCTTCCCTGGTGTAGGGTCTGTGGTTCTTTCCACAGTTTTGGGTTGTCTGGGTTTCTCTGGCTGTAGGTTACAGTCACAGAGTGGGGCTAAAACCTCAAGTTTGGACTGCAGATGGGAGGAAAAGGCTAGAGCACTAGAGGAAGGTCTGCTGGTCACAGCCAGGATTGACCTGGGGGACAGAGTCACCCAGCCCCCCAACCAGGATGGCAGGGCCATCCGCAGAAACTGAAGGTAAAAGCATTGGCTAAGCCAGGTGCACACTTAGGTGCCTAAGGCAGTGAGGTGACGTGTGTTTGTTCTTTCGTTGCTTATCTAACCTGATGGGCAGGTAATTTAGTCTTAATGTGGGATGTAAAGGTGGGTCTAAGAAGGTCATTCCTTCAATGAGTTTCCTATCTGCTGCATTAGGTTGGATGTTCACAACAGTGACCCTGCTGGGCAAGTAGTGTGAGCCTTGGTTGTCCAAAAACCTACCTTATCCGGATGGTGAGGCGTCCTGTCAGTGAGCGTGCCTTAGGAGCAGGACTCTCAGGCTGCCCTGCCACCCAGGCGAGCTTGAGCGCATCGTTCAGCCTCAGAGTCTCCTGTGCTGACCTGCAGCGCACCTCACGGAGGAGGCTCACTGGGGCTCTGCAGCCGGACGGCCCATGTTCAAAGCCCGGTTTTACACCTGGGAGGTTTGTGCCTCTAGGCTCGGAGCTGAACCTTTTTGCTCCCTGTTTTCCTGGATGTTGAAATGTAGGTAACAGGTGGAAATGTATTAAGCACTCACTCTGAGCCAGGATGTTGGATATTGGAGCATGAGGGTATGTGTAAAGTACCTGGCGAAAGTAGGTATTTGGTTAATAATATTTATTGTTGCTACTTCTTGGATTTTTTTTTTTTTTTTTTTTTTTTTTTGCGGTACGCGGGCCTCTCACTGTTGTGGCCTCTCCCGTTGCGGAGCACAGGCTCCGGACGTGCAGGCTCAGCGGCCATGGCTCACGGGCCCAGCCGCTCCGCGGCATGTGGGATCTTCCCGGACCGGGGCACGAACCCGTGTCCCCTGCATCGGCAGACGGACTCTCAACCACTGCGCCACCAGGGAAGCCCTACTTCTTGGATTTTGATAAACATGAGGTTTTGATGATTTTAAAAAGACATACATGTACACAGAAGGCTTTGGTATGCCTCATCCTGGCTAAATCTGCTACTGTAATAATAAAAAAACATAGTGCCAGAATTTATGAATTAGGTTATGAATTCCCAAAGCTTTCTTTGTTCTTTCTGTTCAAAATACTGAGTTTATTCTCTTCAAGAGACAGTTTTTTTTGGTTTTTGTTTTTGTTTTTGTTTTATTTTTGGCTGCATTGGTTCTTCGTTGCTGCACGTGGGCTTTCTATAGTTGCTGTGAGTGGGGGCTACTCTTCGTTGTGGTGCGTGGGCTTCTCATTGCCGTGGCTTCTCTTGGTGCGGAGCACAGGCTCTAGGCACGTGGGCTTCAGTAGTTGCGTCACGCAGGCTCAGTAGTTGTGGCCTACAGGCTTTAGAGCGCAGGCTCAGGGCGCACGGGCTTAATTGCTCCGTGGCATGTGGGATCTTCCTGGATCAGGGATCGAACCCGTGTCCCCTGCATTGGCAGGTGGATTCTCAACCCCTGCGCCACCTGGGAAGCCCCAAAGACAGTTTTCCCTCTGAACTCTTCCTGCAGGGCCATGAGTGTGACTTGGGTGGCGGGCGCAGTGGTTCCCGGAAGCTGGGGTTAAGCATGGGGGTGGAGTGCAGAGCCCGGGGATGATCCAGAAAGACGGTGTCTGGAGGAGAGGCCGAGTGGGACCCACAGATAAACTTGTTGTGAGCTATCAGCTTTGAAGACGCCAGGCAGAGAGGGGAGGGCCTGGCAGAGGCAGAGGGTCTGCTCCAGCGACAGCAAGACGGCACTGGCGGTCAGGAGGGTTGCTGGGTGGAGCTCAGAGAGGCTTCTGAGGGTCTCCCTGTGGGTGGGGAGGGGGCTGTCAGTTCCAGTGTCATCTCATAATGGGATTAGCAAACACCAGGAGGCTGAATTTTCAAATTGTTTTCTTCAGTAAACCGTAAGCTGGTTATTACCTTTCTGCTTTGGATGTTCCAAACAATTGCATCTTGAAATTTTAATACTCCAGTTCTGCATTATCTACCAAAATACCTCTTTCTTCTTTTTTTTTCTTTCTCAAAGAGAATTCAATTGAAAGCTTTTCTATTTGCTGTGAGTTCAGTAATAAAACCATGGAGAAGAGAATATGGGACACGCAAGCTGCATGTTTTGCTTGGCTATGGAATTTTAGTGTTTACTTCTATTAAACTTTCATTTTAGTTTTACTTATGTGTTTTATTTATACCCTACCTTGTTCAAGAGAGGATTTAAGACAGCTAACAGAGATGAAAAAATAAAAGAGCATAAATGTTTAAAAGGGGGCACCAAAAACAAACAAACAAAAAGGCCATTGGGAATATTGCTGCTTTATTGCCACCATGGTGGCCCATGGGTCATACAGATCGCACTCCCTTGGAGAAGCTCATGGCCTGACGGCTGCATCCTGCTTGGCTCTTGGACATTTGGAACCACTTCTGCTTGCAGGGAGTGCACAGTGTTCCCTCCTGGGTTTGCTGGAGCCAGAACATTCTTCAGTAGTAAAATGCCAACAGACATCAAACCACAAGAATCCTGCACGAGTGGGCAGGATGAAACAGATGCAGACGGACGAGAAGGAAAAAATAAGCCAAACTCTGGATGTAAAGAGAGGATCCGAACCATCATTTTTGACCCAGAAAGGAACTTGAGTTCATGTCACTCAGATGCTGGCCTTTTTATTTACTGTCATATCTCAAAGGCCCCAAATAAACATGGACATGACTAGGAAGAGAAATGAAAACAAAGTTGTACAATGGTAGGAACGTCTTCTCTAAGCCCTTAGAATGACCTCTAATCAGGAATCAGAATTTCTGCTCCTTTGGCCCGTTTGTGCTGTTGTCAGCGAGGGGTGTGCCTGGAGGATGGGACTCCCCATCGGCCCTGCAAACCTTAAAGGTGATGTGGGCCCTGCCTTTTTTCTTTTTTTAGTATTTATATATAGAGTCCTGTCCTTACTGATTGCCTAGTCCTTTTTTTTTTTTTTTTTTTTTTTTTTAGTATTTATTTATTTATTTGGCTGCGCCTGGTCTTAGCTGTGGCATGCGGTATCTTTAGTTGCGGCATGCAGGATCCAGCACCCTGACCAGAGATTGAACCCAGGCCCCCTGCACTGGGAGCGCAGAGTTCTAACCACTGGACCACCAGGGAAGTCCCACCTAGTCCTTTCTTGAACTTATAATGCCATCTTGGGGATAATGCGTTCCATCAATTTTGTTTTTTTCCTTCTATGTTAAGTAGAACTTAAGTTTTCTAAGGTTATTCCTAGCTGTAGAAACTTGGAATTGTTTGATCAATCTCCTGTTTAGCTTTTCTGACATATTCACGATTTGACTGTTTCTCTCTTAAGCCCACCTTTTCAAACTGAAGAGTCCTAAAGTGGTGGTAAAAGGCCACCCTCCAAAATCATGAGAAATATAGTGTGTGCATCTGACCTCTGTACTCAGCACAGGCGGGTTTTAGGGAAGGACAGCTGAGATCACCTAGCCCAGTACCTGGCATTTTGGGCACCCGTGAGCGTGTTGATGATGGCGTGAAAAGGCCAAAGATGGAGGTGGGGCTTCGGAAGAGGTCAGAGGCTTAAAGAGCAAAGCCTTTGAAGTCAAGTCCAAGTTTGACTCTCTAGCCGCCTGATATGAGGCAAGTTACTTAACCTCTCTGAGCCTGTTTCTTCATCCATAAAATCCAGACAGTAACTTTACTGTCATAGGGCTGTTGGGAGAATTAAGCGAGAATGCACGTAAGTGCTTGGCACAGTAATGGGCATATTATTATGGAAAGAAAATGCCAGTATATTTTTATTAGTATCATGAGCATAAAAGTTAATAAGGAATGCTCTTACTGATTTGCAGGAATTCTGTATAGAATTTGGGTGAATCCTTTGATAGATTAGTACAAACATCTGTCCCCTCTCTTGTCATTTGCCTTTCACTCTCGTAAATGTTCATGAACCGAAGATCGGTTTGAGCCAGGCCACACAAGTTATCATTTCTAGCCAGCTTTTGGGTCAGGAGTACATAATCAGATAAACGTCTCCATCTCAGACAAGTCATTTAGTTAAGCCTTTTTGACCTTCACTGTTTTCATCTGTAAAATGGGGGTTCTAATACCAATCTCAGGACATTTTATGAGTCTTCAGGTGTTACATGAGGAAATATCGGTGGAAGTACTTCATTAGCTTTAAGTCTGTGCAGATGCGTTTGTGACACCACTGACGGCCTCGAAATCCCCTTCAGCTTTTGCGCTGCTCTCCTTGCCCTCCTTCCTCACGGTGCCAGTTGCTCGCTTCCTGTCTTCCTTAGAATTTCCCCAGGTTCGGTCCTCACCAGCTCGGCTGGTTTAAAGTGCTCTGCTTGGGCCCCGCATCTCTGCCTTCTGGCCATTACTGCTTACGTGTTACATTCACCTGCCTCTCAAGCCTGTCTGCCTCCCAGGTTCTCCCTGACCCATGCATCCCCGTCCAAACCCCGGATGCGCTTTGGCTTTTCTTCTCCGCATAGTATTGAGCCCCTTCTCGACTGTCCTGTAAGCCACTCAGTCCATGAACCCCCTCGACTCCAGCCGACTTTGACCCTTTCATTTCTGTTTCAACTTGTAGGCTGCCAGCCAGCCAACCAGCCCTCATAACCTCAGCCCTACACTTCTGCTGTAGTTCTCTTCGGGTCTCTCTGCTTTGCTTTCTTTCAACTTTAGTCAAGCCGTACAAGTAATATTTATTAACGCACAGTACTGATCACATTTCTCTAGCCAGAAACCTTTTGTGGCTTCCTATTGTTTATTGGGTAAGGATCAAACTCCTGGCTCCATTTTTAAAGCCCCTTACAAATTAGATGTTTTCTATATTTTCTGCCTACTTTGTGGTGATGTTCTGCTTTCTTCCACTGCAAAGCACGCTCCATGGGGTCAGGGACCATAGTTGTCTGGTTCGCCATCAGGTCCCTAACAGTGTGGGCCCATGACAGGTACTTACCAGATGTTTGCCGCATGAATGAGCGGGTGGGTGGATGTCTACCTTAATTTGTTACCTACTTCCTGCCTCCTTCTGCACCTCTCCTCTGGCCGTTTTGTCAGTGTTCTGTGTCTCCTGGTGCCTCGGGGCATTCTCTTCCCCTGAAATGCCCCAGCCTGTTGTTGGTACCAGAGCAAATTGAATCCACCTTTTGCATTCCCATTCAGACCCCACTGCCTCCACGAAGTTTTCTCTGCATTCTGACAGCCCTGAACTTATGTCTTTATCATTAATATTAGCATTTTTGTTATATATTGTTTAGTTAAATCCAGGTGTCTGGGGTTTTAGGGAACACACACACACACACACACACACACACCCCTCCCTCTAGTTTATAATCTCCTTGAGGGCAGGGATGACATATTTCTTTTGTACCTCCTGTGGTACTTAGAATAGGGTTGGCATTCAGTAAATATGCTGGCTTGAAATGATGAATATATGCTAACACCATACTCACCTTGTCTGGGTGCGTTTTACTTTGTGGAGTACCTGTATTGAGTAACACATTGCGCTTTGGGCAATAAATCACTCTAGAGGAATTAACTGAAAGGAGTTTATCAACTGTCAGTTTGGTAAATCTCAGTTGTCACTTGTGAAGATTGTTTAAAGTCAGGTACCAGAGGATGAGAGCAAATTCAAACGCATGCCTTTATGCTCGGGCCCCAGGGTAAGCCAAGGCCCATGCAGACTAAGTTCGAGGCTGAATACCATGTGAGAAGAGGAAAGAACGCCTTTCCCTTGTCCTTTCTCATCTGGCAGATATTGATTATCTTCCTCTTATGTTTCTTTTTTGCAGTGAGAAAAGGTTACTTGTTTATCATGTTTTGTACTAGCACCAATAATATTTGTAAAAGTAAATAACTTCAGATGGATTAGATTTATCTTTGTACAGTTCTTCTTCCTTTTGTCAGTTAAATGGAGCTGAATTTTTACAGTCGGCACAGGTTAGTTTCCGTTGATTTGTGATGCTCCTTACGAAGATGAGTCAGGCAGAATGATTTAGTACAGTCTGCATACTTGACTTGACGTTGAGGGTGAGTCCACGTACATTGTTGGGGTCTGTTATGTTTGTGCATGAACCCCATGTGCAGGAACTTATTTCCACATCCTCCAAAGATTTTTCCACATGTAAATGAAAAGGGTAGAAGACTGTGTTGAGCAGGGAAAATGGCATCAGAAGAGGGTAGGGCTGTGTATGAGAGCAGCTTTATTGTCTGAAGCTTCAGACTGTGTAGAGGGAACCTTTACAAAAACTGGTCTCAGTATAATCAGTATCTACTCAGTGACACCAAATAATCTGTGACTTTCTTTCTCTTCACGAAGCAGCTCTTGCTCAGCACAAAGTACCCATGCTGTCTTGGTGATAATTAGCTCTGAAATCTGCTTTTTCCTTTAAATCGTATGAGCACCAAGTATCATAAAAAATTACAGCCTTTTATTAGCTGATGCAGTTCATTTCAATCAGATTGTCGTGGAACATATGGACAGTCATGAATCTTCAATTGTGGTAATTAGGCAAACCCCCCAAAATCCAATAGAATATAGTTTGTTGAGACTTTGTTGCTGAGATGCACTAATATAGATACAGCCTGGAAGTTTGAACTTGAAACTTATAGGCTTCAGCAACAAAAAGCCTGGTGGCTTTACTTTTCTTAAAGTGAAGGTATGAGGTATAATTTAGTTGTTACTTGCGTACTCTTATTAGGTCTTCCAAGTATTGAATTAAATATCATTGTAGGGACTTCCCTGGTAGTCCAGTGGCTAAGACTCTGTGCGCCCAATGCAGGGGGCCCAGGTTCGATCCCTGCTCAGGGAACTAGATCCCGCATGCCACACTAAAGATTCCGCATGCCGCAACTAAGACCCCGGCGCAGCCAAATAAATAAATAAATAAATTTAAAATAAATAAATAAATATCATTGTAGTAGTTAGATGTGCTCTACAGCAAACATTCTTGGCTCTTAGCTAGCGAGGGGGGCTGCACTTCCTAGTCCCCTAGCGGTTGGGTGGGGTCACATGACCCTTTCTAACCAGTGGTGTGAGTGGAAGTGATGTGTGTCCTGCTCAGGCTGAGGTACTTCAAGGCCAGGCCAGCCGGAGAGTCTCATGCTCTTCCCTCTGCCTCCATGACTGGCAGGGTTCCAAAGGGTGTCTGTTTTGTCCACCTGGGACCTGAGGACATTGCCAAGCAGAGAACTAGCTGACCTGAGGCGGACATGTAATGTGAGGGAGAAATAAACCTTTGGAATTTTTGGATGGTTTGTTACCGTGGTATCACCAACCCAGCAGTTCTCAAACGTTTTGCTGTCAGGACCTCTTTGCATTCTTAAATTATTGAGGTTCCCAAAGAGCTTTTGTTTCTGTGGGTTGTAACTCTCAACATTTAATAATAAGACAGAGTGAACTTGCTTCTTGTATTTCAGTACAGGCACAAGGAAGACCTAAGGATTTCAAAATAACTATGTATTCCACAACAGTGAGGTTACAGATAACACAGATAGCATAACAGATATAACGAAAGATAGTAAGTATGCAGCAAAAGAACTTAAAATCAGTTGAGTTAATCTCTGAAAACTCACGTGTTTATACCATAAAGTTACCACCTTAGAAATTTCTAGAAAACAGGAAAGTATACAAGTACACAATTCATTAACCATCAGAACAATGATATCATGCATCATGTAGCCTCAAGAAAATCCCACTATACTCTCACGAGAGAATGAGAAAAAGGCAAATAAAATCAGTATTATTATGAAAACAGTTTTGACCTGTGGACCCCCAAAAGGGTCTCAGGGACTCCCAGGGGACCCCACACCACACCTAAGAACCATTGACCCAGCCCATCCTGACGGATACAGTCATGGTTCAGACATACTGATGTTCCTCACATGCTGTAGCCTACTTTGCTAAGCGAAGGTAGAAAATAAAAGCAGAGTGGCCATATACTCTGAATATGTGCACATTGATTGCAGAGATGGTCTCCATCAACTAGAAATTAAATAAGTGAAAATGTAGCAGTGTCTTCAATTGCCTAATTATCTAAGGGAAGCAAATACAATGAAATTGTCATCAGGAGACTTTTCTAAGCATGATACCACAGCAGAAATCAAAGAGAGAATTGATAGGTTTGATTTTGTAAAAATGAGAAATATCTGTGTTTATTAAAGGAAAATAACTAAAGCCTAAAAACAATTATAAACACAGTTAAAAGTCTCAAAAGGAATCTAATATATTTGATAAAAATTCATATTTTTAATATATATAAGGAACTCTTGGAATCAAAAAGAAAAAGATGACTACCCTAATAGGAGAACAATACAAAGGAAACAAATAGAAGAAATCTAAAATGCAAATAAGGGACTTCCCTGGTGGTCCAGTGGTTAAGACTTCACCTTCCAATACAGGGGGTGAGGGTTTGATCCCTGGTCAGGGAGCCAAGATCCCACATACCTCGTGGCCAAAAAACCAAAGCAGAAGGAATATTGTAACAAATTCAATAAAGACTTTAAAAATGGTCCACATCAGAAAAAAAAAAATCTAAAAAATAAAATAAAATGCAAATAAGTGTATGGAAAAAATGTCACCCTCACTAGTAAAAAAAAACAAATGCAAGTTAAAACAAGACTTTTTTTTATTTGTTTTGTTTTTTCTCTACCAGATTGACAAAGATTTTTTTTTTTCTTTTTAATGATAGTATTGAGCTCTGTTACGGTGAAAATCTGTTAGCCCACCCAGCCAGGAGGCAGGAGGATTCTCCTCTGGAGAAGTTGAGCCAGAGGGACTCTGGAGCCTGGACATGGACAGTAAAGGGTGAGAGTGGCACGCTAACAAAGGCAGGGGGGTGCGTTAGTGTTTGCATGGCGAGACTTCTGGCTTTTCTTCCTTTATTCTCTGGTCTCTCCCCTGAAGGAACTAGCCCATCAAAAAGAGAAGACTGCCAAATGAAACTTCTAGGTTCCCTCCCAGGCATTTCACAGAGAAGCTCATCAGATGACAAGACCTCTTCACACATACAGAGCTTCCAAATAGCTTCTTAGTATCTTACTATGAAGTGTAAGTCAATTGCCAAAGAATGTCAGATGTTTGAGGGAAGGCTCCTACTTGAAATTCTGAGATCATACAGACAGCAAGGAGAAACTAGAAGGAAGCAGACAATGCAGGGAGTTTGGAAACTAGATCATCTTCAGATAGATAAGATACTACATGTAAGAAATAAGAACAAGGTGATATATCAAAGAGCAATACTGTATAAAAAGAGAAGGAACTCTTGGAAATTAAAAATAAGATAACAAATAAAAAATTCTATGGAAGGGTTGGAAGATAAAGATGAGGAAATATGCACAAAAGTAAAACTTAAAAACTAGAAGATCAGTTCTTAGCCATGAAGTAAAGTAAAATGACGGGGAAGACATTATGAAACAATTAATATGAGAATATTTCTCAAAAGATAGGAGACTATAGGTTAAAAAGGGCCATTCAGATAACTAGCATAGTGGATGGGTGAGAAAAGGACCCCCATACTAAAGGAAATCATAGGTTAAAGAGAGAGTCCTAAAAGTTTCCAAACAGGTCACAAACAAAGGACTGGAATTGGAAAGACATTAGGTATCTCACCAGTAGTACTGTAAACTAGAAGACAGTGGAGCAATGTAATAAAAAATCCTGAGGGAAAGTTATTTCCAAGCTAGAATTCTATACCCAGCCAACTATTCATTAAGTATAAAGGCAGATTATAAGAACATTTGGAGATACACAAAGCCTAAAAAATTTTTCCTCCCAACCAATCTTTTATTTCTGTTATCTAATTTTTAATTTCCAAGAGCTCCTTCTTCTTTTGAGAATATCTGTAAAGGAAACTACTGGAGATTGAGCTCCATCAAAATGAAGAAGAAAACCAAGAAAGAGAAAGGCATAGGATACAGAAAAGAGATACCAACCCAGGAAAGATACCCAGGAAGATGGTGACAGGAAATCCTAAGATGAAGTTTGTTTAGCAAGCCTAACAACCAGAACAGGGCAGAGAGCTCTTGGAGGAATGCCTCTTAGAGGGGAAAAAAAATGAAAGTGATGTGCTGTTTGATATTTTCATATTGAGAGGCATATTAGAAGTCTTTACTATAAGAAGTATACTGTGAAGAGTTGGAGAAGAATCGTAAAAGAGCCATAGAAAGCTAAAGCAAATGAAAAAGATGAGGCAGTTGTTAACTCCAGGAAAAATAAAAAGTAGTTCAAGAAATGTAATCATAGTATACCGCTTGATTCAGCTTTGAACTATATTTAAAGTCGTAATTAAAACTAAACTAATTAAAAAGAAAAACTGTGCATTGATTTGAACCAAAGTTGTGATAATTACATAGAAAGGAGGGGAAAGATAAGCACAAGGAAGTGGGAGAGAACTAAATTCTCTTAAATGAAGTCTAAAATTTTAAAATTAAGGATATGAGTATATTTAAAAATAAAATGAGAAAAATGCTAAAAGATTTAGAAGTGCTTGCATCTGAGGAGTGGGAGTGAATGCTGTTTGGGGTTATAAGTCTAGTAGTTTTATTTATAAACTGTTTATGTAGTCCTTGGATAAAATTAAATTTTTAAATTTAAAATAATTAAATGGTAAATACTCTCTGGAGATCAGTTCAGAAGACTAAAATGGAAGTCTTATACCCTTTTATCCAACAATTTTAGAAACTTATTTTCAAAAAGGTAATCATGCATACACACAAAGTTTTAGCTATAAGGATGTCCACTGCAGCCTTTTTAAAACAAATGAAAGTTGTTAATAGAAGATTGTTATATAAACTGTAATAACGGCATTTAAAATGGTGTAGAAAACACTTAATGACCAATAATACCCAAAAAACCAAAACTCCACAAGACCTTTAACTGAAAAAACAGGTTATACAATTATACTGTAGAAGAAATACAATTTTATTTTTATTTTTTATTTTTTATTTTTTTTTAAAGGGAACTTTATTTTTATTTATTTATTTTTTATTTTTTTGAGGGGCTGTGTTGGGTCTTTGTTGCTGTGCGCGGGGTTTCTCTAGTTGCGGCAGGCGGGGGCTACTCTTCATTGCAGTGTGTGGGCTTCCCATTGCCGTGGATTCTCCTGCTGCAGAGGAGGGGCTCTAGGCACGCGAGCTTCAGTAGCTGTGGCACGAGGGCTCAGTAGTTGTGGCTCGTGGGCTCTAGAGCGCAGGCTCAGTAGTTGTGGCACACAGGTTTATTATTTGCTCCGCGGCATGTGGGATCTTCCCGGACCAGGGCTCAAACCCTTGTCTCCTGCACTGGCAGGCAGATTCTTAACCACTGCGCCACCAGGGCAGCCCACAATTTTATTTTTAAATATGTTTTTCTTAGCTGTATTTTCAATTTTATCTATGATGACTTTGTATATTTTTCTAATAAGAAAAAAATATTTTTAAGATAATTTAACTAGGAAAAAACTAGCATTTGACTCATTTCATTAACCTGTTTAACCAGAGGAATTGATGCCATTTTTATAATCTATGCTTATGACAAAGTTGCTCTTCATATTTTTGAAAATGAAGTTTATTTTTGCTCCACATCCTCACCCACACTTAATATTCTCAGTCTTTTTCATTTTAGTCATTCTAGTGGTTGTTAATAGTATCTCGTGTTTTTAATTTGCATTTCCCTAATGACTAACAATGTTGAATGCCTCTTCGTGTACTTGTTCACCATTCCTGTATCATCTTTTGTTGACGTTTCTGTTTACATCTTTTACTTGTTATCTTGTCAGGTTGTTTATCTTCTTCAGTTGTGAGAGCTCATTGTATATTCCAAATACAAATCTATGAGACAGATATTTTACAAATATTCTTCTTTCATTATCCTATATAGGAAATCTTTAACTCGGAGTTACAAAGATTATCTCCTATGTTGTCTTTTAGAAGCTTTACGGTTTTAGCTTTTCACATTTGTATCTTTTTTTCCATTCTCAGGTTTTGTTGGGTTTTTGGTTTTTTCAAATTTTTAACTTGTAAGATACATATAACATAAAATTTACCATCTTAGCCATTTTAAAGTATACAATTCAGTGATATTAAATGCTGCTTACATATTGTTGTGCATCTGCCACCACCATTTATATCTCCTGAACTCGTTTCATCTTGTAAAACTCAAACTCTATACCTGTTAAACAGTAAGTAAAATTATACGGTATTTCTCTTTTTGTGACTGGCTTATTTCACTTAATACAATGTTCTCAAGGTTCATCCATGTTGCAGCACATGTCAGAATTCCCTGCCTTTTTAAGGCTGAATAATATTCAATTGTATTTATATACCGTATTTTGCTTATCCATTCATCTGTTGATGGGTACTTGGGCTGCTTCCACATTTTAGCTGTTGTGAATAATGCTGCTCTGAATATGAGTGTACAACTATGTGTTCAAAACCCTGCTTTCAGTTCTTTTGGGTATTTACTCAGAAGTGGACTTGCTGGATTGTATGGTAAATCTGTTTTTAATTTTTTTGAGGAACTGCCATACTATTTCCCATAAAAGCTCTACCATTTTACATTCCTACCAACAATGCACATGAGTTCCAATTTCTCCACATCTTTGCCAACACTTGCTTGTTTTTTTTTTTTATAGTAGCCAGCCTAATGGGCGTGGAGTGGTATCTCATTATGGCTTTGACTTGTATTTCCCTAATGGTTAGTGATATGGGGCATCTTTCCATGTGCTTCTGGCCATTCGTATGTGTTCTCTGATATATGAATGTCTGTTTAAGTCCTTTGCCATATTTGAATCAGATTGTTTTTGTTGAGTTTTAGGAATTCTTTATATATTCTAGATATTAATCTCTAGTCAGATACACTGTTTCAAATGTCTTCTCCCATTCTGTGGGTTGTTTTTTCACTTTCTTGATGGTGTCCTGTGATTCATAAAAGTTCTTGATTTTAGTGAAGTCCAGTTTGTCCGTTTTTTCTTTTGTTGTATGTGCCTTTGGTGGTGTATCCAAGAAATCATTGCCAAATCCAATGTCATGAAGCTTTTGCTCTATATTTTCTTCTAAGAGTTTTATAGGTTTAGCTCTTATGTTTAGGTCTTTGATCCATTTTGGATGGATAAACTAATAAACGGATTCAGCAAAAGTTGCAGGATACAAAGTCAACACACAAAAATCAGTCGCATTAGTTTTTGTATACAGTGTTGGGTGAGGGTCTTCATTCTTTTCATGGGGGATGTTCAGTTATCCCAGTACCATTTGTTGAAAAGACTATCCCTTCCCTATTGAATAGTCTTGGCATGCTTGTCAAAAATAATTTGACGGTTTGTGTGAGGGTTTACTTCTGGGCTCTCTATTCTATTCCATTGGTCTATATGTCTGTCTTTATGCTGATATCAATCTGTTTTGATTACTGTAGCTTTGTTGTAAATTTTAAAATACAGAAGTGTGAGTCCCCCATCTTTTTCCTTTTTCAAGATTGTTTTGGCTTTTGGGATCCCTTGAGATTCCATATGAATTTTAGAAGGGACTTTTCTATTTCTGTGAAAAATGTCATTGGGATTTTAATAGGGATTGAATTGATTCTGTTAGTTGCTTTGCATAGTAGTGACATTTTAATAATATTAAGTCTTCCAATCCATTGATATAAAGTATCTTTCTGTTTATTTATGTCATCTTAATTTCTTTATGTAAGTCTTTTAAGTTTAAGTTTAATTCTTAAGTTTTTTGTTTCTTTGTTTTTGATGCTATTGGAAATGGAACTGTTTTCTTCATTTCCTTTTCAGATTGTTTATTGTTCATGTATAGAAATGCAGCTAATTTTTGTGTGTTGACTTTGTATCTTGCAACTTTGCTGAACTCATTTGTTAGTCCTAAAAAGGTTTTGTGTATGTGTGGAATTTTTATAGAGTTTTCTGCATATAAGATAGTATCATTTGCAAACAGATAATTTTATTTCTTTTCCAATTTGGATACATTTTATTTCTTTTTTTACCTAATTGCTCTGGCTAGGACTTCCAGTGCTATGTTGAATAGAAGTGGTGAGAACAGACATTCTTGCCTTGTTCCTGATCTTAGAGGAGAAGCTTTCAGTCTTTCACCACTGAGTATGATGTTTGCTTTGAATTTGTCTTCTTCAGTTGTAAGAGCTCTTTATGGCTGTTAGTTTCTTTTAGTCTCCTTCTGTTGCTAGTTTGCTGAGTGTTTTTATGATGAAAGTGTGTTGAACTTTGTCAGTGCTTTTTCTGCAACAGTTGAGATGATCATGGTTTCTATGAACATGGTATATTATATTGATCAATTTTCATACATGGAACTATCGTTGCATTCCAAGAATAAATCCCTCTTGGTCGTAATGTGTGTCCTTTTAATATGCTGCTGAACTCTGCTGATATTTTGTTGAGGATTTCTGCATCCATGTTCATAAGGGATATTGGTCCATAGTTTTTTTGTTTTTTTTTTTTTTGCGGTACGCGGGCCTCTCACTGTTGTGGCCTCTCCTGTTGAGAAGCACAGGCTCCGGACACGCAGGCTCAGTGGCCATGGCTCATGGGCCCAGCCGCTCCGTGGCATGTGGGATCTTCCCGGACCGGGGCACGAACCCGTGTCCGCTGCATCGGCAGGCAGACTCTCAACCACTGCGCCACCAGGGAAGCCCTATAGTTTTCTTTTTTGTGTGGTGTCTTTGTCTGGCTTTGGCATCAGGGTAATAGTGGCCTCATAGGACGAGTTTGGAAGTGTTCCCTCTTCAATATTTTGGAAAAGTTTGAGGATTGATATTAGTTCTTCTTTAAATGTCTGGAAGAATTCACCGGTGAATCCATCAGGTCCAGGACATTTCTTTGTCAAGAGGTTTTTGATTACTAATTCAATCTCTTTACTAGTTATAGGTCTATTCAGATTTCCTATTAGATCATGATCCAGTCTTGGTAGATTTTGTATTTCTAGTAATTTGTCCATTTCATCTAAGTTTTCCAATTTTTCTATTTCTGTAGAATCAGTAGTAATATCTCCACTTTCATTTCTTATTTTAGTAATTTGAGTCTTCTTTCTTTTTCTCCTTAGTTAGTCTAGCCAAAGGTTTGTCGATTGTGTTGTCTTTTTGAAGAACCAACTTTTTTTTCACTAACTGTTACTATTGTTTATCTGTTCTCTATTTATCTCTGCTCTAATCTTTATGATTTCCTTCTCCTGCCAGCTTTGAGTTTAGTTTTTCTTCTTATTCTAATTTCTTTTTTTTTCTTTTATTTATTTTTTAATTAATTTTTATTAGAGTATAATTGATTTACAATGTTGGAGTAGTTTCTGCTGTACAGCAAAGTGAATCAGTCATACATATACAGGTAACCACACTTTTGTAGATTCTATTCCCATATAAGTCATTACAGAATATTGAATAGAGTTCCCTGTGATATACAGTAGGTTCTTATTGGCTATCTATTTTATATATAGTAGTGTGTATATGTCAATCCCAATCTCCCAATTTATCCCTCCGCCTCACCCCTTTGCCTCTTGGTAACCATAATTTTGTTCTCTACATCCGTGGCTCTATTTCTGTTTTGTAAATAGGTTCATTTGTACCATTTTTTTTAGATTCCACATATAAGCAAAATATATTTGTCTTTCTCTGACTTACTTCACTCGGTATGACAATCTCGGTCCATCCATGTCGCTGCAAATGACATCATTTCGTTCTTTTCTAGTTTCTTAAAAGTTGTAAAGTTAGGGACTTCCCTGGTGGTGCAGTGGTTAGAAATCCACCTGGCAGTTCAGGGCATACGGGTTCAAGCCCTGGTCCACGACGATCCCACATGCCACAGAGCAGCTAAGCCCGTGCACCACAGCTACTGAGCCTGTGCTCTAGAGCCCGCGAGCCACAACTGCTGAGCCCACATGCCACAACTGCTGAAGCCCGTGCACCTAGAGCCCATGCTTCACAACAAGAGAAGCCACCACAATGAAGAGTAGCCCCCGCTCGCCACAACTAGTGAAAACCCGCACGCAGCAACAAAGATGCAATGCAGCCAAAAAAAAAAAGAAAAGTTGGAAAGTTAGTTGTTGATTTGATATTTCCTTTTTCCATGCCACGCAGCTTGTGGGATTTTAGTTCCCCGACCAGGGATTGAAACCGGGCCCTTGGCAGTGAGAGTGTAGAGTCCTAACCACTGGACTACCAGGGAATTGAGATTTCCTGTTTTGTTTTGTTCTGTTTTGTTTTTGAGAGTTCCTGTTTTTTAATGTAAACATTTATAGCTATAAATTTCCCCCTCAGCACTGCATCCCATAAGTTTTGGTATGTTGTGTTTCGTTTTCATTCATCTCTAAGTATTTTCTAATTTCCCTTGTGATTTTTTTCTTTGATCTATTGGTCATTTAAGAGTGTATTGTGTGTCACAAATTTGTGTCTTTTCCAGTTTTCCTTATGTAATTGATTTCTAATTTCATCCCATTGTGGTTGGAGAGGATACTTTGTATGATATCTTTTTTTTAAATAAATTTATTTATTTTACTTATTTATTTTTGGCTGCGTTGGGTCTTCGTTGCTGCACGGGGGCTTTCTCTAGTTGCGGTAAGCAGGGGCTACTCTTCGTTGCGGTGCGTGGTCTTCTCATTGCGGTGGCTTCTCTTGTTGCGGAGCACGGGCTCTAGGCACGCGGGCTTCAGTAGTTGTGGCACACGGGCTCAGTAGTTGTGGCTCGCGGGCTCTAGAGCGCAGGCTCAGTAGTTGCGGCGCACAGGCTTAGTTGCTCCGCGGCATGTGGGATCTTCCCACACCAGGGCTCGAACCCGTGTCCCCTGCATTGGCAGGCGGATTCTTAACCACTGCACCACCAAGGAAGCCCCTTTGTATGATATCTATCTTTTAAATTCTATTGAGACTTAAATTGTGGCCTACCAAATGGTCAATCCTGGAAAATGTCCCATGTACACTTGAGAAGAATGTGTTTCTGTTGTTGGGTAGAATATTCTGTATGTGTCTGTTAGATCTAGTTGGTTCATTGTGTTGTTGAAGTCCTATATTGCCTTACTTATCTTATGTCTGGTTATTCATAGGATGTTGAAGTCTCCACCTATTACTGTGAAATTCTATTTCTCCCCCTTCAGTTCCGTCAATATTTGCTTTATGTATTTGATGGTCTGTCATTAGGTATATAAGTTTATAGTTATTCTATCTTCTTGCTGTATGAACCTTTTATTAATATGTAATGTCTTTCTTTGTGTCTTATAACCTTTTTAAAATTTATTTTGGCTGCGTTGGGTCTTTGTTGCTGCATGCAGGCTTTCTCTAGTTGCAGCGAGCAGGGGCTAGTCTTCGTTGCAGTGCGTGGGCTTCTCATTGCAGTGGCTTCTCTTTGTTGAGGAGCACGGGCTCTTCGCATGCGGGCTTCAGTAGTGTGGCTCATGGGCTCTAGAGCCACAGGCTCAGTAGTTGCGGTGCATGGGCTTAGTTGCTCTGCAGCATGTGGGATCTTCCTGGACCAGGGCTCAAACCCATGTCCCTTGCAATGGCAGGCAGATTCTTAACCGCTGCGCCACCAGGGAAGTCCCTTATAACCTTTTTTGATTTAATGTCTGTTCTGTCTGATATTAGTATAGCCACCTGTGCTCTATTTTGATTACCATTTGCAAGGGATGTCTCTTTCCATCCTTTCGCTTTCAACCTGTTTGTGTCTTTGGATCTCAGTTGAGTCTTTTGTTGATAACATGTAGTGTGGTCATGTGTTTTCATCCGTTCTGCCAGTCTCTGTCGTTTGATTAAGGAATTTAATCTATTGACATTTAAAGTAATTACTGATAAAAGGGACTGTTTCTGTCACTTTGCTATTTGTTTCCTGTGGGCCGTTTTGTTTGTCCCTCATGTCCCACATAACTCTTTTGTGTTTAGCTGATGTTTTGTAGTGAAATGTTTTAATTCACCTCTCATTTGCTTTTATGTATATTCTACAACTATTTCCTTTGTGGTCACATTTAACACCTCAAATTACATTTAACATCCTAAAGTTATAACAGTCTAATTTGAATTTATACCAGCGTAACTTCAATAACGTACCAAAACTCTGTTCTTTTACAGCTCTGTCCCGCCTCTTTCAGTTATTGATGTCATAAAATTGCATTTTTATGTATTGTATGTCTAAACAATAAACTATTGATCATTATAATACATTACTCTCTTAAATTATGTAGAAACAAAATGTGAAATTACAAGCCAGAGTTATAATAAGACAAGCTTTTAGGTTAATCTTTTTTGTTTAATGTATTAGTCTCTTAAATCATTGAGAAAACAAGATGTGGAGTTACAAACCATTTTTATAATAATACTAGCTTTTATAATTGCCCATGTATTTGCCTTTACTGAGATCTTTGTTTCTTCATGTGGCTTTGAGTTACTGTCTGGTGTCCTTTCATTTCACCTGGCAGGACTCCCTTGAGCATTTCTTGCAGGCAGGTCTAGTATCTCACAGTAAGGGTCAAGGTTCATATTTTTGCGCATGAATATTCCCTTCTTCTAGCATCATTCATTGAAGAACTATCTTTTCCCCATTGCACTACCTTATATTGCACACCTTTGTCAAAAATCAACTGACAGTATATATATAGGGGTCTATTTGTGGACTCACTTCTGTTCCACTGATTTGTGTATCTGTTCTTTTACTGGTACCACCCTGTCTTGATTACCATAGCCATATAATAAATCTTTTCCTTTTTTACTTTTTATAAATTTATTTATTTTATTATTTATTTTTATTTTTGGCTGCGTTGGGTCTTCGATGCTCTGCGCAGACTTTCTCTAGTTATGGCGAGGGGGGCTACTCTTCGTTGCGGTACGCGGGCTTCTCATTACAGTTGCTTCTCTTGTTGGGAGCACGGGCTCTAGGCTCACGGGCTTCAGTAATTGTGGCATGTGGGCTCAGTAGTTGTGGCTCGTGGACTCTAGAGCGCAGGCTCAGTAGTTGTGGTGCACGGGCTTAGTTACTCCGTGGCATGTGGGATCTTCCCGGGTCAGGGCTCGAACCCGTGTCCCTTGCATTGGCAGGCAGATTCTTAACCACTGCACCACCAGGGAGGCCCCTGTATGATAAATCTTAAAGTCCAGTAATGTGATTCCTCCAGTTCTTCTTCAAAGTTATTTTGGTTAGTAAAATAACTAGGAAAGTAAAATTTCTTTTTGCTCCATATCATTTTTCCATATAAATTTTAGAATTGGCTTGTCAGTTTCTACCAAAAAAAGCTGGGATTTTCATTGGATTGCATTGAATTTGTAGGTTGCTTTGGGGAAATCTGACATCTAAACAATACTGAATCTGCTGATGCATGAAGGCAGCTTATCTCTCCATTATTTTTGGTCTTCTTTAATTTCTTTCAGCAGTGCATTGTAGTTTTCAGTGTATGGGTCTTGCAGTTGTTAAATTTATCCCTAAGTAGTTCATGTTTCTTAATGATACTTTAAATGGTATTGTCCTTTTAAGTTTCAATATTTAGTATATAGAAATAAATTGATGTTTGCCTGTTGATCCTGTATCCCATGACCTTGCTAAAATCATTTAGTAGGTTTTTTTTGTAGATTCTTTATGATTTTCTACATAGACAACATCTGCGTATACAGATATTTTTATTTTTTATGTTTGCGTTGAATTTCTTTTTTGTGCTTTATTGCATTTTTGTATTGTATAGCATCTAATCCAACAGGTTTAACAGACCACTAAACTCTGCAGGTCTCTAGGGACCTTTTCACTATGAATCTTATGATACATAAAGGTTGAATTTATAATAGATTTACTTTCCATTGAAATTATAACCAGATGATTGAGATGATGAAACTTTTCACACTTAAAGCACAATACATCTCTTAATTTTATAATGAATTTTATTTATTTTTTTTTTAATTTTTTTATTAGTTTCTGTATAATGAATTTTAGAAATAGGTACGTAACTCTAGGCATCGTTTTTAATGATATCACCTATTTTGAAATATCAGTGTTTTTACGATAGTGAAAGAGTTTATCATTTATGAAATATCGAACCAGTGACCTTAGCTATTCAGTTACGATAAAAGGCCCAATCTAACCTTTTATTGAATGTGATATTTATTAAAAATGAAACTTCTCGTTTCTGTTAATCAGTAGCACGTTAAGCCATTTATTAATATGATTAAAGAAGGTTGCAGACTAGACACTCCACTCCCTTGTCATCTGGTTTACTTTTAACAACCAGGAAATAGCAGTCTAAC
This sequence comes from Mesoplodon mirus, assembly GCF_964341445.2. NCBI lineage: Eukaryota > Metazoa > Chordata > Mammalia > Artiodactyla > Ziphiidae > Mesoplodon > Mesoplodon mirus. The sequence continues at coordinate 4,688,737 of NC_138978.1, read as the reverse complement.
CTAAAGTCAGTCAAGTCTGTCTAATCCTGCACTTGTCATTTTTATGAGATGCTGGAAAGAGCAATTAAAATTTGCAGAAAGAGGGCTTCCCTGGTGGCGCAGTGGTTGAGAGTCTGCCTGCCAATTCAGGGGACATGGGTTCGTGCCCCAGTCTGGGAAGATCCCACATGCCACTGAGCGGCTGGGCCCGTGAGCCATGGCCGCTGAGCCTGTGCGTCCGGAGCCTGTGCTCTGCAGCGGGAGAGCCCACAACGGTGAGAGGCCCATGTACCGCAAAAAAAAAAAAAGAAAAAAATTTGCAGAAAGAATAATTTGTAATGGCTCCTCAGGAAGGAACAAGCCCCTTTTACATCGTTATGTAAGTAAACCTATCTGGAGAAGACACATTTAATTTGCCATTAGTTAACTATTGTTTATTTGCTTAAAACAATGGGGTTTGGCACAGGTGGCATATTGGTAAGTGTGGCAGGGAATGTGTTGCATAATTGACGTGAGCGTGGAAAGAAGCCTACGGTAGGAGAAAGAAAAGGGAAACACAGAGATCACAGAGATGGGAACGTTTAGTCTTGTGTTTTTATTGGAATAGAACACATGGATAGAAAAGTGCACGTCCTAAGCATGCAGGTCAGTGAATCTTCACAAACGTGGGCCCCTTCATGAATGAACGTTCCTATCATCCTCACACCAGGGCTGTGCCTTCTCTCTGAATTGTCCCAGTTTCAGTATTCATGCTGCCAAAAGGATATCAAAATTGAATTGTGACAGTAACGATAGCTACAGTGATTAAATTCCTCATGTGTGCAAGGCATTGTTAAGAGCTTGTATGCGTATTAGCTCATTTACTCCTCAAAGTAAGTGTGATAGGGGTACTGTTGTCTACAGTTTCAAGGTGAGAAAACAAAGCAAAGGTTTGAGAAGAGCGACAGTGAGCAGGTTTTTGCTGTGTGCTGGGCGCCATATGAAGCACTGTATGGTCACTGTCTCATTTCATTTCCACACCGCCCCTAGCATACTTGTCATCCCCTTTAACAGATGAGAAAGCCGAGGGTCAGAAAGCTCATTAGCCCGAAGCCTGCGTTCTTAGCCAGCACTGGAAGGCTGGTGTGTGACCCCAGAGGAAATCACACAGACGGCCAGGTACAGAGAAAGGGGGGAGGACGGCCGTCTACAGATTGTTCAGGAGTGTGATTCCCAAAGGCTACACCAAAGAGGAGATGGAGAAAGAGATTAGTGCTGGCACAGGGCAGACGTCTGCCTAATCCTTGGAGGCAAAAGGATGCTCAGTCAGCAAGATCCTTGACCATTTTCCAGTGAAGTAGGTAATGGAAACCGTCAGGAAGCTGCTGATTAAAAACACTGATGTGCCTGTGCCTGTAGTCAAACTGCGAGGGTCCTGTCTGCATTACAGGACAGCTGAGTAGCCCGGGTCTAGCAGAGCTTTTCTCATGACAGAACCACGTCCAGTTAGAGCTGGGAAGGCCCACAGTGGTCATCCACCCAACCACCCACTCCTCGGACAGAGAAAGTGGCCCGAGAGTGGCATCTGGGTCCTCACAGCCTCTCCTCCCGGGCACGTGGGACTGACACACGTAACGTTCCAGTAACGGTTATTGTCTTCCTGTTGGGAGTTCTGCAGAATTCCTTGTTTAAGATCTCTGGTAAACTTGCACAGATTTCCTGGCATCAGAATAACTTAGCCCTATAGAAAATATCTAAATTTCAGACCAAAAATTATCACTGAAGTAAGGTTTTGTCTTTTTTCATTGGTAAAAGCATTCATTACTCCTGGAATTGGAAGATATTGAAAAATTGTGGACATTACAGAAAAATACAGTTTAACGTCTTCCCTCGTAACCTTGATGCCTTGAGTAATCGTGTCCCTGTGACCGCTCTCCTGTGTACCCGTGTTCCCGGACCTGATCCCAGAGTACCATCCATCCTCAGCTTCCTCAGTGGGGACCTGGTCCCATTCCTCTACCCAGGGAGCTGGCTTTTCAGACCCCTCTGGCATGTTGTCAGTGACCCAGAATTTGCTTCTGTTTTCAAAACGGTGGGGTTGCCTCGCAAAATAAAATGTTATTTACTTGACAGATCATCTGGACAGAGCTGTCCATTTGGCATCACCTCTGACAGACCAAAATGGTCCCTGGGGTTGGTATAATATCAGACATAGTACTTCCCCAAAACACACCTGAGGGCCCTGCCAGAGAGCTGGCACAGTGTTCCTAGAGCCTCTGATGAAGTCTGTTTCTGAGAACTTGGCGGCTGAGAGGCAGGCGAAGTAGAAAGTGGATTTCTATCATCCCTCTTCCTCCCTCCCTCCTGTGCAGTTAAAACACACCCAGAGCCCATTTCACTCTTTGTGTCATCTGTGCTCTTCTTATGGTGCATTTTCCCCTCAGATTGATTACCTACAAGAATTGGAGAGGTATATGTGTTGGGTACTGACCCTTTGGGTTTTGGGGGTGGGAAGGCTTTTTACTGTAGGATAGTAAAGCATTTTTGCCTGCTTTATGTGCTACCTTTTAGAATTAGAGGTTGAATGGAAATGTGTGTTGATTTGACAATTTTATGTCTTTGATTTTTTTTTTAAGAAGATGTTGGGGGTAGGAGTTTATTAATTAATTTATTTATTTTTGCTGTGTTGGGTCTTCGTTTCTGTGCGAGGGCTTTCTCTAGTTGTGGCAAGCGGGGGCCACTCTTCATCGCGGTGCACAGGCCTCTCACTGTCGCGGCCTCTCTTTTTGCAGAGCATAGGCTCCAGACGCGCAGGCTCAGTAGTTGTGGCTCACGGGCCTAGTTGCTCCACGGCACGTGGGATCCTCCCAGACCAGGGCTCGAACCCGTGTCCCCTGCATTAGCAGGCAGATTCTCAACCACTGCGCCACCAGGGAAGCCCATGTCTTTGATTTTTTAAGGGTGAATATTCATTGAGTTTCCTTTGTCAGAAAACAGATTAAATGCATGGCATTTCTGTCTAATGGTCTATAGCTTTCTTCCTTTCTGAACAGGTTCTTTGTTGAGAGTACCTTGGCGGGATTGACTTTAAATAACTCGGGTTAAAGAGCAAGCAGGTCTCTGTGACGTTTCTCATTTCCGCTCAGAGAACCAGGGTAGGGACACAAGCTTTCATTTCATCTGATAGCAGCATTTCCCAGCAAAACACTGTTGCTATCGATGTACATAATTGATCACTTTATTAACTGTGGAAAAAGGGGGCCTTATTGAAGTAATAAAGCATAACTTCATTATGTCCTATATGTAGAGAGCAAACATGTTGGAAAGTGGCTGACAGCTTCCCATTTCAAGGCTGATTCTGATCATGATAATATTTAAGTAGCATTGATTGCTCTCTAATTGGATTTTTCCTTCTGTAGGCCTCTTCGGAAGAGCTGAAAGCGGCCTACCGCCGGCTGTGTATGCTTTACCATCCTGACAAGCATAGAGACCCGGAGCTCAAATTGCAGGCGGAGCGACTGTTTAACCTCGTTCACCAGGCTTATGAAGGTCAGTGCGGGGCTTGGCGCTATAGAAACACCCTGGTAGCAGACACTCGATTTTTAAGAGGCTTGATTTGTAGAGGATAGAAAAAGAGAGTCCTTAGAGGTGTATAAAAGGTGGTTAGTTTAGTGCTTTTTACTGACAGGGACCTTTGGAAGAGTAGTATTTTGCTTTGGAAATCAATACATGTCCAGTAAGTAGAAAATGAGGCTACAGGTGAAGTAATAGCCCAGCGTCTGAATTGCAAGGGAATACTCCAGCTTTAAATCATTTACTAGTTTTCTTCTAAAGGGAACTCTTAGAGGTAAAAGGCTGATCACTACAGACAAGCCCTCTTTGTTCTCTTTTTTTTGTGAGAAGATACAAAGAACGTTTATTCCATCTGGAAGTGATTTTATTGGTTCTGAAGCATTCAGTTAAGGAAAGGTACTAACAAAAGGAAGAAATGGTGTTCAGGAGCCTAACAGGAAATAGAATCAAGTAATTCAGATTTTTATATTTATATCTTATGTATTTCAGGAAAAGTTGTGTCATATATTTTGTTTATGAAATATTAAAATCACTAATAAGTACAGTTTCTGTTTGAGATGATGAAAAAGTTCTAGAAATAGATTGTGGTGGTGGTTACACAACATTGCGAATTTATTTAACACCACTGAATTGTACACTTAAACATGGTTAAAATGATCAGTTTTATGTTGTGTGTATTATACCACGATTTTTAAAATTAAAATTAAAAAAATATGAAATCACTCTTAGGATCTATGCCAAGTAAAGTAAGTTACTCATTCCAGAGCCATTTGGTGGTTTGCTCTTTAATTAGGTAGACCGAAAATTAGATTTTCTTTACAAAATAAACCCTTCTTATTGTGAGCCTAAAAGCGTATTGCTGTATTCACTATAGTTTTACCAGAAAGTTAGATTTCAATGACCAGTAAAACTGAGACTGTGGCACATATGTGTGTACAGTCAGCCTGTGTCTTCACCACATGTAACTTTTCAGGCTACTTGTCTGGTCTGAATAAAGCTTGACCAAAAACTCGTTCCTTTTATTGTATTTGGTTGTCTGAATTACCCACATACTGGATTGTATTGTTTTGGAGATTTGGGGAAGAGTTAACAGAAAAACCCTACCAGCGCTTGTGAAGATGCTGCAGCAGCAGACCTGGCTCCAGGGAGTTTGGCCTAAACGGAGACTGAGATGGTGAATAAATAATTGCTTATTAAATCCTAGAGATCAGCTCAAGAAGTCTGGCTCCCAGGTTTTCCGGTCGTCTGCGTTTCTTTCTTCCTCGTTAGATTTGAATATGGACAGAGTCATTTACATCATTTTTTAATTAGGCCTAAAAATATATGGGAAATCTCAGGCGGGGAAAGATTCAAAGGGCTTGAACAGAGGTTGGCCCAGCAGAGGAGGGAGGTGACGGCTGTTTGCTGTACGGAGGTTCAGGTTCGCTTTGCAGGTCCTTTGAACAGCTCTCACCCTCACTGAACAGTCTTCTTCTGATGTACTTTAGGTGACGTGGCCGACACCATAGGGAGAGGTGTTTGTGTCTTTTAAAAATGATTTACAAATAAAGAAGAGAGGCATCCAAAAACAAACAAACAAACCCCTACATAATAATAAGTCAGATTTTTCTGGTCAGAGCCTGTCCCTAGTTTTACATTAGGCTCTGCTAGAAACTGGAATTCACTCTCTCAAGCCAAGATACTTTATAGACTGTGGCGGAAACTCACTAGGTACTTTTAAAAACAACTGTCCTTTAGAGATGCTGGGTCAGTGCACCTCACAACGAAACGAAGAGTAGCTTGGACACGAGAAATCCAATGTTTCTCAGTTCTAGCCACCTTTAAACATGTCCTCGCTTGGATCTGGGGAGCGATTAGGAGGAAAGACATTGGGAATGATGGGGTCTCTGGGAAGGTTGTGGCTGGAAAGAGAAGAACAAGAAGAGGTGGCCTTGCCTGGTGTATTGTGGTCAGGACTGAAAGGTGAATTTTGTGCTTTGTAAACATATTTGGTTTTTAACTTGCAGTGCTCAGTGACCCCCAAACCAGGGCCATCTACGATATCTATGGCAAGAGAGGACTGGAAATGGAAGGATGGGAGGTAAGAGAAGCTTTGTGTCTGGTGTCCCAGGAATGTCACTCAACAGCTACAGAACAACAACCCCCAAATCCCGCAACCTGCAGTGGTGCCTTTGAGAATATTTGAAGACATCAGAGTCCTCATCTCGCCTTTATATTTTGGTTTAAGGAATTGGCTTCTACACTTGGCTTTGCCACTTTGTAACTCTGTGAACTTGGGACAGTTAGTCATCCAACTTGCCCTCCGTTTCCTAACCCATCAGGTGAATAGTAAGAGGGATGGACTAGACCAGTAATTTTTAATCCAGGGGAGGGAGCAGGCCGGTCAGGGGGTGATGGTAGATGGTTTCAGAAAGGGCACAGTTCCTACACGTACCCTCCTCCCACACGTGCACTTCCTTCCACCCTCCACGGCCCAGAGCCCCTCTCTCCACCCGAGGTTACTGAATCTGGGAAGTGTTTGTTGGTGCTGTGTTGTGCGTGTGAACAAAACGGAAGCACAGAGAAGTTGAGAACTATTGGATTAAATTGTCTATAATGACCCTTCCAGCTCTAATGGGCTGTACTATTAGAATGTTATAAATATAGTGAGTAAAACAAAATAAATAGCAGGTATCTATGAAATAGGTTACCTGGACAGCCATACCCTGTGGGAACTATCACTGAAATTCAGAAGGTTCCGTTCTCTTTCACTCTGCCACTGAGTAGTCTTAGAGCCTTGGGCAAGTCATTTGACTGCTTTGTACTTCCGTGTTATGACCTAAAAAATAATGATACGCAGATCAAGTAGAAAAATTAATATGAAAATTTGTTATAAAACTCTGTATTGCTGTAAGAACATATAGGTGTTATTACTTAATTTCATTACAGAAACTTGGTTCTGATGCCCAAGGAATTCTGGTAGGCTGTTGACGTTAAATTAACTATCACTGAGTTATTTTTTCACCGTCATGTAAGTTTTCCCTTGAAGTTCTTTTGGTATTCACTTTCGCACGTGCATGACTGTCTATTCTAATTTTAGGATGAAAACCTTCTAAAGGCCTTTGGATACGGACTGGAACAGAAATGAAATGGGGTTCTGTTGCCCTTTTCACCACTGCTTGATATTGGTGGCTTATGGGCCATTTCCAACCTATAGCCATGTTTTGGTTGCCCACAGAGTGAATTATAGTTGCTGACATTTGAAACTTAGGAGGCTTTGCAGGAAAATCCAGTCTCTTATCGTCTCTGGAAAAATCAGAAGACCTGGTAACACTGTGCCTAAATTCCCCTCTGAGGCAACAGTCACCCAGGTCTGAGGAGCGCCTGCCGTGGGACTGGATCGTGCTGCCCAGTTTGCCTCGGCCCCTGCCGCTCCCTCCACCCGTCCCACGCCCCGCCTGGCTCCCAGCGGGTGTTTGGCTTCTGGCCTTTGGCTCAGTGGAAATAGCAGTGCATCATGTCACATTAGTTCATGGTAGCAAAGTGTTGGGTCTAGTGGCTTAGAATTTTTTTCATCAAAAAAGGAAAATAGAATCCTGTTGAATTTACTAAGTTTCTCCTCAAGCCCCAGGTTAAAGCGCCCTTGTGTTTTGAAGCCGTGGGTTGGTTGCAGTTTTTCATGGCAACAGTCAGGGCCACTGAAAAGCTGCAGGCCTCTCCTATGTATCCCCTCCTCAGAGTCTAGGGTTCATTCCCAGCAGCATTATTCCCACTCAGTGGAGCAGCGGGGTGACGTCTTCCTGGCAGAATATCGCGTGGTTTCCTATCACCAAACCAAATTATCTCCCCATTAGAAACAGAGAAAAACCATACACACTGTCGTGATTATAAAAGTATGCAGGCAGTCATAGATGGTGACTGGATAAGCTTTTATATTCATATTTTTTAGTAGACGACTTTAAGGGAATCAGGTTCTCATCGATCAGAATTGGCTTTTTTTTTTTTTTTTTTTTGCATCAATACTAAGCCTTCACTGATGATAAAAATGCCTTAAAGGAAAACTACAGGAAGGTACCTCCTCAGATACTTACTGAGAAGAGATGTATGGGTGCCTAACGTATAATAGGAAAACTGAGCCCGCTGTTCATACCGTGAAGGAAAAAGTCTTGCTGAACTCGAGCGCTTTATGGAGCTGGCATCACCGTTCCCTTGAGGAATTCTGCAGCTGGTGGCTTTCTCAGTATGAGGGTTCTCCCGTTTCAGTCACAGCCTCCACCCCAGGGAGGAAGCTGTGTTCCCTTCACGCTGTTGCTAGTATTTTTAGACTATTAAACTTTTCCACTTGCTGACCGGTGTCCATCTGCCACGTGTCTGTCAGTCTAAACCCATGGGTAGTCAGGGAGGGATGGAGGACACGGGTGAAGCCCGTACTGTTTGGGACGCCTTTAATCCCAAAATGCCAAAGCAGCCACAGACGTGGCAGTCACTCCTGTCCCAGCTCTGACATCATCCCCTTTCTGCTGGTGGAGGCTGGGGATGAAACTGAGCATTTGTAGGTTGCATCAAGTGTTGACCCTGTTTTCAGGCACTAGGTAGGTTTTTAGCCTTTGTCTGTTCTCTTTTTTTTAACCTTCAAGAGACTTCCTCATGCTCTGGCAGGATTCCAAAGGAATGAGATGCAACCATTCCCAGCTCGTAACACCAGCCATTTGAGTTCTTAAAGTCTCAGTGTTTGTGCGATTACCCATGTTTCAAATGAAGTTGGCCTCTTCAGAATGGCAGAAATCCAGCTTTGAGCTGTGAATGTTCAGACAGTATTGAGTCTGGTAACAGCTGGCAGGTGGAGTGGAAAACCATACAAGTCGGAGGGGGCTTGCAGACATCAGATTACATTTAGAGGAGCAGCCTTTGGCCCGGATCATCCACACTTTACTTTTTGTCTGCAGTCCTTTACCTTTATCCATATCTCACTTTTCCCTTTTTTTTTTCAGGAAAGGTCAGTTGGTACAAACGATGAGCACATTTTAAATGATGAACAGCGAGAATCCTTTGCTAAGTGTCCAAGTAGGTTGATCATAACCCAAACGTAGAGGTTGCAATTCTGCCAGCTTTGTGGCCTGGTAAAACTGCTTTCCACACTGCTGTGGAAGCTTCATCAGACTTCACCAAGCCAACGTGCTGGCTAACATGTACAACAAATTCTGTCCTGTCTAGGTTCCACTTCCAAGCGATGGCATCAGGCACCCCAGTTTTATTGAATGCAACAGTTGTTTCTATGACCATTGGAATCTTTAAAGTGCAGCCGCATTTTAGGACAATACTTCTCCAAATACAAAAGCTTGCTGTTAAAAGCTCCACGCCGCTTTTGTCGTATGAACTGTACTGCATCTTCATATTTTATTCCACCTTCAATTAACGCTAGGGCGACAAGCACTGGAGCTCTCCCAAGGCCTGCAACACAATGGACAGCAATCGCAACAACCAGGGTCTTCACAAAACTTAATTTTCACAAGACTTAACCAATCATCAACAATCTGGTTAGATGGTGGTACACCATCATCAAAAGGCCAGTCGAGAACATGGATGCCTTCTTTCTCCACAAGAGTAGTGTCATAAGTTGCTTCACATACTCTTACTATTGTGGTAACTCCGTACTTCTTAAGTTCCTCTATAAATTTGTTTAAGGTCGCATTAGTTGGATTGTGTGTCATAAGAAATCTCATGTTCTCGTAAGTGATTTCCAGAGGAGCTGGGCAGCTCATTCGATCCATGTTAATTTAGTTAAAAAACACTCAGTAGGGTTATGAAAGAATTTTAAAAATTGAATTCAGAAATGGTGCAAAGAAACTGAGTCTACTTCAATATACTCCACTTGAAATTCTCAGTGGTTTTGAATATGAAGTTGGGAGTAATGGGAAATGAAAGGAACCCCTAACAAGAAGCAGCAATTCTTCTGCAGTAATAAATACTGAGGCAACAGAAAGGAAGTGCACTGAGGTTTACCCCATCCAGGTCAGAACTCTTGTAAAAAATGCTCTGTGGATTTCAATTCAACACTTCTGTGTCCAGGTTCACCACTCTTATGGGGGCTTCTTGGTGGAGTAATAATGAAGCTCTACAGTTCACTTGTCTGCCTAGAGGTCATTCTGTGCCTGGCAGTAATCTCCACTGCCCTTCAGAAACTCCATAAATGTGTGACCAGGAACACCACAGAACTGAGGTATATGTCTACTCATTGAAGATTGTGGCCTAATCATACAGCCGGTTCAGAGGCGGCGGTGACACGGGCAGTGGCTTTGCGGGCGGCGGCGGAGGAACCGGACTCAATCTGCCTGACATTCTTATAGTGTCTAGGAAAGCCACCCTGCATTAAGAGCTGTAATATGGCCAAGGTCATGAAAACGAAGACAGAAACTCCCACAGATGGGAGGAGACTAACAAGACATGTGACTAAATACAATCCTGGGTCCTGGGTCCTGGATCAGATCCTAGGGCATAACAGCGACGTTCGCGGAAAGACTCGTGAAATCCCAGACGTCTGGGTTTAGTTAGTAGTAATGTACTAATCTTGGTTTCCTAGATTTGACAGATGTTTGTTCCATGGTTCTGTTAGACGTTAACATTTGGGGGAGGCTCGGTGAAGGGTAGACAAGAGCTTTCTGTATTTTTGTAACTTCTCTAAAGTTCTAAATCATTTTCTAAAGTTATTCCAAAATAAAAAGTTGACTCACTAGAATCATAGAATTTTCAAACCAGACAGCACCTCAGGAATCGTGTAGTTTTAATCCCCCTCATTTATAGGAGGAAACTGAAGCTTAGAGAGTGAAGTGACTCACCTGAGGTCTCCCGGGAGGTTGAGGTGGTGTCGGAGAGCCTGGGTCTCTGTCCTCTTCCCTCTGTGCCGCCTGGTTTCACAGGTCTCTCTACAGAGGCCTCATCTACAGAGTAAAGCATCCTGACAAGCACAGGGTAGACCTAGTTGGTAAATGATCAAGGTGCACAGTACAGATATATGGATACATGGGTGGCATATGATACACTCTGTTGACAAAAAAACATTGAAAATGTCTATGGTCAACTAATCTATGACAAAGGAGGCAAGGATATACAATGGAGAAAAGACGGTCTCTTCAATAAATGATGCTGGGAAAACGGGACAGCTACATGTAAAAGAATGAAATTAGAACACTCCCTAACACCATACACAAAAATAAACTCAAAGTGCATTAAAGATCTAAATGTAAGACCAGACACTCTAAAATTCTTAGAGGAAAACATAGGAAGAACACTCTTTGACATAAATCACAGCAAGATATTTTTTGATCCACTTCCTAGAGTAATGGAAATAAATACAAAAATAAACAAATGGGACCTGATGAAACTTAAAAGCTTTTGCACAGCAAAGGAAACCATAAACAAGACGAAAAGACAACCCTCAGAATGTGAGAAAATATTTGCAAGTGAATCAACGAACAAAGGATTAATGCCCAAAATATATAAACAGCTCATGCAGCTCAATATTAAAAAAACAACGCAATCCAAAAATGGGCAGAAGACCTAAACAGACATTTCTCCAAAGAAGACATACAGATGGCCAAGAAGCACATGTAAAGCTGCTCAACATCACTAATTATTAGAGAAATGCAAATGAAAACTACAATGAGGTATTACCTCACACCAGTTAGAATGGGCATCATCAGAAAATCTACAAACAACAAATACTGGAGAGGGTGTGGAGAAAAGGGAACCCTCTTGCACTGTTGGTGGGAATGTAAATTGACACAGCCACTATGGAGAACAGTGTGGAGGTTCCTTAAAAAACTAAAAATAGAATTACCATATGATCCAGCAATCCCACTACTGGGCATATACCCAAAGAAAACCATAATTCAAAAAGACACATGCACCCCAGTGTTCATTGCAGCACTATTTACAATAGTCAGGCCATGGAAGCAACCTAAATGCCCATCGACAGACAAATGGATAAAGAAGTTGTGGTACATATATACAATGGAATATTATTCAGCCATAAAAAGGAACGAAATTGGGTCATTTGTAGAGACGTGGATGCATCTAGAGACTGTCATACAGAGTGAAGTAAGTCAGAAAGAGAAAAGCAAATATCGTATATTAACTCATATATGTGGAACCTAGAAAATGGTACAGATGAACCGGTTTGCAGAGCAGAAATTGAGACACAGAAGTAGAGAAAAAACATATGGACACCAAGGGGGGAAAGTGGCAGGGGGATGGGGGTGGGGGTGTGCTGAATTGGGAGATTGGGATTGACATACATACACTGATGTGTGTAAAATGGATAACTAATAAGAACCTGCTGTATAAAAAAATAAAATTAAATTTTAAAAAAGAAGAAAAAAGAAAAGAAAATGTCTAGTACTTTCCAACCGTAATGCAGTTTTGGGGTGCAGATGTCTGAGAGTTACCCAAGGGAGAAAAAGTGACTTGCAGCTGGCTTAGCTTTCTTCCATTCTCCACCATGATGTACCCTGTGTAAAGAAAGTATAAATAGTAAAGGCCGTCAGGGCCTGTGGGAGCTAGAATGAGATGCCTGGCCAAGTTCTTCATGGCTTCAGAGGGGCCAGCCATTTTGACTTTGCAGTTAGCTCTGATTATGTACCAGCTGTTTGCAGAACTTCTGTAAAATATGGCTAGAAATGGGATGACTTAACACCTTTGGAATATTTGCCTCTTCATCTGTCACAGAGTGTGGCAGAGAGAAAGTCATTTGCAAAGGTCCAACAGCTAGAATTCCTGAAAGCAAATCTTGTTCTGCTCTGGGCCCCATGGAGGAAGCACGCCGTCAGTCCAAGATGGGGTAACTTTGGGGAAGCGAAATAAGAACTAGCAGAGTGAGCGTGCCACGTTGGTTAAATATAACTGAGAATGTTTTTGTGAGGTCACAGAGCAATCGTTGTCGTGCCATTTGGACTTTCAGTTTGTTCTTGGATTATTTTAACTGTTTTTATTTTAAAACTTCCTTTAAAAGAAACACCTCCCCCTTTTTGATAATTAACAATTTATATGGGAGAGGAGAAAATGTTTTTGTTATTTTTTTCTGCGTACTTGCTGAAAGTGATAGTGAACAAATTTCTCAGTATTTTTGGATAGGCCAGTTCTTGTATTTATTTTTCTGTATTGCTGAGTAATAAAATCAAGTGCACAAAACCCCATTTACTGTAATATATATACATACATACATATGCATAGGTTTTTAGGAAGACACATAAAAAATTAAATGTTAGCCTGTGAGAAGGAGGAGTGGGGGTGAGGAGGAATTGTACTTTTTGCTTCATATCCTTCTGTACTATTTTGACTTTTTACTATAAGCATGCATTTTTTGAATAATTTTTAAAACTTCTGATTTCCAAGATAGCTTTTTCTCACCTAACCTACCTTTGTAGGTGTTCTCTGAGCAGCCTCAGGACTCCCTGGTATTTCTGCCACTAATACAGGGTCAGTGCTGTTAGGCCTTTTCCCCCGTCATGCGTCCAGTGACTTGGGTCATGTTTGTCCTGCTCCCACTCTCTGTGTTTCTCACAGGCCATAGCGTTCGGGGCCCTTGGAAATGACGTGGTCTGCTTTCCTCTCTCACGGGCATGGTACCCGAGGCCCCCGTGGCCCTTCCCTGCCTGTTTGAAATCTCAACTGGGCTGTCTTGCTTTCGTGATGAGCTCAGAAAGGCTGATGTGGGATGCCTTACCTCCTCACAGATCTGACATCCCTGTGCATCCCCAAGGGCTAGCGTGGTCTGCCGATTGGTACCTGAGTACTAGAAGAGTCCCCTGATTCTAAAACACCCAGACCTCATGGCTTAAGGTTCCTTGGTCCAGGATGCTCAAGGGGCACCTCTGGTGGTGGCCCCAGCACACGAGGGAGACGTGCCAGTGCCACTGTGGATGGCCTCGCCTCCATCTTGACACTTTTCAGCATGTGTTACCTGGGGCTCATTAGGAAATCTAAACTGTGACACTTAAGGTGATGTTTTCTTTGTAAGATTCCTGCAGCCTTGGAGATAAGTGACTAAAATGAAGACAGTAATGCTTCAGTCTCTGGAGAGCTGAGGGAAAGCACAGCCTTGGGACTGAGCAGGCGTGACGGTGAACCTGGCTTCACCAGGGACCGGGCCGTCGGAAGGGAAAATCCCCACGGTCTCACTGGCGGCTCTTAACCATCCTGGGGGAAAGGAAGGCGGGACGCGGTTAATGATGCCGGCTCTTGTGTGTTTTCCTCGCTTTCTGCGTCCTCTGCTGACTCTCCTCCCGATTCTGCCTGCAGGTTGTGGAAAGGAGGAGGACACCAGCCGAAATCAGGGAAGAGTTTGAGCGGCTGCAGAGAGAAAGGGAAGAGAGGAGGCTGCAGCAGCGAACCAACCCCAAGGTGAGCCGAGCGGGGCCAGTTCTGGAGGGGAGGGTTGCGAGGCTCGATTACCAGGCGGCAGGTCTAAAACAATTGGTGCTGGTGGCCTTTTATCGTGATAACGTACAGAATCGGGTGGAACAGCATTTTGCTTACTGTGTCTCAAAAGTAGGATCTGCCTGGAAAGCTCTCAGCAGAGCTGCTGGTGGTGAGCCGGAGTAAAGGCACAACCAATCTCCTGGTTCTCCCGGAAGCCAGGAGGCTTCCTGAGCAGAAACGCTGGCCAGCTGTCTGAGACCTTTCCCTGTGATCCTGCTGCCCAAGCCCTTGACACATGAAAATCAGTCAGAGGTCCGTGTCAGGAAAGGACAGCCACCTACCCACGCACCGAGGCAACAGGATTCCTTGCAGACCAGTTACGAGACAGAGAGCCAGAGAACGCGGAGGGCTGGGGGTGTTTCCAGACTGCGTGAAGTGAGGGGCGTGCTTTCACCACCCCAGGACGACGGTGCCGTGAATAGCGGTCACCAGGCTGTTTCCGCAGCAACAGGGTGACCACCTTTAACATCAGTCAAGTCCCCGATGAAGTTGGAGTCGTGGACCCCAGGGACACACCTGAGTCTGAAAGTTACTTTTCAGTCCTGTATGGTCTCCTTTTCCTTGGATGTGTCGGGGAGGCAAATTGTTCTGTGTGCGTGCCACAGTCCTGTGGCAAAAGGAGAGCTCGGTCAATTTGAGGTGCCAGTCACACCGAAGGGCTAACTGAATGTGGCTCGGTGTTCCTGTTCAGTGGTGTTTAATGAGGGGCTCAGCATCCAGACTCTGTCATTGTGGCCGGGATAGCCCAGCAGGCAGCCTGAAAATCTAAAGAAAAAGAACAAATGCTAGCTTACAACTGGGAAGCATGATGTTAGGAGCTTCTGATCAAATACGTTCTAGAAAATGGATTTTTCTAAGACCCCTACAGCATTTAAAGGTCCAGATACTCAGAAGACTCCCATCTCTTTGAATCCTACATTTCAAAGTATACTTGTAAATGCCAACGCCTCTCCTTCCCTCCTGCTGTCCCCTTTAGCGGAGGACAGCTTCAGGAATGTACTTAACTTTGGGTCAGTGGAGGTAGAGACTTGAGACACCGGTTGAACCAAGTCGGGGGGTGTGAGATGCTGAGAGAGCTGAAAATCTCCGAGGTGCCCTGAACTGTGCTAACGGGTTCCCTTCTCGGGTATCCCAGCCAGTGCACTGGAGGAGGTCTGCGTAAAGGTTGGCCTTGGCATGTGGAGCTCAGGGTCGGGGAGCTGGGGGGGGAGCCTGGCAGGGGCAGTCTGATGCTGTGCTGTCTTTGATTTGCTGGCTGAAGTTTTGCTGCATTCAGAGCAATGAGGGGGAAAGACAACATCACAGTAGCCTGAGCCTCTGTGTCCCGTGATAAAATTGGCCATCTGGGTGTGCGCGGTGATTGCTTACTGGGATTGTATGGAAATGTGTCTCCAGGCCATGTTTCTGTGAAATGAGGGAGCACAGCTGTGACCATTTCACACATGCCTGCAAGATATTGTACGATTCCCAGTACTTTGCTACTTCTAGAAAGTGCTGCCAAAGAAATAAGACATTTTCTAACCAGAAATACTGAGTGAAAACCAGATGCCGGCTCTGGGGCATTTTGAGGAGAGGTTTTGAGCTGGATCTTTTATTCCACTTCTGAGTGTTTTTGCTTTGCAGGATGAGCAGAAAGATTTAGAATGTTCTCATCCTAAGACGAAAGGGGTGATCTCTTTTAAGAAGACCACGGGGGAGGTCTTCCCTGGTGGCGCAGTGGTTAAGAATCCACCTGCCAATGCAGCAGACACGGGTTCGAGCCCTGGTCCAGGAAGATCCCACAGGCCGCGGAGCAACGAAGCCCGTGTGCCACAACTACTGAGCCTGTGCTCTAGAGCCCGCGAGCCACAACTACTGAAGCCCGCGTGCCTAGAGCCTGTGCTGTGCAACAAGAGAAGCCATTGCAGTGAGAAGCCCGCGCACCACAACGAAGAGTAGCCCCCGCTCACCGCAACTAGAGAAAGCCCGCGCGCAGCAACGAAGACCCAACGCAGCCATAAATAAATAAATAAATTAGTTGATTAATTTATTTTTAAAAAAGAAGAAGACCACAGGGAGAAGGACACCTTCGATGACCTTGGGGCTTGGTATGGCCTGTCACCCAGACCTGCACTGAGGATCACAGCTTGTAGGGGAGGGACAGACTGGGTGACGTTCGTGGTACTGCTGCCTGAAACTTGCATGGGTACTTTTCCATTTTCACCGATAAGAGTTCATTGGGTAGGAATTTTCCAGGAGGAGTATGTACCAAGAACAGACTGAAAGGTCAAGTGGGGAAACCCGTAGGTTGGAAATACTGGCTCTGACACAGTGATAACAGGACGCAGAGCTCGCCCTTTGACCTATGTGCAGTTTTCTCATTTGGAAAATGAGGATACGTCCCCTAACCACCACGCCAAGTTGTTAAATGATGGAAAAAATATGAAATAGATGTTAATTTATTAGAGAAAGACAAGCCTGCTATGTAAGTGCAAAGTGGTATGTGTACCAAGGTGAGGTTAAGAACTAAATTTTGCTTCAGCATCTCATTCGGCACCGTGTGGGAAACACTTGGCTTGGTCGGGTAGTGCATTGCCCCTGGTGGCTGGCTGGGTTTGGGTGGGGTCTGTTAGATGGGTTCTGGAAATGGCCCTCTGCTGATACCATCCACCTGCTCCTGTGGCCGAGGCCCAGTGGCTTCAGTGTGGCCAGTCACCTGTGAGTCTTGGCTTGTGTGAAGGTGCCCTGGACAGCACTGTGGGGCCAGAAGGAGTGAGTGCCGTGCCCAGCTCCGGTGTGCATCCCCTTTCCCTCCCCACCCTCCAGCCAACAGGGCACGTGGGCTCCACGTATGCTGGGGGAAGCGTGGGAGAACCTTGCACTTGGCGTCAAGAGCTCTGGCTTTGGATTCCACCCCCAGCCCCAGTTCTGCACCCCGGGTCCAGCCACTTCTCCAGTCTTAGCTCAGTTTCTCCCTGTGTGAAATGAGAGGTTTGCCATGAGGTCCAGTGCTTGGGGTCAAGTCCTCAGACCCCAGAGTCCTTAGCTTAATTGCTTCTGTTTTCTGTCTTTAGGGCCATGTGGGAATAAATTCCTCTGTCTGTATTTCATGCTGGAAAACACCAAGCTCAGGTTGCTGGGGTCCTGGGGCCTCCAGGGCCCTGCACATTGAGCCAGCGTGGGGGTGAGGGGAGTTTATGACCAGACAGACGATGAGGTTCGTCTGCATCTCGAGGGCTGTGTGTGACTGGAGTCTTGACTGGACCCCCGTGGCCTTCCTCCCTCCATTTTGAAGATCCCTATTTTACTTGCATAATCTACCTCCATTTCTTGCCTTTTAGAGACTTAAGATCATACGATAGGCTTGTTCTGTGCCATGTTCACATCATATTGATTATTGTCATTCCTTTCTTTTGTTAATACCCATAAATCTTCTCTCTCTGTGGACAGCAGCCAGTTTGGGAATCGGACTTTTCACTGCCTTCCTAATGAGCTTGTCCAGACCCCATAGGAAGCAGGGCATTAAGTCAAGGATTGTTTAGGGGGCTTCATTGTCTGACTCTGAGAGTATCAACTCCTTTCTTTTGGACGCTGTTACATAAGAGTTTCGTGGAGATTGTTACTGTATTCCCTGGACCATTCATTTTCCTTTCTCCCTCTGCTATTACAGAGGTTGACATAAACTCCCTGGTAAGACCTTTCTGGTTTTAGAAAGGCCATCTTATCAGTGGTTCCTATAATAACTGAAAAACAAAATTTAGCTTTATCAGGAAAAAAAAATGTTAAATAACGTTATCAAGGAAGACATGTAACCATAATCCCCAAAAGATGTAAAGATGTAGGAGTATATCTTTACATAAAGATGTATGAGTACAGGGCTTCCCTGGTGGTGCAGTGGTTAAGAATCCGCCTGCCAGTGCAGGGGACACGGGTTCAAGCCCTGGTCCGGGAAGATCCCACATGCTGCGGAGCAACAAAACAAAGCCCATGCGCCACAACTACTGAGCCTGCGCTCTAGAGCCCGCGAGCCACAGCTACTGAAGCCCACGAGCCACAACTACTGAAGCCCACACACCTAGAGCCTGTGCTCCGCAACAAGAGAAGCCACCGCAATGAGAAGCCCGCGCACCGCAACGAAGAATAGCCCCCACTTGGCACAACTAGATAAAGCCCGCGCACAGCAATGAAGACCCAACACAGCCATAAATAAATAGAAAGATAGATAGACAAATTTATTTTTTTAAAAAAGATGTATGAGTATATTACTCAATTATTATTAAAGGATTTTTTTAAAAGGTTTGTTTTGGTTGCCATGGCTAATGATCATAGCCGGAATGAGCCCGTGGTTACCGCTTCAGTCTGTTCGGTGGAGGTGATTCTGATGTCATAAACTGAATTGGCTGGGCTGACAGGATAATCGTGCAGAAGAAAAGTTGTTGGAACCCATATGTTTGTCATGCTCAGTGGCAGAAAGGGGCTGCTATTGAAATTGAAGAAGTTGGACGTTGCCCCTTAAGGAGGAAGGACCAAGTCTGGGAAAGCGCTGAGCTAGAAAGCAGGTCTTTGGAGGAGAGGAGGGAGGTGGCCGACTGTGGCGAGGCGTAGAGGAAGCTACTTGAGTGGGTCGCAGCTGCACCCGCATCCTGCCAACGTGACCACTTACATAAGCAGGGTGTCAGGATAAGGTCCATGGGGCAGAAGTCTGGGGCAGGGGGAGTGGCTGGGGCCGAATAGCTCTTAGAAGCCCTGGTAAATTTGAGTTTGCTTCTCCATGACAGTGGAGAGTGCAGGCTCCAACTTCGATCTCAGACAATGGTCCCGTGGAGACAGTCTCACAAGAGCCACCACGGGTGCATCGGCTATAGAAAGGGCAAATTTCACATTGCGTCTTACTGTGATAGCCTCTTCCGGTGGAATTTTCAATTAGTAAATAGTTACTATCGAGACTGCATTTGACAGAAATTTCTCATATTATCCTTGTGGCCAGATAAAGAAATATAAACACAAAAATATTCAGAATGAACTACCATATGACCCAGCAATCCCACTCCTGGGCATATACCCAGAGAAAACCATAATTCCAAAAGATACATGCACTCCAGTGTTCATTGCAGCACTATTTACAATAGCCAGGACATGGAAACAACCTGAATGTCCATCAACAGAGGAATGGATAAAGAAGATGTGGTACATATATACAATGGAATATTACTCAGCCATAAGAAGGAATGAAATTATGCCATTTGCAGAGATGTGGATGGACATAGAGACTGTCATACAGAGTGAAGCAAGTCAGAAAGAGAAAAATATATAGTAACGCATATATGTGGAATCTAGAAAAGGTACAGATGAACCTATTTGCAAAGGTGAAATAGAGGCATATGCGCTCTTGAGCCCGTGAGCCACAACTACTGAGCCCGCGTGCCACAACTACTGAAGCCTGCATGCCTAGAACCTGTGCTCTGCAACAAGAAAAGCCACCACAATGAGAAACCCGCACACCGCAAGGAAGAGTAGCCCCTGCTCGCCACAACTAGAGATAGCCTGCGTGCAGCAACGAAGACCCAACATAGCCAAAAAGAAATATTAATTAATTAATTTTTTAAAAATAGAGGCATAGATGTAGAGAACAAACATATGGACATCAAGGGGGGATGGGGGGATGGGATGAATTAGGAGGTTGGGATTGACGTATATACACTGTTGATACTATGTATAAAATAGATAACTAATGAGAACCAACTGGGAACTCTCCTCGATGCTCTGTGGTGACCTAGATGGGAAGAAATCCAAAAAGGAGGGGAGATATGTATACCCAGAGCTGATTCACTTTGCTGTACAGCAGAAACTAACACAACATTGTAAAGCAACTATACTCCAATAAAAACTTTTCTTTAATTAAAATAAATAAATAAAAATATTCAGGATGGAACATTCCTGGCCGAATGAACAACTGATTCTACTCAGAGGGTTGATTAAGGTATCGTTTCCAACCTGGTGCCAAGCTTCTCATTGTGGGAGAAAGGCTCTAACTTGACACACTCAGGATTTCTGGGAGTGATGTCAGTGAGGATGTGTGTGTCACATTCACAGGTGGCCCAAGGTGGAAGGACAAAGCCAAGATTCTAAAAGATCCCAGTAAACTAGAGTGGGAGGGATAAATGTGCTGGCTGAGAGGAGGGGAGACAGGGAAATGATGGTCTTTAATTGACTCCCTGGCTTAAGATCAGCAACAAGGAACAGAACCGACAGCGGGAAGATGATCTGGGCTTGGTATAAGGAACATTGAACAAGGCAGCCTGCTGGGGATTAATGGAAACTGCACTTTTATCCACACAGTGTGGCAGCGGGCTGGGTGGGGTATACAATGAAGATAAAAATACTGGGTTGGCCAAAAAGTTCGTTTGGTGTTCTGTAAGGTGGTTCTAGTAGCACTTAGTTGTCTTTAACCTCATTCAAAACAATTTTGTTAGATTGTATGGTGACAGCTGTCATATCAGCATGCATTTAAAAAAAACTTATCAAAATTGGTGAAATTTTGTGTAACAATTTTAATATTGAAGAGGGAGGAAAAAAGCAACATTTTCAGCATACTATGCGTTATTATTTCAAGAAAGGTAAAAATGCAACTGAAACGCAAAAAAAAAAGATTGGTGCAGTGTATGGAGAAGGTGCTGTGACTGATCAAATGTGTCATAAGTGGTTTGTGCGGTTTCATGCTGGAGATTTCTCGCTGGACGATGCTCCACAGTCGCTAGACCAGTTGAAGTTGATAGCGATCAAATCGAGACATTAATTGAGAAGAATCAATGTTACACCACGTGAGAAATAGCCGACATACTCAAAATATCCCAATCAAGCGTTGAAAATCATTGGCACCAGCTTGGTTATGTTAATCGTTTTGATGTTTGGGTTCCACGTAAGTTAAGCAAAAAAAACCTTGATTGTATTTCTGCATGTGATTCTCTACTAAAACGTAACGAAAACATTGCATTTTTTTTTTTTTTTTTTTTTTTTTTGTGGAACGCGGGCCTCTTACTGTTGTGGCCTCTCCCATTGCGGAGCACAGGCTCCGGACGCACAGGCTCAGCGGCCATGGCTCACGGGCCCAGCCGCTCTGCGGCATGTGGGATCTTCCCAGACTGGGGCACAAACCCGCGTCCCCTGCATCAGCAAGCGGACTCTCAACCACTGCGCCACCAGGGAAGCCCACAGTGCATTTTTAAAACAAATGTGACAGGCAGTGAAAAGTGGATACTGTGCAATAATGTGGAACAGAAGAGATTGTGGGGCAAGCGAAATGGACCACCACTAACCACACCAAAGGCTGGTCTTCATCCAAAGAAGGTGATGTTGTGTATATGGTGGGACTGGAAGGGAGTCCTCTATTGAGCTCCTTCTGGAAAACCAAACGATTAATTCCGACAAGTACTGCTCCCAATTAGACCAAGTGGAAGCAGCACTTGACAAAAAGCATCCGGAATTAGTCAACAGAAAATGCATAATCTTCCATAACGATAATGCAAGACTGCATGTTTCTTTGATGACCAGGCAGAAAAGCTTGGCTGGGAAGTTCCAATTTCTCTGTCATATTCACCAGACATTGCACCTTCAGATTTCCATTTATTTTCGGATTTCCATTTATTTTGGTCTTTACAAAATTCTCTTAATGGAAAAAATTTTCAATTCCCTAGAAGACTGTAAAAGGCACCTGGAACACTTCTTTGCTCAAAAAGATGAAAAGTTTTGGGAAGATGGAATTATGAAGTTGCCTGAAAAATGGCAGAAGGTAGTGGAACAGAACGATGAATACGTTGTTCAATAAAGTTCTTGGTGAAAATGAAAAATGTGTCTTCTTTTTACTTAAAAACCAAAGGAACTTTTTGGTCAACCCAGTAAGTTATCCAGGCTGTTCACAGAGCCGGCGTGGGAGTGGATCCCGGGCCGGCAGGTAGTGCTCCTGTCTCGGCGTGAGTTCCTTTGGGTCAGGAGTGGCTGAGCCTTTGATGCTGATGCCGTCTGATGGCCTCTGGGAAAGGGCTGGGCCCCATCTCTCCAGCTCCAGGCCCAGCCTGTGGGCGATGGTGTCATTTGGTTATGTTGGGCCCTCCCGATCAAGGAACATCTGAGACTTACGGGCACAAGAGGTCTATTAGGTTTTTGGGGGTTTTTTAAAATAATTTTTAATTTTTAACTTTTTTTTGGTTGCGTTGGGTCTTCATTGGTGCGCGTGGGCTTTCTCCAGTTGCGGCAGTTGGGGGCTACTCTTCGTTGAGATGCGCGGGCTTCTTATTGCGGTGGCTTCTCTTGCGGCAGAGCACAGGCTCTAGGTGCTCAGGCTTCAGTAATTGCGGCTCATGGGCTTAGTTGCTCCGCGGCATGTGGGATCTTCCCGGACCAGGGGTCAAATCCGTGTCCCCTGCATTGGCAGGCGGATTCTTAACCACTGCGCCACCAGGGAAGTCCTCTACTAGTTTTTAAATATGCATATCAGACCTTTTTGAGATATTAATCATTTTTAAGTAGCCCCTAGTTTCGAAGTCTAAAGTGTGGCAAATTTTTTTCGTGTGTGTGTGTGTGTGTGTGTGTGTGTATCTAAATAATATGTGTAAGTAGTTTAGAAAGTCAGGTAGTTACTAGGCTTATTTTTTTTTTAATGTTGCCCCCACCTTGTGGGTTCCTGACTCCTGTTCCTCACCCCTCCCTTCCGAGCTCTTTTCTCTGACATTTCCTACTACTTCTAAGTTGCATATTTACTCTGTTCTCTGTTTTTTTCAGTTTCAGTAATTATCTGTTGACCTCCTGCCAGAAAAGATACGGATATAGTTCTCCCAAACAACACATTTGTTTCAGTTCATCGAATGTAATTATAATACCCTTTAGGGTTAAATGAATATTCACTGTACAAATACTCAGTTGAGCCTGATAGTGTACTGTGATTACCTGCCTTCTCTTAATATGCTTTTTACTCCATGTGTTAGTAGTTGTCCCATTTGGTTCCTTTGATTAGTTTCCTATAAATCTGTCAGACACTTGTGTGTTCTCTCTCCTTTTGTTCCTGGTAGCATCCTTCTGGAGCTCTCCTCCATCATCCCCCATCCCAGTCCAGACTAGACTCTGCTTTCTAGGCCTGCCGTCCGGCTGTGACCTCAGGACTTTCCTCGCCAACTTCCTAGGACTGCCTTTGTGTTCATTCATTCAACAAATTGGCTTTGAGTGCCGGCCGAGAGAGGCACTGTTAGACACTCGGCAAAGCAGCCCCTTCCCTCGTGGAGTTTGGATTCCCTCCAACCTTTTCCTTGGTTGGCTCCCACACCTTCCCCTTTCTGGTTTATCTCTTTGCGGAGGAAACACATTCTCCAGTTGCTCCTTTACATAAGATGCCTAAAAGTCGAATTTCTTTTCCGTTTCATTCCCATTCAACTGTCTTTTAAAAGAAAAGATAATTTATATATAATCGTATGTATGTATGTAATTATATATACATACATAAATAGAAAAGATATGTGTAATATTATAAACTATAACATAGTAATAAACGCCTAGTACCCACTGCCTGACCCAAAAACAAGAATATTACCCATAACTTGCATTCACTTCCACATTTCTCTCCTTTTCCATCTCCCTGCCGGAAGGAAACACGATCTAAAAGGGTCCAATATGTGAATAAAGGAATGTATCAATAAAAAGAAAGAAAGGGAGGACGAATATAAAAGAAATAATATGAGAAATTTCCCAGAACTGAACGACTCAACTTTCCAGGTGGGAAGGGTCCACTCCACTCCCGGCACAAGCAAGAAACTCACACGGTCCTCATTCTGTTGCTTTTTAAATTTTGGATGTATGCTTAAGCAATATAGTGTTTCATTTTTATTGTTTTTGAGCTTTGTAAAAATGGTACCATGCTATAGGTATTCTTTTGGGGCTTGCTTTCTCCCCACCACTCATACTCTTCCAAAATTCTGTATGTTTCATGAAGCTGTGGCTTACTCATTTTCATTGCTGGGTACCACGGCTTATCCGTTCTCCTGCTGGTGGATATTTCAATTGTTTCCAGGTTTTTGCTGTTATGAACGTTGCTGCTGTGAACATTCCTGTGCATGTTTCCTGGTGCACGTGTGCAAGGCTATCTCTTGAGTGTGTGTGTGTGCATGTGTTTGCACATATGCACGTACACCCATATACCACACACACCTAGATATGAAATTTATGGGTCCTAATATATGCACATGTTGCCATATTATTTCCCAGAGGTAAAACATTGACTTTGCATAACTCAAAATCAAGTTTATACTTGATGCTAAGTACTATAAAGCATATATCTTTATACTCTTCGTGATATATATGTGTGTGTAGATAGATACACTTGTGAAGTGTATGTATCTGTAACTTAATATTTGGTTATTTCTCTATATTTAATAATAGGTATTGCTTATTTTTGTCTATTTAGGCCTAAAAATTGTCAGTTTTATATAATTTGACTGGATATTAAATTCCGGTTTGGAAATTATTTTTCCTCCAAGGCCTCAGAAGACCTTGTTCGAAGGCTTCTAGCTTACAAGGTTGCTGTTGAGAAGACTAGTTCTAATTCCTTATTCTTGTGTGTGATGTTCTTTTCCCCCTTTGATAACCCTTAGGGTCTTTCTCTCTGGGTTTTCACGATGGAGAATCTTGGGGTGACTTTCTCACTCGTGCTGATAGTTATAGCAGACCTTCCCACCTGGAAAATTGAGTGGTCTTCAGTTCAGAGACATTTTCTAGTATTTTTTTTCCCCTCCTTTCTCTCTTTCCAGATTCCTTTATTCACATATTGGACCCTTTGGACTAATAATTTCATCTTTTTTCTCCCTCTCCATTTTGCATATTTTTCATTTAATTCTACTTTTTTGGAGATTTTTTTTCCTAGATTATTTTCCAACCTTTCTATTCAAGGAATATAGAAAATTTTTTAATTTGTCTATAGTTTTTAATATCTTAGACTTTCTTATTCTCATATTTCTTGTTTTTTTCATGGGAAGTAATGGGGTAGGAATTTGGCATTTGAAGATGCCCCAGGTTCAAATCCTGTCTCTGACACTTATCACCTGTGACCTTGCACAAGAGACTGCACCTCTGTGCTCCTCAGTTTCTTCACCTGAAATGGAGAAAATAGTGCCTACTCACTGTTGATAAGAAGATTAAATGGAAGAGTTCCTGGCACATAGTAAGCGTTCATAAATGTTTTTTATTATCAATGCAATATCTCTTATTTTTCTAAGGATATTACCTACAGATTTCTTGCCATTTTCTTTGGCATTTGTATTCTGTGCTTCTTTCTGGTTCTTTCTGATCTTTACTTGGTTTCAGACTTTGGTGTTGGAGGTTCTCCTCAAATGTCTGGTAGTCCTCGGCTGTCTGCCATGAAGAGTGAGGCGGTGAGGCTGAGTAGACACTGCATGTTACTTGGCCGGGCTCCTCCCCAATGGGCTTAACTCTGGGGTGTTTGGGTGGGGAGCACCCACGCACACACACCCCACCCAACCCCACCAAAGGTCAGCGTCCAAAGGCTTCCTCTCATTAGCAGATGGTTTTTCTCTTGAGAAGAAACCTGCGGTCTCCTGCCTGGCTGCCAGCAGTCTCATAGCTGAGTGGGGTAGGAAGTTGAGGACGGGACCATTCAGTGTGTAGTCCCCCTCACCCTATTTCCAGTACGGGCCCCACTCCCCCACTGCTGTGCCTGGAATGCCTTCATGTGACTTCTCCAAAGAACAAGCCTCTGTCACTTGGCTCCCTGGGGGAGTGGGCAGGGGTCCACATTTCTGCAACTCCTGGGGTGCGTGGTGCCTCCACCTCCTGACCAGCAGCACTTAGGTTTCAGTTTTCTCTGCAGAATCAGCTACCATCTCTTCATCCTTTTCCAGTTTCTAAAAATTGATTAACACCTCTTATCTGTCACCTTTAGTTATCCTGTTCTTTTTGTCTTTGGCTTTGTCATTCCTTTATTGTTATTTCGGGAGGGAGGAGGATTTCAGGAGGACAGTGAGATAAACGTGTATGTGTTTTTAATCGCATTGGTTTAACCCATCCAAATTTATGTATTGGAGATAATTGCATTAGAAAAGACTGTGTTATTTATCCATAATCGTGAATGAGATAGAGGAACAAAAACTCTGTCAGCTGCAGCTTCTTCATTTAAAAAAAAAAAAAAAAAATGATCTGGGGCTTCCCTGGTGGCGCAGTGGTTGAGAATCTGCCTGCTAATGCAGGGGACACAGGTTCAAGCCCTGGTCTGGGAAGATCCCACATGCCGTGGAGCAACTAGGGCCGTGAGCCACAACTACTGAGCCTGCGCGTCTGGAGCCTGTGCTCCTCAACAAGAGAGGCCGCGACAGTGAGAGGCCCGCGCACCGCGATGAAGAGTGGCCCCTGCTTGCCACAACTAGAGAGAGCCCTTGCACAGAGGCGAAGACCCAGCACAGCCAAAAATAAATAAATAAATAAATTTATATTAAATAAATAAATAAATAAATGATCTGGTAGCCAGAGGTTGGGGAAAGGGGGGCGGGGTGGGGGGGAGGTAGGTGCCGTTGCAGAGGGCAACCAGAGGGATCCTTGTGGCAATGGGAGTGTTCTGTATCTTGACTATAGTGCTGCATACATGAACCCACATAGGTGATTAAGTGGTATAGAATTAAATATACAACCACAAATGAAAAAATAAAAATAAATAAAACTGAGGCGCTCCGAATAAGGTTGGTGGACTGTATCCATGCGACTATCCGATTTGTGATAGTTTGCTGTAGTTTTGCAAGTTTACTGCTGTGGAAGGCAGTACTTAGGGTCTCTTATTATTTCTTATAACTGCATGTGAATCTACAATGATCTAAATAAAATATTCAGTTATAAAAAAAAGACCCCAAGGCTAGTAAGTTAACTCAGCTACATCACAATATGTTCACCGACTAAAAATTCAGATTCTCAGGCCCTGCCTCGGAGGAAATAAATAGGAGTCTATCAGTCTGCTACCTGGGAATCTGTATTTATACAAGTCCCCACCCCAGGAATTCAGATGCGTGGCTGAATTTGAGAAGTATTGCAGTAGTCTGCAGATGAGAGAACAAACAGGTATCTTTTTTACATTGTTTTGTTATCAGTTAAAGAAAAAAAGGATTGACTTATGAATGGAGTATTTGGTAGTCCAGGAAGATGGTGATCCAGTGGGGTTGTAGTTTACAGGTTAGAATGGGCGCTTACAGGTAGCATTCAGCTACTTCCCCTTGTGTTTAGCTCCTTAAACCTTTGAATCTTATCAGTTTGTGATCTTCATTAAGTAGCTCAAAACTTGAGAAACTAAGTAAATAGATTCTTTTGACAACCTGTGTTATACTCGAATGACTGTGACCTGATTAAAGATAGTATGAAACTGTGGGGTGTGTTCCCGTGGAGTCTGTCAGCTCTGCTCATTGGTGGGAGGGGTGACTGTCCCCTGCTATAGATTGAATCTTTGCGCTCCAAAAAAAGCCTCAAAGGTCTCAGTTGAAAATCTGCAGCTGCCGGCTGTCCCACTGACAGTTTTTCAGCAGCATCATCGTTGTGTGGAGCTAAATGATGTGAAACTCAAATTTCAGCGTCCATAAATAAAGTTTTATCGGAACACAGCAAAGCTTATTCATTTACAGGTTACCTGTGGCTGTTTTGCACTACAGCAGCAGAGGTGAGCAGTTCCCACAAAGCCTTAAGTACTACCTGGCTCTTTACAGGAAAAGTTCGACTACCCTGCTCTAGAAAAATAAGGTGAGATGTGCTTGTAGCAGGGGAAAAAAATAAACAAAAGGCTTTAAAAGTTTTGTGATTTGCACTTAATAGCAAAGATTACCTAAAAGTATTTTCCTTTGTAAACTTTTTATTTGAAAAAATGCGATTTAGTAACAATTTAATAATAAAAGGACATAAACTTGCATATATTGAGCTAGAAGCTGTTGGAAAAAATCCAACCCATTAATTTATCCAGAATTAGAGCTTATCTTTTCTCTTTCTTCTTTTTCTCGATCCTTTTTGATCCTCTGTTAAAATTCAGATCCAACTGTCTTTCCTAAGTCATGACATCTCATTGTATGAAAAGCATATTACGTTGAAAGTGAAAATGAATTGTAAGTTGCAGTCAACCCCCTGTGTGGCTCACAGAGAAGAAGTCTATCTAGTTCTGGTGCTGTGACCAGTCCATTTTCAAAAGGTCGTTTCCTGGAAATGGAAGAAGAGCAGATGGCAGGCTTCTGAACCACTCTCTGAGTAGAAGATGATCAGTCCCTCTCTGGGGTGGCTCTTCAGGTGTGGCTGGCGCTTGAGCCTTACATTCTCTGGGTCATTTTCTTTCTTTTTTGGTGGGGGGGTCACTTTCCATAGACTTGGATCAACACCAAAGGCCACTGAGTCACGAAAGTCACTGGCTCATTGAAGTTTTCCACTGTTTTGGCCTTGTTTAAAGAAACAACAAAATAGTTGAGAAAGTGATGCCTTCAGCACTATTTTTAAACTTCTAAAGTCCACTCTACCCTCTGGTGAATCCGTTGACTGTCAGTATGGAGTTAACACAAATGTTTATCATTTCAAAGGTTTTCTTTGGGAAAGGAAAGAAAACCGTATTTAACGTTATTCTGGAAGTTTTAGACAATACAATTAGACAAATAACAAGAGAGAGAAAAACACTGAAAGGGTTTTCATTGTTTGCATATGGTATCATTGCCTGTCTTTAAAGAACCAACTGAAAACTGTCGGGGCTTGTGAGTTGAATGAGGTGGCTGATGACGAAACCCACACACGTAAGTCAGTAGCTGGTGATACTGCTGACATCGTGACCCTGCTTCCCTCCTCACCCAAGCACAGAGCCAGGGGGAGCCTGCAGGTCAGACCGGGTGGCTCTGCCCTGCCCTCTGGTGGCTTACGTCATTCATAGTCAGCCAGCATCCTGACGGTGACCTGTAGGCGGGGTGACTGCGTCATTCAACTTCCAAATCAGGACATTTTTGAGAGTGAAAAGGGGTGTTCAGAAGAAAGTAGCAGAAGCGGAATCATTATTTTTGGCATACACTTACATACTTTAATCGGTGTATATCCTTCTCTGATATTTTGTGTTCTGGTTACGTGCTGCCGCATGACGAACCTCTCCAAAGTGTAGCAGCTTGTGAGAACGATTCGATTTTCTCCTCGCTCCTGTGGAGTGACTGGCCTCGGCGGATGGTTCTTGCCTGGGGTCTCCCCATGCAGCCCAGTGGTAGCTAGGTCATGTTGAAGATGGCATCTGCACGCCTGTGCCTCTCCTACACTGCAGCTGTGGTGGCCAAGGGTGGCCTGCCGTCTCTCGCAGGCGGCCTCTACCCCGGCTACCTTGACTCCCAGCCTGGCAGTCTCAAGGTAGTTGGGTTGTTTCACGGTAGCTAGCTTCCCCTGGGGCCTAGACGAAGCTGCAAGGTTCCTTGTGACCTGGCCTTGGAGTCTGCGCCATCCCATCCCCTGCATCCTCTTGGGCAAAAGCAAGTCCTGGGTCACTGCAAATCGAGGAGGGGGCTCTGTGCAGGGCTGCAATCCCAGCAGGCATGCCTTTGTGGGAGGCCTTCCTGGGATTCTCGAGTCCACGCTGTGTCACCGCTGTTTTTCTTTTTTTAAAATAAATTTATGTATTTTTGGCTGTGTTGGGTCTTGGCTGCTGCACGCGGGCTTTCTCTAGTTGCAGCAAGCGGGGGCTACTCTTCGTTGAGGTGCGCAGGCTTCTCATTGCCGTGGCTTCTCATTGCAGAGCATGGGCTCTAGGCACGTGGACTCAGTAGTTGTGGCTCATGGGCTCCAGAGCCCAGGCTCGGTAGTTGTGGCTCACAGGCTTAGTTGCTTCGCGGCATGTGGGATCTTCCCAGCCCAGGACTCGAACCGATGTCCCCTGCATTGGCAGGCAGATTCTCAACCACTGCGCCACCAGGGAAGTCCCCCACCACTGTTTTTAATTGAGGTATAATTAATTTACAATATTATATGAGTTTCAGGTGTACAACTTAATGATTCAAAAATTTTATAGGCCGCTCTATTTATAGTTAGTATAAAATATTGGCTATATTTCCTGTGTGTCCTTGTAGCTTATTTATTTTAAACATAGTAGTTTGTAACTCTTAATCCCCAACCCTTATCATTCCCCTTCCTCCTTCCCCCTCCCCACTGCTAACCACTAGTTTGTTCTCTATGAGTCTGTTTCTTTTTTGTTATATTCACTAGATTGTTTGATTTTTTTTATCCCACATATAAGTGATAACATACTGTATTTCTCTTTCTCTGTCTGAGTTATTTCACTAGGGATAATACCCTCCAGGTCTATCTATGTTGTTGCAAATGGCAAACTTTCATTCTTACTTTTTTTTTAACATTTATTTATTTATTTGGCTGTGCCAGGTCTTAGTTGCAGCATGTGGGATCTAGTTCCCTGACCAGGTATCGAACCTGGGCCACCTGCATTGGGAGTGTGGAGTCTTAGCCACTGGACCACCAGGGAAGTCCCAAACTTTCATTCTTTTTTATGGCTGAGTAATATTCCAGTGTGTGTGTGTGTGTGTGTGTGTGTGTGTGTGTGTGTGTGTGTGTGTGTGTGTGTGTGTGTGTGTGTGTGTGTGTGTGTGTGTGTGTGTGTGTGTGTGTGTGTGTGTGTGTGTGTGTGTGTGTGTGTGTGTGTGTGTGTGTGTGTGTGACATCTTCTTTATCCATCTGTTGATGGACAGGTTACTTCCATATCTTGCCTGTTGTAAATAATGCTGCTATGAACATTGGGGTGCATGTATCTTTTTGAATTAGTGTTTTCATTTTCTTTGGGTATATAACCAAGAGTGGGATTGCTGGATCATATGGTAGTTCTATTTTTAGTTTTTTGAGGAAGCTCCATACTGTTTTCCACAGTGGCTGCACCAGTTTACATTCCCACCAACAGTGTACCAGGGTTCCCTTTTCTCCACATCCATTTATGATCTTTTGAATGCTTCATCAAGTTTAGATGCCACAAAACTATCGGAAGACCTTGTCAATTTCATTCCATTCCAGGAGAGGATATAAATTTAACCAATTAAAAATGACAGCTCCACCAGAAGATTCCTACCAAAAACTGAGATATTCTAAAATGCCATTATGGAATTTCAAAATGAAATAAACAGAGCTCTTATTTTATTTGTTCAGTTTTTCCTTCCTCAGGAGATCAATTTCAGAGTATTCTTGGTTACACACTTCTCAGTGATTGCAATTTCTTAAATATTTTAAAAGCTGCAGGATTTATATTTAAAGGTTTTTTTAAAAGGAGTTCTCCAAAGGCTCATACTTTCCTGATTCACAATTTTTAACAGACACCATGCTGCAATTTTTCGTATTCAGAATCAGCTTCAAAAAAACAATTCTGTTACTCTGTGAATATACAAAAATATTTGTACGTTTTTGACAGCTTTAGCTTTATTTTCCATAGGCAGAATATCACAGCTTGTTTTGACAAAGTTATGCATTGTGTACACCATAACTAATTCTAAGACTGTTTCTGCTCCATGCGTTTCTTGATTTAATTAAAATGCTTTTACCATGAGGCTGTACCTTCACCAAAATTGGTGTTTGAGTATTACCACAGAAACAAACCATTTTACATTCATTGTGGAACTTTTGACTGGGTTTACAGTAACATTTATAATAATGTCAGGTGTTTCACCTTCAACAAAGCAAACAATTATTAAGGATTAACTTAAGTGATTTTTTTGTTTGAAGCATATGGTTGACACTGATATGAAAGTGGTATCATTAGTTGTGAGGTTCTTCTGCTAATAGAACCAGCTTATAAACGGCTATTGCTTTACCTTCGTGCATGCGTTACAAACCTTAGAATGGAAAAATGAGTAAAATTAACAGAGGCACTACCATTTGATCTAAATGAAAAGTCATTTTTCACAGCTATATGTAAATACACTGCCGCTACAGCCTCACTTTGGGTCTCAGTCTTTAAAGAATGACTCACTGTTGAAGAAGATGCTAAGACTTGATGTTCATATGGTTGGTGTGGGTGGTCAGTGTTCATCAACTTTCTGAGAAAGTGGAAATTTAGTCCTAATTTTTTTTTCATTGAACATACACTATGTTTAATCTCATTCCTGCTTGAAGAGTTTATCAAAAATGAAAGCATTACCCCCTGTCCCACCCCCAGAAAAAAAAAAAAGAAAGAAACCTTGCAGATTTATATCAGGAGTTGCCAAGTTTGGCCCACTGCTTCTTTTTGTGTGACCTATGAGGTAAGAATGGTTTTTATTTTTTTATTTTTTTATTTTTTTATTTTTTATTTTTTTGCGGTATGCGGGCCTCTCACTGTTGTGGCCTCTCCCGTTGCGGAGCACAGGCTCCGGATGCGCAGGCCCAGCGGCCATGGCTCACGGGCCCAGCCGCTCCGCGGCATATGGGATCCTCCCAGACCGGGGCACGAACCCGTATCCCCTGCATCGGCAGGCGGACTCTCAACCACTGCGCCACCAGGGAGGCCCGGTTTTTATATTTTTAAATGGTTGGGGGGAAAATCCAAAGAAGAATTGTATTTTGAGATGTGAAAATTATCTGAAATTCACATTTCAGTGTCAATAAACAAAGTTTTATTGGAACACAGTCAGGCCCAGTGCTTTGCTGGATAGTCTGACTGCTTTCCCCACAACAGACGTGAATTGCAGCAGAGACCGTGTGGCCCACGACGCCTGAAGTATGTCCTGTGGCCCTTCACAGCCAGCGTGCCGGCTCCTGGTTTACACCATTCAGGAGAAGGGGGAGAACGCCAGCAGCTCTCTGGTACCTTCTCCTGCAGGACTGGCCCACCTCTGTTTCCCACTCGTTCACATACACCTGGAGTTGCCCCTGGACCGGTGGCTTGACAGCTTAACGCATGTCACAGGCCCAGGCATTGGCCACCTGCCTGATGTGCCAAACGGGCAGCAGCTTCTAATAGTTCTCCCGCCGCCAGCTGCGGCTGGGAGGGCTGTGTCTAGCCACCGTCTCAGCAAGCACCTGCGTGCAGTCCTGGAGTGGGAAGTGCTGCTCGCGCCACCTGGAAGGAGGCAGGAGCAGAGTGGTGGGTTAGCCTTGTCACCTCCTAAATTCTCCCTGCATCCCACACACCTAGCTGAGACGGTGGCCAGTGCTAGAAGCACAGAGTGAAGGCTGCCACCAAACCCACTCTGGCTGCTTAGATTCGGACAGCTATTGATGATCATACTGTTGGTGATGAAAATGCTATTGGTGGTGATGTCACTTTGTTTAAAAATGAACATCTGGGATAACTGCTAAACCAACCAAAACATCAAGGTTAAACTGGTATTATCCCGGATGAACCCCGCCCGTTCTGCTACGTGAACAGCCACACCCAGCACCTCCCAGTCCCACCTGCCTCCCTCTGCTCCAGCCCCAGTGGCCTCCGTGCTCCTCCATGGGAGTCTCGCAGGCTCATCCCTTGTTTTCCTCTCATACCCAGCTCACGTGTCCCCTTCTCGGGAAGAGCACACGTTCTCCCAAGCTCCTTTTGGGGTGATAGAAGTGTCCTGTATCGTGATTTTGGAGGTGGTTTCACAAGTGTACACACCTGTCAAAACTCATTAAATTGTACACTTCAAACGGGAGTGGTTTATATTGTTACATGTAAATTAAACCTCAATGAAGTTTTTTTTTTTTTAATGGGCTGCAGAGAATTTAATAAAAATGTGTGTGGGGTCATGTCTTTATATGTTGGATTAAGGTATCTGCCCATTTGTAAGGTCTTATGACAGTAAAAGAAAATAATAAACATTGATTTTCTGAGTAAAGAGCATTTTTATCAGCAAAATTTTAGCTTATTATTTCTTGAGAGAATGGGGTTCTGTTTCTCATAATTTAAGTCTCAAATTAATTTTAGGAGGCGGAACAATTTTTAAATCTGCCGTTTGTTCTTTATTTGGTTTGCACTTCTTTGTCTTTGAAGGTATTTTTATATTTTAAAGACTCTTATGGTACTTTTGTGACATAAGAGTGTTTAGAATTGAATGTTAAAAGTGTTTAATCCATGTAGCTAGTTTCTAGGTGGTTTTCTGCATTTGAGGGTTACATCCAGAGATGAGCAATTCAGAGCCATGAAAGAGGTCAATCTTCTTGTCCTACCACTTGTCCTCGGTGAGTCATCCGCCTGTGGACACGCCTGGCTTTCTGACTCTACGAGTCAGTGGTGCTCGACCACTGTTCGAACGGGTTTGAACCGTGGCATTTGTGCCCCGTGGGCTCGTGGAGTCCCGCGCAGCCAGTGAACCACGCGGCTGCTGAAGTATAGAGTATTGTCTTTCATCGCACAAATCCCAAGCCTGGTGCTGACTGCTTGTTTTTCTGCCCCAGGGGACCATCAGCGTTGGCATCGACGCCACTGACCTTTTTGATCGCTACGAGGAGGAGTACGAAGATGTGTCAGGAAGTGGCTTTCCGCAGATTGAAATTAACAAGATGCACATATCCCAGTCCATTGAGGTAAAGCGCACAGACGCCTCCTCCAGTGCAAGGGGGCTCAGCAGGGGCACTCGGGTTAGCGACGTGCTGCGAGGTGCACAGCTGGGGTGAGAGGGTCTGCTCAGGGTTTGCTCATCTTTATGTATGAAAGGATGCACTTAGCCGCTTAAACAAAGAAGAGCTCTAGTCACGACCTTGTTCATACTGCTTTGCCAGCATGTCAGCAGCAAGAGTGCCAGGGGTGCATAGCTTCAGAGTCTCAGGGCTCTCCAGCAGGAAACTTTCGCTCATGCTGTAGAAGGGGGAGCCAAGGTCGTGACGATTTTAGGAGAGAAAGCAGCCCTCCATGGGAAATTCCAAGAACCGGCCTTAGTTTTAAGGCACACTCTCCTGTGTGCTGAGCCCTGGGGTCACTAAATGTCATCTTTCTGCCCGCTGTTTGGGTGTGGCAGTGTGAGGCCATCCTGCTGACAGTTAGCTGGGTCTCTGCCCCCCAGACTCATTCGCTTATTCTCCAGTGCATCAGCCTAGAGCGTGAAGTCCTAACTCAGGGAAACCTGCCCCCCATCTTGGGGCTTCCAGAGTCAGTCACTGCAGCCATGGGGAGGACTGGGAAGTCCCAGACGTCCTGCGTGGGGAGGCACGGGGTGAAGTTACCGTGCAGTCTGATGGCACTGGGACACCGAGAACCAGCCTCTAGCCCTGCGTCTCCCCTGGGTTTTTGCAATTTGCCCATTAAAGCTTTTGCAAAACCTGACCTCGGTGGCCACGTGCAGTTCGGATGCCAGGGTGAGAGAGAAGTGAGGCAGGTGAGGCAGCTCTGCATCCTTGCACACTTGAACTATGGACTCGCCTGCACTTGCGGCCTTGCACTGGGGGTGGATGCGTCAGGTCTGTCCTTGGCGCTTCCTGTTGCTTTGATTAATTTGTTACCAGCAGGTGTCATTTCCTAGGCACCCTTGACAGCTTCAGACACAGCCATCCTCTCTGGAAGCCTCTCCACCCAGAATGGCAACGGAGGGGGTTCCATTAACTTCGCGCTCAGACGAGTCACTTCTGCGAAGGGCTGGGGAGAGGTAAGAATGCCAGCGGGCGAGATCGTGTCGTCCACTGCAACAGAATGACCTCAGTTGGCCACATCACTGTGTAAGAGTGCCAGCTGTCACACTTGCATTCGTTGGCTGTCCCCAAGAGAAAACTGTGTCTCGTATCTGAGGATTGCTCTCAGTCTGCCGGGCAGCTCAAAGTTAGACTAGAACAACAAGATTTTCCCCTGATGCCAACCTCCAGAAATCCCACGTCTAGAAACTCAGCATCTCTGTTCCCTTAAGCAAAAACCTATAGGCTCTTCCCTTCTCCTGCACAGTGCGGAAGGCCGGTGCCTCCATCTCAGCGCTCTGGTCCACTGCTTGGCAGTCATTAAGCAGCCAGTTCTGCCGAGCAGATTGAGCTGCATCAAATTAACATTGAAGAGTTGCCTTGAAAGTCACCCAGAATAGTAACGAGGCAGCCAAAGCGGCTGGACTTCACGACTGCGAGTGCAGAACTGCTGGAGGGTTTAACATCAGCCCCCTGAGAGCCATCGCCGCTCCCCTGGGAGACCTGCAGGCGGTGCAGCGGAGCAGGTGGAAGTGCGCCTGTGCGGCACGAGGGCGGCCACCCCTGACTGCAGCGGGCACCGTGCAAATGGCCTGAGCTGGAGAGACAGGGCCCCGGGGCCAGCAGCACTCTCTTCAGAGGGGCCCAGGCCTCCTTGGGTCTGTGGAGACAGTTATCTCCCTTTGGCAAAGGTTAAGATGAGATATTAAGACTCTTCCACCCCCAGTTTTAGAGCCCTGAGGGCCGGTGGCATTGAACTAAACGAGGGAATTATAACCAGAGGTGCTTACCTGAGACTAGGGTTACTGCTGTGAGATAAAACACCATTAATTCTTTTTCTTTTTCTTTTTTGAACAGTTAGAGTTTGGAGCTGGGGACCTGCAGGGGCCTTTGTTTGGCCTAAAGTTGTTCCGTAATCTCACACCAAGATGGTAAATATAAAGAGATAAATGCCCTTTGGTGGTCTTTGTGGATTTAGGAGACCAGAACCTGCGTATTCTTTTTGTCAGAATCATCTGCAGTTACCTTGTCTGTCCTGCAAGGTCACTGAGGGCAGACCCTGCAGCTGGCATGGAGCCTAGGCACTGTGCTCGTTGCAGAGAGCACTGGATCGGGGGTGAGGGAGGTCTGCTTCTTGTCCCAGCCCAGGGCCAGGCTTCCGCTCCCCTGAGGATGCGGCTCCTGCCCTGCCTGGTCACCGTGGGCTGTGAAGACCATGATACACTGGAGGGAAAGCACTTCATAGGGAAGTGGGTCAGGGTCTGAAATATTTATGGGCTTGCGGGTCATTTCTTTGTCACAGAGAATGCGTTTTAGGTTCAGAGAGGGGCTTTAGTAAGCAGTGAGGCAGCCTGTTTATTAGGCACATTCGTGTTATGCCAGAGCCGTAAACCCCACCACCTCTGCTCTCCTTCGCCTTTGCTTTGGCAGTGATGAAGGACTGTCCCTTCTAGTAAGCAGAAGTGTCCTTATTCCCCATTGAGCTCAGATAAAAGAATTGGGTGGAAGGTAAACAACTCTTTCCTCTGGGGGATAAAATACAGCTAAAGGAATTCTGGAACAGAGCACGTTTGCAAAGAAAGGTGTTTCGCCTCCAGCCGGATGTGCGTCTGTGTGCCTGCAGCGCAAGACTGGTAAAGGCCAGTGTGCAGGGCCGTCCCACGCAGGGTAAGAAGCGTCGTGAGAGAGAGAAGCTGTGGCTTCTCGACGGGCAGATGAGCACAGCCCGAGCAGAGCCCCGAGAGCGGGGCTTCCAGGCAGAGAGCGAGGGGTAGACTAGACACCCCAGCACGGGGGTCACCCGCGTGCTGGTTAGAACACGGCTTCTCGGGCCTCTGCTCTGGGACTCGGACCCGGCAGGTCTGGGAGCGGGGCAAGGGTGAGGCTTTTAACCAGAACTCGAGGTGGGCAGTATATGTACGTGTCAGCGTTTTCCTAAGCTTGTCTGCTTGGGATCGTCCCCTCCGATGCTGCTGACGGAAAGCACAGGTTCCTGCCCCCACCCCCAGACCTCTCTCAGGTCCTCTGAGATGGGGGCCTGGAATCCATAGTTTTATCAAGCACCCCAGGTCATTCTGAAGACTAGACACATTTAGGAGGCACTCACTGAGGAAAATCTGTGGGCTGTTTCGTTCTGGTTGAGCCTCAAAGTGTCTGTCTGTTAAGTGGTCACCCAAGTCTAGGTGTGGCTGGTCATCAGCTTTTGCAGGTCTGGAAATTGAATTTCATCATAGTACCGGTTTATCAGACTTGAGAATGCAGATTTATAAAAAAGGATGCCAGCTTGTTAATGCACAGTGTCTCCTCCTCCGGGTGCCCCTAGTCCCTGGGTCGAGTTACTTTCAAGTCCAAACTGGTGATGAGAAGGTTATTGGTTGATGGGTGTGGGTGAGCCTGGAGAAAGGCAGGCGGCCGGCGGGAAGTTCTCCGCCTCCCAGGGCAGTGCCTGACTTGCTGCTCTGGCCCCAGAGTCTGTCTGTCTGTCTCTGTCTAGGACATGCTCCAGAAAAATACAAGATCATATTACTTTGATTAAACAGAGATCTCATTGTTTATGTTTTGATTGTTTTAAAAGTCACAGGGTGACTTTTATCTCTCCTCTCCCTGCTTGCCTCCCCCGAATGACCCAAGTGTGGCTAGAGGGGAAGAATGTGGCTGCCGTCCGGTGTGGCTGGAGTGTCAGATAAAGGGGACGAGGTTGGGTTGGGGGCCTTTGCAGAGCAAGGAGTTGATTCCTCATTCGTGTGGCCTTGGGAAGAGGTCTGTGAGCACAGGAGCAAATGTCCTCAGAGTTACCACGTGTATTATTATTTTAGGGGCACAAGCGAGGCCTCCAGAGCATAGGAAGGAAACAGGCACCTAGTGTATGACGGCTGTTCGCTGGAGGCAAGCTGTTTGCTCGTCTTTGAGCGGCTTGAGTGAAGGGCTGTGAGTTCCTTTGCTGTTGGAGTGAAATACCCCTTTTTATCCAGGAGATGGGGCTGACTCCCTCGGAAATCAACTTCAGAGACCTTTCGGGGACGGTCTGCTAGCTTCTCAAGTAGCTTTCGGTCAATACTTTGCAGCCCTGGGTGCACATCAGGATGGAAGGGTAGCTTTGAAAACTGCACTGACGCCTGGGCCCCCACCCGAAACGAATGACTTCATTGGTCTGGGGTGGGCCCTGGATAAGGGCTTCTCAAGACTGGCTGCACGTTTGCATCACCTGGCTAGCTTTTCCCACACCAGGTCTATAAATCAGCACACCTGGGGGCAGGAGCCGACCATCGGTGTTTTCAGATTCACCAGGTGAGTCCAGCGTGCAGCCAAGCTTGGGAACCTCCGCAGGTGGCTCTGACTTGCGACAGGATTGGATCTGCTGGTTTAGGAGCACAGACATGCAGGTGCCTCTTTGGCTGTAGCTGAAGTTGGAATGGGATGGGGGTGGGGAGTGCCACTTGGCGGGTGGGTAACTGGAGAGATTCCCTGGATCGCGGGCGGGGAGCCGTGGGAGTGGTGGCGAGCAGGGTGTGGGCTGGCGGAGAGGACAGGGCCGAGCACGGCTGCGCCACTGTCATCCAGGACCCTTTCTCTCTGTGTGTCCCCCCAGCTTTGTGACGACAAACTGTGCTCTGCAGTTTTCGTCCCGTGGCATCCGGCCTGGCCTCACCACTGTCCTGGCCCGGAACCTGGACAAGAACACGGTGGGCTACCTGCAGTGGCGCTGGGGCATCCAGTCGGCCATGAACACCAGCATCGTCCGGGACACCAAGACCAGCCACTTCACCGTGGCCCTGCAGGTGAGGACAGCTCCAGGGGGACCCTCCTCCAGCCCCTCTGTGGGCCCCTGACCGCCCTCCCCCTGCTCACCCCCAAATCCAGCGCCCACAGGGCCGGAGGGCGGGTTCTGTCCACCCACACTCAGGAGTTGAAACACTGTTGTTCTCAGGCCCCCACGGGAGCTGTGTTCCAACTGCCCTAAAGCAAAAGGCCTTTTTCACCTTTCTGGTGAGAGAAGCCCACAGAATCGGGGTGGGAGAGAGCCGTGGTCAGTAAGTGGCCCCCCAGCAGAGTCGTGCGCTCAGGGGCCACGGTGGCCGGGCAGGAGGGTGGGGAGTGAGCAGCTGCCCCTTGGCGGGCAGCTGCTGCCCTGTGAGAACGCAGGCTCGGTGTGCAGGAGTTTCTGTTTTTCATGGGAAGTCAGAAAATGGTTTTTATTTGAAATCTCCCAGTTTTTAAACATTGGCTACTGGCAAATTCTCACACACTTTGTGGGACAGGGCGACCCTGCTTGCTTCAGTCTCAACTGCCTTCTTTCTTCCCTCTGTGTCTCCCCAGCTTGGAATCCCTCACTCCTTCGCGCTCATCAGCTATCAGCACAAATTCCAGGATGACGATCAGACTCGCGTGAAAGGATCCCTGAAGTGAGTCCTGGCCGGGCTGATGCGGGAGCACGCTTGATCTGTGTAGGGGTTTCTGGTGGTGGCGCTGGTTGCAGTGAGGTGCCTGCAGTCGCGCCCAGGGTCCGGTGTCCTGACTCTCTTCTGTTCATTGACCCAGGTCCCTGTGGGTGGTTGGGAGGGCAAGAGAGGATTGGGGGTAGGGGCCCCGGCCTCTGGCCTGAGTGACAGTTGCCCGTGGTGACCGGGAGGGACCCAGGAGGGATCAGAAGCGCAGGGGCCCTTGCTCGCTCACTGCGATCTGCTCCTGTAGGGCAGGCTTCTTCGGGACGGTGGTGGAGTACGGAGCGGAGAGGAAGATCTCCAGGCACAGCGTTCTAGGTGCAGCTGTCAGCGTTGGAGTCCCACAGGGCGTTTCTCTCAAAGTCAAGTATGTTGAATTCAAGTCTTTCTGGCCAGGGATTATCTGGCCCCTTGTAACTCACCTGGGCTTTACCTACGTTAAGGAAGAAAGAGACTTTGCTTTGTATTTCTGTTCTTAGAGATGCAGTCGCTTCTGTCTGGGGTGTGTAAGCAAATGTCGAGGAGTCCAGAAGCCCGACGTTCGCTCAGTGAGGTCTGAGTCTCTGCCTCAGAGAACCTCCCTGTGCCCCCCGGCCCGCCTTCCGCCCGGCCTGTCTCTTACCACCCTCTGCCTCCCCGATGGCCCGGGTGCGGGCCCCGCACGCCCGCTCTCCCACCCGGCTGCGGCCCTCACGGTGTGACGTGTACTGCGTGGTCACCAGCGCAGCAGCTTCGGGTTCTCTCTACCAGATCCTTCCCGCCTGCACACAGACCCTGTCTCCCCCTGCCTGCCTGCCTGCCTTGCCGAGCTGCCTCTGGCTTCACCTGACTGGCTGGTTGCCTCTAAGCGGAGGCCCCACTGTCGGGCCCTGGTCGGCCTAGACTCACCCCCCGACTGTCTGATCCGGCATCCTGGCTTCAGTAGCATCGGGCTCCAGGGACGCTCACCGTTCTAGATCCAGCTTGGCCCTCCCCACAGACCTCCAGCTCATAGATCTCTCGTCCTTTCCCAAAACTCTCCTCAGATACCTCACAGCATCCCCATGTCACATCTCCAGCCCCAGTCCTCCCCCTGCCCTCGGTCACACATGCCCTTCAAAGCCTGCCGTGTCTGGAGTCGCCCCATCTCAGTGCTCAGTGCTCCATCTTTCCATTGGTTCTGTCCAGAACCCTGGAGCTCACCTTCACCACCCTTTCTCCACACTCCGAACTGAATGTATCTCGGAATCCTCTTGGCTCTCGTCTGAAAGCACATCCTCAATCCGACCATTTCTCACAACCTCTGTGGCCACCGTCTCGTGGAATTACTAGCGTCCTCCTGACCGATCTCCTTCACACTTGGGACACCTTTCTCCACACAGACAGTCTTTTAAAATCTAAGCCAGTGTATGTCAGCCTTCTGCTTAAAGCCCTCAGCGACTCCCTCAACTCAGGGCAAAAGCCAGAGTCCTCAGACCCTCCGCGACCTGGCCTCTCACCCTCCTCTCTGCCCCCTGGTCGCCCCACTCCAGCCACACTGGCTGCCCCGGGACCACACCGAGCCTGCTCCTGCTTCTGGGCTTAGCATCTGCCGTTCCTCAGTCCCCGGTAACCATGTGGCTGGTTCCTTCGGTGCCCTCCGGTCTCTGCGCATGTCACCTGATTG
This sequence comes from Mesoplodon mirus, assembly GCF_964341445.2. Taxonomy (NCBI): domain Eukaryota; kingdom Metazoa; phylum Chordata; class Mammalia; order Artiodactyla; family Ziphiidae; genus Mesoplodon; species Mesoplodon mirus. The sequence continues at coordinate 4,647,100 of NC_138978.1, read as the reverse complement.
CCCTCATCGCCCTGTGAAAACTTAGCGGCCCTCACCTCACCCCAGACAGTCCACTTCCCCTTCATCCTGTTTATTGTCCTCCATTGCACCCATCTCCATCTGACACGCCGTCCATCCCCCGCTGCCCCTCATCAGAAGTGCTTTAACTTGGTCCGTTTCATTATTCTCTGTACTCCTGCCGAGTTCTCTGTGACTCCGTATCTGCCGTAAACACTCCTCCGCTACAGATGTTACGTGACATGATCTGAATTGAATTCTTACCAAGGATGCCACCCTGCCTCTTTGGAAAGAAACATTTTCACTTCAGCCAAGTTTCCTGTTATCAACAGGCTGAATTGTCCAAATTGTATTGGTAAATAAACCAAAGTTTTACTAGAAGGCACCTCAGTTCAGCAATTGCTAACTTTTATGTTCTATTTATTTGATGAATCACGGTAATTGCTGAACGTTCAACCAACCTTACAGGAAAATTGTGGAGGAAAATTCCACTGGATCATGACATATAATACTTTTTATATATTGCTTGATTTGATTTGCTGTTCTCTTACTAAGAATTTTTGAATCTATATTTTTAAGGGGTGCTGATTATAATTTTATTATATATTTGTCAGGTTTTGGACTGAGTTATGCCAGCCTGATAAAATGAGTTAGGAATTGTTCCCTCCTCTATTTTCTAAAAGAATTTGTGTAAGGGCTTCCCTGGTGGCGCAGTGGTTGAGAGTCCGCCTGCCGATGCAGGGGACACGGGTTCGTGCCCCGGTCCGGGAAGATCCCACATGCTGCGGAGCGGCTGGGCGTGTGAGCCATGGCCGCTGAGCTTGCGTGTCTGGAGCCTGTGCTCCGCAACGGGAGAAGCCACAACAGTGAGAGGCCCGCATACTGCAAAAAAAAAAAAAAAAAAAAAAAAAAAAAAAAGAATTTGTGTAAGAATGGTATTTTTTTTCCCTGTGTTTCATAGAATTTACCAATGAGATCAGCTGAGCCTGAATTTTCTTTGTAGGAGTATTTTTGATAGTGAATTCAACTTATTTTATAAATATAGGGCTTTTCCAATTTTCTGTTTCATCTTTTTTTTCTTCCAGTTTATTGAGATATAACTGACAATACAGCATTATATAAATTTAAGGTGTACAGTATAATGATTTGACTTACATACATCATGAAACAATTATCACAGTACGTTTAGTGAACATCTACCATCTCATATAGATACAGAGTTAAAGAAATAGAAAAAAAAATTTTTTTTCCTTGTGATGAGAACTCTTAGGATTTACTCTGTTTCATCCTATGTCAGTTTTGTTAAAATTCGTTAATTTTTCAAGGGATTTGTCCATTTCATCTGTGTCAAATTTGTTAGCATGAAGTTGCTCTTAATACTCCTTTATCTTTTTAATGTCAGTAGTTATTTATAGATGATGTCTCTTCATTCCTAATGTTGCTAATTTGTGTTCTTTCTACCCTTTTCTTAATCATTCTAGCTAAGGCACTTCACTTGTCAAAGAACCAGCTTTTGGTTTCCTTCATTTTCTCTGTTTATCTGTTTTCTTTTTTCTTTTTTTAAATAAATAAATGATTTATTTGGGTCTTCGTTGCTGCGCGGGCTTTCCCTAGTCACAGCGAGCGGGGGCTCCTCTTCGTTGCGGTGCGCGGGCTTCTCATTGCGGTGGCTTCTGTTGTTGTGGAGCACGGGCTCTAGGTTTGTAGGCTTCAGTAGTTGTGGCACGTGGGCTCAGTAGTTGCGGCACGCAGGCTCCGTAGCTGTGGCACACGGGCTTGGTTGCTCCGCGGCATGTGGGATCTTCCCGGACCAGGGCTCGAACCTGTGTCCCCTGCATTGGCAGGCAGATTCTCAACCACTGTGCCGCCAGGGAAGCCCCTGTTTATCTGTTTTCTATTTCATTGATTCATGATCTTTATAAGAAAGCACGAAGCTGTGTTCCAGAGTAGCGGCTTCATCTCCACTTTCCCACCAGCAGCTCCGAGAATTCGTTGCTTCACATCCTCCCCAGCCCTTGGTAGGGTCGTTATTTTTGGTGTTGGCTGTTTTAGCAGACGTATAGGTGTATCCCATTGTGGTCTTGATTTGCATTTCCCTCATGTCTAAGATATTGAGCATCTTTTCATGTGCTTATTTGACATCCATATCTTTTTTTTAGTGACGTCTCTATTCACATCTTTTGTCTGTTTTATTATTGGGTTGTTTGATTTCTTGTTTTAGTTTTGAGTGTCCATCAGTTCTGGAGTTGCTTTCATTATTATTGAAGTGTCCCATCACTGGGTATAGAATTCAGGGTTAACAGAGTTCTCTCTCAGTACTCTCAAGGTGTCCTGCTGTCTTCTGGCTCCCTTTGTTCCTGACAAGTTGTTGGTCATTTGAAACATACCCTGCATGTAATGTGTGTGGGTTTTTTGGTTTTTTCCCGCTACTCAACTTTTTTACTTATGTTTCTCAGCACTTTGACTGCTGACCTACATGTGGTTTTGTTGTATTTATGCTGCTTGGGGTTTGCTAAATTTCTTGCATCTGTAAATTTATGTATGTATTTTTGTAAAATTATCAAATTTGCACCTTTTATGCCATTTAATTCTTTCAATATTAAATATTTAATGTTAAATATCTGCCCCATCCTCTCCTCTCTGGGGCCCTAATTACTCGTGTGCTAAACCTCTGGATGTTGCCTCACACGTTTCTGAGGCTCTGCCCATTTGCTGTCAGTCCTTTTTCTCTTTGTTCTTCATACTGGATCGTTTATATTAATCTATAAATTCACTGACTCTTCTCTCGTCTCCAGTCTGCTGTTAAATCATCAGTGAATACTTGATGTCTTCGAGCAAAGTTAAAATAGTTGCTTTAAAATCCTGTCTGCTGGTTCCAACATCTGGGTCATCTGGGGTCGGTCTCTGTTCGTTTCCTTTTTCTCTCATTGTATCTGGGTACATAGAGTAGTCGGTATTGTATTCTGGGTATTGCGAACAATATATTGTAGAAATTCTATTTTCTGTTATGTTTTTCCAAAAAGCGTTGTCTTTTTTTCCTTTTAGAAGGTCGTTAACTTGGCTGAAGTCAGACTGCAAACTCGGACTCACCTGTGTGGCGGCCACTGGTAGACCAGGGGTCAGCTGGAGACCTGTGGCAGATTTATACACAGAACCTGGGACTCCCCACCTGGGACTTTCCTTTTGGGGGACCCCCTCTTCCCAGCTGCAATGGTTGCCCCAAACTCTGAGGTCTGGTTCTTCAGTCCAGTAGGACTGCAGATTTCTTTCCAGTTTTAATCATCCATATGGTACAGACTGAGAATTGCCCTCAGGCTAAAAGCTGTTTTTAAAAAAATATATCAGGAAATTCACCAGTGCCGTTCCGTTCTTCTGCCCTTGGTTGCTATCCAGTCCCTGAAGGTGTTTGTTATGCGTGACCCAGAGTTTACAGTTGATGTCTGTGGGATGACTGGTCCAGTAGGAACTACTCAGCCATCGCTGAAAGCAGAAGGGACCCCTGGAGGAGCGGCCACCCCTGTCTCCTCAGGCCACGGTTACTTTGGTCGGGCGTTGGTCTGTTGCTTGCGGTCAGCAAGTAGTGAGACCTTTCTTCCATCACTTACATCAGATCCAGCGGCTAAACCTTGGGACAGGGGACCACCCAGGAGTGGACTCTGAAGCATCAGACTCTCCTCCTCCTGGAGTCCTGTGTATTGAGAGGCTCTCTTCCTGGGGCTGAAACCCCACTCCCTTCCCTGGGAACCTGACTCACGTGGGCGTTGGGCTTTGTTCTGTTTTCAGGTTGAACAGGGCCAGTCAGACCTACTTCTTCCCCATCCACCTGACGGACCAGCTGCTCCCCAGCGCCGTGTTCTACGCCACCGTGGGGCCCCTCGTGCTGTACTTCGCTCTGCACGGCCTGGTCATCAGACCCTACCTCAGGGCTCAGAAGGAGAAGTGAGTTCACAGCACGTGGCGGGGCACCACCGAACCGCACCGTGCTCAGCTTCCTCATCCGTAACGTGGAGATGATGGAACCTACCCCACAGGGCTGTTGGGGAAGTTACATGCGTTAATCCGTGTACGCTGCTCATCACCGTGGTGTCTGGTCCGTAACACGTGCTCAGTAAACGTGAACTAGTTCCTCCCGTTAGTTCACGGTAGTGCTGCTGTTAACCCACATTTCCTACTTGCAGAAAGAATTCGAGTTCGTTTACAAAACTGTCGGGACTTTGAACCATGACCACAGAAATGAAAAGTTTTCCTTTTTCTCATTCTAACCATTTCTTTTCCTGGCACTGAATTCAAGAAGCTTGGGTTCTGAGTTCTTACGTACAAGGCACGCATTAATTATAGTCTTAGAAGTCATCAAGATATAATTTATTTTGCAGTTTCTTATAGATAATCCATTAGCATAACATTAAATCTGAGAGGTGGTTTAGATTTGTTACTTTATAATGATCTAATTTAATAACTCGTTGAGCTTGGAGAATCTGGGAGAAGGGCAGGACTCTCCTCTTGGGGCCCCTCTGGCCTTTGACTCATTAGAGCTCAGGGTCCTAACGCCTCAGGAGACTTCAGGCTTGGAGCAGAGAATGTGCTGGGTCAAGTCTGGTGGGACAGGCGTGTGCTGCCCTGGCAAAGTACATGGACGTATCTAAGGTAGTATGCAGTGTCCCTGTCAAAAGGGTCATGTGACGCCGCCAGGTTGGTGGCATCTCCTGTGATTCTCACCTTCTCCCCTGACCCCTTTCCTGCGATTCTTGCCGTGTGGAGCCCTCCTCCCACAGTGCTGGGTCTCCCGTGTGCTCTGCGGAAGAGGTCGGGCAGAGCCGTCTGGGGACGACAGGGAAGCCGCACAGGCCTGGGACGAACAGATTCACTTGACCTCGTCTTGGAAATACTGTTTGAAGTTGTAGAACGGGGAGCGCAGTAAGACCACAGGCTGTTGGCAGGCGCAGGTCCAGCCAGGGGCCCTGTTGTCTCCCTGCTGCTAACGCCACGCTCCTCGCGTGCGGCTTCTTTTTCTCGCATTAGGGAGCTGGAGAAGCAAAGGGAAAGCGCAGCCACCGACGTCCTGCAGAAGAAACAAGAGGCAGAAGCTGCGGTAAGTGTTGCATCACCGTCACCCTGCAGGTCCTGGGCTCCGTGGCGTCTGGGACTGTTCTGCCCGTCGTGCAGAGCACAGGCCGCTCTGTTCTAGCCCACGCTTCTTAAGCCAGGGCTGTGGGGGGAAGTGCTTCACACCCTGTATGCTGGTCTCAGGGGCCTCAGGTCTCAGGCTTTTCTTCCCCAACAACTGCCTTGGTCATTTAGTCTTTTTTTTTTTTTTTTTTTGCTGCTTTGGGTCTTGGTTGCTGCGTGCCGCCTTTCTCTAGTTGCAGCAAGCGGGGGCTGCTCTTCGTTGCGGTGCGCGAGCTTCTCATTGCCGTGGCTTCTCCTGTTGCAGAGCACGGGCTCTAGGCACGCAGGCTTCAGTAGTTGTGGCTCGCGGGCTCAGTAGTTGTGGTGCACGGGCTTCAGTAGTTGTGGCGCATGGGCTTAGTTGCTCCGCGGCGTGTGGGACATTCCCGGACCAGGGCTGGAACCCGTGTCCCCTGCGTTGGCAGGCAGGTTCTTCACCACTGCCCCACTGGGGAAGTCCCACAAGAGGGTTTTTTTAAGTGGTGGGGATTGTCCTCTTCCTTTCCTTTGAGTGAATTGTTTCTCCATGACCTATGATAGCAGCGATGTTCAGGAGAGACGGACAGTGGACGCGGCAGGGCTGGCAGGCACCGGGCACGTGGCCGTGGCTCTCAACAGAGGTGGAGCCCAGGGAGGCCCTGAGGGTGGCATCCTTGTTCTTTGCAGGTTCAGCTGATGCAGGAATCTGTCCGAAGAATAATCGAGGCTGAAGAGTCCAGAATGGGTGAGGAGGCCCGGCCTCTTCGGGGACGGGGTGGGCGCTGGGGTCTCACAGGAGCGTGTGGTCCCTGCAGCCCGGCTGCGCAGGGGGCCGCCCGCCAAGGCCGCCCCACCCTGACCGAGCCCGTCCTCAGGGCTCATCATCGTCAATGCCTGGTACGGGAAATTTGTCAACGACAAGAGCAAGAAGAGCGAGAAGGTGAAGGTGATTGACGTGACTGTGCCCCTGCAGTGCCTGGTGAAGGACTCCAAGCTCATCCTCACGGAGGCCTCCAAGGTGGGCGCTCGGGGGCCCCGGGGTTCACACCGAAAGGGCGTCTGGGGAAGAGGGGTGGACGGCTGCCCCTCGAAGGGGCCGTTTCACTGCAGCGGAACCTCACGTGCTGCCACGCTCACTGCGGGGCGCTGCCCAGCACCCAAGTTACAGCCACACTGGAGCCGTTGACTTCATTTGTTGATCTGTTCGTTGCCAGGTATCACTGAGCCCCTACCGTGCGCCAGGTACACCAGCAAGCAAAGCATACCTCCTGCCCCCAGGAGCACACAGTCTGCTTATGCCTTGCCTCGTTCCAGAAGGAGCGTGAGGTCGCCCGTAGCACGTTTGAGGCTCGCGGTGGGGCCCAGGGCGTGGGTGATGGAGGCGAGTTACAGCGCAGAGGAGCTCAGGCCAAAGAGCCCTCGTTCCCTGAACAGGCAGCTAGTCCCCCACCTCGGCGGGGCTTCTGTGAAGACGGAGGTGCCGTTAGCGAGGCAGAAGGGGCCTATTGGGAGGGCGACGTCTAGGACTCAACAGGCAGCTTTCTGAAATTCTCGTTTCTTTTCCTCAAGCTCCCAAGTTTGCATCTTCTGTGGGCCGCTCCCGAGGGCAAGTCCAGGCCCTTCCACGCTGCTCCTCCAGGTGGCGGCAGACGGCAGTGCTGCTGGGCTTTAAACCACCGCCTCGAGTGAGAATCTGTCTGCTCGTTACAGGCCGGGCTGCCTGGGTTCTATGACCCGTGTGTGGGCGAAGAGAAGAACCTGAAAGTGCTTTACCAGTTCCGAGGTGTCCTGCATCAGGTGATGGCGCTCGACAGCGAGACGCTCCGGATACCAAAGCAGTGTGAGTAGCTGCCCCTGGCCGTCACCCGCCCTGTGTCACCCGCCCTGTGCCCGGGCCTCGGGAGGCCCTCGGGGAGCTCCGAGTGAGGGGCGACAAGCCGGGGAGCAGCAGCCTTGGGCATCGCGACCTGCTCGGAGCCGGGAAGCGACGCCCTGAGGGAGGGGTCAGCCTTCTCCCAGGTGGAATTAGAGTGAGCTCTGTGCTTGGAAACTGCAGCCCGGGTGGCTGCGTAGGAAGCAGACGCAGCTGCTCGTTTGTGTGCTTGAACCAGGCGATTCTCAGCAGCTTCTACTCTGCTCAGCTGCAGGCCGGCAGCCTCTGGTCCGGTGATGGCCAAACCCCCGAAGTGGAAAGGCGGCGTGGAAGCAGTTGCCTTCAGACGCCCTGAGTTTGTCTTTTCTTTTACAGCTCACAGAATTGATACCGATGGATAAAATGCTTGAGAAACCAGATTTAAACGAGGCTACAAAAAAACCTTTCCCTGGGAGTCTACAAATTTGGAAGCAGGAAAAAACTCCAGACGTCAGATGTGTTTATTTTGTATTTCTGTAGAAGGTGGCACTGTATCAATTATGTGAAGGGACCCGCAGGCACCCCGCTTTGCGGGTGCTGTAGGTAGGACTGAGGCAGCCCCACCTGGACCGGAACCACAGCACGGCCCGTGTCTGTTCCCAAGGATCATGTCCTGCCAGGAAGGGCCCTGGGCCCCTGGAGCCTCCAGGTCCCTCCCCAGGTTCCTCAGCACGTGTGCCGGCTGCAGCCCCCCAGTAGGTCTTGGTCTGCCGTGAGGCACTTACGAACACCTTGCCCTCATGCACAGGACTGTGAACTACTTTTCCTGAAATCCACACTGACCGTGGAAAATGAAATGGAAGGAAGGAGTCCCCACGAGCAGAATCTCCAAATCAAGTGAGCATCATCTGTCCGGTCAACTTCCTGAAAACTACCTTTTCCTGCTGAAATATCACTGAGTGAATCTGGAGAGGATTGTGTGGGTTTATAAATCTGCTTTTTATCTGAGAACAAATGGTTTTGGAAATTAGTCTCTTTTTTTCCCCTCCCAGAACTCAAGCCATTCCACTGGCACCTGGCTTGGGACAGAGGGTGGAACTCCGGGTCCCAGGAGCCACCCGTGTCCTCGCGGGAAAACGTGATGCCTCCCGCCCCGCCCCACACAGCTCAGCCCCAGTAGAGCGCGGAGTTCAGGAGGAGAAGGGGACGCGGGGCTCCCACAGGCGCCGCGCCCGCTCGCCGCCAGTAGGCGGCGCAGCGGCTCCCACGCCTGGCCGGTCCAGCTCTTCCTCACCGGCACCCCTTTTTGGGTGTCTGCTCCCAGGACCCCCCTCCTTCACTTGCCTCTGTCGTGGCTGCAGACTATTTCCGGACCAGGCGCCCCCTGCACAGCCCGGCCTGTGAACAGTTACCGGCAGAGCAGAGGCCTGGCTGCTGGTGGTTCCGACAGCCTCTCCGCAGCTACTGTCAACATCAGGCTTCACTCCTGACGCTGGTACCGGAGAAATCACTCACACCCCCGCTTCCTCCACTTCTAAAACTCAGTTCAGGTTGTCCGATTCTGTCCTATTTATCTCCACTTTAAAAAGGTTTCCTGCGAGCTGCCGCTCTGAATGTACGTCATGCAATAACCGTCGCGTTGGCGGAGTCCGACCTCGGCCGCAGCCCGTGTCCCTGCCCAGCGGGCGGGTCACTGTACAGGGGACACTCTTACCACAATAAACCTTTCCTGAAAGCCAGGGGCGGCGTTTCCGTGCGTCTGTGTTCCCTTCCAGGTGAGCGGAACGCGGGACGTGCCCCCTCCGCACAGGCCTCGTTGCACCCTTTATGCCGACGGTTCAGACCACGGTTTGAACCACGGGGCTTAACTTGAAGCTGCGGCAGTTTTCTGTGTCACACATTTGCCTGAGAAACAGAGTCCAAGTTAGGAGATGACACAGGCTAGGATTCCCGTTTTCTTTCACTAAAGGCACCTTTTTTTGGTAGTCAAAGGTGGTCATGCTCTGCTGGCTCTTCAACAGGAAGCAGGCAGGCAGTCTCAGAAGCAGCCGGGCACGGCAGGAGAGGGACCCTCAAACCAGCGCTCCCTTGTTTGTAAATAAAGGAGGAAACGCGCAGCGCGGTGTAGGAAGACACTTTATTATGTTGCTCACTCACACCCGGCCGGGCAGGGGGGTGCTGCTAGGACAGAAGCCAGCCTCAGCCACTTAAGAGAGCCGGCCGTCCAGGCGACGGGGCCACTCGCTGCCTTGGAGAGTGCCAGCGCCCTACGGCCCCCCTGGGCCCAGCTACCCCTCGAGGAAACGCGTTTCCTCCCCCTTGGGGAGGGTCAGCCACACTGGCCCAGGATGGCTCCTCAGGCTGTGGTTCCAAGGATGCTCGCCCAGCTCGTGCTGGAGGGAGAACCCCGGTGTAGTGCTCACGGCCCCGCCCCTCCCAGCCTGAGGCCACTACACTTCACACGAGGTGGCGGTGGCGGTGGCGGTGGCGCCGGCCGAATGTCAGGGCAGGACTGAGAGGTCCGCCCACGGCCAGAGCCCCGAGACCACTGCCCCTCCTCCTGGCGGCAGCTCGGCAGAGAAGGCCCAGCTGGCGGGCTCAGCTCTGCTGCCCCGGCCACAGCCTGGCCTGGAGTCCCGGCTGCCCCGCGCCACAGGCACGCAGGCGACTGGACATCTTCTTCATCACCAGCCTCTGGGCCTTCAGGCGCCTGCGGAGCTTTTCATTTTCCTTTAGCGTCAGGAAGAGTTTTTTTTTCAGAGCGTCTAAGTCCAAAAGGGCGTAGCTGTGATCGGACGGCTGCGTGGGGCTGGCCGGCTGACCTGGGACCCCAGTGGCTTCCGGTCTGTGTGGCGGGACCTGAGGACAGAGGTCAGTGAGAGACAGGCAGCGGCCAGGGCGGCAGGACGCACTTCCCCAAGCCCTCCCGAAGCCCAGAGCTGCCCAGTCGCAGCTAAGTTCACGGGTGAGGTCTGGATCCGGGCTACACATTGTGGTGCTCTGGTTCAGGCACGTTTTCTTCCTTCTGTTTGAAGCAAATCCCCTCGAGCTGAGACCAGCCACGCACTGCCTTCGCACCTGGCCCGGCCTCACCTGTGCTCCGGGGCCTCCAGCGTCCGGGGGCAGCTGTGGCGCTTCTAGCGTCGTGTCCACCTTCCTCCCTGGGCCACCCTCCCCGGCCCCCGTCTCAGGGAGGACCTGGGAACGACAGGGCAGAGGAGGCCACTGACTGGCACAGAAGCGGATCCTCCCCAGCTGCTACTTGTCTGTCCCGCCAGTGGTCCCCACACACCACCCAGGGGCAGCCGGGGCGCCTGCAGAACAGCCAGCCTCTTTCACGGCCTGGGGTCAGACCCTTAGACATGGAGCAGAAGCCAGACGTGACCAGCTGCCACTGCTTGATATTAAACAGGAAGAAGGCGGCACGGGAGGGTTTGGCTTTCCTTTTCTAGGAAACGAGAGAATCCAAACCCAGCAGGCCAGCCTAGCGCTCGGTGACCATCAGGGCAGACTCACCTCTCCCTTCTCAGAGGCAGCATCTCCACTCGGGCCGGCAGGGTCTGTGTTCTCCCTCACCAGCTGCAAGAGACACGGAGCTGCTGCAGATGGGCCCCGGGGTACAGGCAGGAGGTCCGCGCCCCGAGAGCCCGCGCCAGGCCTCGTGCGTCTTTGTCCTCTCGCTCCGCCGGCTGAGGCTCAAGTAAACTGCGCCCTGAACCCAGCCCAGCTCTCCTCTCACCATCCCCGGCTCCCTTCCTTCTCCGAGGATGTTCCCAATCTCGGGTCAGAGGCCCGGTGAAGCCAGGGACCTGTCTGTACGTGTTGCCCCAGGGCCTGGCACTCTTCAAGGCGCACAGTAGGTGACTCAGAGTGGCAGCCGCGTAGTGGGAAACATCCAGCTCAGAGCCTGCAGCCCCCAGACCTCGTCAGAGCTGAGCTGGGGCCGCGGGTGCCAGAAACAACTCTCCCCACCCGCAGGCACCGGAGCGCCAAGGAGCAGGGCCACCGACGCCCCCCGAGCTGTTAACCTGTAAGCGCTGACTTCAGGGCAAGCAGTCTACCACAGATGCGTGACAGTAACCACACTGACGGAACGGGATGGGGTGCGGGGTTCCTAACCAGCGGACGTAAGTTTCAGGTCAGCAAAATGAGCCCCGTGGTAGGACATCTGCGCCTGCAGTCAAAGATACTGCAGTGCACCGTGCTGTGCACTTAGAAGTGTGTTGAGAGAACAGATCTCACGTTAAGTGTTCTTACCACAATGAAATGTGTATATAAAATGAAAGGCCTTCCAGGTTTAAGAGAAAAAAACAAAAACTCCTGCATTAAGCACCTACTTGGTGCCAGGCAACGTTCTGGACGTTGGCAATAAAAGCAGCAGAGCAGAGCCCGGCCCGCACGGAGCCTCCACTGGGGCAGGTGCTCACAGGTGCCAGAGAGAGCGCGGGGCAGGACAGGAAGGACAGATGGCAGCAGGGGCTCCTACAGGCACTGGGAGCCTGGACTTGGGGAGGGGGAGGCCGAGAGACCGGGCAAAGGGAAGATGGAGGGCAGGGCGCTCCGGACGTGGTTGCTGGCAAGTGGCAAACGGCCGCCTGCCCTCCCTGCACCCTGGAACTCAGGGTTCCCATCAGCTCCCTCCCTCTCGTTCCCAATAAAAACAAACCAGCACGGGCACCTGGCGCCCCGCTCGGGCCCTCCCTCTGAGACTGGGTGCACGGCAAGGATCTACTATGATTCGCTATGATCCCCTCAGGGCTTCGAGCTCCAACTGTCCTGCCGTAAGCCCTCCCGAGCCAAACCCACACATCCTGCCCCACCAGACACGTCCTCCTCGGCGTCCCAGGCGTCCCATCGGGAAGCCAAACTCAACGTGCACAGGACCGTTTCCTCAGGGAAACTGGGACCCCCGGTCCCCGGGGGCCCGGAGCCCTGCTCTCCTGGACCACCTCCCTCTCAGCCCAGCAGGGCTGCAGAGTCGGCCCGCTCCATCCCCCTCTCATCGCAGCACCCACCTTTGGCTCGGGCCGCTGTGACTGCCCTCACCTGCGATGCCACAGTGAACTCCGAACCAGCTGCCAGCTAGAGGGACCTTCCAAAGCCATGTCCCTGCCCACGGGCCTCGCCCAAAAACCTACCACCTGTCCAAGCCCGTCACCAACTGGCCCCGGCGCCCTCCAACCAGCCTGAGCTGCTGCTGCAGCTGAGTGCGCCCAAAACCCCGCCACCGCCAAGCCTCTGCCCCGGTGTCCCTGTCCCCACCAGCGCTCCGCCTGCATCGTCCTCCTGTGCCCCGGACAGGGCTCTGAGCCGGCGTGGAGCAGCCACAGGAGGACCTTAACGGGGATCCTCGGCCACAGGCCCCCAAGCCCGGGCTGGCAACGAGCAAGAGGCGGACGAGGTCTGAGTGTGGCGCGGCCGGGAAGGTCTTCACCGCCCTCGAGCCCACGTGAGGCCAAAGTGAAACACAGGAAGGACCGAGCTCTCGGCACCCTCGCCCGTCAGCTGCTTCCACGGCATCTGTCGTGAAGCGTGACTTATTTTTAAAGCAGCTTTAAATTGCGAATTCCCTAAAGCGCAGGGCAGGGTCTGCTGGGCTCCGGACGCCGAGGCCCGCCAGCGCTGCCCTGGCTGCAGCCCTTGGCCTCTGCCGTCCCCGCCAACGCCACGTGCGCCCTGCGCCCAACCCACCGCCAGGGCCCCGCGGCCGCGCACACCTGGGGGGGGCCCTGGAAGGCGAACACCGTGGGCACCGCGTTGTGCTTCAGGTTCTTGCGGTTCCCAAAGGCGCTGAAGCACTCGGGCCGGAAGTGCTCGGAGCAGATGACCGTGTGCTGCTTGGGCTCGAAGTCGCCCCGGCCGATGTTCAGCACCCATTCCTTCAGCAGCTCCGGGCGGCTGAACGGGAACCTGGGGGCAGAGAGAGGAGGCGCGAAGGATTCGCCGCACTGAGCGCAGCAGCACTTCAGGGTCCCAGGGGCCCTTCGCAACCCCACGCGGCATTTTACTGGACAGCCTGGAAAATTCAGTAGCCTCGTCCTGTTAAACCACATCTACTTAGCTTCCGTCGTGGCTGTCGGCAGCATCCTGGGACCGTGAACGTGGCCGAAGAGCCCAAGCAAGCTGCTCCCCGAGCCACATCTGCCAGGTAGGCCGCAAGGTGGGCCTCCCTGCCGGCGCCGGTGCTGGGGAAGCAGGAGTGGGAGAGACAGCCCCGCCCTCACGGAGCCTACATTCTAGAACAGGGAGACAGCCGGTCCACCAAACAGACACAGACTGTGCAGGAAGCAAGAGTAGGAGGTGGGGAAGGCCACCTGAGAGGTGACATCGGAGCAGTGGCTGCAGGAAGCGGGACGGAGAGCTGTGCGCCGTCGGGAGGAAGAGCAAGCGCGAAGGCCCGGCAGGCGCGAGGGGGTCGCGGGCCGCGCCTCGGGCAGGAGGGCTTTCCCAAAGGCCGGCAGAGGGTGGCAGGTGAGTCCGCCCTGGCTGTTGTAGGAGGGCCCCAGGTGGCTGGGATCAGGGTGTCAGCAGGTGGGGCTGAGAGCGGGCAGATCTGGGATGTACTGTGAAAACCAGGCAGGAAGGTTTGCCTGTGGGCCGTGCAGCAGAGGAGGAGGAGGGAGTTTCACGTACTAAGACTGCGGGGGAGTGCGAGGGGCAGCCCTGGGGGGTCAGCAGTTTGGTTTTCGATGTCAGATGTTAAATTTGAGGTGCCTTTTACATGTCCGAGAGCTGAACGAGTGGCAGCCGGACATGCGTGCCTGGAGGTGTCACTGTGGGCCCGTTCCCAGGTAAGGGTGGCAGAACCATGAGCCTGAGTGAGACGGGCACCCTGGGGAGCGAGCATGGACAGGGACAAGGCAGTGGCATGGCCCGAGCCCTGAAGTGCTCCAGCGTCTGTCTGGTGTTGGAAGTGAGCAGGATCCAGCCAAGGGGACTCAGAAGGGACACTGTGACAAAGAAAGAGGCCAAGAGGTGTCCTAGAAGCCAGGTGGGAGGGGGTCTCAAGGCATCAGCAGTCAGTTGTGTCACAGGCTGCAGAGAGATCAATTCAGATGAGGATGCACCACTGCGCGTGGCATCGTAAGGGCCACTGGGGACATGACAGAGCTCATTTGTGGGAGTGGTGGGGGTGACAGTCTGACTGGAACGGGAGAAAACCAGAGGCAACGCCACCCCCAGGTACACACCCAACTGACACCTATGGATACAGGTGCTGGAAGGCAAGACCCAGCAACAATGCCCAGAGCCATGTGCCCGTAATGGCCAAAGAAGAGAGGCACCCACATGCCCTTCAACCGTAGAACAAGTCACTTCTGGTAAACACCTTCCTAGGACACTAACTGCTGCTGCCAGCAACACGGAGGGCTCACAGGCACGATGTAAGCAAAGCACGGGAAAAGGTACAGCCTGTGATTCCACTCAGTGAGGTTCCAGACAGGCCAAAGCAGTCCGCCTTACCCTCGGGCACTGGGAGGATGAGGGGCTGGAAGGGGGAGCGGTCGGGGGCTCCTGGGGGCTGTGATGTTCTAAATTCACGGCAGTCACACGGGCTGTTCACTTTGTTCAACTGGCTGGGCTGTGTGCTCATGATCTGTGCACTTTTCCGTCTGTGTGTTACGTCTCAAGAGACACATTCACTTCGAAAAAGAAAACGATAATAGGAGGAGAGGAAGTGGAGACAGGAGAGCGGCAGCCCTTTGGAGTCCCGCTCTGAACAGGGCAGAGGAAGGCGCCGTGGCTGGAACCTAAAAGAAAGCGTGCGACACTCGACCGATGGGCAGGCGGCCGTTCACTCGGCCGGTCCGGCATGCGGGGCGCGCCGGGCGCGCAGGGACTGACTCCAAAAGCTCCGCCGTCCTCCCGGGGCTCCCGCAGAGCCCGAGGTCCCGGTCCCGCGCGCCCACCCGCTGGAACGTTCTCATTCCTCCTCCCCACCCTTCCTTCCCGGCATGAGGCCCGGAGATGTGAGCACCGCACACCTGAGAGACGTCAGCATCGCTCACCACGCAGCAAATACTGAACACCTACTACGTTCCGGGCAGCATCTGAGAACGAGATACAGTCCCCGGGCCGCGGAGGGGACGCACACCAAGTAACCGCAGGGGCGCGGCGCTGAGCGCGCCCCAGGCCCGCCACGGCCTCCCCCGCGCGCGGCTCCCCGGACCGGCGGGAGGCTGTGCGCCCGAGGCAGGTTACTCAGCCTCTCCGACCGTCTCCCCGCGCGCCCAGGCGGCCGAGGCGGCGCCGGGCTTCCCGGGCTGGGACCTCGCCGGCCCCCGGGCCGCCGCCCCTCCGCGAAGGGCTTGGCCGCACGCCCTCGGGCCTCCCAGGGACCGGGCAGAGGCCCCGGCGTCGCCACCCCCCCTCGCGCCAGGCCTGGGGCTCCGGCGGGGGCCGCGGCCGCTGGCCCGCGCGAGGCGGGCCCCCGCCCCTCACCGGTGGAAGGTGAGCTGCTTCCTGCGATTGCTGTAGCGGTTGCAGCACTGCCGGGCCGCGCACGACTTCGGCATCTCCGGACACCAGGCCCGGCTGCCCCTAACAAATATGGCGGCGGCGTGGCCTGAGGGAGGGGCAGGGACACCAGGAGGGGCGGGGTCATAGGACGGGGCGGGACTGGCCAGTGGAGGTGGAGCGAGCGGTTGGGGCGGGGCCTGCCGGGCGCGGCAGCGCCTCGAACGGGGCGCGGCCAGTAGGAGAGGAGGGGCGGGGCGGGGAGGGGAGGGGCGGGGCGGGACGGGGAGGGGCCAGCAAGGAGGCTGGCGAGTGAAGGCGAACGGGGCTCTGCTCCGCGGCCAGCATCTCGCGCAGTGCCCGCGACCCGCGTCAAGGGGTACTTCTGGGCCCGACTCAGGCCCAACACCCCCAACTGGGCTGGCCGGTGCAGGCTTCACCCCAGTTCGCTGAAGCCCATCACCTTCACCTCCTTGCCTTGGAGCCTCACACCCACCCCCAGTCTTGGCCAAGGCTCGCCACCCACTTAGGCCAGTATTTTCAAGATTTTAAGAGGTGTTGATTCACACATTTTGGCAGCTCCAACGTCACAGGAGGAAGTACTAGCTGACCACTAGCTGGTACCAGATTAGTTAGGCAGACACAGCTGATCGACAGAACAGGCTCAGCCACTTGGGACCCCCAAATGTAAAGGGCAGAAGGAACACCCGGGGCGGGGTGCGGGGCATATGCTAATCCCGCTTGCAGAACCTGAGGAGGCTGCAGCTTTTACAATGCAGGGTAACCGCTCACTGGGATTTAAGCTAATGCACAACGGGATGAAGAAACTGTGAAAGCTATTCCTGTCATTCCTACTGCGGTTTGTTTCTGGAGAATTTACTAGAAAAGTGTATTAAGGGCCGTGAGCATTTTCCATCCTGCTAAACCAAACTCAGACTCTTGACTTCCCAAGTCTTCACTTCACTAATCATGGTTTGGGGGTGGCGATGAACAGTCTTTCAACAGTCTTTCAACCTGAAGCTAGACATGAACCTCAAAGTAGCAATGTATTTATTTACAAAATATACAGTTTCACAGAAACAGCTTCGCTTTATACACATAAGCTTTATAATTACGCAGAACCATGTAAACGATGTTAAGTGTCTGGCCTGGCCAAAGCCCACGGGAGGGGACTACTTTTGGGGTTGACAACTTTCCCTCCCCCTACTCCGTTAGCCTCCAACCAGGAGCCCCTAGATGGGCCGTATCTAATTTGCATAAAGCTGATTGCAGCTGCCCAGCTCAATCTAACAGAAAAACCCAAGGTGTCTTGACTTCTTAGACACCCGCCACAGGGGTAAACCTGTCAAAGGAACAAAAAGGAAGTGAAGGAACAGAAATGGAGATGAGTATCAGATGCCTTCCAGAGGCGTCACCAGGAATTGAATCTTCTAAGAGCAATGTGGCAGTTGCCAGGGTTGGCAGTTCCACTCTAAAATCACACCTATTCTTAAACACACTTTCAAAACTTTGCAGAGTTTTGTTTTTTTCTTTAAAGAGAGAAACACTTCGAAACTTTGGCTACTCTCATGGTGAAGACATGGGACAGGCAATGTCATGGGGCAGATCTTTGGCAAATTCCTCTCCAGCTTTTCCTGGACGTTTGCCCTAGTCAGAGCCAGACAGTTGTCTGAGGAGAAGGTTGTTTCTAAGCCACCTTCTTACTATTTTTCTCTACAGCAGAACTTCTCCCTTGGGGATCTTCACAATAACATGGGTTTCAGAAACTATCTCTATTTTTGTGTTAATAGAAGCAACAGAATTAAAAATAAAACAAAAAGGCAGTTAGCTGGTCAACCATGAAAGATACTAGGACAAAATATAGGCTCTGATTAGCCAGTTACAGTTCAACCCCCCTGGTGCTTCAGTGAGAGAATGTGGGCCAAGTTCACCTGGTGGCCCTGCACAAGGGGACCACGCGGAGAAGCCCCCAGCAGAGAGGCTGAGGGTCCATCTTTTTTTTTTTTCTTTTTTTTTTTTCTACTTCCTTTTTTGAGAGTCCATCTAGATGTAAATAAATACGACTGACTTGGGCATCCTTCCCTTTTCACGCTTTATACGAAACAATGTTTATGAAAACACACCCATCGATTTACCAAAAAAACATTTTTGAGAACGAGTATTTGAACTGCTAAAGAGCAATGTCAATTTCAGAGAAAGCTGAAGCCCTCCCTCTCCCTCGAGCCCCAGAACCACCAGTGTCCCGGGCCACACTGCCCTCAAGCAAAGGCCTGCAGGGGCTCCAAAACTCCCAGGCTTCTCCAGAGCTGGCCTGCACAGGGGTCTCCCCAGTCCAGGGTCCTAGTTTAGACCTAAGGAACTCTGCACAGTTCAGTGGTACATTCCTGGAGACCGATGTTACCATATCACTCACTCACCACTTCAAACCGAAAGAAAGGCTTCAGAAGTCCTAACCTTGCCCCATGGAACCAGCAGGCCAGCCTGCATGAGGGGCATACTAAGGATAACCCATGGAGGAGGACTTCCTCCCAGTTTTCCCTTACGCCGCTACGCAGAGGAACACGGTTCCCCAGTGACTGCCTAACCTTTAATGCTGCTACTAGAAAAAAGGGAGGGAGAGAGACAAGGAGAGAATCCGAGTGCCCCCTCGCTTGAAAACAGCTTGCTGGGCACCCCCAAGGCCCTCAGAAGCCAACTGGAGAGAAAGGGGACCCAGGCAGAAGTATACCAATACTTTTGGCTATTTCGTGCAAAAAGACAGGTTTTTTTTACATCGTGCAAAACAGGAAACTGAGTTACGAACACGGGCCACCTTGACCGCCCCGCGAACCGACCCCCCTGCGAACCGACCCCCCTTTCCACAGAGAAGCAGCTGCATACTGTCCCTTTTAACAAACAGAAGGAAACCTGGGGGTCGCTAGCTAGCCCACCCCCAGGCTCCCCTCAGGGTGAGACCAGAGGACTCCAGCGGGCAGCCCCCAAGGCAGGGGAGAGGGCGGACCAGTAAGGGAGGGGCAGCTTTGATGGTTGCTGTACAGACACCTATGGTAAAAGACTTACACTCGAGAAGAAGCTCACACGTATGGCTGTTCATAAACAGGCCGGGGAACCTGAACATCTCTCGCCAACACAGCGCAAGCGGGAGTAAGAGCTAGCACTCGTTCCAATCGGCGGGAGTTTGTTAACAATGAGAGCAAGAATTCACAACTACCACGTACCCTCATCTTCAGCTGGACCAACCCCACTGCGCCTGGGTGTGTAGTCCACCTCCACTGCAGAGGACACAGCTCTAGCAGCACCTTTGGCCAACGAGGACTTTATTCGGTCACCGGTTATGTACAGTTTACACCTCGGACAGCCGCTCCTTGCGCTTAGGCACCTGAATGGCAGGGGTCTGCCCGCACCAGAGCTGAGAGTTCTGTGCTCAACTAAGACCAGGGCCAGCAGGCCCATCGTCCCCTCCTATTCCTCGCCCCCAGTCTCTTCGCTCGCCAGCAGTCAGTCCAGAAACAGCTTCCGGGAGCCCATTCGGGACCGGTTGGAGCGGCGGATGTCAAACTTGGAGTCCCGGCACTTTTGGCAGACAAACACTTCCGGAACGTTGGACTTCCGGATTTTCGCACAGGACAGGTGAATCCAGGTATGGCACTCATTACACTCTATCATGGGGCGGCCAGCAAATGGCTTCATGCAGAAGCAGGTGACGAGGTCCCAGGAGTCGTCGTCTGAAAGGAGAGAAGCACATAAGAGGAGGGAGAAAACTTCTCGCAACCCCTCTCCATCGGGAAAGCCGCTCTCCAACAGGACAGAGCAGCCGAGCTGCGGTGAAACCGATTTCAAGTTGCACTTAAGGGCGATACTTCTCTCTCTGAAAATGCAGCAAATGCACAAAAAGGGCACAGAAACATGTGGCACCAGGAATTACCTGCGAGGTGTTTAGTTACGAGCTGCGTTATTTTTACATTTCGAGGTCTGTTCTGGAATCTCAGCTGTCCTCAGCTGCGATCGGCCCTTCCTAAACATCTCGGCATCCACTTTCTTGCACCTTTTCCCCCGAAGGTGGTAGGGCACGCTCCACTGTCACACTCCAAGGAAGGGACCGCGCCAAGACCCCTCCTACCACGCCCTCGTTGACCAGCCGCCCGTGGCGCGCCGCCCGTCAGGGCCACTCACCTGAATCCACCATGATGTCCTCGTCGTTGCCGGTGCTGTCCTCGTCCCGGAATACCACCTGCTTGCCCTGCCGGACGATAGTCCGTTTGCCCTCAGTTTTTATCTCTTTGACCTGATCCGGTGACACCACGGCACAAGATCCACTGGATGGAGTGTCGGAGTCCCAGCCCGAGCAAGGGTCGCCGGGGGCCTGGGGGACGTCCTGCAGGCTGGGGCTCGTGGGGGTCTCTGCATAGGGGTCGGCGGCTTCCAGCTGCAGCAAGCCCCCCGTGTAGCCCTCCTTCCCGGGCACATCACTGTCTCTTCGCTTCCTCTTCTTCTTCTTCTTCAGCTTGTCGGTCTTCTTCCTGTCCAGCAGGAAATTACTGGGCTTGGCTCGCTGCAGGAGGGTGGGCTGCAGGGGGCCAAAGCAGCGGTCGGAGACCGGCAAGGGCACGGCGGACGAGATGTCGCTGAGACCAGCCTCCCAGCCGTCACTGTCAAGGGTACCAGCGGTGCTACTGGCGGGGCTGGGGCTGCCCCTCAAAGGGAGTTCCTGAAAGGACAGAGGCAAAGGTGGCGGCTTCCGAGTATCCCAAACAGCCCCCAGCACCAAGAGCTGGCCCAGAGCAGAGCTCCCCAGGGCCCCCGGCCAGGTCAGGCCTGCAAACGCGGGAAATGCACAAGCTGGAGCTTCCCAGCTCCCACCAGCATTATTCGTTAGGGACAGTGTCATTGGTTCTGTAGTGTGGCCTTCCAGACAGAACATGAACCCACAAGGGGGGCCCTCCAGCCCTTACTGAACCCTCCCCCCGCCCGAGTCGGGAACTTAGTTGATACTCAACACGTATCTGTGAAAGGAGTGCTGAAGACGCCCTCATACTGTTACCTTTCCCGATTGTACAATCTCCCCTCAATGTGCCCTCCCAAAGGATGTACTCTTTTAATTAAGTGAATATAAAATAATTGTGAGGATTTTCTGGCGTCTCAAAATATTGCGAAGTCAAAGTAGGTGATTACTGCCCCAAAGCAGCGAGTTCAACTCTACAGTTCCTTCAGATCAGTCAAGCACTTTTATTTGCAAATAGTGGCAACGTTCTGCATGGCACGACGCAAGCATTATCCACCTAGCTGGTGGCAGAAACAATAAGCCAGTGCTGGGTTTGGCCTCCTAGAAATACTGGATTCCTCTCTCTGTAGCCTTACATAATATGAACAAAGCCCCTGAAGTCTGAGCACCATGGCAGTGCTGGTCCACAGTTCCGCCCATTTCTCAGCAAGAAAAGAAAAATGCCTTCATTTACATGGGATTTTGGCCACGAGTCCCTGAAGATTCTGCAATGTGGTGTGCATAGCAACAGGGAGGCCACCCACCAGGCAGGGCAGGGCGGACTGGGCCTGACCATCTGATCAGCGTGCACCCCAGGCTCCACCACCGATTAGCCTGTGACCCAGGATAAGGAGTTCCCTCTCTGTGCCCCAGTGTCCTCATCTTTAAAATGGAGATAAATAGGGAATTCCCTGGCGGTCCAGTGGTTAGGACTCAGCACTTTCATTGCCGGGGCCCGGGTTCGATCCCGGGTCGGGGGAACTATGATCCCGCAAGCCACACAGCGCAGTGCAGCCAAAGTAAACAAACAACAAAAAAAATAAAATGGAGATAAATAATAGCTCGTACCGCGTATCACTATAACGGCCAAAAACGAGCGCCGGGCCATAGAAAGCCCCTTATAAGTACTGGCCACTAAGAGCAGGCAGATATCAAAAACGTTATTTGTAAGCAAACTTTGAAAGGTTTTTTTTTTTATGTTTTTCTTTGCGGTACGCGGGCCTCTCACTGTTGTGGCCTCTCCCGCTGCGGAGCACAGGCTCCGGACGCGCAGGCTCAGCGGCCATGGCTCACGGGCCCAGCCGCTCCGCGGCATGTGGGATCTTCCCGGACCAGGGCACGAACCCGTGTCCCCTGCATCGGCAGGCGGACTCTCAACCACTGCGCCACCAGGGAGGCCCCAAACTTTGAAAGTTTATCAAACTACTTCAAGACAAGCCTGCACCACTTCCCAGGCTGGTCCAACTTTGTAAGATAGATTTCTGCCCGACTATTGACTCAAGTCGTCCCAGGGAACCCCTTCCAGAGCCACCACCTTGTCAAACACTCTGGTTTTGCTGCCGGCAAGAAGTCAAAAGTGCTGAAAATTACCTCCTTCGGATAAGGGATGTAGCCTGCGTAGGCCAAGACAAAGGTGCAGAACTTGTTGAAATCCTCCACGGTCCTGTGCCTCTTGGAACTGGGGGAGTACTCCTGTTAACAAGCGAGGAAAGGGAGGGCGTTTGAAAGCAGACACGTACAGGTGGGGTCGCAGAAACAAAACTAGGCAAGCTGAGGCTTTTAGGAGCTGCCAGTCACAAACACACTCCAGATTTCCAAACACTCTAGAACAAGATAAGGGAAGTTTGGGTCAAGAAAGAACACTGTTTTCAGAAGTTGAAAGAGGGGGTATTATGATGTTATGCCAAGAATACTGGGAAACTGGTTAGGAGATAAAAGCTTGCACAAAAGTCTATTTCTTAGCAGTCATGGCTTTTTTTTTTTTTTTTTTTTTACATTATCTGTTAGTTTCTACAGGCCTATCAAGAGCCTTTTTTGCCACAAGTTTTCCACTTTGAAAATAAGCTCCTGCTGCAGCTGTAACTAAAGTCTTTTAAGTGACTTCAAAAGTCAACTACTCCTTAACATTCAGAACTCAGACCTGGGACCCTGGACCAGAATCTCGCCTGACCCCTCCCCAGCCAGGGCTGCGTGAGGACCCCCTCCCTCCTACCCGGCTCTCTCCTCCAGAGGAGACACTTGCCCGGCGGGTCCCTCCACTGCTCCAACATTCGGGGGCAAGGCACCCAAATAAAAATTCCCCAACTCAGAGGATAAACCAGAAACAATCCTGCTACTACCATTTGCACGCTAAAGATGAAATACTAGAAGTTTTGGCTTGTGTGTCCCATCCCCATTCAATCAAGAAACGCCCTCGACAAGATTTCCTCCAGAGGAAGAGAGGAGCTCCAGGAGAAAAAGCTCTTATTTGCTCCTAAGCAAAGCAACTGTGTTTCACTTCGGTTCATTCGACTAGCGCACTTAGATTTTCTGCAAGCATTTCATCACCCACCCCAAGCCCATCCTTAGGAGCTCGGCTAACACCTCCACAGCCTAAGGGCTCGCTCCACGGTAGAGTGAAAGTGGGGGAGGAAATGAGGCGGTGGGCTCCTGGGCCCGCCCCAGCCCAGCGCGCCCGGAAAACTGCGCGGCCCATGCCTGCCACCCGCAGGTCTCCTTCCAAGAGCTACACTTCTTTTGATTTTCTCAACTCGGTGCTAGCAAACCACCTCTGACCCCACCCCTCGGCCGCCCGGACCCCGAGGGCCGCGCAGGTCAGCGGAGCGCCGGAGTCCGCGCGGTGCCCAGCCCTTCCTGCACGGGGGAGAGCCTGCCCCCTCCCCGGCAAGAATTGACCGCCCTCCCTCCGGCCGGGTGGGAGGGCCGCGGCCCTCAAACTCTAGGGGAGAAGTTTTATTTCGGCGGGGAACGTGCAGAAGTGGGTCAGCAGCCGGGACGGACGCAGAGTGGAAGGCGGCGGGGGCCTCGGGCCCGGGGCGGGGAAGCCGCGCCGCCCCTACCGCGCCCGCCGCCCTGGCCCCGCCGCCTGTAGGAAAAGCAGATGGCGGTGCGGCCCCCTCCCCGCCCTCCCGCGGAAGCAGCCCCCCGCCGACACTCGGCCCCGGAAGGTGCGGGGCCCATCCCGCGGGGGAGGGGGCGCGAGTAGCCGGGCACGATTCGGGCTCCGGTACTGGCAGGCCCCGCGAGCCCCCGAGGCGGCAGCGCAGCGGACGAGCCCAACCGGCGCCGCCTCCCCTCCCCCACCCGCCCGCGGCCAGACCCGCACCCCGGCCTCGGCGGGCCTCGGGAGGGGGAGGGGACCGCGGCGGGGCGGGGGTCGGCCGGGAGAACCGAGGGCCGATCGCCGGAAGGAGGGGGAGCCGGGGCGGGGCAAGTCGAGCTCGGGGGAGGGGGCCCCGGAGGGGGACTCGAGCGTGCCCGGGGTGGGAGCAAGGCTCCGGCCCCCGCGGGGGTGGGGACCCTGAAGGACGAGCCTCCGCCACCCCAGCCGGAGGGGGCGGGGGCCGAGCGGGAATTAGGGGGCGGGACGCGGGCCACCCGGCCCGGGGGATTAGGGGAGAAGGCGGGGGCGCGCGGAACGGAGTACCCGTCCGAGGGGGCCGCAAGCCCCTCCGGGAGGGGGTGGGGGATTCCTCCGAGAAGCGGAAGCGCGGGGCGGAGGCAGCTCGGACTGAGTCCCCGGGGGCGGGGAAAGGGTAAGCCAGGCCGGCGGGGAGGGGCCGGGGGCGCAGACAGGTCCCCAGACTACGCGAGGCCGGGGAGGGGTGGTCGTGGCAACCTGGGGGAAGCGGCGCCGGGAGGACGCGGACACCCGCGGAAGGGACACCGAGGAGAGGGCGGGCGGGGAAGACCGGGCGCGGGCCCGAGTGGGGGGCGGGGTTGGGCACCCGGGGGGCGACGAAGGATAGCTGGGGGAGGGGAGGGCGGCGCTCGGCCGGCGGGGGTCCGGCTCCGAGAGCGCAGGATCGGGGTGGGGGCGGTTAGGGGCTATCGGGGCGCAGCTCTCACTCACCTCAGGGTGGAAAGCGGCGGCGCAGGAGTCGGAGTCCATGTTCAGGGTTGGGGGCGGCGACAGCGGGAGTGCAGGGGCCGAGCTGCGGGCGCCGGGCCGCGGGGCCGCTCGGGGCCGGGGGCTCCGGCGGCCGCGTAGGGCGAGGGCGGACCCGGGAGGGGTCGCCACGACTGGAGATGATGAGGGGCTCGGTGTGTCGCGTCCCGGGCACTGTACTCTTGGGCTGGCGGCTCCACAGCCGAGCAGAGTTATCGATGCAGCTCCCGCGACCAGCGCGACTGGAGAGGCGGGAGAGTCGCTGCGGGGGGGACGGCGGCAGCGGCGGCGAGCGGGAACCCGACCGGCTCCCCGACCTGACGCCCAGTTCGGCTCGTGTCTCCGGAGGGAGGGCGGGAGAGCCGCGAGGGCTGTCGGGAAATGTAGTCAGGGGCAACGTGAAACCAACGGTGAGGGGGCGCGGCGCGGGAGCGGGAGCGGGGCATTGTGGGAGTCGTATTCCCCCTTCCGCGGCTGAGGCGCACAAAGGTCCCCTCGAGGACTCCAACCCCCAGAGAGCTCTGCGGCGGCTGCCCGGTCTACGGAGGCGGTGGCTCCGGGACCTGAGACCTCCGGAGCGGGGGAGGTGCGGGGGCTCGGCCGGCTCGGCGATGGGGGAGGGGCGGCGCGAGCGGTAGCGCCTCGGTCTCCGCGGGGGCGGGGGAGGTCAGGGGTCGCCCCGGCGAATCGGGGAGGGCCTGATGGCCTTGGTAGCGATGGGCGGCGGCGCCTGGCGCCTCCTCTTTCGCCTTTGGGATTTGGGGTCTGGGCCCCTTTGTGGGGCTGGGGTCCCCACGGCCCAGGCTGGGGCGCTGGGCGCTGACGTCGCAGCCGCCCCACGGCTGAATCCCCGCGCCCTGGACCAGGCGGAGCGAACTTGTTTTCGCGGCTGTGGCTTTTCTGGCCGGCTCCTCCTTGCCCTGGGGGTCCGGGACGGCGGACGGAGACCGAGCGGGGTGGGACCGCCCTAGTCTCCCCAGTAGGAAGCACTGCGAGGTGTCGGGTTACCACCGCATTTTTAAAAACTACACCAGTGTTGGTGGTGTTTGAGAAGATGTTTGCTTTAAATACGCTTTCCCCCCCCCCCTCTTCGCCTGACCTTGAGACTACTCCTGTTTTCTCACTTTGCCTTGAATTATTTCCTGAATATATTCCTCACAGGATTACAACAGTGGGTGAGGCGAAAACCTGATAGAGTTATTTGGTGTTGACATTGACTTTGTTTACTGATATTTAATTGAGGAGTTGGCAGTGTTTAAATGCTGCGCCGCAGAGTATTTTACAACTTTATATGTTGAAGGTTGATTGACTCTGAACACTTAGTTGAAAATTAACTGCTCTGATAAACTTACCATGAGGAGGCCTCACGTACTTAAATTATTTTTAATAACATTTGAAAGGAAAAAAAATCTGTATACGAAATGCAAATGATTCAATCACATATTTGGTAGCTTTGAAGACAAAGAAACTGTTAAAGAGGAGTGACATAAAATTTTAAATTCAAATCAGAAAAGTGACTCATCTGCATATACTACATCAGAGTGATGATCGGAAGAACCCCTAAAAGATGAGAATCTTTCCGAGGTAGTGAGTGCTACATTGGTTGGCTCTTGCTATTTCGGTGGTTAAGATAATTCTGATGGAAACACTTAGTGGTTAAGAGACTGACTTATCTTAGCAATACTTCTTTAAGCCTCAATCACCTTAGCTATAAAATGTGTAACTTGCCTCAGTAAGTAGTAGTTTACTTTTATGATTGTTGCCACTTTTTAAAAAAAATTATTTTTGCAAGATCTTCAAAGATTGGAGGGCTCCCCAGAGGTGAGAGCAAATTGAGGTGCTTTACAAAGCTAGTAAGATAAAAACAGACATTGGATTTAGCCTGTGGAAACATCATTAACATCTTCTCGCAGACTTGTCACATTCAGATGCTTTAGCCAGATTTGGAATGTTATCTGATCGGAGAGGCCAGAGCGAATGTCCTGAGGTTAGCCAGTGCTGCCCAGGGTCAGACCCACCCAGGGCAACTTGTTTTGCCTGAATATGAAAGGGCCAAGAAGGACATTATCCTATTGGTAGTTTAAAGGTGTAAATACCAAAAAAACAATAATTATTGGAGGCAAAGTCCAAATGAATAAAGAGGAATTTTTTTAAAACTGATCATTATTCCCTCTGGTATAATTTTGCATGTAGTAAACATTAAATCCCCCCCCACACACCCAATTAAGAAACTGAAATAGGGCTTCCCTGGTGGCGCAGTGGTTGAGAGTCCGCCTTCCGATGCAGGGGACGCGGGTTCGTGCCCCGGTCCGGGAAGATCCCACATGCCGCGGAGCGGCTGGGCCCGTGAGCCATGGCCGCTGAGCCTGCGCGTCGCATACCGCAAAAAAAAAGAAAAAAAGAAAAAAAGAAACTGAAATAAAGAACTCGTTCATAGTCATAATGGGCTTGATGACAAAAGAGCCTAGAATTCAGGGACCTATACTGAACCATTCAGTCACACTAAGAAAATCCCAAACTTGGATTCTGTCATGTGACAGTGATAACTCTTGCTCAGAATAGGTATCCAATAGTTATTTCTTGAATAAGTTCTTAGTACACACAAGCGACCAGTACACCCGGTGTACTCTGCTTGTGTCCCTGCCTGCCACTCAGGTGAAATAGAAAACTTCACGGAGGAAGCCCTTTGTCTCTCCTCCCTTTGATTTCCCTTAGCAATTTAGCCCTTTGGTTTAGATGTTAATATCTATCATCCCTTCCCTAGCCTGAGAAAGGACTGTAACACCAATAATTGACCCAAATTCAATAGCATAATATGTAGCTGTGGGGATAATAAAGCTAGTTTTCTCTGTATGACAGGCTTAGGTTTCTTCAACATATTTAGTTTATTTCTCAGGTATACTGTACCACTCCTGGGCTCCAGGGGGCAAATCTAGAATTCCAAGATCAATGCAAGAGCATTAGCCACAGTAGCCAGATCCTTGTTTTCCGCTTTAAAAAACAAAAAACACCTGCTGCTGAATGCTAACTGTCAGATGATTATAGTTACTCAGGAAAGAGGAAGAAAAAAGCCAACATTAGCACAGGTTATGACAAGTTTCAAAATACTAAGAATGGTTTCCCAGTAAGTAGCTTGAGAATGTAGTTCTTTTAATTGGGTTACCAAATATAGCTTCACCTTCCTAAATCTCACTAGCTACACTGCAGTCACTTGGGGAAAATTCAGGAATGCTTTCTGCCTCCGTTTTAACTCTCTGTGCTTGAGTGTAGTTATAAACATAACCAAAGGTTTATTTTTCCTGGAATTATTTTTTGGTGCTTCAGCTTTTTGTTCGGCTTAATAGGATATTCTTATGGATTTTTCCTATCTTCAATTTTCTGCCTTTCTCACTCCCATTTCCAGGAGAGGAAAATAAGTGAAAATTCCTCAAAACTGTATTGTTTTCAACTTTTAGTACCTTGACTGCTGTATGAACATACATATGTGTGAATAAAAAAAAATTTTAATAAAAAATAACAAAAAAAGAATATGTGTGAATAATTTTAAATCAATAAATTTCTAAACTAAGTATTGTCAACTTTTCATATAGTGAGGAAAATTACCTATGCATAGAAGAGTCAAATGAATTTCTTGTGTTATGGTTTATACAGGTAAAATATAAAGATTAATAGCTAACCTTATGCGCTATTTAAATGTTTTTACTTGCAGTATATCATTTACATATAATAATGCACTTAATAGAGAATACTGTAACATTCCGTAAAGGAAGAAGTTTATATGTAGTAAGCGCATTACAAACCACACCTTAGGCAGCCCAGAATCAGAAAAAATCAGTGTGAAATATGAAAACGATGCAATCTCTTTTTGACTCTATAAATGCTATGGTATGTGTTCCTCTCTGCTCTCAAAGAAAGGAAAAAGGATGTAACAGCAACTTTTAAAATTATCTCAGTTACCTCTTGTCCTGTCTGCCTAAAATCAGAATTCAAATATCAAAATTAAGTAGTTTTCATTTTTTTAATGAAACAGTACCATTATTTGTTAATTCACATTGTATTACATTATCATAAAGTTACTTAGACAAAGACCATTTTCATGAATTTAGAAGAGGAACACTTGAAAAACTCTCATGGCTGAAGTTTAGTCTTTAAATCCATTTTCTCACAAACTATTGCTTGTTGGCTAGAGTTAACACCTTCCTCACCAAACAATGGTGTTTCCACCATGCCAGGATGTTGGATGATATTTGAGAAGTTTAAATCCCCTTAGTTAATACAGTTTGCTGACTGTACCCATCACATTGTCATACTGTAATGAATGAATTTCGCACATTCCCATTTTGAACACATGAGATTAATGAGCAAAAAAAAAAGGGAACTAAATAGCTTGCTTGGGTTAGCAGGTTATTCAAAATTCCAAACACAGCTGATAAGTCTAAATCTGTTCCTTTCTTTTCTAACCACATTCCTTTATTGACTTAGATATATACACATGGCTTCAAATAATCTCCTGTTAGCTCTGAGCTATTAATATACTTTTTTTCCTCAAGAACTGAACTTTTAATTTTATTTTGAACGTTTAATATTTCTTTAATACACAGGTTATATATGTTTAGTACAGAAAGACAGAAAATGCAGGCAAGCAAAAACAACATAACAAACCTAGCCATCTAGAGAAAATGTTACCTTCACAGTTTTTTGGTAGGCATACGAACACATACAACAAACGGGGCACGGGTTTGATCCCTGGTCAGGAAATTAAGCTCCCGCATGCCAAGATCCTGCATGCACCGCGTGGCCAAAATAAAAATAAATTAATTAATTAACAAATGGGGTCACACTATGGGTAATCAGATTGTTTGCTGGACATTATAACATGAACATCTTTCCATTTCAATAAATATTGCATCATTATTCTTCAGAGTAAGGCTGAAACATGAGTTAAATAACCCCCTGTTGTTAGGAATACATAAAACTGGACTCGGTTCTTAACTATAGAAACATTATTGATTTAAAAGATTTGATTTATACCAGGTGGATGAGTTCTGACCCAGAGGGACTGTAGTACTTTTCCCTACAAACATCCCACTTCCTGGCTACTTAGACTTTCTTGTCACAAAGCCTGAGCAAGTAAGCTTATTGGCCGGGCTCCTGGGCCCAGGAATGCTGCTGCCGTTAATAGCTGTGTGAACAGTCCATCTATGGGCAACAGGCAGCCCGTCTGGGTACCTGAATGTTTTCTGTCTTAGGCCTGTGCTTCCCATATTGACATTTAGACTAGATACCTTCTCACAGCAAGATGATGAGAGATTCACAAGTAGAAGAGAAAGCCTACAGTTTGCATGTCAGAGATGGAATAAGACCAAGATGTCTTCTCCAAAGGCTGTGCCGACTGAGCTGGAACCAAGAAATGACAGCAACTCCTGGTGTGCCTGGCCTGCCCTGGGACACACGTGGGCGGAATGAGGCTGCTGTCTGGAATGTCTTTGCCAAGCCCATGGGGCATGGGGGTTGCTATCCAATAACAGAAACTCAGGTTTCATCTGCAACACAAGAAGTGGAATAAAGGTCTTTCCTTTTCTTTCTTTCTTTTTTTTTAGAGAGTTAGATATAACTTTATTTTTATCATTACAAACAATATATTTAAGAGTCTTTTCTAAAACTGAGCAAAGCATACATTAAACTAAAGAAAAAAATGGCTTCCAAGTGAGGGAACTTTTTCATATGGTTTCAGTGAAAACACCGTCCTGGCATTGTATCTATTGGAACCAAAGTAAGGAAGATTTCTTTCTTCACGGTAACCCCACACGTGACTGTGACATCTCTGAACAGCCACATCCCCTGGTTTTTAAGGCAGTCCCCTGTCTGACCTTGAGCTGAGGGCCCTGACCCCCAGGTACCTAGTGCCCCTCTCATGCAATAGGAAAAACTATTTTTTCCCTGGAATTATTTTCTGATGCTTCAGCTTTTTGTTCAGCTTAATAGTATATTCTTTCGAATTGTCATGGATTTTTCCTACCCTGATTTCTGCCTTTCCCACTTCCATTTCCAGGAGAGGAAGGGCGAGGAGGCCAGGATGACCCCTTCAGAGGGTAGCTCAGGATCCTGAAAGAGTCTCTACGACTCGGAAACTAAAATTGCGCCTTCTTTGCTGACGAAAGTTAACGACCGCGTTAGTTAATCAAGTTTGAAACTCCTGCAGGAACACAGTGGAGCAGATTCCTGGCATCTGGCCGCGTGTCCCTTACGGATGCGCCAAGAAAAAAACGTCATCTAAAAAACTTATAATTGTTCCTGCTCTGTTCCTGAATTGTTAAAAAAAAAAAAAAAAAAAGAAAAGAAAAGAAATTCTGTCTTTTGAAACCTGTCCCGAGATAGGGTTAACTAGCAACCCTTGGAACTAGTGGAATTCAAAAAAAAAAAAAAAAAAAGCCATTGTACCGAGTCGCCCGGGAGCAGTTGGGAAGTCTGGCGCGAAAGGGGTGGCTTCCTCCGCCACCACCGGGTTTTGTTCAGCAGCCGGGCCCGAGTGGGTGGTGGGCAGGCCCTGGAGGCCCCCGATCCCAGCGCACTGCAGGGCCGCCCCTCGGAGAGGACTCTTGTCACCCGGTGTCCCCGTCTCGGGCGTCGGCGGGAGGCCGCAGGAAGCCCCGGAAGGACGGAGAGAGGGAACGGGCGCGGGCGGCGGTGACTCAGCCTGGAGCGCGGGGGCGGGAGCACGCGAGGGGAGGCGAATCAGCGCGCTCAGTCGGGTGGCAGGGCGGGCGGCGGCGCCGGGCCCGGAGGGGTTAAGTGGGCGGTTCCGGCGACGCTCCGCCCCTGCCCGGCCCCCCGCCCCCGCGGAGGCCGAGGCACCCGGCCCTATTTATAGCCAGGGCCACCAGCTCTTAGTGTCTTTCCCGCTGGCCCTGGCGGTGGGTTTTCTGAGCAGCGCGCGCGCAGCGGCCCCGCGCCCCGAGCCAAGGCGCCATGGAGCGGCCGGCGCCCCTAGCCGTGCTGCCCTTCTCGGACCCTGCGCACGCGCTGAGCCTGCTGCGCGGCCTGAGCCAGCTCCGCGCCGAGCGCAAGTTCCTGGACGTGACCCTGGAGGCAGCGGGAGGGCGCGACTTCCCGGCGCACCGCGCCGTGCTGGCGGCCGCCAGCCCCTATTTCCGCGCCATGTTCGCCGGGCAGCTGCGCGAGAGCCGCGCCGAGCGGGTGCGCCTGCACGGCGTGCCGCCCGACATGCTGCAGCTGCTGCTCGACTTCAGCTACACGGGCCGCGTGGCGGTGAGCGGCGACAACGCCGAGCCGCTGCTGCGCGCCGCCGACCTGCTGCAGTTCCCGGCCGTGAAAGAGGCGTGCGGCGCCTTCCTGCAGCAGCAGCTCGACCTGACCAACTGCCTGGACATGCAGGACTTCGCCGAGGCCTTCAGCTGCGCGGGGCTCGCGAGCGCGGCGCAGCGCTTCATCCTGCGCCACGTGGGCGAGCTGGGCGCCGAGCAGCTGGAGCGGCTGCCCCTGGCGCGACTGCTGCGCTACCTGCGCGACGATGGGCTGTGCGTGCCCAAGGAGGAGGCCGCTTACCAGCTGGCGCTGCGCTGGGTGCGCGCCGACCTGCCGCGGCGCGCCGTGCACTGGCCGCAGCTGCTCGAGGCCGTGCGCCTGCCTTTCGTGCGCCGCTTCTACCTGCTGGCACACGTCGAGGCCGAGCCGCTGGTGGCCCGCTGCCCGCCCTGCCTGCGCCTGCTGCGCGAGGCGCGCGACTTTCAGGCGGCGCGCTACGACCGCCACGACCGCGGGCCCTGCCCCCGGATGCGCCCGCGCCCCTCCACCGGCCTCGCGGAGATCCTCGTGCTGGTGGGCGGCTGCGACCAGGACTGCGACGAGCTGGTCACCGTCGACTGCTACAATCCGCAGACGGGCCAGTGGCGCTACTTGGCCGAGTTCCCCGACCACCTGGGCGGGGGCTACAGCATCGTGGCGCTGGGCAACGACATCTACGTGACGGGTGAGTGGGCTGGGGGCTGGTCAGGAGGACCCTGGGCCGCCCGGACCCCCGCCCCCCTGGGGGAATACATCCACCTGCAGGAGAACCCACAATACCTGGAATCCCGGGACCGCACCTGGGTGCAAGTGGCCACTTCCCTTCCCCCTCCTTCTCCCCCAGGCTGGCACGCACGTACGTTTCTAGGGTTGATACTTAAGATCTAGAAGAAGAACCCCTTGTGTGAGTGGGACAAGTAGCTGTTTGTGGGTCTCTTCCCAGCACGCAGGACCTGCCTGGGCAGCCTCCTCCTTGCCCGGGTGGTGCCCCCATTAGGTTGCAAGATACTGGGGCAGTCACCCTGCACAGTGAGTGTTTTCTTTTTCTCCCTAAGGAATCTGGGGACGGGCCAGGGACTGACGCCCTGTGATACATCCATTTCCGCCCCCCACCCCCCCACGGGGGGTTTCTCCCTCATGGCAGAGCAGCACACTTGGTGACCAGTGACAGGGCTTGGACCTAGGCCCTGCGCTTGGGTCACGTGGTGTTTAGGCTGCTCCCTGCCCAGCGACTGTAAACAGAGTCACATGCTAAGAGGTTTTCTTCCAGTTACTTGGCCCAAACCCCAAAACACTGCCGAGTCATGCTGGGCGTGTCCCAGCCCGCCCTAGTCCTGGGCATCTCCCACATTTTTCGTTAAAGATAAATCCCAGTTCAAACATGAGTCTACCTCCTTGAGTGGGGTGAGGAGGGGCGGTCTGTGTGACGGCTATATAAGGAAAGAACCGACCGAGCCTGCACTTGGGGCCTGCAGAGGGCTGGATCAGGCTGGGAGGCCCCGGCTGTGTCATCACAGAGCTGTGTCCAGCCTGGCACGGTCCGGAGAAAGCCGGCTCTGAACTGGCAAGTGCGGCGCATCCGGGCCTAAGGACGGGCTCGGCTCTGTGGCCACAGCTTCCTTGGCCTGCAGCACCAGGTCCAGCCTCTGCGGGAATCTGCCAAAATCAGTCCCTTTCCAACCTGAGGTTGGCCCTGTGTTGTTTGGGGACCACCATCCCCACCCTCCCACCACAGAAGTCTGGCCGGTGAGTTCCCAGAACTGGTCAGACTCGCCCCAACTTTGCACACCCTTCCATAAATGTCTCAGCTGAGCAGCTAATCCTTTGGGTTTAGACAGGTGGCTGAGTGGGTCCCTACAGCTGCCTCTAGGGAATTTCACGGGGCGGGGGATGAGAAAGCTACTTCAGCTGCCTTTGACACGGTTCTCCTTTAGAAGGAAGAAGGCAGGCAGAGAGGACTTTACAAGGACCCTGCCTTCTCCCTCTAAAAGCTCAGGGGTATGAGCTGGATAGAATGTCAGGCCGGCTCTGCTCTGCCCTGTGGCCCCAGCCTTGGGGCAGTAAGAGGAACGCAACCCCCAGGCTTCTTGGGGTCCCTTCATACTGTGGGAATTCTCATGTCTTAGGTGAACCTGGTTTAATTTGTGGCTATAGCCAGTACCACTGGGCTTTGTTTGGTTGATTGGTTTTAAGCCTTTTTTATGAAATATAGATGGAAAAGTATACATCATACTTGTACAGCTCGATGAGTTTTTCCAAACAAAACATGTCAGTAACTTGCATATAAATCAAGAAATACACCCCCAGAAGTCCACTCATAGCATCACTTTCTTTTTTTCTTGGCCTCACCATGCAGGATCTTAGTTCCCAACCAGGGATCGAACCTGGGCCCCCTGCAGTGGAAGTGCAGAGTCTTAACCACTGGACCGCCAGGGAAGTCCCCGTAGCATCACTTTCTGTGTTAGGTTTCTTGCTTGCAGGGTGCTGTAGATTTCCTCTCAACTCATCCTGGCACAGCCTTGGTTAGGGGCTGGCCAGGAAGCCTAGAATTTGGTGAACAAGTCCCTGGGCACCCCACCCCCATGCTTTGGCTCCCCAGGAGCACGGACTCTAAGACCTGATGCCGCAGTCCAGCTGAGGTGTTTGACCGCTTGTGCGGGGGGTCCAGACTGAGATTGCTGTTTACTGAGAATTGTGGCCCCTGGGCCTTGGCTTGGCCCTCAGAGATTTGGTGGTGTTTTTATGGCCATCCTCCTGGGCAGCGGTCAGCCTATGCATTGCCG
The DNA here is from genome assembly GCF_964341445.2 of Mesoplodon mirus. Taxonomy (NCBI): domain Eukaryota; kingdom Metazoa; phylum Chordata; class Mammalia; order Artiodactyla; family Ziphiidae; genus Mesoplodon; species Mesoplodon mirus. Next base: position 4,612,694 of record NC_138978.1, on the reverse strand, counting down.
GGGCCCCTGGCCCAGCCTTGGTGAGAGAGGATGTGTGTTTACATGGAGCCAGGTGAGGGTTATCCCTCCCCCTCTCAGAAATTCAGGGAGTCATGGGTGGGTGAATCACCCTGAGTCGGTGTGGGCTGACGTTGTCCCACGTTGTCCGCCCCGGCAGGCGGGTCCGATGGCTCCCGGCTCTACGACTGCGTGTGGAGGTACAACTCAAGCGTGAATGAGTGGACGGAGGTGGCGCCCATGCTGAAGGCCCGGGAGTACCACAGCTCCTCCGTGCTGGATGGGCTGCTGTACGTGGTGGCCGCAGACAGCACGGAGCGCTACGACCACACCACTGACTCCTGGGAGGCCCTGCAGCCCATGACCTACCCCATGGACAATTGTTCCACCACGGCCTGCCGAGGCCGGCTCTACGCCATTGGCTCCCTGGCTGGCAAGGAGACCATGGTGATGCAGTGCTACAACCCAGACATGGACCTATGGTCGCTGGTGGACTGCGGCCAGCTCCCGCCCTGGTCCTTTGCCCCCAAGACAGTGACTCTGAATGGACTCATGTACTTCATCAGGTGAGTCCCTAGGGGCCAAGGCCACTGCGTGATCTTTTTTACCAGGTCCTGTGCTAAGCTCATCTTTACTGTTCTCCCCATTTCACAGATGAGGAAACTGAGGCCACACTGGGCTCTGGGGCTGGGTCTTTCTGACCTGGAGCCTTTTGTTCTGCCCCCATTCTTTAGAATGGTTTCTGTGGCCTCTGAGGATCCCAAGTGGGATGGAGCTAGGTCCTCGCAGAGAACGTTTTGAGATTCATAAAAGCTAAATCAATTGTGTCTCTTTGGCTGGACTTCGCCTGGTGGGTCCCACTAAAAGCCCTTGTTGGTCTCGTGTGGCCTTTACTAAAAGGAACCACCTGTCCTACCTGAGAGGGACTTTGAATCTTAAAAAGACCAGAGGACAGCTTTCTGGACACTTGAGTCTTTGGGGTGGGGTGGCCTTGACAGAGGGACCCTTTGCTCGCCAGCTGGCTGGTGCCAGGTGGAGGAATCAGCCCTGCCCCCTCTGCGGGAAGCAGCACCCGTGTGTTCAGTGCGTTTCCGCAGGTTCTGTCTGTCCCTTCCCGCCTGGCCTGACCCAGGGAGGGCTGGTGAGCCTTGCTGAAAGAATGCTGTTCTCCAAAGGTCCCGCAGCCACCCAGGACCAGGGAGGAGCCTGGTACTGAGCAGGCCCAGAGCTGCCTGTGGGAACGATGACAGTAGTTAGCCTGTTGGGGTCCCCAGTGGACCGAGCTCTGGTTGCCTGTTTCATGGGCCTTTTCACAGCTGATCCCCATGACTGTCCGCTGAGACGGGCACCACTGTCATCCCCATTTCACAGGTGGCAAAACAGAGGCTTAGGGGGGTAAGGGACTTGCTCACAGCCACAGGCTTTAAGTGGTGGCACAGGGTTAGAACCAAGGACGTCCAGCCCGGGTCCCATGTGCTGTCACCACGTCACAGCCTCCCGGGGCCAGGCTATGGCCGCGGCAGCGTGCGGCGGGGCTGGGCAGCCGATGGGTCACCATGCATCTGTGAGTCTTGATGACTTGTCACAGTGAAACGCCCCCTCCTGGTGGGCCAGTAGGCATCCCAGGAACTGGGAGCTCCCAGCCACCGCTCCCAGCTTCTGCGTACACGTGTACTTACATACATGCCTGTAGGCGTGTGTACCTGCCACTCCCCTCCCTGGCCTAGAGCCTGCCTGAAGCTGCGGCACCAGGAGTGAAGGGTAAGGTGTGAACGGCCATCCTCTCTGTCCCCTTTCGGCCTGCGACTTTGAATTGGGAGCCTCTGAGGACGGGGACACTGTGCTTCTCGGCCCACGCCCCCTCACTGTCTGAGCTGCCCCTCCCCCAGACTCGAGGCGCCTTCCCAGGCTTTTGGGGAGAACACATTTGGAACTGAGGTGGTGTTGCTTGTCACGCAGGTGGCCAAGGGGCCAGGCCTCCCCGTATCCTAGGAAGTGAAGATCGGCGCTGAGAAAGCCCCAGAATCCCATCCAGCTCCCGGTCCTGTTAGAAAACATCATCTGACCCTTCGCCCAGCTCTCCCTCCCCCAAGTCATGTCTTCAAAGATGGGGGTGGAGATGGCTATAAATACAGCCCGTGAGGGCGCCAGAACCTTGGCTTCAGCCCCTCATGGCAGTTCCAGGCTGCGCAGCTTTGAGAACATCCTCCCCTCATCCCCCACCCCCTCCGCCATGGTCCTAGAACAAGAGGTGCCCAAGGACCGACCGGTCTTTGGAGGGAAGGCCCCTGTGCCTTCCTCCTCCTGGTCGGGGTCACTGGTCAGCTGCTAAACTGCCCCACGTGTGAGCATTAGGGTGCCCCCCCAGGTCCCCTGTTAGCCTTTGTACAGGGTCGCCTGAGCCCCGGGGGCCCCGGGAGGTGGGCTCAACTCTGCCCGCTGCACACTGCCACCACCAAACCGGCCGAGGGGGTGAGTGGTCTAGAAGGGCAGCCTGTTGAGTAGTGGGGGCCTGGCCTCACCTGAGAGCGTGGGCGAGGCCGGGGGCCTGGGTCTCGTGCGCTTGAGCGTTCCTGCGCCCTGTCCACGCGCTTTGGTGCCTCAGCCGCATCACACTGCTCTGAATGCCACCTGTCGGGGTAGCTCCGGTCCACAGGAAGGGTCCACGCTGCGTGGAGGCCTCAGCCTGTGGGCTGCTGCCGCCCTGGGCTGTGAGCAGTGACCGGCGGCCCCCGCCCCCGCCTCCAGCACTGCTCGCCTCAGTCCCCACTTAACGTGGCTCCCGGGCTGGGCTGTCCCAGCACCCGCAGAGGCAGAAGCTGAGAGCCTTGTCCAGCCTGGCACCTTCTGGCTGCAGCTCCTGTGTCTCTGTAGGGGTCGGGGGGCAGCCCAGCGGGTTCCCAGATCAATTATCATCATCTTATGCGCCACAAACTAAGGGTGGTTTTTACATTCTGTGGCTGGAGGAAAAAATCAAAGTGAGTAATACTTTGTGAGTGATACTTAGTGACATGTGAAAAGTTATGTGAAATTCACATTTGTGTCCATAAATAAGGTTTTATGGGAATGCAGCCAGCCCCTTTGTTGATACGACTGTGGCTGCATTTGTTCTCAGCTGCAGCGCTGGAGACCCGCTACAGAGACTGTCTGCTTGGCAAGCCCTGAAATATTCAATCTCTGGCCTTTCTGCCGATCCCTGACCTGTGACCATCGTTACCGGCAATACTCCTATTTGGGGGGTAGTGTCTTTGTTTTTCAAGGCTGTGCCTTTGAGCCTTGTACTGCAGGAGCCTGTCAAACAGGATGGAAGGAGCCTGAGCCCAAAGGGGAGGGCAGTGCTGGTGTCCTTATTCCCGGGACTCTGGTCACCCTGCCGGGCACTTAGGATGCAGCAGTGATTGGGGTGAGATCGAGGGACTGACAGCGGTGGGAGGGCAGTGGCCGAGCAGTGGTCCAGGGCACGGGGGCTGTGCAGTGGGCCGGGAGGCCTGGCCTAGACTGGTCAGCCATGGAAGGCTGTCCTGAGAGGTGGCACACGTGAGCTGAGGAAGGGTGAGTTGAGACTGGTGGCCAGGCTGGGTGCCCACAGCGAAGGGGATGGGGCAGCTGTGTTGGTGCTGGGCTGCGGGGAAGCGTTGTAGCACCCGAGGGCACGATCTTTGGGTTTGTGGAGTGTGGCTGCGTCCCGGCCTCAGAGCCCAGGCCAGATAGGTGTGGGTGCCTGAAATCAGCCCCTGAGAACCAGGGATAGGGTCCCACCGGGCGGTGGGCTACCACATAGCATCACAGAGGTCCCCAAAGGAGATGGGCCCGGAGGACCGTTCTCTCCAGCGCTTCACGCTCAGGTGCTGCCTAGTCACTCTGACCCATTCTTCCTCCTCCTTCCCCCCTCCACTCCCCAGGGACGACTCTGCTGAGGTGGACGTATATAACCCCACCAAGAATGAATGGGATAAGATCCCATCGATGAATCAGGTAAGTTGGCAGACACGCCAGCAATGGGAGCACAGGCTGGTCCTGGTTTCCAACCAAAGTGTCAGCATACGTTTGGGATGCAGTCCTGGTGGGCAGGGCCCTGTGTTGGGCCCTTTCCTGGTGCTACCTTCATGAACAGAGGGCTGGCGTTGTCCTTGACTTGTACTCGAGGGTCACTGAAACAGAGACCTTAAATAAATGCCAGGGTCACACAGCTTAGTGAGTTCATCCATTCGGACCAGTGTTCGTTGAGTACCTGCCATGAGCCAGAGAGCACGCTGGGGAAGTGTTCCACAGAGGGACAGCAAGTGCAAAGGCCCTGGGGCAGGGCATGCCTGGTGTGTTCATGGAACAAGCCCTCAGCCTGGTGTGGCTGGAGAAGAGTGAACAAGGGGGCAAAAGAGGGGTGAGGTCAGACAAGGAGGTCTTTGGGGATTGACCTTGGGAGTGTACTTACTGAGCACCTGCTGTGTATCCATACTTTTGCTGCCTAATGGGGTCTCACCTCTCTTTGCTTATTGAGAAGAGGGTGCTGAGTTTGACAGTGTGGTAGAGCCAGGAAGGCTGGGTGGCCTTTGGCTACACGAGCAATCTCCTTAGTCCCAGATACACATCTACACCCGCCTATATCTTTTCTTTTTTTTTTTTTTTTTTTTTGCGGTACGCGGGCCTCTCACTGTTGTGGCCTCTCCCGTTGCGGAGCACAGGCTCCGGACGCGCAGGCTCAGCAGCCATGGCTCACAGGCCCAGCCACTCCGCGACATGTGGGATCTTCCCGGACCGGGGCACAAACCCGTGTCCCCTGCATCGGCAGGCGGACTCTCAACCACTGTGCCACCAGGGAAGCCCCTGCCTATATCTTTATTTTCTGTCTTCCTTAAAATTTCCAAACCTGGGAGTTCTCTGGTGGTCCAGTGGTTAGCACGTCCACCGCAGGGGGCATGGGTTTGAGCTCTGGTCGGGGAACTAAGATCCTGCAAGCAAGCTGTGCAGCGTGGCCAAAAAAAAAAAAAAAAAAATTTCCAGACCTGCTCTCCTGATACCTCTACAGCTTATTTAACATCTTTAGGGGAATTCCCTGGCAGTCCAGTGGTTAGGACTCCTCACTTTCACTGCCGAGGGCCCAGGTTCAATTCCTAGTCAGGGGACTAAGATCCCACAAGCCACGCAGCACAGCCACAAAAAAAAAAAATTTTTTTAAATAAATAAATAAATAACACCTGTACAGTTAGGAAATATAACTTTGGTTTTCCCCCTACTGAGCTCCATGTACTCATTATAGCAGTCTTGGGAAAGATGGGATAGTCCAGCCTCGTGGTTCAAAGCCCAGACTTTGGATCAAGTCCCAGCACTGCTGCTGTCAGCTATGTAAGGCTTAGTTTTCCCATCTGTAAGATGGGGAGAACAGGGCTTCCCTGCTGGCGCAGTGGTTAAGAATCTGCCTGCATTGGCGGGGAAACGGGTTTGATCCCTGGTCTGGGAAGATCCCACGTGCCGTGGAGCAACTAAGCCCGTGAGCCACAACGACTGAGCCTGTGCTCTAGAGCCCGCGAGCCACAACTATTGAGCCCACGTGCCACAACTACTGAAGCCCGCAGGCCTAGAGCCCGTGCTCCGCAACAAGAGAAGCCACCGCAGTGAGAAGCCTGCGCACCGCAACAAAGAGTAGACCCCGCTCGCCGCTACTAGGAAAAGCCCGTGTGCAGCGACAAAGACCCATCGCAGCCATAAATAAACAAACAAATAATTGGCGGGGGAGATGGGGAGAACAGTCATGCCTGCTTTGCAGGGCTGATGCTGCTCACGGGGAGAGTGCCTCCATGGCCCCTTGACCACCATAGGGACCCGCTGTGGCATGTGACCCCCGGGCATGGAGCCCCTGTGTCCTAGCTGGGGTGTAGGAAGTGCCAAGGCTGCCCCTCCCAAGGGCCCCAGGCACCTTCCCCATGGAGAGGGGCTCTGGGGCTCGCCCCTGCCCTGGCTGCCAGCCTCCACTTACTGCCCCCCTTGGCCCACAGGTGCATGTAGGGGGCAGCCTGGCCGTCCTTGGAGGGAAGCTCTACGTCTCTGGGGGCTACGACAATACCTTTGAACTCTCTGACGTGGTGGAGGCCTACGACCCAGAGACCCGGGCGTGGAGCGTGGTGGGGCGGCTCCCAGAGCCCACCTTCTGGCACGGCAGCGTCAGCATCTTCCGCCAGTTCATGCCCCAGACGCCCTTGGGGGGCCGTGGCTTTGAGCTGGACGGTGGCAGCAGTGACATGGGTGTGGGCCGGCCCCGGCCGCCGCAGAACCCCGCCGAGCTGCACTAGCCCCGGCCCGGCCCGGGGAGGGCCTTGGTGCAGGTAACCCAGCACCTCAGGGGGTAGCACCCCCATCCTTTGTGCACCGGGACAGGTTGGCTGGAGCGTGGGCTCGGGCTGCCGAGCGAGCGAGCCTCAGGATCTGACAGCTGGAGGGTTTCCGTGTGTGCGTTTAGAGCCTGAGTCACAGCTGCTGGGGCCAAGGCCGGTTGTGAATGCCACTCCCTTGGTCCAGGAAGAGCTGCCTCCGCCACCACATCTCTGGTTCCAGTAAGTCACCCCCGCTGCAGGCCCACCTCACCAATGAAGGCACGTGCCCCTCCTGCAGCCACCACCTGTGCCTACTTGCTGCCCCCTTGGGAGAGGAGGGCCACTTCTGGGTATGAGTGGAGGGGCAGGGGTCCTTCCAGGAGACGGTGAGAGTGGCCTCCCTGCAGGCACTGCTGTCCCAGAGCATCGAGAATCAGGCAGACGATGGCTGCAGTAGGGTCCCACCCTCCATGGCCAGTGCTGGGCACCCGGCGAGCCAGCTCCCCAGATGCAGGGGGTCTGCCTGCCCAGCTCCTCGGCCCTGCTGGGGTCTCGCACCAAAACACCCCTCGTGGGTGGGCCTCCTGGAGGTGAGCTCAGACCTGGGGGCACAGGGCAGTGGGAATGGACTGGCGTGTGGCCTTGAAGGGGACCCAGAGGGACCCGCTGAGTTTCTGTCTCCAGTGGACCTGGGCCGACGCAAGTGCTGGGGGTCCCTGTCCACACACCCACCGGTTGGTGTAGCCCCACCTGCCTTGGGGGCCTCCGGGCCCTTCGTCCCAGGCCAGTTCGGCAGAGGACGAAAGTGCAAGGTCATAGCTCCTCACGGGGAGGCCCTGGGACTTTGTCGCTGAAGCCCAGCCAGGCAGACAGCTGCAGGCGCCCTTGCCCTTGTGGGCTGTGAGCGGAGGATCCTGTTGCTTCTCAAGGGAGCCCGCGGTGGGGCAGCCTCAGCAGGTGGTCACAAGGTTTCAAACACAGTTGGCCCTTCCTTAGAAGCGGGGGAGGCAGCTAGAAACAGGGTCCGGTTGGTTTGATCTTTAACCTCTCCCCGTCCCATTGCCGAAGCTTTCTGCAGGGTGGGAGGGTGCCTTAAGCCCCTCAGAAGCCCAGGCTTCTCCAGGAGGGTGGCAGGAGCAGCTCCTGGGAACCCCCGTAGCTGGTGTCACGTCCCTGGTTTTCTCTGAGGAGTGGAAACGGTGGATGGGTGGTCTTGTCCTCGCACGGTTTCCAGAGTAGCCTTTGCTTAAACTTGTCCTCCTTCCCTTCCAGAGGGGAGGGCGGTTACGTTTTCCTTGTTACGAAATGTTCAACCGTGTGTTCTTACCAAGAAAAAAAAGTTTTCTCACCATCGCTTCACAAGTGGCACTTAAAACCCTTCTGTTGGCCAGAAGCTTTGGGGCTGTCGGGCGGGACCCTGCCTTCCCTCCTGCGTCCCGCGTCCCTCGTCCCTCGAGGAGCCCCGGTGGGGGGCCACCGCTGTCAGGTCAGCCGTCGTGCTCTGGAACCCCTGCTGGAGCGGCCACGGCTCACAGCCAGCCCTTCCATTCACCTTGCGCTGTGGCTCAGCTGGCCACCCCGAGCCCCCGGCGTGGCAGGCACAGTGGGAAACTTCCTGCCTCAGGCCTTGGCCAGGGTGGAGGCTCGGCCCTCTGCTCCCTTGGGGACGCTCCCCCAGGTCACCCCTCCTGGTCTGAGTGTCCTCCCTCGGTGAGTTGGGGCTCGCCTGCCCCTCCCCCCAGGGTGGTCGCAGCCCTAGTTTCTCCCTCTCCACAGCCCTCACTTCACCTCCCAGGGGTCACTGAGACCTTTTTTCTAGCCCAGGTGCCTGCCTGGCGAGCTGAGCCCCCCAGAGGCGCCGGGCTCCATGGGGTGGCCGACTCGGGTTCCCCGCAGGCAGATGCTGCCCAGGCGTGATGGCTTGTCTCCCGTCTGTGGCAGGGGGACGACAAGGCAGGGCTGCACGGGACTGATGGAGCTCCGATTATATGCCAGTCACCAGGCTCGGTGCCAGACTGTGCCCTGCCCAGTGGGTGTGACAGGCCACGCAGAGAGATGTGGTGATAACTTCTGTGGCAGGTCATGGGCAGGGGTGAGGGGAGCTCGATCTCATGGGAGAGACTCCCTCCTGGTGCCTTTCCTGGGCTGGCTCTGTAAAGGGCCCTGGCAGCCCCAGAAGGCAGGGCGGGCAGTGGGGGGCGGGCTTTTGCTGGGACCGGGGGGCTGCAGATGCTCATGTTGTTCTCATATAAACCAGCCTTTGTCACCCGCCGCGGCAGTGCTGGTCAGCACCGAGGGTCGGTGCCTGGGCCCGGGCCTTTGTCTGGTCTTTCCTGCGTTTTTGGTACTTCACTGTGTGACCGACCACCCCACTCCCTGACGGCTGCTCAGACGATGGTTTGGGGGGGGCAGGGGGCCAGTGATGTTCACTCTAGAACTACCCAGGTCCCCACCCCCAGACCCGGTCTTTGGGTTAAAAGACCAAAGACGGGAAGGGGACGCAGCAGCCTGGGCAACAGCAGGCTCCTGCTGGGGGTCCGGGATTGGGGATGACCCTGGAGAACTGTCTCCTCCCTTCCCTGCCCGCTCCTGTAGGCACGGGTTCCCATCACTCACACAGGTCTGTGCACTGACGGGCTGGGCCAGCGGGGAGGGACTGTCTACACGTCAGATGTACACAACTTTTTCAGCCTGTGAGACAAGTTATGAAAGTTCAGTGACTTGTATTTAATGCTGACCTACTGCTATAAAGTATTCTATATTTATATGACCTCAGAGACTCTTCTGGACTAGGACAGTCTCCCTCCAGCGTCCGACATCCAGTGCCAGCCCCAGAGCGTGGGGCAGATTTGTGTATTTATTTGTCCGTTCGGTAGGCTTACGTGTCCAGGATCCTGTTTAAGGTTTTAGGATGCCTTCAGTACACTAACTTTTTGAAATAAAAATATTTCCTATATATTTGGTGTCATTGCCTCTATCCCGCTGCTGCCAGGTCTCGGAACCTTTGGGCTGAGGCCAAGCGCGTGGGGCAAGGGGAGCAAAGTAGTATCGAGGAGGGTACTTGACGTCCCTTAACTAATTAGCAGAGAAAGGGGCGGAGGTCGGAGCGTCCAGGGCTCACGCTAATGGTTTTGGGGGCAAACCCTTTGAGGCCCTTTCTTGTCTCAGTCATTACAAAGCATGAGGTAGTGGAAAGAGGAGGCCGGAGGTGGGAGAAACGTGGGTGGCTGAGGCCATGGCTCACCTGCCCAAAAGCTGCTTCAACCTCCTGACTCCACCCCGGGCACTGTGCCCGATACCTTGCTCCCACCCCCACGAAGGTGTGGTGCTAAAGCGTGATGAGATCCCCGTCTCTTGGACCTGGCGGGAGGGGCTGAACCCTTGAAATAGAGCAGCGTCCCTCCCGGAAGAGGCGTGAAGCGCAGAACATTCCTCACATCCGTGAGCCCACGGAACCCGAGGAAGCGGCCAGTGCCGGGCCAGGAAGGGGGCATCGGGAGGCCGTGGTTTACCTCGGTCGCCTTGCCAGATCTGAGGTGGCTCATGACCTGGCTGGCAGTTACCACACTGGAATACTTAACTGTCTTTACGTCTGAGCTCCCTAGTGGGCAAGGAGTAAAAGGAAAGATGGTTGGAGGGCTTCTGGCTCTAAAGTGGAGTTTTCCTCCTCAAACCCTGGGAGGTATTTAGCACAGCGTGGGGCCGGTGCCTCGGTAATCCTCCAGTGATGAGGCGTTAAGTGATGGCTGACAGGAGCTCTTGGGGTCACGACTGTCACCACCCGATTCTGCGCTCACCCGTGCTCACCCGTGCCAAGCGCTGAGCAGAAGCACTTACTGTCTGGCGGCGGGGCGGGGGCGGGGGGAGGCAGCCATAAACGTGTGCAGATTCTTTGACACTCCTCCCCTTGAACCTAAGGAATGACGTTTTGGTGACTGCCTGGACCAATACAACGCGGCAGGGGTGGCACTGTTGACCTCCAGGGCCAGATCACAGAAAGGCCTTGCAGCTTTGGCCTGCTGCGACGTTCCTCCCAGCACCCAGCCACCATGCTGTGAGGGAGCCCAGGCAGCCCATGGGGAGGCACCCCGGCCCACGGCCAGTGCCGACTTGCCAGGCACACAAGTGAGCCATCTTGAGAGCAGATCTGCCCCCCGGCCCCGAGGGCAATTATGGGGTCGTCTGTTACCCGGCAGTGGACTGGAACAGCAGGCTTTCTCATTTAATCCTATGAAGTGAGCGCTGTTACTAATTCCATTAAAAAGTAAGGAAGTGAAGCATTTAGTCACTTGCCCCGGGTCACAGCTCTAAAAAAGAGCTGGGAAGGAATCTGGATGCAGGCAGTTGGCCTCCCGAGCCCACACGCTCTTCTTCCCAAGGCTGCAGAACCTGGGTACCACCAGGGCCTCTTGCCGTTCCAGGCCTGGCCCTGCCTGTGTGCCAAGCCAGCCTCCTGGACAAGCAAACCAAGCTTCTCCCCCAGGGAAAGGTTCTGTCCGTGGTCATGCCGCCAGCCAGGGTCCAGAGCACGCTTAGCCACAAGCCTGACTGTCCTCAGGCTCCCCGATCCACTCGGCTGCAGAGTAACGGGGCCCCTGTCTTGGGCCAGCCACCATCGTCAGGGCCCTGGCCACTGGTCCCGGTTCTAAAAGCCAGATGGAGAAAGATGAGAGCGCCCTGGGCCAGAGGCTTGTCCCCCAAAGCTACCTGCCCAAGTTTCACTTGGCTGGGGTCTCCCAACAATGTGGGGAAGCTGCGGCCAAGCTCTGGGGTGCACGGAAGGTCAGGCAGGACACCGTTTCTTCTAGACAACACGGTGGGAAAGCAGCACCTCCCTGGAGCCCAGGTTCGTGGGGAACAGGCCACTGGATGAGCCAGAACAATCGAGTCCAAAGCCATATGGTTTATTGGGGGATGGGGCCAAGTGGGCTGGGGGCCGGGGGGCACTGGCGAGGCGGGGAGGACTACGTGTCACAGTCCTCGGGGATGGCGGCCGTGATGATGAGCGAGGGCTCCATGACGCCCTGGCCCGAGAAGCTCTCCTCCGCGCACAGTCTCTGTCCAGGGAGCTGGGAGGCCAGGCCGCCCTGGGCCAGCGACTCCACGATGACCTCAGCCGAGCCCACCTCCAGCTCAGTGGGCGGCTGTAACGCCACCACCACCATCTTCTCGTCCTCGATGACCAGGTTCCGGAGCTTGCGCTGCCGTGGGTTGTAGTTCTCCACCCGGTCGTGGATCTCCATGTGCCTCCGCAGGTGGGCCTAGCGGGGAGGGGGCGCTCAGGCTGGGCACAGAGGCGTCTGGGGGAGGGGCTCGGGGCGGGGGGGCAGGGGCAGGAGGAGGCCGGCCCCAGGCCTACCTGCCGGGTGAACTTGTAGCCGCATTCGGTGCACTCGAACTTCCTGACCCCCTTGTGCCTCCTCACGTGCACGCGCAGCTGCTCCACAGCTGCAGGAGGGAAGGGCCCAGTGTTGGGGCGGGAGCAGGGCTCCAGCCCGGAGAGGAGACACAGCCTGCGGGGGTGGTTCTGGGCCCTGCCAGGCTCTCCGGCGCCACCCTGAGGTCACTACTGCCCAGGGCCCTGGGGAGCCTCCGCCCCTGGCTGCGGGCCAGAAGCTTCCGCAGCGGAGGAGCCTGTGACAGCCCCTCCGGCCCCCTCTCCCCAACCCGGGGCTCGCCCGGGGCAGGGCCAAGGGAGATGGCCTTCCGTGGGCCCAGGCACCTTTGAATGTCTTCCCGCAGATCTGGCAGAAGTGGGGCCGGCCCTCCTGGTGGCGGCTGGCCACGTGCCTCAGCAGGGGCCCCTTCTCCGTGAAGCGCTGCTCGCAGAACTCACAGCTGAAGGGCCTCTCGCCGGTGTGGGTGCGGTTGTGCTTGTCCAGGCTGGCTGCGGGGTACAAGGTGAGGGCTCAGGCGCCAGGCCTCAGCCCCAGGACAGGGAGGGGACCGCCTGCCTCACCTTGGGTGCGGAAGGTCTTGCCGCAGAGGTGGCACTGGAAGGGCTTCTCGCCTGTGTGCGTGCGCAGGTGCATGTTGAGATTGGCCTTCTGGGTGAATGCGCGGCTGCAGAACTCGCAGACGTACGGCCTCTCGTTCCTGTCCAGGTGGGGACACGGACACAGGCGTCACCGAGGGAAGTGGCCCCCCTGGCGCCACCGCAGCTGGGAACATGGCCGGCCCGCGCCACGGAAACAGGCAAGGCCGAAGCCAGCCGGCCTGAGCCTCGAAACGGCCCGGGCTGCTGCGAGCCGCCTGGTGGAGAAAGGGCTTGGGCAGGGCTGGGAGAGGAGCACGAGCTCCATCCTGGGAGCCACAGAAACCGAGAAGCTGCCCCGGGGCGGCGGTAGGGATCCTGGTCTTGCCTGAAATCCCCTCCCCCCCAGCCTGGCTGGCCGGGCAGGCTTGCTTATCCCGCAGGCGTCCCCACCCAGAAAGGCTGCAGGCACCAGACTCAGGGTGGGGAGCACTCTGGGTGAGCGGCAGCCCGCCCGCCCGCGGGCCTGGAGGCAGCAGCAGGGCCAGGCCCTGGGGGAAGACGGGCCCTGGACACCTGTGCTTGGCCTTGATGTGCATCTGCAGCCCGTTTCGGCTCGACGCCCGGTGGCCACACTCCTCACACACGAAGAGCTTCTCCCCGCGGTGCTTGAAAGCCTCGTGCAGCTGCAGTTCCGTCCGGGACAAGAAGCACTTGGCACAGGTGGGACACTAAGGGACAGGGTGAGCAGGGCGAGGGTCAGGAGGGAGGGCCGCCCGGGAGCCCCACAGAACCCCCTGGACCCCTCATGGCGGAAACCGCACTGCCCGCCCACTCTGGACGCGGCCACGGCCGCCTTCACCGTGCTGGTGCCCAGCATCGGAGTGCCCGGCCCCGGTCCTCGGGGTCCTCGGGACGGCCTGGCACTTACAGCGTGGGGCTTGGGTGCTCCGTGCAGCTTGATCATGTGGCTTTGCAGGTCCTTCTTCTGCATGAACTGCTGCGAGCACGAGGCACACTGGAAAACATGACCGCGGCCGCCTGAGGCCCAACACGGACAGCCCTGCTCGCCCCCAGGCTGCCAGGACGGGAACCCAAAGGCAGGGCACAGCCCGAGATTCGGGAGGCTCCCTCCCCCCACCCCCACCCCCACCCCCACCGCGTGAAGGCCACACTGGGGAGGGGCTCTGGTGCTACGCCTACGCGGAGGCTGAGGCTGCCCTCCGCAGCCCCGCCCAAAGATGCCGGAGCACTGGACACGGGACACGGGGAGGGCAGGGCTCCTCGACGGCTGGCGAGGGGGAGGCCCCCCCGACACCATCCCAGGTAAAGGGCTAGGTGGGAGGGCCCCTGGGGCCGCCCCTCGGCCCCCAGCCCTGGGGACAAGCCGAGCCTGACCTTGTAGGGCATCTCCCCCGTGTGGGACACCATGTGCACCCGCAGCTCCATCCTCCGGCGGAATGTCTCCTGGCACACGGAGCACGTGAAGACCTGGCAGTGTGAGGGGCAAGCGGGACCGGCGTCAGCGGGGGCCTCTGCCTCGACGGCAGCCTCGGCCGGGGCTTCCACTCGCTGCTGGGAAGAGTCTGCCTGGGGTGGAGGGGGGACGGGGTGGGGCGCTAGGGTGGGAGAGGGCTACACGTAACCTGCTTGCCCTGATGCTGACCCTCACTGAACGCTGCAAGCCCACCACGCCAGGCCAGGGACGGGGCCACAGCCTGCAGGCGACAGGCCTCTAGGAAGAGGTGGGGGGGCGGTTAGCCCCCGAGTCACACGGGCCAGCCAGGGGGGTGGGGGGAGGTGACCAGGTGGCCTTTCTCAGCAGCCACCCCCCACCGAAGTACCCCTTCTCCAAAGCCCAGGGGCCCAGGCAGGCAAACCCAAAATGCCTCCTGTCAAGTCCCTCCTGGGCTGGTGACGCCTGCCCTTGGGACCTGTGTCCCTGCCACCTGTGCCAGGAAGTGGACCCGATGATACCCACGGGCCCTGCAGCACTCGAGTTTACAGTCCCGTCTAGGCCAGTCCCCTGGGGGCCCCTCCCAGGTGGCAGAGAGACAGAGGCCAGCGTGCCCTGCCCACCAGGACCCGGGCCGGCCCCCAAGTACCTGTTCCGAGCGGTTCATGCAGTTCCGGGCTTCGTGCTCCAGGAGGTTCTCCTTCCGAAAGTAACACTTCCCGCATTTGGGACACTCGAAGGGTTTCTCCCCAGTGTGTTTCCTGCTGGGAGAAGCCACGGGGGGTGTCGGGGCTGAGCGGACCTGCCGCCCTCCCTCACCCAGGCCCCCTCCAGCACCTCTGCTGATGGCGCTGTGCTCCGCGGCAGAGGAAGACTGGACTTGGGCCGACGCCTGAGGCTCTCCACGAGGCTCGGCCAGACCCAGCTGGTGAAGCTGCAGGGGTGAGCCCAGAAACCCTCCTCCCTCCCGGAGACTCTGCAAGGGAGGGCACGGCACAGCTCCATGCTGGAGGGGCGCCCCAGAGCCACAGGCCGAGGGGGAGGCCCAGCCGCCAGCATCACTCCGAAGAAAGAAATGATCCCGGGGCCCTGACTCCCTGGAGAAACCACGCAGTCTGCCTGGAACTTCCATGGGCTCAGCCTTCAAAACCACAGCCAGAATCTGACCACCTCACCTGGCCTCCATGCTACCATCTAGTGCGGCCACGCCGTCCCTGGGCCGCTGCCTGGGCCTCCTACCCATCCCGTGCTCCACGCTTACCTCCCGTCGGGTTTCCACTTCAGGAGCCAGACGGGCCCTCAAGTACAACCAGATCGCATTGCCTCTTTGCTCACAACCCTCTAACGTTTGGCATCTCACCCTGAGAAAGGCCTGGGGGCCCGTGAGGGCACTGCTGGCCTGCCCCTTACCTTGCTGGCCCCCTCCCACCCCAGAGCCTCTGCTCTGGCCCCTCTCTGGCCCAGAGCGCTCTCCCCAGCCATCCGTTAGGCAAACTTCTTCACTTCCTTTGAGTCTGCTGGATTATCTCCTTTCTTTACAACCGCAACCTGACCCCACCCTGAACTCCCCAGCCCCTGGCACTGCTGTCCTTTTCTTTTTTCCCATGGCCTTCATCGCACTGCAGAGTCTCTTATCTGGTAGTTCAGGGTCTCATCGCCCTGCTGGAAGGCAAGATGCACAAGGCCTCTTTGTTCTGCTCACTAAGGTATCCGGTGCGCCCAGCCACCGGGCAGACAGCTCACTGAATGAGCTAAATGAACCCTGACTTCAGAGCCCGGGAGTGGCGTGGGGAGAGCTCCGACAACCTGCCAGAGGCCATACACTCCTCTCATCCTCTGCTGCGACACTTGACTGTCCTTGTCCCCCGTCCCAAAGACCTCAGGAGGCCATCACCCCTTCCCAGTTCTCAGGGCCGGTCTAGCAGCCTGCAGCCCAAGGTAAGGATGGGGTCGGTGCCTGCACCCAAGTCTTACACTGGGAGAGTGTCCAGGCAGACACAGATCACCCCAGGGTGACTTCCCCAAAGGCTCCACTGGCAGCAGCTGCCCCCAGAGCAGGGACAGCAAATGGGCTTCAGCCCCAGTTCCAACTCCATTCGGTCGCTAGTGGCTTCTGAGAGTGTCATACTGAGAAAACACGTATGGCCCAGCCTGGCTTGGCAAGAAATCACACCAAGTGATGTCTTGGGCTAAGGAGGGGCAAGGCTAGAAGGCGCGTCACCTAGTTGCCGTCCCTGCAGGCCCCGCAGAGAGCAAGGCCCCTGGAGCAGCGCCTTCCAAGAGGACGCTCCGGGATGATGGAAATGTTCTACGTCTGTCCTGTCGCATTCAGCAGCTGGGTCCACACGTGGCTACTGAGCCCCTGAAATGCAGCTAGTGTGACTGAGGAAATGAACTTACTTAATTTTAATTACTTTGATTTTAAATTAAAATAGCTTCGTGTGGCATCTGATTACCTTATGGGACATGGCTTCAGACAAATGCTCTGCTGAGACCTCAGAGCTAACCTGTCCCAGAAATGTGGGTGGCACCAACCCTAAAGATTGACATCTTGGCCCAAAGCCCACACTGCCAGGCTTCAGAAACACCTACAGTCAGGCCACAGCCACAGCACGGGGCCACAGGCTTCTCTCACCCCCTTGGGAAAAGCCAGCTGGAGGTCAATGTTCACAGCGCATGGAACGTGTTGCTAAGGTGTCCACAGACCCACTCCAAGCAGAGGGCTCGCAGGAGGGCGAGGAAGAAGGAAGCCAACCAAGGTCAGGCGCTCACTCCCCAAAGGCCAGAGGACGCCAATGCCAGGCGCTCTGTGGGTCTGAGATGGAGCCCCTGGCCCCTACGCGGCCCAGAAGTGGGGATGCAGGCCCCCTCCCCCAACACGGGAACAGCAGATGGGAAAAGAAAATAGAAAAACAGAACGTTTACCTGTTGTGAACTTTTAGATAATATTTGCTGAGGAACTTTTTATGACATGTGGGGCATTCAACCGGCACCGCTGTACCTTTTCTGTTCTCAGCAGGCTCGGCTGCCCGGGAACCTGCACTCAGGGCCGGCTCGGCAGCACAGGGCTTTCTGATTACGTTTGATTTCCTCCTGGTCGGCACAGCCTCAGTCTCAGAAACATAATCGCCGTCCCCGTCATCCTCAACTTGAACCACCACTTCCCACTAGAGCAGAAGGGGCAGCAGAAGGGAGCGAGGTCACCAAATTAATCAGCAGGGGTGCTGGGGGCGGATCTACGGGGCAGCCAGCTCCCTCCAGTTCCAGCCCAAGTCCCTTCATCAGTGACTGTTCCCTTCAGGGTCCCAGGGCAGGCAGCATCCGAATCTCAGGTTTGGAGAGCAAGAGCTCTATTTGTGGGTAACTGGAATTTTGCCTGGATTTCACTACCCTGGGAAACACCTGATGCCGCCCACTCGACCCCAAGAAGCTGGCAACCACGAACACGACTTGTAGAAAGGTCAGCCTGAGGATGCAGGATGGAGCTGGCTTCCTACATTTGGAGGAAATCTGTCCTAAACCCACAAAACAGATTCTAACTTAGGGTCCAGATTATCCCGGAAAAGCGTCAGTCTCTCCTCCCCACTCCTGCCTCCCCTGCTCCAGCATCGTGGGCACAGTACCTCGTGACTCCCGCCCTGCAGCTGGACACCTTCAGCCTCAAAGGGCCTTGGGGGCACTCTGCAATCCTCAGGCTCCTTGTCCTCAGGAGGACAAAGCTTCAGAGCCTGCTTGAGTTTCCCACGGAGGAAGGAGGGGTTCTCACTCTGAGGGAGACCCAGCTGGGGCCTCTGGAGGCTGGGACTGCCGCTGAGCTCCTGATCCCTGGGGGTTGGACCCAGCGTCCTCGAAACTTCCTCTTCCTCCAAGCTTGCTGGCTCCTTGAGGTGGCTGTTCACATCCCGAGGGGCAGGTTTCCCCAGCCCGCTCTGGCCACTTGGTGCCTGTCCCACTGAGGCTTTGGGCTTGAAGCTCTGGCACAGCTCTACAGCCTCTGGCACCCGCAACTCCCTGGCTGCCAGGAGCACCTGATCCCGGTTCCCCGAGGTGAGGGCGAGGTGGCCAGTGTAGAAGAAGTCCAGCAGGAGGCCAAAGATCTCAGCGAAGCCGGCAGGGAGGACGACACTGCCCCCTGAGCCATCCCCATAGAGGCTCTGGAAGAAGTGGCTGCAGCACGCGAGGACACTCCAGTGCGCCTTGAACACCAGACCCCCCACGTCCAGGGTGGCGTCGCAGTACTGGCCCCGCTCCCGCTGCTTGTTGAGTTCCTGCAGAACCCTTACACTGTGCTGGACGAAGGAGCCGTCCATGCTCCGTCTGAAAGGGAGAAAAGCAGCAGTGACCCCCTGACCAGTCCAACCGAGGGGTAGTAAGAGAAAGCCCCTGGATCTGAGAAGAGGGTAAGGGAAGGCAGACTCTATTCAGTCACATTTATTACAACCAGGGCTTAGATCAAGGTTAGAAGGTGCAAGCTGACACAGGAACGGACTGAAAGTCTCCCTGGGGGCCGGGGCCAAGTAAGCAGCCCATATCGGGGGTGGCCAGAGAGTGTGGTGGCGGAAGCGCAGGTGGACTAGGTGGGGACAGAGTCGGGAAGGGTGCTGGTGGGAGGAAATCAAAAGTTTGAGACAAGAAGCGGGGGACCAGCGCGAACTCATCAGCCTGGCACAGCGAGAGGGCCCGACGCAGTGGAGGGTGGCCGCTGCAGACAGGTGAACGGAGCCCACGCCGCGCCCACACGTCCGGAGCGGCCGGGCGGAAGGCGGCCGCGGTCACACTCCGTCAACAGCCACCGCGGCCCACAGCGCCCCCTCCCTCGCCCCGTTCCTCCCGACCTCCTCACCCGGGCTGGTCCTCCCTAAGCCAACCCCTCCGGCCCCAAGCCAGGTCGCCCGCACAACCCCACCGACCAACTGCCCCGGCGGTAAGTGCCGGGCCGACCGTGCAGAGACGCGGCCGCCGCCGCCGCCGCCGCCGCCGCCGCCGCCGCCGCCGCCGCCGCCGGACGTGACGTCAGAGCGCGCCGGCCGGGGCGGGACGCCTCGGAGGCGCTAGCCTTTACCTCCGGCCCCTGGAGGCGGTACCACGTAGATAACAGCCAATGGGGTGCATGGAAAGGCGGGGCCAGCTCCGTTCCCTCGGCGCTGGGCCCGCCTCCTGGGGTTGCCCAGCAACGCCAAGCTGGACATTGAGTCTACTCCCCCGCTCGGAGTCCCGAGGTTCCGGCTGCGGTTAGCCCGGCCGCGCAGCGCCCTCAGGCTTGAAGAGACAGCGCCCTACCCTCGCCCTAGAGAGGAAGCACAGCCAAGACGCACCTTTCACCTTTTTATTGGCAGCCAGCGCAGCCCGGACTGAGCTCTCCCGTGGGCTTACACTCCCCAAGACAAGGCTGAGGAGCCCAGAGGCCTCCCGGACACCCCAGGTCCTGGGCGCCCCATTCCACCTTCAACCCTGAGAGCAGTGGAGACTTCCGGTCCACCCTGCCCCGGCTTGACCCTGCCGGACCCACTGGTCAGGTGGAGGAGCCACAGCGCCTGGTGTAGTCCTGGGTGGAGGCCTGGAAGCGCTCGGTGCTGTTGAGATCTGGGCGGCACAGGATCACACAGCACTTGGGGAGGAAATAACCGCTGAAGCCGCCACTCAGGCTGCTCAGCATGGCCAGCACGTTGACCGTGGGCCGGTACTTGCCCTGGTAGACACTGGCCATGGTGAAGAAGGAGATCCAGGACACGAAGTTGAGGAGCAGGCTGAAGGTGGCACATTTGACCTCGTTGTAGTTCTCTGGCAGGTCCTTGTCCAGGTAGCTGCAGGCAAAGGCGCTGACCTAGAGGAGGCCATTGTAGGCGAAAGCCAGCATGAAGCCCGGTGAGTTAGCCTCTGTGCAGTCAAGCACCACCAGGTGAGGGAAGGGCTGGTATTCCCTGGGGGGCAGTGGGGTCCACACTGCAAGCCACATTAGACAGATAAGCAGCTGGGTTATTGAGCTGATCACCACCAACAGGCCAGCACTGTGGTTTTGGACCCACGCACGGATGAAGGTGGGTACCTTGGCAGAAAACTTGAAGATGAACACAAGTTGGAAGGAGTGGATCATCAGGCAGGACAGGAAGATGGCAAAACCAAGGGCAAAGAGTCCTTTGCGCAGCAGGCATGTGGGCAGAGTGGGCTCCCCAAAGAAGCCATAGTGGCCGCAGCTGCCCCCCGCCAGGGAGCCCAGCATGAGGAAGCACAGCCGGCCTCCAGCTGACCTCACCACAGGCGTGTCTAGGTGCCAGGCAAACAGGCCAGCAGTCCCAGACACCAGCAGCAGCAGCATATTAGCTGCCAGGAGCACCCAAGAGATGGGCTCATGCCAGGTCAGAAACACCACGGTGCATGGGAAGCAGGTCTGGCTTCTCTCAGGTGCCCACTCTTCTTTCCCACAAGGTTGGCAGCTGTAGGGGTCTGGAAGGGAAGTCAGAGAGTGTTCCTGAGAGCCGGGCGAGCATAGCAGGAATGGGAAAAGGAAGGGAGGCCGTGCAAGCCCGCAAGGTTCTGGGAGGGCTGTAGCACAGGAGCTGGGCTCTGCCAGGCACAGCAAGATGGGGGTAGCCCTGAGTGAGGGCCCCCAGGCCAAGTGTTTCCTCAACATGCCTGTGTTAATTACAGATTGTGGAGACACCTGGGTGGGTTCTGTATGGCTCATGATCCTATGAAACCCAGAAGGGGTTTGCAAACCAAGAGGTCGTAGTGAGGGCCTTAACCCACATAACCCTGAGGCTATGATCCAATGCGTGCAGCCAGCCCCAAAGGAAGGGTCTTTTCTTCTCTCCCCAGCACTCCCACTAGCCAAATCCACCTGCCTGAGCTGCCGCTCTGTGGTTCCTCTGAGTTGACTCTCTCAGGATAGAAGAGATACATTCCCACGCCCGCAGAGACAGTAAAAGGAAGGCACGTGGCCCCTGGAGTCCAGCTCTGGGCTGAGCCCTTAGCTACCTCCGTTTGCTCTCTGGTCTTGACCTTGCGTCACTGGGTAGAGTATGCTGTTTGTCCTGCTGCAGACATGCTAGTATCTGCATTCAGGCCAAGCTCTTCAAGGTATCAGCTGTCACCGGCATGGACAACAGAAGGGACTTCATACAGATAACATGGGAGGGCACAAAGGGAATGACAGCCACATCTGTTTGGATAAAGAGGTTGAATTTAGGGGGACTTCCCTGGTGGTCCAGTGGTTAAGAAGACGCAAGAGGGAAGGGATATGGGAACAGATGTATATGTATAACTGATTCACTGTGTTATAAAGCAGAAACTAACACACCATTGTAAAGCAATTATGCTCCAATAAAGATGGTAAAAAAAAAAAAAAAGAATCTGCCTTCCAATGCAGGGAACATGGGTTTGATCCCTGGTCAGGGAACTAAGACCCCACATGCTGCGGGGCAACTAAGCTCACATGCTGCAACCACTGAGCCCACATGCCACAACTAGAGAGAAGCCCATGGGCGACAACGAAAAATCCTGCATGCCACAACTAAGACCCAATGCAGCCAAAAACAAATGAAAGAAAGAAAGAAAGAAAAAGAAAGAAAGAAAGAAACTCAGCTACATATGAGGCCTTCAACTGCTTGTTTCTTTCCACTTGATCAGAATTCAGTCTGATGGAAGGTGTCCCCCAGCCTGTCCCTAACTGGCAGCAAAGTGACCAGGGCCCTGGTTCTGCACATGTGTGGCCCAAGGGAGGTCCTTTCATCTGCTCTACAGACCCTAGGAGTGCTGGGTGGTTCGCCCACTCATCACTGGGTCACTCACCACTCTTGTTGAGGAAGGTCCTGGCCTCACAGAGCACACACCCGAAGCAGCAGTGGTGGAAACCCATGATCTCTCTCTGGTGCCCTTCAGGACAGTCGCTGGAACACACAGACTGAGGCACCTGCAAGAAGCCACAGGTGTTCCGCAACCACGCGGAGGGGCCCAGCTCAAGGGACACTCGCTCTTAGGATGGAAAACTGGATCTCTGGGCATCCGCCTTCGCGGATTACCCCCAGGGCAGAGCCCCTGGTTGTGTGAACCAGCGATGACTGGGCATCTGTCTGTGAGCCTGTGGAGTTTCCCTGGCAGGGCTAGGGAGAGTCATAGTGGCCTGATACCTGGGATCCCCTCTCCTGCTCTGTGAACATTGTCCCCGTGCTCTAGGCTGCCTGTTAGGCAGTCACCTGGTGAGTGACTATGTCCCCGTTACCCGGTTGTCCTTTCCATGCCACCGGATTTTGATCGTATTTATGTCTAGCCGAACTGGAGACCAAAAGGAGGAGCCGACGACCCTGGAGGTCCAGTTGGGGCCACTCTAGTCCCAGGCAATTATGTTATAACTGCTGAGGGGGGGTCGCCATTGTCATTAAATGTCACAATGTCCTTGTGTAAAAGGAAATACACCTTGAGGATCTGCTCCAGAAGCTGAAACAAACAGGGATAACGGCGCTGCCACAGCTGACACGGGCTGCTCCTCCAGGACCCACCGGGACCCAGACGGCCCAGGAAGCAAGTGCGTGGGGCCTTGCTGAGCTTCCATCTGGGTGGTTTCAGCCCATCTGGAAGTTCTGGTCCCTTCCTCAGGCTCTCTCCCCTCCTAGGAGGCCCCTTCACCCTCCTATCCAGCCTCCTGAGTGAGAGGAAGTCTCTAACAAAGGATCCCTTTGCAGAGGTTTCAAGCCCTGGATCTGAGGCGTGGTGGGTGGGAGGGGCCCCAGTTCAGAGAACAGAAGACGAACACGAGCCTCAGAGAAGGAATCAGCCTCCAGTCGGGGGCCTTTGCCCCCCACCCCTCGCATTTAGGGTAGCCGAAGAGGAACCGCTCTGCTTGCCTCAGGAAAGCACCCTGATATAGGGTGCAGGTTAAGTGCCTTACCTGCCAGGGGTAGACCCAGCCTCTGGAACAGACTCCAGAGGCGCAGCCCAGGAGCTGGCGGAGGCTGTGAGCCACGGCATAGACAGCCTGGTACACGTTGTAGGCCGAGCTCATGGAGCATGCTCCAAGTGTGGGCATCTTCTGTGCCGTGAAAGCCCAGCACTCTCTGCAGAGCTGGTTGCTGCTGCACCAGGAGCCCCTGAGGCAAGGCCTCTTCAAACTCCTTCAGGCCAGGGATACGCCCCTGTGGGATGGCCACGCCCAGCACTGTGCCGATGCCCCAGAGCCCAGGCACATTGCTGATGTGTCTGGAGATGGCCCAGTCTTCTGAGGCGATCCACACCTCGGCAGTCAGCTTGGCCAGCACCACGGACTCAAAGAACACCCTGGCCAGCTGCCTGCCGGAGAAAACGACCACAACCGCGGTCCTCTCTTGGGCCAGGCAGCGCATCATGCTCTGCAACCTCTCATCGCCCGGCTGGGCAGAGAAAGGCACAATGTCCTTGAAGGCAACGCAGATGCCCTGCTGGGTGGCCTGGTCCTCCAGCGCCTGCACCCCTAGCTGCCCGTAGTCACCTTCGCTGCCCACCATGGAGACCCAGACCCACCCGAACCTCTGCAACAACGGCAGCATCAAGATCTCCACCTGGCGCTCATCACTTGGGATGGTGCGCAGAAGAGAGGTAGAGCCGCCTCACGCCGAGCATCTCGCTGCTGGCATCATAGCTGACCTGTGGGGTTCAGTTCAGCAAGTTCCGTGGCATCAGCCTCAAATGAGGGCCCCCCAGTGCCAGCCCTGTGCTGGGCGCGGGGACACGGGGAGGATGGAGACAAGGTCCTGGCCCAGGGTCTCAAGCAAAGCACCACTTGACACACGAGGCTAACAGGTTAAATGTCAGGTAAGGGAGCAGGTCCCCAGGGAGACTTCTGGGAGAAGAATGGGAATCTGTCCTGTGGACAAAGGGACCACAGCCGCATGCAGGGAGCGAAATGGTACGTGTGTGGGGCCCTTCAGGGACTTCCACTCGGCTGGAGGTCAGATCCAGGAAGAAAGGGAGCCTGGGCAGGTGTGTCTGGTCAGGGCGGGAAGCCTTAGCCCCCTGCTGCGGGGCTTTATCCCAAGGCCTCAGAGTTTAGGCAGCGAAGTGACATCAGACTTGTGTTTTAGGAGTGTATCTCTGATCAGGGAGGAATGTGTTTAAAAAGGCTCAAGGCCAGAGGAATTCCCTGGCTCTCCAGTGGTTAGAACTCCAAGCTTTCACTGCTAAGGGCGCAAGTTCAATCCCTGGTCAGGGAACTAACAACAACATAAAAGGCTCAAGGCCAGAGTCACAGAGAACTCCTAGGACCTGATGGAATCATCTGCATGAGAGGGGAGGGCGGTCAGTTAAAGCTGCGGCAGTGGCCATAGAGCAGAAGGGACAGAGCTGGCAGCGGTGAGGGCCCCTCCCTCACCGGCCCCCGGCAGAGGCCGTGGAGATGAGCTAAACGTCGGGGCAGGGAAGGGAGTGAAGGGAGGACTGCAGGGTTTCTGGCTTCCTTAGAGACAGTCACTCTGCCCGATGGGCCGGGGAGGGGATGCAGGAAGACAAGAGGCTTGTGTTACGTGGGGAGGGAAGTTCATCTGGGGGCCTGCTGGGTCCATGAAGTGGAGACGCTGGGCGCTGGGCGAGCATCTGGAAATCAGGCTGGTGCTCAGGAGTCAGAAGGAAGGTGGAGACAGGAATTTCAGCCCGGTCCTCGGCCGGCCTAGGAAGGGGAGGGGTCTGCCCTAGGGAGTCACCACCGCCTTCTCAGAGGAGATGGGGGCCGGGGGGGTGCAGAATTCTCTAAAGGAGACCAAGAAAGAAGTGCCCCAAGTGAAAGGGTCATAAATGCTGAGGGAAAGTGTCAAAACGGTCAAAGGGAGGGACTTCCCTGGCCGTCCAGTGGTTAAGACCGCAGGCTCTCAACGCAGGGGACACGGGTTCGATCCCTGGTCGGGGAGCTAAGATCCCACATGCTGAGCAGCATGAGGCCAAAAAAAAAAAAAAGATCAAATGGATTAAAGGCCACCTACCGGGCCCTGCACCAGCCCACCTGAGCAAGACGGTGCTGGGTTCCACCTCCAGGCTGGCCACCTGAACCACGTCCAATCCCTACCCAGCCTGCACCTTCCAGCGCCGGCTAGAAGGGCAGAGTCCAGGGCAGCGGAGGGAGGAGTCAAGGCAAAGAGGGAGAAGCAAACAGGAAGAGAGGACTCTGCGGAGAAGCCTGCCTGGAAGCGGGGCAGGGCCAGCCAGGTCTGAGAGGAGAAGCTCCTGGAGGGTAGAGGAGGACGGGCAGGCGTGTGGGTGGGGGAGGAGGCCCAGGGGGAGGTCGATGAGCAGAGGAGGGGCCGGGCGGGGCTGGCCCCCCCCCCCCCCCCACAGGGACAGGTGCCACACCTCTGAGCCTGAGTCTGGGGAGCTGGGAAACGAAGGGTGTTCAGTTCTGCACAAAGGTGACAGGACAGCGGGAGGAGAAAGAAAGGCAGAAGCTTCCGAGGAGAAGGGATTTTCCAGTGAGCACTGAGGCAGGGAGACCTGCAAGCGGCGCTTGGACAGGAAGGAATGCCAGGCAGGTGACTAACAGGCGGTGACCGCCCAGGAGGTCCAGGAGTCCAGGCTGGCCTCAGGCACGGCAGCTCCTGCCCACCCACCCCAGCCCACACTGGACTTGGCAAGAGGGGAGATGAGCGAACTGCCAGGGCGCCAGCTTATCAGGGGCATCCGGAAGGGGCTCAGCAGGGCTGCAGTGGTGGCAACATGGTAGCTGGAGTCGGGCCCAATCACCGCCACAAGTTTCCTTGGCTCTCCACGTAGCGCATCCCTAGCGTGCTCCACGTGGCAAACACATTGGCTGACTCCAAGCACCGGTCGTACGGCTTGTACCCCAGGGTGACGCTGGGCAGCAGGGCGGTGGAGTTGTTTATCTCCTCGATGCCAAACTGCGTGGCCTGGAAGAGGTGGTCGCCGTGGCCATTGAAGGTGCTGGGCCTGTAGGGAAAGCCAGGCTGAGAGCTGAAAAGGGCAAAAGGCCCTGCTGAGACCCTCTGGTCTCCTGGAAGCCCAGGCTTGGGGGATAGAAAAGAACCTCTGAGGTCATCTGTTCAGCCCCCTACAACCATGACCTCAGTGTGGACCCTGTGGCAGACACAGTTCTGTTGACAGGCCTTTGGAGAGGTAGGGGACAAATTGGAGAAATACACATACCATGCTCGCCTCCCCCCACAATAAGCATGTTAGCGCTGAAAGGCTCCCAAGTCCTGTAGGAGAGAAACCTGCTATATTAGTAAGGGTTCTCCAGAGAAACAGAACCAAGATGAGATACATATATATATGTACATAGAGAGAGAGGGAGAGAGGGAGAGAGGGAGACAGAGTGAGAGAGACAGCAAACAAGAGAGGTTTATTTTAAGGAATTAGCTCATGGGATTATGGGGGCTGGCTAGTCTGGGATTTGCAGGGCAGGCTAGAAATTCCCATGAGACTTTATTTTGTAGTCGAGGCTGAAGGTGGAGTTCTTTCTGTTTCCAGGGACCTCCATCTTTTCTCTTAAGGTCTTCAACTGTTTGGATGAGGCCCACCTACCTGATGGAGGGCAATCTGCTTTACTCAGTCTATTGATTTCAATGTTAACCACGTCTATGGGAATTCTCTGGTGGTCCAGTGGTTAAGACTTCACCTTCCAGTGCAGTGGGTGTGGGTTCGATCCCTGGCTGGGAGCTAATATGCCACATGCCTCGTGGCCAAAAAGCCCAAAATGTAAAACAGAAGCAATATTGTAACAAATTCAGTAAAGACTTTAAAAATGGTCCACATCAAAAAAATCTTAAAGAAAAATAAATATTAACCACGTCTAAAAATACCTTCACAGCAACATCTAGACTGGTGTTTAACCAAACAACTGGGTACCAGGCCCCAGCCAAGTTGACACATGAAATTAACCGCAGTCTGTGCTTAACCTTGTTTAACTAGTACTTTTCACTGGGACACTCGTGCCTGTGATGAGGGCCTGTGTTCCTCATGGCCTCTCTGGGAAACACCGACAAGGGCGCACTGGGGACATGATTCAGCCCTGCTTGCAGAGTGTGCCAGCCTGTTCCATTTCCCAGCCTCTCTGCTTGTTGCTAGGCTCTCCCATCGTTCCTATCACTTCTGTCCTTGAGTCACTGGAAGGAAAGGCAGTACCTCCTGCCCGTGACAGCCCTTCAGTTATCTGAAGCCGGTTTTCATATGTCTCCTCCTCAAGTCTTTTCTTCCCAGGTTCCCACCTGTAGCTCTTTGGGCCAGTCCTCCTGCACCAGGCTTTCCAGAACCTTCCTCCTGGGCTGGCTGTCAGGTGTGCTTCATGTTGCGGGCATCCTACTGCTGAGCCATGATACATCATCTTCAAGCTGCCCAAATCTAATACTTGTATGGATGGCAAGCAACTATCTTCTTTATAAGAAAAGCCGTTGTTTTTTCTACCTAGACTGTTGACTTCATGAAGACACCAACCTAATTCATCTTTGCTAAGCTCCTGAAGCATCTACTGCTATGTGTCCCCACATGGGGGGGGGGAGCCTCCCCTGGAGGACCGTACTTGCCATCTGGGAGACTAAGGAGTGTGAACTTGGGGAGGAATGGGGTGGGGGAGGAGACGGAGGAGGGGAAAGGCCACGCTTGCTTAATCCTTCCCATCTAGTTACATCACAAAGCCAGGAAACAACTGGCATGGAATTCAAAGGACTCTAACAGCCAGGGCAAAAGGACATATTACAAAGTGGAAACTGTATTACAAGGTGCCAGGGAAGGGGCTAGCTAGCACTTGAAGGTGGCGCCTGCAGGTTGGGTAGGGACTGGAGGCAGCTCAGATGGTCACCCCAGAGGCAGAACTGGCAGGGTCCCGCTGAGGGGGGCTGGCAGAGGGCCCCGTAGGCATGGGCCCCCCAGGTGACAGTTTTGCTGACCCCTCACTCACCTGTCACAGAAGGTCACTGTGGGTCTGCATCTCACCCCTAGGTGGTCACCGTGGAGAGGAAACTGGCCCGCAAGCAGGTAATCCCCAGGGAGGCTGAAGTCAGAGGAGGACGCGGTGCTGTGGCAGCTGAAAGCCCAGCAGCAGGAGAGAGAAAGCTGCAGGCCGATGAGGCACACCCCCCAGAGTAACATGCTGGCCAGACCTCCCTGCGCCTGGCATGGCCGCGCCGCGCCCTGGGACCAGGCCAGGCCGTTTAACTAGAATGGTCGGCAGCTGCCCAGATGCTTCCCAGTTTCATGCCTTTGAAAGGGGTGGGACTGGAACCGGGCTGTTTGCCTCCACCGTCTAGGGCTGCAGGCCTCCTCAGGAACCGGGCAGGGTAAAGGCACAGGTGCAAACCAGGTGGCACCCACTGGCCCTTCCTCTGGACGGTTGTGGGTTCTGTCCTGGCACTGCTGCCTGTGGCTTCACCTGGCTCAGAAAGGGAGCCCTGGTATTTGGGGGCAGGCAGAGGAAGGCTGGAACACATCTTCTCTGGGGGCCTTGAGGAACAGGGTGTGGAAGGCTGCTCTCTGGGAGCTGAGGATTTTAAAACCTTTTACCTGGGCCTCAGATGACCCAGTGAGACAAGGCTTTGAGTTCAACTTGCAACTCCACACACCCACCCCAGTCTTCAGTGTCCTGAAATTGAAATTCTGAGTAAATCATCCCGATTTCGCCTTGTTATAAACAGGGTTGCTCCCTTCAGCTCAAAGACAAATGCATGCAAACAGAGGGTATGCAAATAGACCGGTTTTGTTTAAAACGTCAATCCTGGAGCTTTCTCTGCAGGAAAAAAAAAATCCTAGGTGGATTTCCGGAGAGGTGGCCTTGGACTCAGGGTATCTCACTTTCCCTCTCCAGGCGGCCAGGGTGGGGCTTTTGCGTAATGTAAATGGAGCCTTCGTTGGGACACCCCGCCCGGGTGTTGCCCGGGCGGCCCCCAGATCCGCCCCGCACCGCGAGAGGGCCAGAGCCTCCAAGGAGCCGGGTGAGGCCCGGGGGCGCTGCCGAGGCCGCCGGCAGAGGGCGCCCGCGGCTCCCAGGCCGCTGGACGGGCCGCGGGGCGGAGCGACGGGATCTCGCGAGATTGTCGAGCAGCAGGAGCCGGTGGGCAGCATGGCTGACTCGGTGCTACTGCTCAAGAGGGGTCCTTCTCGCTCCACGTGGCTGCGGGCCCGCAAGGCCCGGCCGCACCTCATCCTCAGCTACCGGCCCCGCCGCCGGCTCGGGAGGCTGCGCTGGCGCGGCCGAAGGCGCTTTCGGCGGCGAGTGCTGCAGGCCCAGGCGGCCGGCGCGGACTGGCGGGAGGGCGTCTGCCTGGTGTCGCGCTCGGCGGCGCCCCGGAGGCCCAAGACCGCGGCCCCCAGCCCCCGCCCGGCCCAGGATCCGGCCCCGAGTTGTTCCGCGATCCTCCCCATCCCGCCTGTGCGGTCGGCCGGCTCGGGCCGCGCCGTGTTGCTGCTGCCGCTGGGGCAGGTAGGTCGCGCCCGGGGAGCCGGGAGGGCAGAGCGGGAGGGGTGGGGACGCAGCCCCGGGAGCTGCAGGCTGGGAGAGGCCCGTGTCCCCCTGCGTGTTCTTTGGTCGCATTCCTCGGGCGGTGGTGCTGGGCAGAGCGTAACAAGGACCCTCCCGAGGGAATTCTAAGTCTTTGGGGCTGGAGGGACTTTAATAGTAACGAAAATAATAGGTTGCATTTGCCGAGTGCTTAGAAATGTCAGACTCTAAGTAAGTGTTCTAAGTGTTTGGGGCATATGAACCCATTTAGTACTCATGCATGCTCTACGGAGTCTTTACCGCTAGGAATGTTTACAGAAAGAAAGAATATAGCTTAGGTAACTTTCCAGAAAGTTATACAGCAGAGGTAGAGCCAGCAGTCAAACCCTGGCAGCCTGATTGCAGGGCCCCTGACGTTCACCTGAACGTTGGTCTGGGAGGTCCCCCGCAATACAGGAGGGAGGTGAAAACCCAAGAACGGGAGAGAGACGGCAGGCGCTGGACCTTTGTAAGAACAGGGAGTCATGCGTACAGCAGAGCTGAGTTCAGGGGCTCCCCCCGGGTCAGTGTTCACCAGACTCTCTGTCCCTGTAAATGCCATAGGATATGATCTTAGGTTAAAAATATTAATATTTTAATCTATTAGTTTAAAATCCTAGATAGTCACCTACAAGGTATTCTGTTACTTGGAAATCAGCCTCCTTTTGATGTCTCAGTAGCCAGTTAAGATCTTAGAAGTTTTCTGTCATTGGTAACAGAATCTGTAACCTTATTTCTTCCTTTCTTTTTTCTTTTCCTCTAGGGCTTTACTTTTAGCGGGATCTGTCGTGTGACCTGCCTCTATGGCCAGGTGCAGGTGTTTGGTTTTACCATCAGCCAAGGCCAACCTGCCCCAAATGTCTTCTCTACCTATACCCACTCTCGCCTGACTATCAATGCAGTTCATTACTCAGTGCATGAGAAAAGCAAGAAAGAGATGAAAAGGGAAGCCCGAAGTTTGCTCAGATCTTATCTGAACCAAGGTAATAAAAAAAAAAACTGCATGATTTACTAAGGATGTATCATAATAAGGTGAATAATTTTTTTTGGCTGCGCTGCCCGGCGTGTGGGATCTTAGTTCCTCGATCAGGGATTGAACCCGTGCCCCCTGCATTGGAAGCGCAGAGTCTAAACCCCTGGACGGCCGGGGAAATCACAAGGCGAATAATTTTCAGATGCTTACTATGGCCTAGAACTTGTACCCTCTACTGTATCTGTTTAAACTCTCACCAGGGTCTTGAGAGTGAAGCTACTGTTTTCACGATTTTACAGATGAGAAAAGTTGCCCAAGGCCACACAGCATTTAGGTAGCAAACCTGGATTGACTTCTCCACCCAGGTGTGTTCCTGTCATGCAATATGGCCTCCTGAAAAAGTCTCTCAAACATAATTCCTAGTCTCAAAAAGTTTGGAATTTAGCAGAGGAGAGGGAGGTCCTAAAGGGCATAGAGTTTAATGGTGTGCTTTTTCTAAGGTAGTTTATATCTCTCTTTACAGATGACAGATACTGTTTGATGAAGAACTTTTCTCCTCTCTGTTC
The DNA here is from genome assembly GCF_964341445.2 of Mesoplodon mirus. Classification (NCBI taxonomy): domain Eukaryota; kingdom Metazoa; phylum Chordata; class Mammalia; order Artiodactyla; family Ziphiidae; genus Mesoplodon; species Mesoplodon mirus. The sequence goes on along the minus strand of NC_138978.1, from coordinate 4,581,978 downwards.
CATTCTGTTGCTGGAACGTCTGAAAACCTCCACTGTGAACTTCATAATCAGCCATCCAGGTTTATCTTACGTTTTCGTACAAGAGGTAGAACCAGTTTTCATTCAGAGTTTTGCTAATTACTTTCACCAAAACAGTCAGATGACTATGTAGGATGCCCCCGTGGAAGATCAGTCTGTCTGTCACATTGTGCTGTAAGTCGTACAGAATGTGACATGAATGTAAACTAAAAGTAGTCAGTATAGAAGACTATATCGTGAAAATTGTCTCTTCTACCCCCCTTAGCTTCATTCCCCAGAGAAAGTCATCGTTTTCTACTATAGTTGGTTAAATGCCTTTTGATATTTCTTCAGTGGTTATCTTTATATTTTTTTAATGGTTATCTTTATATTTTGATTTACTAACGAGACAGTATGAATTTTCTCTAAACTCTGAATGAGAATGAGTAATTTCAATGTACTTGCACTTTATCCCATCTCTCTCTTTCTTCAACTCCAAATTTTTGCTACCCTTATTATTAATTTCCTGAAGTCGGGTCGGTCACTATAATTGTCTTCCACGAGCCAGTAGACTGAGTCAACACTATAGGAACATCAGACAGACTGGGTGTGAGGTGTGAGTGCTTGGGCGCACGGAGACGGGGCGCTGCAGGAGGAGACTTAAATCTGTAGCTTAAAGATGCCTTAGACATTCAGCTGGAGGTGTCAAGTGAGAGATTCAGCGTGTGAGTCAAGTTCAGAGAGGAGGCTGGGAATGTAAATTTGGGAGCTTTCAGCAGAAGAGGGTTCCGGAGCCCGTGAGACAGGACAGTAACGCCAAGGAGTTGATACAGGTAAAAATGAGAAGGTTCCGGGTCTGAGCCCGGGGAGCAACAAAGAGACTGAGCACAGCAGGCGGGTGTGGTCGGGGAACCGCTGGAGGACGCGGAGGCCCCGCGGCAGCTGACGGTGAGACGAGGCCTGAGAAGGGAACTTGGGTGCAGAATCACCATCTGGACGAGAGTGGTTTCATTGCATTGCTGAGGGGGCTGGCCTGACTGGAATGGGGTCAAGACCTGGGGAAGAGCGGAACTCGGGGGTTTAGTAGTAAGGGATTTTGCTTTTAGAGAGTTTAGCTGTAAAGGGAAGAAAGAAATGAAACAGTGGTGGGAGAAGTGAACATGAACTAGAGAGTTCTGGTTTTTGTTCAGGTGGATGGAAAAAAACCTTGTGATTGAACACAGCAGGTGGGAAAGATCCACAGGAGAGAGCGCGCTGGTGCATGAGGGAGAGGATGGCTGGAGCGAGGTGGGGGAGTGGACCTCGAGGGGCGGGTTCTGGTGTCTGTGTGGAGGGTTGGCCTTAGGAGCAGAGGCAGTTCCTTTAGAGTGGCTGAAGGCAGTGCCTGGGACAGAGGCGGGGGCAAGGGGAAGGTCTCTTCTGATTGCTTCCCCTTACGCTGTGAAATGGTTCAAGGTTATCACCTGGGGAGTAGGAGGGGGTTGGAGGCTGGAAGATATGAAACAAGGTCAGGACAATGAATGGGCTCTTGTCATGTAAATTTAATCTAGTACAGAATCCAGCAGCTTGGTCGGAGCCATAGAGAAAGGAATGGAAATCCCGTGTTACCAAGTGAGTGTTTCAGATGCCACGATCAAACTCATTCTTTTTTAATTTATTTTTAGCTTTTTTTTTTTTTTTTTTTGCGGTACGCGGGCCTCTCACTGTTGTGGCCTCTCCCGTTGCGGAGCACAGGCTCCGGACGCGCAGGCTCAGCGGCCATGGCTCACGGGCCCAGCCGCTCTGCGGCACGTGGGATCTTCCTGGACCGGGGCACGAACCCGTGTCCCCTGCATCGGCAGGCAGACTCTCAACCACTGCGCCACCAGGGAAGCCCTATTTTCAGCTTTTTTTTTGTCCCTGCGACTTACCCAACCAGCACTATTTATACTCCTTACGATCTTTCTTGGATAACTTTCCTTTCCACACTTATGCGTTAATACATTCTGGAATTATATTTTCCTATAAGGCAGATAGTAAACTTTAGCTTATCTCGTTTTATAAGATGTTCTTGTTTTTCCCTCAGTGACTGATAGTTGAGCGGAGTGTAGAATTACAGGTTCACAGTTTTCCTCGAAACCTTGAAGGACTTCGTTGTTTTCTAGAATCCAGAATAGCTGCTAGGAATCCTCACCCCAGGCTGATTCTTGCTCCTTTTATGAGGTCCTTCTCCTCGGGGTTGATGAATTGCATGCGGGTGTGATCACGGGTGGGGTCTCTTCTTGGGTCCTCCCTTATTCCATATGAGACCCACTTGCTTCTGCCAGGGCCCTGCTCTCATTCCTCCGGTGGCTTTCCTGTGGTTTCCTGCTACTTCTGCTAGAATGCCATCGGACTTCATGTCCTCACCTTCCACATCCTTTCAACTCTCTTTTTAAAAAGATTTATTTATTATTTATTTATTTTTGGCTGCGTCGGGTCTTAGTTGCGGCACGTGGGCGGTTGCGGTGCACGGGCTTCTATCTAGTTGTGGCGGTGGGTTTTTTCTTTTCCTCTCGCTCTCTAGTTGTGGCACGCAGGCTCCAGAGTGCATGGGCTCTGTAGTTTGCGGCACGCGGGCTCTAGTTGAGGCACGTGAGCTCAGTAGTTGTGGCATGCCGGCTTAGTTGTCCCACAGCATGTGGTCTCTCAGTTCCGACCAGGGCTTGAGCGCCCATCGCCTGCACTGGAGAGCAGACTTTTTACTACTGGACCACCAGGGGAGTCCCTCCTTTCAACTCTTTGTCTTTTTTTTTTTTTTTTGGCGGTACGCGGGCCTCTCACTGTTGTGGCCTCTCCCATTGCGGAGCATAGGCTCCGGACGCGCAGGCTCAGCGGCCATGCTCATGGGCCCAGCCACTCCGCGGCATGTGGGATCTTCCCGGACCGGGGCACGAACCCGTGTCCCCTGCATCGGCAGGCGGACTCTCAACCACTGTGCCACCAGGGAAGCCCCCTCTTTGTCTTTTTGCTTGATGTTTTTGGAGACTGTCTTGACTTTATTCCAAATCACCAACCTGTTCTACAGCTGGGGTCTTCGGTTGAATTTTTCTTGTGACCATCACTTTTAAATTTCCATGCATTTTTTTCTCTAACGTCTCCCGCAGAGGTGGTGGCAGCTTGGAAGTAAGCGTAAGCTATGAAAATAGAGACGTGGACGGCTTTGGGAGGCAACAAGACTTACTGGGGGGTTGGATCTGGGGGGGTGAGAGAAAGGGAGGGATCAAATTTATCTTTTGTAGCTCACAACTCTATGAGGCTTGTTAATTTAGAACCGGAGAGAAAAAAGTATGTTTGTTTTCATCTTTTCTTAAAGTTTACATTGTTATTTCAGATTCCGACTTTCCAGATTAACTCTGAGTATTTCGCCTTGAAATCTGTGGGCATCAGGAGAGAGAGAAAAAAAACCGGCCTTCGTTTGACCGAGAGTGCCTTTTCAGTCATGGAAGAGTTAGTGAGCATTTCTTGTGGTGAGTAATCCGTACCAATACAGTCTAGCGTTTGTCCACCAAAGCCTCAGAGGGTTACTGTTGATGATTAGCGTCGTAAAGAAGATGGCTAACTTTAGGGGTCAATGTTTGTTTCACCTCCAGAAGAAGCCGACGGCTGCCCTGTCATTCTGGTCTGTGGCTCTCAGGACATTGGAAAGTCAACATTTAATAGATACCTGATTAACCAGTTGTTAAATAGGTAAGAGTATTTTTGACATATTGCTAGATTTTTGGCAGGAAGTAGGATTTTTGATTTGAGAAACTAGATGGGAATGCATCCTGACTCCTAAATAGAGATTATATACAACCCTGCAAAGCCACTCAGCTGAGTGAGGCCATCTGGTTATACCAGGTTTTGGGGTGAAGTGATGGCGCTCTCAGCTATACCCACCCTCCCTGTCGGTGAGCTCGCGAGAGTTGTCACTTGGTCTCTGAAAATGTATTTGTCCAAATCCAGAGAGTCAGGGTAGGGATAAATTCTGTTGTATTTCAAAAATAAAATGTTAAGAAAGGCAAAGTTTTATCCCTATAATGAGTGGACACTGTGGCCTTGCCTGCGTCCCATTTTCTCTTTACCGTTCTTCTGTGTTGGTTGTCGTCTTTGGAGCATTCTACCTATGAGGCTGCATGGGGTGGATTATGCCTGTGCATCACATAAAATCTTTACAATCTGATTTACCCTTTGGGCACAGTAAAACTAGTTAAGATTTTCTTTCTTTCTTTTAAATTTTCAGTATATCCTGCGTTGACTATTTGGAATGTGATCTGGGACAGACAGAATTTACTCCGCCAGGTTGCATTTCTCTACTTAACGTTACAGAACCAGTTCTAGGTATGTATTATATACTTTTTAAATGTCTTGGTTTTATACAGTGCGAAAGTAATGATACAGAAAGTTCAAAGAGGGCCTCCCTGGTGGCTCAGTGGGTAAGAATCCGCCTGCCAATGCAGGGGACACGGGTTCGAGCCCTGGTCCAGGAAGATCCCACATACCACGGAGCCTGTGCGCCACAACTACTGAGCCCGCGCACCTAGAGCCTGTGCTCCACAACAGGAGAAGCCACCACAATGAGAAGCCCGTGCACCACAAAGAAGAGTATTCCCCGTTCGCCGCAACTGGAGAAAGCCCGCATGCAGCAACGAAGACCCAACACGGCCAAGCAGCCAAGGATAGATAAATAAAATAAATAATAAATCAAAAAAAAAAAGTATTGTTTAAAAAAAAATCAAAGAATACAAAAGTATAAAATGTAAAAAAAGAACATTCTCCCCCACTTCCAAACTCATGGTCTTCCCATAACTATTCCTCTAGCCTAAAAAAAACAAAAAAAACCCAATAATACCTTTCTAGGGTTCCATTTTAGTAAATGGAACTCCCATCCATTTTATTTTATGTAAATTGGAAACACTTTTCAGTAATATTAACGTCTTATATAACCCTATACAATGATCTAAATCAAGAGGTTGACATTGGGGCTTCCCTGGTGGTGCAGTGGTTGAGAGTCCGCCTGCTGATGCAGGGGACACGGGTTTGTGCCCCTGTCCGGGAGGATCCCACATGCCACAGAGTGGCTGGGCCCGTGAGCCATGGCCACTGAGCCTGCGCGTCCGGAGCCTGTGCTCCACAATGGGAGAGGCTGCAGCGGTGAGAGGCCCGCATACCGCAAAAAAAAAGAAAAAAAAAAAAGGAAATTGACATTGATATAATACTATTAACTATTGATATAATACTATTAACTAATCTATAGATATTTTTTCAGAATTCATCAGTTATCCTACTAATATCCTTTCTATGTTTCAGAATCCAAATCAGTCCCACATTGCCTTTTTTTTTTTTTTTTTGGCTTTGCCTTGAGGCTTTGCAAGATCTCAGTTCTCTAACCAGGGATTGAACTCTGGCCACAGCAGTGAAAGCCTGGAATCCTAACCACTAGGCCACCAGGGAACTCCCACACTGCTTTTTTTTTAATACAAAAATATACGTAATATGAGATTTATCATTTTAACTCTTCATGTGTACATTTCGGTGCATTAAATGCATTCATAGTGTTGTATAACCATCACCACTATCTACCTGCAAAACTTTTTCACTGTCCCAAACTGAAATGCTGTACCTGTTAAACAATAATCCATTCCCTACCCCAGTCCCCCACAGCCCTTAGGTACCGCTAGCCTACTTTCGGTTCCTATGAATTTGCCTAATTTAGGCACCTCGTATAAGTGGAATCATGCAATATTTGTCCTTCTGTGTCAGGCTTTTTTCACTAAGCATAAAGGTTTTAAGATCTGTTCATATTGTAGCATATGTCAAAAGTAATTCCTCCTTATGGCTGAAAATTATTCCATTATGTCACATTTTGTTTATCCTTTTAACTGTTGATGGACACTTGGATTGTTTTCATTTTCTGCCTATTGTGATCTTGAATAAAGTAGTTGTGGCATGCAGGCTGTGGAGCACGCAGGTTTAGTTGCCCCACAGCATGTGGGATCTTAGTTCTCCAACCAGGGATGGAACCCCTGTCTCCTGCATTGGAAGGCAGATTCTTAACCACTGGACCACCAGGAAGTCCCAATTTTTGTTATTTTAATTATGACCTTTCTTGTGGATGTGAAGTGATACCTCTTTTTGGTCTTTTTTTTTTTTTTTTTTTTTTTTTTTTGCGGTACGCGGGCCTCTCACTGTTGTGGCCTCTCCCGTTGCGGAGCACAGGCTCCAGACGCGCAGGCTCAGCGTCCGTGGCTCACGGGCCCAGCCATTCCGCAGCATGTGGGATCTTCCCGGACTGGGGCACAAACGCGTGTCCCCTGCATCACAGGCGAACTCTCAACCACTGTGCCACCAGGGAAGCCCTCTTTTTGGTCTTGATTTGCATTTCCCTAATAACTGACGGGACTTGAGCATCTTTTCATGTGCTTATTGGCCATTTGTACATCTGCTTTGGAGAAATGTCTAGTTTAGTCCTTTGCCCATCTTTTTAATTAATTAATTTGTTTAATTTTGGCTGCGTTCAGTCTTCGTTGCTGCACGTGGGCTTTCTCTAGTTGCGGCGAGGGGGTGCAGTGCACGGGTGTCTCATTGCAGTGGCTTCTCTTGTTGCAGAGCACAGGCTCTAGGTGCACCGACTTCAGTAGTTGTGGCACGGGGGCTCAGTAGCTGTGGTGCACGGGCTTAGTTGCTCCGTGGCATGTGGGATCTTCCCGGACTAGGGCTCAAACCCGTGTCCCCTGCATTGGCAGGCGGATTCTTAACCACTGCGCCACCAGGGAAGTCCCCTTTTGCCCATTTTTGAATTGGGTTCTTTGTTTTTGTTGAATTTAGGAGTTCTTTATATATTCTGGATGTTAATTCCTTCCTTCTAGGAATTTTGTCTTTTTTTGCTCTAACACTTAGGTCTTTGATCCATTTTGAGTTCATTTTTGTGTGTGATACAAGGGAAGGGTCCAGCTTTGTTCTTTTGCACGTGGATGTCCAGTTTTCCAATATCCATTTGTTGTCCTTCCCCCACTGAGTGATCTTGGCACCTATGTTGAAAATCATTCTGGACTCTTTATTCTATTCCTTTGGTTTATGTCTGCCCTTAGGCCAGCACCACACTTAATTACTGTACCTTTGTAGTAGGTTAAAAGTTGGGAAATGTGAGTCCTCCAACTTTATTCTTTTTCAGGATTGTTTGGCCTTTTGGGACCCTTTGCAATTCCATATGAATTTGAGAATAGGCTTTCCCATTTCTGGGGAAAAGGCTATTAGAATTTTGATAGGGATTGTGTTCAGTCTGTAATTTTTTAGGTCTTCCTTAATTTCTTTTCTTTTTTTAAAAAAATATTTATTTATTTATTTTGGCTGCGCCAGGTCTTAGGTCTTAGTTGTGGCACACGGGATCTTCCTTGAGGCATGGGGTATCTTTAGTTGCGGCATGCAGACTCTTAGTTGCGGCATGCGGGATCTAGTTCCCCGACCAGGGATTGAACCCGGACCCCCTGCATTGGGAGCACAGAGTCTTACCCACTGGACCACCAGGGAAGTCCTAATTTTTTTTTTTTGGCTGCATTGTATCTTTGCTTGCATGCCGTTTTTCTCTAGTTGCTGAAAGCGGGGGCCACTCTTCGTTGTGGTGCGCGGGCTTCTCATTGCGGTGGCTTCTCTTGTTGCAGAACACAGGCTCTAGGCATGCGGGCTTCAGTAGTTGTGGCACACAGGCTTCAGTAGTTGGGGCTCACGGGCTCTAGAGCCCAGGCTCAGTAGTTGTGGCGCACGGGCTTAGTTGCTCCGTGGCATGTGGGATCTTCCCGGACCAGGGCTCGAACCCGTGTCCCCTGCATTGGCAGGCGGATTCTAAACCACTGTGCCACCAGGGAAACTCCCTTTTTAATTTCTTTAAGCAGTATTTTACCTCCTTGGTTAGATTTATTCCTAAGGATTTAATTCTTTTAGTTATTGTAAATGGAATTGCTATTCTAATTTCCTCTTCATATTGCTAATTGCTGGTGTATAGAAACATAACTGACTTTTGTGTTTTGATCTTCTGCCCTGCAACTTTGAATTCCTTTATTACTGCTAGTAGCATTCTTGTGAATCCTTTGGGCTTTTCTATATATAAGATCATGTCATCTGTGAATAGAGATAGTTTTATCTCTTCATTTCCAAGTTGGATGCCTTTTATTTCTTTTTCTTGTCTGATAGCTCTGGCTAAAACCTTTAATACAATGTTGAATAGAAAGTAAACATCATTTTGTTGTTCCTGATCTTGGAGGTAATGCATACAGTCTTTTACCATTAAGTAAAATGTTAGCTGTGGCTTTTTCAGTTTACCTTTTTCAGGTTGAAGAAGTTGTCTTCTATTCTTAGTCTGTGGAATGTTTTTTATCATGGAAGGATGTTGGATTTTGTCAAATGCTTTTTCTGTTTCTGTTCAGATAATTGTGTGACTTTTGTTAAGTTGATTTTTAAAGGAAGCAGATGGTATCACATTAGGTTGATAGATAATATTAGCGATTTAACATGCTTTTAGTCAGTAAGAATTTTTAAATACATTTACTTTATTTTAACAGCTTTCTAAAAAATACGTGTTTAGGGTGGGATAGGGAGGGTGGGAGGGAGACGCAAGAGGAAGGAGATATGGGGATATCTGTATATGTATAGCTGATTCACTTTGTTATAAAGCAGAAACTAACACACCATTATAAAGCAATTGTGCTCCAATAAAGATGTTAAAAAATAATAATAGTAATTGTTTAGGGGAGTCCCCTAGTGGCCTAGTGGTTAGGATTCCGGGCTTTCATTGCCATGGCCTGGGTTCAGTCCCTGGTCTGGAAACTGAGATCCTGCAAGCCACACAGCACAGCCAAAACAAAAAAATTGTTTAGACTTAGCTCTTTAGCTGGTTTCATTGTTCCTCTTTTACATTTTCTCTACTTCATTTAATTCTTTTTCCTTTTTTATCCCTTTAGCCCCCTTTAGTCTGGAACAGTTCCTCCGGCTTTTCTTATCTTTTATCACCTTGACAATTCGAAGGGTACGTTTGTAGGCTCCCCCGTGGTTCGATTTAGAAGTGACGCTGTTCTCCGTGTGTCATATCAACATGCTGTCCGTTTGTCCTGTTGCCAGACTTGTTGGCTTTGATCGATGGGTTAAGGTAGTGTTTGCCAGGGTTTTCCACTCTAACCAGGTGTGCTACTGTTATCTTCTTCTGGATCCTCTCCGTGGACAGAGTTAGGGAATATGCATATGCTTAAACCCACGCATGTCATGTATGTACGTATATAATATGTGTGTGTGTGCATATATGTACACACACATATTTCTGTGTCTTTCTGTATCTGCCTGTTTATTAAGAGCCATGAGTTTGCCCTGATCATTCTTTTTTTTTTTTTTTTTTTTGGCCACACCACATGGCTTGAGGGATGTTAGTTCCCCGACCAGGGATCGAACCTGGGCCCCCTGCAGTGGAAGCGTGGAGTCCTAACCACTGGACCGCCAGGGAGTTCCCTGCACTGATCATTCCGATTCTAATCTAGCACCCGGGCTTCATTCTAGTTAGCCTTCACCTTTCCATATGTATAAGTTCCTTCTCTGATGGTAAGAACCTGGCTGCCGTTATTCTCAGTATATTTACATATTTGCTCCTTCCCTCGACTACGCAGGCCACCCTGTCTGTTGGGGGCTGCCCCGAATCCCCTGGCCCCGACCTGGAGGGGAGCCTCGCCAGCTCTTTCCAAGGCGGCCTCGCCCCAGCCGCGTTGACCAAGGCCCTTGCCCCGCCAACTGTGTTGTGACATCGTCCTGGCCACCTGTCTGCTGTGGGCGCTGGCCCCAGCCAGAGGGGATGGACAGACTTCTGTGGTGACTAGGGAGTATCGGCTCCGGAGCTGGACCACCTGAGTTCAAGTCCAGCTGATGTCTACTAGCTGCGTGACCTTGGTCACGTTCATCTCTTTCTCAATTTCCTTGTCTGTAAAAATCGGGAAAGTAATGCTACCTGTCTATGAAAACTAGAGATTGTGTGTGTAGCATACATAGGACATAGTAAGTACTGTAGTCCAACAGGTGACTGCTGCTGTTATTAATCGTCGTTTCCTTAGTGTGTAAGCCCTGTAGGGAGGTTTGTTCAGTTCACAGAAATGTCCTGAGTATCTAGGACAATGCCCAGCATTCAGTAGGTGTTCAGTAAACGTTTGTTGAATGAGTGGCTGTATTAAGACTTGGTTGGGGTTAACTGTGTATGTAATCGCGAGCGTGTCTTTGTATGAAGTTGAAGGCTTAGACTTCCGAAGGTAGGAGCACAGCTATTCCTAGTGGTAGGACGGGCTCAGATTTCCTGGGGAGCTTCGTCAGTGACGATGGCTGGACCAAAACCCTCGCCATCTCTTAGGTTCTCCCGGATCGATGACTCTCATCTTTATCTCCTTAGGACCACCTTTCACCCACCAGAGGACACCCCAGAAAATGGTCTATTATGGGAAGCCTTCTTGTAAAAACAACTTTGAAAATTATATTGAGATAATAAAGTATGTGTTCAGCTCCTACAAGAGAGAGTCCCCTCTTATCGTCAACACGATGGGCTGGGTGACAGGTAAACCCGCCGAGGCGCGTGGGTTGGGCGGGAGGGTCGGGCAGTGGGGATACGTGCGTGGCTTCCAGCCATTAGTGCCGAAGCCCGGTCTCTGGGCAATTCCTTGTCTCGGAAGCAGTCCAGCTTCTTGCAGGAGTGCGTCGCCTCTCTGTGCGCTAAGTGTGCTCCCGTGGTCTCGTTCCTCGTAGACCAGGGTCTCCTGCTGCTTATTGACCTGATCCGACTGCTGTCGCCCAGCCACGTCGTTCAGTTCAGCTCCGACCGGGGTAGGTACATGCCACACCTCAGCCCGAGCTACGTGGACGACATGGACGGCTTGTACACGAAGAGCACGTCCAAAGCCAGAAACCGAGGATTCCACGTGGCAGAGTTTGCAGACAGTTTGGAATTTGCTGACGAAGAAAAGGAGAATCCAGTTCTGTTGACTGGATACAAACTGATGTCCGTTAAGTCGGAGTTTGTGTCTGGAAAAACTCCAAGAAATAGGTAAGCAAAGCATCATGGCGGGAGAAGTTAGTTTTCTTCAGTCTTACAATCCTTCTGTCCTCAATTCCCTCAAAGGAAGAGTCCTCTAAAATGTTTCAGATCTCTGTCACAGCTGTCTATTTATGAAGGAGAGTCAGTTACTTTCTGAATGGTTACTTTCCCAGTGGAAACTTCCAGAATTGGCCTCCAGGTCTGCTTGCCAGGGGCTTTGACTTGAAGCATTTCCAGGGGGGTTATGGAAGGGCAGGGTCTGCAGATGCTAAGGTTGGAACGTGGGCTGTGTGCGTAGAATCTGTGTGATGTCTCTAGTGGGAGGTGGGCCTGTAAGGTTAAATCTCTGTTTACCTCATTGTGATTTACTTTTCAGAGAATCACATAACAAAGTCCTTCGCGAGTTGGCAGTGCTGAGTTACCTTGGCCAGCTGCAGCCCCCAGTGCCAAAGCCACTGTGTCCCTTACATGGTCTGACACCCTATCAGGTGATCTGAACTCTTGGAATTGTCTTTGTTTGGGTTACTTAGACACGCCTATGGCTTCCTGTATGCCAGGAGCACTTTGACCACTTTACAGCGCCTCACTCATTTAGTCCTCAGGGCAGCCCTAGGGTGTAGATTTGGTGACTGTTTTACGGATGGGAGCTGAGTGATCCAGCTGAGTGGCACAGCTGGCCGCAGACCCAGGCAGCCCAGCTCCAGAGCTGAGCTCTTCACTGCTGTGCTGGGCCCGACTCTGGCTCCACCCTGGCTGAGAACGTTCTCCTGATACCAGAGGTAGAGCTGGGAGCACGCCCCGGCAGCCCATCTCCGCCCTTGCCCTGACTGGCTGTGTGCAACCTGGGCTCTCACCTGGGAACAGCGGTGCCAGACCTCGCAGAACGCTTGTGCAGATTTCACGAGTGCTCACGGCAGGGCCTGGCACCCGGAGAACACTCTTCAACTGTTTCAGATATCGTCCCAAGTAGATTCTGGCACTAGGGTATGTGCATCTTGGATTCCAACCTCTGAAGAATTCATCTGGGAAGAAACCACCGTAACGTTAGGATGCCAGATGATGACAGAATAAAACAGCAACAGTTAGCATTTCTAAGTGCTCTCTTCTAAGCCTGGGTTAACTCCTTTACTCACCGAGGCGCTGTTATTATCCCCACGTTACAGATGGCAGAACTGAGGCCAGGGGCACTGAGTCAGCTTGCCCAAAGGGCCATAGTAAAAGTCTGGGCCGGGACCGGCGCCCAGGCGGCCTGACTCTAGAGCCCAGGGTACTCAGCTCTGCTGTGTGGCCTGTGCAGTGCTGAGCACCCGCTGTGCCACGTGCTCTGCCGAGCACATTACCTGGGGTGGCAGCCTGCCGGGGAGGTGCTGTTACAGGCCCTGCTTACAGCGTAGAAAACCGGGCACAGCCAGGTGGACACACTGGCCTGAGGTTGCACAGGCAGGGGCCGTGACCCGGGGGGCAAGGATGCGTTTCCTGAGCCTGATGGAGAGATTGGCTCCAGGCTTCCAAGTCATCTCCACTGAAGAACCTAAGGCAGTTGGTTTAACGGAGTTTTGGTTGATTTACTGCAATTTACTCACTTGGGGATGCTCTGTAACTGAACGTGAAACTTACCTGCCAGTAATTTAAACTGCCTTTTGTTACAAATTCACATTTGTTTTTTTAACAGTTTTTTAAAATTTTTATTTATTTGGCTGTATTGGGTCTACGTTGCTGTGCAGGCTTTTCTCTGCTTGCGGTGAGCGGGGGCTACTCTTCATTGCCGTGCGGGGGCTTCTCGTGGTGGCTTCTCTTGTTGCAGAGCACAGGCTCTAGGTGCACGGGCTTCAGTAGTTGTGGCACGTGGGCTCAGTAGTTGTGGAGCACGGGCTTAGTTGCTCCGCGGCATGTGGGATCTTCCCGGACCAGGGATCGAACCCGTGTCCCCTGCATTGGCAGGTGGATTCTTAACCACTGTGCCACCAGGGAAGTCCCCCTCACATTTGTTTTTGAAGCCTAAATAATATGTGTAACAAAATGCTTTTCTGGGGACTTCCCTGGTGGCGCAGTCGTTAAGAATCCACCTGCCAATGCAGGGGACACGGGTTCGATCCCTGGTCCGGGAAGATCCCACATGCCGCGGAGCAACTAAGCCCGTGCGGCACAACTACTGAGCCTGCGCTCTAGACCCCGCAAGCCACAACTACTGAGCCCGTGCGCCACAACTACTGAAGCCCAAGTGCCTAGAGCCCGCGCACCGCAACGGAGAGTAGCCCCCGCTCCTTGCACGTAGAGAAAGCCCATGTGCAGCAACAAAGACCCAACGCAGCCAAAAAATAAATTAAAAAGAAAAAAAAAGTTTTTCTACTTTAAAAGTTTGAAATTATCCAGAAAGTTCCATGTTAAAGGTAGTTATTTACCTCGTGCTCCGGGAATGCAATCCATTTTTCTTATTGCAATAGTTAAATTAGGGAGTGAATGGAGGCTTTTTCTCACTGAATGGATTTTTACTTTCTCCCATCAGGAGACCTCTCAGTGACGGGTTTTCATAGTCTCCCTCCCTCAACTTCAGCTCATGTAGGATGTCTCCCAACTTGCATCTCATGTGTCTCTGTAGACAAAGTTCCAGGCGTTCAGTTTAGATTTCTAGCAGGTATTGCTGGTATACAGGAGCTTTGTGTAAGTTTCCTAGGTTCTCTGTATTAGAACGGTGCAGCACTAAACAAATGCTGGTTGGTGTTGGCATTCTGTTTAGATGTTTCTTGGTAGGTGGTTTGGCAGATAGAACTTCAGATAGCTGGTGAGTCAACTTGTAAACATTAAAGCAGTCTTTCAAGTAGAATTCATAGAGGGGGATGCGCATGTATCTTTCAGGTCCCTTTCAACGCCGTCGCACTCCGGATTGTCCACGCTGATGTCGCTCCTACCCACATATTATACGCTGTGAATGCCAGCTGGGTTGGGCTTTGCAAGATCCTGGATGATGTCAGAGGATATGCAAGTGGGCCCATCCTGCTTGCCCAGACGCCCATCTGTGATTGTTTGGGGTTTGGTGAGTCTGAGAGGGACACCTGTCTGTAAACCTACTGAAACTGACCCGCTTCTTCAACTGTAGATGGCTGGGCTTGACCTTGTCGCTGCCACTTGGCTGGAGTGGCCAGAGAGCTTCTCTGTCTTCTGTATGGCGGGCTTTGCGGGCTGGAGGGCAGGAAGGAAGCGGTTCTTTCTCTGCTCCTCCTGCCAGCTCCTCCAAGATTCCTAAGGGCCTGGTCATGGCCTCCTTCTCATCTGACATGTTTTCCGTGGGCCCTCCCACCCACTGCTGGGGCTCTGAGTCCATCTTAGGCCGATGTCCTTGGGGTCTCTCCAGCACAACGGAGCATCGGAGCTCCAAGCCCATGTGCCCACTGCACTCCTCCGCTTGGGTATCTCCCTGGCACCTAAGACTTGGGCCCCAAGCTGAGCCCTGATAGGTCCAGCTACCCCCTCCCTGGTGTTCTCCCCAGACCTCCTCCTCCTAGCCCGCACCGTCCCCAGTTCCCAGGCCGTGAACAGTTCTTTGAAGATTTACTCTGGTGTTTGGGTCAGGCCCCGGGGTCCTCCTTGGCACCCCCTTGCTTTCATTCTCCGCATCCAACCCACTCGCAGGTCTGGTAGTTTCGTTTTCAGAATGTCAGACTCCTCCATCTCATCTCTTCTCACCGTGCCCGTCTCATTTCTTGCCCTGGACTAGTGGAAAAGCTGTGTAACTGGACCCCCCACGGCCAGGGGTGATCTGAGCACACACGAGATCACACCGCATCCTGGTGCGTCCCTTGGCCCAGGTCCGGCCTGTGGACCCAGCCTCGTGGTGCCTGGCAGCCGTGGGTCCCTGCCTCCCTCACCGGACCTGCGTCACGTGGTCGTCCCCCGGCTCACTAAGATCAGTAGCTGTCAGTGTATATACTTCTGGAAGGGGGCTGGGCCTACACGCCTCAAGATTAGCAAAACCCTTAGTTAATATGTGTTCTTGATTTATACAACACTGAACTTCTCAAAAGCGTGTCCACAGAACCCGTATGCTTTAGTACAGATGGTAAAGAAGGGATTGGTGACGGGGAGAGACTGAGTCATCTCTGCGATCCCCACTGGTGGGTTTCTCCCTGGCCCAGGTGCACCTTAGTTAAGACAGTGTAGGACTTTGGTTTCTCACAGCTGAACAAGGAGAAGGGTACAGAGAGTCTTCAGATATTCAGATATGCCACTTTGTATTTTTAAAGCAAAACACAGTTGAACTTGAAACTCTTACTTTAAAAGCCATTCTACAATTCTGAGTGGTGGGGAAGTTTGATATCCTCCAGAAAGGGTGATTTTTATGTGTTTTGTGTGCTTTCAAGGAATTTGTAGAGGGATCGACATGGAGAAGCGGCTTTACCACATCCTCACTCCTGTGCCCCCGGAAGAGCTAAGGAACGTGAACTGTCTGCTGGTTGGAACCATTTCCATTCCACAGTGTGTCCTCAAGAGCCAGGTGAGTGCGGCCCCCGGGGGCAGCCCTGGAGCTCGCTGGCCGTGTCCGCAGTAGAGAGTGGGGACCTGAAGTCGGGGCGAGAGTCCCGGGAGCAGGTTATTGTTTGGGAAGCTTACACTCCGTGGTGGGGTGTCAGCGTGGCCCAAAGGTCTACGACCCAGAGTCGCCATCACGCACGGCCAGGAGCCCCGTGGTGGAGCCGTCATCGCAGACGTGCGTGTGGGAGGAAAGAGCAGAGGTGGCGTCCCCATGATGAGCCCTCCCTGAAGACGGTCTTCAGGGGTCCCCGTGGGAAGGCCATGGAGGGCACGTTGGCCGAGGGCATCCGTGTGGTCCCAAACCAAACGGCAGGACCTGCAGGCAGCTGGGGAGGCACCAGTGTCCCCCTCCCCACCGGCTCGTTCTGCCGCTTTGAGAGAGAAGGCCCCACCCCCAGTCTCATGCTGTTTGGTGTGTTTGTGGGGTTGAACGGTGAGGGGACCTTCCTCAGACTCTCACTTTTAACACTGTCTTCCGTCTTGGCTGGATTTGAAGTATTTTCTCTGTGTTTCCATTTCAGCGTGGGCTCGAAGGGACGATACCTTACATCACAACAGATTATAATTTTAAACTTCCCGGAGCATCAGAGAAAATTGGAGCAAGAGAAATTGAGGAAACACGTAAAGAGAAAGTACACCCCAAACCTAAATTCTATCGAAAAACAAACTGATCCTGATGTTCTTAATAAGGGAAGGACCTTTCTACCGAGAGATTGACTCTGACTCCAGGCTGGCACCAGCGGACTGATGGGGTTCTGTGGCCATGAACAGCACGGCGCGCTTACGTAGCAAATGGGGCAGTGTTTGCTGCCTAACTCGTGGATATGTTCAGAGTACATTTAAATCTGTTCTTAAGTTGACATGACCTAGAGGTTTGCCCTAGTCTTCTGTTTTATTTTCTAAGGGAGTAAAGCAGCAGGGAAAAGTTTGTGCGCCCTTGAAACAAAAAGAACATGGTAGATTCCTCATAAAGTTTTTCCAGTACCTGGTTGTTGGCATCTGGATAAAAATAGAGTAATGGGAGCCACAGAAACGTCCCAAGGAGGAAGGCAGGCTGGCCAGCAGGATGGAGAGCGTAACAGAATATGGTGGCGCCCCGTGGTCCTTGCCCTGGGGCGGGGGGCATTCCCATCCCTGCTCATTGGATGCTCTTCAGCCCCGTCCGTGCGTGTGGGGGCCAAGGGTTAAGCCTTTGTTTGGTCTGTTAAGGTTTCAGAGAGAAAAGTTTGACTCCAGAGCCCTTCTTCTTCCTTTTTAAAATCTGATGCTGAAAAATTTTATGCTGAAAAAATGCTCTCAGATCCAGGAAGCCTATCTTGGGGCTTCTTGAAAACCAGATTTGTCCTAATTGACTTCGCATCTGAGATTAAAAACACACAGTGGGCAGAGCCGGACACTAGGCTGTTTGGAAGAAGGACCGGGGGAGCAGCTCATGCTCTTGGGCTCGGTGGCTGGACCTGAATCTGTGTCGGTGATGGTGCTGTTCTCCCAGGGGGCTTTGGGGCCAACGATGGAACTCCATCTTCTCCCTGGTGGTCAGGATTCTTTAACCTCCCAGGTTGGAAGTGGTTTTGGTAAACAATCAGGACAGGCAGGTCAGGTCACCATTTCTGCGTCCAGGACGCTGAGGCAGCCTTTCAAGCTGGTGGTGTGAACTCCAGCTTCCTAGCAGGATGTGTTGAAGGACAGCTATTGGGATGTGTGGGTTTTCACGTTTACGTTCATTTAAACCGTTGACTGTCACGGTCTTAAGTAGTCACGTGGCTTCTCATCTCGTAGAGCCCTTGTCACCGTCCAGGATCAGGTGTGATACCCTAGAGACCATTTAATGTCTAGCTTCTTTTTTTTTTTTTTGCAGTGGGAACCTTTTAATCTGCATACGGAGACTTGTATTTATCGTGATTCTTTCTACCAGAGGAACAAAGGGGGCCCTGCAGGAAGGGCTTCTTTTTTTTTTAAATGTTATTTATTTTTTTATACAGCAGGTTCTCATTAATTATCCATTTTATACATATTAGTGTATACATGTCAGTCCCAATCGCCCAGTTCATCCCCCCACCCCCCCACCCTAATGTCTAGCTTCTTAGTTGCTTCTTGTTTATATCTAAATTTAACTTGTACATGGTTTTCTTTCTTGGCCTTGCAAAGACTATATTAACAGACAATCCACCATCAACTTTTTGCCTCCTTCCCAAGTTCCTGTACCTTTACAATAATACTGAAGGTCTTTAGCAGCAAGTGGTGGCCTGTCATTTGCGTTTTCATTAAATCCAGGCTCGCTTTTAGCCTGTTTCCTGCTGGCCTTTAAGGCTGCGGGCTTCAGTCCCCATCGGTAAAGAAAACAAAACGTTGCCGCTAGAGGGAGCTGTCAGCCATTGGTCAGCTGGCCATACGGCAGCTGGAGATGGCCGCAGCTGGAGATGGCCGTGGAGCCCACCTAGGCCTCTGTCAGCATCCAGAGATGCTGGAGACGGCGCTGTGGTCAGCTCCAGGTGTGCCAGTCAGACCGGCAACGGTGCATCCGCCTGGTGTGTTTGATTATCAATGGCGATGGCTTGGGCTTTCTGTCATTTCCACTGTCTGTGATGACTCAGGATGGGTAGTGAGTTCTGCGCTGGAGATACTGTTAACAAAAACTCAGTCATTTCTGCATGTGATTTTTAAAGCAGGTCATGCTTATTTTAAGAAAATTAAAGGAATATATGACTTAGAACAAGAACCCTTAGTCACTGATTTTGTGGTTCTTGAAAATCAGCTGTCTAGATCTGTTTCCAGGACAGGTAGACATGAAAATGAAAAGATTCTCCAATTCTAGGGTTGATTTTATTTTGTGAAGACAGGTAGTTCTGTTTCCATCTGTCCCCCGATAGGCCTCGGGGGCAGACACCACTGTATCTTCTGAGACCCCAGCTTAGAACTGAGGACTTAGGAAAGGGGAGACGGGTCGGTGAACTGCCTCTTGAGGTGCCTTGGTGTTTGAAAAATCGAATCCTGGAAGTAGCTGGCCAGAGAGGACATGGGGGTGGTGGGGCCCCAGCTGAAGCGAGGGAGCCCGCTGCTGCTCCTGGGGTCCCTGTGACAGGCGGGTCCTCACCCTTCCGGGCACTCAGGTTTCTGCCTGACAGATGGCGAGAGGACCAAGGGACATGGGACGGTGATTCTTAAAGCATCTGGTAGTTGTTTCCCTTAGATTCGGTTGAGGCCATGTAGTGGTTAAGGCAGCAGGTTTTGATGTTGGAGCTCTGAGTTCACCTTCTGGCTGGGCCGCTGGCTAGCAGTGTAGCTTTGAGGGCATATTTAACCTGAGCCTGTGTCCTCTAAGATGGGCGGATAGCGCTTCCCTCAGGGCCCCTGCGTGAGGAGGGCGAGAGGCGTGTCTACAGCAGGCGAAGCAGTAACTCTTAGCATGCGGCCTGTCTCTGAGGGTTGTAAATCCAGAAGGCAGGACCACGATTGTGTCCTTCACAGTCACACTGGGACAAAGCAGAAACTGTCGCCATCGGAAACCATCTTACCCGGCAGCCCCCGGGCCGGTTTCCTTTAACACCGTTCTTCCTGCTGCGGGTCCTGCTCAGGGCTCTGGAGAGGAAGGTCCCAGGGCTTCCACCGATCACCCGCTCCTGGGAGTTTCTCATAAACCCCACTAACTGCTTTCAAAGTTGTGTGACCAGTTCACCCATGTAGGAAATGATCCTGAAGTCCACCAGCACCGAATCACTGTTGATGCTCTGATGCTGTTTCGTCCAGTACTTTTCTAAAATGCACGTGTGTGTGTGTTTTATAAAACTGGTGTCCAACTGTATGTATGGTTTCTATCCAGCTCTTTTCACTTAATATGTGAACTTCTGTATCATTAAATATTTTTGAGAATGTGACTTTAATTGTGTAGTTTTGTTACGTATACAGATAGACCATTTTATTCTCGGAAATTGTTTAGGGGAAATTATGGGGAAAACATCGAAAGAGGGTAGTGAAATCTGGGTGTCATAGTGGGGAAGACAGGAAACCCCAGCAAGTGCCCGGCAGCTTTTCTCTGTTTCAGTATTGAGCGGGATAAACTCCAGTGGGAGTTCATCTCCATGTCTCCTTTTGGGCCCATGTATGTAAGTTAAATCGCTTCTGGACTATCTTTGAGAGTATATGAGCAGGGAAAAGAATTTTGCTCCCAGAAGAGTTCAAATAGAAAGAAAGCTAGCCAGCAAGCCAGGGCTCTGTGTCTGTAGCCGCCTCTCCGAGAGCGAGAGCTCAGCCCCTCGGCCCTCGCCCCCAGGGTGGGGCCTGGTAGAGACAACGAGACTTGGCTGACAGGCCAAGCCTGAACAGTGGCTAAAATAAATATGGGGGCCATCTGTGCAGTAGGGGAAGAGCCACGTGAGGTAGGGCCTCCAGAAAGCCTTGGCTGCGTTAAAGTTATTTCCAAGGCTTTGCCAGGAAAAGAATGGGGCAGAGGGTGGGCCGCGGGGTGAGGGAGCCGTGTGAAAGGAGCCGCGCTTGGAGTTGAGGGCAGCAGGTCCAATCTGGAGATCCCGGGAGCTGAGTAAGCAGTCTTGGGGATCGGCAAACAGCCGAGCCGCCGGGCAGACAATGTGTTGGGCTGGGAAGCCAAGGGTTGCCATGGCGACTGGCCCCGATGCTGCTGTGCTGCTCAGCGGACTGTGGCTTGGGTTTTTCGAATGCTTTGGACCCGGGCTCGTCTCCGAATGCTTTGGACCCGGGCTCGTCTCCGGGCTGTGAATGTCGGCCGGGCAGGAAGAAGCCACCCAACTTCCAGGCCTTCCTCCTGACCCAGGAGTCCAGCCGGGGGCTGCTGCTGGCTGTTGGCATTGTAGAGACGAGGGTCTTCGTGGCACTGCTTTCTGGGAAAGGAGGGAAGGCACCCTCTGAGGCAGCCAGCGGTGTGAGAAGTGCGTGCCAGGGAGCATATGGGTACTTGGGGATGGAAAATCCAAGGGGAGGAAACCACCAGCAAGGAAACAGTGCAAACCGCGGCCACAGAGTCCATACGTTAAAATATACAGCGCCCAGGGGGCCTGTGTCGGAGAAAAGAATTGGCAGGGCTGAGAGCTCGGTGGTTTTCTGTGCAGACGATTCAGCTGGAGAAATTAAGGTTGGGGCTGAGTCTGGGAGAAGCCCTCCAGTGTTGGGACTGCAGCTGGGCAGAGAGGGACAGGGACTGTGGGTCGAGCACGTGGCTCAAGGGCCAGGAAAGGTGCCACCACCCCAGAGGTCAAACATGAATTCAGTCCTGACAAAATACGGGTCTCCACCTCGCGGCTGGCTCAGTCTTCGTCCAGGAAGCGGTGAGTATGTTTTCTTCCTCTTCGGTCCAGAAAGGAGGGTGGACGACAGAATGAGAAGAGGAGATTTTGTGGGTCTTGGAGGGGCTGCTTGCTGAATTCGCCTGGGCCCTTTAAGAGCCCCTCCTGCAGGCTGGCCACATTTTCTCCTTCACAGTGATTTAATGAATTTGAGAGCGCGGAAGGCAGGGGTCGCCCAGTGAGCCTTAGCCATCATCTCTGATCTAGGTGCAGATAGTGTCCTGTCTTCTGAGAAGGCAGAGGAAGGAGGCTTTCGGTTTCAGCCTTCCAAGCCCTGAAAGGAGAAAGAGCAGGGTCCCGTGTGAAGAGCTATTCCCCTGGCAGCTGCCGCGGAGGGGCCAGTGGCGGGGTCGGGGGCGGGGGGGAAGCTGCTCCCCAGCTTCCTCTCCTGGGAGGTGGAAGGTCGGTGGGGAGGGAAAGGGGCCCCCAGACCTTGAAACCTTCAGTTTTGTGCATTAAAGTCGTGTCCCCCTTGCCAGGATGGTCAGGGATAGGTTCCCAACCGTGCCTTTGTACCTCTCTCAAGAAGGGCTGTGAAATTCCTCCTAAACCGTCAATATTTGTAAGTTCACTTTTGATTCGTGCCATGACGCGTTTTGGCAGAGGGGATCAGGAATGGCGTTCATGGAATCAAACAGCCTTCCAGCGCCCCAGAATCAGAGCCCTGGCCTGGAAAACACCCCATTCCTGGCCAAAGAGGAACGGCCTGAGGGTGTGTTAGCCACTGACCCCTCTGCGCTCCCATGAGAGCCCTCATTCCGACCTTCATCTGTCTCCCCCTCCTCCCCAGCCCCACCGTTGGCCCAAGACAGATTTAGGAAGCAGACAGTGAGTCACACAGAACTCCTAGCACCCACCCAGGCCTCACTGCAGGGTTGTCTCCACCCCAGGAAGGGTCTGCACTGCTGATGTAGCCCTCCTCTGGCTCACACCCCCAAGTGAAGCTTAACTACCACGCTGGGATGTCCGCCTTGAGTGGCCAGAGAGTGAGACGGACGTGTGCCATTCACCTTAGCGGGCCTGTCACCCTAATACACGAACCCCAGTGACCGATGTCCAGTTAAACTCAAAGTCCATCACTGCTCACTCAGCCGGGGGAGATTGTTTCCAGGCTTGGGTGAAATATGGTCTCTAGGCCTTTTGGGGGGTGGTCCCCAAAATCATGGCTGCCACATGGACATCAGAGAATGGCCATCTATGCTGCTTCAGCCTGATTGTGTCATTTAAAAAAATTGGGGGGGGGACCACACCATGCGGCTTGTGGGATCTTAGTTCCCCGACCAGGGACCGAACCCTGGCCCATGGCAGTGGAAGTGCGGAGTCCTAACCACTGGACAACCAGGGAATTCCCTGATTGTGTCTTTAAGCCCTTTATTATTTTTTTTCTTTCTTTCTTCCTTTCTTTCTTTCTTTCTTTTTTTTTCTTTGACAGTAAAAGGACAACTAGTGGGAATTCCCTGGTGGTCCAGTGGCTAAGACTCTGCACTTTCACTGCTGAGGGACCAGGTTCAATCCCTGGTCAGGGAACTAAGATTCCACAAGCCTCGCTGCTCAGCCAAAAAAGAAAAGAAAAAAAAAAAAAAAGGACAACTAGTTTTGCCTTTGCTGTATTTCCAAGTTTTAAAGTTTAATAAGCTTCAATGTGTCACAGTTCCTCATGTAATCAATCAATGGCCAAATAGTTATTGAACACATTAATCACTGGGCATTGTGCCAGGGGCTGGGGAGAAGGTCGTGAGCAAGATACACGCCCATCTTTCTAGAATCGCACTAATGAGTAACACGGACGTGTCAGCAGGAAATTGAAAAGTAGTTTGATGTGTGTTAAATAGAGCCATTGCGGGTTAATGGGTTCACACGTAAGATTCCTCTTACGACACTACCAATCTTGGAGATTTTCTGAAGTGACATCACCTAAAGGATAAACTGGAGTCAGCTGGGTAAAGAGTAAGGGTAGAAAGGTCATTTCAGGAAGAGAGAAAAACAGGAGCTAGAAACGGCATTTTGTGCAGCCTGACTGGGACAGTCAGTGGGATGACTGAGGGGTGGGAGAGCGTTGCAGGAGCTGCTGGAGGGGAGAGCTCTAAGGAGACGGTGCAGAGGTCGGTCCCTAGAGAGGACGGTCGAGCATCTTGCGGACTGCAGATTTCATCCTTGGGGTGATGAGCATTTAAGCATTTTTAGCAGGGTAGGTAGCATTTTCTGACTTGCATTTTAAGAAAATCCTTTTCGATAGCAGTTTGGAGAGTGGGTTTGGGGGAGTTTGAGAAGGAAAACATGGCAAATAAAGAGCCAAAGAATCAGGAGGCTTTTACAACAATGCAGGTGAAAGGTGATTGTTTAAGCCCTTTAAATTAGCATATGAATATATATATATACATATGCACACACATGTATGCCTGTGTTTACTTTGTTCTGCTTATACAAATAATACATTTTCATTCTCAAACAGTACACAAATAATGAAGATACAAGTCCTGATTTTCTGTTATTTCCAGTTGCATTTCAGATTTTTTTTCTATGAATATGTACACAGTGCACATACCTAAATACGTGTCTATGTAAAAATGTTGAAATGAAATTGAAGAAAATATGCATTTTTGCAATTGCTTTTGCCAATTAATACTATATTTTGGAAATTAAAAATGCCAGTGCATGGGGCTTCCCTGGTGGCGCAGTGGTTGAGAGTCCGCCTGCTGATGCAGGGGGCGCGGGTTCGTGCCCTGGTCCGGGAAGATCCCACATGCCGCGGAGCGGCTGGGCCCGTGAGCCATGGCCGCTGAGCCTGCGCGTCTGGAGGCTGTGCTCTGCAACGGGAGAGGCCACAACAGTGAGAGGCCCGCATAACGCAAAAAAAAAAAAAAAAAAAAAAAAAAAAAGCCAGTGCATGAAAATCTACCTCATTCTTTTTAATGGCTTCATGGTTCATATGGATATACCTTAATTTTTTTTTTTAATAAATAAACATTTATTTATTTACTTATTGGCTACCTTGGGTCTTCGTTGCTGTGCGGGCTTTCTCTAGTTGTGGTGAGTGGGGGCTACTCTTTGCTGCAGAGCAGAGGCTCTAGAGCGCTGGCTTCAGTAGTTGTGGCGCATGGGCTTAGTTGCTCCACGGCATGTGCGATCTTCCCGGACCAGGGCTTGAGCCCGTGTCCCCTGCATTGGCAGGAGGATTCTTAACCACTGCACCACCAGAGAAGTCCCTATAACTTAATTTTTAAACTAGCCCTTGAGTTTCCTGGTTGCCTAGTGGTTAGGATTCCGGGCTTTCACTGCTGTGGCCTGGGTTCAGTCGCTGGTCGGGAATCTATCCTGCAAGCCACATGGCGAGGCCAAAAAAAAAAACAGACTATCTCTTTAGGGAATTCCCTCCAGTCCAGTGGTTAGGACTCACTGCTTTCACTGCTGAGGGCACAGGTTCAATCCCTGGTCAGGGAACTAAGATCCCACAAGCCACATGGCAAAAAAAAAATTAATTAAATAAAAAAATAAAATAAAAAGTGCACTTAATCCAAAAAAATTTTTTAATAAAAAAAAATAAATAAACCAGCTCTCTATGAGTGGACATTTGGGGTTGTTTCCAGTTTTTTACTCCTGTAAATGATGCTGTAGTGAGCATTCTTATACCTGTATCTCTGTGGACTTGTGAAAGAGTATCTATAGAATAAATTTCTGGAAGTGGAATTGTTGGGTGGAAGGGGCTGAGCATTTTGCATTTTAATGGCCATTTCCAAGTTGTCATCCAGAAAAGCCAATTATTGCCCCATCAGCAGAGTATTTCAGTCCTTCTTTCTATGTCTCCTGGTCATCATTTTCCATGAGCCCGTCCATGACACATGAGGGTGGGTGGCTGGGCAGGTGTCCCCTTACCTTACATGGTCTCAGGCACTTCTCTTCTCTGTCCACCCCTACTACTGAAATGCTGTGGCTCTTGGCCAAGGTGCAAGGGCAGCTGCAGGCTCTGACATCATGCCTCTAGAACTTCCATGGGAGGGGGGGGCACCAAGAGCACTCCATGGTCCTTCTAAGGACCCTCTTATGTAGTAAGTTTTTAATAGCACAGATGATTACAGAAGCAACTGACCTATATTCAATCACAACTCTCCTACTTACTAGCTGGATGGTTGTAGGCAAGTCACTAGCCTTCTGAGCTTTAATTTCATTATCTTTAAAGTGGAGTCAACAGCCATATCTACCACCCAGGGTTTTGTGGAACTC
This sequence comes from Mesoplodon mirus, assembly GCF_964341445.2. Lineage (NCBI taxonomy): Eukaryota > Metazoa > Chordata > Mammalia > Artiodactyla > Ziphiidae > Mesoplodon > Mesoplodon mirus. Next base: position 4,556,856 of record NC_138978.1, on the reverse strand, counting down.
AGAGGAGGCAGTGTTTGAGTCTGTGTCTGGTAATTCCAGTACCTCAAGTTTTTGTGTTTCTGTTGGTTCTCAGACATGGGGTCTTAGTTACTTGTGTGCCTGGTTATCTTTGACTGTGTGTTGGACATTGTATTTTTAAACTTATTTGCAAGAAAAATTTGAGGCCTAGGATGATACAGGATGTTCATATGCTTCTGCTATATGCTTGGAAACACTACCAGTCTGGGATGACTTTGATCCAAACTCAGGCCTGAGGTTCCCTGGACTTTGATTTTTTCCCCTAGCTCCACAAAGCTGTTAGAAGTGAAGCTGTTTCCCACCTCTTTCTTCAGAATGCATAAATACCCTGAGAGCAAAACCATCTGTTTATCTCCCTAGATCCTCCTCTTTTGTGTTTCATGGGGTTTGATGTTTTTAAGATTAAAAAACATTTTTTTTCATCCAGCTTTTTGGTTGGCCCAAGATGGAAGTTTGGTCTGAATTACCTAATCCACTATTGTAGGAAGGAGAGTCCCCACTGAAGGATCTAAATGTTCAAAGCATTTAGCATATTGTCTCTTTTTACATGTTGTTTCCAAAACCATGGTGTGTTTTTATGGGTTTTTTTTTAACTATTTGTATGAACTATATCTTTTTTTTTTTTTTTTTGGCCGTGCCACGTGGTATGCAGGATCTCAGTTCCCTGACCAGCGATCGAACCCGTCCCCACTACAGTGCAAGCATGGAATCCTAACCACTGGACTGCCAGGGAATTCCCCATGATGTGTTTTTAAATATTTGTTTATTTATTTATTTATTTGGTTGCGTCAGGTCTTTGTTGAGGCATGCGGGCTCCTTAGTTGTGGCAGGCAAACTCTTAGTTGCAGTACACAAGTGGGATCTAGTTCGCTGACCAAGGATCAAACCCAGGCACCCTGCACCGGGAGTGTGGAGCCTTACCCACTGCGCCACCAGGGAAGTCCCCATTGTGTGTTTTTAAAGCACAAGAAACTAAAGTTTGTTAGAATCATAATGAGGTAAGGCAGAGGATTTCTGTGGCCAACTCAGAGCCACAACAGGGTCGGGAGGTCCCTTGTGCCCTCGTAGAATCCCCTCATGTTCATAAGCTCCTCGCATTTCACCTGTAATTACTTCTGTGATAATAGCCTCTTAAAATCTAAGTCAGATCATGTTCCTCCTCTGTTAAAAAAAAAAAAAAACTCCGATGGGACTTCCCTGGTGGTCCAGTGGTAAAGAATCCACCTTACAATGCATGGGACATGGGTTCGATCCCTGGTTGGTGAACTAAGATCCCACATACCACGGGGCAACTAAGCCCGCTTGCTGCAACTACTGAGCTTACGCCTCAACTAGAGCCCGCATGCTGCAAACTACAGAGCCCACGTACTATGGAACCCGCACGCCACAACTAGAGAGAGAAAACCCGCACGCTACAACTAGAGAGAAGCCCGAGCACCTCAACGAAGATCCCATGTGCCGCAACTAAGACCCGACGCAGCCAAAAATAAATAAAACAACAAAAAAAACCAAAACCCCCACAAATCTGATGGTCCCGTCTCCCTCAGAATGAAAGGCAAAGTCCTCACAGGACTGTGCAGGACCCCATGCCCTATCACCTCTCTGACTTCATCTCTGCCCCATGCTTACCCTGCGCCAGCCACAGTCGCCTCCTTGAAGTCTCTTTGCTAGGGTGACCGACTTATCCTGGTTTTAAAACTAACAGTCCTGTGTCCCAGAAATCCTCTTAGTCTGGGCGAGGCAAATTGCATCCATTGGTCACCTTACTAGAACACAATATATGTCCCTACCTCAGGGCCTTTGCACTTGCTGTTTTCTCAAATATCTGCATGGCTAGCTCCCTCACATCATTCCAGTCTCTGCTGAAAGTCACCTTCCTCAGAGAGAAGTATCTAAAATAATGTGCATGCGTGTGCACACACATACACGCACGCACACACGCATGGTCACTCTCTGTCCATTACCTGCTTGATTTTTCTGAGATACAAATGAGCAGGACCTAGGCAACACCTCTCCAGGCCCATTGGGAGGCTCTTGAGCACCAGCATCCTCTACAAAGCCATGGCAGGCTAAGACCCAGCAGCTGCCCTGCCCAGAAACTGCCTCTGTAGGCCGGGCCTACAGCCTGGGCTTGGGAGAAGGAGGGGTCTCTGGCCTCCGAGGGCCAACAGGGAGACAAAACCTGTCCCAGGCAACCTGGGTCTCTGCTGGGGGTGTCCAAGGGGACACCAACAATAGTTTCCAACCATTGGGATTGGTGTTCCAACAATGGGTTAGATATTTTGAAATTCCAGCTGTCCTGGAAGGCTGGCCAGTCTCTTCTGTGGTTGGGAGCCTGGCTCAAAAGCCTTTGTTCCTTGGACAGACTTGGCCCTCAAGAAGGCCCAGCCTCTCAGACTGTCTGGCCAGGTTTAAAAGTCTGCAGTGGCCAGGAGCTGGCAGCAAGACTGGAATGTGGCCATCCTGCCATCACCACAGACAGCCCTGGGGATACAGGCAAGCCTCCATTTCCTCCTCTCCCCCCTCCCCAGGCTGGGAAAACCCTGGCGCACCAGCTGACAGAGTGCCTGGGTCTAGCTGGGGTCTCTGCTCCTCCAGCGGGGTGGCCAGATCTGACCCCAGGCCAGGTGTCCAGGCCTGTGGGCTGCCCTCTGAGCTGGGATCCTCCCTGCCACCTTTACAGGACTGAGTTTTGAGGTATTCAGAAGTTGACCCTGCGAGAGATGGTTGGTTATGGACTGATCCAAGTTCAAGTCAATGAGCATTCTCCTGGCACCTGCTCTGGGCGAGGCTGGCCTGGGCCCTGTGTTCAGGGAGGAATTAAGCCAGTAGCTGCTTCAAGGGGCTCCCAGTCCAGATGGATCCAGACTGCACCTTTCAGTGTGGTCACCTGCGGCAGAGGCAGAACCAAAGGGCGGCCTGGCTCTGTGGCTGGGGGATGGCGCCATCAGTCCGCCAGGGAGCGGTGGGTGGAGGCAGGTCTGGGAAGGTCTGAGCAACCATGCCATGGAGGGTGGCCTTGCCCCACAGGGCGTGGGGAGCAGATTTTTAATTAAAGCAGGGACATTTTCAGATTTGCTTTTTTTTTTTGGCCACGCCACGTGGTTTGTGGGATCCTAGTTCCCCGACCCAGGGATCGAACCCAGGCCCTCAGCAGTGAAAGCGCGGAACCCTAACCACTGGACTACCAGGGAATTCCCTTGCTTTGTACTCTTTTTTTTTTTTTTTTTTTTTTTAATTTTTTGGCTGCTTTGGGTGTTTGTTGCAGTGCGCGGGCTTCTCTCTAGTTGTGGCATATGGGTTTTCTCTCTCTAGTTGTGGTGCGAGGGTTCCAGGGTGCATGGGCTCTGTAGTTTGAGGCACACGGGCTCTCTTGTTGAGGCACACGAGCTCAGTAGTTGTGCCACGCGGGCTTAGTTTCCCCGTGGCATGTGGGATCTTAGTTCCCCAACCAGGGATCAAACCCACGTCCCCTGCATTGGAAGGCGGATTCTTTACCACTGGACCGCCAGGGAAGTCCCCTTGCTTTGTATTCTTGCCGTGATTGTTGGTCACTGTCCATGGAGCTCCCACCAGGGGCCTGAGTGTGGAGGCCGCTCTTCCGGATTAAGTCGTTTAATCCCCACAGCAACCCTGGGAGGTAGTCCTGTGAGTACCCTCACTGGATAGATGAGGGAACTGAGGCCCAGAGAGGCTAAGCAACTTGCCCAAGGCCACACAGCCAGCCGGAGCTGGGATCTGAACCCAGGTGCCAGGCTGCATTCTGGAGGCTTACTTGGAGGGGCAAGAGCGAGGCAGGGGCCCCAGACACGGTGGTGGTGGCCTGAGCAGGGGCCAGGGCACTCTAGAGGCAGAGCTGAGAATGGCGTGGGCGGCTGGTCCGTGGCCAGCCCGCCCCAGGGTGTGCTTGTCGCCAGGCCGTTGTGGGTAGATGGGTGGGTGAGGACGGTCAAGCCAGATGCTGGACAGTGACTAGACCTCCCACCCCTTCGCCTCTGGGGAGTTGCCTGGGTCTGAGAGGCCTGTTGTCTGGCTGTCCCCCCTCCTCCCCCCGCCACATACACACTCAGGGGAGCCCAGGAAGGGGCCCATTTACTTCGAGGATCGTGATCAGTGGGCTCAAAGGTCAGGGAGGCTTGTCTAAGCCTGAAGGGCCCCCAGAGTCCTGAAGCAGGGGTGCATTTGGGGAAGGGAGGGTCACTGTGATGGGCCGCCGAGATGGGGCCCCCCCTGAGCCCCTGTGGCTCAGCTCGGGATGCTGGCAGTGATGGGCAGGGAGGGCTATTTATTGACTGGATCCTCGTGGCAGGTGGAACTTGAATTTCTTGGCCACAGAGGGAACAGAGGTGGCATGGAGTCGGGGGGTGGTGAGGAGACTCTGGCAGTAGCACCCGCCCACTTCCTGGCTGACCTGGTCAGGTCTGTAGGCGCCCCCTGCGCCTCAGCTTCCTGCTCTGGACGATGCGGGGATAGTAACACAATGACAGCAACATTAGGCAACTTAAAGGAGCTCCCTGTTGAAGGCTCTGGGTCCAGGGCCCAGCACACAAGGGGACTTGGCTAATGTCAGTGTCCCTACTGTGTGCCCAGCCAGCAGCTGGAGAGCCAGGACTGAGACAGGGTCCCTGGCCAAGCGGGAGCCTCTGCTTCTGAGGGGCTCGTGTTGGAGTGCCAGGGTGAAAGCAGCACAGGGTCCCCGCCCAGGGCCACAGGGGCCCAGCCACTTCAGTCTCTGGCACAGGGCTCCCTGCCGGCAGAACTCTGTCCCCTGGCGGTGGTGACGGTGATGGCTCACACACATCCACACTCTGAGTGCTGGGACAGCCCAGCTGTGGGGGGCACTGCCGAAGAGCGACCCGTGGTGCCCACCCTGGGGGTGGGGAAGAAGCCCACCACGGGGCTCCGCCCGCCTCAGTCCCAGGCTCTGCAAACCCCATCCTGAGTCCTGGGCCCTGTTATACCCGACATCTCACAAGTCTCAGTCCCAGCCCCCGGGGCCCCCGAGGGTTTGAGAAAGGGCTGGGTGGGCCCTGCAGGGATGTGGGGCGACCCACGCTGTGCCAGGCCCCTCCGGGCAAGGTGCACGCAGCCTGCTCTGGTGGGCAGTGGGCCGTGAGGAGGCATCTGGGGAAAGGGCCTGGGGCGGTGGCCTGGCAGAGGCTTAAGGGCCAGGCTGGCTCTCAGCCAGGTGGCTTCGGCCCAGGTTTCCACCAGCACCTTCCAAACTGATGGACCCGCAGGTGGCTGAGGTTTCAGGCCTGTGTATCCAGCCTTCAGAATGGTTTGCTCTGTGTGTGTGTGTCAGGGGGCTGGGGGTCCGTGCCGCCCATGCCAGGCCCCACTGTTCACCCCTCCTGCAGGCGCCAGCCCCAGGGGCGTGCCTGCTGCCTGGGTGTGGCCTCCACCCCACAGGGGGCCCCTACGGGGCTGTGGCCCTAGAGGGTCCTTGGCGTGTGCCCTGGCAGGTGGGAGCAGATTCTTCTCTTCACCTGGAGCCGGAGGTCTGGTGTGCTATGTGCGTGGGGCGGGCAGGAGGGTGTCAGTGGGACACGTCTCCTCTCAGGCTTGGCCAGTGGGGCAGCGGCCGGGGAGCTGGGGAGCCGGGGGTTAGGGGTGGCTGGTGCCTGCCCTGTGCCACGTTATATAACGGGCCTCTGGCTGGCCGGCCAGACGTAATTCCTAACAGGCTCCGCAGTCCGACCTGGGAGCACTTAAGCACAGCACAGCCCGTGCGGCCGCTTCTCACGCAAGCCGCACAGCTGGCACTGGGCACCGCCCCGCCGCGTCAGCTCTGTTACAGGCCACCCCCTCCCCCGCAAAGATGGTGCTCCCAGGCTGCCCTGGGGGTCCAGACAGTCCTCCCCAAACTCCGGAAGGTGGAGGAAAGATGTGGTCACCTGCCGCTGGGGGAGCTCAGGGCACCACAGAGGGTCACGGAGGACCTTACCTGGTGAGGGGGAGGGACAGGGCCTCTTAGCAGAAGGTGGGGACCCGCCAGGTTTTCATCCCCGTGAGGCAAGCACTTGCTCTCTGCTTAGCCCCAGGTGAGTGGGATCTGTTGGAGACGATACAGTGGTCGGGGAGGGGGGGCGGCCTCTCTCCTTACCCCATTTCACAGATGTGGAAACTGAGACTTCAGGAAGTGTCAAGCCCGGGGCTACCCAGCTAGTGAGTCAGAGGCAGGAACCTGGACCACTCTATTCCTCAGGGAGCTGCCCTCAGCCATCCTGGTGGGAAAGGGGTCAGACAGGGCTGAAGGGGGAAGGGGCATCTAGGGGGCCCAGGGACCCCTGGTTGGTGAACTCAGGAAGGGAAGTTTCTCCCCAAGGCCAAGGCCATGGCTGACTGGGAGGCAGCTGGCATGGGGGTTGATGGCCGGCTTGGGCCCCCTGCTCCTCTTCCTCTTTTAGCCCCTTACTCAGTGGGCTTCTCGGGCCTCCTGCTCGGCCTTCACATGGCACTTCTGCTCTCAAGGAAACAGCTGCAGTTTGCGGAGGGCTCGACCCCCTCCCCATGTCCAAGGCCATTGCCAGGAACTGGATGAAGCCGCCCCAGCCCTCTGCCCGTCCTAACCCTGGTCCCTGGCCAGTGGGAGCTCATGGCAGTGGGGACAAACCTTTGGGTTTGGGGTCGGGCATGTCGAGAGGAGGGCACGAGCCATTGGTCTCCTGGCTCCCCGGGATCGTCCTGTCCAGAGGTCATGAGCTTCCAGGAGGAGCCAGGCAGGAGAGGTGGGCCTGGGACTGTGGGAGGATGGGCTTCCAGCTCGGGGCCACCCTGCCTCCCTCTGGGCCCTGGGTCCCCATCTGTACCCGGTGACTGCGTCATCAAGGGCCAGAGAGTGCAGTCGAGCAGTGACAGCACAGCTCTGGAGTTCACCCTGGTTTGCCCCCTGCCCACTCTGGGTGGCCCTGGGCAAGGAAGTGGCCCCTGGCCTCAGCTTCTCCATCTCGGACATGGGGCTGATGTGAGGCCTCATGGGGCTGATGTGAGGCTTAAAGGAGCTAATGTAGGAATGGTGCTCAGTGTGGCATCTGGTCCACAGTAACTGTCATCACTGTGTCCACCTGGGGCTGGGAACACGGCAGCACACACGACGGCCACGCCGCACCCCAGCTCCCTCAGAGGCCGCGAAGAGCCCTCTCCCCACTTTGTAAGCAGCGTCACTAGTTGTCTAGCTTCCTGGTTTCCCCCAGACTCAGTAAAAGGCCCAGGTGTGTCCACCTGCCTTTGACACCTGCCGCATGGTGATGAGGGCTGCTGGGCCTCCCTGGGACACCCTGGGGGCCCTTTGACCAGCCCGGGTGGGCCTGTCCGGACCCCCCTGCTCTCCTGCACAGGGAGGATGGAGGCAAGGTCGGGGATGCGGGCCTCTAGCCTGGACAGGAGGAGCCAGAGGAGGACACCAGGCAGCAGGGCTGGCACAAGCCAAGGCAGGGTGGTAGGAGGCAGAAGGCACATGTGGGGACCGAGAGAACCTCTGGGAGGGGGCTGTATGTGCCCCGGGGAGGGGAGGGGCACAGCCAGGCTCAGCTCGGCACCATCCGGGGCTTGAGCACAAGCAACCACTGAGGAGGACTTCCGCAGGTGTGTGTGTGTGGTCGGGGGGCTTCTTGTGTTCACCCAAAGCAGAGGTTAGGAAGAATCTCCCACCAGCCTCCGGGCGGGGTGGGTTTGGGGCTTGCAGTTTTGAAACCACAGCCAAGTGTAGCCCCTCCAGGCCTAGACGCAGAGGCACCTGGACTAGGTAACTGCTCGGGGACCACAGCTCACTCTGCCACCCTGGCCCCTCCCGGTGGGCACCGAGACCAGCCATGGCTGCCGGAGACAAATCATCTCACTCCCCCGAGCTTGGCCTGGCACCCACACGCTGGCCACTTGCCTGTAAACACGAGCCAGGGTGCCCCCCACCTCGTGTGGGCCCAGGCTACGTGGATGCCAGTGATTAAGGACCAGAGGGCCTGGCTGCATTCGTCTGGCCCTGGCCCTGGCCCTGGCCCTGGGCCGGAGGAGGAGGGTGAGCAGGCAGGCAGGCAGGCATCTGGTTTGAATTACTTGAGCTGCCTCTTGGCACCTTAGCCCTCAGCTGGGGGTGTGCAGGCTGCCTGGTCGGCTACCCCTACCAGCCTCCAGCCCGCCACGGCCCTGGGGTGCCCCTCACCCGGGAAGTGGAGGCTTCTGCTGCCAGTTCCCCTTGTCTGGGCCTCGTGCCTCTCTGTCGCCAGGCAACTGGTCGGGCCAGGGTGGGGGGCGGCCAGCTCTGCCCCCACCCGGGCTAGCTCCTTCGGGACCCCGGAAGGTTGGGGAGCAATGGCAGGGTCACACAGAGGGGGCTCAGCAATGTGGCAGAGGCTGGCTGGGAGGCCGAGCAAGGTGCCCTTCCCCCATCCGGGCTGGATTCCCACAGGGCCACCCCTTTGCCCTCCGACCACCGGGCTTTCTCCCTCAGGTAGCCGTCTGGGCCCCCAAGCTGACTTTGAGACTAGATAGTCCTGGGTTCAAATTCAAGTCCTGCAGCTTATCAGCTGAGCCAGTGTCTTCCTCTGTGCCTCATCTGTGCTCTGCAGCAGCTGGCTCCTCCAGCCCCCGGCCTTCTGACCTCCCTGCCCGCACCCCACCCTCTGCCCACTGAGCGGGGGCTGTGAAGCTCTGTGACGATGCCCGAGGCCTCTGAGGCCTGCCCAGGGCTTCATGCGTGGTGCAGCCGCTGGTGTAGGTGACACAGTCTGGGGAGGGAGGCGGGGTGGGTGGGCAGCCTGGGGAACCTTGGTCAGCCCAGCGAGGGAGGGCCCTTGGTGAGAGCCCAGAGGGCAGATGCTGGGCCTCACTGGCAGCTGAGGCTGAGGCCTGGCCCGCAGCTCCTGCCCTCTGACCCTGGGAGGCCTCCCTGGGGCCTTTGCTCTGGAGCTGGAAGCCACGCCTCGTGCTTCCTGGGGAGGGGGCCCAGCCAGGCAGCTGAAAACAGCGCTGGGGTCATTCCACAGCACCCCATGGGTGCTTCCACTCCTCACTGAGAAATCCTGCAGGGCCCAGCTGGGGCTGGGGCTGGGGTCAGAGGTCAGGAGTGGGGGGCTGGAACTGCTCCTGGAGCAGCACATTTTTCTCCTCTGAAAACTTATCTTAGCACAGAGATCACGGAACAATCGGACTCTTTTCCGGGCCTCTGCCGTCCCCAGACGGCCAGCCCATCCCCTTGGGGGGGGCTCCGAGGGGGCCGGGAAGTTGAAATTTGTAAAATGTCTGTAGGAGGGGAAGAAAGGCGCTTTGTGTGGGGCTGGGGCCCTGGCCATTGGTCAGCTCCGAGGCCCCCGGCCGCTCCCAGCATGCTCCCCTCCCCAGGGAGGGCCGTGCTCGCCGGCCCGTGGCCAGCCCCAGGGTCTCTACAGCCCCTCTGCAGTCCCTGCACCCACTGTGTCCAGGCCTCGGGGACCCGGGTCCCCGGGGCCGCCCAGCCTCTGAGGGCACGGGCCCGGCGGGGAGGCCTCCCCGGGCCTCAGCATGTTTCTCTACTGGAAGAAACGGGGTGCCTACGCGCTGGAGGCCCTGCCCGGTGCCCTGGCCGAGCTGGAGCTGGGGGCCGTGGAGCGCTTCTCCTGGAGTTCCACCCTGGACATCATCGAGGACCTCAGGGGTAGGTGCAGTCCCACTTTCCCGGGAGGGCGTGCAGGAGGCCCGGACAGCTGGTCTACCCGGCCGCCTCCCTCTGGCCAGAGCCTGCGGCCCGCTCACCATGCACGTGCTGCTGCCCGTCACATCAGCAGCTGTGGGGGTACAAGGCCCCTCCTGAGAGCCGCTGCTGGTGGAGGAGAGGGGCCTGAGCACAAGGACCCTGGGGGCCTCGGAGGCAGACAGGGCAGGCCGAGCCAGGCTCTGGGCCCCGCAGCTGGGCTGGGAGCAGGGCAGCAGGGCCTGGCTCTGGGCTTCAGGCCTGGTCTCTGCCTCGGTCCTCTGCCTCCAAGATCAGGGCCAGGTGGTGGGACGAGTCTTTCTGGAATGTTCATGTTCGAGGCCCCAGGACATGTGCCATTTCTCGTATTATCCCCATTGCAGGTAAGGGAACAGAAACACAGAGAGATTAAGCCCCCCAAGAGGCAGCACAGGTGGGGCGGGATGCTAAGCCCGGCGGCTGGTGTTTGGATGCCGACCGGGCCGTGTCAGTGGGGATAAAGATAGAGGTGGTGTTGTGCGGTGGCTGAGAGGACTTGCTGGGGTGACACATGGAGCCCTTCAAACACCGCACGCCACACAGCAAGGGCATGGTCCATGCTGGCTGTTATCATCGCTGTTTTATCATAGCTCCGCTAATGAGTGGCCCAGCAGAACGTCCAGCCTTGGGCTGGCGACTCCGCTTCTGTCAGGACACCAGTGCCAGTGATGGAAGCCCAGGTCTGGGTGGCGGAAGCCAGCAGGGCGCGGCGTCTCGGGCCTCATTTCTCTTCTCTGTTGGCCTCATCTGGGGCCCCAGGCTCTGGCACGCCCCCACCCCAGGCCGCAGGCCTGGAGAAGCAGGAGCCTCTCAGGGATACAACTTCCCAGCCTGGCGTGGTCCTTTCCTGACCCCTCCCTGTAGCCAAAGGGCACAGAAAGTGATGGATAGGCCTAGGAGCCAGCACAGAAAGAGACCACGTGGGGCACGGGTTCCACAAAGCAGGGCAGGCAATGCTGCTCTCAAGAGGGAGAATGGATGCCTGGTGGGCCTAAATGACAACTGTCAAACCTGAGAGGAGGCCCCTCTGGGCACTCTGTCCCGTTGGCCAAAGTGGACAGAGGGATGTGGCTGCTTGGAGGGGTGGGGTGGGCACAGCACCCACCTGTGCAGGAGGCTGGGAGAGAGGAGCCTTGATGCCGGGCAGGGTGTGGAGCAGGGGGAAGCGGGAGGACCGCACGGGGCAGGCGCGGGCCAGCCTGGCAGAAAGCTCCCCCTCTCTTTCAGCCGGGCTCTGTTCTGGAACCAGAGGGTGGGTTGGGGGAGTGGCCTGGGGGGCAGACAGTCCTGTCTGCTTGTACGGCTTCACCTGGCAGGTTCCTGTCTACTGAGGCAGGGAAGGTGGCTGAGGTCCGGCATGAGGTCACGCAGCCAGTCCCAGACACAAGCCAGGGAGGCCAAGCAGGGGTCTGTCCCCCTCTTCCTATTTGTCCTCTTCATCTCAGTCACTGCCAAGTGCCAAGTGTTCCTGCTGCTGGGCCCTCACCCAGCCCCGGGGCTTTGGAGCAACCCCTGTGAAGCCCGCTCCCCATCCCCTGCCCCCAGCCTCTCCAGGCAAGGCCGTCCCTGCCATCCGTGGGGCCTCACAGCTCACATTTAGAGGGGACTTGCCCCGTGCCAAGACTTCCCATGGCTCCTTGCATCTTCACGCTCACCTTTGGAGGCAGGGACCATTCTTGGTGGCCCCTTTGCTCTGGAAGGGAAGGCAAGGCTCAGTGGGGTGGTGAGTGGTGGTACCCAGATCCACAGTTCCCGCCCTCAGCCTCGGAACCATAGGACCAGGCCCCCCCATCACGACCCCGTGCCTCTTGGCCCTGGCTGGGAAAGAGTTCCCAGCACACGGTGCGTGGGTCACGGCGCGTGAGCCGGCCTCGGGGGCGAGCTGAGGCAGGCGGGTGGGAGAGCCGGGCACACAGCTGTCTGTGTGGGCTCTGTCCTCTGCACCCTGCCAGCCCCTGGCCTGGGCCCAGCACGGGTGGGTGGTGGGTCCCAGCGCAATGGGGCGGGGCTCGTGCCCGGAGCGTGATTGTCCTGAACGGGAATCTCACCCCCGTTTCCGCAGTCCTGCTCCTGCTCTCCCCGCAGCCACTCTCTGTTCCTCCGAGGAGCCTGGGAGGAAGCCCGTGGTGGTGGGCAAATGGGCAGGTGCCCACAGCAGCCTCGGCCAGAGGAAGTGGCTGGCTGGCTCCAGGCCTGTGGGCAGGAACTGTGTGGATGGTTTCTCGGGCCCCAGAAAGGGATTCTGAATGTGTCCTCCCACCTCTTCTTACTGAGTCCGAGGCATGTGGGTGGGCAGGGCAGTGCTTGGGGGTCTCTGGGCTCCAGGGGACAATGACATCTTTAGTCTGGGCTGCAGGCAGGGACAGCATCAGAGACCATGGTCCGGGCTCCTTCCTCCAGCTGGGTCCCCACTTGACAGCCCTACCCCACAAGGGGCTTTGGGAAGGGGACCACATTTCTTTCCCAGGCCACCTGTGATGCTCTGACCAGAGTCTGGGGTAGGGAGAGGCGGATGGTTCCTGGGGTCAGCAGCCATTTGCCCAGGACACACCCCTCCGGCTCTTGGGCAGGTTTGGGTCAAATCTTGCCCTTCTGCAAGTTGCCCTGATGACAGGTTCAGTCCTAGCACAGCCCGCAGCAGCTGCCCAACCATAGATAGGCTCCCAGGAGGGCTGGGTTTGCGTGGGAGGGGGCATTCAAGGCCACAGCTGCTTCCTGGGAGGGGCAGCCTTTGCCTGGCCAGGCCTGGGGTTGGGAGGTGATGGGCAGGGAAGCTCTGCCTTCTTGAGGTGCATTATGCCAGGGGGTGCTCAGAGGTGAGGGGCTCCCCTGAGGAATGACAAGGGTGGTTTCTTGTACGCTTGTCTCAGCCTGCAGCCAGCTGGGAAAGGGGGTCTTATGTGACAATGGGGGGATCATTTTATGTGTGCCAAGCACCTAACCATGCCAGGAACCATGGGGGCACCATGGGGGCAGTGTGGCCTGTTGGTTAGGAGCACAGACTTGGAGTCTTCCAGTGCTAGGCTCAAGTCCCAGCCTCATCACTCACTAGCTGCATGACCTTGGGCAAGTCGCCCAACCCTCTGGGCCTCAGTTTCCTCATCTGTAAAATGGGCAACAATCAACATACCTCCTTCTCTCAGTTGTTTAGAACAGTGCTATCCCCTAGAACTTTCATCATTAAATTTTTTTCACTAGCCACATTAAAAACAAAAAGCAAAAAAACAAACAAAAAAACCTAAAAACAAGCAAGTGAAATGAATTTTAAGAATATATTTAATTAACCCAGGCTATTTCAAAAACATTACCATTTCAACATATAATCCGTATAAAAAAATCATCAATGAGATTTTATTTTAGTTTACTTTTTGGCCGTGCCGCACAGCATGTGAGATCTTAGTTCCCCAACCGGGGATCGAACCCAGGCCCCTTGCAGTGGAAGCACGGAGTCTTAACCACTGCACCGTCAGGGAAGTCCGCATCAATGTGATTTTACATTCTGGTTTTTTTTTTTTTTTTTTTTGCACGAAATCTTCAAAATCTGCTGTACATTTCACATGTATAGCACATCTCAATTTGGATGAGCCCCATTGCACATGCTCAGTAGCTACAGTGGCCAGCAGCTGCCCTTTGGGGTTAGACCATGCTGCAGAGGGTTTGACGGTGAAATGAGACCATGTGTGAAAAGCAGAATGCCCAGCAGGTGCTGAGTAGGTCAGAGCTATGGTTATAGGCAGGTGTTTCTGGAGCAATCTGGCGGGGAAGATAGGTCCAAAATAACAGGTCAGTTCAAAGGCCCAACCCAGGACAGTGGGATCTAGGAGGGAGCGATTCATCTGGAATTTGGATATTCTGAGATCAAGAGGCCTTCCGGAAGGTGCTGCATTCAACTTGGGCCTTAGAGAGTGGGCAGGATGTCAGTTGACAGTAGACAGCGATGGGAAGGATGTGGCAGAGGCAGAGGAACAGAACCAGGAAGGGCTGGGCCGCAGTCAGAAGCTCAGTTCCGTCCCAGGGGAGGTAGTGAGTAACAGAGGGAGGGGGCTGGGGTGAGGCGATAGGGAGTGGTGGGGACTGTGGAGGGTGGAAGGGTGTGTGCCCGTCTAAGGCAGACACAACTGGGGAGCTGGAGCCATCAGGAATATGGGTCCAGAGCTGCCAGGCTCCTCTGGTTTGTCCATGGAAGCCAGAAATCTGGATTTTTATGTGAAATCTGACTTTTCAAAGTTGGCAACCAATTCAAATTCTTTTGAAGCGCTGTGCTTCGCCAAGCAAAACATGTCTGCCGGCCGGCTTCTGCCCAGGCGCCCTGTCGGCCAGTTGTCGTAGAGATCGTGTTGGAGAAGGAAAAACGGCATCGTGTGACTAAGATAGAGGGTGGGGGACGCTGGCATGTGGGCTTGTCTGCCTGGCTGAGGGGCCCTGGCTTTCCCCAGGATGCTGGGAGCCGCAGGGGCCCGAGGAGGCCAGGAGGGCAGCTGGGCTGTTTCAGACCCGGAAAGACAACATTTGGCACCCTGGGGGTGGGCAATTGCCAGGTTCCAGGTCTGCCTGGGGCTGGCCAAGGGCCAGCAGCCAGAGGGGTACTCCGGGGCGGGGACCCTGGGGGGAGCGAGGGCAGGTGGTGGAGGCGGCCCCTGGGAGCTGCCCCACGGTCACAGAGCTGCTTTTTGCCCTCCCTCTTTGCTCTAGGGCCATCTCCACTGACCAGGTGCTCCTATGGGGCCCCTTGTTCTTGCTCCGCATCAACTGCAGGGCTCTGTACCCACTCAGACTGACTTTCTGTGACCTCAGGGCTCCAGGGCCCAATAGGAGTTGCCCGTCTCAATTCAAATTCTCAAGAGAGCAAGTCTAATTGAACAGGCTGGCCCAGGCGGCCACCTCTGGCCCAATCAACTATGTCCAGGGTATGTACCACCTGGTACAACATCTCCCCCTTACCACGCCCACCCGTTCTGCAGGGCTGCAAACCGGACAACTTGTCAGAAGGGCACCCATGGCAGGCCTGGGGTGGGGACAGCCGTCCCGATGCTGATTCCTCCCTGGCCCCCAGAGGCCCATCTCCGGGCCCTGAGAGCTAGCAGGGTCCTCAGCGATGTTCCTGTGTTTGGAGTCTCTGGGTAGAAAAGCACACCTATGGGCTCTAGGAGGCTGTAGCTTTCATGTGAACTGCAGGGAAACTAGATTCCAGAGGGGCTGGGACTGAGCAGTCCACAGAGGGGACGTCTAGAAAGCAGACTGAGCACCTTGAGGGAACTGAAAATGGGGGGGGGCGGGGGGAGGGCGGGAGGGCGGTGGGGGGGGTGCTAGAGGCCAGAGAGGTTAGCTAGGTAGAACTCCAGTGCTTGGAAGAGCCAGGACAAAGAACTCCAGACCCCACGGCCACCCCACGGTGGCCGAGGGGAGTCTGGCCCTGGAGTGGCTGTGGCCTGGGGCGGTCATGGCAGGACCCAGAGGGCTGGCAAGGCAGCTCCAGGACCCTGTAGTGGAGTAAGTAGCCCAGAGCCTGCTGAATTTAGGACCAGAATCCAGAAGTCTTGGGACAAAGGGTGTTAGAACCCAACCCCAGGCCCTGAGTTGTGAGAATCCAGGGACTCAGGCTTACAAGCAGACCTCATCTGGCTGAGCTCCCCAGATTCAGGTAGGGTGCATGGGAAACTCCCCCAAAGCTGGCTGTGGCCTCCAGGTCCCTGGAAACCCAGATGGCAGAGGAGATGCTGCTGGGTGGTGGAGAAGAGCCCTGCTTCCCACCCGACCCTTGAGCCAGCTACGGCTTGACAGGCAGGGCTGGGGCAGGGCCAGCAGGATCGCTGACCCCAGGGACCCCGTCAGGGTCCTCACAGGGCTGTTTCCCCCCTCAGCTGCCCCTGCCTCCGGGCTAGAGGCAGGACAGGCCTCCCTGGCCCTTCAGACAGCTGAGATTCTGAGAGGGAAATCAGACCTGTGTGATTCTGTGAACTGAATGGGGCAGGGCCCGCCTGAGAGTCCTGAGAACTAGCAGGGGCCCTTCTCCGAACGCCAGGTCCCCACCGCACCAACAGCAGGCTGGGGGACACTGGGGGACACTGCGGGACACGGTGCTGTCGCTTTCCTCGCAGCCTGGGAGCTTCGGAACCCTGAGCGAGGCCTCTTGGGCAGCTGCTCCCTCAGCCTCCTCGCCCCGGCCGTGCCGGGCCCCACATGAGGCCCTCGAGACTTGTCAGGGTCACCAGTGGGTCCCCAGTACCCAGCTTGGGGCTAGGTACGTGGTGGGCCCTCAGAGGACCCTTGCTGTATGTTTGCTGAGTGAATCCAGAGAACCCAGAAGACTTGGGATCCATCACAGTTCCCTCTGTCACGAGTCCCTGAGGGCAGGGGTGGGGTCCTCGTCACCCCTGAGTCCCCAAGGCCAGCCCATGAAATAGATGCACGTAGAAAGGCAGGCACCCTACTCTGGTTGGGGAAGGGGCCAGGGGAGACCTTGGGAGAGAGACCCGGGTCCCATGGGAAACTGGGTCTTCCATACCTGGATCTCATCTACCCAGAGCCTCCCAGCACCAACCTGCAGGTGGGATGGGGTCTACGCAGGCTCAGGAGAACTCTGAGTCCCTTGGGAGAGTCTTGGCCACCTCCCCCAGGCTCCATTTCTGAAGTGAAAAGTGTTTTGTAAACATTAAAATGTTGTCCAAGTATCTCGTGGTGCCATTTACATAAAGTACAAGACCAGGCAAAACTAATTGAAACAGAGGTCAGGACAGCATCCCCTGGGGGTGGGGAGTGGCTGGCAGCTCCCATGAGGGAGACTTCTGCAGGGGGGCTGGTGGTGCTCGGCTTCGTAACCTGCGTGCCAGTTATTTTGTAAAAATATATTTTGTGAAGATTTTCTGAGCTGTGTACTCATGAGAGCTGCACTGTTCTGTACATATTTATTTTATACTTCCATAAAGTTTTTAAAATGCTAACCAACACAGAGATGATAGTAATAAAACAACAGTAGCCACCAAGCCCACTCCATTTTATGGAACCCTTACCCCCACCGCCGACAGCATGTCTAAATGAGGGGAGGGTCCTCTGCTGGGGGTGGAGGACAAAGGGTGCAGGGAGCTGTGCTGACCTGCAGGCCTATCTGCAAGAAGGCACCGTTTCCACTTAGACGGTACCTTTGGGGCCAGGAGAAATAGCAGAGCTGTCTAAAATGCCTTCATGCCCACTTTCCAGGAGATTGAGAAAATGTCTCCAGACCACATCAAAAACAGAGGTGTTTTCTTTTGAGGTGGCTGGGAGGCTGAGGGAGTTGCGGGGCGGAGGGATGGCCTTTGGTCACACCCACGACTTTTCAGAGAGGAGGGGGAGGCTCCAGTTGGGGGGAGGGAGGATGGGTCGCGTCCTTCCGGCAGATGCCCCGCGCCCGGGGTCAGGCTCTGCCCAGCGGGGGTCCAGGCTGAGGGGCGCAGGGGGCGGGGCTCGGAGTCCCGCCCACCGCAGGCGGGGCTGCCGCTCGGCCCCTCCCACCGCCCACCTGCCCCGCCCCGCCTCTAGCCGCTGAGGGTCCCGCGGCCGCGGCTCTCCGGCCTCTCCCCCGGCGCTCGGCCGGCGTCCGCCCCACGCCGCCGTTGCACTCGCCCCCGGCCGGGCCGCGGCGCCCCCCGCACCGCCCGCGTTCCCGGCCTCCCGGCGCCTCTTCCATGGGTGAGTGCGGGGCCCCCGGCCGGGCCTCGCCATGCAGGCCGGCGGGCCTGGCCGCCTCCGCGCCGGCTCGGGGAGGGGCGCGGGCGAGGGGCATAGCGGGCAGGCCGGGGAGTTTGGGGCGGGGGAGGATCAATGGGAGGGCAGGGCCAGCTCCTTCCCCTCGGCAGGCGGGGGCTCAGCCTGCCGCCTCCTTTGGGGAAGGCCTGCTCGCGGTGGGAGGTAGACGCCGGTCTCGGAATCAGGGATGCGGGGGTCCAAACTGTGCCCCGTGTCGGGGCGCGCTTCATCACCCCTTCCCCTAGCCCTGCAAGCTGACCGGGGCGGGCAGCCTCTTTTCCCCCCTTCCTTGCCCCCTCCGCTGCTGCGCCCCAGGAGGAGAGGCAGCTAGCTTGGAGGGGACCAAATTCTGGGTCAAAGACGGACAGCGGGTGAGGGGACCACCCCAGGCTTTTGCGGGGGAGACCATCAATAGAGGCAGCGATGTGGAGGACGGGGGTAGGAAGGGATCTTGGGCCCCTGGCATCCCCCTTCCCCCCGTAGTCTTGCAGGGATCCCCAGGAACCCTGGGGCCCCAAGGTCACTGAGCCACCCCCCTCCCCAGACTAGTGGTACAGAGAGAGGGAGCTGCTCATTTCCAAAGACGTTTTCTCCCCCTGGAATCTGGATGCTTTCCCTGGGGAGCTGCTACAAGAAAAGGGCTCTGCTAACAGATTCCCGTGCAGATAAGTTGGCATTTAAAAGAGAAAGGGACACTGCCCTCCTTTGAAGGGTGCATTGAGGAGACAGCCCCACCCATCCTCTGGTCAGGAGGCTCCTGGGGCCCCGGGGAGCCTGGGTGCCCCAGCCTGGGGCGCACCCTCCCTGGGCCCCGCCCGACTAGTAACCCTCTTCTCTCCTTTGCAGAAGACCGGAGCCTGGCTGAAGAGAAGGGGCTGTGCTGTCAGAACCCCGACTGCATGGACAAGGGGCGGGCGGCTAAGGTAGGGGGGCTGAAGGGCCTGGGAGCAGCTGGGGGCAGAGGGGACAGGGCTCTAACCGCTCTCTCTGTCCAGGCCCGGAAATCCACAGGGCCCTGGCAGGGGTGCAGCTGGCCTGGCTACAGGGTCGTGTGGGTTCAGGGGTGGGCAGGGCCGCAGGGTGGCTGGCTTAGGAGGCAGAGGGACTGACCCCGGTTCAGAAACAGTGGAGCGGGGGGGACTTCTGCAAGGGCAGCTGGAGCAGGGGTGCCCCAGAGCCCTTTCCTGCACTGCAGTCCTTACAGCCCTGAGGTGACAGGAGCTGCTGCTCTATGTCACGGATGAGGAAACTGAGAATCAGCAAGAAGGGACACCCCCCACTCCCGCCCCCCACCAAGGTTCCGTTCCAGTGCCCAACGGGCACTCTTCCTCGGGCACCAGGCCACTCTTCAGGCCTGGGCATGGGTCAGGGACACTTTGGGACTTTGTGACAGTGACTGTGGGCCTGGGGATGACAAAGGGAAGAAGGGACCAACTGGTCAAGGAGGGTCAGGACTTGGGAGCTACGAGTGGACAAAACAAGAGGGATAAGGGTAACGGTGACGGCGGGGCACTTCTGCCTGGTTCGTGCTGGGCTGTGTGCCTTCTGGGCTGTGGCAGCTCTGCTGGGAAGGCGTCGGTCGTTCCCTGTTTTCCAGATGAAGATACCAAGGTTCAGAGAGGTCCTGTGACTTGGAGGAGGCCCCACAGCTCAGGAGAGACCGAGCAAGGGTTTGAACCCAGGTTTGGCCCCTCCCAGCACGCAGTTGAGTGACAATAGTTGTAACTGCCCCAGCTCACTGTGGGCACTGAGGACCCTGTCTCCTCCCTCTGGCCTTCTGACATCTGTCCTGTCATTATTCTCATTTATAGTTGACAGGTAGCAGCCCACCTAAGAACACATCGCTAGGATGTGGTAGAGCTGAGATTTAAACCCAGAACCCAGATCTGTGTGGTGCCAGGGCCCTGTTCCTAACCACTGTGTAGCTCAGCTCTGCCAGCTGCAGGAAATTAAAAATGCCACCCTGTTACCCCCTTCCATCCAGACACACGCGCTTACATTCTGCACAGGAAGACCACGGTTAGCAGGAACGTGGAGGACTGTTCTGCGGGCGGGGAGAGGAGGGGGAGGCTTCCAGTTGCTGTGGTCACCAAGCAAGGGGGTGGCTGTGATGTCAGATGCAATCTGCTGGCATGGATGGTGCCTGGCATCGGGGCTCTGGTGTTGGCTGGTTGCCTCTCCCCCAGATGGGGGCTCCTGGCAACAAACTGGCCTCAGTTATCCTCAGGTACATCCTGCCAGGGGCCTGCAAAGCCTTGGGCCCTCTGCCTGACCCGCAGGGATGACAAAGGGGGCCAGGCCACACTGTCCCAGCCTCTCCTGTGGGCAGCTGCCCCTCCTGGGGCGGGCCCACAAGCTGCTGCAGGAAGGGCTGGGGTGAGGCCTGTGAGATGAGAGCTGGTGTCAGAGCATGTGTGGGCCCATCTTCATCTTCCAGGTCCCAGCCCTGGGCTGCCTGCAACTTAGCATGGCTGACATTGGCATCAGCAGCCAGAGGGTCACCCACCCTGCAGGGGGAGAGCCCAAGTCCTATCACTGGTGGGACCCCCTCTGGGACAAATGACACAGACTTGGGGGACAAGGATGCCTGAGCCATCAGAGGGAAAAGGGCTAGTCAGGGAGGACATCCCCGAGGAGGTGACCTCTGGTGGAAGTGAAAACGTGGATAGGCAGAGCAGAAGGCAAGGGCCCTCCAGCAAGGGGGCACTGCCACAGGCAGAAGTGCAGAGGCAGGAAAGAAGGGGTGGGAGGCAGGTCTTGCCAAGGGTATGAGCAGGCTGGAGCGGAGGGTGAGAGGAGGTGAATGACACCCAGGTTTGGTGAGAAGGAGGAGAGAATATCCTATTGTTGTTGTTTTCTATTTTCTGGCCGCACCGCGTGGCACGTAGGATCTTAGTTCCCCGACCAGAGATCGAACCCGTGCCCCCCTGCAGTGGAAGCGCGGTGTCCCAACCACTGGACCACCAGGGAAGTTCCAGAATATCCTATTGTTGGTGATAATAATAACCAGCAGGCAGGTTGTTGGGCCCTCATGCCTGTCTCTCTGGACCCTCGAGAGAACCTCAGAAGAAAAGCATTATTATTATTCCCACGTGAAACATAAGGAAACTGAGGCTCAGAGAGACGAAAGAACTTGCCCACATCACACAGCATGACTGGCACAGCTTGGCTGGGAGTGAGACGGAGAGCATCGTTCTCCCTCTCCTCCCCAGCCATTCGAGGAATGGCTAGCAGGATGTGACTAGCTTTCTGAAGGAGATGACGTCATTTATTCATTCACCAAATCAGCTTTAAGCACCTGCTGTGCCAGGCCTGGTTCTAGGCCCTGGAAATCTCCAGGGAACAAAGGTTCTACCCTCCTGGAGCTGCATCCCAGCCCCACTGGGAGGAGGAGGGAAGTGAGGACTTGGGTTTGTCAAACTGGCCCCCCAGGCTACCCTGGGGGAGGGCCATCTTCCAACAGGGCTGGACCCTTCCACTTCCGGGCCCACCCTTGAGGGTTTTGTTTGTTTGTTTGTTTATATTTTTGGCTGCGTTGGGTCTTTGTTGTGCGCGCGTGGGCTTTCTCTAGTTGCGGTGATCAGGGGCTACTCCTCATTGCGGTGCGCGGGCTTCTCATTGCGGTGGCTTCTCTTGTCGCGGAGCCTGGGCTCTAGGTGTGTGGGCTTCAGTAGTTGTGGCATGTGGGCTCAGTAGTTGTGGCTCGCGGCCTCTAGAACTCAGGCTCAGTAGTTGTGGCACACAGGCTTAGTTGCTCCACAGCATGTGGGATCTTCCCGGACCAGGGCTCAAACCCGTGTCCCCTGCACTGGCAGGCGGATTCTTAACCACTGCACCACCAGGGAAGCCCCACCCTTGAGGTTTTATTTGAGCCTCTCCTGGGTGCTGGGGCTTTTGAGATAAATCAGCCACCCCACCCCTACCTCCTGTCCCTGGAGTTCACTCTAGAGGGATGGGGATAACCAGGATGGGCTTCCTGGAGGAGGCTGCTGGTGTCCGGAGAAATGAGGGGGTATTGAGCTGGAAGAAAGCTGAGTGAGCCATGAGGCTTTCTGAGGATGTAAGGAGTGAGCAGGGCTGAGGAGGGGATGGGGAAAGGGAGGCAAAGCTGAAGAGGGAACACCCTGATGTCCAGGTGAGGTGTCTGGATTACCTGCCTTGGGGATGACCGGAGGGAAGGTGTGTCCCTACCCTTTCCCAGGATGAGTTTTATAGAGTAGCCCACACCTGGGAGCTCCAGGGTCACAGCCCACCCCTTTCCCGCTGTATGACCCTGGGCAAGTCACTACACGTCTTTAAGCCTCAGTTTCCTCATCTGGAAACTGAGGCTTCTCAAGTTGCAACAAGGGTGAAAAAGAGGGCTTACATGCGAACTGCTTAGCACAGTGTGGCTTGCTGCAGATGTTCAAGAGGATGCTATCTGCAACCACGTGTCCATCTTCCTTGCAGGGGGAGAGAAACCCCTCGACTTCGCGCGTGTCCTCCTTCCCCTCCCTGAGATCTGAGACCTCCTTGGGTTCCATCCCAGACCCCAGCCAACCCCACCCAGCTAGACAAATGTTTATTGCACATCTGTCCAGTTCCCAGGGCAGGTGTCCTGTCGGGGAGATGGAGGAAGTGTTTGCTCCCTCTGTCCCAGGGGGCCGGGTGATGACACGGTGGGTGACCCCGCCCTGCCGCAAGTTAACCACAGGAAAGAGTCTGGGTTGCCGTGAGCTGGGCACTCTGATGAAAGTCTGTACAGGGCACCTCGGGTCACAAGGGGACATGGAGGAGGGCTGACACTGGCCTAGGGGACCACATTTGAGGGGACAGAAGATGTTGTGGGTGTTTATTCTGGAGATGGGACCCCAGGGCCTCATCCTTAAAGGTATTACTTCTAGCAGTCACCATTTACTCAGCACCTACTGTGTGCCAGGCCCTGCTTTAGTGCCTCACTGCAGGGACCTCCTCTAGTCCTCACCCCCACCCTGTGCAGTAGGGACCACCCCACCTCCATTTTACAGACAAGACACTGAGAAGCAGGGAGGTGCAATGACTTGCCCAGGCAAGGCCAGAACTCAACCAGGTCTGTCTGTCTTCAGAGCCTACCATTTCTAAGGAACTGTCAGGAGGAAAGGGAGGTGAGTTTTTCTGCATGGGTCCCAAGGGGCCTGGCAGGGAGGTGAGCTTTGGTTCAGTATAGGCAAGCGTTTCCAATAGCTGAAGCTGTTCCCTGATGTAGAGGTAGTGAGTTCCCCACCCCTAGAAGTATTTAAGCAGAGAGAGTGGAGATTCAATTTGATGACTTCAGAGCTCTCTTCCAGCTTAACAGTGGGCTGTGAGGTGGCAGGGATGAGTCGGGAGGGTGGTGTGTGTGTCTAGGGGAGGGGCTGTCAGATGAAGACCAGTGGCCACAGGGCAGAGGAAGGGGTGGATCTGAGGTCCTTGTGGAGAAAGAATGGGCAGGATGTAGTGAGTAATGGGAGAGGGAGTGACCTATTCTCCTGGGCAATGCTTTGGGGGTAAGAGGTAGGAGGCCAGCCAGGGTGCCCTTGAGAATGGCCAGATTCTGGGGAATCTCTGGAGGTGGCTGGTCTGTGGAGATGCTAGTCAGCTGTGGACAGGGGGCAGTCCAGTCTGCAGCTGGAGAATGGGGCAGGACCAGAGGAGCAATGCAAGGGGAATTTGGGGGCTTTGGCTAAGTAATTTGGAGGGGAGAAGGTGAAGGCCTGGGGTGCCCAAGAGGCAGAGACAGAGGACCCACCTCATGCTACCTGGCGGAGATGAGCTGCTCTGGTGTGGACCAGCCCCAGGAAGGTCAGTGCTGACCAGGAGGGTAGCTCCCATTAGGAGGGGGCTCCAGCAGCCTGGAGGCCCAGGCCTGGTGAGGGGCCTGATGGAGGTGGTCTAGAATTGGGAAAATGCAGGTAGGCCTGAACCCGGAGGCTCTCGCGGGGGTCCCAGCCCAACCACGCCCATCTGCTAGCTTCGGTAATTAGGGAAGCAGGGAGGTGTGCTTGGGGCTGGGTTGCCTGCCTTCTCAGTGGGATGGATCCCTGTGTACCCAGACACTATCTCCACCTCCAGTCCTGAGCGCAGAGTTATTCTAAACTCAGGATGCTGGGAACCACCAAAGGGCAGAATGGCCCCCTTTTTCAGGACCTGCTAGGCGTGGGCCAGGAAAAAAGAGGGAGGCACGGAGCAAGGCGGGCCCGTTTCTCAGGCGCCGTGGAGGGCGCCGTTCAGAATCCAGCGGAAGCGAGCCTGGCTTGGGGCGATTCCCGGGACGGGCTGGGCCTGCGGGTCCCCCCACCCCCCGCCTGGACCCCGGGGGGCAGCGTCCCGCCGCGGGCCCTAGGCGGGGGCGGGCGAGCTCGGGTCTTCAAGCCCAGGTTAAAGACTACAGACTTTGAACTTTCCGCAGGTCTGTAGAGGGCAGCCCCCTCGGAAACAGTGACAAGCGCCTTCTCCCCTCTGTCCACAGCGCGGACCCTAGATTAGCTCCAAGCGCCGGCCGGTCCTCCTGCCACCCCCCTGGGCCGCCGGGTGGGGCGCCGGGCCCTTCCCGGGACCGCAGACCCTCCCCCGTCCCAGCCGGGCGCGCCGATGGTACGTCCCGGCCCGCCCAGGTGGTAGCGCCCGCGCCGGCCTACCGTAATTCCCCTACGCCCGGCGCCCCTAGCCGGCGCAGAGCATACCGAGCCCGCCCGGCGGCTCCGGTCCCCCTCTTCCTGCGGGCCCGTCGGACTCTGGCAGCCTTGGCCCGAGCCCCAGCCACTGGGGAGGAGACCCTTGTCCCTAGGTGAGTCTCACGGGGAAGCTGGGGTCTGGACGGGGATGGGTCCGGGCGCCAAGACTCTCCCTGAATGAATGGACAGAACCTTGGGTGGAGGGTCCCGCACAGTCCTAGGCCAGCAGGGGTGTGTCGATGGGCGACACTGGCCCTGCCTCCGCTTACTTGAGGGTGGAATGGGCTCCAGCGCCCGCCTGCACAGTGACTCTAGGGTGCGGTCGGCTGGGAGACATGGTCATGAGGAGTCTGCAGGGCCCCAGCCCTGGTGTGAGGGCTGCTGGTGGGGCGAGGGCATCTGAAGGGACTTTGGCGCGGCTTGGTTGGGCGGTTTCGGCGACCTTGCCCCATCTGGGCGTCCGAGTCGGTCCCAGGCGGAAAACCCTCTCGAGGCCGGCAGGGGGCGCGAGAGTCTGCACCTCAGGCAGCCTGGGCCAAGCCTGGCCCCCGCTAGGGGGAAGGGCAGGAGGACAGGACCCATGAAGCCAGGAGAGGCCCCGCCCACCTTGATGAAGGACTGAGGACGTGGAGGCCCAGTGGGCCCGGGGCCCTACAGATTCCTGCATTGCCTTCCCCAGGTCTGGGGGGCTCTGGGAGGATTTCACTATTCCTTTGCCCTTTGCCAGAGTCCAGGCACACAATGGGACCCAGCAGCCATCCCTAGATAGAAAATTCTAGAGAACTGGCCAGTGCCCTCTTCACCCAGGTGGGGAAGGGCAGAGGGCTAGATGGGCCCCAGAAGCAGGTCTCCCGCAGCCCAGGCCTGCGCTCTCTGCCCCACTCCCTCCCAAGGAGCCTTTCGTGTGGCTCTGAAGAAAGAGGCGCCAGGAGAAGGGCACAGGCTGCCATGCCGGGGTCCTGGCTCCAGGATCTGGCACATCTGTGCAGGGACTGGGCAGGAGGTGAAGTTCATGGACCACAGCCTTTCCTTCTCCCCCTAGCACCGACCAGCCCCAGCTGTTCGGCTCCCTGGGGAGGAAGGGGCCTTGCTGGCTTCTGCAGCGGGTGCAGTAGGGCTGGCCTGCGGAGAGTTGCTCTACACCCCTGCCGTCTGCCCGGCACAGGGCAGGGCCTTAGGGCAGGCTCTGTGTCCGGATGGACCCCAGAACCCGAGGATGAGGGGTGAGGCTGAGGCCTAGGGGAAGGGAGGAGCCAGGTGGGCCGTTGGGAGCAAGAGAGCAGCCTGGCAGAGCTGGCTCCCTGCCGGCCGACGTGCCCACGCATGCGGCCTCCGCCCCTGGATTTCCAAGGTACCAGATGGGGCCCTGGGGCTGGTAGGCTCCCAGGGGAGCTTAGCTCGGATAGGGAGCCCCTGGGCAGGGGTGTCCCCCTGGCCAGGGACCCCCAACTCCTGGTTCTAGGCCAGTCTTCTGTGGACAGAACACAGAACTGGCTCCAGACCTTGGCCCAGACCTGTGACCTCTCCTAGACAAGGAGCTGCCTCTCCCACTGCAGACCAGGCTGGGGCCCCAGCCCACTGTGGGGGAGGGGATGCCCACAGGCCTCTGCTTTTCTGGGGCTGGGGAGGTGGTGCTGGGCGGGAGTGGGAGGGGGGCTCCTGCCTTGGCGACTCCATTATTCATCAGCCCCAGCATCTGGTTTCTGGGTATCAGTTTCAACAAGCCAGTCCTGACTCATGAGCCTGGAGCTGCGGCTGGGCTGGGGAGGGGCCCCCTCCCCAGGGAGTCAGGGGCCGGGACCTTTTGGGCCTGCGCATGGGCCATTTCAGCTCTCTCGTGTAGAGAGGAGGTAGGAACCTCAGAGCCTGCTGAGGCCTCCTCCCTCCCCTGGTGCAGGGGCCTGGGGTGCCTTTCCTCCCCTGCTCTGCAGGTTCCTCGACCCTGCACTCTTGGCTCTGGGACAGCAGGGCCCTGGCCTTCTAAGGCGCAGACCCAGCCCTGGATGGAGGACCCAAGCAGGAGCATGATTCAGGGTGGCCAGAACCTGGTCACTCAGGTGACCTCTGGTGACCTGTCCTGGCCCAGCCCTGATGGTCTCCACTTGATGCAACCTGGTTACCCCAGGCCAGTGGGCTTGGGGATCTGCCCTGTCCCCAAGGGGGTGGGCCTCAAGGCCCTGCTGCCCAAACCACCACTTGGCTGGTCTTCATGTCCCCATGCCTTCCCTGTGCCTGAGGCACATGGGTAGTGGTCCAGTGGGCATCTGCTGTTTGTACAAGTCACTTTACCTTTCCGAACCTCAGTTTCTTTGTCTGTTGAATGGGGGTAGTACCAGTGTTTCCTTCTTATGGTCTTTTAGAAGAGTGAACAGGACTTGGCACAGGCCTGGGCACTTGGGACTGCTCAGTGGCTGGCCACGGGGGGGTGCAGCAGTAGGGGCAGGGGGCATGTGCAACACCTCCAAGCTTTGAGGTGGAAACTGACCTGCCTGGGGCCAGCAAGCCAAGGTCATGGATGCTAGGAGGAAGGAGAGAACCTGTGGACAAGCAGTGGGGAAAGCTTTGTTGACTGTTGGCCACAGAAAGGGACATCCTGGCCAAGACCTTTCAGGCCCCAGTGGCCTTCTCTGGCATGAAGCCCCTTCCTCTGTTTTCATTCATCCATTTATCATCTAGTCTGCACGGAGCACCTACGGTGGCCCGGACTATTCTAAGTGCCGAGGATGAAGCGTGGGCCAGACAGCCAAGGCTCCTGGCCGCTGGAGAGGATAGTCTAGCAGGGAAAAGTGATAATCAAGAAGTGAACAAAGAAATAAAATAATTTCAGGTAGTAATAGCTGCTTCGGAGGAAATAATTCAATGTAAGGGGTTTGATTTTGGGCAAGGGGCTATGTATTTTGAGAGAAGGGTGAAGGCCTCCTTGGGAAGTAGCAGTTAAGGTGGGGCCCAGTGCCAGCTGTTGGAAGATCAGGGGCACACTGTGTCCCAGACAGAGAATGCAGAGGTGCAGGCTCTGAGCTTGGTGAGTTGTAGGGATGAAGGAAGCCAGCATGGCGGACCACCCTGTGGAACTGGCCAGAAGGCACGGTAGGAGTCAGGCCACAGTTGGGATTTTATTTTAAGTAAGATGGGAAGCCACAGGAGGGTTTGTGGGGGAGTGACATGATCAGGCTTTAGTTTACAAGAGATCTGCCAGTGGTGTGGACAGGGGATGGCTCAGGATTTGGGAGCAGAGTGGGTCGTGGAAAGCTCCTGGCCCGAATAAACTGCTGCTCTCCCACCCTCTTTCCATCCAGAGCCAGATTGAGGGGGAGCTGACTAGGGGATGGGGGGGCTGATGACAGCAGTCCCCCTCCCCCATGGGTCCTGAGGAGTTCCCCAGGGAGGCCATTCCAGAGCCCCAGAGTCAAAAGTCTGGGTGTCGGGCTTCCCTGGTGGCGCAGTGGTTGAGAGGCTGCCTGCCGATGCAGGGGACACGGGTTCGTGCCCCGGTCCGGGAAGATCCCACGTGCCGCGGAGTGGCTGGGCCCGTGAGCCACGGCCGCTGAGCCTGTGCATCCGGAGCCTGTGCTCCGCAACGGGAGAGGCCACAACAGTGAGAGGCCCGCGTACAGAAAAAAAAAAAAAAAAAAAAAAAAGTCTGGGTGTCAGTCCTGCCTGTGGACTTTTCCCTCACTTTATCCGCCACGCGATGAATGAAGATAACAGTGCCCGCCTCCGCCTCCCGGGAATGAGTGTAAAAGCGCTTTGACAACCTACAGTGGGGACCCCGGCACCACACCCCAATCCTGGTCGGCGTCCTCGCCAGTCTCTGATGAGCGCCCCCTGGCGGTAGGGCACCCGGAAGCTCCCGCGTGGCCCCAGGCCCGGAGGGACCAGCCCACAGCAGCAGGGGCCTCACGGAAAGTTGCGTTGGGCTGCGGGGTTTTCCGCGACACCCCCGTCTCTCTGTGCTCCTGGATGCTCCCCAAGGACTACCCCCTCCGCCCCACGCGCCTGCCTTCCGCCCGCCGCCTCCACCTGTGGTCACCGGCGCCCCTCTGCTCTGCCAGCACCACTGGCCTGGGCAGTGGGAGCAGGGCTCCCCCGGGCTCAGGCCCTGAGGCAGGGGTCTCTTGGACTGTGGGCGGGCACTAAGGTGACCCTCAGGAGGGCCTCTGAGCGCCGGCTGTGGCTGAAGCGGGGAAGTCGGTGGTCAGAGCAGAGACAGATGTCCTCGCGGCTGGACAGGGAGCGGGGTCTGAGGACCCGGAGGGGGATGGGTCCCTGGTCCGGTCCCCCCTTTTCTGCCGCCAGCATTAAGGGAGCTCCCTCGGGGGAGGGGGAAGAGGTCCCCCGGGCTGAGGCTCTGGGGCGGGGGTCCCCAGGGCTGGAGGGAGGGGACTGAGATGCCCTTTCGGCCGGGAGGGATCTCCTGCGCCCCAGCCGTGTGCGTTGGGGTCGGGATGGAGGTCTGAGCAGAGTGGGGCGCCCGCGGGACTGGGCGGGGGCCGGGATTCCGCAGTCAAAGCGAGGGCGTTTGTCCCCGGCGGGCCCCCTGCCCCCAGCATCCAAGGAGCTCCCCTGGAGGAAGGAGGAGGTCCGGGAGGGACCCTCTGAGCCCGGGACCTTTGGGCTGGGGTCAGAGCCGGGCTGCGGGCGGGAGGGAGGGTGTTCCCCGCCCCCGGGGTCCCGGCGCGCTCAGCGGGCGGGCGCGGCCGCACAATGGCAGGAAGCGGGGCTCCGCGCTTTGTCCGGCGGGCGGCGCAGACCGCCGCTTCCTCCGGCCGCCATGGGGACGGGACCCGGCGTCTCCGGGCGCCGCGCGGCCTCCAGGCCGAGCCCCGAGCTGCCCTCCCGGGACTCCGAGCCCGGCTGGGCGGGGGGTCGCGGCCGCCACGGGGAAGACCAGGTAGGGGAGCGGGGGGCCGGGCGGGGAGGCCGGGGCGGGTGCGCGCGCCCTCGTCCGCGCGCGTCTCTAAGCGGATGGGCAGGCGGCGGCCGAGACCCCTGCCCCCGGTGCACACCGCGGGGGTGCGGGGGGCGAGGAGGGGCTGGGGGCCTGGGATGTGGCCCCCACCCCGGCACCAAGGGTGCCAGGCAGCGGAGGAGACCGCCAGCGCCTGGCCTTTTGTGTCTGGGGCTGACTCCGGACACACCTGTGGGTCCCAGGCCCTGGACTGGGCCACCCCTCCCCCTTTCCTTCCTCTGCCCAGGCCCTGCCCACGGGCCTCCTACTCCTGCCTCTGGCCAACACCCTGGTGTGACAGGGAAGACTGACTTCTTGTGCCCCCATCCCTGTGGGGATCAGCCTAGACCATGACCCCCAAAGGGCCAGGCCCCCTGTTATTTGTAAAATTGTGGTCCATTCTTTGCCTTTGGAGGTGCA
The DNA here is from genome assembly GCF_964341445.2 of Mesoplodon mirus. Classification (NCBI taxonomy): domain Eukaryota; kingdom Metazoa; phylum Chordata; class Mammalia; order Artiodactyla; family Ziphiidae; genus Mesoplodon; species Mesoplodon mirus. Next base: position 4,527,368 of record NC_138978.1, on the reverse strand, counting down.
GCGTGACCTGGCTGTTCCATCTGGTGGGCTCGCCCCTCTTGGGCTGAGTCCTGGGAACTTTTGGTCCTGGACCCTGCTATCCGTCTCTGGCTGGCTGGGGTGCTGTTCCCCTCAGAGGGTGGGCGTGGTGGGCAGCAAGGAGGTGGGGAGTAGACCCTGGGTCTGAGAGAAGAGGCCCAAGAGTCTGGCCTTGGGAAGGGGCTGCCCTGCTATAGTGCTGGGGAGACCCCCAACCCTGGAGGGGATGGAGGTGAGAGAAGGGGTGGGGAGCAAACAGTGTGGGCTCTGCCTGACCGAGCCTCCGCCTCCCAGTGGGGCTGGGGGTTCTCGGAACTTCATCCTCAACCAAACCTGCTGAATACTCACCTGCTTCAGATCCTGGGCCTGACTCACATGGCCACTGGTGTCCCTGAGCCTGGGGGCTGCTGGGAAGATGGGAGCAGAGGGGGTCAGCCACCAGCTGGGCTCCCGTCGTTATTATTAGCATTAGTGTCTGGTAGTAAGAGCAGTAGCAAGAGGAGAAGGAGAAGCTGTGGCGGAGTTAAACAAGGCCCACCACGGTGCTGGGAAATGAATACTCCCGAGTCTCTCCAGCCCAGGGTCTTTGCAGGGCAGGGTGCATAGTAGGTTCTTGATAAATATTTGTTGAATGCTAAATCTGCCTTAAAGAGTGAATCTTTGTGAAATCTGCCATCTATATACTGGATTGGTTTAAAAATGAGATTGTGGCACAGAACCAGGGACTTGGGCTGGAAGGGTCCCAGAGACACACACACACACCCCCGAACCCTTACAACCTAGCATGGCTCCTGCCATGTCCAGGCAGGAGACCAGGGCCTGGGCAGCTGGTAGGTCCGCAGTCCCACTGCCCAATGCCAAGCCTGGAATCAGAAAAATGAAGCTGTCAGGGAAATGGCGAGAGGCCTGGAAGGGGTCAGGGGGGCACCTGTGCCAGCCTGGCTGCCAGGCTGGACACAGAGAGCAAGAGGGCTGCTGAGCTGGCAGGCTTTGGGACTCCTGGGAGGAAAAGACAAGTGCTTTCCCCAGATTTGTTGTCAAGAGGTGATGCTCACGGCCGTGGGTCCCAGCATCTGCAAAGCCGGGCCCTCTGTCAGAAGTGCCCCGGGGTTGCCAGAGGGTGGGGGGCAGAGCCATGGAGGAGAATAGGGGTTTTCACACTTAAAAAAAATGTTTTGGTTTGTTTGTTTAGTCTTTTGGCCACACCACGCGGCGTGCAGGATCTTAGTTCCCCAACCAGGGACTGAACCCGTGCCCCCGGCAGTGGGAGCGCGGAGTCTTAATCACTGGATCGCCAGGGGAGTCCTCACACTTTAGCAGTAGATCAAGTGAAGATAGAAACAGCTGCTCTGCTTAGGGTGCCCCTCACCCTTGCCTCCAGCACCGAGAACACACTTGAAGACCCCTCAAGAAGGGTGTGGAAGTGCGGGGCGCCTGGTGCTCAGGCTGCCATTGGGAATATGGGCCATAATGCCCAGGGCCCAGCCCCCCAGAAGCCAGACCCCCCTGGAGCAAGTGGCTTCTGTAGTCTGCCTCCTGCCAGCTGTCATTTCTGTGTCCACGTTCCCTTTCTGTGTGATGGAGGAGTGGAAGGGACACAAGAGCCAAAACAGCAACCATAAAACTATTCAATATAATTGATTTCCTCTTGTCTCCTTAGCCCCCCCAGGCTGACCCGAAGCCAGCCTCCCCCACTCCCCTCTCCCTTCTCCACTACCCAAGAGATGGTGTGAATGTGGTGAAAATGTGGGCTCTGAAGCTACATACCCTGGGTTCAAGTCCTGACTCTACTGGCTGTGTGACCTTAGACAAGTTACTTAACCACTCTGAGCCTCACTTTCCTCATCTGTAAAGTACAGACAATCGTAGCCCCCACCTTCTGGGATGAGGAGCCCCCCAGTGCAGCCCCAGGCACATGAGGACCATGTTATCAGTGATCAGACTTTTTCAGCTCCCTCTTTCCTCCTCTCTCGGGCCACTCTCTCTGCTGTCTAACCCATCCTCACCCTGTCTGTCATCTTGAAAATCTCTGATCGGACTCTCTCCAGCCAAGATCTCCAGTGATCCTCCATCACGCTACTTAATAACTAAGAATTGAACCAGTATGTATTGAGCGGCTAGGACTGGCGACCAGGCAGCCAGCCCGACGGGCCTAAACTGCTGTCCTTGTAGCGCTGGCGGTATGGAGGCAACAAAGTGAAGCACACAGACTGTCCACCAGTGGGAAGCCTGAAGGAGAGACGGGCGGCGGGGTGGAGGAGGTGACGGGGAGCGTGGAGGAATGAAACCTTAGAAGGGTGAGCCGAGGACTTCTGAGTGAAGGTCTGCAGGAAGGGAGGCGGCTGGTTATCTCAGCGTCTGAGGAAAAGCATTTCGGGCTGAGGCATTAGCAGCCCAGGCTCAGCGGTGGAGCACGTCGAAGAAGCACGTCGGAAGGCGGGAGGCTGGTGGGCGCGGTGGACAGAGCCGGGTTGGGAGCGTAGGACCGGAGGCCCCTGAGGTCACCAGCCTCGGCAGGAGATGGGGAGCCGCTGCGGGCTTTTGAGGAGGCACGTGTGACTCCTCTTTGACCTGGGTCCACCGTGGCCGCTCTCGGAGAGCAGACTGGGCTCAAGGGCGGAAGCAGGGAGACCAGCTCTGAGGCCTTGTCACCCCGCTAAGAGCCCATGGGGGCCGGGGCTGGGGCCTGAGGTGGCCTGGAGAGGGTGGCCAGGTTGAAGCTACGGATATTAAGGGTGGAGCCCGCAGAAGTGCTTGCCTGAGTGGGGGAATAACAGAAAGATCACTGGTGACCCCGAGGTGTTTGGCCTATTGTATTCTTTTCCTGGGGCTGCCGTAACAGATCAGGGTGGCTTTAGAACAACAGAAGCTTGTTCTCTCAGTTCTGAGGCCGGAAGTCTGAAATTAAGGTGTGGGCAGGCCGTGCTCCCGCTGAAGGCTCCAGGGTAGGATCCTTCCTTGCTTCTCACAGCTTCTGGCACATCTAGGAGCTCCTCCGTATTCCTTGGCTTGTAGATGCATCAGTCTTGTTGCTGCCTCCGTTGTCCCATGGCCTTCTCCCTGTGGGTCCCATCTCTGTGTATCTTTCCTCTTCTTTTAAGGACAGTAGTCATACGATTACTCCATACTCTATGCTGTATGATTGCAGACCCCAGTATGACCTCAACTTAACGAATGACATCTGCCATGCCTGTCTTTCCAGTAAGGTCACGATCTGTGGTGCTGGGGGTTAGGACTGAACCTGTCTTTTTGAGGGACACAATTCAACCCATCACATCACCACCCCCGGAAGGTGTTGCTAGTAATTGAGATGGACGGTGCTGCGTGGAAAAGTTCAGGAGCTCATGCAGACGTTTTTTTTTTTTTATAAATGTATTTATTTTTGTCTGGGTTGGGTTTTCGTTGCTGTGCGCAGGCTTTCTCGAGTTCTACACGAGCGGGGGCTACTCCTCGTTGCGGTGCGCGAGCTTCTCATCGCGGTGGCTTCTCTTGTTGCGGAGCACGGGCTCTAGGCATGTGGGCTTCAGTAGTTGTGGCTCGTGGGCTCTAGAGCGCAGGCTCAGCAGTTGTGGCGCATGGGCTTAGTTGCTCTGAGGCATGTGGGATGCTCCTGGACCAGGGCGCCACCAGGGAAGTCTCCGTGCAGACGTTTTAAGTTGGAGATGCTTGGTCCCGACTGGAGAGTGCACTGTGGGAGCCCCTCCCCATGAGAGTGACTGAGTCACTGGAGGGTGGATGGGGATGAAATGAGAAGGGGTCCACGGATGGTGAGAGAGCAGGGAGCAGGCGAGGGGACTGAGAGGGGAGGGACCAGCAGAGCATGGGTCCTGGGGGCCAAGGAAGAAATGGTTCCCAAGAGACCACCTGTGTCAAATGCTGGGTCCCGGGAGAACAGACGAGAGGACTCAGAAACGTGGACATCACTGGGGACCTGAGAAGAGTGAGTTGGGGAGGGGGCCAAAGCTGGATGGGAGAGGGTCTGAGGGAAAATGGAAGAATTAGAAAATCTCCAATTGCAGCCATCGTAGTAATAATTGATTTAGGCAAAAGCCATCAACAAGGGCTAAAGCCCTGGAGTGTGCGATTGCTGGGGAGCAGGGTATCTCAAAGTGTCACCCTAAGATGACTTCCTCATTACAAAGAGAGAATGCGACTTTACAAAGTACAGCGAGATCCCCAGGTGATCTGACACTGTGGAGGACACAGTCCACCCTCTGGCGTCCTGGCCCAAGTGCTCGGCCTGAAACTATCCCAGACCTCCAGACAAGTGCACGTGGAGGAGCTTTCTGCCAGACTGCTGGCATGGCTGCTTCAAATATATCAGTGTCATGAAAGACGGGGGAAAAAAACTAGGGCGTTCATTCTTTTTTTTTTTTTTTTTAATATTTATTTATTTATTTATTTTTGGCTCATCGGGTCTCAGTTGTGGCATGCCGGCTTAGTTGCCCTGATGGCATGTGGGATCTTAGTTACCCGACCAGGGATCGAACCCGCGTCCCCTGCATTGGAAGGCGGATTCTCAACCACTAGACCACGAGGGAAGTCCTGGGCATTCATTCTTTTTTTTTTTTTTAATGTTTATTTATTTTGCACCGGGGCTTAGTTGTGGCAGGTGGGCTCTTTAGTTGCGGCTCACCAGCTCCTTAGCTGTAGCACGTGGGCTCCTTAGTTGTGGCAGGCAGGCTCCTTAGTTGCGGCACATGGGCTCCTTAGTTGTGGCATGCGAACTCTTAGGTGAGGCATGCATGTGGGATCTAGTTCCCTGACCAGAGATCGAACCCGGGCCCCCTGCATTGGGAGCGTGGAGTCTTATCCACTGCGCCACGGGGGAAGTCCCCGGGCATTCATTTTTTTTTTTTTTTTTTTTTGCGGTACGCGGGCCTCTCAGTGTTGTGGCCTCTCCCGTTGTGGAGCACAGGCTCCGGACACGCAGGCTCAGTGGCCATGGCTCACGGGCCCAGCCGCTCTGCGGCATGTGGGATCTTCCCCGACCGGGGCACGAACCTGCATCCCCTGCATCGGCAGGCGGACTCTCAACCACTGCGCCACCAGGGAAGCCCCGGACATTCATTCTTAAAGGGATAAACAGACAAAGCCAAATGTACATGTGAACCTTGATTGGATCCCATGTGGGAAAAAAAATCTATAAAGGACATGATTTAGACAGTTGGGAAAATGCCAAGGTAGACTCTAGGTGGACTAAGTCTCATCGCTTAGTTTCCCAAGTGTGACAGTTGTGTTGGGGTTTTGCACGAGCAGGTCTGTGTTCTCAGGTGGTGTCATGATTTCCTCCCCAGGGGAAGGGGGGTCATGAGCCAGTGTGGCAAACGTGAACAACTGGGGAAGCCAGAAGGGTGTATGGATGTCGTTGTACTATTCTTATAACTTTCTGTAGGTTTGAAATATTTTGAAACAAAAAGTCAGGGAGAAAGAAAATAGAGGGTAATGGGAGGAAAGAACAGGAAGGGGTGAGTTTAGCTGTAAAGGGAAGGAGAGAAACAGGTTGGTTTGCCCGTGGGAATGACCCGGTGAGAGGGATGAATGCTGAGCGGGGTCCTGGTTCTTAGGCTGGAGAGGGGGGTCTCGGTGGAAGGCTAGCCTGGGATTGGAGCAGGGCAAAGCCCCTGCAGCCCAGGGCAGGGGGGTGGACGTGGTGGTAGGAGCTCATGGACTGCCTTCTGATGGCTTCTGTTTCCCTAGAAAAGTAGGCAGTCGAGTTGGTGGGGAGTGAGTTAGGGAGGGTTGGGGGATGGAGAAGATAGGACAGTCATCCATAGTGGTGGGGATGAGAGTAGCCTGGGGCGATTGGGTAAGTCTGGGATCCTGTCACTAAGCAACGGGCCGTGGGTACCACATAGGCACCCAGAGGCCAACACCATTCCCCAACTCCTCCGTAACCCGCTTCATACCCTAACTTAGAAATCCAGGTGGGGTCAGCTGTTCGGGGGCCACACAGGTCATAGAATCGAGGGCAGAGGCCCTGGGCAGGGAGGAGGGGGAGGTATTCTGTTTCAGACACTGAGATGGGCAAACCAGATGTCAGCCCCGGCTCCACTTTTTGGTGCCCTTTCTGCCTGCACTCCGGAAGAGGCCCTGGTAGCACCCGCCTCGTGGTTACCTACTTGAAATCTCCCCTTTGGCATGGCGTTCCTTGCGGGCAGGGCTTTGCTTTCTCGCATCTCCCAGAATGGACACCTAGTAGGTGCTCGGGAAGCGTTTGACAGGCACTCTGTGGGGCGTGGATGGTCGGACCTGAAGAGTCGCCCCCGTAGGGGCCAAGAGCCCCGTGTACTGCAGTGGTCTGCGTCCACCCCACCCCCCATCCTTCCCCTACAGATATGCCACCACGCCGACTGCCAGCAGCTGCACCGCCGGGGCCCCCTCAGCCTCTGCGAGGCCTGTGACAGCAAGTTCCACGGTGCCATGCATTATGATGGGCACGTCCGCTTCGACCTGCCCCCCCAAGGTGAGCACAGGGAGGGTGCCCAGCCCCTAGAGCTCCCTGCCTGGGGGCACAGTGTCCTGCTAACTGTCGGCATCACGACAGGGCCATCAGAAGGACACGAGTTGACTGTAAACGGTGAAACCCAAGTCCACTGCTGTCCCTTTTGTTCCACAAGTTTTTTAACAAGAGAAAAAGTTGGGGACCGGCCCAGCTCGAAGGCAGGTCTGTCTCCACCGGGTGCCGGGTCCTTCTCGATGGGTCTGCACCTCCCACAGATGGCCCTGCCTCTGTCCCTGCCCGGCCCAGCAAGAAGGTCCCCTTCCCTCTTGTCCTCAGGGCAGGGGATCTCTGGGCAGATTCTCCAGCCAGGCAGCCAGTGAGCAGAGGGTGGGGTGGGGATGGGCAGGTCAGAAGGAACTTGCAGCAGGAAACAAGAAACCCCTCCTGCTGAAAAGGGACTTGGCCCCGGCCTACCGGCAACTGGCTGTGCTGGGGTGGCTCTGGTCTCCTTTCCCAGCTGGTCAGAGGGACCAAAGGACTCGTCCCCTCTGCCAGGGCCTCCTGGGACTTTGGGCGTGTACACCGTGGTGGGGGAGGGGACGCCTGCAAGAAAGAGCCATGGACTTTGGTTCCTTCCTGCAACAATCCCAGAGGCAGGGCTTCTTTATCCCTATTTAATAGATGGGTAAACTGAGGCAGACTTGTACTGGGGACAGGGCATCACCCGGGGTGTCATCCCAGGGCCCTTGTGCCTTTTTGAGTCTGGGGGTGGATAAAAGATAAGCAGTGACTGAGTCCCTCCCCTCACAGAACTGAGGGGCCCTGGCTAGTTTAGGGTGGGGTCCGAAGGTCGGTAGCAAGCCCTGGTCCCTCTGGAGTCGGCCGTGTTTGAAGGCTAAGGAGGGGGCCAGGGAGGGAGCGGGCACAACCCCACTCCCACTTTACACCGAAGGCTCTGTCCTGGCTCGGAATGTGTCCACCCGGTCATGCCCCCCGCGCACCAGCCCTGCAGTGGACATAGAGGAGGAGGAGGAGAGCTCTGTGGATGGCAAGGGGTATGTGAGGGGTTGGTGGGCATGGCACACACCTGGGGGGTCCCAAGGCTGGGTCTCAGATCACAGAGCCAGGGACCAGAGGCTTCAGAAGAGCTGACTGGAGACCCCGCCTGGCCCCTGCTGCTGCCGGGATTCCTGGAGGGTGAGCCTCCAGGGCTTCTGGGATCAGACTACCTCATGAGGTACCACTGGGTGTGACTCCCGGGTCGGCCACCAGAGGGCGAACAGCCCCTCGTGAGTCCTGGCTTGCCTGAGCAAACCTGTGTTACCTGGTCACCTAGGGCCAGCAAGGGGTGGGCAGCCAGCTGGGGCCCGCCCGTATCCCACCCTGGTGAGGGCCCACCCATGCCTCCAACCTCTGCCCTCACCGGCTTCCTTGCAGGGACCGGAAGAGCACAGGCCTGAAGCTCTCCAAAAAGAAAGCCTGGAGGAGACACACAGACGTAAGGGGCCCCCAGGCTGGCAGGGCAGGCGCCCACAGCCTCTGCTCCTCCCGGGCCCTTTCCTCCGTTCCCGAGGCTGGGCCCGTCTGCTCTAAGTTCCAGGACCAGGGAGGGGGCCTGGAGTGAGCGACATGTCCCTCCCTCACCACCCAGCCCTGTAGCCCAGCCCTGCTTACCTTAGCCCAGGTGGGGGATGCTCCAGGAGCTCCTGCCTCCACGGAGGGATGCCGGGTGCCTCCCTGGGACAGAAGAGGGCTGGGAGATCCCTGCATTCACTTCCCTGCTGGGGCTCCCATCCGGAACCCTGGGGTGGGGAGGCTAGGGGGCGAGGGGTGCAGAACTGAGACCCCCTGTCCTGTCAGGACCCAAGCAAGGAGTGCTTCACGCTGAAATTTGACCTGAACGTGGATATCGAGACAGAGATCGTACCAGCCATGAAGAAGAAGTCGCTGGGGTAGGGCTTGGTGGGGAGAACGGGGCTGGGGGGCAGGTGTGGCCTCCTGCAGGTGTGACCGTGTGTATCTGTGTGGGGGCCTGTGAACAAGCATGTCCCCCGCCTGTGGACACCCCACCCATGTGCAGTGAGGGCCTGGGTGCCGTGTTTGTATCCCAGCCCCTGCACGTGGCCTAGTCCTGCGGGGATGAACGGGTGTGGACGGACATGCAACGGTGTCTGTCTGCCCTGGTGTGCAGATGTGAACATGTGAGGGGAGGGGCGTGTTGTCTCGTGTGTAGAGGCACGCAGGAGCGTGAACCTCTGTGGGCAGGGGTGTGTGTGTGCACGGACCTGTGTGTGATCCCCTGGGTGTCTCCCTTTTCCTTTGGGCGGGTGGGGTGGCGCTGGTGCTGTGGACAGGTGACTGCAGCCTGTGACTGCCCCCAGCACACACGCACCTCCTGTCCCGGGCAGGGAGGTGCTGCTGCCAGTATTTGAAAGGAAGGGCATTGCGCTGGGAAAAGTGGATATCTACCTGGACCAGTCCAACACGCCCCTGTCCCTCACCTTTGAGGCCTACAGGTTCGGGGGACACTACCTGCGGGTCAAAGGTGAGCAGATGACTAGATGGGCCGGGTAGCTGGGGCATGGCTGGGTCCCTTGGGGAGGGTGCTCCTTCCCAGGCTCAGGTTCCCATTGGCCATGGTCTTGAGCAAGCTCATTACCATACAGGTGTCTCTGCTGGGCGGCAGTGCCAGGCGTTGGCAGGGCGGGGCTTCAGGGGAGGGCAGCCAGGCCTTGGTTTGGATCCTTGAGGGAGAGGGGCCTGGGGGCCCTTCTCCACTGGGCCTGGGCGTTGAGGACCTCTACTTGTCCCTACTGCCACCCCAGCCAAGCCAGGGGACGAGGGGAAGGTGGAGCAGGGGGTGAAGGACTCCAAGTCCCTGAGTCTGCCCATCCTGCGGCCAGCCGGGGCCGGGCCCCCCACCCAGGAGCGCGTGGACCTGCAGAGCCGCCGGGAGAGCCTGGACATCCTGGTGAGGAGGGGCTGTGTCGGGGCTGGGGACGACGAGGGGCCAGGGGGAGGTCACCTGGGCGCCTCGCTGCTCCCTCTGGGGGCTTTACTTTCCGCTTCTGGGAAATGGGGCTGGCTTTGAGGATACGGGGCCCTCCCTGGATCTAACCATCATACCCCACGGTGATGTCCCTCGTCTCTGAGAGTCTGCTGGTGCCCGAGGAGTCTGTGTGTGTGTGTGTGTGTGTGTGTGTGTGTGTCTAAGCAGACATTGCGTGGGGAGCGAGACTTTGTGTGTCACTGAGTGTGTGTCGGGGATCCACTTGGACCTGGGCTGCTGAGTGCGTCTGAGTGTGTGTGTGTGACTCTGTGTGTTCTCCCCACCTGCTTCATGCTGCTGGCTGGGGCGGCAGGCGGGAGGGGGATCCAGCTGCGTCTCTCTGGACCTTCCGGCCCCCAGAGCACGTGTAGGTCTCAGGAGAGGCGGCGTCCCAGGGTGCGGGGGCGTGCAGAGACCCTCCTGCCTCCCGGGCTGGCCGAGGTCCTGGAAACCCACCATGGGGTGGGGCTGTGGGGGTCTGGCCCTGACGCCCGCTCCCCGGCCAGGCCCCTGGCCGCCGACGCAAGAACATGTCGGAGTTCCTGGGGGAGGCGAGCATCCCTGGGCAGGAGTCCCCAGCGCCCTCCAGCTGCTCTCTGCCCAGCGGCAGCAGCAGTGGCGGCAGCGACAGCTGGAAGAACCGGGCAGCCAGTCGCTTCAGCGGCTTCTTCAGCTCAGGCCCCAGCACCAGCGCCTTCGGCCGGGTATGTGGGCCCGTGGGGGCTGGGGCAGGGCAGCTGGCTGGCCTTGACCCCTGACTCTGACTACAGGCCTCCTTTCAGGAGGTGGACAAGCTGGAGCAGCTGGAGGGCAAGCTGCATGCCTACAGCCTCTTCGGGCTGCCCAGGCTGCCCCGGAGGCTGTGCTTTGACCACGACTCGTGGGAGGAGGAAGGGGATGAAGAGGAGGACGAGGACGACGCCTGCCTGCGGCTGGAGGACAGCTGGCGGGAGCTCATCGACGGGCACGAGGTGGGTGCCGCGTGTGGCCTTCCCCTCCCTCCTCAGGGAAAGGGGGACGTTATCCCCCTGCTCCACGGGGCCCTTCCCAGGGTGACGGGATGTTCCACGGGACAGCCCTGCCAGGCTGCTCTCACCGTTTACCCGCTTTGGAGGCACACAGGCAAGGCGAAACTGGCTGGCCCAGAACTTGGGGGGCCTCTGTGTCTCAGCTGGGAAAAAGGTTGCGTGCAGGGCCGTTCACCCTTCTCACCCGCTCCGGCCATCCCGGCACACGCGGGGGCTCCTGGAGACACCCTGCCCTTCCCACAGAAGCTGACCCGGCGGCAATGCCACCAGCAGGAGGCAGTGTGGGAGCTCCTGCACACAGAGGCCTCCTACATTAAGAAACTGAGGGTGATCACCAATGTGAGTATGGCGTGGGCCCAGAGCCACTCCGCCTACCCGCCCCCCGTGGCCTCCTCTGGGTGCCCCTCAGCAGAGTTTGGGCCTTTGCCGAAGAAGCAGGTGCCAAGCAACAGAGGGGAAGGAAAGTGGGAGAAGGGCCACACCCTGGGGTGGAGGTGATTCCCAGTGGCCCCGGGGAAACTGCGAGGGGGCTTGGGGCGAGTTTGCCAGGTTGAGCTGATTAACACAGACCTCATCCTTTCACTCATCCTTTCATCGGCTGTTTCTAAACACCTGCTATGTGCCAGGTGCCCAGCAGCCCACACCCTAGACGAGGAGGCAGAATGGGTAGGCACTGGGGGATGTGTGTAAGGACTTGGACCTTGGGGGAGCACCTGTCCTGGGCTTGTGGGTTCAAGGAAGGCACCCTCCGGGCAGAAACTCCAGACTGAGCCAGGACACAGGTGGAGGAGAGAGTTCCAGGTGTGGCTGTGAGGGCAGTGTCCCAGAGCTTCCCTCCAGGAGGGGCCTGGGCAGGGGCACCCCCAGGTGGGCCGTGGGGAGCGTCTTTTCTCAAAGCGGGAACCCTCTCTGTCCCAGGCTGCCTCAGGCACTCCCAGGATGGGAAAGGGGTAGAGGGGAGCCTAAGAGTCTGGGTGGGGGCGTCGGGACTGGGACCCCCCTCCTCCACCAGCTGCAGTGCTCCCTGCCCCCCACAGCTGTTCCTGTGCTGCCTCCTGAACCTGCAAGAGTCAGGGCTGCTGTGTGAGGTGCGACAGGGCCTGGGGGTGGGGGGGGACAGTACCAGAAAGTAGCGGGGAGGGGGGAGGGGCTGGAGCAAGGGAGGGGACAGACAGGGGCGGGGCTGACTGGTGGAGTAGGTGAGGGGTGGGGCCTGGCTTCAGGGGGTGGAGCTGGGGCTGCAGAAAGGGTGGGGCGGCCGGAGGGCGGAGCCAACGACGGCGTATGTGAGGGGGCGGGGCCTGGAACCAGGGGGTGGGGATGGGGGCATGCTGAAGAAAGGTGGGAGCGGGGCCAACGGGTGGTGGGAGGGGAGGGGAGGGGGATGGTCAGGGGCGGGGCCCGGTAGAGGGGCGGGGCCGAGCGCACCTCCCACCCACCCACAGGTGGAGGCGGAGCGCCTGTTCAGCAACGTCCCCGAGATCGCGCGGCTGCACCGCGGGCTGTGGGGCAGCGTGATGGCGCCGGTGCTGGAGAAGGCGCGGCGCACGCGGGCGCTGCTGCAGCCCGGGGATTTCCTCAAAGGCTTTAAGATGGTACGGGCCGGGTCGGACGCAGGCAGGGACACTGAGGCGGGGCTGGGGCGCCGATCCCATCTGCCCATCACCCCAGCCTCCCCCTGACCAATGGCCCGAATGACCCTTAGTGGTCAGAGGCGTGGAATTCAGAATCAGTTGCCCTGGTGTGAACGCCACCTGGCCGTGTACCCTTGCTGCCTGGCCGAGGGTGATCGATTTCGCTGAGGCTCAGTTTCCTCACGTGGAAAACAGGGATAATAAGCTTGCCCCCTGCGGTGGTCGCGAAAGGCAGTAAGGAAGAGCGAGTGCCGGGCCCAGCCCGCGGGGAGTGCGCGGTAACGGGTGCTGTGCTTGTTCCGCCCTGCGGCAGTTCGGCTCCCTCTTCAAGCCCTACATCCGATACTGCATGGAGGAGGAAGGCTGCATGGAGTACATGCGGGGCCTACTGCGCGACAACGACCTCTTCCGGGCCTATGTCACGGTGAGGGCGGGTGGGGCTCGCTGCTGGGCCCGGGCACAGGACGGTGGGCCCACCTGGGCGGCAGGTGCAGGGGGGGCTGGCGCTGGGCGTGGCCTGCCTTAAGCCCCGCCCCCGCCCCCCGCCGCAGTGGGCCGAGAAGCACCAGCAGTGCCAGCGGCTGAAGCTGAGCGACATGCTGGCCAAGCCCCACCAGCGGCTCACCAAGTACCCGCTGCTTCTCAAGTCGGTGCTAAGGAAGACAGACGAGCCGCGCGCCAAGGAGGCCGTCGTCACCATGGTAACTGGGGCGCGCGGCGGGCAGGGTCCCTCCCTGGCCTGCGGCCCCTCCCGGCCCTGTACCTGAACTGCCCTGGCCCACCCGTAGATCGGCTCGGTGGAGCGCTTCATCCACCACGTGAACGCGTGCATGCGGCAGCGACAGGAGAGGCAGCGGCTGGCTGCCGTGGTGAGCCGCATCGACGCCTACGAGGTGGTGGAGGGCAGCAACGACGAGGTGGACAAGGTGGGCGCCTCCGTCTGTGCGGGGGTCGCTGGCCCTGCTGGGAGCGAGGAGGGGCCAAACTGGCAGACAGATGGGAGGCTACGCTGGGAATCTCCGGAGGACTCCCCGCTGAGATGAGGAGTCAGACTCTGACCTCTCCTGCACCTGCCCCCACCAAACCCCCAGCTCCTGAAGGAATTTCTACACCTGGACCTGACAGCACCCATCCCTGGCGCCTCCCCTGAGGAGACGCGCCAGCTGCTGCTGGAAGGGAGCCTGAGGATGAAGGAGGGGAAGGACAGCAAGGTGACTCCACCCCCCACCCAGGGCCCTCGCCCCACCCCCTCTTTACCCTGTGGGTTTCGAACACCCCTTCCTTGGGACCGCTTGTGATTCTTAGCTGCCCAGTCACCTGGGTGGCATTTTAAGAACTGGTGCCTTTTATGATCATATGAAGGATGATTATCTGCCTGCAGTTTACTCTTTACAAATACAGCAGCCGGGTCCCAGCCCATCAGGTGCCATTCTAGCCCACCTGCCAGGGCCACATGTGTTCTTGGTGGGAAGGAGGGGGCACCTTCCGTGAGCAGGACAGGAACAGCCCAGAGTCTTGCTACTGAGCTGTTAATTTTTCAGGCACTGTGTAACCCAGAGCCTACAAAGCGTGATTTTAAAACCACCTTCCTTTTCCTCTTTAATGTAAACTTTTAACTGGCATAAATCACAAGTATATAGCTTGATGAAAGAAAATCGGCTTGCCCTTCATTTAAATTTTACTCAGATTCGTGGGGAGTGGGGGAAGGGAGGTGTTTGACACCAGTGCCCCCAGGAGAGGGTGTGGCCGCAGACAGGCTGAGGGTCCCTGCCCTGGCCCTGACCTCTGGCTTCTGCTCCCACGGCCTCCCATCCCCCAGATGGACGTGTACTGCTTCCTCTTCACCGACCTGCTCTTGGTGACCAAGGCAGTGAAGAAGGCAGAGGGGACCAAGGTGATCAGGCCACCGCTGCTGGTGGAAAAGATCGTGTGCCGGGAGCTTCGGGACCCCGGTGAGGAGCCCGGCCCCGCCGCCCCTGGGCAGGGCCTGGGACGGGCGGGCGCCATGGTCTCAGCCAGCACTGAGGCGAGCCCTTCCTAACCAGGGTCCTTCCTTCTCATCTACCTGAACGAGTTCCACAGCGCTGTGGGGGCCTACACGTTCCAGGCCAGCGGCCAGGCTTTGTGCCGTGGCTGGGTGGACGCCATCTACGATGCCCAGGTGAGAGCAGAGCGGTGGGCAGGCTGGCAGGGCGGCCTGGTGGGGACCGCTGCTCACAGCCCGCTGGGGCCCTGTGCACCCACACCCGCAGAGCCAGCTTCAGCAGCTGCGTGTGCAGGAGCACCCAGGCAGCCAGCAGCACCTGCAGAGCCTGGAAGAGGAGGAGGATGAGCAGGAGGACGAGGACGAGGACGAGGAAGGAGGGGAGAGCAGCGCGTCGGCTGCCAGTTCCCCTACCATCCTGCGCAAAAGCAGCAACAGCCTCAACTCGCAGCGCTGGTACGTTCATCCAGGACCACCCAGCAAGCCAGAGCAGGGCAGGTACTCCAGCCGGGACTCTTGACCCCGAGGCCATTAGCACTGGACAGGGCCGGTCACATCCGTTTCCTCTGAATGGCTTTATGATGTGAACCCAGTGGGGGTGGGGACGGGGGCTCTGTCTCCCACCAGAGTCCAGGGGACGATGGCTAACGGTTCTCAACTTGAGTGCCAAATCGGATACATTAGTGGTAGCTGCCTGGAGCTGAGCTGAAGATTCTTAGACTGTATCCAACAGGAGATGCTGTGGTCGCGACAGACACCATTACTGACACCTGTGTTGTGGGCTCAGGTGCCACCTGCTTGCCGTCTCTTGAGCCTTGAGCTCCAGGAGGGCAGAGGCTGTAGACTTCTGCAGTGCCCAGCGTGGGCCGCACCAGGCCATCTCGGTTTCCTTTGGCTGGGCTGACTCTCCTCTCGCCTCCACAGTGTCTCGGATGGCTCCACAGAGACCCTGGCCATGGTGGTGGTGGAGCCTGGGGGGCTGCTGTCCTCTCCCGAGTTCGACGGCGGCCCCTTCAGCTCCCAATCAGACGAGACCTCTCTCGGCACCACCGCCTCGTCTGTCACGCCCACCAGCGAGCTGCTGCCCCTGGGCCCAGTGGATGGCCGCTCCTGCTCTATAGACTCCGCCTACGGCACCCTCTCCCCGACCTCCCTGCAAGACTTTACGGCCCCAGCCCCTGCGGTGGAGCCAGCACTCCGGCCCCCAGAGTCATCGCAGGCCCCTTCACCCCCACCCTCGCCCCGCCTCCGCCGACGCACTCCTGTCCAGCTGCTGCCCTGTCTGCCCCACCTGCTCAAGTCCAAATCTGAGGCCAGTCTCCTCCAGCTGCTGTCAGGGGCCACCACCCGTGGAGCGCCCCCAGCCCCTAGCCGCAGCCTGTCGGAACTCTGCCTGGCTGCCACCGTCCCTGGCACCAGGACTCAGGGCTCCCCTCAGGAAGCTGGGCCCAGCTGGGATTGCCAGGGGGCACCAGGCCCTGGCAGTGGCCCCGAGCTGTCAGAGCTGGAGGGTGGAGCCGGCTGCCCAGCCGGGGAGCCCAAAGGACCCACCAGGAGGAGCAGAGAGCTGTCCTCGGGGGCCTCACCCAGGGTCCAGCCTGAGCCCCCCCCGGGGACCTCTGCCCAGCACAGGAAGCTGACGTTGGCCCAGCTCTACCGAATCAGGACCACCCTGCTGCTTAACTCCACCCTCACTGCCTCGTGAGTGGCCTGGCCTGGGACACGTGGCCCAGTGTGCTGGGGGCACTGTCATGGCGGGGAGCAGATGGCATTTGGGGACGGGTGTGGGAGAGGGAGGCTGAGACCAGCCTCAGCACCTGGTGAGGATGCACCAGTGGGCAGTGGTGAAGAAGAGGCCTGAGCATTCCGGTCGGGAGGAGAGGGTGGCTGGAGCCCCTCTGAATGCCTTCAGCCAAGGAAGGACCGTCTCTCCCCTCCTCTCCACTGCAGGGAGGTCTGAGCAGAGGGAGGCTCCCAAGGGTGCCACTGGCCAAGGGACAGCAGACAGCACGCCTCCTGGGGTGTGCCGGCCCCTGCTCCAGCTGCTGCCTTATGTGTGCCCCAGCCGGAGTGCTGGGCAGGACCTCTGCCACCGTCCCCAGGGCCCAATTTGCACTTTGCCAGACTGGCTGGAAGTGGGGGAGGGCTCAGCAGAGGCCCAGGCCCAGGCTGCAGGGCCCCGTTACAGCCACCACTGTCACTAACCTGCCTGTGCCTCCGCCCCCCAGCCTAGGCAGGGTCCCTTGCCCGATACCCCCGAAGTCACCAGCTCCAAGCCTCTGGGCTAGGCTCCAGGGCTGGGATCCCAGGCAGCCCCTCCCACCTCCACCCTCATCTGGCCCCAAACGGGACGGTTCCCCTGCCCTCACGTCCTTGCCTCCCTCCCTCGCGCCCTCCCACCTACCCACCCACCCAGTCCTTGGGCTGGGCTCTGTGTAAAGTTGCATATTTATTGAGCTTTTGATTCTTTTATAAAGACTTGTATATACTCCACCGGAAAGAGTCCTTTGCTTTTGGAACGCCCCCCTTTCCGGACTCAGGTGCACTTGGGCGCCTCCCTGGGCTCCCGCCCCTCCCTCTGGTGGGGCCCCGCTGGAAGAGACTGTGGGAGCAGAAGTGAATTAGTGGGGCGGAGATCGCCTGACCAGTACTCCCAAGGTCAACCCCTGTCCCCTGCCGCAGACATGAGGCCCACCACTAGAGCCCCCCACGAGGTGCCCTCCCCCACGCGGTACCTTAGAGGGCCCTGCCCTGAGCCACCCCTCTGAGCTTATGCCAGGGTGGGCCATGGTCTCAGGCTCTGCTGAGAGTGCCCCCTAGGACTCCCCTCCAGGGCGGGGGGGGACGCCACGCGGTACGTGGGGAGGGTGGGTCTCCCACCTGGGTACTTCTGGCCCAACCCCTCATGGCTGAGGGCGGGCTCTGAGGCCCAGAGAGGGGAGGTCGCCTCCCTAGGAAGCGGTGGTCTCAGGGTTGAAGCTAGAACCCAGGCGTGGCACCTGGCTGCAGCCTTGTGCTGTGTGCACCTTGCCAACCAGCCGCCTCAGGTGAGCTCAGGTGTGCGGGCTTCGGCCTGGGGGCTCGCTTCCTGGTACCGGCGGCCCCGCCCTGCGCCCTCCCCCTCCGCCTCCCCCTAGGCGGGCTCTTCGGGCGGCGCGGGGTGGGCGGGGCGGGCCTGCGGGCGCCGGCCTGGGCCCCACCCGCGGCGGGCGGAGCGGGGAAGCCCGGGTCGGGTCGAGGGCCCAGCGTGGCGCCCAGGGCCATGGAGCCGCGGCCCGGGGCGTGTGCGGCGGCGCTGGCTGCGGTGAGTGGGGTCGCGGGGACACGACCTCGAGCCTGGCCGGGGCCTGAGTACCCGAGGCGGCGGAGGGAGGGGACGCGGGGATGGGGTGGGGGTGGGGATAGGAGCCTCCGATCCGGCCTCGCTGGGGGCTGGGCCGGCCCCTCTTCCAACCTAGTTAGAGGTTCAGCCGGGGTGGGGCCCTTCCGCCGAGAGGAAACACCCTCTCGCAGCCGGAGGGATCTGGGGGCCCGAGGCAGAGAAAGATCAGGGCCCCCCACCTTAGCAAGGGCGTGGGTAGGGGTGGGGACCGCCTGCTGCCCAGCCTTGAGAGAAGGGCTGGTGGGAACCCTCTTCTCTGCCCCTCCCAAGCCTGGTCTGTGCACAGGGGAAGGAAGTTAGTCCAGAGCCCCACCGATGGGCACCCCTTTGGGGCAAGAACCTGAGACGTGGGCTGCTCTGTGGGCAAGTGCTGGAGCCCCTGAAGGCTGGGGAGACCGGGTAGAGAGCGCCCCCCGCCTGGGCAGCCAGGCTGGGAGCCAGCAGCCCCTGTCCCCCAGGCCCTCCTCCTGCTGCTGGGTGCCCAGGGCCAGGGCAGCACTCCCAGCCCTAGGTGTGACTGTGTGCACAGCTTCCAGAAGAGGAGTGGTCTGGTCTGCTGCAGGGGCTGTCCAGCAGGTGAGCGGCTGAAGGGGTGGGAGGGACGTGGCGGGAAGTGAGGGCCGATGGGGCAGGCGGGGGTCAGGAGGGCTGGGGAGTGGTGGTAGGCAGGCCAGGGATGGGGCGAGGGGAGGCTGGGAGGGAAGTAGGGAGCCCGAGATAGGAAGGCGGCAGCCCTCTTTGACCCCAGGCTGGGTTCCACAGGGCACTACCTGAAGGCCCCCTGCACAAAGCCCTGTGGCATCTCCACCTGTCTCCCGTGCCCCCGGGGCACCTTCCTGGCCTGGGAGAACCACCACAAGACCCGCTGTGCTCGCTGCCAGGCCTGTGATGAGGAGGGTGAGGGGCTGCCTAGTGCTTGGGGGCAGGGCGGCTCTGGAGGACAGGCCCTGGCCAGGGTCCTTCTGAAGAAAGTGGCTGGCTCGAGCCCAGCCTTTGACTGGGAGAGCCCTGTGCCCACCCCACCCTGGGGCCCTCTACCCTGACCCTGCCTCAGGATGCCTTTGTGCCCTCTCATCCTGGTGACCTTCCAGCCTCTTGTCTGTGGTGATCGCCACACTTCTCTCACTTTGGGGGTGGCCCTGTCTCTGGTCTCCTCACCTCCATTCTCCAGGGGACCTGTCCTGCCTCTCTGTGGGGCTCTTTGGCTCTGACAGTCTCTGCTCTCCCCCGTCTCCCCAAACACCCCTGCCAGCCTCCCAGGTGGCCCTGAAGAACTGCTCGGCGGTGGCGGACACCCACTGCGGCTGCAAGCCAGGCTGGTTCATGGACTGCGTCGTCAGCCAGTGTCCCCACAGCTCTCCCTTTCGCTGCCACCCGTGCCCAGACTGTGAGGCCCTGCACCGCCGCACGCGGGCCCCCTGTGGGTACCCCCGATCTGGGCTGCCTACTCCCACACCCCCTTCCCCTGCCTCCTTCTCTCCCGTCCTGACCCACACCATCTCCCGGACCACAGGTTCCAGCGGAGACACTCACTGTGGGACCTGCCTGCCCGGCTTCTATGAATATGGCAACAGCTGCGTGTCCTGTCCCACGTAACTTCCTGGCTGCCCTGGGCTGGGGGGAGGGAGGCTGGGAGCAGAGTGGGGATCGAGGGTCAGGGAGGAGGGGCTTGACCCTATGGAAAGTGGGTCCCACTTCAGGCAAACACTGGATGGTAAAGAGAAATTTGAATTCACCTTATGTCAGATAAATAAGGGGGCATATCTTCACTCTATGTCATATTTTCCTTTAGTAATCCTTCCAGCCCTACGTTAAGGATAGGATGTGTCACTTACAGAGAGAGTCATGTTAATAAAGTTTCAAAACTTGGGCTGAGACTCAAGATCTGCCCCTTGTTCTCAGAGGGACCTTGGGCAAGTTACTTCACCTCTCCAATCTGTGGCCTCCCCACCTGAACGTGGGAGTCTTAGTGGCTCTCCCCAGGGCTCTGATTAAGGGGTGACTAACTTTATTCACGCATCTGCTCCACAAGTGTTTCTTGAGCATCTGTCATTTCCAGACACTGTTCTAGGTGCTGGGGAAACGACAGGGAACAAAACAGGCAAATCCCAGAGTTGACATTCTAGTGCCCCTCGGTCTAGTCTAGAAGAAGCTCAATAAGTAGCGTTTGTTGTTACTGTTATGGACACCAGTGACGTTTCAGCAGTACTTGGGGAACATTCTTGGGTAGAGTCAGGCTCTCAGGAGGGAAGGGCCTCCAGGATGGAGAAGATGTCAGGTGGTCCTGAGCAGTCCCCCCCCCCCTTGGTGTGTACTCCCTCACCCTCCACCGCATCCTCTCCCCTTGCAGGAGCACCCTTGGGGGCTGTCCTGTGCCCTGTGTGGCTGTCTGTGGCTGGAGGCAGGGTAGGTGGTGAAATGGAAACGCCAGTGGGAGAGCTGGGATGGGCCGAGGGGACGGTGGGGGATGGCTACCACCCACCACCCACCAGCTGCTCTTTCAGTGTTCTGGGTCCAGGTGCTCCTGGCAGGCCTGGTGGTCCCACTCCTGCTTGGTGCCACCCTGACCTACACATACCGCCGCTGCCGGCTTTGCAAGGCCATAGTTCCTGGTAAGTGCACGTGCGCGCGTGTGCCCACGTTCCTAGAGGCCTGGGGTCAGGATGGGTAGCCCAGAGCCCATTCGGCCTGATGCAGTGGGGGAAACTGAGGCAGGGAGCGCTGGGAGTGGGTGCTGAATGGTTCCGGAGGTTCCGGAGCCTTGCCTGGTTGCTGATGAGATTCTCTTTGTGTCTCTCAGCAGGTGAAGCTGGGGTGGAGGCTCTGAACCCCCTGCAGGTAAGATTCTCAGTAGTGTTCTAGGATGAGAGTGAGCAAGCCTTCCGGAGCTGAGCGGTTGGGCCTTATTATAACTCGTGATCCCAGCGCGGCGCCTGGTAGCTGGCACGGAGTAGACCTCACGAACACATGTGCTGAGTTATCAGTGAGTGGGAGCAGCTCAGGGCCCGTCCTCAAGTGGCTCTGAGTCTACGGGGGTCTAGACAGGTAAACAGAAGCGAACAGTTCAGTAGGAAGAGTGTCACCACGGTGAGGCCTCTACCAGGCTTGGCGGAACAAGGAGAGGGCAGCAGGGGCAGGGCGTTCCAGGCAGAAGAGGGAGCTCTTCGACTGGGTCACAGTGAGAGGGCACGGCCACCGGGGGAGGTGCCACCGGGGGATGTTTGCTGACTGAACCAGGGATGCCCACCCCTGGCCAGAGACCCCAGAGCCAGGCAAGCGAGGCTGACCTGGGGCCTCTCTCGGCTTCCAGGCCACCCACCTCTCACCCCCGGACAGCAGCCCCACCCTTCCGGTAACACCCAGCGGCAGTGAGGAGGTCTGCACCGTCCAGCTGGTAGGCAGCAGCTGGACCTCTGGCTCTCCCCAGGCCCAGGAGGCGCCCTTCCCGGAGGTGACGTGGTCCTGGGACCAGCTGCCCAGCAGAGCTCTTGGTAAGGGATTTCAGGGGCCTGAGGCCTTGACCCCATTCTCCTGAGTCCGAGGTGATAAGCTGTGCTTTCCTGAGGCCACTTGCCCACTTCCCGTCCCCTAACTGACCAGGTGGACCTCCCTGCCCGACGGGGCCCCTGCCCCTTGGCCCCTACCTGCATTCCCCATTGGCTCTCTCTGGCCGCAGGCCCGCCGCCCCCGCCCTCGCCGGCGCCCCCTGCAGGCTCGGCGGCCGCCATGCTCCAGCCGGGCCCGCAGCTCTACGAGGTGATGGACGCGGTGCCCGCGCGGCGCTGGAAGGAGTTCGTGCGCACGCTGGGGCTGCGCGAGGCGGAGATCGAGGCGGTGGAGGTGGAGGTCGGGCGCTTCCGCGACCAGCAGTACGAGATGCTCAAGCGCTGGCGCCAGCAGCAGCCCGCGGGCTTGGGCGCCGTCTACGCCGCCCTGGAGCGCATGGGGCTGGACGGCTGCGCCGAGGACCTGCGGAGCCGCCTGCAGCGTGGCCCGTGACGCCGGGGCCCACCCGCCACTTCGAGGCTCTGGTGGCCCTTGCAGAAGCCCTAAGTACGGTTACTTATGCGTGTAGACATTTAATGTCACTTATTAAGCCCCTGGCACGGCCCTGCGTAGCAGCGCCTGCCAGCCTCACCCCTGCGCGCCCCTAGGGTTCCAGTTAAGGCGAGGAAGCACCAACGACCATCAGCTGTTTCTTGGCCTGTGTTTGGCTGAGGCCTTGGTATTATTAAAATCTGTGAAGAAAAGCTGCTGCTTGGTGTTTCCGCGGGACTGGGGGTGTTAAGTGGCCCAGGCTTGGTTTCCCAGGGGCGTCGAAAGGGCCAGAAGTCTTGCCACCCACGGCGGAGGCCAGTGTGGCCCGTAGCCCAAGCCTGCCCCTCCGGCCCCGCCATGGCCCAGTTACCCCGAGGAGAGGGAGGCGCGGTGACGACGAGTGAGAGCGAGCGTGAGCCCCGGGCGGCTGAGAGAGCTTTAATGCGGGTGCGGGATGGCGGGGACCGGGGAGGCAGCGGTTGGAGACACAGGTTCAGGATCCCTCGTCCTCCACGCACTCCGTCAGGACAGTGAAAGCGTCGGGGGAGTGCGGGGCCTGGCTGGGGACGGCGCGCAGACTTGGAGGTGGGGCGCCGGGAGCGGCAACTCTGTCCCGACGGGCAGTTTGCAGTTTTCATCGTTTCTGGTAAACAAATGACTGAGAGGAAACCCTCGGCGGGGATGGGAAATGCGGCCGGGGCTGGGCCGTGCGCTGATCTGGGTCAGGGAGAGAGGAAAACCCCTTCCCCCGAGCGCGGGGCCTGCCTCCGCCCAGTATGCGACAGCGACGCGGGTTCCGGGGTGCAGGGGAGGGGGCGGCAAAAGGGCGCGCGACCCGCAGGAAACCAAGGTCACCACCCACGGGGCTGGGGAGCGCTCTGCACACTTTGACATTCAACGAACATGCAAATATATGTAAGTAGGCATGCAAATAAGCAGCGTCTTTTTGCGTCAACAGCTTGGGCACTTTTTCTGGGCGACTGCGGCGGCGGGCGCGCTCCAGCGTCGCCCGGGGCTGGGGATGCGGGTGCGGGGGAAGGGGGGATGCCCGGGGTAGGGGTCAAGGGGGGGGGGTTCCAGCGCGGGAGGGGAGGGCGGCGCGGCTGCCAGCCCTTCGGCCCGGGCCTGGCAGGCCGGGGCGGGGTCTGGGGGCGGCCCCAAGCTCGCGAGGCTGCGAGCAGGAGGGCGGCGTCTAGTACTTAGCGATGTCCCCCTTCTTCAGGATGATCTGTCGCTGCCAGGGCGCCAGCTTGCTCTCGTCGTAGCCGAGCGTCCGCAGCTTCTCCGACTGCTCTTTCTCCCGCTGCATCTCCTCCTGCTTTTGTCGCTCCTCCTCTTTCCTGGGCATGGGGTGGGGGGCACAGTCCCGGGTAAGGGTGAGACGGTGGGCCAGGCCCCATGGGGGGGGGGTCACCGGTGGCAAGGAGTGTGTTACTGAGGGCAGGGGCTGGGTTGCCGGGGACAGAGGCACTAATGAATGGTGGGCAGGGCAATGGGTTGTAGGGGTAGGTGGTGACTGGGGACAGGGGGTGGGTTAGGAGGCATGTGGGCGGGATTGCTGGGGACAGGAGCTTGACTGGGGGCAGACTGGGGTCACGGGGGGGGACGCACAGGAGCTGGGAAAGCGAGAGGCTGTAGCTGGGTTATTGCCAGCTGGGGGTGTTACTGGAAACAGCGGTGCTGGGTCACAGTGTGACGGAGAGTGAGGAGGGCGTGGTGCGGGGCCTGGGACCCGAGTTCCTGGGGACGGGGGTTGGGCTGCCGGGGAACAGAGGGACCACATTATTGGGAGACAGGGGCTGGGGGATTAGGGACAGGTTATTAGACCATGGCTAGATCTGCACTGCTGATGAGGCAGCCACTAAGCACGTGTGGCTGTTGAGCGTATGAAATGCCGGGGCTGAGCTGCACCTAGGTGCAAAATGCTCATCGCATCTCGCAGACTTAGTTTTAAAAAAGAGTGTAAGACATCTCAATGATTTTCCTAATTATTATTACCGGGTTAAGTAAAATAGACTATTAAGTTCACTCATCTTTTTATTTTTTCACTGTGGCGGCTAGGAATTTAATATTACATATGTGGCTCAACTTATACACCTATCAGACAGCACTCGGCTAGATTACTAAGGGCAGAAACTAAAGATCTGAGGAACAGATGCTCTAGGTTATCGATACTGAGGTGGGGTTAACTGCAAGGCAGAAAGGCTAGGTTAACGGGAGATGGGGGCTGGGTAACTGGGGACAGGGAGCAAGACTTTGAGGTGCAGTGGGTAAGTTCCTGGGGGAGAGGGGTCTGTGGCATTACTGGGAGCAAAGACACTGTGCTAACAGGGCTGAGTGACAAGGGGATGCACTCAAGACGGGGGCTGGAGGAAGGGGCAAAAGGACTGTGACTGGGTGGGGGGAGGGGACACAGGTTGGGCCCAGCCCCACACTCACCGCTTCTGCTCCCTGGAAGAAAAGAGATGGTGTTAGTTGGTGCCACCACCTCAGGGACACGATCAAGACACCCTGCTAAGCCCCGCGGCTTCCTCAGCTCACCTCTCCTCTTCTAGCTTCTTCCGCAGGATGTCCCGCCTCCAGGCCGGCATGCTGGCCAGCCAGGCCTCCTCCTCCTTCTCCTGAAACACAGCACAAGGCTTCAGGGCCAGCAATGGGCTGGGACACGGGGGTCAGCGGGGGTGTTCCCCCACC
Organism: Mesoplodon mirus; assembly: GCF_964341445.2. NCBI lineage: Eukaryota > Metazoa > Chordata > Mammalia > Artiodactyla > Ziphiidae > Mesoplodon > Mesoplodon mirus. The sequence goes on along the minus strand of NC_138978.1, from coordinate 4,503,096 downwards.
CAGGGGAGCTGCATGAGTCAGGGACAACGGGACACAGATGGGGTCGCAGGAAGAGACTCTCTTTATGCCCTTTTATAGGGCAAATGGATGAAGACTCAGGCCCCCGTGTCCCAGAGGCGGCGCCAGAGAGGTCAGAGCTGAGTGTCGGAGGCGTAGGAGAGGAGCAGACGGGGGAGACTCCCCAAGGTGGGGCGCAGTGGGGGTGGATAGGTGGCTCCAGGCCCCTGGCCCAGAATCTCTGGGCAGACTCATACTTGGGCCTTCACAGATCCTGCCTGCTCAGAGAGGCTCAGGCCGGTCCCTGGTTCCACTGTGAAGGACCTTCTGTTCCATGCCTGCTAGCTCTACAATCGTGTGGCTGCAACGACATGGGGGTGGGGGCATCCAACACAGGCAGCTTACGGCAAAGTGTTTTATTACTTGCATGTTACAGAGGAGAAAGGGTCTGGACACGTCACACGAACACTGCACCTGTGGCTCCCTGGACCTCAGCCAAAGAGGTAGCTATGAACTCCAGTGAAAAACCAAAGAAAGAAAGAGAGCCACACTGCCCCAAGGGGGACCCACAGTCCCGCACTCAAGAGGGGCTGCTGCTTCCACCTGGCTCCACACGGAGCCAGGCGTCGCTGGAGAGCCAGAGGGGGACACCTGGTTGGCTCTGTGCCGTGCCCTGCCCATTCCGGCCAACACCCCACAAGCGGCCACCGTGGGATCTCAAAGGCTGAGGCAGCCTGGTTCTGGGCACTCTGGCTTTTCCAAGGCCACTCGTCCTGTCCTGGTTTCTTCCTGCCGTATTCTGACCTCTGGAGGGCATCAGACAGGCATCCAGGCCCGGGTTAAGACGCTTGAGGGTAAATTCCGAATTCTGCCGCTCAGATGTCAAAAAGCTCTGCTTCCTTCTCCTTCCAGAAGGAGAAGCTGCGGTCGATGTACCGGCAGATGTCCTCATTGCTGAACTCGCCCATCTCAGATACCAGCTCCAGGGGTTCTTCGGCGGGGGCTTCGGAGCTAGAAGGGTCCGACGTCGGGGGAGGCGCGGCTGGCGGGGGCGGGGGCTGCGGCGCAGGGGCCGGCGCCTCTGGCTGCCCTTCTGGCCAGTCGCCCGTCTGAGCTGGAGCGGCCTCTTCGGTCGGCTCCCTCTCTTCCTTATCTGTCCCTTCCTTTTGCTCTTTCTCCACCTCTTCTTCCCGGGCCGGCTCAGCCTCCGGGGTGTCTCCGAAGAACTGGCGCCTGAGGTCCTCGAAGCCGTCACTCCAGCCGCGCCGGCCGGCCTCCACCTCCTCGAGTACCACGCGGTGGAAGAGACGGATGAGCTCCCACGGGTGGCTGCCCAGCCGGTCGAACATCTCGTAGCACAGCAGGTGGCGAAACTTGCGCTCCTCGCGGCTCAGGCCCATTTCGAGCAGCTGGAAGTAGCCGAGCATGAAGAGGTCGAGCGTGAGGCTGTCGTATCGCCGGGGTGCGCCGCCGTCGAGGGGCGGCAAGAAGTGCTCGGGCCAGTATAAGCCGTGTGCCAGGCTCAGGCCGCGAGGCTGGCGCGCCGGCACCTGCCGCAGCAGGCTCCGCCAGTGGCCCAGCAGCTTGCCCACCACCTGCCGCTGCTTCAGCAGGCGCAGCAGCCGCTCGTCCGGGCCATCGTCCGCCGGCGGCTGGGAAGCGTCGGCTGCCTCCGGGCCGGGATCGGCGCCGGCGGCCACCACGCGGGGCAGCAGTCTGCGCAGGCGCACCTGGGCGTGGCGCCCGGGGCCGCGGAAGGTCCACTTGCGCCAGTGCTCCAGGAAAAGGTAGACGATGCGCTCCTTGCGCATGTCGATGTAGTCCTGGACGCCTCGCAGCTCGGTGGAGGGTGGCGGCCTGCGCGCCAACTGCTCGGGCTCGGGCAGCGCCGCCTGGCGGCCTGGCGCCTCGGGCGGGCCCAGGACGCCCAGGGGCTCCCCTGCGGCCGGCAGGCCGTTGGCGGCGGCGGCGCTTGGCTCGCCGGTGCCGGCCGCCACGTAGTCCTCCTCGAGGATGGGCTCGCGGCGCGGGGCGCCTGCGGGCAGCGAGAGCTTTCGGGGCGGGCCGCACGCGGGCGCCGAGCCCTGGGCGCGCCGCTCGTAGGTGGCGCGGAGGTGCCGCACCGAGACGCCGCACTCGAGGATCTCGCGCGCCACGGCCTCGCGGCACCAGCTGAGCGAATGCGAGCGGCCCAAGCAGAGCGGGCCCGGCCGCCAGGGGGCGTCGGTCAGCGGCGGCAGCGGCTGGCCTGTGTCGGCGGCAAGTAGCTCGGCCAGGTGCGCGGGCCGTCCGCCCAGCGCGGCCAGCAGCGTGGCCATGCTCTTGAGCAGCGTGGAGATCTTGCTGCACCAGGCAGGCAGGCTGGCGGCGCGGCCGTGCATGCGGCGCGGGTCGACGGTGAAGCGCGGCGCCGACAGGGCGGCCGAGATGGGCAGCAGCTGCTCCAGCTCCAACTCCAGCTGCTCCAGGCGCGCCTCCAGCTTCTGCGCCTTGTGCAACACTTGCAGGTTCTCGATTTGCTGCTCGATGCGGAGGATGTCGGCCTCGGTCATGAGCTCGCCGAAGGGCCCGAGGATGCCGTTGTACTCGCGGGAGTACCTCCAGCCCTCGCGGGGGTAGCAGCACGAGCTGGCGGCCGTCAGCTAAGGCGGGGAAGACAAGAGAGGGGAGGGAGGCGCGTCTCCCTCTGGCCCGGCTCCCGCAGCGGCCGCCGGGGACGCCTTTTGCATGTCCCGGGTGGTGTAATGGCTCCGCGGGCCTGCGTTTGCAGGGAAGGGCCGCGCCTGGCCGGCGGGCGATTACACTGGGACGAGGCTTCGGCCCAGGCCGCCGCTCCAGGCGCTGGGCAGTGTCCACTCTGGTCGCTGGCGGGGACACAGCCGGTCGTTGGGCGCTGTTGCAGAGGCAGGGCCGGCAGATGGGGTCTCCACACCTGGCTTGGTCGCTCATTACACCACCAAAGGAACATGCAAAAGGCGTTGAAGCTGCGACAGACGGCAGCCCTCTCCCTCCCCATCCAAGGTCTGCGATTTCGAGGCCAGATCCCAGCGAGGCCGCCCCTCACCCCAGACAGATGACCCCTAATCAAACTCCCCTGTGGCCCAAGACCTCCCTGTCCATGCTGTCCGTTTTACTGCTGAATGAGAGGCCCTTAAAGTGGCTGAAGCTGTGCCTTTCACCCCTCTTCCCACCCTCTCTGAGTCCTGGAATAATAATACAACTTACAGAGCTAGGCTTGCCAGGCACTTATAGTCTCATCTGGTCCTCATTTTAGGTTTTTCCAGCCCAGGTGGTGATGGGGGTGCTGCCGTCACCTCCTCACAGGCCTCCCAGTTCATCCTGGCCCACCACAGCCCCCCACACAAAGATGTTTCCCAAATACAAATATGACGATGCCAACTTCTCCGCTTAACCCCACTCCCAGGCTCCCCGCTACTCCAGGAGAAAGTCCACTGTCTTCAAGGCCAGGCCTTAGTGATCTGGCCACTCCTGACGTCTTGACTCCACCCCCTTCAGTGGTACCGTGTTGGAGCTACCACGCCCACTCTGTCAGACCTCCCTGGTCCTTCCTGCTCGCTCTTTGACCCTCTTTTCTCCCTGTCCACTTCTTCCTCATCTTCCAAGTCTACCTGAGACATCACTTTCTCCTCCCCTACCACCACCCCAAACCCAAACAGGGTGGTCGGTTTAGGGCTGCCCCAGTCCTCTGCCCTCCCCATCAGAGCACCTCGCCACTTGCTCACTCTCTCACATTGCCCTGTTTTGTCTCCTTGGGGGCACTTATCACTCGACTAAGGTGCTGTGCTTGCTTGTTGGTTGACACGCCCCCCTGCCCTGCACTGACACATTCACCCGTGAATCCCCAGAGGCAACACCAACAGTGTGTAACACATAGACGGCGCCGGGGGGATGTCTGTTGAGCAGATCAATGGCAAACTACCCTGCCAGCCAGGGATGATCAACCCATCCGACAGATGAGAAACCTGAGGCTGGATGAGGCTCAGTATCAGTGGAAAGTGGTAGTTCAGGGAGAGAGCCCAGGCCAGTCTGACTACGACCAAAAGCCTCTTGGTTACTCATGCGGTCCCTTGGATGAGTCAACCTCACCCGGGAGCTTGTCTGAAGCGCAGAATCCCATCCCCACCCAGAGCACCTGAATCAGAAAAAGCATTTTAATAAGATCACGGGCGATTTGAGGGCATCTTAGACTTTGATAAACACTGCCATCGCATTAAAGGACAGGTTGTTGGGGGGTGGTGCTGGCCGTGGAGACTGGGAACCTTCCCAGGAGATGGGTGGTGGTCCAATCGTGCTTTTTCCCAAAGGTGATGGGAGCCGTCTGAGGCTGAAAGGTCCCGGGCAGATTGGGGGATGATGTGGGGCATGGGCTGTGGACCCAGGTGCGGACCCCAGGGCCCTCTGGGAAGCCCAACCCCGCCCACCTTCCGCCTCTGTTCCTCCTCCTCCTGCATCTTCAGCTGCAGCTTGCGCACCATCACCTGGCGCTTCCACTCGGGGATGGGCCGGCCCTGCTCGTCGTGCGTGGGGATGAGCGCCTCCACGTCCAGCGGCACGCCCGGCGCAGGGGTGGCAGGCGGCGCCGGCGCCACGCTGCCGTTGAGCAGTGGCTGGGACCCCGCGGCCGGCGGGGTGGGGCTCCGGGCCCGTGACGGTGCCGGCGAGGCCGGCGGCAGCGGCGAGTCGGGCTGCGGGGAGAAGCGGCGGGGCTGAGTGCCGGGTGGGCGGGGTCGAGGGGCTGGGGCGTCTGTTGCATCGCCTACCTGGGAGGCCGGCTGCCCACTGCCCGAGAACACCGTGGTCAGCCCCTTGCTCTGCGGCGTCGGCTTCAGACTCTTGCCCGCCTTGATCTCAGCCAGCAGCTCGGAGTTGTCGCCCGTCGGGGACATCATGTTGAAAGACTTGGTGCCTGCGCGGAGGCAGGAGAGGAGACGCTGGCCTGGTGTGAGGCCCGCGTCCCTGCCGCCCCCTACCTGCCCTCTGCTGCCCCCTTCCCCAAGTCAGCGCAGGCCGGGGCCTTCCCTTGGGCTCAGAGGGCAGCTCTCCAGGTCCCAGGTCCCACAGGCAGCTCTCTGGGACCCCAGAGGCGGGTCCTCAGCTGGCAGCCCGCGCGGCCCCTCCATCCTCCCGACCCTACTCACGGGGTGTGGAGCCCCCGCCTGGAGGCCCCTGGGAGTTCATGATGGCTCCTGGGCCGGCCCTGGGACCTCTAGCGAATATCTCCGCCTAGCGCACCCACTGCCCAGCTCCAGAACACTGCCTGGGGCCAGCCACCTGACCTTTGTCCCGGCTTCCCTGGCCCGGCCCCGCCAGGGTGGAGCCTCCCTCTGGCCATCTCTCTGCACCAGCAAACCCCAGTGACCCTTGGACTGAGTCACCTGGGGCTTCCATGGCTATAGACTCGGGACCCTGGATGCCACAAGCCAGCCGGCCCCCTTCCCCCCACACACCCACAGACAGACACACGCGCAGACGCACTGGTTGCAAGCCCAGACGGAGCACCCTTATGGCAAAGCGCAGCGCAGCTCTGGTGGACCCGGGAAAGCCGAGACCTTACTAAGGATATAGGGTGGGGGCACTCAGGACGAGGGGCCAGGCGGACGACATGCAAATGCACGGCGCGGAGTTTGCATTTTCCGACTAGGCCGGCGGAGGTGAATGGAGTTGGGGGAGGGTTGTCTTTAGAGACTGAGGAAGGGGTCAGGGCTGGGTGAGGGGGAAAAAGGGGGTCAACAGCTTCTGGGTTCCCCGGGCTGGGGATCCCAGAGCGCGGTAGTGGGAGGGGAAAAAGGGAAAAGTGCCGGTGGGCGCCGGCTGCGGGCTGATTTCTTTAGGCAAAACCGTCTGCCCGGCACAGAATGCGGGTAGAACCTGTAGTGTCCAGGATCCCTTGCCTGCCGGCCCCTGGTCCCGTCCTTTCCTCAAGACCCCAGCCTGTCAGCCTGGCTTTTCCTGAGCGTGCCCTGTGCCCCGCCCCCGCGCCTCAAGGAGCCGCGCATGCAGCTACTCACTCTTCCTGTGTCTCAGCACTCTCACTTCTAGGGCCCGAGAGGAGAGAAGTGACAGCGAAGTTAGGAGAGGGAGGGGGCTGGGGTGAGGCTAGGACATCACGGACAGCAAGAGAGGGCCAGGGAGGGCAGGAGGAGGGGAGATGCGCGCGGGGCGGGCGGGGCGGGGGGGGGGTGGTGGTGAGAGGAGGAACTTCCCGGTCCGTCTGACCCTGGCTCAGGCTGCTCTGGGGCTCCACAAGGGTGGTCCGCTCAGTTCCCAGCTTTGTTGGTGCCCCTGAGGGCTGGGCTGGGCTGCCATTGGCCCTGGCCCCCCTAGCAAGGGCCTCAATCTTGGCATCGGGATGGGATAGGGCACCCAGCCCAGGCTCTGCTGCGAAGGGGTGTCTGGAGAAGCCCAGAGTCTATTTTTCTTCTGTTCCTAGTTTCAGCCTTGCTCCAGGCTGCCAAGGGAAGACACTGACCTCAAAGTTGGGGGCCTTTCTGGAGGCTCAGCTGACGGTGGACATGCTACCATAGGCTGTGGTCTGCAGGGGCTGCGGCTCCATAGGTACCCCAAGGAGCCCAGGCTGGCCCTACCCTGGACGCTACTGCAGCCTTGCATCCCTAGTCAGGGAAATGAAGCTTTGGACGCTACCACTAAGCATGGTCCGCGAACCGAGTGGCTGGGTGAGGAAGGCAGCTCGGCCACCCCCTGCCAGGCTGGAGTGGAAGCATCAGCACCCAGATACCACCTCCTGGGCCTTCCAGGAGCCCTGGCATGCAGGAGACTGTCCCGCATTTCAGAAGAGAAGCCCAGGAATCCTGGTCACCAGTCTAGCTCTTAAAAAAGGATGCTCGGGGATTCACCAGGAGGGACAGGGCAGAGTATGATGGGTTACTGGCCTTGACCCTATAGCCAGGCCCTGAGCTGAAGCTAGCTTGGGAGAACAAGAGAAAGCAGCCAGGAACGGAAGAGTGACTCAGGATAGATGTGGGGCAGGAAGAAGGCTGGCCAGCAACCCTGCCTCCTTGAAGCTAATTCTACTTCTCTGCGCTTCCCTCTAGCACCAGCAGCTCATGAGAAACAGCAGCCACCAGAGCTGGGGGGCCTTCCCTACTGGGTGGAAGGCAGGGCCAGAGAGGGAAGGGGACTTGTCCCAGGGCCACACAGCCCAGTCCTGCTCTGGCAGGACCTAAAGCAACTCCAAGCCTCCCCTTAGGGTCAAGTCCTCATTGGGGTGGGGCTGCAGAAAGATCAAAGAGGAAAAGAGGAAGCACCAGGGCAGTGGCAGCTGCCCGGGGCGGTGGGGGGGGGAGGAGGGGGTCTTGGCTTCCCTCCCCCTTCAGGGCTAGCGCCGCCCCCCACCCCTCAAGCCGCCCCTACTCACTGCCAGTAGACGAGGAGGAGCGACGCTGCCCGCAGCCAGGGCCAGAGCCCTCGAAGGGCAGAGGAGGAGCGGGCGGCGGCGAGCTCAGGGCCTCGGGCAGGGGCGGCGGCGGCGGGGGCGGCGGGGGCAGCTCCCTGGACGTCTTGGGGTCCGCGCCGCAGCCGTTGTGCACGTGGTTCCCGGGGAGCAGCGCCGCCTGCGGGGGAGCGGAGGGGCCAGCGAGTGAGACGCGGGCGGCCCGGCCGGGTCCCGGGCGGCCGGCGGGTGCGGGCTGGCGTGCACGCACCTCCTCGCTGTGCGCCATGCCCGGGCGCGCGGCCAGCGGCTCCCCGGGGTAGCGGCCCAGCTGGCGGTAGTAGTCCCCCGTGCTGGGCTGCTTGCTGAAGGCGCGGGGCTTGCGGCTGGAGTCCTGCCTCCGCAGCCCGTTGCGGCCGTCGCGGGAGCTCAGCTGCGGGAAGACAGCGGGCGGAGTGAGCTTCGGACACTTGTCCCTTCCGCCTCCCACATCCCTCTCCCCGCCCTCCCCAGCTCTTAACCTTCCGGGGGCTCGTGGCCAGCCGCGGTCCCAGACCCTCCTGTTCTCAGAGCGGGGATGGGGCGAGGGTTCTGCGGGCCTCGGTGAAAGGGCACTCTCGGCCGGCCCCACAGGGAGGGGTTCTGGGCGCGGGCCAAGGGGCGCAGGGGCCCCCACTGTGGCTAGAAGGGGCGGGCCGAGGGGCGGGGTGGCCCAGCCCAAACGCCAGGGGGAGCTGGAGAAGGGGGTAGCTCCCAGCTGAGGCAGCGCGAAGGCCTCAGCCGTCCCCCACGCCCGGCGACCAGACGGTCCCACGCGAAACCAAGGCTTCGCGCAACCCTCTCTTGCGGGAGTTCCGCCCCGAGGAAGTCCACTGCTTGCCCAGGGCCCTCAGCCACCCGGCCCCGGCCTGGGGCTGCTCCTACCTGCGACCGTGCCGGTGGCCCCCGCTGTGCACCTGGCAGCGGGGGCGGCATGGACTCGACACCTGCGCTACCTGATCCTTCCTCTCAGGTTACAGCCCAGCCCGCCCGCCCGCGCCTATGAGCGCCTGAGAGCTCTGTCGGCCTGACATCACCCAGGGCCTGCCAATCCCGGGCCGAAACCCCCAGCAGTCGGGAATGCCACGGGGGCGCCCACTGCTCCGCCAACACCTGGCTGCTGCGCCGCGCCTACCCCGCAGGCCAGATGTGGCCCCGCCCCCCTGCGCCTCTCTCCCTCCGTCCTGGGCTGAGCACCCCAGGCTTCATCCCCCCACTCACCCCCTCCATCCGCCAGAGACAGAATTTGGGCCTCACCACGGGCAGCGGAGCCCCCCACGTCTGGCCCCCCGGGTTCCGGGTCACGCCCCCGCCCTTTCCCTCCCGCATCTGGAAACCATCGCCGGCTGCGTAAGGGACACCGACACCCGCGCCCAAGCCTCGGGTTTCAGGGGCGGCAGGCCGGGCTCGGGTGACAGCGCAGGCAGCCCACTCCGTCGCATCGGCCCTCCACTAAGCCCAGCCCGGGAAGAAAGACAGGAGGCGCAGGGGCCAAAGGCCAAGTCACCTGGCAGGGGCTGTCCCCTGCCCCACCCCCAGTCCGAGCGTCCCCACGGTGGCCCCGGACCCTCCAAGCCCCACCCGGCCGGGCTCACGTTGCAAAGAAACGCGACACCGCGGGATTTGTTTTCTGGGCCAGCCTGCCCCCTCGGCGCCCCCTGCAGCCCCGAGGCGCGGACGCCGCGACCCTGATCCTGCCTGCCCGCGGTCCGGAAAAAGCCAGGGAGTGGGGGGGGGGGCGCGGGGCACACAAAGGGCCCTTGTGGAGCGGCCCAGCGCCTGCCGCCGGGCACGCACACAACGGGAGAGGCACGGGACCTCGCAGTCCTGGTGTTCTGGCTCAGGGGAGGGGCCGCAGGCCGGGCCGCCTGTCCTGCGGCTTGGGTTAGGGCCCACACGCCTGGCCTGCAAAGTCCGCTGGCCCTAGGCCCCCTGCAGGCCTCTCCTGGGCCGCCTTCACCTTCTGGAGATGAAAGAGGAACCCAGTGAGAGCCTGGTCTGAGGCAGCAAGAAGACTTGCAGTGGAGCTGTGTCCTCCCCTTCCCCCAGCCGGTGGCCCTGCGATGTGGGTCACCTGTGGGAACTGTTTACTGAGCTTGGCCCTGGAGCAGCTCGCCTTGGGCTCGAGAGAGAACTACAAGGTCAGGGTTCCCACAGGACCCTGGGGGGCTCTATCCGCTGTCCCACACTCAGCCGCCTGGGGCCTCAGACCAGCCTCCCTCTGTCCTCTTGGCTGGAACCCCAGGGCTCCCTCTGGGCCTCCTTGCCCAGGACTCTCAGGGCTGTGCAGACCAGCCCTCTGCCCTGTCCCCTGCTCCAGAGCCTCAGCCAGGACCCTACAGGCCCTGCATCCGGGCACCCCACACTCAAAGTGCCCGCACCGCATTCGGCCCCTTCTTACAAGCTTGCTTCTCCCGAGGGCTCCCATCTCAGGACTGGCTTGTCTACCCACCGGGGAGCTGAAGCCCCAAACCGGGGAGCCAGCCTCCATGTTGCCCCCGCGTCCAGCCCCCAATGCTGAGAGGGTGCTGAGCCCTGCGGGTGCTCCCTCCCCTTGCCTCCACCCTCCTCCTCCCAGCCCTCACCTTCACACTGCCTGCATCTCCCACCTGGAAGACACTCCCTTGGGACCCTTTCTCCACCTGAGCCCGGAGCTGGGCACGTGTATGCCTCTGGAGAGGCAGTCTGCACGTATTCTCTGCCGATTCCATGAGCTCCCTGCCACTCCGTGCAAGAGGTGGTGAGGACCCAGCTCCCGGAGAGGCATGGCTATCTGGGTATATGTTCCTTCCCCCCGCCCTGCCCCCCAACTCCCCAAACGGTGCTGGCTTTGTCTTCCTCATCTCTCTGTCCCCAGTGCTCAGTCCTGAGCCGCCATGGGGCTGACCGGAAGCTTTGACTCCTGAACAGGCCATTGGACCGGGGACCACCTCCCCCCGCCCCCGCCGCCCGCCCTGTACCCACGAGCCGGGCCACTTGTTGGCCTCTGCTGCCCCCCTATCAGCCCACTCCCGGGGCCGGAGGGCAGGCAGGTTGGGGAGGGTTCACTACCTCCTTCTTGAAGGCCTCGGTCTCCACATGGCGGAGTTTGTTCTTCGTCTGCGTGTAGATGTCAGCTGCTTGTAGCCCCGCAGGGGGCTTGGGAGCTGGGTAGCCCGGCGGGGGTGGGGGCAGCCGGGTGCCTGGGGGTGAGAGCGGTGGAGGGAAGCTGGGTGGTGGCGGTGGTGCTTTGGGTCTCTCCATCCGGCTCCGGGGCAGGCCCGGGTCTGGGCTCAGCATGTCCATGTAGCTCTGTATGTCGGCAGCTCTCGTGCTGGGAAGCCCTGGGACAGAGGGAAGGCTGGGTTTGGGAGTTTGCAAAGAGGCTGCCCCCAGGCCCAAGACCCCCTCCTGCCCGGAAACGACCTGCCACGGGAGTAGGCAGGCTCCGGGTGCAGCCTGACACGGCCCCACTGTGGGCCCCGCAGGGCCGGGCCCACCCTCACCCTGGCCCTGCCCACCTGCAGCCCTGCACTCGCTGGGGAAAGGCCTGTGCTCAGGTTTGAGGGGAACTGGCAGGGGGCTGCGGGCTCCAAGACAGGGCTGCAGAGCACAGCCACCTGGAGGGTGGAAGGGTGGCTCCTCGGGGCAGATGTGGCCGGGCAGGCGGCGCGAGTACAGACGGCCACACTGCATCTTTGCAGGGGGCCCCAGCAGCTCTGCAGGCCACCACCTGGCGGCGTAAAGCAGGCATCGCAGGTGGACAGACACCTAAGCTCAGGGCGGGGTCAGCATGTGTGAACACGTGTGCCTGGCTTCTGCCTGAGTGTGCATTCGTGTATGTTTGTGAATGTGTGTACGTGCTTCTTTGTACTTATGAATGTGTTTGCACTGGTCTGTGGACCTGGGGTGCATGAGTGCGCACATGTAGCGTAGGTGTCTGTATGGTTCTGTACGTGTGGTTGTGCATTCATACCTGTATGCTGTGTACACATGTGTAGGTGTGCACTCGAGTGTGGGTAGGTGTGTGTAACGTCTGGGGAACATTTTGTGTATGTGTGAGTGAGGATACTGAATTGCACGTGGGCTGCCTGCGGCTTTTGTTGGTGGGAGGGTACCTGTGGATGTACAGGCATGTCTGTGATGGACACCCACAAGCGTGTCACCTGTCCTCACCAGAACCAGCCCTCCTGGCGACCTGGGCAGCCTCCAGTGTCAGCTGCGGGCAGAGTGGGCCCAGGGATGGTCCTCAGGGCGCAGTGGTCTGGCTCCAGTTTGCTCTCCCTCCCCCCTCTTCCCAGGCCCACTCACCATGCGGGGGGCGCCGGCCCTTCATGCTGGAGTGGCTGGAGGGGCAGGACTCGTAGTTGGAGAGGGTGCTGGTGGGCGAGCTGAGGTCAAAGTTCGGTGGCTGGACCGACATGGTGGTGTTGGGTGAGGACATGCCCGAGTCAGGCTGCTTGGTCTCCAGGTCAGCGGATGGATCCCGTGACAGCACACGGTGCTCCACGCTCTAAGCGGGAGAGGGGGCTATGAGGGCAACCCCGCTCCAAAGACCAGCACACCCTGGGCCAGGGTCCTGCTCGGGCACACCCTCGCTGTGTGACCTCGGTCAAGCCACTTCCCTTTCTGGGCTCCCTTCCCCATCATCTCTCAGGTTCTTCCCAGGCTAAGATTCAAACCTAGCCCTCCAGCGGCAGGACCACGGATTCCTGGGAAACTCCCAGCCCTGGCTGGTCTCTGCTCAGGGGGGTTGAGAGGCTAACAGAAGAGAGAGAGGACGCTAGGCTGGACCCCAAGCGAGGGCGGCCACAGCACCAGCCTTACTCCTTTCTCATCAATGGGCAGAGGGTCAGGCTCCAGCGTGGCGAGGAGGCACAGGCGCCGCTGCAGCGGGTGGGAACACTTGCAGCAGCTGGGGATAGCGGAGGGGTGCACGGCACCTGCAACTTGCAGGAAAGACTGATCTCCCGACCTGGCCAGCAACCACCCTGTCTCTCCTTGCCGGACTGGGGCAAATCCCAACACGAGCCTAGCCCCTGTCTCCTGATGGGGCCTTTGGGGAAAGGATGGGGCCTGGGGTGGCCCAGCTGAGCTGGGGGGGGGGGCAACCTGAGCTCAGCCATCCCCCACCACTGCCTCTCCCCTGCCCACAGGCCTGACCCTCCCTCCTGGGAGCGGGCTGGGGTGGGGGCCATGCTTACGTTGCCCATGCTGGCCCTGCTGCCGGCAAGGCTGCTGCTCGCTTGCTTGCTGCCTCCTGCCCAGGCCGGCTCCTCCCTGCCTGAGAAGTGTCACAGGTCCCCCAGGAACGGGAGGCAGGCCTGGCACCAGGTAACGGCTCAGCGGCCACGCTCATTGGCCCCGTAATTAGGGGCTCTGCGGGAGTGTTTGCCTTTTCTGGGCCACTATCCTCCATGGCTTGGATCTGTCACTGCCGCAGCTGGGCCCGCCTTGTGAGGGGGCCAGGTCCTCCACACTCCACCCAGTTTGGGGGAGCCAGGCCCTGCTGCCTAACCCCTGAGCCAAGGGGAGCCATAGGAGCTGGGCTTGGGGGGGGCACACTGAACATGCTCTTTCCTTGGCTGGCTGCAGTGGGTACTTGCCCAGCCCTGACAGAGGTTAGGGGCAAAGGCATTGCAGCCTGGGGGGATGGCTTCAAATTTCATCTCCTCCACTTACTAGCTACATGACGTTTCCACCACTTGTCCTTTCTGTCTGTACCTGAGTTTCTTCATCTGTAAATGGGTATAACAGTACTGCCTGCCCCATTGTGTTATAACAAAGATTTTAAAAGTTAGTGAAGTGCCAGGGCATGGTAGCCAGTAAACGCCATATGTGTCAACTGTTAGTATTAATTCACCGTAAAGATGAACTGAGATTACATCGTAAAGCACTAGGCAGGGTACCTTACTGGGGTCAGAATTCAAGGAATGGTGCTTGTTTGCTCATTGCCTGCAGCTAAAGCTTCCATCAGGGGGCGCCAGAGCTCTGTGGACCACTACTCTCTCCGGATGGCCCTTTCTGGGGGGGAGTTCTTCCTTGGGACCAGATGCCATCTCTGACCCCTGGGCCTTGCTGTGCTCTGGAGTCCCCAGAACCAGGGTGCCCCCATAGGCTCGACGACAGGGCAGACAATGCTCTGGGCACGGGGCCATCGGCCTTCTCTCCTCCAGCCTCATTCCGCAGCCCCTCTCGTGTCCAGGCTGCCCCCCTTCTGAAGATGCCTGTGAAGCCAGCCCTCTTTCCTCCCTCCTGCGCCAAAGCAGATGTTGCACCAGAGGAGCCAGAGCCCAGGACTGGGAGCCACCCACATCTGCGCTCAAGTCCCAGTGGGTTCCTTCATGGCTTTGTAACCACAATAAAATAATTTGAAAAGACTAACACAGGTTTTCAATTATGAAGTAGCCACGCAGTGAGCAAACATACAGAGTAGTGGTGAAGAGAGGTAGCTCCAGGCCCGGACACCAGGGTTCCACCATTTAATGATTGGGTGATTGGGTCTCCCCAAGACTCAGTTTACTAACCTGTGAAATGGGGATACGAGCACTCCCTACCTCAGAGTGTGGTGGTGAGAGTTAAATGAGCTAATTAATACCTGTGGGCAGGTGAATGCACTTTACTGTTCCCACTGGTGTGTAAGGGTCGTTGTTTCTCCGAGCCTTGGTTCTCATCAGGACGAGGCTGGTCCTCCTTCCCTCGATATTTCTGCCCACACACCCTCACTCCCCAATGGTCAGTGGTTCTGGCCTGAGAGGTCATGTGGGGTAGTGGTATAGGGCACTTACTCGTGTGACCCCGGGCAAAGGGCTTCACTTCCCTGAACCTCAGCTTCCTCCGTGGTAAAAAGGGTAACAACACCTACCCCTGCGGGGAGGTGGGGGCAAGCTGTGGGGGGAATGCAGTAGCTCGGGGGAGCAGCGCCCGGGGCGTACCAGGTTCTCCACGGTGCGCAGGTAGCGGGTGCAGTGGCTGTGGCCGTTGTAGTCCGCGAGGTCGGCGGCCGTGTACCCGTCGCGGTCGCGGACGTCCAGCTCCGCGCCGTTTACTACCAGGATCTGGCAGCACTGCAGGGGCGCGCAGTGAGGACCCCCGGCCGACAGCCAGGACCGCGGCGCCGGGGCAGCGCTGTGCTGAGAGCGCGGCGCCAGCAGAGGGCGCCCGCCCCTCCCGCGCTCGCCCGGCCTCCCGGCCACGCCCCCGGCCCGCCCTCACCTCCAGCTCCCCGTTCTCGGCGGCGTCATGCAGCGGGGTCCCGCCCCACAGGTCGGCCGAGATCTCGCCGCCGTGCAGCAGGAGCCAGCTGAGCACTTTGGCGTGACCGCGGCTCGCCGCGAAATGCATGGCCGTGGCGCCGTCCTTGTCCTGCTCCGACAGGCTCACGTCGGTGCAGCTCACCTGGGGGGGCGGGGAGGGGACGGAGCACAGAGGGGCGGGGGCTGGGCGCCAGGCCCCTCTTGGCCCCGCCCCCGTCCCGTACAGGCCCCGCCTCTCCCGAGCCCCAACCCCGACCTGTGCCCGAGCTCACCAGCCACACGATGACCGGGCTGTGGCCCATCTGCGCCGCGGCGTGCAGCGGGGTCATGCCGTCGTGGGCGCTCAGGTGCGGGTCCGCGCCGCACTCCTGCACCAGGTACTGCGTCACCTCCAGGTGGCCCTCCTGGCACGCCAGGTACAGGGGCGTGGCACCGTTCTTGGTTTGGGCATTCACTCCCCTGCGGAAGACGCAGCACCCACCGTGGGCTCTCAGTGCCCGTCCCCCTCCAGAGCTTTCTTCGCCCCTCGCCCGCTCCCGGGGAGCTCTGGAGGGCTGGGAGTGTGGGTTGGAGAAAAACCTAGTGGCTGGGCCCGGCTGCCCAACTCCCTCTGGACTCAGTCTTGTGCCAGCCTCCCTGGGTGGGGGGGCGGGGCCTCTGGCTTGCTCCCCACCTCCCCCCGGCAGCCTTCTTTCTGCAGTGCACATCTGACTGAGCTAGTCTCTGCCCTCAGTAAATAGCCCACCTTTTTACCAAGGTCTACAGGGATGTGGTGACCTGGCCTCCCCCTACCTTTTCAGCCACACTTTTCACCCAGTGTGAGTCCTCACACCTGCTGTCGGACTTCTGTGCCTTTGATCGTGTCCCCCTCTGTCTGGAATGCCCTTCCCGTCTCTCTTGGAAGACTCGGTACAGATCCCTCCTTCATGAGGCCTGCCCTGATTTCTCCAGCAGAACAGGCCTTTCCCACCTCTGTGCCTCATACGGCCCCTGGCTCACGCCATGGGCCACCTGTCATGCTCGATCATAACTTATTTTGGCCTCTGCCTCCCCCAGAAGACTGAATTCCCAGAAGGCAGAGTGGTAGTGTCACCAGATAAAACACAGGATGCCCAGTTACAATCTGAATTTCAGATAAACAACAAATAATTGTCTAGTGTAAGTCTACCCCCACGGTGGCATGGGATGTGCATATACTACACGATCATTTGTTGTTTATCTGGAATTAAAATTCAGTGGAATATTCTGGTTGTGGTTGTCATCAGCCTGGCAACACGACAGGTGCCGCCGTCCACTGAGCACCTCCCATGCGCTAGGACACTAGCACGCAGGTCCTCACTGCATGTCCTAACTTAGGTCCTCCTGTCCTCCCCATTTTGCAGTGGGGCAATTGAGGCTCAGGGGCTGTGACTTGCCCAAGGTCGCACAGCTGGTAAGTGGCTTTTTTTTTTTTTTTTTTTTTTTTGCGGTATGCGGGCCTCTCACTGTTGTGGCCTCCCCCGTTGCGGAGCACAGGCTCCGGATGCGCAGGCCCAGCGGCCATGGCTCACGGGCCCAGCCGCTCCGCGGCATATGGGATCCTCCCAGACCGGGGCACGAACCCGTATCCCCTGCATCGGCAGGCGGACTCTCAACCACTGCGCCACCAGGGAGGCCCCTGGTAAGTGGCATTTGAGCACAATCCGTCTGTGGGATGCAGGCCCGGACGCACAGCAGGAACGAAGGGAGCGAGGAGAGAGATTGGGGGAAGGGCCATTCCATGTCTTCACTCCCTCAGCCTTCCCTCGGGCCTAGCTTGCAGCTGTCACTGCCCCTCGTCCCTGCTCCCCAGCTCCCACAGAAGGGTCCTAACTGGGGAGTCAGTCCCATGAAGTAGAGTGCTGCTGGGAAATAGGGAAGCTGTCCCTGCCACTGGCTTAGCCTCAGTTTCTGACTTCGCAATGGGTGTGGATGCCAGGGTGCAGTTACCAGTTCCAGACACTAGGTGGAGCCACAATCTAGGCCCAGGCAGAGGAGCTCGCAGCGGGTCTGGGACACAGCGGGTGCGGGGTGGGGAGTCGGAGCTGAGTCCCTCTGGGCTGGATCAGCCCTCTGGGCCCCAGGAAGCGCAGTTCTTCGTCCGACTTCATATCCTCCCACCCACCCGCCTCTCCCATCTATTTGCTCACGGCCTCGATCACACACTCCACCCCCACCATCCACGCCCTCCCTCCCTCCCTCATCTAAGTGCCAGCCGCGTGTACAGTAACGTGGGCACCAGGCCACCCACTCCTCCTCCATCTGCCCCCTCACCCACCCTCTTGTCGGCCACCCACGACTCGGCCCCTCGCTCTCACGCACCCCTCGGACCCTCCCGTCTGACTTCTCCCTGTCCCTAAAACCCCATCCCTGTCCACTTGCCTGACCCCTGACCCCAGGCGGCTTGCAGCGCCCACCAGGCACGCGGCCCCAGCTCTCTCCGTCCTCCTGACGTGGGAACAGCCCCTCCTCAGGCACAGAGCGGCCACTTCGGGGCTGACACCGAGTCTGGGACGGTGCCCGGCTGCCTGCCACTACCCCACCCGTGTCGGGGGCGCAGTGGTGCGCCAAGCACAGCGCACAGCAGCAGACAGGGTCGCGCCCACACGCCGCACCTCAGGAACGCGCTGGCTCTCAGCCACCGGCCTCCACGCCCCGGTGCCAGCACTGCCCCCCTCCCACTTTCACAAGCTGGTGCGTCAGGAACGGCCCGTTTAATATTTCATGACCGACACTCGATGGCCTGAATTATTCACCCGGTAACCAAGGCACAGCGAGTGCTGGGGTCCTGGGGCTTGGAGACTGGAGGGGCCCCCGCCCAGGGCCCACCGGGCTGCCTCGGGGGAGGCATGAAGCAGTGTACACAGCTCAGGGCGCCGGATCTGCCGGCAGCCCTGTTCTCCCAGTCCACCCCGCCTGGCTGGGATCCATGACCCACGGGTGCCCAGCCAGCCTGAGGAGGGCTCAGAAGGTCTGATAAGCTGGCACAGAGCAGGAACTGAGCAGGAGGGGGAAGTTGTGCTCACAGCCTCCTGCCAGCCCACTGGCTGACAACCCCAGCTGGCGTCCCTGGTACGGAGTGAGCGCTCAGTAACCCATACGGGAGTCACAGACCCCAGCCTGGGAGACCCCAGAATATGGGGCAGATTCACTGATGAGCCGGGGTGGGAAAGGGGGTCCTGGTCTTGTTCCTTTCTTCTGTGTCACCTGGAGGCAAGAAGAATGGGCACCCTCATACACACTGGGGTAAACTCCAAAAATATGGAGGAGGGACTTGCTTGGCGGTCCAGTGGTTAAGACTCCATGCTTCCAATGCAGGGAGTGCAGGTTCAATCCCTGGCTGGGGAACTAAGATCCCATATGCTGTGCAGCGTGTCCAAAAGATAAAAAACATATATATATATATACATATATATGGATGAGCACAGGAACAAGGTAAATTGGTGAATTTCGTCCTTTTTTTTTCTTTTTTTTTTGCGGCGCTTGTGGGATCCTCGTTCCCAGACCAGGGATTGAACCCGGGCCCTGGCTGTGAAAGCGCCAAGTCCTAACCACTGGACCGCCAAGCAATTCCCAACACTAGTCTTTAAATTAATGAATTTAGATGGAGAGAGAGTGAATTTACATAGTAGTAGAGGTGACAGTAACGGATAACAGTGACAGTGGGTACCATCTACTGAACAAACGGCTCTGTGCCAAGCACTGGGACGCGCGAAGTACACATGGTCTCTATCTAGTCCTCCTAAAGACCTTACCCGGTAGGTGTCAGCATCGTTCCCCTTTTACAGATGAGGAAACTGAGGCACAGAGGGCTAGGATCACTTGAGAGGCAGAGGGGGACTCGGTGTGAGGACCTGGCGTGTGTGCCACCCGCAAGTGGTGTCTTGCCTCCCATCTCTGTTCACAAAGCCGTCCACGATAAGGGGATAAGGATCGTCACTGAGACATGCTTGCAGAGCCCTCAGCAAGGCCTGGTGCCGTCGCTGTATTTTAGGATCCCTCCTCCCTGTGCCTCTGTGGGAGCACTGCTGACCTGGGGTGTCCAGGCCCCAACAAGCACGGGTCAGGCCGGGCAGCATTTCTGCTGCAGAGAGTGGCTGCCTAGAGCAGAGGGATGGGGTCTCGGGAGACCTCTGGCCTCAGGACCCGCCCGGCTCCAACCCATCGAGTTCTAGCCATAGTGGCGCCATGGGTGACCGGTCCAGCCCCAGCCCCTGCCCTTGGCCCTGGCCTCCACCCACCACCCCAACTCTGTGGCTCACCGTGCAGGGCCCCGGGGCGTTCTCTAGCCGCCCCCAGCCTCAGTTTCCACATATGGCAAATGGGCATCACAACTGTTGCCTCTCCAAGCCTCTTGTGAGAGACAGAAGAGGAATCTTTGAAAATTGCAAAGTTCCTCCCAGAGAAGGCAGGGCTTGGCTTCCTGGTACCGCTGCCGCAGCCTGACCCGCCAGCCCCCTCACCCATCCCTTGGGCCTCAACGCCGTCACCTCCACGCTACCGGCCTCGACTGACGTGGCCACGCGCTAACAGGCGCCCCTGACCCCACCGAACACCTGCTCCTCTTGGCTGCGGACAAGCACACACCGGGCCTTCTCAGCCTCCCTTGATGGGCCCTCGACCCTTGCCCAATCTGCAAATGTTGGGGTGCCCCAGGACCTCCTTTCTAAACACACTCTGCCCCTGGTGAGGTCATCTACTTCCCAGGGTTAAAGGTCACCTGTTCCCAATGCTGCTCATCCCCCCAGCTTGGACCTGGAGTCCATGCGGCCCCTGCATCAGCTCACAGCTCACTCATCCATCTGTGCATTGAGCAGCTTCTTGAATTTTACTTGCCTTTTTTTTTTTTAATTAAAAAAACTTTCTAGGGCTTCCCAGGTGGTGCAGTGGTTGAGAGACCGCCTGCCGATGCAGGGGACACGGGTTCGTGCCCCGGTCTGGGAAGATCCCACATACCGCGAAGCGGCTGGGCCCGTGAGCCATGGCCGCTGAACCTGCGCGTCCGGAGCCTGTGCTCCGCAGCGGGAGAGGCCACAGCAGTGAGAGGCCCGAGTACCGCAAAAAAAAAAAAAAAAAAAAAAAAAACCACCTTTCTGGCCATTCCACGCAGCTTTCGAGGTCTTAGTTCCCCGACCAGGTATCGACCTGCGCCCTTGGCAGTGAAAGCAAGGAGTCCTAACCACTGGCCTGCCAGGGAAATTCCCCTTTACCTGCCTTTACGTGGAGCAAACCTCTCCACACTCTCCCTCAAACTACCTTCCCCCCTTACTGTCCTCGTTTCAGTAAAGGACACCAGGCCACCCTCCCCTGAGTCCAAGCTCTAGGAGTCTTTGGCAACACTTGACCCTTGAGTTCTTTACAAGTCTGAGTCTCCCCAGCAACCATCACATAATGATACTTTTCTTCCTCTTGGGAACAAAGATGATATAGACAAACTGTAACTATTAAGCAAGTCACCCTGATGACACAAAAGAAACATGGAATGTTCGTAAACGTTTGATAGAAATCTCCGTCCAAGATTGGTGCCACCTTACCGTGACCGTTGCCACTAGGAACAAGGAATGATCTGCCCACAGAAGCAGACTCCGGTCAGAGAACAGCATTTCCAGTGGCCCTCCCCACTGGCAGTCATTTCTGCCCCAAGGGAGGTCTGGTAGGGGATGATCTCCACAAGGATTAGATCTGGCTGGGAGGTGAGTCCGCTCTGAACAAAGACTCCGAGCCTTTGGCGGTTCTACCTCTCTTATCCTCTAATCACGCCTCCTGACTTATTTGAAATGAACCCAAATGAGGCCTGGCCCAGTGAAGCAATGCAGCCCTGATTTGAGGAAGGTTCTAGAACAGCCAGCTTTACACCCAATCCATCAGCAAGGGGCTTCCCTGGTGGCGCAGTGGTTGAGAGTCCGCCTGCCGATGCAGGGGACATGGGTTCGTGCCCTGGTCCAGGAGGATCCCACATGCCGCGGAGCGGCTGGGCCCGTGAGCCGTGGCTGCTGAGCCTGCGCGTCCGTAGCCTGTGCTCCACAACGGGAGAGGCCATGACGGTGAGAGGCCCGCGTACCGCAAAAAAAAAAAAAAAAAAAAAAAAAAATCCATCAGCAAGCCTGGAATATCCCCAGAAGCCTTCACTGGTCTGCAATTCTCCCAGCCTTCCAGGCCCTCCTGGCTCGCGATGAAGCCAAGCAGGATGCCCCCTCAGGCCTCTGCCCTGGCCAGTTCTACCTGCAACGCTCCCAGGCCAGGTCTTGGCACGGCTGGTCCTCTCCCATTCAGCTCTCACCTCCTCAGTGGGGCCTCCCTGGACCCCCTCAATTTAAAGAAACCCCCCAACCACTTCCTACGAACACCCCGTTTCACCTCATAGCACTTGTCCCTCTTGAATTGCCTTGGCACTTTTTTCATGCATTCCAGGGACACATATCACGAGGCTGCCACACACCAGGGCGGGGCAGAGCTTGAAAACAGTGGAGACCTGCCCTCTCAAGCTTGGTTCCACCAGGGCTGCCGGACACACCCTGACACACTGGGAAATAAGCAAGAACGTCTCTGCGTGTACACGTGCTCTTGACCTGGCTCCTTCTTTGCCCCTGGGAGCCCCCCAAGTTGGCTCCATGAAGTCGCGAGGACTCACTACATCCCTAACGCTAGCAGGGCCGGGCACTTTGGGTACATGTGGATGCTAGTTGTTGAGTGGATCAATGTGGGAGTGAGCAAGATGGGCAGCCAGGCCCGGAGCTCTGTGATGCCTCCTCGCACGTGGCCTCAGCTGGTCCGTTTGCCAGACGGGCCCTGGGAGGTCCAGAAGGGAGTTCCGTCTGAGGTCACGGGCAGCGAGCTGCTTGCAGGGCCGGACAAGACCCAGGGATCCCAGACTCCTCAGTCCTTCAGTGAGTATTTACTGAGTGTCAGGCACTGGGCATACAGGATGTGGGAGAAGAAGAGATGCTCTCATCACCCGGGGAGACAGACGGTAAGAGGATGTGCTGAGATGCACAGAAAGTAATGCCAGGTAATGAGGAGGGTGCGGGGAAATAAGGTGGGAGAGGAAGCCTGGGGGGGAGGGCGTGTGTCTTCTTGGGGCAGGTGCTGATCTGAAGGAGGCCTGGGGCCAGCCTTACTGAGGAGCCGAGATGGAGCAAAGACTTGAAGGGGAGGGGGGAGCGGCTGTGGGCTCTTTGGGGAAGAGAGTGAGGCAGTGGGAATGGCCTGTACAAAGGCCAAAGGTCGGAGGGCGGGAGCAGCAAGGAAGCCCAGGAGGTAGAGTAGAGGACGTGGAGGTCAGGTGTGGGGGTGCCAGAGCGAGGAGGGCCTCTGGGCTGCTGTAAGGAAGCAGCTTGCCCTGTCCGGGAGAGAGGAGCCTGGGGCCGGTCCGGGGATCTGACTTGCGGTCTCCAAGGTGGGCACAGCTGGACAGGAAGCGGGCAGGGGGAGGGCAGAGAGGCCAGCAGGGGCCCCAGTGACATGACAGGCTTGGACCATGAGTTACCGGTGGAGGTGAAGGCTGTCCCCACTGAGAGGGGCTTCTCGTGACTCCACCAGGCCTCTCCTTTCTCAGAGCCTCCACCTGGGTCAGGGTCCCCAGTGTGCCAGTGTGCACAGCTCCCCCCAGGCCCTGCTGCCCAGGGGACCTCAGCAAACACCAACAAGTGCCCGGCAGGGAAGGCCAGCCCCAGGCCCAGGCCTTCTAAAGGGGAGCTGAGCCATAGGCCTGGGGCTCCCTAACAGGTGAGCAGCTAAGGTTTCCTGTTCAAGGCAGGGGCTGCCTGAACCCTTCCAGCTGGACAGGGCCCCAGGAGCAGCCAGGCTCCACGAAGCTTGGCACTAAGGAAGGAAAGGGGGCCACCCAGGTGAACCTGAAAAGGCCCTCAGAGGTGAGCGCCTGGCCCAGGAGTGGGAGACAGACCCAGGGAGGAGGTGCAGTTTGGCCAAGGCCACACAGGGAGCTGGTGGGACCCCGGGTGGTCAGTTAGCCTCTCGGAGACACCATTTCGGTATCTGCAGCACCATGAAGCAGGGACATTTGTCTGTCTGGTTCACCGATGTATCCCTGACACTTGGAATATTGCCTGGCCCAGAGCAGGTGCTCAAGAAACATTAGTTGGATGAGTCAATCTGTAAAATGGGCTGATTATAGAGCTACTGCCTAGGAGCAGGTGAGGCTCAGACTACTGCTTGGTGTCAGAGCCCTAGGAGACATTCAGCAGGTGGGAGCTGGTCCGAAACCTTTGTGCAGACTGGTTTTCCAGCTCTCTATGACTGGTAGACCACGGTGGGGCCCCAGGAGGAAGGAAAGGCCTGGAGCCCTGCCCCCAACCCTCCAGCCTCAGTGCTCAGGCCTAAGGGTCCCAGATGAGCCCAGGGCTCCCCTCTGGTTACTGAGGCCCCCAGCAAGCACATGGTCGAAGCATGAGATGGTTCCTGGGCCCCAGGACCCTGCTGGCAGGACGGTCGGGAGCTCTGAGGGCTACCTGCTCCTTGTCCCTTCTGAGCCCCAAATGGGGACGTGGGCTCGTGGCTGTGCTCCACCAGCCACTAGCGCTCCTGGCCAGGAGGGCTGACCCTCCTGACTCTACCTCCCTCAGACCCAGGGCCTGAAACAGCCCCAGCCCAGCTCCTGCCAGCCCCCGTGCCTCTAGCAGAAGGACTCTTTTCCCCATGGGGCTCAGAGGGAGGGTCCCATGGGGCAGCAGCCCCTGAGGTCACGGTGGCAATTCTTCTGCCTCTGGGAGGACTTGCCCAGTGGACTGGGAGAGACTGGAGGCGGGGTGGGTGGGTACAGGCCATTCCTGCAGTCCTTTCTAATTCCCCAAGGTGCAGCCCAGCATTAGCTGGGCCCTCCCCCGAGGCCACCCAGCCCTCCTGCCCCTCTGTAGCTTGTCATGGCCGTGGCTCATGGCTGCCCACAGCCTCCCGGGCAGGATCGGGTTTCCCACCGGTAGGAGCTCTCCCTCCATCACCTGCCGCCAGGGAGAGCTGAGCCCTTGTGAATAATTCACAGTGTTTCACAGCAGGCCAGGGAGGCTCAGGAGAGCTTTAGAGGCAATGGCGGCCTCTAAAGCTAGGCTGCCTGGGTCCCCTGATTGCACCCTGCGGCCTGGGGCAGCCTGCACCTCTGCCCCTCCCCAGCTGCCAGCCCTGGGGTCCCCAGCCTTGGGGGGCAGGAGTCTCTACCTCCGAGTGAGGGTGTGGGCACTGGCTCCCAAAGCCCCCCGCCAGCAGGCCCTACCTCAACTCCCAGCACCCCCTCCTGCCTGAGCCCAGCCTGGCAATCACACAAAAGTGCCTCCTTATCAGCCAGGTCACGTGTCGTCACTGTGGGAATGGAGCCCCAGGCCTGTCCGCTTCCCTGAGATTCACGGGGGGCTGGTGGCTCATCAGCCCAGGCCACCTGGCCACAGGGTCGGCGCCAGGGCCCAATCACAGCCAGCACCACAGCCTGGCCTGGGAGCACCAGGGTGCCCCGGACCCTGAGCCTTCGAGGGTGTCCCTGGCACAGCCAGAGCCTTCCTAAGGCTGGAACCCCAGCCCATGGAGGCTCATCCTAGGCCCCCGACTTCTCAGGGAGGAGGGGCTCAGGGGCCAGGCCGGGGCTTCACCCCTGCCCCCCACCAGCACTTCCCGGGGCGAGGCAGAGCCCCCTCAGTTCACACCATTGGAGCTGAGTTGGCACGGCCGCCAGCCTGACTTCCTGGGGCCCATCATGCGTGATGGGGGAGGCTGGCGGGTGCGAGAGGATGACCACCGCCTGTCTCTCTCCTCTTAGGGCCTCAGTGTCCTCCGTGATAAGTTATAAGTGAGGGGGTGGTGTCAGAACCACCTGGGTGGGGGGTGGGGACATGCACAGGGGCAGCGCCCTAGCCCCTACCTGGGCAGTCTACGTCGAGTCTGGGACCAGACCCCCAGGGTGCTGATGGCTGCAGGTTGGGAGCTTGCACTCGAGGGTGTTTGGGGCCTCCTCCTTGAAATCCTACTGATTTTGGTGTGACCCAGACCTTAGCTTGTCCAGGAGCAGAGGGTGTGCGCCAGAGTGGTGCCCAGTGGCCTCTGGCAGGGATGGCTGTGAGGAGACCCCTGGCTGGTCTCCCATGAATCAAACCAGGGAACCCCTTGCTTAGCAAGAACGAGCCAGGCTCAGCCGTCCTGGTCCCGGCCTGGGGGCTTTCAGCTGCTCTGTATCTACCCCAGCATGCCTGCACCCAAGGGGCTGCCAGACGCAGCCACCCTGCCAGCAGGCCACGGGACCAGGCTGGCCTCCTGCTGCTCCCTGGTGCCCAGTGGCCGGGCAGGCGCCCTTAGGAGTGGAGCCAGGGGTGAGGACAGACCCTCCCGCCTTGTGACTGCTCTCCTCCTGAGGCTGGGTCCTCTGTCTCCACTTATGTCCCAGGTACCCCCTTGAACTGACGAAGGTCACCAGTCAGAGCCCCGTTCTGTTGGGTCCCCAGGGCCACTGATGTCCCACTACCTCAGACAGGGTCTGGGTGGCTTTCCCCCAGGACCCCTGCCTCCCTCTGGGTGCACCTAAGACCTGGCTCCCTCCCTCCCCCAGTACCCCATCTCCATGACTACCATGCTCTTCAGTGAACCCCATTCTTCTGCACACCCCACCCCACCCTGGGGCATGCCCAGCCCACTGCTCAGCTACGTTCTCAGACCAGCCACTTGCCTGGCGAGGGCCGGGGAGGTTCGGGAGCCACATCTCCCTGGGGAGTGGGAATGAGCTGCTGGCCACAGGAGAGGACAAGCGCCCTCTGACAGGCGGGGGCTGAGGGCCCAGGAGGCAGGGTGGGGGTCTGGCAGGGGGTGTCTCCCATCGCTGCTGGATAACTGACGTGGCTTCCCCTCTTTTTTTTTTTTTTTTGGCGGTACGTGGGCCTCTCACTGCTGTGGCCTCTCCCATTGCGGAGCACAGGCTCCGGACGCGCAGGCTCAGCGGCCATGGCTCACGGGCCCAGCCGCTCCGCGGCATGTGGGATCTTCCCGGACCGGGGCACGAACCCATGTCCCCTGCATCGGCAAGTGGACTCTCAACCACTGTGCCACCAGGGAAGCCCTCCCCCTCCTTCTGGACTGGGGGTCCAGGAGATGCTCTTCACCTCTACGCACCACTTAGGACAGTCTTGTAAATTAGCACAGGTCAGAGCCCGAGAGCCGCCTGCTGCAGGCTGTAAGCATCCTGGAGATAAGCAAGGGGTCTGCGTGCACAGCCGCTGCAGCTCAAGTGCAGCTCGTACTGGGGGAGTGTCTGCTTGCAGGGCTCTGGGGCATGTGTCCGTGGGCAGCCCACCAGGAGGGGAGAACTTTCAGCCTGGGTGGGAGCTGTCTCTGGCTAGGCCCCTGGCCACGGGGATGGCCCAGAAGCACTAATTCCCCTGGTGTGCTGGAGGGGCACAGCCGACTGCAGGCACCCCCCGGAGCCCTGGCCCACCCCACCCAGAGGCCCCCTGAAGCGGAGGGTCCTTACTCAGGGTGGTGGCTGACAAGAAGCCTCAGGGAGGGGAAGTCTCCTTTGGCGGCGGCGTAGTGAACAGGCAGGGCGCCTGTGTCTGTGGCCACGGTGGGGTCCCCACCGCCATGACGCAGCAGCCAGTTCACCACCTCAGGGTGGCCGAAGCGGGCAGCCAGATGCAGGACTGTGGCACCAGAATTGTCTCTGTCCTGTGGGAGAAGAGCCCGTTAGTCCTAAGGCCTGGCCCTGCTCCCATCCCTCGCTCAGACCACGTCCTGC
Source organism: Mesoplodon mirus (assembly GCF_964341445.2). Taxonomy (NCBI): domain Eukaryota; kingdom Metazoa; phylum Chordata; class Mammalia; order Artiodactyla; family Ziphiidae; genus Mesoplodon; species Mesoplodon mirus. Next base: position 4,476,671 of record NC_138978.1, on the reverse strand, counting down.
ATCCCACCGGCCACTGGGGCAGTTCTGTCCTCGGGCACCTAACTGGCCCTCTTTGAAGCTCAGTCCATAGCGGCAGCACGGTGCCATCCATGCTGGGCTTTCTGAGGCCTGCAGGGCACCCTGTCATCGCCCCAGCAGGACCACCTGTCTGTCACCCAGGTGCTCAGGGGACACCTGAAGGAACCGCTGGACCAGGAAGAGTGGGCTGTTGGGCCCTGCTGTCAGGGGTCAGGGGAGCAGCCCCTGCGCCCAACCCCTGCCTCCCCTGTCTCTTCCTCCCCAGGTCTCACAAGGGAAGAGGCCTCCGGGTTGACGCATCTCCAGTGACCCAGCCTCAGTGCAGAGAACTGCCCCACCGCCAGCGGACTCCCTGCTCCCAGCCCGGCCCCGAACAGGCTATGTCCTTGCCTCTGGCTACTGGTGGGCAGGGCCGGGGCAGTCAGCCAGTGGTGGTACGTGTGGGATAGAGGCAGCCCCCGGGAAGGGCTTGGGCAAGACCCCTCCCAGGCACCCCAAAGGGGCCGGGTCGATGGTTTAGGCCCAGAAGTGCTGAATGAGTCTTCCGTGAACATCCAGGTGTGTGTGTCTCTTGCGGGAGGGGGTTGGCAAATGCTGTTTATGTGACCTGCAGGCCAAGACGGACACACACCCAGAAGGCTGGACTCAGAGGCTGGGAGGTTGGGAGAGTGGGCATCGCTTCTAGAACAGAACGAGCTCCCAGTACCAAGCAGGTGGGGTGACGGAGAGGTGGGCAGGGAGCTGGGCAGGGGCATGGGGAAGGGGGTGGGGCAGCCGTGGAGGCGGGCATGGGTTACCAGGGTCACAGAAGGGAAGCTGCTCTGCACGCCCACCCCCGCCCCCACCCAGAGAGAGGGCACCATGGGAACAGGTGTGGCCGAGGCAGGGGGTGCTGGAGAGACCCTGAGCTTAAGGAAGGTGAATCTCAGTAGCATGAGAACCTCTGAAGCTCCTCTAAGAAATGCAGGGAAAAGAGGGGACAGACGGAACGGGGCCCAGGGGCACGACGGGGAGGTCACAGTTAGGGGCTATGGGGTGGGGGGCCAACACACCAGCTGTTGGGCCAGAACAGAGGCAGGGAGGAAGGGGAGGCAGAGAAAACAGTCCCGAGGAAGCGGAGGACGATGCTGAGACTCCTGTGTGTGTGTGGAGTGCCTGGGGAAGACCAGAGACAGGTGCAGTCTGTCCTCCTGAGCCCAGGGGACAAGGCTGGCTAGAGGTGACCCAGACAGGCCCATAGTGAAGTATGCCCTGCGCCCCAGCGCTTGAGAAAGGCCCTCACTTCCCGCTGGCCTTGGGGACTGTGGGTCTGAGGCTCCAGGGGGTCCTGATGGCTCTGAGCCTCTGGGTGAGGGTGGCAGTAAGGAGAGAATCACAGGCCTATGACCTGTCCCCAAGCTCCAACAGCTACGTAGGCCCCAGGAGCCTCACGTGCTATGGCCCGCACCCTAAAGCTGCTTATCTCCCTGAGCTGAGCAGGGCCCCGGATCTAGGTCATCCTCCCCCTACACACACACTTCGCCCCCAGCACCCAAGCCCGCTGGGGCAAGAGGACGGGAGACTTGATAAGCTGGGCACAAGGCCGTCTGCTCCTTGTGCTGGGGAGGCTTCTGGCCAAGGCCGGACACTGGGATCGGGGAGGCATGCCACCTCCCAAAAGAGTGGGCAGGGACCATGTGCCAGGAACTCCTGATAACAGAGCTAGCCCGGAGATAAGGGAACGGGCCATCTCCCAGGAAGGGTGGGATGGGAGGCCTGGCCATCCTGAGGCCCGGAGGTGGGGGGATGGGGTCTGGGCACCACCAGGACACAGCCAGCCAGCTCAGAGTCGGCCCCCCTTCCTCTCCTCCTGTATCCAGTTGACACAGTGGTCCTTGTAAGTGGGAAATCAGTTCTGTTCCCCCCTCCACTGGCTTTGCCCTACAACCACAGTATCGTGCAAATTCCTAACGCCAGCCTATGAGACCCTCTGGGACCTGGCCCTGCTGTTTTCTCCCTCCCTCACCCCACTGCAAACATGCTCGCCTCCCTGCCGTCCCTGCTACAGGACAAGATGTGTCCCCCTCAGGGCTTTGTACTTCCTGATCCTTGGGCTTGGAATTCTCTGGTCATCACCTGGCCACTTCCCTCCCATCAGCCAAGACTCCCTTCAGAGGTCACTCCTCGGAGGGGCCTTCCCTGGCCACCTTGCCCACGCAGCTCCCGTCGCTGCCCACCACGTGGCCTAGCAGTACCTGGCGTTACCTGGTTTACTTTCTAGACTGTGTGTTTGCCGTTCACTGGCAGCTCCCAGAGATCAGGAGTACACCTGAATCCCCAGGCCTAGAACCTGCTGGATGCTCTATGTCCAGCAGGATTGAGCAAGAGAGCTACACATGAGGGCCTGAGCTGCCTTCTCCAGCTTAGGAGAGGCCAGGTTGGCTAACATCAGCCTGGTGGTCATTGAATGAGACCCACTGGGGTCTCAGGGCAGGAAGACTCGGGCTGGGCTGAAGAAGCTGGAAGGCCCCCCCATTACCAGCCTCCACCCTCCCCTCGCCTTAGGGACACATGCACCTCAGCCTGGGGTGGGCTGTAGGATTTTGTGCAAACCGCCCCCCACCCCCACCCCGGCCCCCTGCCACTCCCCAGACCTGATCCTGGAGGACATGGGCTTCTGACTCCAGGCCCTTTGTTCCCCTCCCCTGCCCACTCTCCGGGACTCCCTGGATCACTGTGTTTCCCCCACCCCCCAGCTTAAATACTATCCCAGTTGAGCCCCATTCCATTCTGGTTTCCTATCACCCAGATGCTCTTCTAAGCGGTGGCCAGGGCTTGCCAGGGCATCTGCCCGGGTACTCTCAACCCGGGGAGTCCACCCCGCCCCAAGCCCTCTGGAGGGAGCTCCCAAGCCCACCCCCCGCCTTAAAACCCGAGGGCTCCAGACCAGAACTCTCTCCTGGGGAGGAAGCCCCCCCGGGTGCCCCGTGCGCGGCACGGACTCACCTGCACTCCGCAGCCGCCCTGAGAGAGCAGCCACTTCAGGCAGCAGAGGTGGCCGGTGGCGGCGGCGTCGTGGGCCGGCGTGGCGCCGTTGCGCGCGCTGGCCGCGGCGGGCAGACCGGCCTCCTCCACTAGGAAGCGCAGACAGTGCAGCTTGCCGGCGCGGGCCGCGTGGTGCACTGGCAGCGCGTCCAGCGGGTCGCGCAGCGAGGGCCCCAGCAGGCGGGCGGCGTGCAGGGCCCTCAGCACGTCCAGGTCGCCCTGGCGCGCCGCCTGAAGCGTCTGCTCCAGGGCCATGGTGCCGCCCGCGGCGCCGCGACCTGGGCTCAGCGCGGCTCCCGGGGCGCCATGCGTCTGTCCTCGGGCACCGGGGGAGCCCGCGGCGCGACCGTCGGGGCCTAAGAGTGGGGAGGCGGAGCGGCTGCCGGCCCGGCTTCTGCCCGCACTGCCTCGCCCGCTCCGCTCCGCCTCCGCCGAGCTCTGGGGCTGGGGGCCCCCGCGGCGCCCAGCCTAAGCCTCGGGCCCGCCCCCCGCGCCGCCTCCGCCCGGCCCCGCCCGCCGCGGTCCGAGTCCCCCGCCCGCCCGCCGCAGAAGCGCCGAGGGCCGGACTCCGGCGACAGAGGCGGTGCGCCCAGGGACTTCTCTCCAAATTTACCTCCGGTCAGAAAGCAGACCCCGGGACTTCCCTTGGTGGTCCAGTGGTCAAGAATCCGCGCTCCCAATGCATGGGCCGCGGGTTCGATCCCTACTCGGAGAACTAAGATCCCACAGGCCGAGCCGTGCAGCCAAAATATTAAAAAAAAAAAAAAAAAAAGCAGACCCCGGTGATCAGAGCCGTCCAGGCGCTGGGGGGGCGCAGAGCCCCCAGACAAACTGATTGATCCACCCAGTGCCAGTTCCTAGGCGCTGGGGACACGAGCCAGCAAACGATGACCACAGTTCCAGAGAGTGACAAGTGTGATCAGAGCAGGAAAACGGGGACTTAGTAAGTTATAGGGGCTACGTGGGCAGTCGGGGAAAGGGGAGGTGCGGTGGGCTGGGCTTTATTCAAAGGCGCGTACGTAGGCGCATTCCAGGCATGGGAGACTTCGAGGGCAAAGGCCATGCGCTAGGAACAAGCCTAAGAAGTCCCTCAGGGGCTTTGGGGCTCTGGGTCTATGCCCTGGCAGGTGGCCATGGGTGCTGTGCCTTCAGCCCTCCTCGTTCCTCCAGACCCCCAAGAACTGCCCACATAGCCTCCCCGAGGCAGGGAGGGAGAGAAGGGGAAAAGGACAGTAATGCCTCGTGGGCTCTGGTTTCCGGATCTAGAGACCCTGGCCTCAGAGAGTGCCCAGAGCTGCTGCTGGCTGTCTGTCTGAGGTGGGGGAGTGAGCTTGAGGGCCCGGGACTGCCGAATGGAGAGAGACGGGAAAGCAAGGGCTGGGGGTGCAATGGGGAGGTGCGCCAGAGCAGTTGCCCGGAGAGCAGGGCCAAGACCCCTCCCCAAGGGGCAGGATGGCCCTGGGAGGGCAGCGGGCCAGGAGAGCACACGTGCGCCAAACCACCCTGCCTGCTTGGCCGGAAGTCCTTCGTGGGAGCTGGAGGGAGGCACAGCAGGCTGGACAGGAGGAAGAACCGCTAGGAGATGGGGGCTGTGTAGCTGTGGGAGCACAGTCAGCACATCGGCAACCTTGAAACATCCTGTGCCCTTCCTCCCCGCCCTCCCCGTCACCCCCCACCTCCCCACTGAAGCCCCATGAGGGCTCTGCACTGGGCTGTTTCACCCAGCGGGTAGCGGGACAGGCACAGGATGGTGCTGGAAATGCCTTAGAGGGAAGCGGCTTCCAGGAACAGTGGGAATCCAAGTCCCTGGGACCAACACCAGGTGGCGCCACGTGCAATGGGCTCCAGCGCTCCATGGCACCCTCCTAAACTGGAGCCTCTGGGCCTGAGTGGCCAGGTGGGTTCCCAGCCACTTTCACCACGCCAGACCCGCCTCACTCCTCCATGGGACCTATGACGGCTGGGGTCTGGGACCCCTACCCAAGGGGACAAGGGGAGGGAGGAGTCTTATCCTGGCAGCCTCAGTGCTTCGACTAGCTCTTGGTGCCTGCCAGAGCCGCCCTCCTCTAGCCCCGAGCAGAGCTGTACCCTGAGGCCTGCGAGTGGCAGGAGTGCTTTGATGACAAAGAGCTAAATGGCTTATCTTGAGGGCCCCTCCCTTGTGCTTCCTCCATGGGGGAAAAAAAAATCCCTGCACTCCCATGTTGGCTTCCCTGGTCCTGGACACCCTCAACTATCACATGGTTTTGTCATTTTGGGGTCCAGATCAGGGTGATGTGCTGCTGCTATGGCATTGGGCAAGGCAGGAGAGACAACCCTGAGCCACTCCCGCTGCTGATAGGGACATCTCCATAAAAGTCACATGTGAGCACTCATCCTTGCTGACCATCTTCTCAGATTCCTTTCTGAGGATGCCACTCAAAGTCAGGCTGAGATCCAGGGCTTCTCTGTCCTTTCTGGGCTGCACTGGGTCCACGGGGTCCTGCTCAGCATCTCTAGTGAGCCCACACCAGCAAGAACATATTTTTGGAAGCCCTACTGCTTACCAGGCACCATGCCAGGCTTCACCTGAATATTTAGCCCCATAGGGATGCTATGAGAGAGGTACAACAGTATACCCATTTTACAGCTGGGGAAACTGAGGCACGGGGAGGTTTGTTTTTTTTTTTTTTTTTTTTTTAATTTGTTTGGTTTTGTTTATGGTTTCCTTTGCTGTGCAAAAGCTTTTAAGTTTAATCAGATCCCATTTGTTTATTTTTTGTTTTTATTTTCATTACTCTAGGAGGTGGATCAAAAAAATCTTGCTGTGCTTTATGTCAGAGGGTGTTCTGATGTTTTCCTCTAAGAGTTTTATAGTATCCAGTCTTACATTTAGGTCTTTAATCCATTTTGAGTTTATTTTTGTGTATGGTGTTAGAGAATGTCCTAATTTCATTCTTTTACATTGTTTGTTTGGTTTTGTTTTTTAACATATCTTGTCCACAGTGGCACAAATAGAAAGGGGCAAAGCTCAGGGGCTGACACTCACAGAGGCTGACCCTGCTGTGCCCTTCTTCCCTCTGCACCTGAAGTTCCCCCTGCCCAGAGCACCCCCAATGTCTCCCACCCTCCAGATGTCAGTTGAGGGGCTCCCTCCCCCACCAGGAGGCTTCCTCTCATTCTTCTGCTGGGATCAGGCAATCTGCCCACCTGTTGTGTGGAAAACACCTGTTCAGACCTCCCCCCCCCAAGAGCAGGCACCCAGGTGGAGTGTGTCCCCACTGTACCCTAAGTGGTTCCAGCTTCCCTAAAACCTACACCCCCATACCCTGTCCACTCGGCTGTCTTACCTAAGTTCCCCTGGTTATAAACGACTCCTTCCTCCAGGTAACCAGCAAAACCCCCAGAATCCTTTGGTTGAAGGGAACAGCAATGGGAGAAGAAAGGAGAGACTTAAAATCTGGGGTAACTGAAAATGGAGTCTGCTTCCCCACCCTCCAGGCTTCAAACCGTGGTCCACAGGCACGGAGGGGGATGTTCTAGAAAGAACCTTCTTCCCCAGGAGCTAGTTTCAGGGTATCTCAGCAAGGATGCAGATGTTGGTGCTGCAGGGGGGCCTGTCGGCACAGAGCTGAGTGAGCCAGTGTGTGTGGCCAGGGGTGGCATGTGGGGCATCAGTTAAGGATCCATGAAGTCCTTTTCTTGAGCCCCTAAAGAATAATTAATGAGGGAATTCTATGGTGGTCCAGTGGTTAGGATTCCACGCTTTCACTGCCAAGGGCACGGGCTCAGTCACTAAGATCGAAAGCCAGGCCGTGTGGCCAAAAGAGAGAGAGAGAGAGAGAGAGAGAGAACATTTAATAACCTTGGAGGAGGCCGGCGCATAGGTACCCTGAGCTCAACGATTCAATTTGAGGAGACGTGGCTCAGGCATGCCCAGGCCCTGCTCCGCTAGATGTGTTGACTTATTCTCATAGTTAGGACTGTTAGGGGGGTAATGGAAAGGAGGGCCAAAAGGCGCTTGACGTACAGCGTGTGCTCCATACGTGGTGGCCAGTCAGGTACGGGTGGCGCGAGCTCCCACTCGCCCGGATGCTCCGGGCTCCTTCCTGATGGGCGCGCTGGTCTTCTCAAGCCGTGCTTGGGGAGCACCCACCCGAGGGGACTTAGGCGGAACGTCGAAAGTGGGGCGCGGAGATGGGGTTTGTGCGGTGGAGGGGAGGGGCCCCGTCCAGCACCCAGGACAGCGCCGGTCGGCTCCGCCCTGTGGTTCCTCCTCCCGGCCCGGCTAGGTGGGTCCAGCCCGCCATCCTCCTGCGGGTCGGCCCGGCAGTCCGCCGTGCTGGCCGTTGCCCGGCCAGCCGGTGGACGGAGGGCAGCCCCGAGCAGATGGTTGGGGGACGCCCAGCCAGTTTGCGGCAGCACCGGCCACGCGGCGAGGAAGCGGGCCCGGAGGGAGGAGATGGGCAGCAAAGAGCTGGCACCCAGGACTGCCCCGCCCCACTCGTCACGTGAGCTCCGCCGGTCCTGTAGGTGGGAGCCTGGAGCTGGAGCCAGTGAAATGAAAATGAGCTCCGGGCGCTCCTGGGTTGCCTCGTTTTCTCTGGGCCTCAGTTTCCCCGCTCCAAACCGAGGACAGGGGAACCAGGTAGTCCCTAACTCGGTGAGGGCCGGAGAACTCTATGGAGCCACAGGGGCCCAGGTTCTGCCTGGCCAGTTTTCAGCCGTTAGAGCCGGAGCAAGCTGAGGTCTCTTTCCGGGCCTCAGTCTCCCCTTCCAGCCCCGCAGAACAACTGGTGGGCCGAGTGCCTCCCCAGAGTAGAAACCCGAGTGGTAGCTCCCTGAGGCCCGGGACTTGGGGGTCCTGCCGCCGCTGGGAAACCTGCCCAAGCCCAGGGCGGGGCTCAGAGGAGGCGCTGATCCCGAATGAGGGAAGAAGGGCGGCGTTGGACAAGAAGGGACAAGGGCCTGGCGCCACCCGCTCGCCTCCTGCCCCAGGGTCAGGGCAGCGAGGGCTCCGATGGCGCCCACACACACCCCTGCAGGTGCTCTGGGAGGAGGGCGCCCCGGGCTCGCAGCAGATGGGACTCGAAGGCCTGGAGCGGGAACCCCGGGGCCTCCGCCGTCTCCCCTTCCGCCCCAACCCCGCGCAGGAACAAAGGCGGAGGTGGGACCCACAGGCGGCCTGGCTCCGCGGGGCGGGACGGGGCGGAGCGGGCGCGCTGCCTCCTTAAAGCCGGGCTGCGGGCGTGGCGCGCGCTCCACTGGCGCCCGCTCAGGCCGCGCACCAGACCTCCCTGCGGGCCTCGGTCTGAGTTCGGTGTCTGGGCGGGCACAAGTCTGCCACGCGAGGGCCCGCAGCGGCGCCGCTTTCCCGCCGAGCATGGGGCTACCTCGGAGGGCAGGGGACCCGGCGGAGCTGCGCAAGGTAGGAGACGGGGCCTGGCGGCTGGGGGCAGAGCGACGGGGGCGGGGGCCTGGACGGCGACCCGCGTAACCGCGGCCTTCGCGCCCGCCTGCAGAGCCTGAAGCCACTGCTGGAGAAGCGCCGCCGCGCGCGCATCAACGAGAGCCTGAGCCAGCTCAAGGGCCTCATCCTGTCGCTCCTGGGCAGGGAGGTGAGTGCCGGGGCGCTCGGGGACAGGCCGGGCGCAGTGGGGCTGGGGGTAGGGGGCTCCAGGGGCGCGGGGCGAGGAGGCCGGGCGGGCGGAGATGCCCTTGCCGGAGAAGCCGACGAGGGGACAACGCGCGGCGCCCAGGGCTGAGCCCGGGTAGGACAGGCTCGGCGGAGATGACCCACCGCGGGCTACGGCAGGCCCGGCACCAGCTCCTGGGAGCGCGGTACTCACGGCAGCCTGCCGGAGCTCTGTCTTGTTTGTCCCTTTCTCTGTCCCTCTCCTTCGTGGCCGGGCGCAGAGCTCCTGCTTCTCGAAGCTGGAGAAAGCGGACATCCTGGAAATGACCGTGCGCTTCCTGCAGGAGCTGCCTGCGTCCTCCTGCCCGACGGCAGCGCCCAGTGAGTGACCCTGCCCCGCCCCGGCCCGGCTCCGCGCCCCGCGCCCCTCACTCCACCCCGCGCCTCACGCCGCTCTCCGTCCGCAGCGCCCTCCGACAGCTACCGCGAGGGCTACCGAGCCTGCCTGGCGCGCCTGGCCTGCGTGCAACACACCCGCCGCGTCCTGGAGCCCGCCGTGAGCGCTCGCCTGCTGGAGCACTTGCGCCGGAGGGCGGCCAGCGCCACCCCCGACGGCGGGCGCGCGGGGGACTCCTGCGGCCCGCCCGCACCCTCCCCACCGCCCGCGCCCTCGCCACCTGCGCCTCTTCGGGACCCAGGCCTCTGGCGGCCCTGGTAGTCCCCTGGCCGGTCCACGGGGCCCTGCTGACAGCGAGGGACCAGGAATGCTGGACAGACTGAGGAAGCTCTTGGTGGCGGCTTTCCTTCCCACCACGAGGGACCAGCCTGGTACCTACAGCCTGGCCAGACCTGGATGTTTGTGAGCTGTGTGGCAGAATGACCTCCATGGGGGCTCAGGAAATAAGAGGGCTGCTCTCAGCCCCGACTTGGGGTGTCTGGGCTAGAGGTGAAGGGGCGGCTGGCTGCAGGGAGAAGAAAAAGCCTGCCACCCCAGTTGGTGGAAGGGTTCCAGAGCTGGGCCAGCCACTGCTGCCTGGGCAGCCCACACACCTGCCCCAGCGCTGGCACCAGCCCAAGGGCTGGGCCAGGAGCTCACCTGAGCCAGGTGCAGCAAGCTGCTCTGACTAGTCACCACTCTCCCAGCCCTGCTTGAACCTGCCTTCTCTCCAGCTCAGCTTGGTAACCTCTGGGCACACAGCAGCAATGGCCTGATGGGCTCTGAAAGCTGGGGAGCCATGACCTCACTCCTGGGCTCCCTGCCTAAAGCTTCCAATTATAGGGACAGGATGCAGCCAGGGCTCTGTGTCCCTGGTGGTGGGGGCTTCCTTAGGTAGTCTCGGGAAGGATTTATTTCCCCAAAGCATTAAGTTAACACCTGTGTACCACACACCAGGCCAGGTGGTCTTGGGGTGTGAAGGGGTGGGACAAGAATGAGGAAGACTGCCACCTTGAAGGGCCCAGGTCCAGCACAGAGCTGGTGCCAGTGTGAGGTGAGCAGGTCCCATGTCCTGGAGCAGCAGAAATTCAAGGGGTGACACGGCAGGTCAAGGAACAGG